>NC_041728.1:182275026-183475026 GCF_004115215.2 Ornithorhynchus anatinus | reverse complement strand
ACTCCCAAGCCCGGGCTCTTTCCACTGAGCCACGCTGCTTCCTCCACAAATACCAACATTATTATTATTATTATTAGTGACCGGAGCCCAGGCTGGGGAGGCAGAGGACGTGGGTTCTAATTCCGCCTCCGCCCCTCGTCCGCCCTGTGACCTTGGGCCAGCCGCTTCACTCCTCTGGGCCTCAGTGACCTCGTCTGTCAAATGGGGATGGAGACTGGGAGCCCCACGGGGGACAACCCGATTTCACTGTATCTACCTCAGTGCTTAGAACAGGGCTTGGCACATAGTAAGCGCTTAAGAAACACCCTCATCATCGGCACTTGTCTGCTGTGTGACCTTGGGTGAGCCGTTTTGCTCCTCTGGGCCTCAGTTTCCCTCATCTGTAAAATGGGGATGAAGACTGTGAGCCTCACGTGGGACGACCTGATCACCTTGTATCTACCCCCAGCGCTTAGAACAGTGCTCTGTACAGAGTAAGCGCTTAAATACCAACATTATTATTAGTAAGCGCTTAACAAATACCATTATTATTATTATTTCTCTCTGTCTTCATAGGTTTCTGTCTTTCACTCGAGTTCTCTCTGTCTGTCCCTCTCTGTCTCTATTTCTCCATCTTTCTCTCCCTCTGAAGCAGCACGGCTCAGTGGCCAGAGCCCGGGCTTGGGAATCAGTGGTCGTGGGGTCTAATCCCACCTTTCATTCATTCATTCAGTCAATAGTATTTATTGAGCGCTTACTATGTGCAGAGCACCGTACTAAGCGCTTGGAATGAACGAGTCGGCAACAGATAGAGACGGTCCCTGCCGTTTGACGGGCTTACGTCTGCCGGGTAACCTTGGGCAAGCCGCTTCACTTCTCTGGGCCTCAGTTCCCTCATCTGGAAAATGGGGATTGAGACGGTGAGCCCCACGTGGGGCAACCTGATGACCTTGTATCTCCCCCAGCGCTTAGAACAGTGCTTGGCACCTAGTAATAATAATAATATTAATAATGTTGGCATTTGTTAAGCGCTTCCTATGCGCAGAGCACTGTTCTAAGCGCTGGGGTAGACACGGGGGAATCAGGTTGTCCCTCGTGGGGCTCACAGTCTTAATCCCCATTTTACAGATGACGTAACTGAGGCGCAGAGAAGTGAAGTGACTCGCCCACAGTCACACGGCCGACGAGTGGCCGAGCCGGGATTTGAACCCATGATCTCTGACTCCAGAGCCCGTGCGCTTTCTACTGAGCCACGCTGCTTCTCGAAGCCCTTAACAAACACCATCACTATTATTATTATAGTTGCAGCATTTGTTAGGCGCTTACTAGGTACCAAGCACTATTCTAAGCGCTGGGATAGATACCAGCTCATCAGGTTGGAGACCCAGCCCCTGTCCCACACGGGGCACTCGCCACTTGTCAGCTGGGTGACTGCGGGCGAGTCGCTTCACTTCTCTGGGCCTCAGTTCCCTCATCTGGAAAATGGGGATTGAGACTGTGAGCCTCACGTGGGACAACCTGATTATTGTTAAGCACTTACTATGTGCCAAGCACTGTTTTAAGCACTGGGGTAGATGCAGGGTCATCAGGCTGTCCCAGTCTTCAAGCAGCGTGGCTCAGTGGAAAGAGGCCGGGCTTGGGAGTCAGAGGTCATGGGTTCGACTCCCGGCTCTGCCGCTTGTCAGCTGGGTGACTGCGGGCGAGTCGCTTCACTTCTCTGGGCCTCGGTTCCCTCCTCTGTGCAATGGGGATTTAGACGGTGAGCCCCACGTGGGACGGCCCGATGACCCTGTATCTCCCCCAGCGCTTAGAACGGTGCTCTGCGCATAGTAAGCGCTTAACAGATACCACCCTTATTATCCCCATTGCACAGATGAGGTCACTGAGGCCCAGAGAAGTGAAGTCGCTTGCCCAAAGTCACACAACCGACAAGAGGTAGAGCCGGGATTAGAATCCCCGGCCTCGGACTCCCAAGCCCGGCCTCTTCCCACTAAATCACTCTAATTCCAGCCCCGCCACTTGTCTGCTGTGTGACCCTGGGCAAGTCGCTTCACTTCTCTGGGCCTCAGTTCCCTCCTCTGGAAAATGGGAATGGAGACGGTGAGCCCCACGGGGGACGACCCGATTTGCCTGTATCCATCCCAGCGCTTAGTACGGGGCCTGGCACCCGGTAAGTGCCGATCAAACACCATCGTTATTATTAGTACTGTTATTAAGCTCACCGTGAGCAGGGAATGCGTCCGTTCCATCGTGCCACTGTCCTCTCCCGAGCGCTTCGTACAGTGTTCTGCACGTGGTAGCCGCTCAATAGATACCACTGAACGAAGGATTGAATGAGCTCAGCTCCTCCCCTCAGGCAACGCCCCCCTCCGGCTGCCCCCCGATGCCCCCCCCACCCCCCAGAGCTGAAAGTCGGGACCCCGGCCTAGCCGGGAGGACAGAGCCCCAGGCTGCGACGCGGGAGGCTTTGGGCCGCTCTCTGCCTCGGTTTCCCCCTCTGCATTCATTCAATCATAGTCATTCAGTACTTACTGTGTGCAGAGCACTGTACTGAACGCTCGGGAGAGGACAATACAGCAATAAACAGCGACATTCCCCGCCCACCACGAGCTCACGGTCTAGAGGGGGATCTGGAAAGCGGATCTAATCTGATCATCTTGTGGAATTGGTTAAGCGCTCACTGTGCTAAACCCTGGATATAATAATTATGATGATGATGATGATGATGATGTCGGTATTCGTTAAGTGTGTATTATGTGCCAAGCACCGTTCTAAGCACTGGGGTCGATGACAAGCAGGGGTTGAGAAGCAGCGTGGCTCAGTGGAAAGAGCCCGGGCTTGGGAGTCAGAGGTCATGGGGACGAATCCTGGCTCCACCGCTCGTCAGCTGGGGGACTGTGGGCGAGTCACTTCGCTTCTCAGGCCTCAGTTCCCTCATCTGGAAAATGGGGCTGAAGACTGGGAGCCTCACGTGGGACGACCCGATGACCCTGTATCTACCCCAGCGCTTAGAACAGTGCTCTGCATGTAGTAAATGCTTAGCAAACACCAACAGTATGATTATGATTATTACAAGGTAATCAGGTTGTCCCCCGTGGGGCTCCCAGTCTTCATCCCCATTTTCCAGATGAGGGAACTGAGGCCTGAGAAGTGAAGTTGGTATTTGTTAAGCGCTTACTATGTGCAGAGCACTGTTCTAAGCGCTGGGGTAGATACAGGGAAATCAGGTCGTCCCACGTGAGGCTCACAGTCTTCCCATCTTACAGATGAGGGAACTGAGGCACAGAGAAGTTGAGTGACTTGCCCAAGGTCACACAGCTGCCAAGTGACAGAGCCGGGATTCGAACCCATGACCTCTGACTCCAAAGCCCGGGCTCTTTCCACTGAGCCACGCTGCCTATGTACAGTGAAGCGACTTGCCCAAGTCGCACAGCCGACGAATAGGTGGAGTCGGGATTAGAACCCAGGTCCCCTGACTCTCAGGGCTGGGCTCTCTCCATTAGCTCACGCTGGGTCACCTCTAGTGCTGCAGCACAGAGCTTAGCGTACAGTTAGGCACTTTACATAGACCGCGTTTATAACGATCCTTCCCTTCGCTTTTGCGCTCATCGATTTCAAAACTGATGCGTGAGAAGCAGCGTGGCTTAATGGGTAGAGTCCGGGCCTGGGAGTTAGAAGGACCTGGGTTCGAATCCCGGCTCCACCACCTGTCCGCTGGGTGACCTTGGGCAAGTCGCTTCGCTTCTCTGGGCCTCAGTTCCCTCATCTGGAAAATGGGGATGAAGACTGGGACCCCCACGGGGGACGGGGATGGGGATACAAACTGATTAGCTTGTATCTACCGCAGTGCTTAGTACAGTGCCTGGCACATAGTAAACCCTGTCGTAGAGAAGCAGCGTGGCTCAGTGGAAAGAGCCCGGGCTTGGGAGTCAGAGGTCATGGGTTCGAATCCCGGCTCTGTCAGCTGGGTGACTGTGGGCAAGTCACTTCACTTCTCTGTGCCTCATTTACCTCATCTGGAAAATGGGGATTAACCGTGAGCCTCACGTGGGACAACCGGATGACCCTGTATCTCCCCCAGCGCTTAGAACGGTGCTCTGCACATAGTAAGTGCTTAACAAATACCAACATCATTATTAACAAATACCACCATTATTATCATCATTATTAGGAGTCAGAAGATGTGGGTTCTAATCCCGGCTCCGCCACTTATCAGCGGTGTGACTGTGGGCCAGTCGTTTGACTTCTCGGTGCCTCAGTGACCTCAACTGTGAAATGGGGATGAAGACTGTGAGCCTCCCGTGGGACAACCCGATGACCCTGTATCTCCCCCAGCGCTTAGAACAGGGCTCGGCACATAGTAAGCGCTTAACCGATACCAACATTATCATTACGATTATTATTACTTTTCCAAGCCCTTAGTACAGTACTCTGCACAGAGTCAGCACTCAATAAATACGACTGAACGAATACCATCCCCAAAAAAAATTATGACCCGAATAAAGCTCTCCTGGAACGATCCTCTGTGGGAAACCTTGGTGAGGAGGGGAAGAAGATAAAAATCAAATCAAATCCAAATGGCTTTTTCCAAAGATATTTCCACAGGAAAATGCTCGAGTAACAGGCATCGTGCCTAAATGTTTTGATTTTGCTCCAGACACTGTTGTTTTGGAGCCATTTCACAGGGCGGAAGGCGTGGAATCGAGAGCAGAGCCGATTCCAAGGGTAATTTATTCATTCGTTCATTCGATCGTATTTACTGAGCGCTTCCTAGGTGCAGAGCACCGGACTAAGCGCTTGGAATGGACAAATCGGTCACAGATAGAGACGGTCCCTGCCCTTGGACGGGCTCATCAGCCAATATCCCTCTTAGAAGGGTGTCACGTTGGCTCACGGTAGGAATGGGGTAAAACCGAGGTCAGACGGGGCCGAGGCCCGGATGGATTCCGGGAGCCCGTGGATGAGGACGGAGCGGCCCGTGGCACCGGTGCCGACCCGGAGGCCGCCCTGTGCCTCCAAGAGCCGGGCACGCACAGGGAGACGGGATCGGGAGGCAGAGGGAGCGTTCTGGGGACACGGGGACACCGAGGTCAGACAGGGCCGCGGCCCGGATGGATTCTGGAGCCGTGGATGAGGACGGAGCGGCCCGGGGTCACTGCGGCCATCCAGGAGGCCGCCCTGTGCCTCCAAGAGCCGGGCACGCACAGGGCCACGGGATCGGGAGGCAGAGGGAGCGTTCTGGGGACACGGGGACACCGAGCTCGGACAGGACCGCGGCCCAGCCGGACGGTGGGAGCCCGTGGCCGAGGACGGAGCATCCCGGGGCCACCGTCGCCAACCGGGAGGCCGCTCTCCGCCTCCAAAATCCGCTCCCGGACCGACGGACGAGGAGGCCGGAGAGCAAACGGCGCCGGGCGCGGCCCACATCGCACACGGTGCCACGACGAGAGGGCGGCCATTTCGTGTGGCCAGTGTGGCCGGGACCGCGGGTCCCACGGGGGCCTCCTCGGTCACTCCCGCGCTCCGGGGCCAACGGCACCCTCGGCGGTGTCTGCTTCCGGTCTGGAGGATGGCCTTATGTGCCGTAGAAATCGTAATAGCCCTAGGGGTAGGCGGTAGCCACCGAGGTGGTAAAGATAATAATAATAATAATAACGTCGGTATTCGTTAAGCGCTCACTGTGTGCCGAGCACCGTTCCAAGCTCTGGGGGGGATACGGGGTCATCAGGTTGTCCCACGGGAGGCTCGCAGTCTTCACCCCCATTTTACAGAGGAGGGAACTGAGGCACAGAGAAGCGGAGTGACTCGCCCACAGTCACACAGCTGACAAGTGGCAGAGCCGGGATTCGAACCCACGACCTCTGAGCCCCAAGCCCAGTCTCTTTCCACTGAGCCACGCTGCTTCTCTAGTAGGTGGCGGAGGTGGCAAGAGCGGAAATAGCATTTATTGAGCGCCTGCCAGGTGCTCTGCACAACCTTGTCTGTCCGTGTCCCCCGATCAGACCGTGAGCCCGTCAAAGGGCAGGGACCGTCTCTATCTGTTGCCGACTTGTTCATCCCAAGCGCTTAGTCCGGTGCTCTGCACATAGTGAGCGCTCAATAGATACTATTGAATGAATGAATGAACCCTATGGTTCCGGAGCAGCGTGGCTCAGTGGATAGAGCCCGGCTTGGGAGTCAGAGGTCGTGGGTTCTAATCCCTCCTCCGCCACCTGTCAGCTCTGTGATTTGGGGCAAGTCACTTCTCAGGGCCTCAGTGACCTGATCTGGAAAATGGGGATGAAGACGGTGAGCCTCACGGGGGACAACCTGATGCCCCTGTATCTCCCCCAGCGCTCAGAACGGTGCTCGGCACATAGTAAGCGCTTAACGAATACCAACGTTATTATTATTATTACTTTGGGATCTGAAATCCTCATTGCAGAAAGGATGTTGGGAGCTCCCCTTTTAGCCCGTCAGCTCACTGTGGGTAGGGAATGTGTTTACCGACTCCGTTATACTCTCCTCTCCCAAGCGCTCAGTCCAGCGCTCTGCACACGGTTAGCTCTCGATAACAATGATGGGCTAACAGGGCTAAGATCTGCCCTTCCCTCTCCATCCAAACGGCCCCCACGCTGATCCAAGCCCTCTCATTCAATTCATTCATTCCATAGCATTTATTGAGCGCTTCCTATGTGCAGAGCACCGTACTAAGCGCTCGGAATGGACAAATGGGTCACAGACAGAGACGGTCCCTGCCCTCCGCCGGGCTCACGGTCTGATCGGGGGAGACGGACGAGAACAGTAGCGACGAATAGAATCGAGGGGATGAACATCTCATTAAAACGATAGCAAATCGAATCGAGGCGATGGCCATTTCATTAACAAAATAAATAGGGTTAACAGAGTCCTTCTCCTCTTCCTCCTGGATGAGCGGATGGGTGTCCCGGCTGACCTCCCTGCCTCCTGTCTCTGCCCCGCTCCGGTCCACGCTTCGCTCTGCCGCGGGTCATTTTGCGACAGAAACGTTCAGGCCACGTCTCCCCGCTCCTCAAGCCCCCTCCGCATCCGACAGAAGCCCGTCACCGTCGGCTTTCAAGGCGTCCATCGAGTGGCCCCGTCCTCCCTCCCCCGGCCCCTCTCCTCCTCCTCCTCCGGCCCGGCCCGCACGCCCCGCTCCTCTCGAGCCGACCTCCTCCCTGCCCCGCCACCTCCTCTATCTCCCCGCCGACCCCCGGCCCGCGTCCCGCCTTTGGCCCGGGACGCCCTCCCTCCTCAAATCCCACAGACGACGACTCTTCCCCCTTTCGAAGCCTTATTGAAGACCCACCTCCTCCCGGAGGCCTTCCCAGACTGCGCCCTCCTCTCCTCTTCTCCCACTCCCTTCTGCGTCGGCCTCGCGCGCAGATTTCCTCGTTGTTTCTCCCTCCCTCAGCCCCAAACCACTCATGTCCACCTCCGTCATTTATTTATATTTATTAACGTCTGCTTCCCCCCTCTAGACCGTGGCCTCGCTGAGGGCAGGGAAGCCTTCTACCACCTCTGTTATACTGTTATGTTATACTCTCCCAAGTGCTTAGCACAGTGCTCTGCACCCCAGTAAGTGCCCAATCAATATGGTCGATTGATCGAGGGCAGAGATTTGCTTTACTAACTCTACTGGTCCTCTCCCGAGCGCTCAGCAGAGTGCTCCGCACACAGCAGACCGTCGGCGCTGGAGGGCGGGATTGTGTATATTCATCTTAGTCTAGAGAAGCAGCGCGGCTCAGTGGCAAGAGCCCGGGCTTGGGAGTCAGAGGTCATGGGTTCGAATCCCGGCTCCGCCCCTTGTCAGCTGGGTGACTGTGGCCGAGTCACTTCGCTTCTCTGGGCCTCAGTTCCCTCATCTGGAAAATGGGGATGAAGACTGGGAGACTCACGTGGGACAACCTCATTCCCCTGTATCTACCCCAGCGCTCAGAACGGTGCTCTGCACGTAGTAAGCGCTTAACAGATACCAACGTCGTTATTATTATTCTCCCGAGCATTCAGCACAGTGCTCTGCACACAGCTGACTCTCGGATCCTTGCCGGCGGGGATCATGTCTGCCACCTCCATTGGATCGCGCACCGAGTCACTCCGCCACTTGGCAGCTGTGTGACTTTGGGCGAGTCACTTCACTTCTCTGGGCCTCGGTTGCCTCGTCTGGAAAATGGGGCCGAAGACCGGGAGCCCCACGGGGGACAACCTGATCACCTTGTATCTCCTCCAACGCTCAGAGCAGTGCTTGGCACATGGTAAGCGCTTAACAAATACTACTGTTATTATTAAGTGCCTTTGAGGGTGCTCTGTACGCAGTAAATGCTCAATAAATACCATGACTGATCGATACCTGGAGTTTCCCCTCAAGCTGGTCTTTCTGGACCCTGGAGGAACTGAAGGTTTGACCAGGCCCAGAGAACATTAAATGATAATAATGTTGGTATCTGTTAAGCGCTTACTATGCGCAGAGCACCGTTCTGAGCGCTGGGGGAGATACGGGCGTCATCGGGTTGTCCCGCGGGAGGCTCCCGGTCTTCATCCCCATTTGACAGATGAGGTCGCTGAGGCCCAGAGAAGTGACTCGCCCACAGTCACCCAGCTGACAAGGGGCGGAGCCGGCAGTCGAACCCACGACCTCTGACTCCGAAGCCCGGGCTCTTTCCACTGAGCCGCGCTGCTTCCCCTAATGATGATGTGTCAGCGTGGCTCCGTGGAAAGAGCCCAGGCTGGGGAGTCAGAGGTCGTGGGTTCTAATCCCGGCTCAACCGCTTATCAGCTGGGTGACCTTGGGGAGGTCAGTTCACTTCTCTGGGCCTCAGTTCCCTCATCTGTAAAATGGGGGCTGAAGACCGCCAGCCCCACGGGAGACCACCTCATTTCTTTCTATCTACTCCAGTGCTTAGAAGAGCACTGGGATAGCAGTGTGGCTCAGTGGAAAGAACCTGGGCTTCGGAGTCAGAGGTCACGAGTTCGACTCCCGGCTCCGCCACTTGTCAGCCGGGTGACTGGGGGCGAGTCACTTCTCTGTGCCTCAGTTCCCTCATCTGTAAAATGGGGATGAAGACGGTGAGCCCCACGTGGGACGACCCGATGACCCTGTATCTCCCCCAGCGCTGAGAACGGTGCTCTGCACATAGTAAGCGCTTAACGAAGTCCAACGTTATTATGATTAGAAGAGGGCTTGGCACCTAGTCGGCGCTGAACAAATACCATCATTATTAATTCCAAGGAGCAGGTCAACGACAATCCAGAAACGGTGATCCCTAGAGGTATTTGTTGAGCGCTTCATAGGTGCAGAACACTGTGCTACCCGCTCAGGTTGGATGAAGCAGAATCGCCTAATGGCTACAGCCCGGGCCTGGGAGTCAGAAGGACCCGGGTTCTAATCCCGGCTTCTCCAACTGTCCGCCGGGTGAGCTTGGGCAGGTCACTTCTCTGGGCCTCAGTTCCCTCAGCTGTAAAATGGGGATTAAGACGGTGAGCCCCACGGGGGACAGGGATTGTGTCCAATCTGATTTGCTCGGTGCTCAGAACAGTGCTTGGCACGTAGTCAGCGCTTAACAAATACCATCGTCATCATCATTACTATTATTATGTATTGCTATTATTCTTGTCTGTCTCCCCGATTGGACCGTAAGCCCGTCAAAGGGCAGGGACTGTCTCTGTTACCGATCTGTCCATTCCAAGCGCTCAGTACAGCGCTCTGCACATAGTAAGCGCTCAATAGATACTACTGAATGAATGATCATCATCGTCATCTAGCCCAGTGCTACCAGAGCGGATGCAGACGGAGCTGGGGGGAGAGACGTGTCCACGGAGTCGGAAACGACTCGACGGCCAAAGACGAGCCCCCGGCGCTCAGTACAGTGCCTGGCCCATAGTAAGCGCTCGACAAATACCATTCTTCTTCTCGTTATCGTCACTGTTATTGTTACAGTCATCATGAGCGTCCGACGCGACCGAATTAGCAGAAAATCCTTCTTATTCCCCAGACCATCTGTCGTCCCCTCAGCAAACCCTCCCCGTATTTCCAGCGGCCGCATCTCCCCGCTCATTCAGAGGAGGCAGGCGAAGGCAAGCGGTGGAAAAATGAGCTGAAATCGATGCTTTGACCCTAATCGTCTGGAAAAGGGAGATATCCATCATTTTCCCCGGGGGCCTTCTGCGATACATCTTCCCTCTCTACGTTACGACGTGCTCTCTAGGTCCGTGAGAGACAGGGTGGGAAATGCGTTCGCCGTCTACGAATCGGGCACTGAACGTCGGATTCGATTTTTCACGTCGTGCCCCGGAGGAGACGGGGACCGGGAAAGGGACGAGTCTGGGAAGCGGGCCCTCGGCCGGAGCTTCGCTCACTCGTTCCCTTAATCGTATTTGTCGAGCGCTTACCGGGTGCGGGGGCACCGTACTGAGCGCCCGGGAGAGGCCGATAGAACGGGAAGCAGCGCGGCTCAGTGGAAAGAGCCTGGGCTTCGGAGTCGGAGGTCACGGGTCCGACTCCCGGCTATGCCACTTGTCAGCTGTGGGACTGGGGGGGAGTCACTTCTCTGTGCCTCAGTGACCTCATCTGTGAAATGGGGATTAAGACGGTGAGCTTCACAGGGGACGATCGGATGACCCTGTATCTCCCCCAGCGCTTAGAAAGCTGCTCTGCACATAGTTAAGCGCTTAACAAATACCAACATTATTAACAATAAATGGACACATTCCCTCTCGCAGAGAGAGGAGAGCCTAGAGGGGGAGACGGACATGAATAGAAATAAATGAATGAGGGATGTGGACGTAAGCGGTGAGGGGTTGAGGGAGGGGGGGATGAAGAAGGGGAGCGAGTTCGGGGCGACGCGGAAGGGAGCGGGAGGAGAGGGGAGGAGGGCGCGGTCGGGGAAGGCTTCCTGGAGGAGACGTGCAGCCCAGGGGAGCTTCTGTGAAAACCTTCTTCCACGAGGGTAGGGTCCTTGTCTCAGTGGATAAATGGTATTTATTAAGGGCTTATTATGCAAGTATATTATGTGTGGCCCGGGATTCGAACCCATGATCTCTGACTCCAAAGCCCATGCTCTTTCCACCGAGCCACGCTGCCTCTCTAATTATTATGTGTGGCCTGGGAGTCAGGAGGCCATGGGTTCTAATCCTGACTCCACCACTTGTCCGGTGGGTGACCTTGGGCAAGTCACTTCACTTCTCTAGGCCTCAGTTGCCTCATCTGGAAATGAGAAGCAGCGTGGCTCAGTGAAAAGAGGCCGGGCTTTGGAGTCAGAGGTTATGGGTTCGAATCCCCGCTCTGCCCCTTGTCAGCTGTGGGACTCTGGGCAAGTCACTTCACTTCCCTGTGCCTCAGTTACCTCATCTGTCAAATGGGGATGAAGACTGGGAGCCCCACGTGGGACAACCTGATTCCCCCGGGTCTACTCCGGGGCTTAGAACAGTGCTCTGCACATAGTAAGCGCTTAACAAATACCAACATTATTATTATTATCATTGTTATTATGTGCAGAGCACCGTACTAAGAGTTTGGGAGAGGAATGGAAGCAGCGTGGCCTAGTGGCTCGAGCCCGGGCCTGGGAGTCAGAAGGTCATGGGTTCTAATCCTGACTCTGCCACTTGTCTGCTGTGTGACCTTGGGCAAGTCACTTCACTTCTCTAGGCCTCAGTTACCTCATCTGGAAAATGGGGATCGAGACTGTGAGCCCCACGTGGGAGCGGGACTGTGTCCAACTTGGTCTGCTTGGCAAGCTTAGTAGAGTGCCTGCCACATAATAATAATAATAATAATTGGGGTATTTGTTAAGCACTTACTATGTGCCAAGCCCTGGGGAAGATACAAGGTCAGCAGGTTTTCCCACATGGGGCTCACAATCTTTATCCCCATTTTACAGATGAGGGAACTGAGGCACAGAAAATAATCATCATAATGTGGGTATTTGTTAAGCACTTACTAGGTGCCAAACACTGTTCTAAGAGCTGGAATAATAATGATGGTATTTGTTAAGTGCTCACTGTGTGCCAAAGTGAAGTCGCTAGCCCAAGGTCACACAGCAGACAAGTGGTGGAGCCAGGATTAGAACCCACGACCTCTGACTCCCAAGCCCGGGGTCTTGCCACTAAGCCATGCTAGTAAGTGCTTAATAAGTACCCCAATTATTGTTATTATTAAGCACTTAATTAAGCATTAAGCACGTATTAGGTGCCAAGCACCGTTCTAAGCACTGGGGTAGACATGAGTTACGCAGATTGGACAATCCCTGTCCCATATGGGACTCACAGTCTTAATAATGACGGTACTTGTTAAGCGCCCAGTATGTGTCAAGCACTGTTCTAAGCGCTAGGGTAGATACGACCTAATCGGGTCGTCCCAGGTGGGGCTCACAGTCTTCATCCCCATTTTCCAGATGAGGGAACTGAGGCCCAGTGAAGTGACTTGCCCAAAGTCACACAGCTGACAAGCGGCGGAGCCCAGATTGGAACCCACGACCTTCTGATTCCCGGGTCCGGACTCTATCCACTCTGCCATGCCCCATTTTTACGGACGAGGCAACTGAGGCACGGAGCCGTGAAATGACTTGCCCAGTTGGTATTCACCCTACCCTCTGCCCCACAACATCTATGTCCCTATCTGTCATTTGTTTATTCCTAATAATACTAATAATAATGGTATCTGTGAAGCGCTTACTAAGTGCCAAGCAGTGTTCTAAGCCCTGGGGTAGACACAAGGTCATCAGGTCGTCCCCCGTGGGGCTCCCGGTCTTCATCCCCACTTGACAGATGAGGTCACTGAGGCCCAGAGAAGTGAAGCGGCTTGCCCGAGGTGACAAAGCAGGGCAAATGGCGGAGCCGGGATTAGAACCCACGTCCTCCTCCGCCTCCCAAGCCCGGCCTCTTCCCGCTAAGCCACGATAACGTCCGTCTCCCCCTCTGGAATCTAAGCTATCGTGGGCCGGGAAACGTGTCTACCAACCCTGTTCTAGCGTATTCTCCCAACCACATAGTAAGTGCTCTGCACACAGTAGGCGCTCAATAAATTCGACTGACTTAATGAAATGCTCGGCACCCAGTAAGCGCTCAGCAGCGTGGCTCGGCGGCAAGAGCCCGGGCTTGGGAGTCAGAGGTCCTGGGTTCCAATTCCGGCTCCGCCACCTGTCGGCTGGGTGACTCGGATCGAGCCGCTTCACTTCTCTGGGCCTCGGTGACCTCATCTGCAAAATGGGGATTAAGACTGTGAACTCCACGTGGGACAACCTTGCATTCATGGATTCAGTCGTATTTATCAAGTGCTTACTGTGTGCAGAGCACTGTACTAAGCGCTTGGAAAGTCCAGTTCGGCAACAAATAGAGACCATCCCAACCCAACGACGCGTTCAGTCTAGAAGGGGGAGACAAGTCTATCTTGTATCTACTCCAGCCTTTAGAACAGTGCTTGGCACATAATATGTGCTTAACAAATACCATCATCATCATTATTATTAACAAATACCATTACCATTATTATAAATCCCACGGATCGACTGACCCACGGGAGTGGAGTCGCGCGGCCGGGCGGATTCTCACCAACACCACCGTCCCCCCCCCCCCCCCCCCCCCCCCCCCCCCCGATCTCACAGGCCCGTAACCTTGGCGTCCCCTTCGACTCGTCTTTCTCATTCCACCCACATTTTCGATCTGTCGCCAAATCCGGTCCGTTTATCTTCCTATCGTTCTTATTCTCCTTCTATCCTCCATCCACACCCCCTCCCTCGGAGGACTCATTCGCTCCCACGGCTTCGACCACCACCTCTCGCGGACGATTCCCACACCCCCCTCTCCGGCCCCGCTCTCTCTCCCTCTCTGCGGTCTCGCATCTCCTCATTCATTCATTCATTATCCATTCATTCATTAATTCGTATTTATTGAGCGCTTACTGAGTGCAGAGCACCGTACTAAGCACTCGGAATGGACAATCGGGCAACAGACGGAGACCATCCCTGCCCACTGACGGGCTCACCGTCTAATCGGGGGAGACGGACCAAAACAACATAATGTAATCATGATAACTAGAATGAAGGGGATGGACACCTCATTAACAAAATAAACAGGGGAATAAAAATCTATCCAAATGAGCAGAGTGCCGAGGGGAGGGGAAGGGAGAGGGGGAGGAGCAGAGGGAAAGGGGGGAAAAGGGGGCTTAGCTGAGGGGAGGTGAAGGGGGGGTAGAGAGCGAGCAGCGGGAGCAGAGACAAGGGGGACCATGACACAAGGTAACAATAATAATAATAATAATGTTGGTATCTGTTAAGCGCTTACTACGTGCCGAGCACCGTTCTAAGCGCTGGGGTAGACACAGGGGAATCGGGTTGTCCCACGTGGGGCTCACAGTCTTCATCCCCATTTGACAGATGAGGTAACTGAGGCACCGAGAAGTTAAGTGACGCGCCCACAGTCCCACAGCTGACAGGTGGCAGAGCTGGGATTCGAACTCATGAGCTCTGACTCTAAAGCCCAGGCTCTTTCCACTGAGCCACGCTGTAGGGCTCTGAAGAGGGGAAGAGAGTGAGTTTGGCGGGGGTGAGGAGGGAGGGCCTTCCGGGACGGTGGTAGGACGTGGGCCTACCGCCTTCAGGACATCTCTACTTGGATGTCCCACCGACACCTCAAACTTACAGTGTCCAAAACGGAGCTCTCCATCTTCCCACCCAAACCCTGTCCCCCTGGTGACTTTCGCATCCCCGTAGGCAGCACCACCATCCTTCCCCCCTTCTCCCCTTCCAAGCCCTCCCGAGAGGTCCCCTCCTCCAAGAGGCCTTCCCACACCGAGCCCCCCTTTTCCTCCGCTCCTCCTCCCCTCCCCGTCTCCCCCACTCCCTCCCTCTGCTCTACCCCCTTCCCCGCCCCACACCGCTTGTCTATAGATGTACACATCTATCATTCTATTTATTTTATTAATGATGTGGACATATCTCTGATTCTATTAATTTTATGAATGATGTGGATATATCCCTTTTTCTATTTATTTGATTAATGATGTGAACAGATCTTTAATTCGATTTATTTCTATTGATACCTGTCTACTTGTTTTGTTTCGTTGTCCGTCTCCCCCCTTCTAGACCGTGAGCCCGTCGTCGGGTAGGGATCGTCCCTCTCCGTCGCCGAACTGGACTTTCCCAGCGCTCAGTCCAGTGGTCCGCACACAGTAAGTGCTCAAGAAATACGATCGAATGAGTGAATGAATCCTTCCCGTGTCCCCAGTCCACAACCTTGGCATTCTCCTCAACTCATCTCTCATTCAACCCACGTATTCGATCCGTCACCAAACGGCATCAGTCCCACCTTCAGAGCGTCGCCACGACCTGCCCTCTCCTCTCCGTCCAAACGGCTCCCAAGCTGAGCCGAGCCCTCGGCCTTTCCCCGCCCCGTCTCCTGCATCGGCCTCCCGGCTGACCTCCCCGCCTCCGGCCTCGCCCCGCTCCGCTCCACGCTTCCCTCCGCCGCCCGCATCATTTACCGACAAAAACGTTCGGTCCACGTCTCCCCGCTCCTCAAGACCCTCCAGGGGTTGCCCGCCCCCCTCCCCATCGAACAGAAACCCATGACCGTCAGCTTTAAAGACGGCCAGTGGGTTGCCTCCTCCTCCTCATCCTTCCCCTTATGTCTTCCTTCTTCCCCTCTCCTCCTCCTCCACCTCTTCCTCTTCATCCTTCTCCTCCTCTCCCTTCTTCCTCCTCCTCCTTCTCTTCCTCTCCTTCCTCCTTCACCTTCTTTTCCTCCTCCTCCTTCCCTACCTCCTCTCATTCTCCTTCCCCTCTTCCTCCTCCTCCTCCTCTTCATCCTTCTCCTCCTCTCCCTTCTTCCTCCTCTCCTTCCTCCTCTCCTTCCTCCTCCTTCTTCTCTTCCTCCTCCTCCTTTCCTGCCTCCTCTCATTCTCCTTCCCCTCTTCCTCCTCCACCTCTTCCTCTCCTTCTCCTCTCCCTTCCTCCTCCTTCTTCCCTACCTCCTCTCATTCTCCTTCCCCTCTTCCTCCTCCTCCTCCTCTTCATCCTTCTCCTCCTCTCCCTTCTTCCTCCTCTCCTTCCTCCTCCTTCTTCTCTTCCTCCTCCTCCTTTCCTGCCTCCTCTCATTCTCCTTCCCCTCTTCCTCCTCCACCTCTTCCTCTCCTTCTCCACTCCCTTCCTCCTCCTTCTTCCCTACCTCCTCTCATTCTTCTTCCCCTCTTCCTCCTCCTCCTCCTCTTCATCCTTCTCCTCCTCTCCCTTCTTCCTCCTCTCCTTCCTCCTCTCCTTCCTCCTCCTTCTTCTCTTCCTCCTCCTCCTTTCCTGCCTCCTCTCATTCTCCTTCCCCTCTTCCTCCTCCACCTCTTCCTCTCCTTCTCCACTCCCTTCCTCCTCCTTCTTCCCTACCTCCTCTCATTCTCCTTCCCCTCTTCCTCCTCCTTCTCTTCCTCTCCTTCCTCCTCCACCTTCTTTTCCTCCTCCTCCTTCCCTACCTCCTCTCATTCTCTTTCCCCTCTTCCTCCTCCTTCTCTTCCTCTCCTTCCTCCTCCACCTTCTTTTCCTCCTCCTCCTTCCCTACCTCCTCTCATTCTCCTTCCCCTCTTCCTCCTCCTCCTCCTCTTCATCCTTCTCCTCCTCTCCCTTCTTCCTCCTCTCCTTCCTCCTCCTTCTTCTCTTCCTCCTCCTCCTCCTCCTCCTTTTTCTCCTCCTCCTCCTCCTCCTCCTCCTCCTCCTCCTTTCCCCTTCCTCCTCTCACTTGGCTGATTTTCTCCTTGGCAGAGAGAAAAGTGTGACTGTGTCCTTCCTGAAATCATCACCCTCGTCTCCTTTCATCCAGGCTACATTAAAAGCCGCCCTTTCGAGCGTCCCTCATCCCTCCGGCCCTGAATAATTTCCATTTCTTCCACCTTTGAAGCAGAAAGACGCTTTATCCCAGACCAACTTGAAGTGAGACTTGAATTCTGAGAGATAATTTCGAAATTTCACCTCTAGGGCAGCCGGGGGAGCAAAAGGAGAGAAGCAACGTGGCCTAGTCGATGGAGCCCGGGCCTAGGAGTCAGAAGGACCTGCGTTCGAAACCTGGCTCTGCCACGGGCCTGCTGAGAGACCTCGGGCAAGTCATTTCATGTTTCTGGGCCTCGGTCCCCTCATCGGGAAAATGGGGAATTGAGACCGGAAGCCCCACGCGGGACAAGGACTGTGTCCAATTCGATTTTCGTCTATCCACCCCAGTGCTTAGTACAGTGCCTGGCACATAGTAATTGCTTAAAAAATACCATTACTATTATTATTATGTATTGTTATTATTATGGTATTTGTTCAGCGCTTACTACGTGTCAAGCACTGTCCCAAGCACTGGAAATAAAATCTAAACGCTTACTATGTCAGAGTGCTATGTGCTCATTTGTATATATTATTCATTACCCTATTTATTTTGTTAGTGAGGTGTACATCCCCTTGATTCTATTTCTCTTGATAATGTTGTCTGGTTTTTGTTTCGTTCTGTTTTGCCCTGCTGTCTGTCTCCTCCGATTAGACTGTGAGCCCATCACTGGGCAGGGACTGTCTCTATCGGTTGCCCAATTGTCCATTTCAAGCGCTTAGTTCAGTGCTCTGCACATAGTAAGCGCCCAGTAAATACTATTGAATGAATGACTGAAGCACTGTTCTAAGCGCTGGGGTAGATATAGGGTAATCAGGCTGTCCCCCGTGGGGCTCACGCTTTTAATCCCCATTTTCCAGATGAGGTCACTGAGGCCCAGAGAAGTGAAGTGACTTGCCCAAGGTCACCCAGCAGACAAGTGGCGGAGACAAGATTAGAACCCAAGACCTCTGACTCCCAAGCCCGTACGGTTTACCACTAAGCCACGCTGCTCGGACCTGGGGGTCAGAAGGGCCTGGGTTCCCGTCCCAGCTCCGACCCATGTCTGCTGTGTGACCTTGGACAAGTCCTTTCGCATCTCTGGGCCTCAGTTTCCTCACCTGCAAAATGGGGATTAAGACTAGGAGCTCCAGGGGGGACAGGGACTGTGTCCAACCTGATAACCTTGTATCCACCCCAGTGCTTAGCACAGTGCCTGGAACAGAGTAAGCGCTTAACAAATACCATTATCATCATCATTATTATTATCGAGTCCAGACCTGGGAGCCAGAAGGACCTGGATTCACATCCCGGCTCTTTCATTCGCTCATTCATTCATTCGATGGTATGAGCACTGCGCTAACGACCATTGTTTTTACGAGATGTTCTTCCCCTTGACGCTGTTTAGTGCCATTGTTCTTGTCTGTCCGTCTCCCCCGATCAGACTGTAAGCCCGTCAAACGGCAGGGACCGTCTCTATCTGTTGCCGACTTGTTCATCCCAAGCGCTTAGTACAGTGCTCTGCACATAGTAAGCGCTCAATAAATACTATTGAATGAATGAATGAATGTATTTAATCCATTTAATACATTTGCGGAATCCGGTGGTATTTAATAATGATGGTATTTTGTACGATGTGCCAAGCACTGCTCTAAGCACTGGGGGGATACAAGATCATCGGGTTGTCCCAAGTGGGGCTCACAGTCTTCTTCCTCATTTTCCAGATGAGGTAACAGAGGCCCAGAGAAGTGAAGTGACTTGCCCAAGGTCACCCAGGTGACAAGTGGCGGAGGCGGGATTAGAACCCATGACCTCTGACTCCCAAGCCCGGGCTCTTGCCACTGAGCCCCGCTGCTTTCCTAATAATAATAACCATGGTATTTCTTAAGCACTGACTACATGCCAGGCACTGTGCTAAGCACTGGGGCGGGTACGAGCTGATCAGGTTGGACACAGTCCCTGGCCCACGTGGGGCTCGCAGTCTTCACCCCCATTTTCCAGATGAGGGAACTGAGGCCCAGGGTAGTGAAGTGACTTGCCCGAGGTCCCACAGCAGACAAATGGCAGAGCCGGGATTAGAACCCATAACCTCCTGACTCCCAGGCCTGGACTCTATTCCCTACGCCGTGCTGCTCCTCTAGTCTAGAGAAGCAGCGTGGCTCAGTGGAAAGAGCCCGGGCTTGGGAGTCAGAGGTCATGGGTTCGAATGCCGCCTCTGCCCCTTGTCAGCTGTGGGACCGTGGGCGAGTCACTTCACTGCTCGGGGCCTCAATTCCCTCATCTGTCAAATGGGGATGAAGACTGGGAGCCTCATGTGGAACGACCTGATCACCCTGTATCTACTCCAGCGCTTAGAACGGTGCTCTGCACATAGTAAGCATTTAACAAATACCAAATACCAACATTAGTCTCCCAGGCGCTTAGTACAGTGCTCTGCACCCAGGAAGTGCTCAGTAAATATGATGGACGAATGAATTAGTAGACTGTAAGCTCACTGCGGGCGGGGTACGTGTCAGTTATATGGTTAGAATGCTCTCTCCCAAATAATAATAATAATGTTGATATTTGTTAAGCGCTTACTATGTGCAAGCACTGTTCTAAAGGGTAATGAAGGATTCTAAAGGATAAAGGGTAATCAGGTTGTCCCACGTGAGGCTCACATTTAATTCCCATTTTACAGATGAGGTCACTCAGGGCCAGAGAAGGGAAGTGACTTGCCCACAGTCACACAGCCGACAAGTGGCAAAGCCGGAATTCGAACCCACGACCTCTGACTCCCAAGAGCCCGGGCTCTTTCCGCAAGTGCTTAACAAATTTATTTTGTTTATTTCATTTAATGAGATGTGCATCACCCTGATTCTATTTAGTTGCCACTGTTATTATGCGACGTTCTTCCCCTCGACTCCATCTATCGCCATCGTTCTCGTCCGCCCGTCTCCCCCGATCAGACCGTGCGCCCGTCAAACGGCGGGGACCGTCTCTATCTGTTGCCGACTTGTCCGTTCCAAGCGCTTAGTCCAGTGCTCTGCATATACTAAGCGCTCAATAAATACTTTTGAATGAATGAATGAATGAACAAATACCAAATACCAACATTAGTCTCCCAAATGCTTAGTACAGTGCTCTGCACCCAGTAAGCGCTCAATTAATACGATCGACCGGCTGCAGGGAGAAGCGGCGCGGCCCAGCGGGCAGAACCCAGGCCCGGAAAGCAGGAGGACTCGAGTTCTAATCCCCGTTCCACCACTCATCTGCCGGGAGACCTCGGGCAAGTCACTTGGCTTCTCTGGGCCTCAGTCACCTCATCTGTAAAATGGGGGCTAAGAGCGGGCCAGGGACCGTGTCCAAGCTGAGTAGCCCGTATCCACCCCAGCGCTCAGCACAGTGGCTCGCTCGGCCCAAGTGCTTAACAAATGATATTAAATTAAAAAAAAATTGTGATGTCACTTCCTACCGTGGCACCAACAGAATCTATTTTGGAGGCAGGAGGACCAGGAAGGGGAGGAAGGGATGGAAAAGGAGAGGGAGGGGAGGACGGGAAGGGAGGATAATGTTGGTCTTTGTTAAGCGCTTACTACATGCCAAGTTCTGTTCTAAGCGCTGGGGGAGATACAGGGTCATCGGGTTGTCCCACGTGGGGCTCGAAGTCTTCAACCCCATTTTACAGATGAGGTCACCGAGGCCCAGAGAAGAATAATAACAACAACATTGGTATTTGTTAAGCGCTTACTATGTGCAGAGCACTGTTCTAAGCGGTGGGGGAGATACAGGGTCATCGGGTTGTCCCCCGTGAGGCTCACCGTCTTCATCCCCATTTTAATGATACTAATAATTTTGGTATTTGTTAAGCGCTTGCTATGTGCCGAGCACTGTTCTAAGCGCTGGGTAGACACAAGGTCATCGGGTTGTCCCACGTGGGGCTCACGGGCTTTATCGCCATTTTCCAGATGAGATCCCCGAGGCACCTAGAAGTCAAATGACTTGGCCAAAGTCACACAGCGGAGCCGGGATTCGAACCCATGCCCTCTGACTCCTAAGCCCGGCCTCTTTCCACTGAGCCACGCCGCAAGTGAGGGGCGAGGAGGGAAAAAGAGGGGAAGGGGTCGGGGGGACGACGGAGAGAGGAAGGGAAGGGGACGGCGAGGGGAAGGAGGCAACGTGGCCTCGTGGAAAGAGAGGGCCTGGGCCTGCAAGTCGGAGGACGGACAACTCGCCTGTCTCATTCATCCATTCATTCAGTCGTGCTTATTGAGCGCTTACTACGTGCAGAGCACCGTACTAAGCGCTTGGAAAGGACAATTGGGCAACAGAGAGAGACAATCCCTACTGAGAGGTCACCTCCTCCAAGAGGCCTTCCCAGACTGAGCTCCTCTTTTCCCTCTGCTCCCTCTACCCCGCCTTCCCCTCCCCTCAGCTAAGCCCCCTTTTCCCCCTTTCCCTCCGCTCCTCCCCCTCTCCCTTCCCTCCCCTCGGCACTCTGCTCGTCCGCTCAACTCTCTACATTTTCATCACCCTATTGATTTTCCTAATGAGCTGTACGGCCCCTTGATTCTATTGATTTGCTCTCGTTTTAATGAGGTGTTCATCCCCTCGATTCTATTTATTGCTACTGTTCTCGTCCGTCCGTCTCCCCCGATTAGACCGTGCGCCCGTCAACGGGCGGGGAGCGTCCCTATCCGTTGCCGAATTGTCCCTTCCAAGCGCTCAGTCCAGTGCTCTGCACAGAGTGAGCGCCCAATAAATACTACCGAATGAATCCCTGCCGGACGACGGGCTCACAGTCTAGAAGGGGGGAGACAGACAACAAAAAATAGTGAGCCACCGACCCCGGCCCCCGGCCCGCCTCTGGCCCGGCAGGCCCTTCCTCCTCAAATCCCGCCGACGATGACTCTCCCCGCCCTCCACAGCCTTATCGAAGGCCCACCTCCTCCAAGAAGCCCTCCCGGACTGCGCCCTCCTCTCCTCTTCTCCCCCTCCCTTCTGCGCCGCTCTGACTCCCTCCTTCACTGATCCTCCCTCCCGGCCCCACGGCCCATATTTATAAATCCGTAAAGATCTTTAATTGATTTATCTGTTTCTCTTCATGTCTCTGTCCCGGTCTGGACTGTGAGCTCACCGTGGGCAGGGAATGTGTCTGTCTGTTATATCGTCCTCTCCCGAGCACTTAGTGCGGCGCTTTGCACAGAGTAAGCGCTCGATGCAAATGAACGAACCCGGGTTTTCACCCCAGCTCCGCCACTTAATCACTGTGCTGTTCGTTGAGTCCTTACTACGTGCCAGGCGCTGTACTAAGCGCTGCGGTGCACGCAAGCTGATGGGACTGGACGCGGTCCTCGTCCCCCGTGGGGCTCAAGGGCTCGTTTTCCAGATGAGGTGACCGAGGCCCAGAGAAGTGAGGTAATAATGATAATGATGTTGGTATCCGTTAAGCGCTCACCGTGGGCCGAGCACCGTTCTAAGCGCTGGGGTAGACACAGGGGAATCGGGTCGTCCCACGTGGGGCTCCCGGTCTTCATCCCCATTTTCCAGATGAGGTCACTGAGGCCCAGAGAAGTGAAGTGACTCGCCCACAGTCACCCGGCTGACGGGTGGCCGAGCCGGGATTCGAACCCATGACCTCTGACTCCAAAGCCCGGGCTCTCTCCACTGAGCCACGAGGTGACTCGCCCCAGGTCACCCAGCGGACAGGCGGCGGAGCCGGGATTAGAACCCGTGACCTTCCGACTCCCGGGTCTGGGCTCTACCCACTAGGCCAGGCTGCTTTTCTGCTGCTTCTCTGCTGCCACTCGTCTGCTGGGTGACCTTGGGCAAGTCCCTTCACTTCTCTGGGCCTCAGTTCCCTCATCCGGAAAATGGGGATTCAAACTGGGAGCCCCAAGCAGCACAATCTGATTATCCTGGACCTACCCCAGCGCTTAGAACAGTGCTTGGCACATAGTAAGCGCTTAATAAATACTATAATAATAATAATGATAATGATCTTTCGTCTAGCCCAGCCTTTAGTACAGTGCTTGACATAGGGGAAGTGCTTAACAAATACCATAACTATTATCATAATCGTTAATAAAGAGGAGAAGGTGGCAGGAGAGGAGAGTGGAGGTGGAAGGACCGCGGCCTCCCGAGCGCTCAGTACGGTTAAGCACACGGTGGGCACTCAGTAAATATGACTGAATGAATGAATCACCGAATGAATGAATAAGAGGAGGAAAGGGAGGGGAAGGGGTTAAAGAAGCGGCACGGCGTAATGGCCAGAGCCCGGGCCCGGAGGTCATAAGGTCATGGGTTCTAATCCCCTCCTGGCTTCTAATCCCGTCATGAGTTCTAATCCCGGGTCCTCCACCCGCCCGCCGTGTGACCCTGGACAAGTCACCTCACTTCTCGGTACTTCAGCCACCTCACCCGGAAACGGGGACCCGGGACCGCGGGCCCCTCGTTGAGACGGGGACCGCGTCCGGACCAATCTCCGAGCTCAGTACAGTGCCTGGCACGTAGTAAGCGCCCGACAGGCACCGTCCTTCCGATCGCCGTGAAGGTGTCGGGGAGGGGACGGGGGCGAAGGGGAGGGAGGGGAAAGAGTGGGGGGCGGGGGAAGGGACAGAAGGGGAGGGGGGTCTCCCACCCCATCGCCCGGTGGCCGGTTCCGACGCCCGCGGCTCGAACCCGAGGCCCCCGGGGGACGGGAGCGAGCCTTCGACCCAAGTTGGCGGGAAAAATACTCACACGATGAGCAGGGCCGCGTAGCGGTTCCGCTCCGAGAAGCCGATGGGGAAGACGACCTGCAGCGGGAGGTCTGGGGGGGCGACAGGGCGAGGGCACGCGGTGAGGCCTCCCCTCTCCCGTCCCCTCGGCGCCCGGCGGGCCCGGGGCCGACGCCCGCACAGGGACCCTCGGGGGGCCCGGAGACCCCTTACCGTAGTCCTCGATGGAAACCGTTCGGATTTCCGGCCTGGGCATCTTCTTCCTCTGCAGGGCGGCGCTCAGCGGGGCGTTGCTCTCCAGAATGGAGAACTCTACGGCGAGCGGGGGAGAGGACGAGCCTAATAAGTACCGTGATTCGTTCAATCGTATTATTGAGCGCCGACCGGGCGCGGAGCGCTGTACTGAGCGCTTGGAAGGGACAATTCGGCCACAGATAGAGGCCGTCCCTGCCCAGTGAGGGGCTCACATGGAGAGAGCATTTGGAAGAGAAGCAGGGTGGCTCAGTGGAAAGAGGCCGGGCTTGGGAGGCAGAGGTCGTGGGTTCGAAACAGGCTCTGCCACCCGTCAGCTGTGGGACCGTGGGCGAGTCACTTCGCTTCTCCGGGCCTCGGTTCCCTCATCTGTCAAATGGGGGATGAAGACTGGGAGCCCCACGTGGGACAATCCGATGACCCCGTATCTCCCCCGGCGCTTAGAACGGTGCTCTGCCCATAGTAAGCGCTTAACAAATACCGACATTATTATTATTATTATTAAGCGCTCACTATGGGCCAAGCTCTGTGCTAAACCCTGGGGTAATAATAATAATAACGATGATGACGATGATGGCTAGTAATGATGGCATTTGTTGAGCGCTTACTAGCGACAGTAGACAGTAGACTGTCGGCTTTTTGAAGGCAGGGATTGTGTCTGCTAACTCTATTTCCCCGTGCCAAGCGCTCAGTACAGTGCTCTGCCCATGGTACGGTGGAAGATTCTTGAGGGCCGGGATCGTATGTACTAACCATATGTACTGTATGTACTGTACTATATATGTATGTATGTACTGTATGTACTGTATGTACTGTATGTACTGGACTAGACTTTAGAACGTGAGCCCGTCGTCGGGCAGGGACGGTCTCTATCTGTTGCCGAATTGTCCCTTCCAAGCGCTTAGTCCAGCGCTCTGCACATAGTGAGCGCTCAATAAATACGATCGAATGAATGGATGAATGAACTAACTTCACTGCCCTCTCCCAAGCGCTCAGCACAGTGCTCTGAGAAGCACTAAGCGTGGCTTAGTGGCAAGAGCCCGGGCTTGGGAGTCAGGGGTCGTGGGTTCCAATCCCGGTTCCGCCGCCTGTCATCTGGGTGACTCTGGGCGAGTCACTTCGCTTCTCCGGGCCTCGGTTCCCTCATCTGGAAAACGGGGACTGAGACGGCGAGCCCCACGCGGGACAACCCGATGACCTCGTATCTCCCCCAGCGCTTAGAACGGTGCTCGGCACTTAATAAGTGCTTATTATTACATTATCATTTCACCCCTCCACTTCTCCGACCTCTCTCCCACCGGTCCTGCCCCATGTTCATTCGTTCATTCAATCAGTTGCATTTTTGGAGCGCCTACTGCGGGCAGCGCACTGTACTAAGCGCTTGGGGGAGGCCGACAGAACCCTAGACGGACACAGTCCCTGTCCACAACGAGCTTAGAGACTAAATGGGGGGAGAGAGAGACGTGAATGGAATTAAATAAATGAGGGAGGTGGGCCTAAGTGGGGATGGGTTGGGGGGAGATGAAGAAAGGGAGCGAGTCGGGGCGATGCAGAAGGGGGTGGGAGAAGAGGAAAAGGGGGGCGTATTACACTCCCCTTCCTTCTCCCAGCAGCGTGGCTCAGTGGCAAGAGCCCGGGCTTCGGAGTCAGAGGTCATGAGTTCGACTCCCGGCTCCGCCACCTGTCGGCCGGGTGACCGTGGGCGAGTCGCTTCCCTTCTCCGGGCCTCGGTTCCCTCGTCTGGAAAACGGGGATTAACCGTGAGCCTCACGGGGGCCGACCCGATGACCCCGGATCTCCCCCAGCGCTTAGAACGGTGCTCTGCACATAGTAAGTGCTTAACGGATACCAACATTATTATTATTATTATTCTCCCGGCCCCCCAAGTGACCTCCCTCACCGACCCCCCCCCGCCCCCCAAATGTGGAGCCCAGAGACAAACCCTCCCCTCCCTCCCCCTGACGTGTCTGAGAGCGGGAATCTCCGCTCAGCAACGGATACTCACCTCCGGGTTGACCGGTTCTATGGATGCTGACCATGGGGACTCCAGGCCCTGGATAATATTAATAATGATAATTATTATTATGGCATTTGTAAGCGCTGACTATGTATCAGGCCCCGTACTGAGCGCTGACCTGCGCATCGTTGTGGTTCCTTTATGACCAGAGCACCGTACACTAGCTAGTTATTTAGTCCTCCCGAACCCCTCGAGAGATAGGGTTGGTATTAGAGAAGCAGCGTGGCTCAGTGGCAAGAGCCCGGGCTTGGGAGTCCGAGGTCATGGGTTCGAATCCCGGCTCCGCCACTTGTCAGCTGGGTGACTGAGGGCAAGTCGCTTCACTCCTCTGGGCCTCAGTTCCCTCATCTGTCAAATGGGGATTAACTGTGAGCCTCACGTGGGACGACCTGATGGCCCCGTATCCGCCCCAGGGCTTAGAACGGTGCTCCGCACATAGTAAGCGCTTAACAGATACCAACGTTATTGTTATTGTTCCCAGTTGACAGTTGGGGAAACTGAGGCGGGGGAGGTTCAACCCCAATGCCACAGAGGGATCGGGTGTCAGAGACGGGACTCGAACCCGGGGCCTTTGGCTTTCGGGTGATTTTAGGCGACCTCCGGGATCCTCGGCCACTCACTCCAGCTTGAGGACCCCCGTCCACCCCTTAGCCCGGTCCACCTCGCCGGGGATGCCATCCCGCTCTGGACACCCCGGAAATCGTAGCAGCTTGGCCCCGGTCACTGTCCACTCCCCGGTCGCCGTCCGGCCGCCAGGATTCATTCAATAGGATTTATTGAGCGCTTACTATGTGCAGAGCACTGTACTGAGCGCTTGGATGACTGTCCAACCCATGCCATCCGCTCCGAGGTCACCAAACAGTCCCGGTCTCCATCCGTTAGACGGTCAGCTCAGTGGGGGCTTGATTACCCTGTATCTACCTCGGCGCTTAGAACAGTGCTCTGCACATAGTAAGCGCTTAACAAATACCAACGTTATTAACATTATTGCTCTGCTCACAGGAAGCGCTTAATAAATACTGTACATTCCAAGCGCTTTGTCCAGCGCTCTGCACATAGTAAGTGCTCAATGAAAACTATCGAATGAATGTGTCTGTTTGTTGTTCTGTTGTCCTCTCCCAAGCGCTTAGTACAGTGCTCTGCACACAGGAAGCGCTCAATAAATGCCACTGAATGAATGAACGAGCGGACCGGCGGTCAGTCCCCACAGTCAACATTCAGTCGCTGGTGAGCGCGAGGCCCCAAGGTCACCGTCCAATCGCCGGTCACCGTCTGGTCTCCGGTCACTGTCTGGCCCCACAGCTACTGTCTAATCACCGGTCATTCATTCATTCAATAGTATTTATTGAGCGCTTA
This sequence comes from Ornithorhynchus anatinus, assembly GCF_004115215.2. Classification (NCBI taxonomy): domain Eukaryota; kingdom Metazoa; phylum Chordata; class Mammalia; order Monotremata; family Ornithorhynchidae; genus Ornithorhynchus; species Ornithorhynchus anatinus. The sequence goes on along the minus strand of NC_041728.1, from coordinate 183,447,903 downwards.
CTATGTGCAGAGCCCTGTTCTAAGCGCTGGGGGAGATCCAGGGTCATCGGGTCGTCCCACGTGAGGCTCCCGGTCTTCATCCCCATTTTCCGGATGAGGGAACTGAGGCCCAGAGAAGTGAAGTGACTCGCCCACGGTCACCCAGCTGACAAGGGGCGGAGCTGGGATTCGAACCCATGACCTCTGACTCCCAAGCCCGGGCTCTTGCCACTGAGCCACGCTGCTTCGCTTGTGGTCTTAATCCCCGTTCCACAGATGAAGTAACAGAGGCCCAGAGAAGCCCAGTGACCCGCCCAAGGTCACGCAGCAGCCTAGGGGTGGAGAAGGGATTAGAACCCAGCTTCCTCCGGCTCCTAGGCCCGGGCTCTTCCCACCAGACCACGTTGTCCCCACCGTGCGTTAAATTCATTCATTCAGCGGTATTTATTGAGCGCCTACTGTGTGCAGAGCGCTGTGCCGGGCGCTTGGAAAGTAGAATTCGGCAACGGAGAGAGACGACGCCTGCCCGACAGCGGGCTCACGGCCTAGAAGGTGCGTGTTAATAATAATAATAATAATAATGTTGGTATTTGTTAAGCGCTTACTATGTGCCGAGCACTGTTCTAAGCGCTGGGGTAGACATAGGGGAATCAGGTTGTCCCACGTGGGGCTCACAGTCTTAATCCCCATTTTACAGATGAGGGAACTGAGGCACAGAGAAGTTAAGTGACTTGCCCACGGTCACACAGCCGACAAGTGGCAGAGCTGGGATTTGAACTCATGAGCCCTGACTCCAAAGCCCATGCTCTTTCCACTGAGCCACGTAGTCACGGATTCATCGCCGATTTGTCCATTCCAAGCGCTTAGTACGGTGCTCTGCACATAGCGAGCGCTCAGTAAATACTACTGAATGAATACTGAGACCCATTCGGTGGGTCAGGCCCTGAAAACCGTTTTGAACAGGAACCGGGGTTTTTTCCTACCTTTACAGTGTAATAGAAAATGGCGGTTCTTGGGACTGAACTGAGCGCCAAAGTAGGTGCAGCGTTCCTTCATAAACCCGCAGGAAAGACACTGCCGATTCAAGAGCCCATCTGTAGATACGCTGCAAGATAAAGACAATCAATCGATCCATCGGGTGTATTTATTGAGCGCTTCCTGAGCGCAGTCAGTAGTATTTATTGAGTGCCTAGTAAGTGCAAAACACTGGACTGAGCTCTTGGGAGATTAAGGACAATGATAATTACGGTATTTATAAGCGCTTACTGTAATAATCAGAGTATTTCTGGAGCGCTTATTAAGTGCAGAACACTGGACTGAGCTCTTGGGAGAGTAAGGACAATGATAATTACGGTATTTATAAGCGCTTACTGTAATAATCAGAGTATTTCTGGAGCGCTTATTAAGTGCAGAACACTGGACTGAGCTCTTGGGAGAGTAAGGACAATGATAATTACGGTATTTATAAGCGCTTACTGTAATAATCAGAGTATTTCTGGAGCGCTTATTAAGTGCAGAACACTGGACTGAGCTCTTGGGAGAGTAAGGACAATGATAATTACGGTATTTATAAGCGCTTACTATAATAATCAGAATATTTCTGGAGCGCTTATTAAGTACAGAACACTGGACTGAGCTCTTGGGAGAGTAAGCACAATGATAATTACGGTATTTGTTAAGCACAATGATAATTACGGTATTTGTTAAGCGCTTACTATAATAATGACAGTATTTATTGAGCACGTATTAAGTACAGAACACTGGACTGAGCTCTAGGGAGGGTGATGACAATAATAATGATCATGGGATTTGTTAAGCACTTACTATAATAATAATGTTGGTATTTGTTAAGTGCTTACTAAGTGCAAAGCACTGTTCTAAGCACTGGGGAAGATACAGGGTAATCAGGTGGTCCCACGTGGGGCTCACACTTTTAATCCCCATTTTACAGATGAGGGAACTGAGGCCCAGAGAAGTGAAGTGACTTGTCCACAGTCACACAGCTGACGAGTGGCCGAGCTGGGATTCGAACCCATGACTTTTGACTCCCAAGCCCGGGCTCTTTCCACTGAGCCACACTTCTATTGAGCACTTATTAAGTGCAGGACGCTGGACTGAGCTCTTGGGAGAGTAATAACAATGATAGTTACAGTATTTATAAGCGCTTACTATAATAGTCGTAGCATTTCTTGAGCACTTATTAAGTACAGCACACTGGACTGAGCTCTTGGGAGAGTAAAAACAATGATAATCGCGATACAGTGATAATTACGATATTTGTTAAGCGTTTACGATAATAATGATAGCATTTATTGAGCACAAGTAAGTGCAGATCACTGGACTGAACTCTTGGGAGAATAATAATAATAATTATGGCATTTGCTAAGTGCTTACTATAATAATTATAATGATAGTGACAGATTTATTGAGCACTTACTAAGTGTAGAACACTGGACTGTGCTCTTGGGAGAGTAATAATGATAATTGTAGTATTTGTTAAGCATTTACTGTAATAATAATGGTATTTATTGAGCACGCATTAAGTGCAGAACATCGGCTCGAGCTCTTGGGAGAGGAATGATAGTGATAATTATGGTATTTGTTAAACGTTTACCATAATAATAATAGCATTTATTGAGCGCTGATTAAGTGCAGAACACCGGACTGTGCTCTTGGGACAGTAATAACGATAACTGTGGTATCTGTTAAGTGTTTACTATAATAATAGCGTTTATTGAGCACTTACTAAGGGCAGAAAACTGGACCGTGCTCTTGGGAGAGTAATAACGATAAACATTTACTATGATAATAATAGTATTTATTGAGAATGCATTAAGTGATTGAATGGGAGAGTAATAATAATCATGGTATTCGTTAAGTGCTTACTATAATAATAGTAGGATTTATTGAGCACCTATTAAGTGCGGAACACTGGACTGAGCTCTTGGGAGAGTAATAATAATAATAATTATGGTATTTGTTAAGTGCTTACCATAATAATTCTAGTATTTATTGAGCACCTATTAAGTGCAGAACACTGGGCTGGGCTCTTGGGACAGTAATAATGATAATTCTGGTATTTGTTAAGTGCTTACTGTAATAATAATAATAGGATTTAGTGAGCATTTCTTAAGTGCAGAACACCGGACTGGGCTCTTGGGAGAGTAATAACGATAACGACGGTATGTGTTAAGCGCCCACTGTGTGCCGAGCACTGATATAAGCGCTGGGGGAGATACAAGGCGACCAGGTTGTCCCCCCCATGGGGCTCACGGTCTTCATCCCCATTTTCCAGATGAGGTGACCGAGGCCCAGAGAAGCAAAGCGACTTGCCCAAGGTCACCCAGCAGACAAGCGGCGGAGCCGGAATTAGAACCCACGACCTCCGACTCCCAAGCCCGGCCTCTTTCCACTAGGCCACGCTGACGGGTTGTGCCCCCGTGGGGCTCACGGTCTCAATCCCCACTTTACAGATGAGGGAACTGAGGCCCAGGGCAGTGAAGTGACTCGCCCAAGGTCACACAGCCGACGAGGGGGCGGAGCCGGAATTAGAACCCACGACCTCTGACTCCCAGGCCCGGGCTCTGCCACCTTGGTGGACGGGTACCCCGCCCATGTCGAGCTTACAGTTAGAAGGGGAGACAGACATTAAAATCCGTCGATCGAAGGTATTTATTTGGCCCCGACTGTGTGCAGAGCACTGGACTGAACGCTGAGGAGGGGACAATATAGTGGACTTGGGAGACACGTTCCCTTGCCCGCAAAGAGCTGACGGTCTAGAGGGGGAGACGGGTATTAATAGAAATAAATGTTGGTATCTGTTAAGCGCCTCCTCTGTGCCGAGCACCGTTCTAAGCGCCGGGGGAGATACCGGGTCATCGGGTCGTCCCCCGGGAGGCTCACGGTCTTCATCCCCATTTTCCAGATGAGGGAAACCGAGGCCCAGAGAAGTGACGTGACTTGCCCGAGGTCCCCCGGCAGAAAAGTGGGATTAGAACCCAGGTCCTCTGACTCCCAGGCCCGGGTTCTTTCCACTAGGCTGAGAAGCGGCACGGTGCGACGGCTAGAGCACAGGCCCGGGAGTCAGAAGGTCATGGGTTCTAATCCCGGCTTCCCCACTTGCCTGCTGCGCGACCCCGGGCAGGTCGCCCCTCTTCTCCGGGCCTCGGTTTCCTCATCTGGAAAATGGGGATGGAGACCGTGAGCCCCACGGGGGACAGGGAATGCGTCCAACCCCATCGACCTGTATCCACCCCAGTGATCAATACAGTGTCTGGCACGTAGTACGTACCGCGCGCTTACCGTGTGCGGGACACTGTTCCAAGCGCTGGGGAGAGTCCAAATCAGCAACGGAAAGGGACGATCCCCGCCCGCTGCGGGCTTCGGGTGTAGAAGGGGCCACCGGGCCTCCCGCCACCCGGGCCCCAGATTCATTTAGTCGGTGGTATTTACTGAGCGCTTACCGTGCGCAGCGCACCGTTCTAAGTGCTGGGGAGAGTAGTACGTAGTGAGTAGTAAGTAGTGCGTGTCTATTTCTTTTCTTTCGTTGTCCGTCTCCCCCATTTAATAATCATAATAATGGTGGTACCTGTTAAGCGCTTACTATGCGCAGAGCACTGTTCTAAGCGCCGGGGTAGAGACAGGGGAATCAGATTGTCCCACGTGGGGCTCGCCTTTTTAAATCCCCATTTTTCCAGATGAGGTCACCGAGGCACCGAGAGGTTAAGTGACTTGCCCGAGGTCACACAGCAGACGGGTGGCGGAGCCGGGATTAGAACCCACGACCTCCGACTCCTGAGCCCGGGCTCTTTCCACCGAGCCACGCCGCTTTAGACCGCGGGCCCGTCACCGGGCGGGGACGGTCTCTATCCGTTGCCCAACTGTCCATTCCCAGCGCTCAGTCCGCTGCTCTGCACACGGTAGGCGCTCAATCCATACGACCGAACCAACGGTAAGCGCTTAACTAATAGCAGAATCATTATTATTAGCCCCGGGCGGAAACGCCCGAGGGTCCCCCGCGTCCTGGAAGAAGAACCGGAGATCTCCTCCGGAAGGATCCCGTCCCCGGGCCGGTTGGGAAGGACGCGGGCGCGGAGGCAGGGGGCTGGCCCGGGTGACCCCGGGGCGCCGTCGGCCCGGCTCACCTGTGGAGCTGCCGGCCCTGGGGCGAGGCCTCGGTGCTCAGGAAGAAGCTGCGGGGAGGAAGGAGACGGCGCCGGGATGAGGGCCGGAGGCGGTGGACCCCCCGCCCGACCCCGCCCGGACCCCCCCCGTGGCCACCCCGCTCGGCACGACGTGACCCCCGGGTCACGGACCCCCGAGGGAACCGCCGGGGTCAGGGGGCCAACGTCACCCACGCCACCCTCCCCCCCGTCACGGACCTCCGAGGGGACCGGATGGAGTCGGGGGGCAGGCCAGGGTCCTCGCGGGCCCGGGGCCGTGGCCCCCCTACTAAGGGAGGAGGGGTCAGGGGTCACAGCCCGGCGACATCCCGGACCCGGGGCCGCGGCCCCCCATGAGAGGAGGTCGTGTCGGGGGTCAGAGGTCAGCGACGTCACAGACGCGGGGCCGCGGCCCCCCCGAAGGGAGGTGGCTGGGTCAGGGGCACAGGTCGGCGACGTCCAGGTCCCCGGGTCGCGGCCCCCCCCCCGTCGGGAGGAGGCGCGGTCTGGGGTCACAGGCCAACGTCATCCCAGACACGGGGGCCCCGGAGGGAGGAGGCCGGGCCGGGGGCTCGGGCCGGTGTCACGTCAAGGCCGCCGGGTCACGGCCCCCGTCGGGAGGAGGCGGGGTCGGGGGGTCACAGGTCAGAGACATCCCAGACACGGGGCCCCGGCCCTCCGAAGGGAGGAGGCCGGGTCGGGGGCACAGGTCAGCGACGTCAGGGTGCCCGGGGTCACCACCCCCGTCGGAAGGCGACGTCACAGACGCGGAGGGAGGAGGGCACGGGTCGGTCACGTCGAGGCCGCCGGGTCACGACCCCCGTCGGAAGGAGGCGGGGTCGGGGGTCGCGGGGCAGCTTGGCGGCGGGGTCCGGGGTCAGGGGGCCCGGGGCGGCCACGGCGGGGCGGCCCGGGCACTCACATCTTCTGGGCGTCCTCGTCGTAGGCCAGGATCCTCAGAACCTCCCAGCTTCCGGACGTCAGGTGCCGGACGCTCGCCCGCTCGGCCTTGCCCTGAAAGCGGCACGGACAGCAGACCCCTTCTCGCTCTGCGCCTTCCGGTGGTCTATTCGGTTTTTTGATTTGGGGATTTACGGTGGTATCCGTTAAGCGCTCACTACGTGCGGGGCACCGTTCTAAGCGCCGGGGGAGATCCGGGGTCACCAGGCTGTCCCACGTGGGCCTCGCGGTCTCCGTCCCCATTTTACAGATGAGGGAAGGTTCGTTAAGTCCCGAACCAAGGACTGGGATAGATCTGAGTTCATCAGGTTGGACCCAGTCCCCGTCCCCCGTGGGGCCCCCAGTCTCCACCCCCATTTTCCAGACGAGGTCACTGAGGCCCAGAGAAGTGAAGCGGCTCGCCCAAGGTCACCCAGCGGACAAGTGGTAGAGCCGGGATCAGAACCCAGGTCCTTCCGACTCCCAGATCGGGCTCTACCCACTAGGCCTCGCTGCTCCTCCCCTAGCGCGGTATCTCCACCTAGGGTGGTGAAAAGGCTCGGGCCCGGGAGACAGAAGGACCCGGGTTCTAATCCCGGTTCCACAGTTTGTCTGCTCCTTAACAAGTCACTTCACTCCTCTGGGCCTCAGTTCCCTCATCTGGAAAACGGGGATGAAGACCGGGAGCCCCACGTGGGACGGGGACTGCGTCCAACCCGATTAGCTCGTATCCACCCCAGCGCTTAGTACAGTGCCTCGCGCATAGTAAGCGCTCAACAGATACCATTTTTTAAAAAAAACATGAGGTTTCGGCAGCCAGCTCAGACGGCCGCTGACGGGGTGGGGGTTTTCTTCCCCCACTCCTCCGCCCGGTACCCCCCATTCCAGGTCCGTGACTCTACTGGGTTTCCACCCCCGACCCCCCCCATCAATCCATCCATCAACCCCCCCCGCCCCCCACAATAATTACGGTTTTCGTTATGGTATTTGATAAGCGCTTACTGTGTGCCAAGCGCTATTCTAAGCGCTGAGGTAGACAGAGGGTCATCGGGTTGTGCCCCGTGGGGCTCACAGCCTTCAACCCCATTTTGCAGATGAGGCAACTGAAGCCCAGAGAAATGAAGTGACTTGGCCAAGGTCACACAGCAGACAAGTGGCGGAGCCGGGATTCGAACCCAGGACCCTCTGACTCCCAAGCCGGGGCTCTTGCCGCTGAGCCACGCTGCTTCTCGTGACTGTAAGCTTCTCTCTAGACTGTAAGCGTGTTGTGGGCAGGGAACGTGTCTGTTATATTGTTAGACTTTACTCTCCCAAGCGCTCAGTACAGTGTTCTGCACACAGTAAGTGCTCAGTTAATACCAAGGATTGCTCAATCAACCGATCGGACATACCCAGCGAGAAACTACCGTGCGCAGACCACATAATGATAACTGTCATATTCGCTCAATGGAAAGAGCCCGGGCTTGGGAGTCAGAAGTCATGGGTTCGAATCCCGGCTCTGCCGCTGGTCAGCTGGGTGACTGTGGGCGAGTCACTTCACTTCTCTGGGCCTCAGTGACCTCATCTGTCAAATGGGGATGAAGACCGGGAGCCTCACGTGGGACGACCCGATGACCCTGTCTCTCCCCCAGCGCTTAGAACAGTGTTCTGCACGTAGGAAGCGCTTAACAAATACCAACGTTATTATTATTATCACCAAGCTCCGGGGTGAATACCCGGTGCTTGGCACATAGTAAGTGCTTAACAAATACCATTACTGGACCGTCTCTATCTGTTGCCGACTTGTCCATTCCAAGCGCTTAGTCCAGTGCTCTGCACATAGTAAGCGCTCAATAAATACTATTGAATGAATGGATGATGATTATTATTATCATTATTATTACAAGCAAATCGGGTTGGACACAATCCCTGCCCACTTGGGGCTCACAGTCTTCGTCCCCATCTTACAGGTGAGGTAGCTGAGACCCAAGGAAAATGGTAGTATCTGTATTTGTTAAGCGCTTACTATGTGCAGAGCACTGTTCTGAGCGCCGGGGGATACAAGGGGATCAGGTTGTCCCACGTGGGGCTCACAGGCTTCACCCCCATTTTACAGATGAGGGAACTGAGGCCCGGAGAAGTGAAGTGACTCCCTCGGTGAACTCATCCGCTCTCACGGCTTCGCCTACCGTCCCTACGCAGATGACACGCGGTTCTGCATCTCCGCCCCCGTCCTCTCCCCCTCCCTTCGGGCTCGCGTCTCCTCCCGCCTCCGGGACGTCTCCGCCCGGACGTCGGCCCGCCGCCTGAAACTCGACGTGAGCGAGACCGAGCCCCTCGTCTTCCCTCCCGAACCCGGTCCTCTCCCGGACTTCTCTATCGCCGTGGACGGCGCGACCGTCCTTCCCGTCTCTCGGGCCCGCGATCTCGGCGTCGTCCTCGACTCGTCCCTCTCGTTCACCCCACGCGTCCTATCCGTTACCGAGACCCGCCGGTCTCACCTTTCCGATATCGCCGAGATCCGCCCTCTCCTCTCCACCCGGACGGCTACCTTACCGCTACGGGCTCTCGTGATATCCCGGCTAGACTACCGTGTCGGCCTCCTCTCCGACCTCCCTCCGTCCTCTCTCGCCCCGCTCCGGTCTATCCTTCGCTCCGCCGCCCGGCTCGTCTTCCCGCAGAAACGCTCTGGGCCCGTCACTTCCCTTCTTAAACACCTCCGGTGGTGGCCCGTCGACCTCCGCTCCAAACAGAAACTCCTCACTCTAGGCTTCGAGGCTCTCCGTCACCTCGCCCCTTCCTACCTCTCCTCCCTTCTCTCTTTCTCCCGCCCACCCCGCCCGCTCCGCTCCTCCGCCGCCCGCCTCCTCGCCGTCCCCCGGTCTCGCCCGTCCCGCCGTCGACCCCCGGGTCGCGTCCTCCCGCGGTCCCGGAACGCTCCCTCCTCACCTCCGCCAAACCGATTCTCTTCCCCTCTTCGAAACCCTACTTAAAACTCACGTCCTCCGAGAGGCCTTCCCAGACCGAGCTCCTCTTCTCCCTCTACTCCCTCCGCCATCCCCCCTTTATCTCTCCGCAGCTAAACCCTCTTTTTCCCCTTCTCCCTCCGCTCCTCCACCTCTGCCTTCCCATCCCCACGGCACCGTACTCGTCCGCTCGACTGTATATATTCCCGTCGCCCTATTTATTTTGTTAATGAAATGTACGTCGCCTCGATTCTATTTAGTCACCATCGGTTTTTACGAGACGTCCTTCCCCTCGACTCTATCTATCGCCGTCGTTCTCGTCCGTCCGTCTCCCCCGATCGGACCGTGAGCCCGTCGGACGGCGGGGACCGTCTCTATCTGTCGCCGACTCGTTCGTCCCGAGCGCTCGGTCCGGTGCTCTGCACATAGTGAGCGCTCAATAAATACTATTGAATGAATGAATGAATGAATAAGTGCTTAAGAAGGAAGTGAAGTGACTGACCCAAGGTCACCCAGCAGACAAGTGGCGGAGCCGGATTCGAACCCAGGTCTTCCGAATACCAAGGCCCGGTCTCTACCCGCTAGACCCTCCTGTTTCTCTTCAAAGACAAGAGCGCGGTTGAGTTAGTAGGCGTGACCTCTCCCCCGTGCGGGACAGGGACTGAGTCCAACCCGAGTCGCTTGTATCCACCCCAGCGCTTAGTACAGTGCCTGGCACATAGTAAGCACTTAACAATTGCCATTATTGGCATTATGTTGGCTCTACCCCAGTCCTTGGCACCTAACAGCATGGCCCGGCTCTGCCACCTGTCAGCTGTGTGACCGTGGGCAAGTCACTTCACTTCTCCGGGCCTCAGTTCCCTCATCTGGAAAATGGGGATGAAGACCGAGAGCCTCCCGGGGGACGACCGGATGACCCCGGATCTCCCCCAGCGCTTAGAACGGCGCTCGGCACGTAGTGAGCGCTTAACAAACACCGACATTATCATTATTCTTATTAGAGCCTGGGTTTGGGAATCAGAAAGTCATGGGTTCTAATCCCGCCTCCGCCACTTGGTCTGCTGTGTGACCTGGGGCAAGTCACTTCACTTCTCCGGGCCTCAGTTCCCTCATCTGTCAAATGGGAATGAGACGGCGAGCCCCACGAGGGACAGGGACTCTGTCCAACCCGCTTTGCTTGTATCCAGCCCAGCGCTTAGTAGGGTGCCTGGCACGTAGTAAGCGCTTAACAAATGCAACGGTAATAATAATAAGATGGTAGGGACGTGACGAATCCCACCACGGTTGTTATTACGCCTTCAAGGAGCCTACAGGCTGCTGCGTGTAGAGCAGTGGGCGAGTGACTTCACTTCTCTGGGCCTCAGTGACCTCATCTGGAAAATGGGGATGAAGACTGGGAGCCTCGTGGGGGACGGACAGCATCTAACCCGATTTGCTTGTATCCACCCCAGTGCTTGGCATAGGGCTTGGCACAGAGTAAGCGCTTAACAAATACCATTATTATTATTGTTATTGTTGTTGTTATTACAAAGCAGCAGCGTGGCTCAGTGAAAAGAGCACGGGCTTTGGAGTCAGAGGTCATGAGTTCGAATCCCAGCTCTGCCACTTGTCGGCTGTGTGACCGTGGGCAGGTCACTTCACTTCTCTGGGCCTCGGTTCCCTCATCTGGAAAATGGGGATTAAGACCGTGAGCCCCACGTGGGACGATCCGATTCCCCTGTGTCTACCCCAGCGCTTAGAACGGTGCTCGGCACATAGTAAGCGCTTAACAGATACCAACATTAAACATTATTACAAATCTGGTTTGCCCAGATTTCCGAATTAGCCGAAATCCCAAGCCCATTTCTGTGGTCAGTTTCTCATCCGCTCCAATTAATAATAATAATAATAATAATGATGATAATAAAGTTGGTATTTGTTAAGCACTTACTATGTGACAAGCACTGTAGTGAGTGCTTGCGTAATAATAATAATGTTGGTATTTGTTAAGCGCTTACTATAAGCCCGTCCAAGGGCAGGGACCGTCTCTATCTGTTGCCGACTTGTTCATTCCAAGCGCTCAGTCCAGTGCTCTGCACATAGTAGGCGCTCAATAAATACTATTGAATGAATGTGCAGAGCACTTTTCTAAGCACTGGGGGAGATACAGGGTGATCAGGTCGTCCCACGTGAGGCTCACCGTTGATCCCCATTTTACAGATGAGGTCACTGAGGCCCAGAGAAGTGAAGTGACTCGCCCACGGTCACCCAGCGGACAAGTGGCAGAGCCGGGATTCGAACCCATGACCTCTGACTCCCAAGCCCGGGCTCTTTCCACTGTGCCACGCTGGAATTGTACAGTAATATTAAGGTTGGTATTTGTTAAGCGCCTACTGTGTGCAGAGCACTGTTCTAAGCGGTGGAGTACTTACGGGGTAACCAGGTCCTCCCACCTGAGGCTCCCGGTCTTCACCCCCATTTTCCAAATGAGGGAACTGAGGCCCAGAGAAGTGAAGGGACCCGCCCACGGTCACCCAGCTGACGGGTGGCAGAGCCGGCATTCGAACCCATGACCTCTGGCTCCCGAGCCCGGCCTCTTTCCGCTGAGCCGCGCTGCTCCTCTAACCAACGCTGCGGTCACGCGAGCCCCTCATTGGGCAGGGATCGTCTTTACCTGCTGCTGAACTGTACGTTCCCAGTGCTCAGTACAGTGCTCTGCACGTCGCTCTCCCAAGCGCTCGGTACGGCGCTCCGCACCCAACTAAAGGCGAATGAATGAAGGGCGGCCGTCCGCCGTCCTCCCGGGAGCGGATCCACAGGCTTTCCTTGGGAAAAATCCAGTTGGCCATCGCCTTCCGCGGGGTCAACTCGAGTGTCCGCCGCGGCCCGGCACGGGGGAGTTTGGAGCGGTAGCCCCGGCCTGCCGCTCGCTAGCCACCGCCCCGGCCGGGAATGGCAAGGACAAGCCCTCTGCCTCACCCTCCGTCCCGCAGCCGACGCCGGGACCGTCCCGGAAACTCTCCAGGTGCCATCCCGTGAGCGGGGGGGATCATTTCCGTCTGATTTTTCTCCCCCTTCTAGACCGTGAGCCCATTGCTGGGCGGGCATCGTCTCTATCTAATAATATTGGTATTTGTTAAGCGCTTACTCTGTGCAGAGCACCGTCGTAAGCGCCGGGGGGGGATACAGGGTCATCAGGTGGTCCCCCGTGAGGCTCCCGGTCTCCATCCCCATTTTCCAGGTGAGGGAACCGAGGCCCAGAGAAGTCAAGTGACTCGCCCACAGTCCCCCAGCCGACAAGGGGCGGAGCCGGGAGTCGAACCCATGACCTCTGACTCCCAAGCCCGGGCTCTTTCCACCGAGCCGCGCCGCTTCCCTATCTGTTGCCCAAGTGGACTTTCCAAGCGTTTAGTACAGTGCTCTGCACACAGTAAGCGCTCAATAAATAGGTTTGAACGAGAAGCAGCGCGGCTCAGTGGAAAGAGGCCGGGCTTGGGAGGCAGAGGTCATGGGTTCGAATCCCGGCCCCGCCCCTTGTCGGCTGGGTGACTGCGGGCGAGTCACTTCACTTCCCCGGGCCTCGGTGACCTCACCTGGAAAATGGGGATTAACCGTGAGCCTCCCGTGGGACGACCCGATGACCCCGTATCTACCCCGGCGCTTAGAACGGTGCTCGGCCCAGAGTAAGCGCTTAACAAACACCAACATAATTGTTATTATTATTATTAAGGAATGATTCTAAATCTCCCGGAGGTGTTCCCGCCCATGGTACTGACCCAGGAATCCCAGCTCTACGGGGAACGGAGATTTCTTGAGGCCACCGAGGAGAAAGCCAACTGAGCCGCTAATAATAATGATAACTGCGATATTTGTTTAAGCGCTTCCTGTGTGCCAAGCACCATCCTAAGCGCTGGGGGGACACGAGGTGATCAGGTCGCCCCAGGTGGGCCTCCCAGTCTTCCTCCCCCATTTTCCAGATGAGGTCACTGAGCCCCAGAGAAGTGCAGTGACTCGCCCAAAGTCACACAGCTGACAAGGGGCAGAACTGGGATTCGAACCCACGACCTCCCACTCCCAAGCCCGGGCTCTCGCCGCTGAGCCGCGCTGCATCTCCCTAAGCTGTGACTTGTCGCTAAGGAGGATTATGATTTTATTTATTCACTCATCTATTTATTCATTTATTTTACGGCATTTGTCAAGAGCTGACCACGTGCCAGACGCTGTACTATAATAACAGCAGTAATGATGGTATTTATTAAGCGCTTACCACGTCTGCCTTGGGACCTCGGACAAGCCGCTTCACTTCTCTGGGCCTCAGTGACCTCATTTGTAAGATGACGATTAAGACCGTGAGCTCCGTCTGGGACAGGGACTGTGTCCAACCTAATCTGCTTGCATCCACCCCAGCGCTTAGTACAGTGTCTGGCACACAGTAAGTGCTTAACAAATGTCATTATAATTACTATGCCAGGCACTGTACTAAGCGGTGGGGCGGATACCGGACAATCAGGTTGGACACAGTCCCTGTCCCACGCGGGGCTCACCGTCTTCATCCCCATTTTCCAGATGAGGTCCAGAGAAGTGGAGCGGCTCGCCCAAGGTCACACAGCAGACAAGTGGCGGAGCCGGGATTAGAACCCAGCTCCTCTGACTCCCAGGCCCGGGCTCTCTCTCCCCTAAGCCATGCCGCTTCTCATGGTGTGCCAAGCACTATGATAATACTAATGTTGGTATCTGTTAAGCGCTCACTACGTGCCGAGCACCGTTCTAAGCGCTGGGGGAGACACAGGGGAATCGGGTCGTCCCCCGTGGGGCTCCCCGTCTTCGTCCCCATTTGGACAGATGAGGGAACTGAGGCCCCGCGCCGAGAAGTGAAGCGACTCGCCCACAGTCCCACAGCTGACAAGCGGCAGGAGCCGGGATTCGAATCCACGACCTCTGACTCCCAAGCCCGGGCTCTTTCCACTGAGCCGCGCCGCTTCCCTAGGCTAAGCGCTAGGTGACATCTGGTCCCTGTCCCAAAGCAAAGGAAGGGGGTCCCTGGGGGTCCCTGGGGGAGGGGGTGGAGGGGGGGGAGGGCTGCATCCATTCAGACAGTCATTCATTCATTCATTCCATTTTATTTATTGAGCGCTTACTGTGTGCAGAGCACTGTACTAAGCGCTTGGAGAGGACGATACAACAATAAACCGACACATTCCCTGCCCACAGTGAGCTTATATTCATTCATTCGATCAATCGTATTTACTGAGTGCAAAGCACTGTACTAAGCGCTCGGGAGAGGGCAAAAGAACAATAAACCGATCCATTCTCGGCCCACAAGGAGGTGACATTCACTCATTCATTCATTCATCCGTATTTATTGAGCGCAAAGCATTGTTCTAAGCGTTTGGGGAAGCAGCGGGGCTCACTGGAAAGAGCCCGGGCTTGGGAGTCAGAGGTCATGGGTTCGAATTCCGGCTCTGCCTCCTGTCAGCTGTGGGACTGTGGGCCGGTCACTTCGCTTCTCCGGGCCTCAGTTCCCTCATCTGTCAAATGGGGATTAACTGTGAGCCTCACGTGGGACGACCCGATGACCCCGTATCTCCCCCGGCGCTCAGAACGGTGCTCTGCACCTAGTAAGCGCTTAACAAATACCAACGTTATTATTATTATCATTACTTGGGAGAGGACAATAGAACAATAAACCAACACATTCTCTGCGTGCAAGGAGCTGACATTCATTCATCCGTCCGTCCGTCCGTCCGTCCGTCCGTCCGTCCGTCCGTCCGTCCGTCCATCCATCCATCCATCCATCCATCCATCCGTATTTATCGAGCACAAAGCCTTGTTCTAAGCACTTGGGAGAGGACAATAGAACAATAAACCAACACATTCTCTGCTTGCAAGGAGCTGACATTCATTCATTCATTCACCCATTCGTATTTATTAAGCATTTACTGTGTGCAAAGCACTGTACTAAGCGCTTGGGAGAGGACAACAGAACAACAGACACATGCTGTGCCCACAACATGCTGCCAGCCAGCCATTCATTCATTCATTCATTCATTCATTCAATCATATTTACTGAGGGCTTCCTCAGTGTAAGCCCGTCGATGGGCGGGGACGGTCTCTATCTGTTGCGGAATCGTCCATTCCAAGCGCTTAGTCCAGTGCCCTGCACATAGTAAGCGCTCGATAAATACTACTGAATGAATGAGTGCAGAGCACTGTTCTAAGCGCTTGGGAGAGGACGATAGAACAATAATCTGACACATTCCCTGCCTGCAAGGAGCTGCCATTCATTCATTCATGAAACAGCATTTATTGAGCACTCACTGAGCGCAAAGCATTGTTCTAAGCGCTTAGGAGAGGACGGTAGAACAATAAAACAACACATTCCCTGCCCACCAGAAGCTGACATGAATCAATGAATTAGTTAATTCATTGATTCATTCATTCATTTATTCATTCAATCATTTTCTGGGTGCTTACTGAGTGCAAAGCATTGTTCCGAGCCCTGGGGAGAGGACAACAGAATAATAATCTGACGCATTCCCTGCCTGCAAGGAGCGTGTCTCAGTGGAAAGAGCCCGGGCTTGGGAGTCAGAGGTCAGGAGTTCGAATCCCAGCTCTGCCACTGGCAGCTGGGTGACCGTGGGCGAGTCACTTCACTTCTCCGGGCCTCAGTTCCCTCATCTGTAAAATGGGGTTGAAGACTGTGAGCCCCACGTGGGACGACCCGATTCCCAGGTGTCCGCCCCAGCGCTTAGAACAGTGCTCGGCACATAGTAAGCGCTTAACAGATACCAACATTATTAAGGAGCTGGCACTCATTCATTCATTCAATCGTATTTATTGAGCACTTACTGAGTGCAGAGCACTGTCCTAAGCGCTTGGGAGAGGGCAGAAGAACGATAATGATAGATTCCCTGCCCGAGGGGAGACAGACACGAATCGAAATCAACCGAATCGGAGGTGCGGACACGGGTTGGCGGAGGGTGGTAAGGGGCCGGGGGGGGAGGGCGAAGCCTGACCTGAACCCGGAACATGGCGATGTGATGAAACTCCCCTCTCCCGCCTTGCTTCACCGGCACCGTCATGAAGAACGTGCGTCCGTCCCCGGAGAACACCGGCTCTTCGTTCTGCACACGCAAACGTCACACGCGGCGAGAGCTTCGGGCCCGTGTTCCCCGACCCGCCGGAGGGACCCTCCCGGCCCGGGGCGGGCCACGGCGGGGGGACACCGAGGGTCGGGGACCGGCCTGGGGGCGGTAGACAGGCCCCTCCGTCCCCCTGGACCCTGGGCGGGCCGCCCCGGCCTCGGGGTGTTGACCCCCGACCCCGGTCCCTCCATCTCCGGGCGGGCCGCCCGCCGGCCTCAGTATGCTGACCCTTGACCCGACCCCTCCATGTCCGGGCGGACGGCCCGCCGGCCTCGGGGCGTTGACCCCCGACCCCGGCCCCTCCATCTCCGGGCGGACCGCCCGCCGGCCTCGGGACGCCGACCCTTGACCCGACCCCTCCATCTGTGGCCCGCCGGCCTCGGGGCGTTGCCCTCCGCCCCCGTCGCCTCCCGCCCCCGCTGGCCGGCCACCAGCCCCAGAGCACTGACCGCCCGACCCTGAATTCAACGGGTCTTCCTCTTTCCTCGTGCCAATGGCGCCACTCCATCCTGGCAGAGGTATCGTATCCCCGCTTGCCCGATGAGAAAACCGAGGCACGGAGAAGGCACGGAGACTAGTAACGGCGTTTGTTAAGCGCTTATTATGCGCCACGCCCTGTTCTGAACGCCGGGGTAGATAGTAAGAACGATATTGGCATTCGTTCAGCGCCTACTATGTGCCGAGCACCGCTCTAAGCGCTGGGGGAGAGACGGGGTCACCGGGTTGCCCCCCGCGGGGCTCCCAGTTAATCCCCATTTGACAGATGAGGCCCAGAGAAGTGAAGCGACTCGCCCACAGTCACCCAGCTGCCAAGTGGCAGAGCCGGGAGTCGAACCCACGACCTCTGACTCCGAAGCCCGGGCTCCTGCCACTGAGCCACGCCGCCACGAGGTCATCAGGTTGGACACAGTCCCCGTCCCACATGGGGCTCACAGTCTCCCTCCCCATTTTTCAGGCGAGGGAACCGAGGCACGGAGGAGTGACGTGACTCACCCAAGGCCAGACAGCGGACGAGCGGCGGGGGCCGGGATTAGAACCCACGACCTCCCGCCTCCCAGGCCCGGGTTCTACCCGCTACCCGTTTCTCCGACTCGCCCGGGGTCTCGGAGCGGAGCCGGGCCGAGCTCGAACTCCGGCCTCCCACCCCATCCTGCTTTCACTGGACCGACGGGTCAGTCCGGCAGTGATATTTCCGGAGCGCTCTCTGCGTGCGCAGCACTGTGCTAAGCACCTCTCCCCCTTTTAGACCGCGAGCCCACCGCTGGGCGGGGATCAGCGTGGCTCAGCGGAAAGAGGCCGGGTTTGGGAGTCGGAGGTCGTGGGTTCTGATCCCGGCTCCGCCACTTGTCGGCTGGGTGACTTTGGGCCAGTCGCTTCACTGCTCTGTGCCTCAGTTCCCTCCTCTGTAAAATGGGGATGAAGACCGGGAGCCCCACGAGGGACAACCCGATCACCTAGTATCCCCCCAGCGCTCAGAACAGTGCTCTGCACATAGTGAGCGCTTAACAGATACCCACGTTGTTATTACTATCGTCTCTATCTGTTGCCGAACTGTCCATTCCAAGCGCTTAGTACAGCGCTCCGCATACGGTAAGCGCTCAGTAACTACGACTGCCTGACTGAGCGAATAGAAGCAGCGCGGCTTAGTGGAAAGAGCCCGGGCCCGGGAGTCAGAAGGTGGTGGGTTCTGATCCCGGCGCTGCCACTCGTCTGCCGGGTGACCTCGGGCAAGTCGCATCGCTTCTCCGGGCCTCAGTTCCTCCGTCTGTAAAATGGGGATGAAGACCGTGAGCCCCGCGTGGGACGACCCGATGTCTTCGCATCCCCCCTCAGTGCTTGGCGCATAGTAGGCGCTTAACAAATACCGTCGCCATTCTCTTTATCATCGAAGCCGAAAGGAGGTTTTGCTTGACAGAGCGCTTAACGAATATCATTATTAGTATTATTCAACTGCAACAGAGTTGGTAGACCCGGCCCCTGCCCACGAGGAGCTTACGGAGTGGACGGGGACCCAGACAACAACCTACATTTCAGACGGGGCAAATGACGGGGTAAAAGGGTGAGCCCGTCGTCGGGCAGGGACGGAATCTATCTGTTGCCGAACTGTCCATTCCAAGCGCTTAGTACAGTGCTCTGCACTCGGTGAGCGCTCAATAAATACCCCCGAATGACTGTAGGCACACTGGAACGGAGGGGGGCTGGCGATGGGGGTGCGTGTCAAATATTTAAAGGCGACAGACAATCATGGGGGTATCTGTTCAGCGCTCACTACGTGCAGAGCACCGTTCTAAGCGCTGGGGGAGATACAGGGTCGTCGGGTTGTCCCGCGTGGGGCTCCCGGTCTCCGTCCCCATTTTCCAGATGAGGGAACTGAGGCATAGAGGAAGTGAAATGACTTGCCCACAGTCTCACAGCTGACACGTGGCAGAGCGGGGATTCCTCCCTGGGAAGAGGTGAGATGGAAAGGAGAAGGGGCAGGGGAAAGGGGGGCGTAGTCAGGGAAGGCCTCTGGGAGGAGGTGGGGTTTTTTTTTTTTTTAGGAGGGTTCTGAAGGTGGGGAGAGCGGGGGGCCGTCGGATATAGAGGGGGAGGGAGGTCCAGGCCAGGGCGGGACGGGGGCCGGGGGTCGGCGGGGAGACGGAGGAGCTGGAGGGGCGGGGAGGAGGTCGGCACGACAGGAGCGGAGCGTGCGGCCCAGGGTGGAGGAGGAGGAGGAGGAGAGCGGCCGGGGCGGGGAGGACGGGGCGACTCGATGGACGCCTTGAAAGCCGACGGCGACGGGCTCCTGTCGGATGCGGAGGGGGCCGGGCGACCCCCGGGGGGTCTTGAGGAGCGGGGACACGCGGACCGAACGTTTTCGTCGAAAGACGACGCGGTCGGCAGAGCCGGGTGTGGACCGGAGCGGGGAGAGGCCGGAGGCCGGGAGGTCAACGGGGAGGCCGAGGCCGACATCCCGGCGGGAGAGGAAAGGGCGGATCGTAGCGATGTCGCGCGGTAAACCCGGCGTGGGCAGGGATCGTCCCTCTTTATTGCTGCGTTGTACTTTCCAAGCGCTCAGGACGGCGCTCTGCGCCCGGTAGGCGCTCAATAAATACGAATGGATGAGTGGAAGGTGGGACCGACGGGATCCGGTGACGGGTCGAAGACGCGGGTCGGACGAGAGAGAGGAGTCGAGGAGAAGGCCAACGTTTCAGACCTGGGAGACGGCCCGTCCTAATGATGTTGGTACCTGTCGAGCGCTCACCATGTGCCGAGCACCGTTCTAAGCGCCGGGGGAGACACGGGGGAATCGGGTCGTCCCCCGTGGGGCTCCCGGTCTTCATCCCCATTTTCCAGATGAGGGAACCGAGGCCCAGAGAAGTGACGTGACTCGCCCACGGTCACCCAGCTGACGGGTGGCCGAGCCGGGATTCGAACTCATGGCCTCCATTAAAACCGCTTGGTCTCTCCCCTTCTAGATTGGAAGCTCGCTGTGGGCGGGGGACGTGTCCGTTATATTGTTCCGCGGTCCTCTCCCAAGCGCTTAGCACGGTGCTCTGCACACAGTAAGCGCTCGATAAATACGATCGATGGACCGACCGCCGTAGAAAACGGGCAATGAATAATAATAATGATAACGTTGGTGTTTGTTAAGCGCTGACTATGTGCAGAGCACTGTTCTAAGCGCTGGGGTAGACCCGGGGGAATCAGGTCGTCCCGCATGGGGGACAACTTAGTCTTAGTCCCCATTTTCCAGATGAGGGACCTGAGGCCCAGAGAAGTGAAGTGACTCGCCCACAGTCCCACAGTTGACAAGTAGCGGAGCTGGGATTCGAACTCATGACCTCCGACTCCAAAGCCCACGCTCTTTCCACTGAGCCAGGCCGCTTCTGCATACCACCGGTAGATTCCAAACTCCGGCTCACGACATCCGAGCGGCAATGATGATGATGGTGACAGTATTCGGTAAGCGCTCGCTAGGTGCCAAGCGCCGTACTAAGCGCCGGGGGGGGGGGGGGGGGGGATACGAGGTCATCGGGTTGTCCCACCTGGGGCTCACCGGCTTCGTCCCCATTTTCCGGAGGAGGGAACCGAGGGCCGGAGAAGTGAAGCGACTGGCCCCAAGTCACCCGGCAGACAAGGAGGCGGAGCCGGGATTAGAACCCACGCCCTCGGACCCCCGAGCCCAAGGTTTTCCCGCGACCTGGCGGAAGCTATCGATGGGCCGTGAATTCCGGGAAAACGCGGGGGACGGAGAAAGGGGGGGGGCGGGTCGGCCTCGGCATCCCCGGCCCGGGCAGCCGAGCGGGTTGGACGCTCACCTGTCTGGTCAGCCACGAGTCCGACGTCATCTCGTATTTCTAAAACGCAATAAGAGGGACACGTTTACTGTGGCTCGAGCCCGGGCCTGCGAGGCAGGAGGACCTGGGATCAGCTGCGTGACTTCGGGCGAGTCACTTCCCTTCTCTGGGCCTCAGTTCCCTCATCTGGAAAATGGGGCTGAAGAGCGGGAGCCCCACGGCGGACGGCCCGATTCCCCCGTGGCTCCCCCGGCGCTCGGAACGGTGGTCGGCACGTAGTGGGCGCTTAACGGATACCGACGTCATTTAATCCCGATTCCCCCACTTGAGGATGACGGTATTTGTGAAGCGCCGACAGCGAAGCAGCGCGGCTCAGCGGAAAGAGCCCGGGCTCGGGAGTCCGAGGGCGCGGGTTCTAATCCGGGCTCCGCCGCCTGTCAGCCGGGCGCCTTTGGACGAGTCACTTCACTTCTCCGGGCCTCAGCGACCTCGTCTGGAAAACGGGGACGAAGACCGCGAGCCCCACATGGGACGACGTGATTCCCCTCCGTCTACTCCAGCGCTCAGAACGGGGCTCGGCACATAGTAAGCGCTTAACAAATACCAACATCATCATCATCATCATTATTATTATTATTAGTATCACGTGCCAGGCACTGTACCGGAACAGATTCGGGGGAAATCAAGTTGGACCCAATCCCGGTCCCCCGTCGGGCTCACGGGCTCAATCCCCATTTTCCAGATGAGGTCACTGAGGCCCAGAGAAGTGAAGTGACTTGCCCAAGGTCACACAGCAGACCAATGGCAGCGCGGGGATTAGAACCCAGGTCCCAGGCCTGGGGTCGTTTAATAATAATTGATGATGATAATTGTATTTTTTAAGCGCTTCCTCTGTGCCAGGCACTGTACTAGAGGAGCAGCGCGGCTCAGTGGCAAGAGCCCGGGCTTGGGAGTCCGAGGTCACGGGTTCGAATCCCGGCTCCGCCACGTGTCAGCCGTGGGGACCGTGGGCCAGTCGCTTCACTTCTCTGGGCCTCAGTTCCCTCATCTGGAAAATGGGGCTGGAGACCGGGAGCCCCACGGGGGACGACCTGATGACCCTTCATTCAATAGTATTTATTGAGCGCTTGCTACGTGCAGAGCACCGTACTAAGCGCTCGGAACGAACAGGTCGGCGACAGATAGAGACCGTCCCCGCCGTCTGACGGGGCTCCCGGTCTAATCGGGGGAGACGGACGGACGAGAACGATATTTTCATCACCCTATTTATTTTGTTAATGAAACGTACATCGCCTCGATTCCATTTGGTCGCCATCGTCTCCACGCGACGTCCTTCCCCTCGACCCCATCTATCGCCGTCGTTCCCGTCCGTCCGTCTCCCCGGATCGGACCGCGAGCCCGTCGGACGGCGGGGACCGTCCTGTCCGTCGCCGACACCGTCCGTCCGAGCGCTCGGTCCGGTGCTCTGCGCGTAGTAAGCGCTCAATGAGCGCGACTGAATGAACGAACGAACGAAAGAACGATGGCAATCAACGGAGTCGAGGGGAAGAACATCTCGTAAAAACAATGGCAACTAAATAGGGTCGAGGCGATGTACCTTCCGATCTCCCCCCAGCGCTCAGAACAGTGCCCGGCACAGAGTGGGCGCTTAGCGAACACCGACGCGACGACGACTGAAGATCGGGAGGGGCGGAGGCGTCGCTTACCTTGGTACAGGCTCCCGTGGTGGTCTCGCAGAGGGTGAGAATCGAGAGGTTCTGGGCCCGGTTCAGCCACCGCACCAGAGTTTTCGTGTTGTTGACCCACTTCACCATGGTGATGTAATATTCCCTGGGCGGAGGGTGGCCAATAATAATGACGATAATGATAATAATGATAACGTTGGTATTTGTTAAGCGCTCACCAGGTGCCGAGCTCACACACTTTTAATCCCTATTTTCCAGATGAGGGAACCGAGGCCCAGAGAAGCGAAGCGACGCGCCCACGGTCCCCCGGCCGACAAGCGGCAGGGCCGGGGGTCGAACCCGTGACCTCCGACTCCGAAGCCCGGGCTCTATCCCGCCGCGCCGCGCTGCTTCCCCGTGCCAATTCACGCTGCCGATCACCACCGACGGGACCGACGGAGCGCCGACTCTCCGTTAAGCGCTCGCTACGCGGCCGGCACCGTCGTGAGCGCCGGCGAGGCTTGGGAGTCGGAGGGCGCGGGGTCCATTCGTTCGGCCGAGTTTCTTTGAGGCCGGGAGGAGGGCGGGGACGGTCCCTATCGGGGCCCGAATCGTCCATTCCGAGCGCTTGCTCCAGTGCTCTGCACACGGTGAGCGCTCAGTAAATACTCAGTACTCGTCTGCTCAACTACTCGTCCGCTCGACTTACTCGTCCGCTCAACTGCTCGTCCGCTCGACTGAATAGAGGAGCGGCGCGGCTCAGTGGAAAGAGCCCGGGCTTGGGAGTCAGAGGTCATGGGTTCGAATGCCGGCTCCGCCACCTGTCGGCCGGGTGACCGTGGGCGAGTCGCTTCCCTTCTCCGGGCCTCGGTTCCCTCATCTGGAAAACGGGGATTAACCGTGAGCCTCACGGGGGACGACCCGATGACCCCGTCTCTCCCCCAGCGCTTAGAACGGTGCTCTGCACCTAGGAAGCGCTTAACAAGTACCAACATTATATATTTTCATTACCCTATTTATTTTGTTAATAAGATGTACATCGCCTCGATTCTATTAAGTCGCCATCGGTTTTTACGAGCTGTTCTTCCCCTCGACTCTGTCGATCGCCATCGTTCCCGTCCGTCCGTCTCCCCCGATCGGACCGTAAACCCGTCGGAGGGCAGGGACCGTCTCCCTCTGTTACCGATTTGTCCATTCCGAGCGCTTAGTACAGTGCTCTGCGCATAGGAAGCGCTCAATTGAATACGATCGAACGAATGAGTAAATAGCAGCAGCGTGGCTCAGTGGAAAGAGCCCCGGCTTGGGAGTCAGAGGTCATGAGTTCGAATCCCGGCTCCGCCACCTGTCGGCCGGGTGACCGTGGGCGAGTCGCTTCCCTTCTCTGGGCCTCGGTTCCCTCATCTGTCAAATGGGGATGAAGACTGGGAGCCTCACGTGGGACGCCCCGATGACCCCGTCTCTCCCCCGGCGCTTAGAACGGTGCTCGGCACCTAGTAAGGGCTTAACGAATACCGACATTATTATTATTGTTAAAGAGCACGGGCTTAGGAGTCAGAGGTCACGGGTTCTGATCCCGGCTCCGCCGCTTGTCAGCTGTGTGACTTTGGGCAAGTCACTTACCTTCTCTGCGCCTCAGTGACCTCGACTGTCAAATGGGGACGAAGACCGAGAGCCTCACGGGGGACGACCCGACGACCCCGTATCTCCCCCAGCGCTTGGAACGGTGCTCGGCACATAGTAAGCGCTTAACAGATACCAACATTATTATTAAATACCGCCGAACGAAGGGAGCTCTCGAGCGGGCGCGGAGCACTGTGCGAAGCGCTGGGAAAGTACCAGGCAAGGAATAGAGAGAGACGATCCCGGGTTCTCATCCCGCCTCTGTCGCCTGCCAGCCGGGTGACCGGGGGCGAGTCACTTCTCCGGGCCTCAGTTCCCTCATCTGTCAAATGGGGATGAAGACCGGGAGCCCCACGGGGGACAGCGTGATGACCTCGGATCTCCCCCGGCGTTTAAAACAGTGCTCGGCGTGTAGTAAGCGCTTAACACATGCCGTCATCATCGCTATTATTATTATAAAACAAGCTCATCAGGTTGGACACGGTCCCCGTCCCACGCGGGGCTCACGGTCTTCATTCCATTTTACGATCATTAATAATAATAGCAGTAATGGTATTTGTTAAGCGCTTACTATGTGCCGGGCACCGTACTGAGCGCTGGGTGGATACAAGCTAATCGACGTTGGAACAGCCCCTGGCCCAGGTGGGGCTCATGGGCTTCACCCCATTTTAGCATCATTGATTATGATTATGAGAAGCAGCGTGGCTCAGTGGAAAGAGCACGGGTTTTGGAGTCAGAGGTCATGGGTTCGAATCCCGGCTCTGCCACTCGTCAGCCGGGGGACTGTGGGCGAGTCGCTTCACTCCTCTGGGCCTCGGTGACCTCATCTGGAAAATGGGGATGAAGACCGGGAGCCTCACGAGGGACGACCCGATGACCCCGGATCTCCCCCGGCGCTTAGAACAGCGCTCTGCACGTAGTAAGCGCTTCACAAATACCAACATTATTATCATTAATTATTGATTATAATAGTAATGGTATTGGTTGAGCGCTTATTAGGTGTCGGGCACCGTTCTGAGCGTTGGGGGAGATACAGGCTAGTGAGGTTAGACACGGTCCCCGTCCCACGTGGGGCTCGCGGTCTTCCACTCCATTTTATTAGTATCGTTGATAATAGTAATTAACAATAATAACAGCAGTGATATTGGTATTTGTTAAGCGCTTACTATGTGCCAGGCACCGGACTAAGCGCTGGGATGGATACAAGCTGATGAGGTTGGACACGGACCCTGTCCCACGGGGGGCTCCCAGTCTTCATCTCCATTTTATTATTATTAATAATGATAGGATTGGTCTTTGTTAAGCGCTCGCTCTGTGCTAAGCACTGTTCTAAGCGCTGGGCGGACTTATCACTAAGCACAGAGCATCAACTCCTCCCCGCTTCACAGCCCTCCTGCGAGCTCACCTCCTCCAGGAGGCCTTCCCAGACGGGGCCCTCCCTTTCCCTCTATTCTTCCCCCTTCCCCTCCCCCCAGCGCTTGTGTATATTTGTAAATATTATTTATTACTCCATTAATTTTATTGATGATGTGTCCAGCTCTATAATTCTATGTATTAATGTTGGTACTCGTTAAGCGCTGACTCTGTGCAGAGCACCGTTCTAAGCGCTGGGGGAGAGACGGGGCCATCGGGTCGTCCCGCGTGAGGCTCCCGGTCTTCATCCCCCTTTTCCAGATGAGGGAACCGAGGCCCAGAGAAGTGAAGTGACTCGCCCACGGTCACCCGGCCGACAAGTGGCAGAGCGGGGATTCGAACCCATGACCCCTGACTCCCAAGCCCGGGCTCTTTCCACTGAACCAATTATTTGGATGCTATCGATGCCCGTCTACTTGTTTTGTTTCCATCCCCCTGGGACATCAGTCAATCAATCAATGGGATTTATAATAATAATAATAATAATAATTATAATGGTATTTGTTAAGGGAGAAGTAGCGCGGCTCCGAGGAAAGAGGCCGGGCTGGGGAGTCAGGGGTCTTGGGTTCGAATCCCGGCTCCGCCACTTGTCAGCTGGGTGACTGCGGGCAAGTCACTTCACTTCTCTGGGCCAACGTCATTATTCTTCTTCTAGACCGTGAGCCCGTCGTCGGGCAGGGATGGTCTCCATCTGTTGCCGAAACGGCCTTTCCAGGCGCTCAGTACAGAGTAAGCGCTCGAGAAATACGATCGGACGAATGAGCGGACGAGGGGAGGCTTCGCTGGGTTTCGCGGGGGTCCCTCGCCCCACCGGAACCCTTTCTTGGGGGGGGCGTGGAAACCCCCCGGGGCGAGGACCGGCCCGTTGGGGGAAGGCGGATTCCCGAACCGGCCTACCTCGATTTCAAGGCGTCGGGGGGCACCAGCTCCAGAGTGTGGGTGGGTCCGTAGAGGTTCACCACGAATAACCTCACCGTGGGGTTCGCCTGGCCTGCCTGGGGGGGGGGGGGGGGGAGAGAGTCGGTACAACAGTTGGGCTATTTGCTGAGCGCTTCCTAGGCGATGGGCCCCGGACTACGTCCCGGGGTGGAGGCGAGGGGATCGGGTGGGACGCCGTCCCCGTCCCATGTGGGGTTTTCCACTCGCGTGCAGGGTAATGATAATGTTTTGGGTATTCATTAAATAAAAGAAATAAACTGTGGTCTTTGTTAAGCGCTTACTACGCGCAAAGCGCTGTACTAAGCGCGGGGGGATACAAGGTGATCAGGTTGTCCCACGTGGGGCTCACAGTTTTAAGCCCCATTTGACAGATGAGGTCACTGAGGCGCAGAGGAGATAAGTGACTTGCCCAAGGTCGCACAGCTGACGCGCGGCGGAGCCGGGATTAGAACCCGTGACCTCTGACTCCCAAGCCCGCGCTTAAGCGCTTACTAGGCGCCATGCTAAACGCTGGGGTGGAGATGAGCAGATCGAACTGGACGCTTGTCCCCGTCCCACGTGGGGCTCGGCGCTCACAGGCAGGGCAGTAATGATGATTGGGGTATTTACTGAGCGCTTACTAGGTGCCAGGCACTGTACCAGGCGCCGGGGTGGAGACGAGGAGATCGGGAGGGACGCCGGCCCCGTCCCACGTGGGGTTTGCCACTCACACGCAGAGAAATGATAATAATTATAGTGTTGGTTAGTTGTCTGCTGGGTGGCCTTGGGCCAGTCACTTCACTCCTCTGGGCCTCAGTCCCCTCATCTGGAAAATGGGGATGAAGCCCGGGAGCCCCATGAGGGACAAGCTGATGACCTCGGATCCCCCGCCGGTGCTTAGAACAGTGCTTGGCACGTAGTAAGTGCTTAATAAATGCCATTATTACGGTATTGCCATGCCACTCACGTGCAGGGTGATGATAATCACTGGGGTATTCGTTCAGCGCTTACTATGTGCCAAGCACTGTATTAAGCGCCGGGGTGGAGGATACGAGCAAATCGGGTTGGACGCAGTCCCCGTCCCACGTGTAGCTCACAACTCCTCGGCAGAGAAGCAGCGTGGCTCAGTGGAAAGAGCCCGGGCTTGGGAGTCCGAGGTCATGGGTTCGAATCCCGGCTCCGCCCCTTGCCAGCTGGGTGACCGCGGGCAGGTCACTTCTCTGTGCCTCAGTTCCCTCATCTGGAACATGGGCATTTAGACCGTGAGCCTCACGTGGGACAAGCCGATGACCCCGGATCTCCCCCAGCGCTTAGAACGGTGCCCTGCACAGAGTAAGCGCTTGACCGATACCAACAGTGTCACAGGCGGAGTAATGATGACGACTGGGGTATCCGTCAAGTGCTTACTGTGTACCAGGCACTGTGCTAAGCGCCGGGGGAGATACGAGATAATCGTGGGGGACACAGTCCCCGTCCCACGGGGGGCTCCCAGTCTTCATCCCCATTTTAGAGATGAGGGAACTGGGGCCCGGAGAAGTGAAGTGACTCGCCCAAAGTCATACACGCAGTTTATGACAGAGCATCATTTGGTCGTTAACGCTTAGGACAGTGCTCTGCACACGGTAAGCGCTCAGTACATTCGATTGCGTGAATCTGTGGAGTGCTCACCGTGTGCCAGGCCCTGTACTAAGCACCGAGGTGGATGCAAGCAAATCGGGTTGGACACGGTCCCCGTCTCCATCCCCGGTTTCCAGATGAGGTCCCTGAGGCCCAGAGAAGTGAGGTGACTTGCCCCAAGTCACCGGGCCGCCGAGTGGCGGAGCCGGGATTCGAACCCGCGACCTCCGACTCCCAAGCCCGGACCCTTTCCACTGAATCACGCTGCTTCTCTGATTATTACACTGTCTTCTCCCAAGGGCTCGGTCCAGTGCTCTGCGCCCAGGAAGCGCTCAATAAGTAGGACGGAAGGAAGCCCCTTACCTTAGGATAGGGGTAGTCCTTGGCCTTGGGGTAGACGCCCCCCGTGTAGCGCGGGAGGAGCATGCGGGGCACGAGCGAGTCGTTGAGGGCGAGGAAGGCCAGACGCTCTCCGTCCTGGGACCACCAGTGGGCCACGTGGGTGTGCAGGATTTCCTCTGCGAAGGAGACGGGGGGGGGGGGACGCCATTGGGGGACAGGGTCTGCCCAAGGGACACCCCTTCCCTCCCTCCCGCCCCCGAACCCGCCACCTCCTCCTCCGCGGCGTGACGCCGCGGGTGGAGCGCCCCGCCAAGCGGCCTGGCTCAGCGGAAAGCCGTCGGGGTCCGAGGTCCTGGGTTCTAATCCCGACTCCGCCGGGTGACTTAATGATGTCGGGGTTTGTTAGGCGCTCACCACGCGCCGAGCACCGTTCTAAGCGCCGGGGGAGAGACGGGGTCGTCGGGTCGTCCCGCGTGAGGCTCCCGGTCTTCGTCCCCATTTTCCAGATGAGGTTGCCGAGGGCCCAGAGAAGGGAGGTGACTCGCCCACGGTCACCCAGCTGACGAGGGGCGGGGCCGGGAGTCGAACCCGTGACCTCTGACTCCCAAGCCCGGGCTCTTGCCACCGCGCCACGCGAGCCGCTTCGCTGGGCCTCAGTGACCTCATCTGGAAAATGGGGATGGAGACCGCGAGCCCCACGGGGGACAACCCGATGACCTTTTACCTAGCCCAGCGTTTAGAACAGTGCTTGGTACACTGTAAACATTTAACAGATACCATCATTATTATTCTCTCTTCCTCCTTGACCACATGGATCCTCGGGTCCTTCAATACCCATTCATTCATTCAACAGTATCTACTGAGCGCTTACTATGTGCGGAGCGCTGTCCCAAGCGCTTGGAATATACAGCTCGGCAACGGAGAGGGACCGTCCCCGCCCCGGGACGGGCTCACGGTCTAATCGGGGGAGACGGACGGTAGAGCGCCACGGGACGGAACAAAGCGGGACGACATTATCGCGGTAAATAGAATCGGGGCGATGGACACCTCGTTAACAAAATGAGGAGGGTAATAAATAACATATACAAACGAGCACGGCGTCGAGGGGAGGGGAAGGGGAGTTGGGGAGGAGCAGAGGGAAAGGGGGCTCAGCCGAGGGGAGGTGAAGGGGGGGGGGTCCACCTAGGTGTTCCCGACCGTCTGCCTTGGATGGCGCCTCAACCCGGGAAGCAGCGTGGCTCAGTGGAAAGAGCACGGGCTTGGGAGTCGGGGCTCGTGAGTTCGAATCCCAGCTCTGCCGCTCGTCGGCTGCGTGGCCGTGGGCGGGTCACTTAACCTCTCTGGGCCTCAGTTCCCTCATCCGTCAAATGGGGATGAAGACCGGGAGCCCCACGCGGGACGACCCGATTCCCCCGTGTCTACCCCGGCGCTTAGAAGGGTGCTCGGCACATAGTGGGCGCTTAACAGATACCAGCATGATTATTATTATTAACCCCTCCACTGACCCCCGGTTCCACCCCATCTCACCCGCTCACCGACCTGGACTCACCATCTCTAGCCGCTGCCCAATCTCTACCCTCACCCACCCCGAGATCCTTCTAGCGGACGACCGTCTCCGCGGCGGCCTTCTCCCGCCGAAGCCCCCCTCCCCGTAAATCCGTACCGTTCCCCCCCAGACACCTCCCATCCAACTCTCTCAACTCGCCACCCGCTGTCGTCCGTCCGTCTCCCGCGATGGGACCGGAAGCCCGTCAGAGGGCAGGGACCGTCTCTATCTGTCCATTCCAAGCGCTTAGTCCAGGGCTCTGCCCATAGTAAGCGCTCCATAAATACTGCCGAATGAACGAATGAGCCTCCGTAGCCAAACCGCCTTCCCCGGACGGCCAAACTGACGCTCTCATCACCACCCTCTCTACGGAACTCAACTCGCTCGCTCCCCTGTCCCTCCGCCGATCCCGGGCCACTAACCCACGGCCCCGGATCACCTCCAGGGTCCTCCCTCTTCGCTCTTGGACGTGAGCCGTAGAGCGTGGTTGGCGGAGGTCTAGGTATCGGGCTGATTTTGTCCACCGCCAGGTTTCTCATCTGCCCTCTCTTTCCCCGGCAAAATCGATTCGCCATCCTTATTGACCCCTAAGCCCCTCGCCCTTTCCGGTTGTTCCAGACATTTAGCTCCCTCCTTAAATCCCCTGTCCCCCCGCCTCCCCCATCCCTTGCCCCCAGTGACCCGGCCACCTACTCGTGGCTCGGCGGCAAGAGCCCGGGCTTGGGAGTCAGAGGACATGGGTTCGAATCCCAGCTCCGCCCCTGGTCAGCTGGGTGACTGTGGGCGAGTCACTTCACTTCTCCGTGCCTCAGTGACCTCACCTGTAAAATGGGGATTAACCGGGAGCCTCACGGGGGACGGCCCGATGACCCTGTATCTCCCCCAGCGCTTAGAACGGTGTTCTGCACATAGGAAGTGCTTAACAAATACCGACGTTATTATTATTATTATTATTATTAAGCTGGTACGATCACTCATCCTATCCTGACTGGATGATTGGCTCAGTCTCCTTTCTGACCTCCCAACCTCCTGCCTCTCCCCACTTCAGTCCAGACCTGACTCCGCTGCCCCGATTATCTTTCTACAGAAACGTTCGGGGCGTGTCACCCCACTCCTCAAAAATCTCCAGGGGTTGCCCACCCACCTCCGCATCAACTAGAAACCCCTCACCCGTCGGCTTCCAGGCCCCCCACGCCCCGGCCCCGTCCTCCCTCCCCTCCCTTCCGTCCTCCTCCGGCCCGGGCCGCGCGCCCGGCTCCTCCTGGGCCGCTCGCCTCCTCCCCGGGCCTCCGGCTCGGCCGGCCCGCCGGAGACCCCCGGCCCGCGGCCCGCCGCTGTCCCGGACGCCCTCCCTCCTCTAATCCGCCAAATAACCCCCCTTCCCTCCTTCAAAGCCCTACTGGACGCTCACCTCCTCCAAGAGGCCTTCCCGGACTGAGCCCCCCTTTACCTCAACTCCCCCTCCCTTCCACATAGATATATGTTGGTATCTGTTAAGCGCTTATTATGTGCCGAGCACCGTTCTAAGCGCTGGGGTAGACACGGGGGAATCAGGTCGTCCCACGTGGGGTTCACAGTATTAATCCCCATTATACAGATGAGGGAACCGAGGCCCAGAGAAGCGAAGTGACTCGCCCACAGTCCCACAGCTGACGAGTGGCCGAGCCGGGAGTCGAACCCATGACCTCTGACTCCCAAGCCCGGGCTCTTCCCACTGAGCCGCGCTGCTTCTCAATCCCCTCCACCCTCTCCCTCTGCTCTTCCCCCGCCCGCCCCACGGCCCTTACGTATATATCTTTAATTCTGTGGATTTATACCGATGCCCGTTTACTTGTTTTGCTGTCCGTCTCCCAGCCGCTAGACTCTGAGTCCATCGGGGGCAGGGATCGTCTCTCTGTTGCTGCATTGGACTTTCCAAGCGCTTAGTCCGGCGCTCTGCACCCAGTAAGGGCTCCGTAAACACGATCGAATATACGAATTAATAAGAAAATTGACCCTATCAGGCGTGATCCCTCGAAAATCTTCCCTGCCCCTCTCCAGTCCCTCCCCTCTCCTGCCCCTTCTTCATCCTTCCCGGCAGTATCTCTAGGGGGAAATCTCCTGCCTCCTCTCAAAATCCACCCCCTCCTCCTGTGAGTCCGACCCCTTTCCTTCACACCTTATCAAAACACCGGCAGCCTCCTCCCTTCTCGCGTGGCTTAGTAGCGAAGCGGCGTGGCTCAGCGGCAAGAGGCCAGGCTTGGGAGTCAGAGGCTGTGAGTTCTAATCCCGGCTCCGCCGCTTATCGGCTGCGTGACACTGGGAAAGTCACTTCCCTTCTCTAGGCCTCAGTTAGCTCATCTGGAAAGTGGGGATTATGACTGCGAGCCCCATGTGGGACACCCTGATTAGCCTGTATCTACTCCAGCGCTCAGAACAGTGCTTGGCACATAGTGAGCGCCTAACAAATACCACCGATATCATTATTCCCTCCCTAACCGCCATTTTCGATTGCTCACGCGCCGCTGGCTTTCGAACACGCCCACGTTGCCCCGTCCTAAAAAAAAAACCCTCCCTCGACCCCACGGCTCCCTCCCGTTACGGCCCCGTCCCCCTCCTACCCTTCCTCTCCAGACTCTTCGAGACACCCGCCGTCTCGGGTTTACGTCCTCCAATTCCCTCCCGGCTTCCTCCCGTCTGGCTTCCGTCCCCTTCGCTCCACAGAAACCGTCCCCTCAAAGCCACCGACGATCTCCTCCTCGCCAAATCCTCCGGCCTCTCGTTCATTCAGTAGTATTTACCGAGCGCTCACGAGGCGCAGAGCACCGGACCGAGCGCTCGGGACGCACGGGTCGGCGACGGACAGAGACGGTCCCCGCCGTCCGACGGGCTCGCGGTCCGATCGGGGGAGACGGGCGGACGGGAACGACGGCGATAGATAGAGTCGAGGGGAAGGACGTCGCGTAAAAACCGACGGCGACCACTCCATCCTCATCCCCCTCCACCTCTCGGCTGCCTTCGGCCCGTGGACCACCCCCTTCTCCTAGAAACGCTTTATTCTACTCAAGCCTCACGGCCCCTGTCCTCTCCCGGTTCTCCTCCTACCTCTCCGGCCTCTCCTTCTCCGTCTCCTCGGGGGGCTCCTCGTCCGCCTCCCGCCCTCTCGCCGTGGGGGTCCCTCAAGGTTCCGGGTCCCTTCTGGTCTCCGTCTCCACCCGCTCCCTGGGAGAACTCCGTCCGCCCCCGGCTTCGACCCCCACCTCTCCGCGGACGATTCCCCGAACCTCCCTCTCCGGCCCCGCTCTCTCTCCTCTCTCCGGTCTCACACTTCCCTCTGCCTTCAAGACGTCTCTTCTTGGCTTGTCTCTCCGTCATTTCAACTCCAATTCATTTCATTCATTCAATAGTATTTATTGAGCGCTCACTATGTGCAGAGCACTGGACTAAGCGCTTGGGATGAACAAGCCGGCAACAGATAGAGACGGTCCCTGCCGTCTGACGGGCTCACGGTCTATTAACGAGGCTGAGAAGCAGCGTGGCTCAGCGGGTGGAGCCCGGGCTTGGGAGTCAGAGGCCGTGGGTTCTAATCCCGGCTCTGCCGCTGATCAGCCGTGTGACTCCGGGCAAGTCGCTTCGCTTCTCTGGGCCTCAGGTATCTCGTCTGTAAAATGGGGATTAAGACTGTGAGCCCCACGTGGGACGACCTGAATACCTTGTATCTACCCCAGTGTTTAGAACGGTGCTTGGCACATAGTAAGCGCTTAACAAATACCAAAACTATTATTATTCTTATTAAGGTTGAACTTTCTTCCCACCCAAACCATGTCTTCTCGCTCACTTTCCCTTCACCCTTCAGGATGGAACCACTGTCCTTCCCGTCTCACAGGCCCATAACCTTGGCGTTATCCTTGACTCCTCTCTCTCATTCAACCCATACACTCAAGCCATCACTCGATTCTATCTATCGCCGTCGTTCTCGTCCGTCTCCCCCGATTAGACCGCGAGCCCGTCGAAGGGCGGGGACCGTCTCTATCCGTTGCCGATCTGTCCATTCCGAGCGCTCAGTCCAGTGCTCTGCACATAGTGAG
Organism: Ornithorhynchus anatinus; assembly: GCF_004115215.2. Taxonomy (NCBI): domain Eukaryota; kingdom Metazoa; phylum Chordata; class Mammalia; order Monotremata; family Ornithorhynchidae; genus Ornithorhynchus; species Ornithorhynchus anatinus. Next base: position 183,414,287 of record NC_041728.1, on the reverse strand, counting down.
CGCTCAATAAATACCACTGAATGAATGAATGAATAAAAGCTGTTAATTCTACCTTCGCAAGGTCCCTAAATCCACCCTGTGCTCTCCATCCGAACTCCTACCGCTTTAATCCAACCACGGGCCCTGTCCCACCTGGATGACAGCATCGGCCTCCTTGTCGACCTCCCAAGCCTCCTGCCTCTCCCCACTTCAGTCCATGCTTCACTCCGCTGTCCGGCTCATTTTTCTCCAGCAGTGTTCGGTCCACGTCTCCCCGCTCCTCAAAAAACTCCAGGGGTTGCCCGTCCCCCTCCGCCTCAGACAGAAGCCCCTCACCGTCGGCTTTAAAGGCGTCCACGGGGTGGTCCCGTCCTCCCCGCCCCGGCCGCTCTCCTCCTCCTCCGGCCCGGCCCTCACGCTCCGCTCCTCTCGTGCCGACCTCCTCCCTGCCCCTCCAGCTTCTCCGTCTCATGGCCGACCCCCGGCCCCCATCCTGCCTCCGGCCCGGAACGTCCTCCCTCTTCATATCCCACGGACGACGGCTCTTCCCCCCTTCACACCCACCTCCTCGCCGTCCCCCGGTCTCGCCCGTCCCGCCGTCGACCCCCGGCCCGCGTCCTCCCCGCCGTCCCGGAAGCCCTCCCTCCTCGCCTCCGCCAAACTCATTCTCTTCTCCTCTTCAAAGCCCTACCGAGAGCTCACCTCCTCCGGGAGGCCTTCCCACACCGAGCTTCCCCTTTTCCCTCTGCTCCCTCTGCTGCCCCTCTACCCGCCCCTTCCCCTCCCCTCAGCTAAGCCCCCTTTCCCCCCCTTTCCCTCCGCTCCTCCCCCTCTCCCTTCCCTCCCCTCGGCACTCTGCTCGTCCGCTCAACTCTCTCTATTTTTTATTACCCTATTTATTTTGTTAATGAGATGTCCATCCCCCCGATTCTATTTATGGCTATCGTTTTTGTCCGTCCGTCTCCCCCGCTTAGACTGTAAGCTCACCAATGGGCAGGGACTGTCTCTATCTGTTGCCGAATTGTCCATTCCAAGCGCTCGGTCCAGTGCTCTGCACATAGTAAGTGCTCAATAAATACTATTGAATGAATGAAGGCAGGCCCACTTCCTCCAGGAAGCCTTCCCCGACCGCACCCTCCTCTCCTCTCCTCCCGCTCCCTCCCGCGTCGCCCCGACTCGCTCCCTTTCTTCATTCCCCCCGTCCCAGTCCCGCACCGCTTATGTCCACCTCCTTCACTGATTTCTTTCTATTCATGTCTCCCTCCCCCCTCCCTAGACTGTGAGCTCGATGTGGGCAGGGGACGTGCCTGCTTGCTGCTTGACACGTAGTAAGCGCTTAACAAATATCGATATTACCATCATCATCATCACCCCCGGGGCTTGGCACCTAGTAAGTGCCGGATCGCTTTGTACAGTGACAAAGTGACACATCGCTTTGTACAGTGCTTGCCCACAGTAAGCGCTCAATAAATAGGATGGACCGAACTAGCACATGAATGAAAAATAATTAGGGTGCTCGTTAAGCGCTTGCCATGTGCCATGAGCTGTTCTAATTTCTGAGGTAGCTACAAGCTCATCGGGTTGGACACAGTGTTTGTCCCACGTGGGGCTCCCGGTCTTCATCCCCATTTTCCAGATGAGGGAACTGAGGCCCAGAGAAGTGAAATGACTCGCCCACGGTCACGCAGGAGACGGGTGGCGGAGGCAGGGCTAGAACCCAGATCCTTGTGATTCCCCGGCCTGTGCTCTATCCAGTGGCAATCCGGCACTTACTATGTGCCAAGCCCTGGGGTAATAGTAATATGTTGGAATTGTTAAGCGCTTACGATGCGCAGAGCACCGTTCTAAGCGCTGGGGGAGACACGGGGTCATCGGCTCGCCCCGCGTGAGGCTCCCGGTCTTCATCCCCATTTTATAGATGCGGTAACTGAGGCCCGGGGAAGTGAAAGGACTTGCCCACAGTCACCCAGCTGACAAGCGGCGGGGCTGGGATTCGAACCCACGACCTCTGACTCCCAAGCCCGGCCTCTTGCCACTGAGCCCCGCTGCTTCTCTAACCTCTAGGCCGCCTCTCGACCTCCCCGCCGTGTCCGTCCGAAACCCCAACGAGTGACTCACGTTCGTATAACCAGTCCGCGATTCCGTTGAAGATGAAGCCTTCTTTTCCCGACGAGGTCAGTCTGAGGGAGCTGCTCTTCACGTCGGGCTGGTAGTAAATATTATTTTCAAATATATAGATCTGGAAGGGAAAACAGATCAAACACAACTGGCATCTCACGGGGTTGAACGGAAATGGCTCTCTGGGGGGAGAACGGCATTCGGTAAGTCCACCGGTGGATCAGCGGCCCGGCCCCCGCGGAAAGAGCCCGGGCTTGGGAGTCGCGGGGTGTGGGTTCTAATCCCGGCTCCGCCGCTTCTCCGCTGGGTGACTTTGGGCCAGTCGCTTCCCTTCTCTGGGCCTCATCTGGAAAATGGGGACCGAGACCCTGAGCCCCACGGGGGACGACCTCATTACCTTGTATCTCCCCCCCCCCAGCGCTTAGAACAGTGCTGGGCACGTAGAGAAGCAGCGTGGCTCGGTGGAAAGAGCCCGGGCTTGGGAGTCGGAGGTCGTGGGTTCTAATCCTGCCTCCGCCACTAGTCTGCCGTGTGACCGGGGGCAAGTCACCTCACTTCTCTGGGCCTCGGTTACCTCATCTGGAAAAATGGGGATTAAAAAATGTGAGCCCCACGTGGGACAATCTGATGACCCTGTATCCACCCCAGCGCTTAGGACGGTGCTCGGCACAGAGTAAGCGCTTAACAAATACCGTAGTAATTATTAGTAGTAGTAGTAGTAAGCGCTTAGCAAATGCCATTATTATTATTATATTTATTGAGCGCTTACTGTGGGCAGAGCCCTGTAATAATAATAATGATGCTGCTGATGGTATTCGTTAAGCGCTTACTATGTGCCGAGCACTGTTTTAAGCGCTGGGGGAGACACAGGGTCATCAGGTCGTCCCACGTGGGGCTCCCGGTCTTCATCCCCATTTTCCAGATGAGGGAACTGAGGCCCAGAGAGGTGCCCAAGGTCACGCAGCAGACAAGTGGCGGAGATGGGATACCAAGCGCTTTGGAAAGAACTCTATCATAACATCATAATAACGTTGGTATTTGTTAAGCGCTTACTACGTGCAGAGCACTGTTCTAAGCGCTGGGGTGGATACAGGGGAATCAGGTGGTCCCACGTGAGGCTCACAGTTAATCCCCATTTTCCAGATGAGGTCACTGAGGCCCAGAGTAAGTGAAGTGACTGGCCCACGGTCACCCAGCTGACAAGTGGCCGAGCAGGGTTTCGAACCCATGACCTCTGACTCCCAAGCCCGGGCTCTTTCCACTGAGCCACGCTGCTTCTCCAATGGTCCCTGCCCATCACGAGGTCGCTCATCATGTGCCAGGCACTGTTCTAAACGCTGGCGTGTATTCATTCATTCATTCATTCGATAGCATCTATTGAGCGCTTCCTGTGTGCAGAGCACTGGACTAAGCGCTTGGAATGTCCCACGTGGGGCTCACAATCTTAATCCCCATTTTCAGATGAGGTAACTGAGGCACAGAGAAGCGAAAAGACTTGCCCAAGGTCACACAGCAGACAAGCGGCGGAGCCGAGGTCCTGGTGCCCGTGCTCTACCCCCTAGGCTACACTGCTTCTCACCCTACTAGTTGATATTGTATTTATTAGGATATTCATATTGATATAGAAGCAGCGCGGATCAGTGGGAAGAGGCCGGGCTTGGGCGTCGGAGGTCGTGGGTTCTAATCGCGGCTCCGCCGCTCGTCAGCTGTGTGACCTCGGGCAAGTCGCCTCACTTCTCCGGGCCTCGGTGACCTCATCTGGAAAATGGGGATGAAGACTGGGAGCCCCACGCGAGACAACCTGATGACCTCGTAGCTCCCCAGCGCTTAGAACAGTGCTCTGCACATAGTAAGCGCTTCGCAAATGCCATCATCATCATCACTGTGAAATTTTCTGGGTCTGAAGGTGACGCCACACACACACAATAAGAAGGATAACGATGTTGGTATTTGTTGAGCGCTTACTATGTGCGGAGCACTGTTCTAAGCGCCGGGGTAGACACAAGGGAATCAGGTTGTCCCCCGTGGGGCTCCCGGTCTTCATCCCCATTTGACAGATGAGGTCACCGAGGCCCAGAGAAGCGAAGGGACTCGCCCACAGTCACCCAGCTGACAGGTGGCGGAGCCGGGAGTCGAACCCGTGACCTCTGACTCCCAAGGCCGGGCTCTTTCCACCGAGCCACGCTGCTTCCCAGGAGCCTGAACTCTAAAAATGGCAACACTTTCCTTCTAAACTGTGTAACCGGTCTCCCGATTCTTGCCCAATAGACTCGTGGTCTTTTACCGGACCTGTAGTGCATTCATTCAGTCATACTTATCGAGCGCTTACTATGTGCAAAGCACTGTACTAAGCGCTTGGGAGAGGACAACACACTCCCTGCCCACAAGGAGCTTACAGTCTAGGGGCGGGGAGACGGACGTTGATAGAAAAGCGGCCCAGGAGCAAGATGGCAATCAGATTCAATATTCCTATGAGTCAGACGATGGTCATAATAATAATAATGTTGGTATTTATTAAGCGCTTACTATGTGCCGAGCACCGTTCTAAGCGCTGGGGGAGACACGGGGGAATCAGGTTGTCCCACGTGAGGCTCACAATCTTAATCCCCATTTTCCAGATGAGGTCACTGAGGCCCAGAGAAGTGAAGTGACTCGCCCTCGGTTCTAATCCCGGCTCCGCCCCTCGTCTGCCGTGTGACCTTGGGCGAGTCACTTCACTTCTCTGGGCCTCAGTGACCTCATCTGGAAAATGGGGCTGGAGACTGTGAGCCCCGCGGGGGACAGGGACCGTGTCCAACCCGATTAGCTTGTCTCCCCCCCCCCCGGTGCCTGCCACGTAGTGAGCGCTTAACAGATACCCTCCCCGAAAAATAAAAAAAAGACCGTGAGCCCCACGTGGAACGTGGCCAGTGTCCAATCCGATAGTCTTTTATCTCCTCGGCGCTTAGTACGGTGCCGGTCACGTAGTAAGAAGCAGTGTGGCTCGGTAGCAAGAGCCCAGACTTGGGAGTCGGAGGTCGTGGGTTCTAATCCCGGCCCCGCCCCCTATCGGCTGTGTGACTTTGGACGAGTCCCTTCACTTCTCTGGGCCTCAGTGACCTCATCTGTCAAATGGGGATGAAGATCGTGAGCCCCACGTGGGACGACCTGATGACCTCGTATCTCCTGCGGCGCTCAGAACAGTACCTGGCACACGGTAAGCGCTTAACAAATACCATCACCATTAGTATTATTAGTACTAGTAAGCGTTTGCTTGTATCCACCTCTGCGCTCACTACAGTGCCTGGCACACGGTAAGCGCTTAACAAATACCATCAGGCTTAGTATTCTTATTATTAGTAAGCGTTTGCTTGTATCCACCCCGGCGCTCAGTACAGTGCCTGGCACACGGTAAGCGCTTAACAAATACCATCAGGCTTAGTATTCTTCTTATTAGTAAGCGTTTGCCTGTATCCACCCCGGCGCTCAGTACAGTGCTTGGCCCAAGGTAAGGGCTTATCAAATACCATCATGTTTAGTCTCATTATCATTAGTAAGCGCTTAGAGAAACAGCGTGGCTCAGTGGCAAGAGCCCGGGCTTGGGAGTCAGAGGTCATGAGTTCGAATCCCGGCTCTGCCACTTGTCAGCTGTGGGACTGTGGGCGAGTCGCTTCGCTTCTCTGGGCCTCGGTTCCCTCATCTGGAAAATGGGGATTAACTGTGAACCACCTGATGACCCTGTATCTCCCCAGCGCTTAGAACGGTGCTCGGCACATAGTAAGCGCTTAACAAATACCAACGTTATTATTATTAATGTATCCACCCCGGCGCTCAGTACAGTGCCTGGCCCATGGTAAGGGCTTAGCAAATACCAGCATGTTTAATATTATTATTATTAGTGAGCATTTGCTTGTATCCACCCCGGCGCTCGGTACAGTGCCCGGCACATAGTAAGCGCTTAACAAATACCCTCATCATTACTGTTATTGAAGCAGCGTGGCTCAGTGGAAAGAGCCCGGGCTTGGGAGGCAGAGGTCGTGGGTTCCAATGCCGGCTCTGCCCCTTCTCTGCTGTGTGACTTTGGACAAGTCACTTCTCAGGGCCTCAGTTCCCTCATCTGGAAAATGGGGATTTATTGCCATCGTTCTCGTCCGCCCGTCTCCCCCGATCAGACCGTGAGCCCGTCGGAGGGCGGGGACCGTCTCTATCTGTCGCCGATTTGTCCATTCCAAGCGCTTAGTCCAGTGCTCTGCACCTAGTAAGCGCTCAATAAATACTATTGAATGAATGAATGACTGTGAACCCCACCTGGGACAACCTGATGACCTTGTATCTCCTGCAGCGCTCAGAACAGTGCTTGGCACAGAGTAAGCGCTTAACAGATACCATCCTGATTAGTAGCATTAGTACTAGTAAGCGTTTCTCGTATCCACCCCGGCGCTCAGTACAGTGCCTGGCACAAAGTAAGCGCTTAACGTATACTATCATGATTAGTATTATTAGTACTAGTAAGCATTTGCTTGTATCCACCTCAGCGCTCGCTACAGTGCCTAGCACATGGTAGGCACTTAACAAATACCATCGTGTTTAGTATTATTAGTAGTAGTAAGCGTTTGCTTGTATCCACCCCGGCGCTCAGTACGGTGCTTGGCCCATGGTAAGCGCTTAGCAAATACCATCACGTTGAATATTATCATTAGTAGTAAGCGTTTGCTTGTCTCCACCCCGGCGCTCAGTAGAGTGCTTGGCACATGGTAAGCGCTTAGCAAATACCATCACGTTGAGCATTACGATTATTAGTAGGCGTTTGCTTGTATCCCCGCCAGCGCTCAGTACAGCGCTTGGCCCACAGTAAGCGCTTAACAAATACCCTCACGATTATAGCAGCGTGGCTCAGTGGAAAGAGCCCGGGCTTGGGAGGCAGAGGTCGTGGGTTCGATTCCCGGCTCTGCCCCTTGTCAGCTTGGGTGACTGTGGGCGAGTCGTTTCACTTCTCTGTGCCTCAGTGACCTCATCCGTAAAATAGGGATTAACCGTGAGCCTCACGTGGGACGACCTAATAATAATAATGTTGGTATCTGTTAAGCGCTTACTACGTGCCGAGCACTGTTCTGAGCGCTGGGGGAGACACAAGGGAATCAGGTCGTCCCACGTGGGGCTCACAGTCTTCATCCCCATTTTACAGATGAGGGAACCGAGGCCCCGAGAAGTGAAGCGACTCGCCCAAAGCCACACGGCTGACAAACGGCCGGGCCGGGATTTGAACCCACGATCTCTGACTCCAAAGCCCGTGCTCTTTCCACTGAGCCACGCTGACCTGACTTCCCTGTATCTCCCCCAGCGCTTAGAACAGCGCTCTGCACATAGTAAGTGCTTAACAAATACCACCTTATTATTGTTACGGAAGCAGCGTGGCTCCGTGGCAAGAGCCCGGGCTCGGGAGTCCGAGGTCACGGGTTCGACTCCCGGCTCCTCCACCGGTCAGCTGTGGGACTGTGGGCGAGTCGCTTCGCTTCTCCGGGTCTCAGTTCCCTCACCCGCAAAATGGGGATGAAGACCGGGAGCCGCACGTGGGACGGCCCGACGACCCTGGATCTCCGTCGGCGCTTAGAACAGTGCTCGGCGCGGAGTGAGCGCTTAACCAATACCGCCGATGTTGTTATTATGAAAAGAGGGCGGGTGTCTGGGCCCGGGGTGATGGGGAAGGCTCCCCCGTCGAGCACCTGGGTCCCTTACCAGCTGCTGCCCTCGCACTCCCCAGGCAGCGTATTGCAAGACCGAGTCTTCGACCTCCGGCGGGTTCAGCTCCCACACCTCCCTGGAAAACACCCACACCGATCGATCGATCCATCGGTTAATACTTGCGGAGCACTTAGAACAGCGCTTGGCGCATAGGCATTCATTCAATAGTCTTTACTGAGCGCTTCCTATGTGCGGAGCACTGGACTAAGCCCTGGGAAGGGACGGTTTGGCAACAGACAGAGACCATCCCGGCCCAGTGACGGGCTCCCGGTCTAATCGAGGGAGACGAAGGGAGTGCTTAATCAATACCATCGTTATTATCATTATTACTGTTAAAGGGCCCGAGGGATGGCGAGAAGCAGTGTGGCTTTAGCGGCCGCAGCCTGGGAGTCGGAAGGTCGTGGGTTCTAATCCCGGCTCCGCCGCGCGTCCGCTGGGTGACCCTGGGTAAGTCACTTCACTTCTCTCTGCCCCAGTTACCTCATCTGTAAAATGGGGGGCAGCTTGGGAGTCAGAGGTCATGGGTTCCAATCCCGGCTATGCCACTCGGCAGCCGGGTGACCGTGGGCGAGTCACTTCACCTCTCTGGGCCTCGGTTCCCTCACCTGGAAAAAGGGGATGAAGACCGGGAGCCCCACGGGGGACGACCTGATTTCCCTGTGTCAACCCCGGCGCTTAGAACGGTGCTCTGCACATAGTAAGCGCTTAACAGATACCACCGTTAGCATTCTCTGGGCCTCGGTTCCCTCATCTGTAAAATGGGGACTAAGACCGTGGGCCCCACGTGGGACGGGGACTGGGTCCATCCCGATCGGCTTTGTATCCACCCCAGGGCTTAGGAAAGTAGAGAAGCAGCGGGGCTCGGTGGAAAGAGCCCGGGCTTAGGAGTCGGGGGTCATGGGTTCGAATCCCGGCTCCACCACCTGTCAGCTGGGTGACCGTGGGCAAGTCGCTTCACTTCTCGGTGCCTCAGCTACCTCGTCTGGAAAATGGGGATCGAGAGACTGTGAGCCCCGGGGGGGGGACAATCTGATGTCCTCGTATTTACCCCAGCGCTTAGAACAGTGCACGGCACAGAGTAAGCGCTTAACAAATACCCACGTTATTATTATTATTATTATTATTCAAGTGCTTGACACAACACAGTAAGCGCTTAACACATACCACCGATATTGCTATTTATAAAGGAGCGGGAGATGTGGAGTGAAGAATGATAATACTTCGGGTATCTGTGAAGCGCTTACTACGTGCCAGGCACTGTACTAAGCAGGCGCCGTGAGGTCCCGGAGGTAGGAAAGGACTGACCTGGTGTAGATGTTATAAATCACGTAGGACGCCGTGAACGAGGAGTGAAAAACCTGCAACGACAAGGAAAAGCCGAAGTTACACCGCGCGACCGTCTCCCCTCCGTCAGAAGAACTTATCGAGGGCCTCCCCGAAGCGGGACACTGTGCTGAGCGCTGGGGCGAGGACGGTGGAGTCGGTGGACACGATCCCTGCCCTCAAGAAACTGACCGTCTACCGTGGGCAAAGCACCGTGCTGGAACCTGGGAGAGGACAACAGGGTTAATAATGTTGGTATTTGTTGGTAACTGTTAAGCGCTCACTATGTGCCGAGCACCGTTCTAAGCGCCGGGGTAGACACGGGGGAATCGGGCCGGCCCCCGTGGGGCTCCCGGTCTTCATCCCCATTTTCCAGATGAGGGAACCGAGGCGCAGAGAAGTGAAGCGACTCGCCCACGGTCACCCAGCCGACAGGTGGCAGAGCTGGGATTCGAACTCATGAGCCCCGACTCCAAAGCCCGTGCTCTTTCCACCGAGCCACGCTGCTTCTCTAATAGCCGGGATCCCGGCCCTCGAAGGGCTGACAGTCTACTGTGTGAAGAGCACTGTGCTGAGTGCTTGGGAGAGGACACGCTGCAGGGAAGCAGCGTGGCTCAGTGGCAAGAGTCCGGGCTTGGGAGTCAGAGGTCATGGGTTCCAATCCCGGCTCGGCCCCTTGGCAGCCGTGTGACCGTGGGCCAGTCGCTTCACTTCTCCGGGCCTCAGTTCCCTCATCTGGAAAATGGGGCTGAAGACCGGGAGCCTCCCGGGGGACGACCCGATGACCCTGGATCTCCCCCAGCGCTTAGAACAGGGCTCTGCACATAGTAAGCGTTTAACAAATACCAACAGTGAGTACTCCCGCCTCTGCCCCTTGTCAGCTGCGTGACTGTGGGCGAGTCACTTCACTTCTCTGGGCCTCAGTTCCCTCATCTGTCAAATGGGGATGAAGACCGGGAGCCCCACGGGGGACGACCCGATTCCCCCGTGTCTCCCCCGGCGCTTACAACGGTGCTCTGCACGTAGTAAGCGCTTAACAAATACCAACGTTGTTATTAGTATTATTTATTCAAAGCCCTCCCGAGAGGTCACCTCCTCCAGGAGGCCTTCCAGACCGAGCCCCCCCCCTTTCCCTCCGCTCCCCCTCCCCTCCCCGTCGCCCCGACTCCCTCCCTCTGCTCTCCCCCCCTCCCCGCCCCCCACCGCTCGTCTCTAGAGGTATCTTTTTATTATTCTATTTATTTTATTAATGACGTGCACACATCTATAATTTGATTTCTTTTCTTTTCTTGCTATTGACGCCTAGCTACTTGTTTGGTTTCGTGGTCTGTCTCCCCCGCTTCTAGACCGTGAGCCCGTTGTCGGGTAGGGATCGTCTCTATCTGTTGCCGGATCGGACTTTCCAAGCGCTTAGTACAGTGCTCTGCCCATGGTAAGCGCTCAATAATAATAATAATGTTGGTATTTGTTGAACGCTCACTATGGGCCGAGCACTGTTCTAAGCGCTGGGGGAGATCCGGGGGGATCCGGTTGTCCCACGAGGGGCTCCCGGTCTTCATCCCCCTTTTCCAGATGAGGGAACTGAGGCCCGGAGAAGTGAAGCGACTCGCCCGCGGTCACCCGGCTGCCAAGTGGCCGAGCCGGGATTGGAACCCATGACCTCTGACTCCCAAGCCCGGCCTCTTTCCACGGAGCCACGCGATAGATACGATTGAATGGGCGAATGAATGAATGAATCGCTGACCACCTGATCTACTGTGTGCAGAGCACCGTACTGAGCGCTGGGGAGGGTCCAACGCAGTTAGTAGACGGGAGCCCCACCCTCCAGGAGTTTCCGGCCTCCTGGGTGCCGAGGACTGTACTGAGCGCTCGGGAGAGTCCGACAGAGTTAGTAACTGCTGTGAAGGAGCTCGCTCGGCCCCTTAAAATTGTGATCCTCGCGTGGGGCAGGGCCTGGACTCAATCTGACTGTAGAGCGTCTGTCTCAGGGCTTAGCACAGTAATCGAAGGTACAGTGCGCTTACTACGGTCGTTTGCGCAACTAAGCGCTCAATAAATAGGATCGAACGAATGAGTTGAAGCATAGCGACCGCGTCTTGGAATCCACCCCAGCGCTCGGCCCAGTGCCTGGCACGTAGTCAGCGATGAACAAATACCATGGTTATTGTTATTAGGGAAGCAGCGGGGCTCGGTGGCAAGAGCCCGGGCTTGGAAGTCGCGGGTTCGGATCCCGGCTCCGCCACCTCGGGCAAGCCACCTCACTTCTCTGCGCCTCAGTGACCTCATCTGGAAAACGGGGATGAAGACCGGGAGCCCCACCTGGGACGACCTGATCACCTTGCATCCCCCGGCGCTTAAAACAGGGCTTCGCACACAGTAAGCACTTAACAAAGACCATTAGCATTATGATCATCGGGGAAGCAGTGTGGCTTAGCGAAAGGAGGCCGGGCCTGGGAGTCAGAGGACGTGGGTTCTAATCCCGACTCCACCACTCGTATTTGTTAAGCGCTTACTATGTGCAGACCACTGTTCTAAGCGCTGGGGCAGACACAAGGGGATCAGGTCGTAGAGAAGCAGCGTGGCTCAGCGGAAAGAGCCCGGGCTTTGGAGTCAGAGGTCATGGGTTCGAATCCCGGCTCTGCCACTTGCCAGCCGTGTGACCGTGGGCGAGTCGCTTCACTTCTCGGTGCCTCAGTGACCTCATCTGCAAAATGGGGATGAAGTCCGTGAGCCCCACGTGGGACGACCTGATTCCCCTGTGTCTACCCCAGCGCTTAGAACGGTGCTCTGCACATAGTAAGCCCTTAACAAATACCATCATTATTATTATTATTATTATTATTAGGTTGTCCCACGTGGGGCTCCCGGTCTTCATCCCCATTTTACAGATGAGGTCACTGAGGCACAGAGAAGTGAGGGGACTTGGCCAAGGTCACCCAGCTGCCAAGTGGCCGAGCCGGGATTCGGACCCATGACCTCTGACTCCCAAGCCCGGGCTCTTTCCACTGAGCCGCGCTGCTGAATGACCCTGGGCAAGTCACCTCACTTCCCTTGGCCTCAGTGACCTCATCTGGAAAACGGGGATGAAGAGCCCGAGCCCCACCGCGGGACCACCCGATGACCCCGTATCTCCCCCAGCGCTTAGAACGGGGCTCGGCGCACAGTGAGCGCTTACCAGATACCATCGTGATTAATAAATAGCGCAAAATATCGCCCTTCCTATCCACATCACTCCCCTCCCCTTCTCACTGCCAGCGCCTCTTAGATACAGACAAAGCCTTCGAGGAGCCGGCCGGAAAACTCCGGTTTTCCGGGCCCGGAGATTTAGGGAATTCGGCCGTCCTGGATTGATTCCGGTGTAACGGTGAGAGAGACTCTTCCCCAGTAGAGCGGACGATCTCATAAATCAGATTGAAAAACGAAGATCCGCCCACCTTAGGGATGCCCCTCCGGATTTTCTCTCGGGAAACCGACGGCCAACAAAGAGGTCTCGGGGAATTCATTGACCCAGTGGTATTTATTGAGCGCTCACTGTGTGCAGAGCACTGGACTAAGCGCTTGGAAAGTCCAATTCGGGAACAGATAGAGACCATCCCTGCCCACCGACGGGCTCACGGGCCAGAGAGGGGTTATGGATCTCAGGGAGAGAAGGGGAGCTGGGTTTGAAACTCGGGGCGACGGCTGTTTGCACGTCAGTACCCGGTTCCCCCGCCACCGATTCTGCCGAGGAGCAGTGCGGCCTAGCGGACGGAGCCCGGGCCTGGGAGTCGGAAGGACCCGGGTTCTAACCTGGAAGCAGCGTGGCTCAGCGGAAAGAGCCCGGGCTTTGGAGTCAGAGGTCATGGGTTCGAATGCCGGCTCCGCCCCTTGTCAGCCGTGTGACTGTGGGCGAGTCGCTTCACTTCTCTGGGCCTCAGTGACCTCATCTGTAAAATGGGGATGAAGACCGGGAGCCCCACGGGGGACGACCCGATTCCCCTGTGTCTCCCCCAGCGCTTAGAACGGTGCTCTGCACAAAGTAAGCGCTTAACAGATACCAACATTATCATTATTAGAGAAGCAGCGTGGCTCAGTGGAAAGAGCACGGGCTCTGGAGTCAGGGGTCATGAGTTCGAATCCCAGCTCTGCCACTTGTAAGCTGTGTGACTGTGGGCGAGTCAATTAACTTCTCTGTGCCTCAGTTCCCTCATCTGTAAAATGGGGATGAAGACCGGGAGCCCCACGTGGGACGACCTGATTCCCCTGTGTCTACCCCAGCGCTTAGAACGGTGCTCTGCACATAGTAAGCGCTTAACAAATACCAACGTTATTAATCCCGGCTCCGCCATCTGTCTGCTGGGTGACCTCGGGCCAGTCGCTTCACTTCTCTGGGCCTCAGTTTCCTCATCTGGAAAATGGGGATGGAGACCGTGACCCCCCGGGGGACGGGGACTGGGTCCGACCCGATTTACTTGCATTACCCCAGCGCTTAGTACAGTGCCTGGCACCTAGTAGGTTCTAAACACATACCTCAATTACTATTATTATCATTTTTCTGCTGTCTTGCACTCTGCACATAGTAAGCGCTCAATAAATACTATTGAATCTTGCACTCTGCACATAGTAAGCGCTCAATAAATACTATTGAATGAATGAATGAATAGTAGGAATAGTATTATTATTATTATTATTGTTATTAGGGGAAGCAGCATGGCTCAGTGGAAAGAGGCCGGGCTTGGGAGTCAGAGGTCATGGGTTCTAATTCCAGCTCTGCCGCTTGTCAGCTGTGTGACTTGGGGCAAGTCACTTCACTTCTCTGAGCCTCAGTTTCCTCATCTGGAAAATGGGGATTAAGACTGTGAGCCCTACAGGGGACAACCCGATCCCCTTGTACCCCTCCACTGCTTAGAACGGTGCTTCGCACATAGCAAGCACTTAACAAATACCGTTATTATCAGTAGAGAAGCAGCGTGGCTCAGTGGAAAGAGCCCGGGCTTGGGAGTCAGAGGTCATGGGTTCAAACGCCGCCTCTGCCGCTTATCAGCTGTGTGACTGTGGGCGAGTCGCTTCACTTCTCTGTGCCTCAGTTGCCTCATCTGTCAAATGGGGGTGAACACTGTGAGCCTCCCGTGGGCCAACCCGATGACCCTGTATCTCCCCCGGCGCTTAGAACGGCGCTCTCCACATAGGAAGCGCTTAACAAATACCAACATTATATTATTATTATTATTATCACGGTATTTGTTATATGGCATATGAGAGGCCGCACGGCCTAGTGGCAAGAGCACGGGCTTGGGAATCAGAGGAGTAAGTGTTTAACAAATACCATAATTATTATTAGTATTATTATGATTCGTTAAGCGCTACTATGTGCCAAGCACTATTCTGAGCGCTGGGATAGATGCAAGATGATCAGGTTGTCCCACATGGGGCTCCCAGTCTTCATCCCCATTTTCCACCTGAGGACACCGAGGCACAACTTCTCACCCTGGACTTCGAGGCCGTCCGTCACCTCGCCCCTTCCTACCTCTCCTCCCTTCCCTCTTTCCACCGGCCGCCCCGCACGCTCCGCTCCTCCGCCGCCCGCCTCCTCGCCGTCCCCAGGTCTCGCCCGTCCCGCCGTCGACCCCCGGCCCGCGTCCTCCCGCGGTCCCGGAAGGCCCTCCCGCCTCGCCTCCGCCGGACTCGTTCTCTTCCCCTCTTCGAAACCCTACTTACAGCTCACCTCCTCCGAGAGGCCTTCCCGGACCGAGCTCCCCTTCTCCCTCTGCTCCCTCTGCCACCCCCCTTCGCCTCTCCGCAGCTAAACCCTCTTTTCCCCCCATCTCCCTCCGCTCCTCTCCCTCTCCCGTCCCATCCCCTCGGCGCCGTACTCGGCCGCTCGACGGTCTGTATCTTCATCACCCTATTTATTTCGTTTAATGAGATGTACGTCACCCCGATTCTATTCATTTGCTATTGTTTCAATGAGCCGTCCTTCCCCTCGACTCCATCTATCGCCTTCGTTCTCGTCCGTCCGTCTCCCCCGATGGGACCGTGAGCCTGTCTCTATCTGTCGCTGACCTGCTCGTTCCGAGCGCTTAGTCCGGTGCTCTGCACATAGCGAGCGCTCAATAAATACTATTGGATGACTGAATGAATGAAGCAACTCGTCCAAAGTCACCCATCTGACAAGAAGCGGAGCCGGGATTAGAACCCACGGCCTCTGACTCCCAAGCCCCGGCTCGTCCTCAGCAGGAAAATCTCCCCGGCGCAAGAGCACTGATGGTAATTAGACTATTTTGCCTTTTCCGTCATTTTCAGGAGGCCTGCCATTGCAAAACGGTACTTTTCTTTAACTCTGAACTTCAGGACAGCAGAGGATCCTTCCCTCATCTGTCAAATGGGGATGAAGACCGGGAGCCTCCCGCGGGACGACCCGATGACCCTGTATCTCCCCCGGCGCTTAGAGCGGTGCTCTGCACATACTGAGCGCTTAACAGATACCAACATTATTATTATCGGTCGTTACCCATCCCGGTGGGGGTGAGAATTCCAATTAGGCGCCTGCTTTGGGCGGAGCAGCCAATTAAACCCTGGGAAATGAGGCCCGGATGAGAACTAGACAAAGTCCCCAAAAGAAACCAAGTAGCCTAGTGGGAAGAGCCCGGGCCTGGGAGGCAGAGGTCATGGGTTCTAATCCTGGCTCGGCCACTTGTCAGCTGGGTGACCTTGGAGAAGTCATTATGGGAAGCAGCATGGCTCAGCGGGAAGAGGCCGGGCTCGGGAGTCCGAGGTCGTGGGTTCTAATCCCGGCTCCGCCACTTGTCTGCTGGGTGACCTCTGTGCCTCATTTCCCTCATCTGGAAAACGGGGATTAAGACTGTGAGCCCCACGTGGGACCACCTGATAACCTTGCATCTATCCCAGCGCTCAGAACAGTGCTTGGCACATAGGCAGCGCTTAACAAATACCATCGTCATCACTTCACTTCTCTGGGCTTCGGTTCCCTCATCTGGAAAATGGGGATGGAGACCGTGAGCCCCAAGGGGGACGGGGACTGGGTCCAACCCGATTTTCTTGTATCCACCCCGGCGTTTAGTACAGTACCCAGCGCACGGTGAGCGTTTAACAGATCCCGCGATAATCATTATTATTAACAAATACCATCATCATCGTCGTCCTCTCCCGAGCACTTAATACAGCGTGCTCTGCACACGGTAAGTTCATTCATTCATTCAGTAGCATTTATTGAGCGCTTACTATGTGCAGGGCACTGTACTAAGCACTTGGAATGGACAACTGGGCAATATAGAGACCATCCCTGCCCACTGACGGGCTGACGGTCTAATTCGGGGAGACAGACGGACGAAAACAAGACAACTTAAGCACAATAAATAGAATCAAGGGGATGCACGCCTCATTAACAAAATAAATAGGCTAATAAAATAAAGAGGTCAATAAACCAATCAATACTATTAATTGATGGATACCCTGGGGTGACCTTGGGTAAGTCTCTTCCCTTCTCTGTGACTCAGTTCCCTCATCTGTAAAATGGAGAGTCAATCCCTGTTCTCCCCGCTACTTAAACTGAGTATTATCCCATGCGGGATAATGATAATGATAATAATGTTGGTATTCGTTAAGCGCTTACTATGTGCAGAGCACCGTTCTAAGCGCTGGGGGAGATACGGGGTGATCGGGTTGTCCCGCGTGAGGCTCACGGTCTTCATCCCCATTTTCCAGATGAGGTCACCGAGGCCCAGAGAAGTGAAGTGACTCGCCCACAGTCACCCAGCTGACAAGTGGCGGAGCCGGGATTCGAACCCATGACCTCTGACTCCCAAGCCCGGGCTCTTGCCACTGAGCCACGCTGCTTCTCAATCAATCCGGGATGGGGGTTGGGTCCAACCTACCTCACTCATATCTCACTCGTATCTACCCCAGAGTTTAGAACAGTGTTTGACACACGGTAAGTGCTTAACAGATACCATAAAAAAAATCCCCCCCCAAAACAGGTGTTGAACTCCAGACAATTCCTTGGGGCTTAAATGAGTCCTTCTCACCCCCCCGCATCTCCTCCTGTTCAATAATAATAATAATGCTGACATTTGTTAAGCGTCTACTACGTGCCAAGCACTGTTCTAGGCGCTGGGGGGATATAAGGTGATCAGGTCGTCCCACGTGGGACTCACAGTCTTCATCCCCACTTTATAGATGAGGAAGCTGAGGCACAGAGAAGTGAAGCGACTTGCCCAAAGTCACGCAGCTGACAAGTGGCGGAGGTGGGATTAGAACCCATGACCTCTGACGCCCAAGCCCGGGCTCTTTCAACTGACCCACGCCGACTGATTGATTACGGGATTCGCTAAGTGCTTCCTATCTGCCAGACACTGTGGTAAGCGCTGGGGTGGATCCAGGCAAACGGGGTTGGACTCGGTCCCTGTCCCACGTGGGGCTCACAGTCCTAATCCCCATTTTCCAGATGAGGTCACTGAGGCCCAGAGAAGTGTAGTGACTTGCCCAGGATCACCCAGCAGAGAAGTGGCGGAGCCGGGATTAGAACCCACGACCTCTGACTCCCAAGCCCGGGCTCTTGCCACTGAGCCACGCTGCTCCTCTAAGCTCTTCTCTAGGCCGTAACCTCGTCGTGGGCAGGGAATGGGTTTACAGTTGTATGGTACTCTCCCAAGTGTTCAGTACAGTGCTCTGCACAGAATAAGCCCTCAATTAATTCGGCTGGATGAAAAATACCAAAATTATTAAGGCCGCGGGGGCACCGAGGTCAGCCAGGGCCGCGGCCCGGATGGATTCCGGGACCCGCGGCCGAGGACGGAGCGGGTCGGGGCCGCCGACGCCAACCGGGAGGCCGCTCTCCGCCTCCAAAATCCGCTCCCGGACAGACGGACGAGGAGGCCGCGGAGAAAACAGCGCCGGGCGCGGCCCACATCGCACACGGTGCTTCCAAGACAAGAGAAAGCGACGTGGCCTGGCGCCTAGAACCCAGGCCTGGGACTCAGAATTAATCCTAAAAATGATACTGATGGTCTCTGGCAACTGCTTACTACGTGACAAACGCTGTTCTAAGCGCTGGAGGAGATAGGAGGCCATCAGGTTGTCCGCCGTGGGGCTCCTGGTCTTCATCCCCATTTGACAGATGAGGGAATTGAGGCCCAGAGAAGGGAAGTGACTCGCCCACAGTCACACAGGACTGGGTTCTAATCCGGGCTCCGCCGCTTGCCTCTTGTGTGACCTTAGGCGAGTCACTTCCCTTCGCTGCGCCCCCGTTACCTCCTCTGGAAAATGGGGATGAAGACCGTGAGCTCCCACGTGGCACGGGGAGGGGGGTCCAACCTGATAAACTTTCCAAGCGCTTAGTCCGGTGCTCTGCAGGTAGTAAGCGCTCAATAAATACTACTGAATGAATAAATGAACTTGTATCTATCCCAGCGCTTAGTACAGTGCCTGGCACACAAATGAATAAATAAATAAATGAACGATGGCATTCCTTGAGCGCTTCCTAGGTGCAAAGCACTGTTCTAAGCGCTGGGCACAACAAATGCCATTCAATGAGAAGCGGCGTGGCTCAGTGGAAAGAGTCAAAGGTCATGGGTTCGAAACCCGGCGCTGCCGCTTGTCAGCTGTGGGACTGTGGGCGAGTCAATTCACTTCTCTGGGCCTCAGTTCCCTCATCTGTGAAATGGGGATGAAGACTGTGAGGCTCACACGGGACAACCTGATTCCCCTGTGTCTCCCCCAGCGCTTAGAACGGTGCTCGGCACGTAGTGAGCGCTTAACGGATACCAACATTATTCAAAACCCCAAACTACGGAAGCAGAAGGCTCCCGCTCCCGCCCTCAGGAGTAATTCACCACCTACAAGGCTAAAACGGCGATTTGAATTGATTTCCGGTATCGCCAGGGGGAAAAGATGAATGAAAATATCACGGGGGGTGGGGTGGGGGCTGAATTTCTCATTCTTCTTCTCCGGGCTGGCTCGACAGATCTTCAGACGGAAGCTTATAATGGGACCTCGACACGTCGGGCGCGGCAGGACGCTCACTTTAAAAAGTCTCTTTTTGCATAACCTCATGGAGTTCGTCATTTGAGAAGAGAGAGAACGGCTTGGCGGAAAAAGCACGTGCCTTGGAAGCAGCAGCGCGCGGTGGCTGGAACGGGGGCCTGGGAGTCAGAAGGTGGTGGGTTCTAATCCCGGCTCCGCCGCTTGTCCGCCGTGTGACCTGGGGCAGGGCGCTTCGCTTCTCTGGGCCTCAGCGACCTCAGCTGGAAAACGGGGATGAAGACCGGGCGTCTCCCGCGGGACGGGGACCGCGTCCAACCTGATTTGCTTGGAGTACAGGGCCTGGCGTACACGGTAAGTGCTTAATAATAAAAATAATAACGATAATGATGATGTCGGTATCTGTTAAGCGCTTACTGTGTGCTGAGCACTGTTCTAAGCGCTGGGGGAGATGCAGGGTTGTCCCCCGTGAGGCTCACGGTCTTAATCCCCATTTTACCGGTGAGGGAACTGAGGCCCAGAGAAGTGAAGTGACTTGCCCACAGTCACACAGCTGACAGAGCTGGGATTCGAACCCATGACCTCTGACTCCCAAGCCCGGCCTCTTTCCACTGAGCAACCCTGTTGCCATTATTATTATTATCATTATTATTATTATTATTATGTGAGCTTTAAGACCCCGGCCTGGGAATCCAAGAACCTGGGTTCTAATCCCGATTACACTACTTGCTTGTCGTTTGACCCCGGGTAAGTCACTTCCATTCATTCATTCACTAGTATTTATCGAGCGCTTACTGTGTGCAGAGCACTGGACTAAGCGCTTGGGATATACAAGATGGCAACAGAGACACTTGGCTTCTTTGTGCCTTAGTTTCCTCCTCTGTAAAATGGGGTTTCAATCCCTGTTCCCCTTCACACATAATAATAATAACGTCGGTATCTGTTCAGCGCTTACTATGTGCAGAGCACTGTCCTAAGCGCTGGGGGAGATCCGGGGTCATCGGGTGGTCCCGCGCGAGGCTCCCGGTTAATCCCCATTTTACAGATGAGGCAACTGAGGCCCAGAGAAGTGAAGCGACTTGCCCACGGTCACACAGCTGCCAAGTGACTCTGAGCCCCATGTGGGACAGGGACCGTGTACCCCCCGATGATCGTCTATCTGCCCCAGGACTTCGCGCAGTGCTTGGCACAGAGTAAGCGCTTAAGAAACATCATAAAATGAGTGAAAGACTCTCAGGTCTGGGGATCTGGTGGCTTTACCTCGGTGGTGGGAAGATGGAGCAGCAGCATCCGATCAGTCAATCATCGGTCATATTTACTGAGCGCTTACTGTGTGCAGAGCACTGGCCTAAGCGCTTGGGAGAGGACGATACAACAGGGTTAGCAGATACGTTAGAAGCAGAGTCGCTCAGCGGCAAAAGCCCGGGCTTGGGAGGCAGAAGGTGCGGGTTCTAATCCCGGCTCCGCCGCTTGTCGGCTTTGTGACTGCGGGCAAGTCACTTCACCTCTCTGGGCCTCAGTTCCCTCATCCGTCAAATGGGGATGAAGCCTGTGAGCCTCACGTGGGCCGACCCGATGACCCCGTGTCTCCCCCAGCGCTTAGAACGGTGCTCGGCACCTAGTAAGCGCTTAACAAAATATCAACGTTATCATTATTGTTATTATTCTCCGGGCCTCAGTTCCCTCATCTGTCAAATGGGGATGAAGCCTGTGAGCCCCAAGGGGGACAACCTTGTATCTCCCCCAACGCTTAGAACAGTGCTCGGCACATAGTAAGCGCTTAACAAAATATCAACATTATTATTATTATCATTATCATTATTATTATTATCTGGGCCTCAGTTCCCTCATCTGTCAAATGGGGATGAAGCCTGTGAGCCCCAAGGGGAGCAACCTTGTATCTCCCCCAGCGCTTAGAACAGTGCTCGGTACATAGTAAGCGCTTAACAAAATATCATTATTATTATTATTATTATTATTCTCTGGGCCTCAGTTCCCTCATCTGTCAAATGGGGATGGAGCCTGTGAGCCCCAAGGGGGACAACCTTGTATCTCCCCCAGCGCTTAGAACAGTGCTCGGCACCTAGTAAGCGCTCAACAGATACCATAAAAAAAATGTTCAACAAATGCGACTGAATGAATGAGGACTCAATGTCCATTAGTAGTAATAATATTACTAATATTATTAAATCATTACTAATAGCACTGCGGATAATATTAACAGTAATCATTTTTTCAAATTATCTTTGGTAAGCAGTTACTACTTGCCAAGCACCGTCCTAATCGCTGGGGTGGATAAAAGATAATCAGGTGGGACACAGTCCTGTGAGCCCATCGAAGGGCAGGGACTGTCTCTGTAACCGATTTGTCCATTCCAAGCGCTTCGTACAGTGCTCTGCACATAGTAAGCGCTCAATAAATACTATTGAATGAACAAGGGCTTCACAGGCTAAGTAATAATTCGTACAGAAGCAGCGTTGCTTAGCGGATTAAGACCGTGAGCCTCACGTGGGACAACCCGATGACCCCGTATCTCCCCCGGCGCTTAGAACGGCGCTCGGCACGTAGTAAGCGCTTAACAAATACCAACATTATTATTATTATTATTCTTACTGGATAGAGCCCGGGCCTGGGAGTCAGAAAGACTCAGGTGCTAATCCCATCTCTGCCACATAATAATAATAATAACGATGGTCTTTGTTAAGCGCTTACTGTGTGCCGAGCACCGTTCTAAGCGCTGGGGGAGATTCAAGGTGATCAGGTTGTCCCACGTGAGGCTCACAGTCTTCATCCCCATTTTCCAGATGAGGTCACTGAGGTCCACAGAAGCGAAGTGACTTGCCTGAGGTCACACAGTGGACACGTGGCGGAGCCAGGATTGGAACCCACGCCCTCTGTCTCCCAATAATAATAACGTTGGTATCTGTTCAGCGCTTACTATGTGCCGAGCACCGTTCTAAGCGCTGGGGGAGATCCAGGGTCATCGGGTCGTCCCGCGTGAGGCTCCCAGTCTTCCTCCCCATTTTCCAGATGAGGTCACTGAGGCCCAGAGAAGTGACTCGCCCACAGTCCCACAGCTGACAAGTGGCAGCGCTGGAATTCGAACCCATGACCCCTGTCTCCCAAGCCCGGGCTCTTTCCACTGAGTCACGCTGCTGCTGGGTGACCTTGGGCCAGTCGCTTCCTTCTCTGGGCCTCACCGACCTCGTCTGGAAAATGGGGGTGAAGAGAGTGAGTCCCACGTGGGACAGGGACTGTGTCTAACCTGATCGACTTGGATACACCCCAGTGCTTAGAACAGTGCTTGGCACATAGTAAGCGCTTTACAAGTATTATTATTTTTAGTAGTAGGCGTATAACAGAAATCTAACATTCATTCATTCAACAGTATTTGTTGAGCGCTCACTACGTGCAGAGCACTGTACTAAGCGCTTGGAACGGACAATTTGGCAACAGAGGGAGTCAAGTGATTTTAGAAATGAAAAGATTACCGCGCTTCACCGAAGCCAGCTCTGATTTTTCATTTCTAGAGTCTGAAGGGCCTCTCCTACTTTTCTGACGATAGAACCCACCCCCCCGACCAGATAAAACAAGTCAGCTTATTTCCGTTTGTGTAATTAAAAAACAGAAAACAGCGCAAGCTCAATTTGAATTAATTTGCGCACATCCGCGCTTCAGTTGTTCTGATTTTATTGGCGGGCGAGACGAGGCGGGTGGAATCTCCAATTAGGGATCTTATCGGTCGGGAGCTCTCGGGGCAGGCGCGGACGGGGCTTCTCGGGGAATCGGCAAGGCCTAGCGGACGGAGCGAGGACCTGGGAGTCCGAGGTCGTGGGTTCGAATCCCGGCTCCGCCACTTGTCGGCTGGGTGACCTTGGGCGAGTCGCTTCACTTCTCTGGGCCTCAGTTCCCTCCTCTGTGAAATGGGGATGAAGACCGTGAGCCCCCCGTGGGACCGGGTCTGTGTCCAGTCCCATTAGCCTGTAGCGACCCCAGCGCTTTGAACTGTGTTTAACACATCCCCCAAGCGCTTAGTACAGCGCTTCGCACACAGTAAGCGCTCAACATATACGGACGAATGACCGAAGGAAATAATAGCATCGTTCAGTCATTCTTAGGGAGCCAATCTGAGCTATCGGGTCTGGAAGATGGGGCAACCATTTGGTTTCCCATAATTTGCCGGTTCTTCTCCTCCCCTCCCACAAGGCTGCAAGTCGGAAGACCTGGGTTCTAACCCCGACTCCGCCACTTGTCAGCTGGGTGACTTTGGGTAAATCACTTCACTTCTCTGGGCCTCAGTTCCCTCATCTGGAAAATGGGGATGAAGACCGGGAGCCCCGCGTGGCACAACCTGATGACCTCGTATCTACCCCAGCGCTTAGGACAGTGTTTGGCACATAGTAAGCGCTTAACAAATGTTATCGTTATTATACAGGCAAATTAGGTTGGACCCAGCCCCTGTCCCACGTGGGTTTCACAGTCTTCATCCCCATTTTATTGATGAGGGAACTGAGGCACAGAGAAGTCAAGTGACCTGCCCAAGGTCACGCAGCAGACAAGTAGCGGAGCGGGATTAGAACCCATGACCTTCTGATTCCAAATCCCCGTGCTCTCCCCGCCATACCATGACACAAGACAATCAGATCCCACGTGGGAGTCCCGATCTAAGTAGGAGGATTGAATCCCCATTTTGGAGATGAGGAAACTGAGGCCCAGAGTAGTGAAGTGACCGGTCCAAGGACGCACAGCGGAAAGGTGGCGGAGCCGGGATTCGAACCCCAAGTCCTCCTGACCCCCAGGGCTGGGCTCCTTCGGCTAGGCTGGGCTGCTTCTCAACTGAAATGATTTTCTCATCGCTTTATCACCTAGAGATGGCTTATTCTCATGAAGACGAATGAGCCATCTTGCAAAAACAGACGTTCTTAATTGTGCTGAAACAACAATAAATGGAATTCAAGTTGACTATGGCAAACAGAAGAAACATATCGAGGATGAAACGAACGGTCAGATGCATCGCCGACTCCATTCCTTTAGCATTTATTTCGAATCCACATACCGAAAATTCTCAATTTGTCATCAGAATTGTTTTTAAAAAGTTTTAAACGTGTGGGTCGAAATTTCCATTTGGAATAACTTAATCTGATAAATACTTGCTTTTTCAGTTTTCCAGCTAATAAGAGCCCTGTTGCGGAGGCAAGGACTCAAACAAAAACTTGTCACATCGGCTTTGGAGGCCGCATCCCCCGGCCCCCTCCTGCCTCCCCTCCCTTCCGTCCTCCTCCGTGCTGGGCCGCACACTCCGCTCCTCCGCCGCCGCTCGTCCGGCCCGCCGGAGACCCCCGGCCCACGTCCCGCCGCTGTCCCGGACGCCCTCCCTCCTCTAATCCGCCAAATAATCCGTCACTTCCCTCCTTCAAAGCCCTACTGAACGCTCACCTCCTCCGGGAGGCCTTCCCACTCCGAGCCCCCCTTTCCCTCCGCTCCTCCTCCCCTCCCCGTCGCCCCCACTCCCTCCCTCTGCTTTACCCCCCCCCCCCCCGCCCCACACCACTTGTCTGTATAGGTACATTCACTCAATCGTATTTATTGAGCGCTTACTGTGTGCAGAGCACTGGACTAAGCGGTTGGAATGGACAATTGGGCAACAGATAGAGACCATCCCTAGGCTAGCGGTCTAGAAGATACAGATCTATTATTCTATTTATATTCTACTGATAATGATGTTGGTATTTGTTAAGCGCTTACTATGTGCAGAGCACTGTCTAAGCGCTGGGGGAGATTCAGGGTCCTCAGGTCGTCCCACGTGAGGCTCACAGTTAATCCCCATTTTCCAGATGAGGTCACTGAGGCCCAGAGAAGTGAAGGGACTCGCCCACAGTCACCCAGCTGACAAGTGGCAGAGCCGGGATTCGAACCCACGACCGCTGACTCCCAAGCCCGGGCTCTTGCCACTGAGCCGCGCTGCTTCTCTAATGATGTCTATATAGCAATTATTCTATTTATTTCTACCGATGGTATCGATGCCTGCTGCCTTGTCTTGTCTGTCGTCCGTCTCCCCCTTTCTAGACCGTGAGCCCGTTGTTGGGCAGGGATGGTCTCTATCCGTTGCCCAGTTGGACCTTCCAAGCGCTTAGTACAGTGCCCTGCACACAGTATGCTCTCAATAAACTCGATCGAACGAATCAAGAGATGCATGATTAATGCAGACTTTGAAAAATGATATTTCTCAATCGCTTACTCTGTGCCAGGCACTGTACTAAGCGTTGAACTAGATTCAAGCTCAATCGGCTTGGACACAGTCCCTGTCCCACCTGGAGAAGCAGTGTAGCCTAGTGGGTAGAGCCCGGGCCTGGGAGTCAGAAGGACCCGGGTTCTAATCCCGGCTCCGCCACTCGTCTGCTGGGTGACCCTGGGCGAGTCACATCACTTCTCTGGGCCTCAGTTCCCTCATCTGGAAAATGGGGGTGAAGACTGTGAGCCCCTCGTGGGACAACCCGATGGCCTTGTATCCCCCCCCAGCGCTTAGAACGGTGTTTAGCACATAGTAATGACCAGCAGCGTGGCTCAGTGGAAAGAGCCCGGGCTTGGGAGTCAGAGCTCACGGGTTCGAATCCCAGCTCCGCCACGTGTCAGCTGGGTGACTGTGGGCAAGTCACTTCACTTCTCTGGGCCTCAGTGACCTCATCTGGAAAATGGGGATGAAGACCGGGAGCCTCACGTGGGCCGACCCGATGACCCCGGATCTCCCCCAGCGCTTAGAACGGTGCTCTGCACATAGTAAGCGCTTAACAGATACCAACATTATTATTATTCATTCAATAGTATTTATTGAGCGCTTACTATGTGCAGACCACTGTACTAAGCGCTTGGAATGCACGAGTCGGCAACAGATAGAGACGGTCCCTGCCCTTTGACGGGCTTACGGTCTAACTGACTTATTATAACTATTATTAGTAGTAGTAGTAGTGATTATTATTATTATTAGTAGTAGTGGTAAGCACTTAAATACCATCATTGTCAAAAAACAGACACATTCCGTGCCCATTTGTGAAGCGCTTACTACGTGCTTGGATCAGCCCCGGTACTTAGCATAGTGCCGGGCACCTAGTGAGCACAAAACAAATTCCACGATTATCATCAACAGGGTGGGAAATGTCACAAATAAAAAACAACAACGTTCCCGACGAAAACCGAAATCTAGGGTGAGGTCAAAGGCAAACAACCGCTTTAATGAGTCTATGAAAACCAATCTTTCCCAGTTCATAAAATCCCAAGCCAAACCGCAAGCCAAAGACGGAACTGTTCAAGGCAACGAAAGGGGAAACCACATTTCAGCAATTTTTATTTTTTAGGGGCTTTTTATCGCCGACGGTTTACGAGAACCATAAAAGACACCGGTGGCCGGAACATCTCCGCACTTATTTATCACCCAAGACAGTGACGTTAAAGAGCAAAGACGTCCATTACTGCGTTTATTGCACCGAATCGGCCCGAGTGAGAGCGAGAGCGTTTCTCTTTAATAATAATAATGATAATGATGATGATGACATTGTTAAGCGCTTACGGTGTGCAGAGCACTGTCCTAAGCGCCGGGGAGGATAGTACGTCATCAGGCTGTCCCACGTGGGGCTCACAAGCTTCATCCCCATTTTACAGATGAGGCAAATGAGGCACAAAGAAGTGAAGTGACTCGCCCAAAGTCACACAACTGAGAAGCGGCGGAGCCGGGATTAGAACCCACGACCCCTGACTCCCAAGCCCGGGCTCTTGCCGTTTAGTCACGCCGCTTCTCTTGCTGCTTAACAACTACTGAAACACTAAGAACAAAAACGATAACAACGATCATTTGGGAAACCGTCAGCAAGGTGCAGAGAGGAAATGTTACAGGAAAACTGTGGATGGTATTTGTTCATTCATTCGATCGTATTTATTGAGCGCTTACTACGTGCAGAGCACTGGACTAAGCGCTTGGAATGGACAGATCGGTAACAGATAGAGACGGTCCCTGCCCTTTAGCACTTACTATGTGTCAGGCACTGTACTAAGCGCTGGGTTAGATGCAAATTAATGGGGTTGGACACAATCCCCATCCCACAGAGGGCTCACCGCCTTCATCCCCATTTTCCAGTTGAGGGAACTGAGGCCCAGAGAAGTGAAGTGACTCGCCCAAGGCCACACAGCGGACAAGTGGCGGAGGCGGGATTAGAACCCACGACCTTCCGACTCCCTGGCCCGGGCTCTACCCACTAGGCCACGCTGCTTCTCATTCTAGATCCCACAGTGAGGCCAAGGATAACAATAATAATGTTGGTATTTGTTAAGCGCTTACTATGTGCCGAGCACCGTTCTAAGCACTGGGGGAGATACGGGGTCATCGGGTTGTCCCACGTGAGGCTCCCAGTCTTCATCCCCATTTTCCAGATGAGGGAACTGAGGCCCAGAGAAGTGAAGTGACTTGCCCACAGTCGCACAGCTGCCAAGTGGCAGAGCCGGGAATAGGCCCTCATTCGTTGATTCATTCATTCAATCCTATTTATTGAGCACTTACACTGTGCAGAGCACTGTCCTAAGCGCTTGGAAGAGGACAACAATAAACAGACGCATTCCCTGCCCACAACAAGCTTACAGTCTAGAGGTGGGGAGATAGGCACGAATAGAAATGAATAAATGAGGGAGGTGGACGGAAGGGGTGCGGGGCTGAGGGACGGGGGGGATGAAGAAAGGGAGCGAGGCGGGGCGACGCGGAAGGGAGCGGGAGGAGAGGAGAGGAGGGCGCGGTCGGGGAAGGCCTCCGGGAGGAGGTGGGCCTTCAGGAAGGTTTTGAAGGTGGGGAGAGTCGTCATCTGTGGGATTTGAGGAGGGAGGGCGTCCGGGCCAGAGGCGGGACGTGGGCCGGGGGTCTTTGGCGGGCCTGGCGAGCCGGAGGCCCGGGGAGGAGGCGAGCGGCGGCGGAGGAGCGGAGTGCGAGGCCCGGGACGGAGGAGGACGGAAGGGAGGGGAGGGAGGACGGGGTCGGGGGATGGGGGGCTCGGAAGCCAATGGGTGAGGGGTTTCTGTTTGACGCGGAGGTGGGTGGGCAACCACTGGAGACTTTTGCGGGGGGGGGTGACGTGTCCTGAGCCTTTCTCTAGAAAGAGAAGCCGGGCAGCAGAGTGAAGTGTGGACTGGAGTGGGGAGAGACAGGAGATGCGGAGGTCGGAAAGGAGGCCGATGCCGTCGTCCAGGAGGGAGAGGATGAGCGACTGCATTAACGTGGGAGCCGTTTGGATGGAGAGGAAAGGCCGGATTTTAGCAAGGTGGTGAAGGTGGGATTTAGGGAAGGATATGAGAGAGAGGAGTCAAGGAGAAGGCCGAGGATCCGGCCTTGTGAGACGCGAAGCCCGGACGGCTCTTACCCGCTGGACGTCGTAGGCGAGGAGGACGAATCGTAGATCCGGGGAGACCCAGTGCCTCGTCGCTTTGAAGGTGACCTGGGGGGAGAGGGGAAAGGTCAAAGATGAATAAGGATGACGGCGGCGTTCGCTCGGCGCCCACTCTTTTCCAAGTGCTGTGCGAAGCGCTGCGGTAGATACAAGACGATCAGGACGAACACGATGCCCGTCCCTCAGCCTCAGCGGGAGAGGGAGCATTTTACGGATGAGGAAAGTGAGGCCCGGGTCCCCTCTACTATTACTAAGAATAACGTTGGTAGTCGTTAAGCGTTTAACATGTGCCGAGCGCTGTTCTAAGCGCTGGGGTAGAGACAGGGTCATCAGGTTGTCCCCCGTGGGGCTCACAGTCTCAATCCCCACTTTACAGATGAGGGAACTGAGGCACAGAGAAGTAAAGTGACTTGCCCAAGGTCACACAGCAGAAAAGTGGTAGAGCCGGGACTCTGCCACCAGACCGTAAGCTTGTCGTGGGCAGGGAATGTGTCTACTGTCGCATTGTAAAAATAATAATAATGGTATTTGTTAAACGCTTACTAGGTGCCGAACCCTTTCTAAGTGCGGAATAATAATGACGGTATCTGTTAAGAGCTTACTACGTGCCAAGCACTGTTCTAAGCACTGGGGGAGATACAAGGAGATCAGGTTGTCCCACGTGGGGCTCACAGTCTTCATTTTACATTTGGGGTCACTAAGACACAGAGAAGGGAAGTGACCGGCCCAAGGTCACACAGCAGACAGGTGGCGGAGCCGGGATTAGAACCCACGTCCTCTGACTCTCGAGCCCGGGCTCTTGCCACTAAACCATGCTGCTTCTCTATTCTCCCAAGTGCTTAGCGCAGCGATCTGCACACAGTAAGTGCTTGATAAGTGCAACTGAATGAATAATAATAATGACGGTATTTGTTAAGCACTTACTGTGTGCCAGACACAGTACTAAGCGCTGGAATAATTAGGGTATTTTTAAGCACTTATTATGTTCCAGGCACTGAACTAAGCGCTGGGCTGGACACAAGTAAATAATTATAATAATAATGTTGGTATCTGTTAAGCGCTTACTATGTGCCGAGCACTGTTCTAAGCGCTGGGGTAGACATAGGGGAATCAGGTTGTCCCACGTGGGGCTCACAGTCTTAATCCCCATTTTACAGACGAGGGAACTGAGGCACAGGTAAATCAGGTTGGACCCGATCCCTGTCCCACGTGGGGGTCCCAGTCTCAATCCCCATTTTACAGATGAGGGAACCGAGGCACGGAGAAGCAAAGTGACTTGCCCTGGGTCACAAAGCAGTCAAGTGGCGGAGGCGAGATTAGAACCCACGTCCCCTGACTCCCAGGCCCGGGTTGGTGCCACCCCGTCATGCAGAGTGACTTGCCCAAGGTCACACAGCAGGCAAGGGGAGGAAACAGGATTAGAACCCAGGTCTCCTGATGTCCAGTCCCATGTTTTTCCATAATTTTCGTCAGTCTGCTTCCCCCATTAGATCGTAGCCCGTCATTGGGCGGGGATTGTCTCTATCTGTTGCCGATTCGCCCATTCCAAGCGCTTAGGACAGTGCTCTGCACACAGTAACAGCGTGACTCAGTGGAAAGAGCCCGGGCTTTGGAGTCAGAGGTCATGGGTTCGAATCCCCACTCTGCCGCCTGTCAGCTGTGTGACTTCGGGCAAGTCACTTAACTTCTCGGTGCCTCAGTTCCCTCATCTGTAAAATGGGGATGAAGACTGGGAGCCCCACGGGGGGACAACCTGATTCCCCTGTATCTCCCCCAGCGCTTACAACAGTGCTCGGCACATAGTAAGCGCTTAACAAATACCAACATTATTATTAGTAAGCGCTCAATAAATACTATTCACTGAAGGAATGAGTCAATCAATCAATCGTATTTATGGAGCGCTTACTGGGTGTAGAGCGCTGGCCCGAGTGGTCGGAGGAGTCCAATATAACAGAGCTGGTAGACAACATTCCCTGCCCATAAGAGCTCAATCAATACTATTGAATGAATGAATGAATGTTGTATCTCCCCCAGCGCTTAGAACAGTGCGTGGCACATAGTAAACGCTTAAACAAATACCATTATTATTATTAATGTTAGTGGGGGGGGGGGAGACAGACATCGATACAAATAAATAAAATTGCATCTCCTGACAGTCTAGACCGGTGGATAAGCCTTAATAGAAATAAATAAAATAACATCTAAGGACATAGAGAAGCAGCGTGGCTCAGTGGAAAGAGCCCGGGCTTGGGAGTCAGAGGTCATGCGTTCGAATCCCGGCTCTGCCCCTTGTCAGCTGTGTGACTGTGGGCGAGTCACTTCACTCCTGTGGGCCTCGGTTCTCTCATCTGGAAAATGGGGATGAAGACTGTGAGCCCCAGCGGGGACAACCTGATCACCTTGTATCCTCCCCAGCGCTTAGAACAGGGCTCTGCACATAGTAAGTGCTTAACGAATGCCATCATTATTATTATTATTATTATTATTATAAGCGGGTGTGGGAGGGGGGATGAAGAAAGGGAGCAAATCAGGGCGACGAAGAAGGGAGCGGGAGAAGAGGAAAGGAGGGCGCAGTCAGGGAAGGCCTCTTGGAGGAGATGCAATTTTATTTATTTGTATCGATGTCTGTCTCCCCCCCCACTAACATTAATAATAATAATGGTATTTGTTTAAGCGTTTACTATGTGCCACGCACTGTTCTAAGCGCTGGGGGAGATACAACATTCATTCATTCATTCAATAGTATTGATTGAGCTCTTACTATGTGCAGAGCACTGTACTAAGCGCTTGGAATGGACAAATCGGTAACAGATAGGGACGGTCCCTGCCATTTGACGGGCTTACGGTCTTAACGGGGGAGACGGACGGACAAGAACAATGGCAATAGATAGAATAATCAGGTCGTCACATGTGGGACTCACAGTCTTCATCCCCATTTTCCAGATGAGGGAACTGAGGCATAGAGATTTGCCCAAGGTCACCCAGAGGACAGGCGGCGGAGTCGGGATTAGAACCCACAACCTCTGACTCCCAAGCCCGGACTCTTCCCATTGAACCACGCCGCTTCTGTAGACTGGAAACCTGTTGTGGGCAGGGAATGTCACTGTTTATTGTTGTATCGTCCTCTCCCAAGTGCTCAGTACAGTGCTTTGCACACAGGAAGCGCTCAAGAAGTATGATTGAATGAATGAGCCTTCATTAAGGCTTTGAAGGGGGTGAAGTGTGATTGTCCGTGGGATTTGAGGAGGGAGGGCGTCCAGGCCAGAGGCGGGACGAGGGCCGGGGGTCGGCACTGAGATAGACGATGTGGAGGGGCAGGGAGGAGGTCGGCACGAGAGGAGCGGAGCGTGCGGCCCAGGGTGGAGGAGGAGGAGGAGGAGAGCGGCCGGGGCCACTTGATTTGAAAGCCTTAAACCTGATGGTGAGAGAATGAGTCTTTTACTCTTCTTCTTCTCTCCCAGGTGCTCCGAACAGTGCTCCGTCCTTAGCAAAAAGTTAGGGAAATACCACCGATTTAATACTAATGTAGTAACTGTGGGATTTAAGTGCTTACTATGTGCCAGGCACTGTATTAAGCACTGGGTTGGACACAGTCCCTGTCCCACGTGGGGCTCCCACTCCTAATCCCATTTTCCAGATGAGGTCACTGGGGCACAGACAAGTGAGCCGACTCGTCCAAAGCCACACAGCAGACAAGTGGCGGGGGCGGATTTAGAACCCATGACCTTCTGATGCCCAGGCCCGGGTCCTAGCCACCAGGACCGCTTAACCCTTGACCCAATTTCACTTGTCTACGGAAGAGGACCTTCCTTTTGTCAGGAGAAAGACTAGATAATAATAATAATAATAATAATGATGGTATTGGTTAAGCGCTTACTACGTGCCGAGCACTGTTCTAAGCGCTGGGGGAGAAACAGGGTCATCAGGTTGTCCCATGTGAGGCTCACGGTCTTCCTCCCCATTTTCCAGATGAGGGAACCCTGGCACCGAGAAGTGAAGCGACTTGCCCAAAGTCCCACAGCCGACAAGTGGCGGAGCCGGGATTAGAACCCACGACCTCTGACTCCCAAGCCCGGGAACGTTCCACTAATAATGATAATAATGATGGCATTTGTTAAGCGCTTACTATGTGCAAAAAACACTGTTCTAAGCGCTGGCGGGGGGGGATACAAGGTGATCAGGTTGCCCCACTTGAGGCTCCCGGTCTTCATCCCCATTTTCCAGATGAGGTCACTGAGGCCCAGAGAAGTGAAGCGACTTGCCCAAGGTCACACAGCTGACAAGTGGCGGAGCCGGGATTAGAACCCACGACCTCTGACTCCCAAGCCCGGGCTCTTGCCACCGAGCCACGCTGCTTCAGACGAGCCCTCTCGCCCCCTTCGGAACCCTCCTAAATCACACCTCCACCCGGAGGCCTTCCCCGACCGCGCCCTCCTCTCCTCTTCTCCCGCTCCCTTCCGCGTCGCCCCGACTCGCTCCCTTTCTTCACCGTCCCAGACAGAGCCCTCCATTTTAATTTTTTTATTGGCATTTGTTAAACACTTTCTGCGCGTCAAGCCCTGTTCTAAGCGCTGGGGTAGATCCCAGTTAATAATAATAATAATAATGTTGGTATGTGTTAAGCGCTTACTATGTGCAGAGCACCGTTCTAAGCGCTGGGGGAGATGCAGGGTCATCAGGTCGTCCCACGGGAGGCTCACAGTCTTCACCCCCATTTGACAGATGGGGTAACTGAAGCCCAGAGAAGTGAAGTGACTTGCCCACAGTCCAACAGCTGACAAGTGGCCGAGGCGGGATTCGAACCCATGACCTCTGACTCCCAAGCCCGTGCTTTTTCCACTGAACCACGCTGCTTGACATAACTGATAAACAAAGAATGTGCAACAGAATCTACCGACACCCATAAATGGTGAAGAGGGCTCAATTACACAGATGCTGGAGGGAGTTAAGGAAGTGGGAGGTTATCAGAGGCCAAGCGCTTAGTCCAGTGCTCTGCACACAGTAAGCGCTCAATAAATATGACCGAATGAATCGTATTAAACAATTAGCGCTGGGAGCAGGGGGCACAGACGAGGGATTTGAAGGCGGAGAGAGACGGAGCCTTTTTAAATGATGATCGTATTTGTTGAGCGCTTCCTACTACTACTAATAATAACGTCGGTATATGTTAAGTGCTTACTATGTGCCAAGCACTGTTCTAAGCGCTGGGGGAGATACGGGGTCATCGGGTCGTCCCACCTGAGGCTCACAGTCTTCACCCCCGTTTTCCAGATGAGGGAACTGAGGCCCAGAGGAAGATAATAACAATAACGTTGGTATTTGTTAAGCGCTTACTATGTGCCGAGCACCGTTCTAAGCGCTGGGGGAGATACGGGGGAATCAGGCTGTCCCACGTGGGGCTCCCAGTCTTCATCCTCATTTGACAGATGAGGTCAGCGAGGCTCAGGGAAGTGAAGCAACTCGCCTAAAGTCACACAGCTGACAAGTGAGCAGCGTGGCTCGGTGAAAAGAGCCCCGGCTTGGGAGTCGGAGGTCACGGGTTCGAATCCCGCCTCTGCCACCTGTCAGCTTTGTGGCTGTGGTTAAGTCACTTCACTTCGCTGGGCCTCAGTTCCCTCATCTGGCAAATGGGGATTAACTGTGAGCCTCACGTGGGACCACCTGATGCCCCTGGATCTCCCCCCAGCGCTTAGAACAGTGCTCTGCACATAGTAAGCGCTTAACCCATACCAACATTATTATTAAGTGGAGGTGCCAGGAATTACAATATCGCCAAGATCCGCCCTTTCCTCTCCACCCAAACGGCTACCTTACTATTACGGGCTCTCGTTATATCCCGGCTAGACTACTGTGTCGGCCTTCTCTCTGACCTCCCTTCCTCCTCTCTCGCCCCGCTCCGGTCTATCCTTCACTCCGCTGCCCGGCTCATCTTCCCGCAGAAACGATCCGGGCATGTCACTCCCCTTCTTAAACAACTCCGGCGGTGGCCTATCGACCTCCGCTCCAAACAAAAACTCCTCACTCTAGGCTTCGAGGCTCTCCGTCACCTCGCCCCTTCCTACCTCTCCTCCCTTCTCTCTTTCTCCCGCCCACCCCGCACGCTCCGCTCCTCCGCCGCCCGCCTCCTCGCCGTCCCTCGGTCTCACCTATCCCGCCGTCGACCCCCGGGTCACGTCCTCCCGCGGTCCCGGAACGCCCTCCCTCCTCACCTCCGCCAAACCGATTCTCTTTCCCTCTTCAAAACCTTACTTAAAAATCACCTCCTCCAAGAGGCCTTCCCAGACTGAGCTCCTCTTCCCCCTCTACTCCCTCTGCCATCCCCCCTTTACCTCTCCGCAGCTAAAGCCTCATTTTCCCCTTTTCCCTCCGCTCCTCCCCCCTCTCCCTTCCCATCCCCACAGCACTGTACCCGTCCGCTCGACTGTATATATTTTCGTTACCCTATTTATTTTGTTAATGAATTGTACATCGCCTTGATTCTATTTAGTTGCCATCGGTTTTTACGAGATGTTCTTCCCCTTGACGCTGTTTAGTGCCATCGTTCTCGTCTGTCCGTCTCCCCCGATTAGACTGTAAGCCCGTCAAACGGCAGGGACTGTCTCTATCTGTTGCCGACTTGTTCATCCCAAGCGCTTAGTACAGTGCTCTGCACATAGTAAGCGCTCAATAAATACTATTGAATGAATGAATGAATTAGAACCCAGGTCCTCGTGACTCGCAGGCCCGGGCTCTAGCCCGGGCTCATTCCGCTCCCTGCGATGCCGACAGCCCCGAGACGAAAGGAAGGAGCGGCGGGGCGGTGACTTACAAAAGTTGTGTTTTCCAAGAGTAGCCTGGTGACGTTTGTCTCGACGTTCAGTTGGAGGACGTGTCCGCTTCTCGTTTTATACACCACCGCGCTATCTGCAACGACAACAGAGACGAGGCCACGTTGAGCGCAGCGCTGGACCTCCGGGAGGAAGCCAAACCTGTGTAGTGAGATCGGCGCCTTAGCCCCACAGAGCGACCCGAAGCCCCTCACCAGCGGCTTCCATAATAATAATGATAATGTTGGTATCTGTTAAGCGCTTACTATGGGCAGAGCACCGTTCTAAGCGCTGGGGGAGATCCGGGGTCATCGGGTTGGCCCACGGGAGGCTCCCGGTCTTCATCCCCATTTGACAGATGAGGCGCAGAGAAGTGAAGTGACTGGCCCACGGTCACCCAGCTGACAAGTGGCGGAGCCGGGATTCGAACGCATGACCTCTGACTCCCAAGCCCGGGCTCTTTCCACTGAGCCACGCTGCCGAGCGCTGTTCTAAGCGCTGGGGGGGGAGATACAGGGTCATCAGGTGTCCCACGTGGGGCTCACGGTCTTCATCCCCGGTTAACCGATGAGGGAAATGAGGCCCAGAGAAGTGAAGTGACTTGTCCGAGGTCACCCAGCGGACAAGTGGTGGAGCCGGGATTAGAACCCACGACCTCTGTTCAAAGCCGTCCATCACTATGCCCACTCTTCCCTCCCCTCCCTTCCGTCCTCCTCCGGCCCGGGCCGCCCGCCTCCTCCCCGGGCCTGCGGCTCGCCCGGCCCGCCCGAGACCCGCGGCCCACGTCCCGCCGCTGTCCCGGACGCCCTCCCTCCTCAAATCCGCCGAATAATCCCTCTTCGAAACCCTACTGAGCGCTCACCTCCTCCGGGAGGCCTTCCCACACCGAGCCCCCCTTTCCCTCCGCTCCTCTTCCTCTCCCCGTCGCCCCGACTCCCTCCCTCTGCTCTACCCCCCTCTCCCCATATTTGTAGAGACGTGCAAATTTATAATTCTATTTATTTTTATTAATGTGTACATACTTAGAATAGAACGGTCCTTGGCACATAGTGAGTGCTTAACAAATGCTGCGTGGCTCAGTGGAAAGAGCACGGGCTTTGGAGTCAGAGGTCACGAGTTCGAATCCCCGCTCTGCCACTTGTCAGCTGTGGGACCGTGGGCAAGTCACTTCACTTCTCTGGGCCTCAGTGACCTCATCTGTAAAATGGGGATGAAGACTGTGAGCCCCACGTGGGACGACCTGATTCCGCTGTGCCTACCCCAGCGCTTAGAAGAGTGCTCTGCACATAGTAAGCGCTTAACAAATACCCACATTATTAAATGCTGTCATCATGGGGGAAGCAACGTGGCTCAGTGGAAAGAGCCTGGGCTTCGGAGTCAGGGGTCGTGGGTTCAACTCCCGGCTCTGCCACCTGTCCGCTGTGTGACCTTGGGCAGGTCGCTTCACTTCTCTGTGCCTCAGTGACCTCATCTGTCAAATGGGAATTCAATCCCCGTTCTCCTCCCCATCGCCAGACCGGATTATCTTGTACTTTCTCCAGGGTTTAGAACGGTGTCTTGACACAGAGTAAACGCTTAACAAAAAGCATCATTATTATTCCTTTATTCATCTCCCGTCCCCGCCCCTCGGACCATATTAATAATAATGTTGGTATCTGTTAAGCGCTTACTATTGTGCAGAGCACTGTTCTAAGCACCGGGGGAGGGACAGAGTCATCAGGTTGTCCCACGTGAGGCTCACGGTCTTCAGCCCCATTTTTCAGATGAGGGAACTGAGGCTCAGAGAATAATAATAATAATAATGATGTTGGTATCTGTTAAGCGCTTACTATGTGCCGAGCACTGTTCTAAGCGCTGGGGTAGATACAGGGGAATCAGGTTGGCCCACGTGAGGCTCCCAGTTAATCCCCATTTGACAGAGGAGGTCACTGAGGCCCAGAGAAGTGAAGTGACTCGCCCACAGTCACACAGCTGACAAGTGGCAGAGGCGGGAATCGAACCCATGAACTCTGACTCCCAAGCCTGTGCTCTTTCCACTGAGCCAACAGAGTTTGGCATGTAATAAATGCTTAACAAGTACCATTATTATTATCGAGATGCACGTGCAGGAGAAAATCCTGGCCCAGTGAGATGTTTCCAAGGACACAATTGTTTCGCTGACAGATCTATATTAGCATTTCCGTGCTTCAATCTCTCCCAGCGTCACCGGATTTCAACGGAGAAAAAAAAACCAAACCAAACCCTCTTCTGCGTCAACATTTTCCTTGGAAAGGAGATTAAACTTTGCCAAACAAAACTTCGTTTTTCCAGAGACGACATCCCGGAATGCCAGCTAAAGGCAGACGGCGTCTTAAACAGTCGTCGATCGATGCTAATAATTGAGCGCTTACTGTCGTAATAATTACGGTGGCATTTCTTAAGCGCTTACTATGTGCCGGGCACTGTGCCAAGCGACTGGGGAGATATCAGCACATCGGACACGGTCCCTGTCCCACATGGGGCTCTCAGGCTTAATCCTATTGATTAACGCTACTGATGCCTGTTTAATAATGTTGGTCTTTGTTAAGCGCTTACTATGTGCCGAGCACTGTTCTAAGCGCTGGGGGAGATCCAGGGTCATCAGGTCGTCCCACGTGAGGCTCACAGTTAATCCCCAATTTGACAGATGAGGGAACTGAGGCACAGAGAAGTGACTTGCCCCAAGTCACACAGCTGACAAGTGGCAGAGCCGGGAGTCGAACCCATGACCTCTGACTCCGAAGCCCAGGGTCTTTCCACTGAGCCACGCTGCTTCCCCAGCTGTTACTAGTTTCGATGTCCGTCTCCCCCCTTCTAGACCTTGAGCCCGGTGTGGGCAGGGGTCGTCTCTCTTTGTTGTCGAATTGTACTTTCCAAGCGCTTAGTACAGTGCTCTGCTCGCAGAAAACGTTCAATAAATATGGTTGAAGATATGAATGGATCCCCATTTTTTACAGATGAGGTCACTGAGGCCCAGAGAAGTTAAGTGACCTGGCCGAGGTCACACAGCGGACAAGTGGCGGAGCCGGGATCAGAACCCAGGTCCTTCCGACGCCCAGGCCCGGGCTCTAACCACTAGGCTGCTAAAGAGGATTCTCCACGACTCCGAAGCCCCTCTTCGGCTCGGGACAATGACCCTTTAGTTTGTTCTTCCAAAAAAACCCCCCATTAACACTTCATTCATTCAATGGTATTTATTGAGCGCTTACTGTGTGCAGAGCACTGTACTAAGCGCTTGGAATGGACAATTCGGCAACAGATAGAGACCGTCCCTGCCCAACGACGGGCTCACAGACAGACAGCAAGACAAGACAATAATAATAACGTTGGTATTTGTTCAGCGCTTACTCTGTGCAGAGCACCGTTCTAAGCCCTGGGGGAGAGACAGGGTCACCGGGTCGTCCCACGGGAGGCTCCCAGTCTTCATCTCCATTTTACAGATGAGGGAACTGAGGCCCAGAGAAGCGAAGTGACTTGCCCACGGTCACCCAGCTGACAAGTGGAAGAGCCGGGATTTGAACCCATGACCTCTGACTCCCGAGTCCGGACTCTTTCCACTGAGCCACGCTGCTTCTCTTAAAAGAGGACAGGCATCGATACCATGAAAATAGATACACTTCAAAACACTTGAATTAGAGCCGGTTGTGGGGTAGGGATGGTCTCTATTTGTTGCCCAATTGTAACAATAATTATAATAATAATAATGAGGGTATTTATAATAATGTTGGTATTTGTTAAGCACTTATTAGGTGCTGAGCACTGTTCTAAGCGCTGGGGGAGATACGGGGTCATCAGGGTGTCCCACGTGAGGCTCCCAGTCTCGATCCCCATTTTCCAGATGAGGTCACTGAGGCACCGAGAAGTGAAGTGACTTGCCCACAGTCACACAGCTGACAGGAGGTGGAGCCGGGAGTAGAACCCATCACCTCTGCCTCCTAAACTTGTGCTCTTTCCACTGAGCCACGCTGCTTCTCTAAGCACTTACTACGTGCCGAGCACTGTTCTAAGCACTGGGGAAGAACAAAGTTATCAGGTTGTCCCACGCGGGGCTCACGGTCTTAATCCAAGTCACCTAACTTTTCGGTGCCTCAGTTACCTAATCTGGAAAATGGGCATTGAGACTGTGAGCTTCACGTGGGACAACCTGATGACCCTGTATCTCCCCCAGCGCTTAGAACAGTGCTCAGCACCTAGTAAGCGCTTAACAAATACCAACATTATTATTATTAATATTATTATTAATCCCCATTTTACAGATGAGGGAACTGGGGCCCAGAGAAGTGAAGTGACTTGTCCAAAGTCCCACAGCTGACAAGTGGCGGAGTCGGGATTAGAACCCACAACCTCTGCCTCCCAAGCCCGGGCTCTTTCAGTCAGTAGTATTTATTGAGCGCTTACTATGTGCAG
This sequence comes from Ornithorhynchus anatinus, assembly GCF_004115215.2. NCBI lineage: Eukaryota > Metazoa > Chordata > Mammalia > Monotremata > Ornithorhynchidae > Ornithorhynchus > Ornithorhynchus anatinus. The sequence goes on along the minus strand of NC_041728.1, from coordinate 183,374,515 downwards.
AGCGCTGTACTAAGCGCTTGGAATGGACAAATCGGTAACGGAGACGGTCCATGCCCTTTGATGGACTTACAGTCTAATCGGGGGAGATGGACAGACAAGAACAATAGAGATAAAACTTTAAAAAATAATAAATAAAAAATAAAAAAATAAAGCTCTTTCTTTCCAAGCGCTTAGTACAGCGCTCTGCACACAGTAAGCGCTCAATAAATACGAAGGAATGAATGAAAAATGGAAAGGGGAGTCGGGGCAGATCTGTCGCGTGAGGAGGTAAAATGGATTCCAGCGTGTCTGATTTTTCTTCTGGGAAAAAGGAGTGTTTTAGCAGGAAATTACTCAGTGGTGCTCACTGGACCCTTACTGTGTGCGGAACACTGTACTGAGCGCTTGGGAGAGCACGAGAGACTCTGCAGACACGATCCCTGCCCTCAAGGACCTGACAGTCTAGTGCGTGAAGCGCTGTGCCGAACACTTGGGCGAGGACGAGCGAATTAGTAGATAGAAAACCTGCCCTCGCAGAGCCGCCCGTCTACTGTGTGCAGAGCACTGTACTGAGCACTGGGGAGAGCACAGTGCAGGGAGTAGATCCCATCCCTGTCCTCGAGGAGCTGGTAATAATAATGATAATAATGTTGGTATTTGTTAAGCGCTTACTAGGTGCAGAGCACTGTTCTAAGCGCTGGGGGAGATACAGGGTGATCGGGTCGTCCCACGTGGGGCTCCCAGTCTTCATCCCCATTTTCCCGATGAGGTCACTGAGGCCCAGAGAAGTGAAGTGACTCGCCCACAGTCACCCAGCTGCCAAGGGGCAGAGCCGGAATTCGAACCCATGACCTCGGACTCCCAAGCCCGGGCTCTCTCCATTGAGCCGCGCTGCTTCTCAACGTATAACCGTTCCCATGCCGGGAGTCGAACCCGGGGCCGCCTGGGTGAAAACCAGGAATCCTAACCGCTAGACCATATGGGAGCGCTACTAGTCTACTATGGGTGCAGAGCACTGGACTGAACGCTGAGGAGAAGACAGTAAAGTTAGCAGACACCATCCCTCCAGGCGCTAATAATCTACCGTGTGCAGAGCACTGTACTGAGCGTTTAGGAGAAGACAATAGAGATAGTAGACCCTATCCTATTGGAACAGGAACCGTGGTTTAGTGGTTTTGAGAGAAGCAGCATGGCTCAGTGGAAAGAGCCTGGACTTTGGAGGTCATGAGTTCGAATCCCAACTCTGCCACTTGTCAGCTGTGTGACTGTGGGCAAGTCACTTCACTTCTCTGGGCCTCAGTTACCGCATCTATAAAATAGGGATGAAGACTGGGAGCCTCACGTGGGGCAAGCTGATGACCCTGTGTCTCCCCCAGCGCTTAGAACAGTGCTCTGCACATAGTAAGCGCTTAACAAATACCAGCATTATTATTATTATTGTCAGCTGTGTGACTTTGGGCAGTCACTTGACCTCTCTGTGCCTCAGTTCCCTCATCTGGAAAATGGGGATGACTGTGAGCCTCACGTGGGACAACCTGATGACTTTGTATCTACTCCAGCGCTTAGGACGGTGCTTGGCTCATAATTATCATTATTATAATATGCGTTTACCAAAAGCCGGCATTATTATTATAAACTCTTAGTCCAGCGCTCTGCACACAGTAAGCGCTCAGTCAGTACGATCGAATGAATGAATCTCTACCCTCCAGGGCCTGACATTTATTGCTATTGTTTCTGTCCGTCCGTCTCCCCCGACTAGACCATAAGCCCCTCAGTGGGCAGGGCCTGCCTCTGTCTGTTGCCGATCTGTCCATTCCAAGCGCTCAGTCCAGTGCTCTGCACATAGTAAGCGCTCAATAAATACGATTGAATGAACGACAGGTTCGAGAGACTCCAAACCTGTCTGGAAAACCTTAAATCCACTCCCGGTTTCACTCCCGGGCTTTGAAAATTGAGCGATTGTTCCAAACTCAAATACGCTTGACTTGAAAGCGCAGCACGTCGGCTCGCTTCCAAGGGGGTGGTTGGTTTTTTCCACCTGGTGAATCCCGATATTCAATGAGAACAGTGATTACAAGAATCAAATAATTCATCTCTCGGGAAAACAGATTAACCCGGTGGCTGGGTTTTTTTATTTTCACAGCTTTCTTCCCCTGGGGCGCGGAAACCCGGTGCCTTTTTCAGCTAATTAAAAATGTATTTGCTTCGGGGAGGGGGAAATGATAAATTCATCATCAGCTGTCCCCTGTAAGAAACGTCAACGTGTATTTACAGAGGAGCAGCGTAGCTCAGTGGAAAGAGCCCGGGCTGGGGAGTCAGAGGCCACGGGTTCGAATCCCGGCTCCGCCACCTGTCAGCTGTGCGACTGCGGGCGAGTCACTTCACTTCTCTGGGCCTCAGTTCCCTCATCTGGAAAATGGGGATGAAGACCGGGAGCCTCACGTGGGATGACCCGATGACCCCGTATCTGCCCCAGCGCTTAGAACAGTGCTCTGCACAGAGTAAGCGCTTAACAAATACCAACTTTATTATCATTATTTCCACTAAGCACCAATGCTTAGTACAGTTCCTGGCACACAGTAAGCGCTTAACGAATACCTTCATTATTATTATTACGCTAGAGCGCTTGGCGTGTAGAAATCACTTACCAATCACTATGACTGATGGATTAATCGATTGAGAAAAAGGATGCACCTAGAGGCATAATGTTCCTTTCTAAGGTGAAAGGGAAGGGGGGTCGATCAATTTAAATCATCCTCGAATTACACTCGCTCATATCAAGAAACCCAGTCGCCAAATCCACTCGTTAAAACTTGATTTTGCGGATTTTCATCCTCTCGTGGCTTGCAAACCCTCAAACTGGGTCGCCGGAGACCCCTAATTAGGCAGGGATGCTGTGAGCCGTCCTCATAACGGGAATAACGGTATTTGTTAAGCGCTTATTATGCGTCAGGCGCTGTACTAAGCGCTGGGGTGGAGACAGATTGAGTTGGACCCGGTCCCTGTCCCACGCGGGGCTCCCACACAGTCTCAATCCCCATTTTAGAGATGAGGGAACCGAGGCCCAGCGAAGTGATTTGCCTTAGGTCCCGCAGCAGACAATAATAATAATGATGATGACGGCATCTGTTCGGCGCTTACTATGGACCGGGCACCGTAGTAAGCGCGGGGGTGGGTACTAAATGGGTCCCTCGTTCGATCACGGAATCTCCCAACCAAGCCGCTGGTGGAGAGAACCGATCAGGTCAGCGATGACGGCCTCTGCGGACAGAACGCCGGTAGCTATCCCGAAGAATTTTCACCCTCTCTTTTTATCGGCCCAGAGCTCCCGAGAGGCCCAGATGAGGGAACTGAGGCCCGGCACCGCTCGGCTTCATCGACACCGGGTCCTCCTCGTCGCTCTCCGGCCTCTCCATCTCCGTCTCCTCGGCGGGTTCCCCCTCCGCCTCCCGCCCCCTCACCGTGGGGGTCCCTCGAGGGTCAGGTCTGGGTCCCTCTCTAATCTCCGTCTCCACCCCCTCCCTGGCAGAACTCATTCGCTCCCACGGCTTCGACTCCCACCTCTACGATTCCTTTCTGACCTCCAACCTCCTGCCTCTCCCCACTTCAGTCCATACTTCACTCCGCTGCCCGGATTACTTTTCTACAGAAAGGCACAGGGCACGTCAGCCCCCTCCTCAAAAATCTCCAGTGGTTGCCCAGCCACCTTCGTATCAAGCAGAATCACCTCACCATGGGCTTCCAAGCCCCCCACGCCCCGGCCCCCTCCTCCCTCGCCTCCCTTCCGTCCTCCTCCGGCCCGGGCCGCACGCTCCGCTCCTCCGCCGCCGCTCGCCTCCACCCCGGGCCTCCGGCCCGCCCGGCCCGCCGCCGACCCCCGGCCCACGTCCCGCCGCTGTCCCGGACGCCCTCCCTCCTCAAATCCCCCAAACTAACTCTCTTCCCCTCTTCAAAGCCCTACTGAGAGCTCACCTCTTCCAGGAGGCCTTCTCGGACTGAGCCCCTTTTCCTCTCCTCCTCCTCCCTTCCCCATCACCCCCACTCCCTCCCTCTGCTCTACCCCCCGCCCCACCCCACACTTGTCTGCATATGTTCATATTTATAATTATAATTCCATTTATTAATAATGTTGATATTTGTTAAGCGCTTACCATATGCCAAACACTGTTCTAAGCGCTGGGGGAGACACAGGGGAATCAGGTTGTCCCACGTGGGGCTCACGGTCTTAATCCCCACTTTACAGATGAGGTCACTGAGGCACCGAGAAGTGAAGTGACTTGCCCAAAGTCACCCGGCTGACAAGTGGCCGAGCCGGGATTCGAACCCATGACCCCTGACTCCAAAGCCCGGGCTCTTTCCACTGAGCCACGCTGCTTATTAGTGATGTGTATGTATCTAGAATTCTGACTATGAGCCCCAGGTGGGACCACCTGATCACCTTGTATCTCCCCCAGTGCTTAGAACTGTGCTTTATACATAGTAAGCGCTTAACAAATACCATTATTATTATTATTATTTATTTCTAATGATACTACTGATGGCCGTTGACTGGTTTTGATGTCTCTCTGCCCCCTTCAAGACCACGAGCCCACTGTGGGCAGGGATTGTCTCTCTTTGCTGCCGATTCGGACTTCCCAAGCGGCTCTGCGTGCGGTTAAGCGCTTAATAAATACGACTGAATGAATAAATGAATAAATGGATGATTCCCAGATCTCTCCAGCCCCGATCTGTCTCCCTCTCTCCGATCTCGCATCTCCTCCGGCCTTCGGGACGTCTCTACCCGCACGACGTCCTCCCGCCACCTCAAACCGACCGCGTCCAAGACGGAGCTGGGCTTGGGAGTCGGAGGTCATGGGTTCGACTCCCGGCTCTGCCACTTGTCAGCTGTGTGACCGCGGGCGAGTCACTTGACTTCTCTGGGCCTCAGTGACCTCATCTGGAAAATGGGGATTAACTGTGAGCCTCACGTGGGACGAACCGATGACCCTGTATCTACCCCAGCGCTCACAACAGTGCTCTGCACATAGTAAGTGCTTAACAGATACCAACATTATTATTATTATTATCTTCCTCCACAGACCCTATCCACACCCTGATTTTCCCATCACCACCGGCCTCTCTGCCTGACGAGCCCGTAACCATGACGAGATCCTTGAGTCCTCTCTCGCATTCAACCCACACGTTCAATCTGTCACCAAATCCCGCCAGTCCGACCTTGGCGGCCTCACTGAAAATCCGCCCTTTCCTCTCCAACCAAACGGCTCCCACGCCGATCCAAGCGCTTCTCCTCTCCCGCCTGGATGACTGCATCGGCCTCCCCTCTGACCTCCCTGCCTCCTCGCTCTGGTCCACACTTCACTCATGGGTTAGAATCCCGGCCCTGCCGCCTGTCAGCTGTGTGACTGTGGGCGAGTCGCTTCACTTCTCTGGGCCTCAGTTACCTCATCTGTAAAATGGGGATGAAGACTGTGAGCCTCACGTGGGACGACCTGATGGCCCTGTGTCTCCCCCAGCGCTTAGAACAGTGCTCGGCACAGAGTAAGAGCTTAACAAATACCAACATTATTATTATTACCCCCGCCGTTTCATCCCCTTCCACAACCAACGGATACTCCTGACCATCGGCTTTAAAGCACTCTCCGCTTTTTCAATGGTCTTTCATTCATTCATCCACTTGATCGTATTTATTGAGCGCTTACTGTGTGCAGAGCACTGGACTAAGCCCTTGGGAGGTACAATTAATAATAACGATAATAATTATGGTATTTGTTAAGCGCTTACTCTGTGCAGAGCACTGTTCTAAGCACTGGGATAGATACAGGGTAATCAGATTGTCCCACATGGGGCTCACAGTTTTTAATCCCCATTTTTACAGATGAGGGAACTGAGGCACAGAGGAGTTAGGTGACTTGCCCAAGGTCACATAGCGGACAAGTGGCCGAGCCGGGATTTGAACCCACGACCTCTGACTCCCAAGCCCGGGCTCTTTCCACTGAGCCACGCTGCTTCTACAGTTAGGCAATCCGGTCTTTGTGCCAGGCGCTGTACTAATAATCATAACCATGGGATTTGTACAGCGCTTACTATGTGCCAAAGGCTGTTCTAAGCGCTGGGGGAGATACAAGGTCATCAGGTCGCACCACGTGGGGCTCACAGTCCTCAGCCCCATTTTACGGATGAGGTCACTGAGGTCCAGAGAATGATGATAACGATAATGTTGGTATCTGTTAAGCGCTCACTATGTGCCGAGCACCGTTCTAAGCGCTGGGGGAGAGACAGGGTCATCGGGTGGTCCCACGGGAGGCTCACAGTTAATCCCCATTTACAGATGAGGTCACTGAGGCCCAGAGAAGTGAAGTGACCCGCCCACAGTCACCCAGCTGACAAGTGGCAGAGCTGGGATTCGAACTCATGACCTCTGACTCCCAAGCCCGGGCTCTTTCCCCTGAGTGAAGTGACTTGTCCGAGGTCACACAGCAGACGAGGGGCCGAGTTGGGATTAGAACCCAGGACCTCTGACTCCCAGGCCCGGGCTCTTTCCATCAGGCCAAGCTGTTGGGCCTTTAGCTTTTCCTCCTCCCCGCCCCGGCCGCTCTCCTCCTCCTCCTCCTCCTCCTCCACCCTGGGCCGCACGCTCCGCTCCTCTCGTGCCGACCTCCTCCCTGGGCGTCCGGCTCGCCCGTCCCGCCTGGGCCCCGGAACGCCCTCCCTCCTCCCATCCCACCCCTCTCCCTTCCTTCAAAGCCTTATGGAAAAGCTCACCTCCTCCGGGAGGCCTTCCCTGACTAAGCCCTCCTTTCCTCTTCTCCCACTCCCTTCCGCCTTAAACGCTTGGATTTCCAAGCGCTCGGTAGAGCGCTCTGCACACAGTAAGCGCTCAATAAATACGATCGAATGAATGATTGAATGAATGTCCATTTCCCTCATTTATTGGGAATCACGTGCGTCTCCACCCCCTCAGAATGTAAGGTCGCTGTGGGCCGGGAATTTGTCTACCACCAGTGTTTTATTGTCGCCTAGTAGGTAGAGCCCGGGTCTGGGAGTCGGAAGGACCTGGGTTCCAATCCTGTTGCTGGGCAGGGATCGTCTCTATTTGTTGCCGAATTGTACTTTCAAAGTCCTCGGTACAGCGCTCAATAAATACGACTGAATGAATGAATCCCGGCTCTGCCACTTGTCTGCTGTGTGACCTTGGACAAGTCACTTCGCTCCTCTGGGCCCCAATTATCTCATCTGGAAAATAACGATAATAAGGAGAATACTGTTGGTATTTGTTAAGCGCTTACTACGTGCCGAGCACTGTTCTAAGCGCTGGAGGAAGATACAGGATAATCAGGTTGTCCCCCGTGGGGCTCACGGTCTTCATCCCCGTTTTACAGATGAGGTCACTGAGGCACAGAGAAGTTAAATGACTTACCCAAAATCACACAGCTGACAGGTGGCGAAGCCGGGATTAGAACCCATGACCTTCGACTCCTAAGCCCGCGTTCTTTCCACTGAGTCACGCTGGGGATGGAGAGTGGGAGCCCCACGTGGGACAGGGACTGCGTCCAACCCAATTTGCTTCTATCCATCCCCAGCGCTTAGTACAGTGCCTGGCACATCGTAAGCGCTTAACAAATACATTATTACTCTCCCAAGCGTTCAGTAGAGTGCCCGGCACTCAGTAAGTGCTCAGTTGATCGACGGAGGATACGACAAGCCAGTGGATTATAATGATTACTTATCGATTGTCTCCTATCGATGCCTGTCTCCCCTCTCGACTGGAAACTCGCCGTGGGCAGAGGAGGTGTCTATTACTCCCAACCGCTTAGAACGGTGCTCTACACACCATTAAGTGCTCAATAAATTCAAATGACTGACTAGCTTATTACTAATAGTAATCATAATAATAACAGTATTCATTAAGCGCTTACTCTGCACCAAGCACTGTACTAAGCGCTGGGATCGACACCACTTAGCGGCTTGGTGGCCGGGCTTGGGAGTCGGAGGACGTGGGTTCTAATCCCCCCCTCCGCCCCCCGTCACCTGTGTGACCTTGGGCAAGTCACTTCGCTTCTCTGGGCCTCAGTGACCTCCTTTTTCAAACGGGGATGAAGCCCGCGAGCCCCACATGGTACAACTCAACGACCTTGTATCTCCCGCAGCGCTTAGAACAGTGCTCGGCACATAGTAAGCGCTTAACGAATACCATCATTGTTCTTCAAATCCCACCCCCACTTCAGAGCCATCTGCGGCCCTCGAGCAGAGCAAGGGGAAGCCGGGAGGCGGATGAGAAACGGCAAGGAAAGAGCACAGATCTTTCCTCGAAGGAAACGGATTAAATATTAAACGCGAGCGGAGGAAATCCTCCTGGCGAAGCTGGAGACGCGAGCGAGGAAATACGCTACCACCACAGTGTGGCTATCCTGGGCTAGTGGGCAGAGCCGGGCCTGGGGGTCAGGAGGACCCGGGTTCTAATCCCGGCTCCGCCACCTGTCTGCCGGGTGACCTTGAGCAAGTCACCTCACTTCTCTGGGCCTCAGTTCCCTCATCTGTCAAATGGGGATGAAGACCGGGAGCCCCACGGGGCGTTTAGACCGTGAGCCCGTCGTTGGGCGGGGATTGTCTCTATCTGTTGCCGACCTGTCCATTCCAAGCGCTTAGTACAGTGCTCTGCATATCGTAAGCGCTCAATAAATACTATTGAATGAATGAATGACAACCTGATGACCTTGTATCTCCCCCAGCGCTTAGAACACTGCTCGGTACATAGTAAGCGCTTAACAAACACCATCGTTATTATTAACATCTGATTCCCCCTCTAGACTGTAACCTCCTTGTGGGCAAGGAATATATCTGTTTATTGTTAATAATAATAATAATCCCAACTCTGCCCCTTGTCAGCTGTGTGACCGTGGGCAAGTCACTTCACTTCTCTGGGCCTCGGTTCCCTCATCTGTAAAATGGGGATGAAGACTGGGAGCCTCACGTGGGATGACCCGATCACCCTGTATCTCCTCCAGCGCTTAGAACGGTGCTCTGCACGTAGTAAGCGCTTAACAAATACCAACATTATTATTATTATTATTATTATTAATAATCATTATGGCATTGGTTAAGTGCTTACTATGTGCTAAGCACCGGGGTGGATCCAAGCAAATCGGGTTGGACCCAGTCCCCGTCCCATGTAGGGCTCACGGTCTCCATCCCCATTTTGCCGGTGAGGAAACTGAGGCCCAGAGAAGAGAAGTGACTTGCCCAAAGTCACCCAGCAGACAAGAGGTGGAGCCGGGATTCACACCCACGACCTCTGACTCCCAAGCCCAGGCTTTTTCCACTAGGCCACACTGCGAGTTCACTGAGGGGAGAGAATGAGTCTTTTGCTCTTCTTCTTCTCTCCCAGCTGCTTCAAACAGTGCTCTGCCCTTAGCAAAAAGTTAGTGAAATACCTTTTATTCATTTAATAATAATAATTGTGGTATTTGTCAGGCGCTTACTCTGTGCCAGGCACTGTACTAAGAGCTGGGGGGAATCCAAGCAAATCGGGTTGGACACGGTCCCTGTGGAAAATCCCCATTTTCCAGATGAGGGAACTGAGGCCCAGAGGAGTGAAGTGACTTGGCCAAGGTCACTCAGTAGATAAGTACTATAATAATGTTAATAATGTTGGTATTTGTTAAGCGCTTACTATGTGCCGAGCACCGTTCTAAGCGCTGGGGTCGATACAGGGTAATCAGGTGGTCCCATGTGAGCCTTACAGTTAATCCCTATTTTACAGATGAGGGAACTGAGGCACAGAGAAGTTAAATAATAATAATAATGATGTTGGTATTTGTTGAGCGCTTACTATGTGCCGAGCACTGTTCTAAGCGCTGGGGTAGACACAGGGGAATCAGGTTGTCCCACGTGGGGCTCACTGTCTTCATCCCCATTTTCCAGATGAGGTAACTGAGGCCCAGAGAAGTGAAGTGACTCGCCCGCGGTCACACAGCCGAGAAGTGGCAGAGCCGGGATTCGAACCCATGACCTCTGACTCCAAAGCCCGGGCTCTTTCCACTGAGCCACGCCGCTTCTCAATCCGTTCTCAATCTACTATCTACTATTGCTATTTATTTATTGCTACCGTCCTTGTCTGTCCGACCGCGAGCCCGTCGAAGGGCAGGGACCGTCTCTACCTGTTGTCGATTTGTCCATTCCAAGCGCTTGGTCCAGTGCTCTGCACATAGGAAGCGCTCAATAAATACTATTGAATGAATGAAAAGTGGCAGAGCTGGGATCAGAACCCAAGACCTTCTGACTCCCAGGCCCGGCTCTAAGCACGAGGCCCCGCCGTTCCTCCGGGAATGTGGGCCCCGGAGACGTGAAGGGGACGGGAGAAAAGGACGGATCGGGGAGGGGGCCGCGAAGGCCAACGGTTAGTGCAGCACTCACCGTTGACCCACCAGGCTTCCGGGTTGTGGACGGCAAAGTCTTTCCTGAAAAGATCTTCCAGGGACAATCGGGTTTCCGAGGAACTGGTGAGATCGTCTGTAACGGAAGCAAGACGGGAGCATCAGAGGGCTGCCGCTGTGGGCCCCGCGCAGGATCCTAAATAATAATATTAATGTGGGTATTTGTTAAGCGCTTACTAAGTGCCAAGCGCTGTTCTAAGCGCTGGGTTGGATACAGGGTCATCAGGTTGTCCCACGTGAGGTTCACAGTCTGAATCCCCATTTTACAGATGAGGGAACTGAGGCCCGGAGAAGTGAAGTGACTCGCCCGCAGTCACTCAGCTGACAAGTGGCAGAGCTGGGATTCGAACCCACGACCTCGGACTCCCAAGCCCGGCCTCCTTCCACTGAGCCATGCTGCTATAATATTCTCTATAATAACGTTGGTATTCGTTAAGCGCTTACTACGTGCAGAGCACTGTTCTAAGCGCTGGGGGAGATACAGGGTCATCGGGTCGGCCCACGGGAGGCTCACAGTTAATCCCCGTTTTACAGATGCGGGAACTGAGGCCCCCGAGAAGTGAAGTGACTCGCCCACAGTCACACGGCTCACAAGTGGCAGAGCCGGGATTCAAACTCATGACCTCCGATTCCCAAGCTTGGGCTCTTTCCGCTTAACGCTCGATGGGTGATAATAACCATAATGATGATGGCATTTGATAGAGAGGCAGCGCGGCTCAGCGGAAAGAGGCCGGGCTGGGGAGTCAGAGGTCGTGGGTTCGAATCCCGGCTCCGCCACCCGTCAGCTGCGTGACTTTGGCCAAGTCACTTCACTTCTCTGGGCCTCGGTTCCCTCATCTGGAATCTGTGAGCCCCACGTGGGTCAACCTGATCACCTTGGGTCCTCCCCGGTGCTTATTTATTGCTATTCTTGATTCTATCTATCGCCATCGTTCTCGTCCGTCCGTCTCCCCCGATCAGACCGTGAGCCCGTCAGAGGGCGGGGACCGTCTCTATCTGTTACCCATTTGTCCATTCCAAGCGCTGAGTACAGTGCTCTGCACATAGTAAGCGCTCAATAAATGCTATTGAATGAATGACTAATGAGCGCTTAACATACGCCATTATTATTAAGCGCTTACTATGCGCCAGGCACTGTTCTAAGCGCTGGGGTGGGTCCAAGCAAATGGGGTTGGACACAGTCCCTGTTCCACGTGGGGCTCACAGTCTCCATCCTTATTTTATTCATTCATTCATTCAATCGTATTTATTGCGCGCTTACTGTGTGCAGAGCTCTCTACTAAGCGCTTAACAATAATGATGATAGTATTGCTAAGCGCTTACTATGCGTTCTAAACGCTGGGGTAAATACAAGGTCATCAGCTTGTGCCCCGTGGGGCTCACAGTCTCAATCCCCATTTTCCAGATGAGGTCACTGAGGCCCAGAGAAGTGAAGCGACTCGCCCAAGGTCACACAGCTGACAGGCGACGGAGCCGGGATTAGAACCCACGACCTCTGACTCCCAGGCCTGACCTCTATCCAGCGAGCCACGCTGCTTCTCATTTCACAGATGAGGGAACCGAGGCCCAGAGAAGTGAAGCGACTCGCCCGAGGTCACACGGCAGACGAGCGGCGGAGCCGGGATTTAGAACCCGTGGATCCATTCCGAGCGCTTAGTCCAGTGCTCTGCGCATAGTAAGCGCTCAATAAATACTATTGAATGAACGAATGGAAAGATGCCTTTGAACGGACGCAACCTAATGAGGCTCCTGCATCGGCCTCCCGGCCGACCTCCCCGCCTCCCGCCTCTCCCCTTGCCGGTCCACACTTCACTCTGCCAACCGCATCATTTTTCGACAAAAACGTTCAGTCCACGTCTCCCCGCTCCTCAAGACCCTCCAGGGGTTTCCCGTCACCGTCGGCTTTCAAGGCGTCCATCGAGTCGCCCCGTCCTCCCCGCCCCGGCCGCTCTCCTCCTCCTCCTCCTCCACCCTGGGCCGCACGCTCCGCTCCTCTCGTGCCGACCTCCTCCCTGCCCCTCCAGCTCCTCCGTCTCGCCTCCGACCCCCGTCCCGCCTCTGGCCCGGAAGGCCCTCCCGCCTCACATCCCCCGGACCACCACAACGTGGCTCAGCAGAAAAATTAAATGGATAAATAGTGGTATTGGCTAAGCGCTTACTATGGGCAAAGCACCGTTCTAAGCACTGGAGCAGATACAAGGTAATCAGGTTGTCCCACGTGGGGTTTTCAGTTTTAATCCCCATTTTCCAGATGAGGTCACTGAGGCACAGAGAAGCGAAGTGACTCGCCCAAAGTCACACTGCTGGCAAGTGGCAGAGCCGGGATTCGAACCCATGAACTCTGACTCCCAAGCCCGCGCTCTTTCCACTGTACCACGCCGCTTCTCTAAGAGAAAGAAAGAGCCCGGGCTTGGGAGTCAGAGGTCACGGGTTCGAATCCCGGCTCACCACTTGTCAGCTGGGTGACTGTGGGCGAGTCACTTCACTTCTCGGGGCCTCAGTTCCCTCATCTGGAAAACGGGGATTAACTGTGAGCCTCACGTGGGCCGACCCGATGACCCTGTATCTCCCCCAGCGCTTAGAACAGTGCTCTGCACATACTTAAGCGCTTAACAAATACCAACATTGTTATTACTGTGTGCATAGCCCTGGAATTAGCACTTGGGATTTGGGTCATATCTATACTTGATTTTTTTTTTAAGGGTAGATGTTAAGTGCTTATTATGTGCCAGGCACTGTCCTAAGCACCGGGATAGACACGAGCTAATCAGATCGGACACCATTCCTGTCCCACGTGGGGCTCGCAGCCTTCGGCCCCATTTTAGAGATGAGGTGACTGAGGCCCAGAGAAGCGAAGCGACTCGCCCAAGGTCACCCAGCTGACAAGTGGCGGAGCCGGAATTAGAACCCATGACCTTCTGACACACAGGCCGGGGCTCTATCCACGGGGCAATGCTGCTTCTCTCAATATATGATATAATAACGTTGGTATTTGTTAATCCCCATTTTACAGTTGAGGTCACTGAGGCCCAGAGAAGTGAAGTGACTCGCCCACAGTCACCCAGCTGACAAGGGGCAGAGCCCGGATTCGAACCCATGACCTCTGGCTCCCAAGCCCGGGCTCTTTCCACTGAGCCACGCTGCTTCAGTAAGGGCTTAATACATACCAGTACTCCTGCTAATAATAATAATAATAATAATAATGAATGTATTTGTTGAGCGCTTACTAAGCGCTGGGGGAGATACAGGGTAGTCAGGTTGTCCCACGTGGGGCTCATGTGGAAACTGAGGCCCAAAGCCACGAAGGAGTAACAGGAATCTGGTTTGCATTAAGAATTTACTGTGTGCAGAGCACTGTAGTAAGCGGTTGGAATTTGGGTCCCGATAGGAAGCAGCGCAGCTCAGTGGCAAGAGGCCGGGCTTGGGAGTCGGAGGTCGTGGGTTCAAATCCCAGCTCTGCCGCTTGTCAGCTGTGGGACTGTGGGCGAGTCACTTCACTTCTCTGGGCCTCAGTTCCGTCATCTATCAAATGGGGATGAAGACCGGGAGCTTCACGTGGTACAACCTGATGACCCCGGATCTCCCCCAGCGCTTAGAACGGTGCTCTGCACATAGTAAGCGCTTAACAAATACCAACATCATGAACATCATAGGAAGCAGCGCGGCTCAGTGGCAAGAGGCCGGGCTTGGGAGTCAGAGGTCGTGGGTTCTAATCCCAGCTCTGCCATTTATCAGCTGTGTGACTGTGGGCAAGTCACTTAACTTCTCTATGCCTCAGTTTCCTCATCTGTAAACTGGGGATTGAGACTGTGAGCGCCACGTGGGACAACCTGATTACCTTGTATTTACCCCAGTGCTCAGAACAGTGCTCTGCACATAGTAAGCGCTTAACAAATACCAACATTATTATTATTAACAGTGCTTGACACATAGTAAGTGCTTTACACATACCATCCTTACTATTATTATTATTTTTATTATTTGAAAGATGAGGAAACTGAGGCCCACTGTGGTTAAATAGTAGTAGGAATACTGGTATGTAATAATAATGATAATAATGATGGTATTTGTTAAGCACTTACTATGTGCCAGGCACTGTACTAAGCACTGGGGAGATACACGCAAATCGTGCCTGTCCCACGTGGGGCTCACAGTCTCCATCCCCATTTTCCAGATGAGGGAACTGAGGCCTAGAGGAGCGAAGTGACTTTTCATTCATTCATTCAATAGGATTTATTGAGCGCTTACTATGTGCAGAGCACTGTACTGAGCGTTTGGAATGGACAAATCGGTAACAGATAGAGAGCGCCCCTGCCCTCTGACGGGCTCACGGTCTACTCGGGGGAGACGGACGGACGAGAACGATAGCGATAAATAGAATCGAGGGGTTGAACATCTCATGAAACCAACAGCAAATAAATAGAATCAAGGCAGAGAAGTGGCAGAGCCAGGATTAGAACCCACGACCTTCTGACGCCCAGGCTCTATCCACTACACCATGCTGCCTCTCTACCCCTGCTGCTTACTAAGCGTTTACTCTGTTTAGCACTTACTCTGAGCCAACCACTGTTCTAAGCGCTGGCGGGGATACAAGATAATCGGGCTGTCCCCCGTGGGGCTCCCAGTCTTCATCCCCATTTTACAGAGGAGGGAACTGAGGCCCAGAGAAGCGAAGTGACTTGCCCAAGGTCACCCAGCTGACAGGTGGCGGAGGCGGGATTAGAACCCACGACCTCGGACTCCCGAGCCCGGCCTCTTCCCACCGAGCCGCGCTGCTCCTCTAATGACGTAAGTGTTGTGGCCTGAAAATCAAATGATCAGAGCTGGCAACGGGGAGAGAACGCGCCTGCCAACTCTTTCATATTGGACTTTCTCGCTGCTTAGTACAGTGTCCTGCATATAATAAGCCCTCAATGAACACTATCGATCGATCGATTGATTGATTGGTCAAAGATCCAGGTTTATAAGGGCAAAAGAGAGCAGGAGAAGGGGAAAATAAAGGTTAATGGGGGAAGGCCTTTTGAAGGCGATGTGACCAGGTCGGGAGAGAGGCCTGTCGGATACAAGTATCTTGGCCTAGTGGAAGAGCCGGGGCCTGGGCTTAATAATAGGCGCTTAATACATAGCAGTGCTCCTGCTATTTACTTAACCACTCTGGGCCTCGGCTTCCTCATTTGCCAGGTGGAGACAGTGGGTGAAATGGAGGAAAAGAGACAGCCAAAGACACAGAGATGGAGCAAGAGAGGGAGACAGAGAAAGACACAGAGACAGAAAGAGATAGAGCGGGAGAGGGAGAGAGATAGCGAATGAAAGGGGGAGGAAAAGAGACAGCCAGAGACACAGAGACAGAAAGAAATGGAGCAAGAGAGGGAGAGAGACAGAGAAAGACACAGAGACAGAAAGAGATAGAGCAAGAGAGGGAGAAAGGGAAAGACACAGAGACAGAAAGAGATAGAGCAAGAGAGGGAGAAAGGGAAAGACTCAGAGACAGAAAGAGATAGAGCAAGAGAGAGAGAGGGAGAGAGATAGTGACTGAAATGGAGGAAAAGAGACAGCCAAAGACACAGAGACAGAAAGAGATAGAACAAGAGAGGGAGAAAGGGAAAGACTCAGAGACAGAAAGAGATAGAGCAAGAGAGGGAGAGAGACAGTGGCTGAAAGGGGGAGGAAAAGAGACAGCCAAAGACACAGAGACACAGAGCAAGAGAGGGAGAGAGACAGCCAAAGACACAGAGACAGAGATAGAGCAAGAGAGGGAGAGAGAGAAAGACAGAGAAAGAAAGAGATAGATCAAGAGAGGGAGGAGAGAGATAGTGACTGAAATGGAGGAAAAGAGACAGCCAAAGACACAGAGACAGAAAGAGATAGAGCAAGAGAGGGAGAGAGACAGAGATAGTGACTAAAATGGAGGAAAAGAGACAGCCAAAGACACAGAGATAGAAAGAGGTAGAGCAAGAGAGGGAGAAAGACAGGGAAAGACACAGAGACAGAAAGAGATAGAGCAAGAGAGGGAGACAGACAGTGGCTGAAAGGGGGAGGAAAAGAGACAGCCAGAGACACAGAGACATAGAGCAAGAGAGGGAGAGAGACAGAGAAAGACACAGAGACAGAAAGAGATAGAGCAAGAGAGGGAGAGCGCGAACGAAAGGGGGAGGAAAAGAGACAGCCAAAGACACAGAGACAGAGATAGAGCAAGAGAGGGAGAGAGAAAAAGAAAGGAACAGAGATAGAGCGGGAGAGGGAGAGAGATGGCGACTGAAAGGGGGAGGAAAAGAGACAGCCAGAGACAGAAAGAGATAGAGCCAGAGAAGGAGAGAAAGAGAGAAAGACACAGAGGCAGAAAGAGAGCAAAAGAAGGAGAGGGAGAGAGACAGACAGAGAGACAGAAAGAGATAGAGCAAGAGAGGGAGAGGGAGAGAGACACTGTGAAAGGGAGAGAAGGGGAGAGAGAGACAGAGAAAGAGAGAAAGGGTCAGGAGGAGAAGGAGAGAGAGAAAAATAGACGAAAAGGGTGAAGGAGAGATAGAGAGAGACAGAAGGAGAGGGAGAAAGAGTGTGAGAGACAGAGATTGAAAAGGAGAGGGAAAGAGACAAAGCCAAAGGAGATACAGGAGAGACAGCGAGACCCCAAAAGAGATAGAATGACAGGGAGAGACAGAATGAAAACGAGAGAGAGGGAGAAAATCAGAGGAAGAATGAGACAAAGAGAAAAAGAGAGAGGGTGAGGAGAAGGGAGAGTTAGAGACAGAAAGAGAGAATGAGAAGCAGCGTGACTCAGTGGAAAGAGCAGGGGCTTGGGAGTCGGAGGTCATGGGTTCTAATTCCGACTCTGCCGCTTGTCTGCAGACCGTGGGCAAATCACTTAACTTCTCTGGGCCCTCAGTTACCTCATCTGTAAAAATGGGAATTAAAAAAAAAATGTGAGCCCCAGGTGGGACAGTCTGATTACCCTGTAACTCCCCCAGTGCTCAGAGCAGTGCTCTGCACATAGTATGCGCTTAACAAATACCATAATTATTATTAAAGATGGAGCAGAGAGAGAGGACAAGGAGAGGAAGAAAGGGTGCGAGAGACAGAGATTGAAAGGGAGCGGGAACAAGGGAGACAGAGAGAGACAGAGCAAGAGGGAGAGACAGAGGGAGAGAGACAGTGAAAGGGAGAGAGAAGGAGAAAGAGACAGAGAGAAAGGAGGTGAGAGAAAGAGAGACAGAGAGCTGGAGATAATGCGAGACACGGGCCCTGTCCCCCATAGAGTTCACAGACTAGCTAGAACAAGCTAATTGATTCCCCATTTTACAGATGAGGAAACTGAGGCTGAGAGCATAATAATAATAAAAATATTTGTTAAGTACTTACGGTGTTCCAGGCACCGTACTAAACGTCAGGGTGGATGCAAGCAGATCGGGTCAGACCCAGTCCCGGTCTCCCGGGGAGCTCACAAGCCTCCATCCCCATTTGACAGATGAGGGAACCGAGGCCCAGAGAAGTGAAGCGACTCGCCTGAGGTCACCCAGCAGATGGGTGGCGGAGCAGGGATTAGAACCCACGACCTTCTGACTCCCAGACCTGGGCTCCATTCGCTGGGCCGTGAGAAGCAGCGTGGCTTAGTGGAAAGCGCCGGGGTTGGGAGTCAGAGCACGTGGGTTCTAATCCCCCTCTGCCACTTGGCAGCTGTGTGACTCTGGGCGAGTCACTTCACTTCTCTGGGCCTCAGTTCCCTCATCTGGAAAATGGGGATGAAGACTGAGAGCCCCACGTGGGACAACCTGGTGACCGGGTATCTACCCCAGTGCTTAGGACAGTGCTTGGCACATAGTAAGCGCTTAACAAACACCATCATTATTAGCAGCGTGGCTCGACGGAAAGAGCCCGGGCTTGGGAGTCAGAGGTCATGGGTTCAAATCCCAGCTCTGCCACTTGTCAGCTGGGTGACTGTGGGCAAGTCACTTCACTTCTCTGGGCCTCAGTTCCCTCATCTGTAAAATGGGGATGAAAACTGGGAGCCTCCCGTGGGACAACCCGATCACCCTGTATCTCCCCCAGCGCTTAGAACAGTGCTCTGCGCATAGTAAGCGCTTAACAAATACCAACATTATTATTATTATTATTAGGAGCAGAAATAGGAGCCGGGGAGGTGGGGGGAGGAGACTGATGGATATTCCTGGAAACATCAACTCCTGGGTGGCTTTATCTGTCATTAACTTGTAATTAGGAGCATCAGAGAAGGAAAAGCTTCTTTTCCTCATTAAGATCTTGGCAACTGATGGTTCTCACCTGCGAGACGGGCAGACATTTTAGGCAACGAAGACCCTAAATAAATGTTAATCCTCCTAATCAAGGTGCAGGTGGCATTCGTCTCATCTCTTTCTCTTCTTCCCTAAAGGTGGCGGAGGCCGGCTACCTTCAAGGAAAATGGAGCGACGGTAAAGGTTTAGAGAAGCAGCGCGGCTCAGTGGGAAAAGCCCGGGCTTGGGAGTCAGAGGCCATGAGTTCGAATCCCGGCCCCGCCACTTCGCAGCTGGGTGACCGTGGGCGAGTCACTTCACTTCTCTGTGCCTCAGTCCCCTCATCTGTCAAATGGGGATGAAGACCGGGAGCCTCACGTGGGACAACCCGATGACCCTGGATCTCCCCCAGCGCTTAGAACGGTGCTCTGCACCTAGTAAGCGCTTAACGCCTACAAACATTAAAATGGGGATTAACTGTGAGCCTCACGTGAGACAGTCTGATGACCCTGGATCTCCCCCAGCGCTTAGAACGGTGCTCTGCACATAGTGAGCGCTTAACAAATACCAACATCATCATAACAGCGTGACTTGGGGGCAAGAGCCCGGCCTTGGGAGTCAGAGGCCGTGGGTTCTAATCCCGGCTCCGCCGCTTGTCTGCTGTGTGACTTTGGGTAAGTCACTTCACTTCTCTGGGCCTCAGTGACCTCATTTGGAAAATGGGGGTTAAAAGTGTGAGCCCCCCGTAGGACTACACCAGTGTGTATCTACCCCGGCACTTAGAACAGTGCTTGGCGCACAGTAAGCACTTATCAAATGCCATCATTATTACTGTTATTCATTCAATCGTATTTATTGAGCGCTTACTATGTGCCGAGCACTGTACTAAGCGCTTGGAAAGTACAGTTTGGCAACAAATAGAGACAGTCTCTGCCCAACAAGGGGCTCACAGTCTAGAATATAATATATTATAATAGAATGTTATGTAGATAATGATATGATGTAATGAGAATAGAGAAGCAGCATGTCTCGGTGGAAAGAGCCGGGGCTTGGGAGTCAGAGGTCATGGGTTCGAATCCCGGCTCTGCCACTTGGCAGCTGTGTGACTGTGGGCGAGTCACTTCACTTCTCCGGGCCTCAGTTCCCTCATCTGGAAAATGGGGATGAAGACCGGGAGCCCCACGTGGGACCACCCGATGACCCTGCATCTCCCCCAGCGCTTAGAACGGTGCTCTGCACCTAGTAAGCGCTTAACAGATACCAACATTATTATTCATTCAGTCGTATTCAGTGAGCGCTTACTGTGCGCAGAGCACCGTACTAAGCACTTGGAGCTCGGGAGAGGACAATAATAAGAAGACACATTCCCTGCCCACAACGAGCTGAGAGTCTCCAGGTAATATTAATGATAGTAATAATGATTTTTCAATCAATCAATCGTATTCATCGAGGGCTTACTGTGTTACTCTCCCCTTGGGAGCAGAACGATGCGAAGGGTCTGCCTGCGGAGGTGACTGTGTGGCCTCGTGGATAGAGCCCGGGCCTGGGAGTCAGAAGGTCATGGGTTCTAATCCCGGCTCCACTTGTCCTCTGTGTGACCTTGAGCAAGTGACTCCACTTCTCTGTGCCTCAGTGACCTCATCTTTCAAATGAGGATTAATAATAATAATGATAACGATGATAACGGCATTTGTTCAGCACTTACTCTGTGCCAGGTACCGTCATAATAATAATGATAATAATAATTACAGTATTTATTGAGTGCTTCTTATGTGCCAGGAACTGTACTAACAGCTGGGGCGGATACAAGCAAATCGAGTAGGGCACGGTCCCCGTCCCACGTGGGGCTCACAGTCTCAATCCCTGTTTTACAGTTGGAACTGAGGCCCGGAGAAGGGAAGCGACTTGCCCAAGGTCACAAAGCGGAGAAGTAGCAGAGTCGGGATCAGAACCCACGACCTTCTGACTCCCAGCCCGAACTCTTTCCACTGAGCCACGCTGCTTCTCATGAGCTTAAGATCGTGAGCCCCATGCGGGACAGGGACCGTGTCCAACTTCGTTACCTTCTATCTACCCCAGCGTTTAGTACAGAGCCTGATGCATAGTAAGCGTTTAACAGATACCATCGTCATCATCATTATCAGAGACAGTGATGGAAGAGGTGTGACCTTGGACAAGTCCCTTCGCTTCTCTGTGCCTCGGTCTCCTCATCTTGTAAAATGGGGATGCAGTACCCATTCTCCTTCTGGCTTAGACGCTAAACTGATGACCTTTCATCTACCCCAGCACTTAATAATGTTGGTATCTGTTAAGCGCTTACTATGTGCAGAGCACTGTTCTAAGCGCTGGGGTAGACATAGGGGAATCAGGTCGTCCCACGTGGGGCTCCCGGTCTTCATCCCCATTTTCCAGATGAGGTCACTGAGGCCCAGAGAAGTGAAGTGACTTACCCACAGTCACGCAGCTGACAAGTGGCCGAGCTGGGATTCGAACCCACGACCTCTGACTCCAAAGCCCGTGCTCTCTCCACTGAGCCACACTGCTTCTCAACTTAGAACGGAAGCAGCGCGGCTCAGCGGCAAGAGCCCCTGCTTGGGAGTCACAGGTCATGGGTTCTAATCCCGGCTCCCCCAGCTGTCAGCTGTGTGACTTTGGGCAAGTCACTTCACTTCTCTGGGCCTCAGTGACCTCATCTGTCAAATGGGGATTTAAGACCGTGAACCCCACGTGAGACAATCTGATCACCTTATATCTAAGCCAGCGCTCAGACAGCGCTCGGCACATAGTAAGCGCTTAACAAATATCATCATTATTAACACTATCGTCCTCTCCCAAGCGTTCAGTATAGTTCTTTAATCCTTCCCAGGGTGGGGGGAGGGGGCAGGGTCTCTCCGAAGCCCCACTGAGTCAGAACAAACCTTCTCTCCCACCCTCCGGGACAAGTCATGCCTCTTCATTCATTCATTCATTCATTCATTCATTCATTCATTCATTCATTCATTCATTCGTATTTATTGAGTGCTTACTCTGAGCAAAGCACTGTACTAAGCGCTTGGGAGAGGACAACAGAACAAAAGACACATTCACTGCCCACAGCAAGCTCACAGTCTCTTCTCTTGCATTATTCATTCATTCATTCATTCATTCATTCAATCGTATAGAAACAGCGCGGCTCAGTGGAAAGAGCCCGGGTTTGGGAGTCCGAGGTCGTGGGTTCTAATCCCGACTCCGCCGCTTGTCAGCTGTGCGACTTTGGGCACGTCACGTCACTTCGTCTAGAATACAGGGATGAAGACTGGGAGCCCCACATGGGACAAATGTATCACGCCCAGCGCTTGGAGCAGTGCTTGCCACGTAGCAAGCGCTTAACAAATACCACCATTATTATTCAAGCGCTTAGTACAGTGCTCTGCACAAAGTAAGCACTCAGTAAAGACGATGGGACGAACCTTCTCCCTGGGCCTCCAGTTCGCCCATCCCACCGCCGACCCCCGGCCCACGTCCCGCCTCTGGCCCGGAAGGCCCTCCTTCCTCTAATCCCACCGACGATGACTCTCCCCCACTCCAAAGCCTTACCGAAGGCCCTCCTCCTCCTCCTCCTCCTCCTCCTCCTCCTCCTCCTCCAGGAGGCCTTCCCCGACCGCACCCTCCTCCCCTCTCCTCCCGCTCCCTTCCGCGTCGCCCCGACTCGCTCCCTTTCTTCGTCCCCCCCTCCCTCAGCCCCACAACACCCCTCTATAGATCTGTACGCCACCGATGCCTGTCCACTCATTTTGTTTTATTTCGTTGTCCGTCTCCCCCCTTCTAATGATAAGGATGGTATTTGTTAAGCGCTTCCTATGGGCAAAGCACTGTTCTAAGCGCTGGGGAGGATACAAGGTGATGGAGGTTGTCCCACGTGGGGCTCACTGGCAATCTCCATTTTACAGATGGAGTCGCTGAGGCCCAGAGAAGTGAAGTGACTCGCCCACAGTCACCCAGCTGACAAGGGGCAGGGCCGGGATTCGAACCCATGACCTCGGACTCCCAAGCCCGGCCTCCCTCCGCTAAGCCACGCCGCTTCTAGACCGTGAGCCCGTTGTGGGGCAGGGATGGTCTCTATCTGTTGCCCAACTGGACTTTCCAAGCGCTTACCACAGGGCTCCGCACACAGGAAATGCTCAATAAATACGACCGAGTGAATGCATCTGTACAGATCTGTAGTTTGTCTATTTAGAGAAGCAGCGTGGCTCAGTGGAGAGAGCCCGGGTTTGGGAGTCAGAGGTCACGGGTTCTAATCCCGGCTCCGCCGCTCGTATGCTGTGTGACCTTGGGCAAGTCACTTCACTTCTCTGTGCCTCAGTTCCCTCAAATGTAAAAATGGGAATTAAAAACTGGGAGCCTCACGTGGGACAATCTGATGACCCTGTATCTACCCCAGCGCTTAGAACAGTGCTCTGCACATAGAAGCCTCTTAACAAATACCATCATTATTATTATTATAACGATGATGGTATTTGTTAAGCGCTTACTATGTGCCAAGCATTGTTCTAAGATTATTCATATAAATGCCCATCTTCCCCTCTACACTGTGAGCTCGTTGTAGGCAGGAACATGTTTTATTGTCCTCTCCCAAGTTCTCAGTAGTAATAATAATAATAATGATAATAACGATAATGATGACAGTATTTGAGTGCTTACTATGTGCCAAGCACTGTTCTAAGCACTGGTACAGTGCACTGCACACGGTAAGCGCTCAAGAAATACGATGGAATGAATGAATGGATGGATGAACAATGACAGATGGTTCCCAAGCAAACATCAGCAGAGGTGGACGGTCCCTAAACCCCAGACACATTAGTAATTAATTGATTAATTAGCAATTAAGCAATAAGAGAAGCAGTCTGGCGTTGTGGCTAGAACCCCGGGCCTGGGAGTCAGAAGGTCATGGGTTCTAATCCTGACTCCGCCACTTGTCTTCTGTGTGACCTTGGGTGAGTCACTTCGCTTCTCTGGGCCTCAGTGACCTCATCTGGAAAATGGGGATTAACAATAATGATATTTATGGTATTTGTTGAGCGCTCACTATGTGCCAAGCACTGTTCTAAGCACTGGGGTAGATACAAGGTAAGCAGGTGGTCCCACGTGGGGCTCCCACTCTTCATCCCCATTTTCCTGATGAGGGAACTGAGGCCCAGAGAAGTGAAATGACTCGCCCAAGGTCACACAGCTGACAAGCGGCGGAGCCGGGATTAGAACCCCTGACCTCTGACTCCCAAGCCCGGGCTCTTTCCACAGAGCCACGCTGCTTCTCATCATCATCATAATAATAATTATTATCATCATTACACCAAGCACACATTAGCAGTCCTTTTAGACCGTGAGCCCGTTGCTGGGCAGGGACTGTCTCTATCTGCTGCCGAATTGCACTTTCCGAGCGCTTAGTACAGTGCTCTGCACACAGTGAGCGCTCAATAAATACGACTGAATGAATCAGCAGAGAGCAGTTGATCCCTAAAGTGGCGAACTATTAGCCTAAACCAAGTCTAAACCAAGCTCACGTGAGCTGATGGCAGTCTCTGAACCATTCCTTCATTCAATCGTATTCACTGAGCGCTTACCTTGTGCAGAGCACTGTACTAAGCGCTTGGAACGGACAAGTCGGCAACAGATAGAGACAGTCCCTGCCCTCTGACGGGCTCACGGGCTCATCGGGGGAGACGGACAGACAAGAACAGGGGCGATAAATAGAATCGAGGGGAAGAACATCTCAATAAAACAATAGCAAATAAATAGAATCGAGGTGATGTACATCTCATCTCAACCCAGAAGGTCCTGGGTTCTAATCCCGGCATCGTAATAACAATGCTGGTATTTGTTAAGCGCTTACTAGGGGCCGAGCACTGTTCTAAGCGCTGGAGGAGATACGGGGTCATCAGGTCGTCCCACGTGAGGCTCACAATATTCATCCCCGTTTTCCAGATGAGGGAACTGAGGCCCAGAGCAGTGAAGTGACCGGCCCACAGTCACCCAACTGACAGGTGGCAGAGCCGGCATTCGAACCCGTGACCTCGGCTTCCCAAGCCCGGGCTCTTTCCACTGAACCACACTGTACTACGCGCGTAGTGGATAGCGGATAGTCCCTAAAC
Source organism: Ornithorhynchus anatinus (assembly GCF_004115215.2). NCBI lineage: Eukaryota > Metazoa > Chordata > Mammalia > Monotremata > Ornithorhynchidae > Ornithorhynchus > Ornithorhynchus anatinus. The sequence goes on along the minus strand of NC_041728.1, from coordinate 183,349,750 downwards.
CATGGCCGCATTAGCAGATAGCAGACGGTCCCTGAGAAGCAGATTGGTGTAGTGGGTAGAGCCCGGGCCTGGGAGTCAGTAGGTCATGGGTTCTAATCCCGGCTCTGCCGCTTGGCTGCTGTGTGACTTTGGGCAAATCGCTTCACTTCTCTGGGCCTCAGTTCCCTCATCTGGAAAATGGGGAGGGAGCCCGTGAGCCCCACGTGGGACAGGGACCGTGTCCAACCTGATCTGCTTGTATCCACCTGCGTGGCTTAGTGTAGGGAAGCAGCGCGGCTCGGTGGAAAGAGCCCGGGCAAGGGAGTCAGAGGTCATGGGTTCGAATCCCTGCTCCGCCGCTTGTCAGCTGGGTGACTGTGGGCGAGTCACTTCACTTCTCTGGGCCTCAGTGACCTCATCTGGAAAATGGGGATTAACCGAGAACCTGATTATCCTGTCTCTCCCCCAGCGCTTAGAACAGTGCTCTGCACATAGTAAGCGCTTCACAAATACCAACATTATCATTATTAAAGAGCCCGGGCCTGGGAATCAGAGGTCTTGGGTTCTAATCCCGGCTCCGCCCCTCGTCAGCTGTGTGACCTCGGGCAAGTCACTTCTCGTCCCTCTGTGACCTCATCTGGAAAATGAGGATGAAGACCGGGAGCCCCACGCGGGACAACCCGATGACCCCGGATCTCCCCCAGCGCTTAGAACGGTGCTCGGCCCGTAGTAAGCGCTTAACACATACCAGCATTGTTATTACGAGGAGCAGCGTGGCTCAGTGGCAAGAGCCCGGGCTTGGGAGTCGGAGGTCATGGGTTCTAATCCCGGCTCCGCCACCTGTCAGCTGTGTGACTTTGGGCAGGTCACTTGACTTCTCTGCGCCTCCGTTCCCTCGTCTGTAGACTGGGGCTGAAGACCGTGAGCCTCCCGTGGGACGACCTGATGGCCCTGTATCTCCCCCAGCGCTTAGAACGGCGTTGGGCCCGTAGTAAGCGCTTAACAAATACCGGCATTGTTATTATTATGATTATTCTAAATGATAGGTGTATCGGCAGAGAGCAGACGACCGCTAGCACGGGGGAGGCGGGCGAGGGGGGCAGACCTGGGGTGAGGAGGATGACGGACACGCTGATGAGGGAGCAGACCACCAGGATGACCAGAAGGGCGATGGCGATCCCTCTCCAGTTCCTCTGGGGCGGACCGCGGCCCCCCAGCTCCTGCCGGGAGAGACAAAGACCACAGTAAGCGACGAGGCCCGGCGCTTCGACCCGCCTCATTCGAACCCGGGCCCCGGGCCCCACGCCCGGAGTCGCCGTCCCTGCCCGTCGGGGCCCTCGCCGGCCCATCGTTCAGTCATCAGTCACCTCTATGGGGTATTTGTATCTGTTAAGCGCTCACTATGTGCCGAGCACCGTTCTCAGCGCCGGGGGAGACGCAGGGGAGTCGGGTCGTCCCACGTGGGGCTCACGGTCTTCATCCCCATTTGACAGACGAGGGGACTGAGGCCCAGAGAAGGGAAGTGACTTGCCCACAGTCACCCAGCTGACAAGTGGCAGAGCTGGGATTCGAACTCGTGACCTCTGACTCCAAAGCCCGTGCTCTTTCCGCTGAGCCACGGAGTCACCCCTATTTGGTATTTGTATTTGTTAAGCGCTTACTATGTGCCCAGCACCGTTCTAAGCGCCGGGGGAGACGCAGGGGAATCGGGTCGTCCCACGTGGGGCTCACGGCCTTCATCCCCATTTGACAGACGAGGGAACTGAGGCCCTGAGAAGCGAAGCGACTTGCCCAAGGTTACACGGCCGACAGGTAAGAAAGCAGCGCGGCTCAGTGGCAGGAGCCCGGGCTTGGGAGTCAGAGGTCGTGGGTTTGAATCCCGGCTCTGCCACTTGGCAGCTGTGTGACTTTGGGCAAGTGCCTTCACTTCTCTGTGCCTCAGTGACCTCACCTGTAAAATGGGGATGAAGACTGGGAGGCCCAGTGTTTTGCGCATCGTAAATGCTTAACAAATACCATCATTATCATTATTTTTACCAAGTGGTGGAGTCAGGATTAGAACCCATGACCTCTGACTCCCACCCCCGGGCTCTTGCCGCTAAGCCCCGCTGCTTCTCTACGTAACAGATAGAGACGATCCCTCCCCAACAACGGGGTCACAGTCTAGAAGGGGGAGACCGACAACAAGACAGAACGAGTAGAGAGACAAAATAAGAGCAATTATCAATAATAATAACGTTGGTATTTGTTAAGCGCTTACTAGGTGCAGAGCACTGTTCCAAGCGCTGGGGTAAATACAGGGTCATCAGGTTGTCCCCCGTGAGGCTCACAGTCTTCATCCCCATTTTCCAGATGAGGGAACTGAGGCCCAGAGAAGTGAAGTGACTCGCCCACAGTCCCACAGCTGACAAGTGGCAGAGCCGGGAGTCGAACTCATGACCTCTGACTCCGAAGCCCAGGCTCTTTAGGCGCGTACCCTGTGCCAAGCACTGTTCTAAGCGCTGGGGTAGATACAAACTAATCACACTGGACACCGTCCCGGTCCCGCACTCTTCTCCCCCTTTCGCAGATGAGGGAACTGAGGGATGGAGAAGTGCCGTGACCCGCCCAAGGTCACACAGCAGACGTGTGACACAGCCGGGATTAGAACCCAGGACATCCTGACTTGCCAGACCCGGACCGCGGCCCCTATGCCGTGCTGCTCCCTCGGAGGAGACAAGGCCTTCCCTCTTCCTTCAATCGTATTTATTGAGCGCTTACTATGTGCAGAGCACTGTACTAAGCGCTTGGGAAGTCCAATTCAGCCATAAAGAGGGACAGTCCCTGCCCACACCGGGCTCACAGTCTAGAAGGGGGGACTTGGATTGTGGCCAACCTAATTATCTGGTTGCTACCCCAGTGGTTAGTACAGAGCCTGGAACGTAGCAAGCGTTTAATAATGTTGGTATTTGTTAAATGCTTACTATGTGCAGAGCACTGTTCTGAGCGCTGGGGGAGATACGGAGTATCAGATTATCCCACGAGAGGCTCGCAACCTTAATCCCCATTTTCCAGATGAGGTCACTGAGGCACAGAGAGGTGAAGTGACTCGCCCCCAGCCACACAGCTGACAAGTGGCAGAGCCGGGATTCGAACCCGTGACCTCTGACTCCCAAGCCCAGGCTCTTTCCACTGAGCCCCGCTATACCACTTAAAAAAAACCCCAAAATGCACAGCACAATGGTCTGCACACAGTAGACTGTCAGCTCCTTGAGGGCAGGGATCCTGTCTAATGACTCTATTCTCCTCTCCCAAGTGCTCAGCACAGCGCTCTGCACACAGTCGACCGAAGATCCCCTGAGGAGAGCACCTCTCTTCAACATTGGTCACGGTGAATAATAATAATAATAATAATAATAGTGATGATATGTGTTTAGCGCTTACTAAAGAAGCAGCGTGGCTCAGTGGAAAGAAGCTGGGCTTGGGAGTCAGAGGTCACGGGTTCGAATCCCGACTCTGCCACCTGTCAGCCGTGTGACTGTGGACAAGTCACTTCACTTCTCTGGGCCTCAGTGACCTCATCTGTAAAATGGGGCTGAAGACTGGGAGCCTCACGTGGGACAACCCGCTGACCCTGTATCTCCCCCAGCGCTTAGAACGGTGCTCGGCACATAGTAGGCGCTTAACAAATGCCAACATTATTATGTGCCAAGCACTGTTCTAAGCGCTGGGGTAGAAGGCCTGGTGGTGCCACCCGTCTGGGTCTGCCCCGATGCTCCCCGATGCTGTAGCCGGGGCTGGATTCGACGCCCGGGGGAGGGACGCGAGGCTGGATGGGACGCGATCCCTGCCCCACTTTGGCCTAATTATTATTTTGTTAATGAAATGTACATCGCCTTGATTCCATTTATTTGCTATTGTTTTAATGAGACGTTCATCCCCTCGATTCCATCTATCGCCGTCGTTCTCGTCCGTCCGTCTCCCCCGATCGGACCGTGCGCCCGTCGGAGGGCGGGGACCGTCTCGATCTGTTACCGATTTGTCCGTTCCAAGCGCTCAGTACAGTGCTCTGCACATAGTAAGCGCTCAAGAAATACTATTGAATGAACGACTGGCCTCGCCGTCTCCGGGGGAGGGAGAGCGGGCCTAATCCCGTCCCCGATCCCCTCAGGATTTGTTCCCCCCGACTCAGTAACTCCGGGGGTGGCCCATCCACCTCTGCATCCGACAAAAACTCCTCACCACGTTGCTTCTCTCGTCTTATTCATTCATTCAATCGTATTAATGATGATGTTGGCGTTTTTTTAAGCGCTTACTATGTGCAGAGCACCGTTCTAAGCGCTGGGGGGGATCCAGAGTCATCAGGTCGTCCCACGTGAGGCTCACGGTTAATCCCCATTTTCCAGATGAGGGAACTGAGGCCCAGAGAAATGAAGTGACTTGCCCACGGTCACACAGCTGATAAGTGGCAGAGCCGGGATTCGAACCCATGAGCTCTGACTCCCAAGCCCGGGCTCTTGCCACTGCGCCGTGCTGCTGTTACTATGTGCAGAGCACTGTACTAAACACTTGGAATGGACAATCCGATAACAGATAGAGACCATCTCTGCCCAGTGACAGACTTAGAGTTTAATCGTTTTCTCCCAAGTGCTCAGTACAGTGTCCTGCACGCAGTAAGCGCTTGATAAATACGATTGAATAATTGAATGGCTCTGTTAAGGGCTTTGTGCGCACCGAGCACTGTGCTAAGCACTGGGGAAAGTACAGTTGTCTTGTTGTTTTGTTCGGTTTTGCTTTGCCATCCACCTCCCCCATTTAATAATCATTCATTCATTCAATAGTATTTATTGAGTCAGGATTCGAACCCATGACCTCTGACTCCCAAACCCGGGCTCTTGCCGCTGAGCATGCTGCTCTTACTATGTGCAGAGCACTGTACTAAGCGCTTGGAATGTACATATCGGCAACAGATAGAGACGATCCCTGCTCACTGACGGGCTTACGGTCTAATCGATAATATTGTTGGTATTTGTTAAGCGCTTACTATGTGCCGAGCACTGTTCTAAGCGCTGGGGGAGATACAAGGTAATGAGGTTGTCCCACATGAGGCTCACAGTCTTCATCCCCATTTGACAGATGAGGGAACTGAGGCACCGAGAAGCGAAGTGACTCGCCCAAAGTCACACAGCTGACAGGTGGGGGAGCTGGAATTCGAACCCACGACCTCTGCCTTCCAAGCCCGGGCTCTTTCCACTGAGCCACGCTGCTTCTCCCTCTTACTCTGTGCCAAACACTGTTCTAAGCGCTGGGCTAGAATACAAGGTCATCAGGTTGTCCCACGTGGGGCTCACACTCTCCATCCCCATTTTCCAGATGAGGTCACCGAGGCCCAGAGAAGTGAAGTGACTTGCCCACAGCAGACACGTGGCGGAGCCGGGATTCGAACCCATGGCCTTCTGCCTCCCAGCCCCGGGCTCTATCCATTTCACGTTGCTGCTCCCCTCGATTCTCCCAAATCCTCAGCCCGGTGCTCCGCACACAGTGAGCGCTCAGTAAATAATAATAAGGTTGGCCCTTGTTAAGCGCTCACTATGTGCCGAGCACCATTCTAAGCGCTGGGGGAGACACAAGGGAATCAGGTTGTCCCACGTGGGGCTCCCGGTCTTCATCCCCATTTTCCAGATGAGGGAACCGAGGCCCCGAGAAGTGAAGTGACTCGCCCACAGTCACCCGGCTGACAAGTGGCAGAGCCGGGATTCGAACCCACCATCTCGGACCCCAAAGCCCGGGCTCTTTCCACTGAGCCACGCTCCCACTGATCGACCCACGGCTCCCCGGGCCGGAATCTTCAACGGGAAACGTCGGAAGGTGTGCGAGCGAAGCCTCGGCCAATCCGCCTAAATCTTCCTTCGCCCACCGCCGTAACGTTTCCCAGACTGTTGTAGAAGGATTAAAGCCGATTTATCTCGGGCGGCAAGTCAGAATATCTGTGGAAAAGGAGCAGCCGCCGCTGAAATATCTACTCATTTGAAGAAGAGCTACCGCTCCGTCAGATTTTCCTGACGCTCGTCGATACTCGGACCGGTTACGATTCTCTTCCCGGGTCTTTTATGATCAAAATAAAACACCGACTCTTCCCACCCGCGGTGACGGGAAAGAGTAAATGGATATAAATTAAATGAGGAGCGGCTGGCGTGTGATTTAAACCCCGGCGTTTCGCTTATTCATCAGAAGGCCGAGCGAAACCCTCGCAAAATAACGCGGGGAGATACGCTTAAGAGGGTACGCGATAGAGCGTCATAAATATGGATTATCCGGGAAGGAAGATGATTTGAAAGGCCCCGCAGCTGCAGGAAGGATGGGTTGGGCTTTCATTAAACCCAGATATTTCAATGCTGATTTCACTTTTTTGCGGTTTCAATGGAAGAATCGGGGAAGCGGCGGGGCTCAGTGGAAAGAGCCCGGGCTTGGGAGTCAGAGGTCACGGGTTCGACGCCCGGCTCCGCCACTTGTCAGCTGACTGTGGGCGAGGCACTTCACTTCTCTGGGCCTCAGTTCTCTCATCTGGAAAATGGGGATGAAGACCGGGAGCCTCACGTGGGCCAACCCGATGACCCCGGATCTCCCCCAGCGCTTAGAACGGTGCTCGGCACATAGTAGGCGCCTAACAAATGCCAACATTATCATTATTAAGAATGAAAGGGCCCAAACTCTCTTCTCCTCCGCCTCCCACCCCCTAAATGTCAGGGGGTCCCTCAAGGGTCAATTCCGGGTCCCCTCCTAGTCTCCGTCCACCCCCGCTCCCTTGGAAAACTCCTTCGCTCCCACGGCTTCGACTCCGGCCTCTATGGGGACGATTCCCAAATCTCCCTCTCCGGCTCCGATCTCTCTCGCGCATCTCCACCTGCCTTCGAGACGTCTCTCCTCGGATGTCCCGGATAAACACGGCCAAAACAGAGTTCCTCCTCTTCCCACCCGAACCCCGTCCTCCCTCCGACTTTCCCGTCACCGCCGCCCTCCTCGCTGTCCCACAGGCCCCTAACGTCGTCCTCCACTCGTCTCGCTCGTTCAACCCGCACGTCCGACCTGCCGCCAAATCCGGCCGGTTCGACCTGCACAACGTGGCTAAGATCCGCCCTCCATCCTCACGGCTCCCATGCCGATCCAAGGCCTTCTCCCCTCCCGCCTGGATGACCGGATGGGCCTCCCGGCCGACCTCCCGTCTCTCCCCGCTCCGGTCCACACTTGGCTCTGCCGCCCGGGTCATTTTTCGACAGAAACGTTCAGTCCACGTCTCCCCGCTCCTCAAGACCCTCCTGGGGTTGCCCGTCCCTCACAGCGTGGCTCAGTGGAAAGAGCACGGGCTTTGGAGTCAGGGCTCATGAGTTCGAATCCCAGCTCTGCCACTTGTCGGCTGTGTGACTGTGGGCAAGTCACTTCACTTCTCTGCGCCTCAGTTCCCTCATCTGTAAAATGGGGATTAAGACTGTGAGCCCCACGTGGGACAACCTGATTCCCCTATGTCTACCCCAGCGCTTAGAACAGTGCTCGGCACATAGTAAGCGCTTAACAGATACCAACATTATTATTATTATTATTATGTCCCTCTCCGCGTCAGACAGAAACCCGTCACCATCGGTGACGTGGCTTAGTGGCAAGAACGCGGAGTCAGAGATCATGGGTTCTAATCCCGGCTTCGCCACTTGTCAGCTGTGTGATTTGGGGCCAGTCACTTCACTTCTCTGGGCCTCGGTTACCTCACCTGTAAAATGGGGATGGACTCTATTGACTCTATCTATCGCCATCGTTCTCGTCCGTCCGTCCGTCTCCCCCGATCAGACCGTAAGCCCGTCAAACGGCAGGGACCGTCTCTATCTGTTGCCGACTGTGCTCTGCACATAGTGAGCGCTCAATAAATACTATTGAATGAATGAATGAATGAATGAATGACTGTGAGGCCCACCTGGGACAACCTACGAGCTAGGGAAGCAGCGTGGCCGAGTGGAAAGAGGCCGGGCTTGGGAGTCAGAGATCATGGGTTCAAATCCCGGCTCTGCCACTTGTCAGCTGGGTGACTGTGGGCGAGTCACTTCACTTCTCGGTGCCTCAGTTCCCTCACCTGTAAGATGGGGATGAAGACTGGGAGCCCCACATGGGACAACCTGATCACCTTGTATCTACCCCAGGGCTTACAACAGTGCTCTGCACATAGTAAGCACCTAAAAAACAACATTATTATTATTATTGCATCTCCCCCAGTGCTTAGAACAGTGCCTGGCACATAGTAAGCGCTTAACAAATACCATTATTATTATTATTAGGAGTGGTAGACACATTCCCTGCCCACAACGAGCCCATATTCATGCCGATAAATCGATTCAATCTCTTCTTCACACTGGCTATTCCCGCTAACGTGCTCGAACGTTATTATTATTAGTAGTAATCCCAGCTCCCCCGCTCGTCTGCTGGGTGACCTCGGACAAGTCACTTCACTTCTCCGTGCCTCCCCCCTTCTAGACCGAGAGGCCGTTGTCGGGTAGGGATTGTCTCTATCTGTTGCCGAACTGTACTTTCCAAGCGCTTAGAACAGTGCTCCGCACACGGTAAGCGCTCAATAGGTACGAATGAACGAATGAATGGATGAATGTGCCTCGGTTAGCTCGTCTGTAAAATGGGGAGTGAGACTGTGAGCTCCACGTGGGACAGGGGCTGTGTCCAACCCGATTGGTTTGTATCCACCCCAGCGCTTAGTACAGTGCCTGGCACATAGTAAGCACTTATCCAATACCATAATTGGTGGCTCAGTGGCAAGAGCCCGGGCTTGGGAGTCAGAGGTCATGAGTTCGAATCCCCGCTCGGCCACTTGTCGGCTGTGTGACTGTGGGCAAGTCACTTCACTTCTCTGGGCCTCAGTTCCCTCATCTGTCAAATGGGGCTGAAGACCGGGAGCCTCACGTGGGACCGCCTGATGACCCTGTATCTCCCCCAGCGCTGAGAACGGTGCTCGGCACATAGTAAGCGCTTAACAGATACCAACATTATTATTATTATTAATTAACATTAGTATTAGTATTAATAATAATAGCTATAGCAATAATAGTGCAATGCTTTGCACACCATAACGCTTAATAAATATGATGGAATGAATGAAGATAGACTAATAATAGTCTCTAGACTGTAAGCCCGGTGTGGGCAGGGATTGTCTCTCTTTATTGCTGAACTGTACTCTCCTAGCGCTTAGTACAGTGCTCCGCACACGGTAAGCGCTCGATAAAAACGATTGAATGAATAACATGCACTGGGGGAGACGCAAGATAATCAAGTGGGACACAGTCCCTGCCCCACACGGGGCTCAGAGTGGGAAGGAGAAAAGGGACTGGATCCCCATTTTACAGATGTGGAAACCAAGGCAGAGAGAATCCTTCAGCGGTGTTTACTGAGCGCATACTGTGTGCAGAGCACTGTACTGAGCGCTAGGGAGAGGACAATACAACAAAATCAGTAGACGGGTTCCCTCCCCACAATAATTAATAATAAAAACAATAATAATAATAATAACGAAGATGGTATTTGCTAAGCGCTTACTATGTGGCAGGCACCGTTCGAAGCGCTGGGGTGGATACAAGCAGTTGGGATTGGACCCAGTCCCTGACCCACGTGGGGCTCACAGTCTCCATCCCCAAGTTACAGATGAGGGAACTGAGGCCCAGAGAATAATAATAATGATAACGTTGGTATCTGTTAAGCGCTTACTACGTGCCGAGCACTGTTCTAAGCGCTGGGGGAGCTACAGGGTCATCAGGTTGTCCCATGTGAGGCTCACCGTCTCAATCCCCATTTTACAGACGAGGTAACTGAGACCCAGAGAAATCAAGTGACTTGCCCAAGGTCACACAGCAGACAAGTGGCGGAGCCGGGATTAGAACCCGCGACCTCTGACTCCCAGGCCCGGGCTCTGTCCACTATGCCATGCTGCTCCTCCAACAGTCTAGAGGGGGATCAGACATTAAACGAGAACATAATAATGTTGGTATTTGTGAAGCGCTCACTATGTGCCGAGCACCGTTCTAAGCGCTGGGGGAGATACAGGGTCATCAGGTCGTCCCACGGGAGGCTCCCGGTCTTCATCCCCATTTTACAGACGAGGGAACTGAGGCACAGAGAAGTCAAGTGACCTGCCCAAAGTCACACAGCTGACAAGAGGCGGAGCCGGGATTAGAACCCACGACCTCTGACTTCCAACGTCGGGGAAACAGTAGACAACCCCACCATCTTTCCCGCCTCACAAGCCCAAGACTGTGAGCCCGTCATTGGGCAGGGATGGCCTCTATCTGTTGCCGAATTGTCCATTCCAAGCGCTTAGTACAGTGGTCTCCGCGCATAGTAGGTGCTCAATAAATAGCGGCTTGGTGTCAGCCTCCACTCCTGTCACTCATCCCACCGACACAGCCCATCGGTCACCAAATCCTGTCAGTCCCAGGATTCCTCTCCATCCTTTCCTCTCCATCCTAACCGCTCCGACGCCGATTCATTCGATCGCTTTATTGAGCGCTCCCTGTGTGCCGAGAACCGTGCTAAGCTCCAAGGCCTCGCCTCATCCTCTCCTTCCCGGATGACCCTATCAGCCTCCTCGCTGACCTCCCTGCCTCCCGACTCTCCCTGCTCCGGTGACGGGTTCGTCTTTGATGCCGAGGTGGACGGGCGACCGCTGGAGGGTCTCGGGGGGGCGGGGAGACGTGGGCCGAGTGCTTAGCGCAGTGCTCTGCCCGCGGTACGCGCTCAATGCTTTGATGCTATCGGTGCCTGTCGACCTAGAGAAGCAGCGTGGTACAGTGGAAAGAGCGTGGGCTTGGGAGTCAGAGTTCATGGGTTCGAATCCCGGCTCCGCCACTTGCCAGCTGTGTGACTTTGGGCAAGTCACTTCACTTCTCTGGGCCTCAGTGACCTCATCTGTAAAATGGGGATTAAAACTGTGAGCCCCACGTGGGACACCCTGATCACCTTGTATCCCCCAGCGCTTAGAACGGTGCTTTGCACATAGTAAGCGCTTAACAAATACCACCATTTATTTATTTAACCCTGTTTTGTTGTCGGTCTCCCCTCTTCTAGACCGGGAGCTCGTTGTCGGGCCAGGATGGTCTCTATCTGTTGCCGAATTGGACTTCCCAAGCGCTCAGTAGAGTGCTCTGCACACGGCAAGCGCTTAACAAATACGAAAAATAATAATAATAAAGTTGGTATTTGTCAAGCGCTTACTATGTGCCGAGCGCTGTTCTAAGCTCTGGGGGAGATACGGGGTCATCAGGTTGTCCCACGGGAGGCTCCCAGTTGATCCCCATTTTACAGATGAGGTCACTGAGGCCCAGAGAAGTGCAGTGACTTGCCTACAAACACCCAGCTGACAAGTGGCGGAGCCGGGATTTGAACCCATGAGCTCTGCCTCCCAAGCCCGGGCTCTTGCCACTGAGCCACGCTGCTTCTCTAATAATAAATCGTGAATACCACCGATGGATGAATCGACATCGTCAGATACGGAAGACCTTGTCCCCGAAAGACCCGGACTGTCCCCTTCTTAAACTGGCTCAAGCCAGGAGAAATCGTTATTTATTATTATTATGAAAATGCCATTATTATTATTAAATCAAGGCCAAGAATCTAATTCCGATTTTGACCCAGTTCACCGTCTATGTTTAGTTTTCCAAACAATCCCACAGGCCTCCTCAAATCCCCCGTGGCCCTTCCCCTTCATTTTCTCGTTTTAATGAACTCCGGAGGCAATCTTCATTCCGCTCTTCTTTTCCTCACATCCTTTCACGCTTCCCTCTTCGAACACCCTCTGAGCCTGAGATTCGGAGAAGCGGCGAGGCCCGGCGGGTAGAGCCCGGGCCTGGGTGTCGGAAGGTCCTGGGTTCTAATCCCGCCTCCGGCCACCCGTCTCCCGGGTGACCCTGGGCTCCCCCTTCCTTGGAGCCTCAGCCACCTCATCTGTAAAATGGGGTTGAAGGCCGTGAGCCCCATGCGGGGGCTTGGATTGTGTCCCACCTAATTACCTTGTATTCATTCGTTGGTTCGGTGGTATTTACTGAGCGCTTACCGGGCGCAGAGCACTGTCCTAAACGCTTGGAAAGTCCAACTGGGCGACAGATAGAGACGATCCCTGCCCGATAACGGGCTCACGGTCTAGAAGGGGGAGACAGGCAACAAAACAAAACAAGTAGACGGGCATCGATACCATCAATCCCGGTGCGTAGAACACAGCACACGGTAAGCGCTCAGTAAATACGATGGAATCGAACAGTGCCCGGCACATAGTAAACGCTCAACAAATGCCACTCAGAAAAAAAGTCACAGTAATCAGGCCGTTGGACACCTTCTAGCGGGAACGCTTTGGGACCGTGAGCCCGTCACTGGGCAGGGACGGTCTCTATCTGTTGCCGAATTGTCCATTCCAAGCGCTTAGTCCGGTGCTCTGCACCTAGGAAGCGCTCAATAAATACTATTGAATGAATGAATGGCTGATTTCTCAAGCACACCTCCTCCAAGAGGCCTTCCCCAATTGAATCCTCGATTCCTCTTCTCCCATTCCCATCCGCGTCGCCCTTTGGATTGGATTTGCTCCCTTTATTCACCCCCCTCCCCATCCCCACGGCGCTTATATCCGTATCCGTCCTTCATATATTTCTATTAATGTCCCTCTCCCCCGTTAGACTTTTATTTCTATTGATGCTACTGATGCCTGTTGGCTCGTTTTGGATGTCTGTCTCTACCTTCTAAAAAAAAAAAATGTTGGTATTTGTTAAGCGCTTACTATGTGCCTAGCACTGTTCTAAGCACTGGGGAGACACAGGGTCATCAGGTTGTCCCACATGAGGCTCACAGTTAATCCCCATTTTACAGATGAGGTCACTGAGGCCCAGAGAATAATAACAATGTTGGTATTTGTTAAGCGCTTACTATGGGCAGAGCACTGCTCTAAGCGCTGGGGGAGATACAGGGTCATCGGGTCGGCCCACGTGAGGCTCACAGTTAATCCCCATTTTACAGATGAGGGAACGGAAGCAGAGAGAAGTGAAGTGACTCGCCCACAGTCACCCAGCTGACAAGGGGCAGAGCCGGAATTCGAACCCATGACCTCGGTCTCCCAAGCCCGGGCTCTTTCCACGGAGCCACGCTGCTTCTAGACTGTGAGCCCACTGTGGGCAGGGATTGTCTCTATTTATTGTGGAATTGTAGTCTCCAAGCGCTTAGGACAGTGCTCTGCACACAGTAAGCGCACAATCAATGCAATTGAATGAATGAATGAATAGTGGGCAGGGGAAGTGCTTATCAACTCTGATAACAATCATCATAATGCAATTTTTTTTAAAACGCTGCTGCACTGTACTCTCCCAAAAGCGAAGTTCAGTGCTCCCTCCTCACCTCCGCCAAACTAGCTCACTTCCCCCCTTCCAAGCCCTCCCGAGAGGTCCCCTCCTCCAGGAGGCCTTCCCGGACCGAGCCCCCCACCCCCCCGCTCCTCCTCCCCTCCCCGTCGCCCCGCCTCCCTCCTTCTATTTATTTTATTAATGATGTGTCTACATCTCTAATTCTATTTATTTCTATTGATGCTACTGAGGCCTGTTTACTTGTTTTGATATCTGTCTCCCCCGTTCTAGACGGTGACCCCGCTGTGGGCCGGGACTGTCTCTCTTTGATGCTGAATTGTACTTTCCAAGCGTTTAGTACGGTGCTCCGCACGCTGTGATAAATACGACGGAGTGAATGGATGCTCTGCACACAGAAAGCGCTCAAAACGTATGATCGATGGATTACAGAGATGTAAAAAAAGCATACGATACATCTGTATTTTCTATGGGGATTGTGAGAATTTAAGGACTTCGGCACTGGGGAGAAGGAGAAGGCTGGGGACAGAGCTGGTTTGTCGGATTTATTCGTTCGATCGTATTGATTGATGGCTTTCTGTGTGCAGAGCACTGTACTAAGCACTCGGGAGAGGACAACAATAAACAGACACACTCCCTGCTCACAACGAGCTTCCAATCTAGGGGGGATGAAGGGAGAGGGGATTCCAGGCTGGAGAGAGGATCTGGACTGATCCGGGAGGGAAGGTGGGATAGGATAATAATAACGATCATAATAATGTTCATTCATTCAGTAGTATTTATTGAGCGCTTACTATGTGCAGAGCACTGTACTAAGCGCTTGGAATGGACAAATCAGTAACAGATTTAAATCAGAGTAAATCATAAGTGGGTTCCGCCTGGCTGGGCCCGGGTGTCCGGCCACACGCGGGTAACATACGAGTATATTCCTCCATTAGGGAAGTTCTATCACCGTATTCCTCCTCAAAGGGAAGGCCGATCCGATGCGTCTAAATAAGCAAATAATTCAATTCGCCCCACGGAATAGATTTTATACAAAAACCCAGGCTTTCCGTTCCCGGCCTGTCTCTCTCTCGCCACGCCGATTCCGAACGAACCCGTCCCCGGCGACGGGTGACTCTACCCCGGGGCTTAGTGCGGTGTTTGACACATAGGAAGCGTTTAACAACATCTCCTCCCTGTTCTCTCTCCCTCCCTCCAGGCCGGCATCCCCTCCTGCCTTCAGGACGTCTCCACCCGGATGTCCGCCCGCCACCTAAAACTCAGCACTTCCCAGACCGAGCTCCTCATCTTCCTTCCCCAACCCCGTCCTCTCCCAGACTTTCCCATCCCCGTGGCCGGCACCGCCGTCCTTCCCGTCTCCTGGGCCCGCGACCTCGGTGTCGTCCTTGACTCCGCTCTCTCATTCCCCCCACACGTCCAATCTGTCCCCAAACCTGCCTGTCTCAGCTTTACAACATCGCCAAGATCCATCCTTTCCTCTCCATCCAAACCTCTACCACGTTAGTACGATCACTCATCCTGTCCCTCCTGGATGACGGCTCCTTTCTGACCTCCCAACCTCCTGCCTCTCCCCACTCCAGTGCAGACTTCACTCCGCTGCCCCTATCATCTTCCTACAAAAACATTGAGGACATGTCACCCCCCTCCTCAAAAATCTCCAATGGTTGCCCTTCCACCTCCCCATCAGACAAAATCTCCTCACTATTGGCTTTAATGCCCCCCAAGGCCCGGCCCCGTCCTCCCTCCCCTCCCTTCCGTCCTCCTCCGTCCCGGGCCTCGCACTCCGCTCCTCCGCCGCCGCTCGCCTCCTCCCCGGGCCTCCGGCTCGCCCGGCCCGCCGAAGGCCCCCGGCCCACGTCCCGCCTCTGGCCTGGACGCCCTCCCTCCTCAAATCCACCAAATAATCCCACTTTCCCCCTTCAAGCCCTACTGAAAGGTCACCTCCTCCAGGAGGCCTTCCCACACCGAGCCCCCCTTTTCCTCCGCTCCCCCAATCTTGCCCCGACTCCCTCCGTTTACCCCCCGTCCCCGCCCCACAGCACTTGAGAACCCATGTGCATATTTATAATTCTATTTGTGTGTATTAATGATGTGTATATATTTATAATTCTATTTATTTATAATGATGCTTCTGATGCCTGTTGACTTGTTCTGTTGTCTGTCTCCCCCTTCTAGACTGTGACCCCGTTGTTGGGTCTGTTGCCAAACTGTATATTCCAAGCGCTTAGAACAGTGCCCTGCCCAGAGTAAGCGCTCAATAAATATTATTGAATGAATGAATGAAATACCACAATTATTATTATTATTACAATATACCAATAGAAAGATTCCTGCCCACATCGAGCTCATAGTCTCCCAATTGTATTGGACTCTCCAAAGTGCTCAGTACAGTGCTCTGTACATAGTAGACTATAAATTATTGGGGGCTAAGGATTGGTGTCTGCTGACTCCTGTTATTCTCTCCCAAGTGTACTCCCAAAAGAAGCACTGAGGCCTGGTGGTTAAAGCAGGGCCTGGGAGTCATAAGGTCGTGGGTTCTAATCCCGGCCCCGCCACTTGTCTGCTGTGTGACCTTGGCCTAGTCCTTTCACTTCTCTGGGCTTCAGTTCCCTCCTCTGTAAAATAGAGGTGAAGAGTGGGTGCCCTGCGTGGGACTTTCATTCATTCATTCCTTCAATCGTATTTATTGAGCGCTTACTATGTGCAGAGCGCTGTACTAAGCACTTGGAAAGTCCAATTCAGCCACAAAGAGAGACAATCCCCGCCCACACCGGGCTCACGGTCTCGAAGGGGGGACGTGGATTGTGTCCAATCTAATTATCTGATTTCTACCCCAGTGGTTAGTACAGAGCCTGGAACGTAGCAGGCGCTTAACAGATACTACGTAAAAAAAAAAACCCAAAATGCACAGCACAGTGCTCTGCACACAGTAGTCTGTCAGCTCCTTGAGGGCAGGGATCCTGTCTAGTGACTCTATTCTCCTCTCCCAAGTGCTCAGCACAGCGCTCTGCACACAGTGGCCTGAAGATCCCCTGAGGAGAGCACCTCTCTTCAACACTGGCCACGCTGAATAATAATAATAATGATGATGATGATGGTATGTGTTAAGCACTTACTATGTGCCAAGCACTGTTCTAAGCGCCGGGGTAGATACCAGGTCATCAGGTTGTCCCCCGTGGGGCCCACGGTCTTCATCCCCATTTCTCAGATGAGGAAACTGAGGCCCAGAGAAGTTAAGTAAATAATGATGGTATTGGTTATGCGCTTACTACGTGCCAAGCACTGCTCTAAGCGCTCGGGTAGATACAAGATCATCAGGTTGTCCACGTGGGGCTCGCAGGCTTCATTCCCATTTGACAGATGAGGTCACTGAGGCCCGGAGCAGTGAAGCGACGTGCCCAAGGTCACCCAGCGGACAAGCGGCGGAGCCGGGATTAGAACCCACGACCTCTGACTCCCAAGCCCGGGCTCTTGCCACTGAGCCCCGCTGCGGCTGAATCTAGCGGCAGCCCAAAGGAGACAGCAGTAAATCATGTTTATGGAGCCAATTACCACTTCTGTCAACTTTTAATTCAGTCGTCTACCGTTTGCAAAGATTTGCTCCACATTTGCATAGACTCCCCTGGGACTAAAGAAATTCAGGCCCAAGCCTTTTTCCCTCTGGTTTTTGACTCCCCGAGACCAGCTCTTCAGTAGAAAGGCACCTCTGCGTCTCGCCTGACTAGACCGTCGGCTCCTCGAAGGCAGGGATCGTCTCTGCTAACTCTCCTCTCCTCGCCCCGGCGCTCAGCACGGTGCTCTGCACGCAGTAGACGGAAAGGTCCATGAAGCCAGAGCTCACATCAAAGAAGCAGCGTGGCTCAGTGGCAAGAGCCCGGGCTTGGGAGTCAGAGGTTATGAGTTCGAATTCCAGCTCGGCCGCTTGTCAGCTGTGTGGCTGTGGGCGAGTCACTTCACTTCTCTGGGCCTCAGTTCCCTCATCTGGAAAATGGGGATGAAGACTGGGAGCCTCACGTGGGACAACCCGATGACCCTGTGTCTCCCCCAGCGCTTAGAACGGTGCTGGGCACGTAGTAAGCGCTTAACAAATACCAAGATTACTATTATTATTATTATTAGATCCAATCACTCCATTGGATTCTCCCATCTTCTAGACCGTTCTCCCCACATCTAGACCGCGACCCTGTTGTCGGGTAGGGATCGTCTCTCTCCGTTGCCCGTTTGGACTTTCCAAGCGCTTAGTACAGTGCCCCGCACCCGGTAAGCGCTCAATAAATACGACTGAATGAATGAATTCTCCCGAGTGTTCAGTCCAGTGCTCTGCACTCCTTCGGGGCAGGGGACACGTCTACGCAGTCCCTTGTATTGTCCTCTCCCAAGCGCTTAATCCGTAATTATAATAATGATAGTATTTGTTAAGCGCTTACTATGTGCCAAGCACTGCTCTAAGCCTTGGGGTACACGCAAGGTCATGAGGTTGGACATAGTTTCTGCCCCACACGGGGCGCACAGTCTTAAATCGCCATTTTACAGATGAGGGAACTGAGGCAAAGAGAAGTTAAGAGACAAAATAATAATAATTATAATAATAATAATAACTATAATAACAATGATGATGGTATTTCCTAAGTGCCAAGCACTGTTTTAAGCACCGGGCGAGATACAATATCATCAGGTTGGACACAGTCCCAGTCCCACGTGAGGCTCACAGTCTTAATCCCCATTTTACAGATGAGGGAACTGAGGACAAGAGAAGTTAAGAGACTTAATAATAATAACAATAATAATGATGATTGTATGTGTTAAGCGCTTACTATGTGCCCAGCACTGTTCTAAGCCCTGGGGGAGATACAAGTTCATCAGGTTGCCCCACGTGGGGCTCACAGTCTTCATCCCCATTTTAGGGATGAGGTCACTGAGGCGAAGAGAAGTGAAGGTCACCCAGCAGACAAGCGGCGGAGCCAGGATTAGAACCCACGTCCTCTGACTCCCAAGCCCGGGCTCTTCCCACTAAGTCCCGCCGCTTCACTACACCATAAGCGCTCAATAAATAGCACGGAGGGATTAGTCCAGGACCCAACACTTCTAACACGTGAATCTAACTTCGAATCCCGGCTCTGCCGCTTGTCAGCTGTGTGACTGTGGGCAAGTCACTTCACTTCTCTGGGCCTCAGTTCCCTCATCTGCAAAATGGGGATGAAGACTGTGAGCCCCACGTGGGACAACCTGATCACCCTGTATCTCCCCCAGCTCTTAGAACAGTGTTCTGCACATAGGAAGCGCTTAACAAATAACATTAATTAATGTGGGCTGTCTTCATTTCCCTGAAACTCCCAATTCAGGAAATTCAGGGAGGCCAATGTGGCTAAGGAGAAAATCCTGGAGGCTGGGAGTCACTCGGCACTGTACTAAATGCTTGGGAGAGGACAATTTAATAGTAAACAGACATTATCATTGATAATAATAATAATAATAATAATAATGGTATTTGTTCAGCCCTTACTATGTGCCAGGCCCTGTGGTAGATACCAGCAAATCGAGTTGGACACAGTCCCTATGTCCCAGCGGGGCTCACGGTCTCAATCCCCATTTTCTTCATTCATTCAATCTTATTTCTTGTGCGTTTACTGTGTGCAGGGCACTGTACTAAGCGATTGGAATGTACAATTCGGCAACAGATAGAGACCATCCCTGCGCAACAATGGGATTTTACGGATGAGGAAACTGAGGCCCAGAGAGTGACTTATCCAAGGTCACACACCAGATGAGTGGGGGATGCGGGATTCAAACCCATGACCTTCTGACTCCCAAGTCCGTGCTCTGTGGGCTTCGCCAGGCTGAGTTTAGGTCTCGCGGGGCATCGCAGCTCCACACCTTCATGCAGTGGCCAAACCCTTGTCGGTTCTTCCTCCAGATCCTTCCTGGAATCCTCCCTCTCCTCTCCGTCCAAACGGCTCCCACGCTGATCCAAGCCCTCATCCCATCCCTCCTTGACTCCTGGATCGGCCTCCCCGCTGACCTCCCGGCCTCCGGCCTCTCCCCACTCCGGTCCACGTTTCGCTCTGCCTCCCGCGTCGTCTTTCGACAAAAACGTTCAGTCCGCGTCTCACCGTTCCTCAAGACCTTCCGGGGGTCGCCCGTCCCCCTCCGCATCGGACAGAAACCCGGCACCGTCGGCTTTAAAGGCGTCCATCAAGTCACCCCTTCCTCCCTCACTTGTCCGCTCCGTTCCTCTCACGCCAACCCACTCTCCGTACTGAGAAGCAACACGGCCTAGTGGACAGAGTCCGGGCCTGGAAGTCGGAGGACCTGGGTTCTAATCCCGCCTCCACCATTTCCAGCACTTAGTACAGTGCCCTGCACTCTGAACAGCTTGGTACATAATACTAAGCACAGAGTAAGCGCTTAACAAATACCATCATCATTATTATTATTCTTTGCCAGCTGGGTGACTTTGGGCGAGTCACTTCTCTGGGCCTCAGTTCCCTCCTCTGCAAAATGGGGATTCGATCCCTATTCTCCCTCCTACTTAGACTGTGAGCCCCATAGGGGACCTGATTATCTTGATTAATAATGTAATAGTAATAATAATAATGTTGGTATTTGTTAAGTGCTTACTATGTGCCGAGCGCTGCTGTAAGCACTGGTGTAGATACAGGATAATCAGGTTGTCCCACGTGGGGCTCCCAGTCTTCATCCCCAATTCACAGATGAGGTCACTGAGGCACCGAGAAGCGAAGTGACTTGCCCAAAGTCACCCAGCTGTCAGGTGGCGGAGGCGGGATTAGAACCCATGACCTCTGACTCCTAAGCCCCTGCTCTTTCCACTGCGCCACACTGCTTCTCTAATGTACCCCAATGCTTAGTACAGTGCTTGACGCCTAGTAAGCGTTTACGAGACACCGTGATCATTTTCCTTATTATTACCATTATTAATAATCATTACCGATTGGCTACAGAGTTGGTTAGCGACAGATTGTTTCTGGCTTTTTTGCATGTCACTCGACTTCCGCACCTTGATGATGACGACGAAGATGATGATAAGGGTATTTATTAAGCGCTTCCCGCGCGCCAGGCACCGTACGAAGCCTGGGGTGGATTCGAGCAAATCGGGTCGGACACAGTCCCTGTCCCGCGTGGGTTTCGCGGTCTTCATCCCCATTTTCCAGATGAGGTCAGTGAGGCCAGAGAAGTGACGCGACTCATCCAAGGTCACCCAGCAGACACGCGGCGGAACGGGGATTAGAACCCATGACCTTTCGATTGCCAGGCTCGTGCTCTATGCCCTACGCTGTGCTGCTTCAGAGATACGGCGATTCTTTTCATTATCATCATCATTATTACCAACTGGCTACAGCGTTGGTTAGCAGAATACTTTTTTTGGAGGGGAGGATCGGTGCTCGTTCATTCATTCATTCAAAAGTATTTATTGAGCGCTTACTAGGTGCAGAGCACTGGACTAAGCGCTTGGAATGAACAAGTCGGCAACAGATAGAGACGGTCCCTGCCGTCTGACGGGCCTACGGTCTGATCGGGGGAGACGGGCGGACGAGAACGATGGCGATAAATAGAGTCGAGGGGAAGAACAGCTCGTCTCATCTTCCACAGCGTGGTGCAAATAATAATAATGACGACATTTGTTAAGCGCTTACTATGTGCCAAGCACTGTTCCAAGGGCTGGGGAGGATACAAGGTCATCAGGTTGTCCCACGTGGGGCTCACAGTCTCCATCCCCATTTTGCAGCCGAGGAAACTGAGGCCGGAGAGGTGAAACGACTGGCCCCAAGTCACACAGCTGACAAGCGGCGGAGTGGGGATTTGAACCCGGGATCTCTGACTCTCCGGCCCGGCTCTTTCCACCGGGCGACGTTAAGCGAAGCTGCAGGATCGGCTGAGCCAGATACAATTCCGTGATCCCGATGCCCTCGTCTTTCCAAGTGGGCGACGGTGGGTGGGAAGCTGGGAATTGTGGATGGAATTGGATCCGCTGAAAAGGGCAGAGCTCGAGGAAGTTCATTCTCGCCCCTCGTAGGAAGGGTTTGTTGCCGAATTATCATTCATTCAATAGTATTTATTGAGCGCTTACTATGTGCAGAGCACTGGACTAAGCGCTTGGAATGGACAAATCGGTAACAGATAGAGACGGTCCCTGCCCTTTGACGGGCTTACGGTCTAATCGGGGGATTAGACTGTATCACATCTATCACATCTCCCCACTCCTCAATAATAATAATAATAACGAAGATGATATTTGTTAAGCGCTTACTATGTGCCCGGCACTGTTCTAGGCGCCGGGGTCCATGTGGGGCTCAGAGGCTTCATCCCCATTTTCCAGAGGAGGTCACTGAGGCCCAGAGAAGTGAATCGACTTGCCCAAAGTCGCACAGCTGACAAGTGGCGAAGTCGGAATTAGAACCCACGACCTCTGACTCCCAAGCCCGGGCTTTTGCCGCTGAGCCACACGGCTTTTATACAGCTCTTCTGCGCTGTTCTCCAAAAGTCCAGGAAAAACAAGAGCAAAGTGCGGGACTCTTCTCAGGGGGCTACGAGGTCTTATTAATATCATAATAATATTTGTTAAGCGTTTCCTTCGTGGCAGGAACTGTACTAAGCGCTGGGGTGGATGCAGTGCTTAGAACACTGCTGGGCACATAGTGAGCGCTTAATAAATGCTATCATTATTATTATTGCAGAAGCAGCATGGCGTCGCGGCTAGAGCTCAGAAGGACCTGGGTTCTAATTCCGGCTTGGGCGCTGTCTGCTGCGTGACCTTGGGCAAGTCACTTCGCTTCTCCGGGCCTCAGTTCCCTCATCTGGAAAATGGAGACCGTGAGCACCCCTTGGGACTGTGATCGACCCAATTTGCTGGTATCCACCCCAGCGCTTAGTACACGGCCTGGCACAAGGTTAAGCGCTTAATAAACACCACCATCATTATTATTATTATCACTACAAGCAACAGTTTGGACGGAGTCCCTGTTCCCCATGGGGCTCACAGTCTTCATCCCCATTGGACAGATGAGGAAACTGAGGCCCAGAGAAGTGAAGGGACTTTCATAAGACACGTTCCGAGCCCACAACAAGCTTACGGTCTAATCGGGGAGACCGCCATAAACTCCCCCGAGCTCACGCTCTGAGGCGCTGGAGAACAGGGATGAACTCCCCATTTGACAGACGGGGAAACTGAGGCGCGGAGGGGTGAATAATACTGATGGCATTCGTTAAGCAGTTCCTATGTGCCAAGCACTGCTCTAAGCGCCGGGGTAGATACAATAATAATGTTATTAATGTTGGTATTTGTTAAGCGCTTACTCTGTGCAGAGCACTGTTCTAAGCGCTGTGCTAGATACAGGGTCATCAGGTCGTCCCACGTGAGGCTCACAGTTAATCCCCATTTTACAGATGAGGTCACTGAGGCACAGAGAAGTGCTACGTGACTTGCCCACAGCTACACAGCTGATAAGGGGCAGAGCCGGAATTCAAACTCATGACCTCTGACTCCCAAGCCCGGGCTCTTTCCACTGAGTAATGAAGTTGTCCCGCATGAAGAGACCTGCCCCGAATCCCACGGCCGGCGGTCGATCCGTCACATCTGCCGGGCGCTGACCGTGCGCGGAGCACTATACTAAGCGCCGGGGAGAGGGCTATAATAATAATAATAATAATGTTGGTATTTGTAAGTGCTTACTATGTGCAGAGCACTGTTCTAAGCGCTGGGGGAGATACAGGGTCATCGGGTCGTCCCACGTGGGGCTCCCAGTCTTCATCCCCATTTTCCAGATGAGGTCACTGAGGCCCAGAGAAGTGAAGTGACGCCCACAGTCACATAGCTGACAGGTGACAGAGCCGGGATTTGAACCCATGACCTCTGGCTCCCGAGCCCGGGCTCTTTCCACTGAGCCACCTGTTTCTCCATATGCCAGAGTGGGCCAGAGCTGGAATTCGAACCCGTGTCCTCCGGGAGCTTTCCGCTAGGCCACCCCGCTTCCAACGGAGCTTGCCATCCACAAAGCCGCGACAAAAGCCAGGAACTCGATTTTTTTACTGTGTTAGGCGTTCAAAACGTCATTACTTGGATGATTACTTAGGTAATCACCACTCGCTGCGAGTATTTCAAGCAACCTGCTGTCATTTAGAGAATGCAACAATACGTTACATTGCAAAATCTTTCAAAATCTTTCTATATAGGGAGGGGTGTCGCTTATGAAAATATTGAAACCCGGCCTGGGTGGTCAGAAATAACTGATTATCCCTTCATTCTTCCTTCCCGTGAATATTAGAGAAGCAGCGTGGCTCAGTGGAAAGAGCCTGGGCTTTGGAGTCAGAGGTCGTGGGTTCGGATCCAGACCCGGTCACCTGTCAGCTATGTGACTGTGGGCTTCTCTGTGCTTCAGTGACCCCCATCTGTAAAATGGGGATTAACTGTAAGCCTCACGGGGGACAACCTGATGACCCTGTATCTCCCCCAGCGCTCAGAACAGTGCTCAGTACGTAGTAAGCGCTTAACAAATACCAACGTTATTATTATTATTATCATTATCGTTATTATTATTATTATTATAATTCTCGGGCAGAATTCTTCCAGACGATCTGTTCTGCAGGGGCCGGCAATCGAAAATAATAATAATAATCGGGGTATCTGTTAAGCGCTTACTATGTGCTGGTCACTGTACTAAGCGCTGGGGTAGATACGAGATGACGGGGTTGGACCCGGTTCCCGTCCCGCCCGGGGCTCACGGCCTCCACCCCCATTTTCGAGATGAGGCAAAGAGAGGTGAAGTGACTCGGCCAAGGTCACACAGCGGACAGGTGGCACAGCCGGCATAACGACGATGGACTTGAGGAAGGGTTTGTTGGGTGCCAAGCACTGTACTAAGCGCTGGGGAAGCTTCAAAATTATCAAGGCGGGCACAGTCCCTGTCCCACACGGGGTTCCGAAGCAGCGTGGCTCAGTGGCAAGAGGCCGGGCTTGGGAGTCATAGGTCATGGGTTCGAATTCCGACTCTGCCACTTGTCAGCTGTGTGACTGTGGGCAAGTCACTTCACTTCTCTGGGCCTCAGTTCCCTCATCTGTCAAATGGGGACGAAGACCGTGAGCCTCACGTGGGACAACTTGATGACCCTGTATCTCCCCCAGCGCTTAGAACAGTACTCTGCACATAGTAAGTGCCACCTGTCACCTGTGTTACTTTGAGCAAGTCACTTCACTTCTCGGTGCCTCAGTTCCCTCATCTGTAAAATGGGGATGAAGACTGTGAGCCTCACGTGGGACAACTTGATGACCCTGTATCTCCCCCAGCGCTTAGAACAGCGCTCTGCACATAGTAAGCGCTTAACAAATACCAACATTATTAAAAAGGAGGGAGGACAGGGATTAAATCCACTTTTTGCAGGAGAGGAAACTGAGGCCCAGAGAAGGGGAGTCACTTGCCCAAGGTCCTCCGCAGCAAGCAAGCGGTGGAGTGGGATTAGAACCCAGGACCTCTGACTCCCAGGCCCCAGGCTCTTTCCTCTAGACCGTGCTGCTCCTCTGCAACCGTAGTGAGGAGCAGCGTAGCCTAGTGGGTAGAGCCTGGCCCCGGGAGTCAGAAGGACCTGGATTCTAATCCCGACTCTGCCGCTTCCCTGCTGTGTGACCTTGGGCGAGTCATTTACCTTCTCTGCGCCTCAGTTCCCTCATCTGTTAAATGGGGATGGAGACCATGAGTTCCTCGGGGGATGGGGATTGGGTCCAACCTTGTACCAGCGCATCCCGGAACAGAGTGAGCGCTTAACAAATTCCACAATCCCCCAATTAGGAGTAGAGGCATTTATTGGACACCCCATCCGGAGCACTGTACTGGGCACTTGGGAAATACCGAATAAAGAACAGGCCCTTTCCCTGACCACAGGAGCTTTCGGTTTTAGGAGGGAGACAGAAAAATTAGCACAAGACTGGGTAAGATAAATAGATGAAAAAACAAAGTAATTCCTTAGATGAGTCACTTAACTTCTCTGTGCCTCGGTTTCCTCATCTATAAAACGAGCGTGGCTCAGTGGAAAGAGCCCGGGCTGGGGAGTCAGAGGTCATGGGTTCAAATCCCGGCTCTGCCGCTTGTCAGCTATATGACTTTGGGCAAGTCACTTCACTTCCCTGTGCCTCGGTTACCTCATTTGGAAAATGGGGATGCAGACTGTGAGCCCCACGTGGGACAACTTGATCACCTTGTATCCCCCCCACCGCTTAGAACAGTGCTTTGCACAGAGTAAGCGCTTAACAAATACCATCGTTATTATTATTATTCTCTGGGCCTCAGTCACCTCATCCGTAAAATGGGGATGAAGTCTGTGAGCCCCACGTGAGACAACCTGAGGACCTTGTATCTCCCCCGGTGCTAAGAACGGTGCTTTGCGCACAGTTTAACAAATACCATCGTTATTATTATTATTATTATTATTCTCTGGGCCTCAGTCACCTCACCTGTAAAATGGGGATGAAGACTGTGAGCCCCACGTGAGACAACCTGAGGACCTTGTTTCTCCCCCAGTGCTTAGAACAGTGCTCGGCACATAGTAAGGGCTTAAATGCCAACATCATTATTATTACTGCAAGCCCCATGTGGGACAGGGACTGTGTCCCACCAGATTATCTTGACTCTACCCCAGCGTATAGCACATAGTAAGTGCTTATCAAATACATTTAGGAGGAGGAGGAGGAGGAGCTACAGTTGCCTGTTGACTTGTTTCGACGCCTGCCTCCCCCCTTCTAGACTGTAAGCCCGTTGTGGGCAGGGATTGTCTCTCTCTGATGCTGAATTGTACTTTCCAAGCGCTTGGTACAGTGCTCAGCACACAGTAAGCACCCGATAAATACGATTGAATGAATAGTAGTAGCAGGAGTAGAGAAGCAGCGTGGCTCAGGGGAAAGAGGCCGGGCTTGGGAGTCAGAGGTCGTGGGTTCTAATCCCGGCTCCGCTACTTGCCAGCTGGGTGACCTTGGGCAAGTCACTTCACTTCCCTGTGCCTCAGTTACCTCACCCGGAAAATGGGGATGGAGACCGTGAGCCCCACGTGGGACAGGGACCGGGTCCACCCTGGTTAACTTGTATCCACCCCAGTGCTTAGTACAGTGTCTGACACCTAGTAAGTTCTGACACCTAGTAAGCGCTTAACCAGAACCATCATTATTATTATTATGAGTGGTAGAAGAAGCAGGATTACAAATACCATAATCATTATTATTAATGATTATTAATGTTCTTGTCTGTCTGTCTCCCCTGATTAGACCGTAAGCCCGTCGAAGGGCAGGGACTGTCTCTATCTGTTGCCGACTTGTTCATTCCAAGCGCTTAGTACAGTGCTCAGCACATAGTAAGCGCTCAATAAATACTATTGAATAAATAAATACTATTGAATAATAATGTTGGTACTGTTAAGCACTCACTATGTGCAGAGAACTGTTCTAAGCGCTGGGGGAGAGACAGGGTCATCAGGTTGTCCCACGTGAGGCTCACCGTCTTCATCCCCATTTTACAGATGAGGGAACTGAGGCCCCGAGAAGTGAAGTGACTCGCCCAGTCACACAGCTGACAAGTGGCAGAGCCGGGATTTGAACCCATGACCTCTGACTCCCAAGCCCGGGCTCTTTCCACCGAGCCACGCTTATTATTAGGGGTGGAAGTAGCAGGAGTGGTAAGCGCTTAACAAATATCATAATTACTATTATGATTAGTGGTAAAAATAACAGGAGTGGGAAGAGCTTAAATATCATAAGTATTATTAGTATTCTTTGTGGTAGAAGAAGCAGAAGCGGTAGAAGTCTATTGTCCTCTCCCAAGCACTCAGTACAGTGCTTCGCGCAAAGTAAGCGCTCAATGAATACCATTGAATGAATGAATAAAAGTCACAGACGGAGCAGTAGAGGTAGAAGTCGCAGGAGTAAGCGTTTAACAAGCGCCATGATTATTATTAGTAATAATAATAATAATGTTGGTATTTGTTAAGCACTTACTATGTGCAGGGCCCTGTTCTAAGCGCTGGGGGAGAGACAGGGTAATCAGATTGCCCCACGTGAGGCTCCCAGTCTTCATCCCCATTTGACAGATGAGGGAACTGAGGCCCAGAGAGGTGACTTGCCCACGGTCACACAGCTGAACAAGTGGCAGAGCCGGAATTCGAACTCATGACCTCTGACTCCCAAGGCCGGGCTCTTTTCCACTAGTGGTAGAAGTAGCAGGAGTGGTAAGCGCTTAAATCCCGTAATTATTATTAGTATTATTATCGTTATTACGAGTGGTAGACGTTGCAGGAATAGTAGAAGAAGCAGAAGCCGCAGAAGTACACTGTCCTCTCCCAAGCACTCAGTACAGTGCTTCGCGCAAAGTAAGCGCTCAATAAATACTATTGAATGAATGAAAGTCGCCGTAGAGGTAGAAATAGCAGGAATAGTAAGCGCTTAACAAATACAATAATTATCATTATTATTAGCGATAGAAGTAGCAGGAGTGGTAAGCGCTTAACAAATATCATAATAATTATTATTATTAGTGGTAGAAGTAGCAGGAGTAGTAAGTACTTAAATACCATTATTATTATTATTATTATCATTATCATGAGTTTTAAGTAGTGGTAGAGGTCTCTCCCAAGCACTCAGTACAGTGCTTTGCACAAAGTAAGCGCTCAATGAATACGATTGAATGAATGAATAAAAGTCACAGAAGGAGCAGTAGCGGTAGAAGTCTACTGTCCTCTCCCAAGCGCTCAGCACAGAGCTCTGCACAAAGTAAGCGCTCAATAAATACCACTGAATGAATGAATGCAAGTCGCAGTAGAGGTAAAAGTAGCAGGAGGTGTAAGAGCTTAACAAATACTATAATTATTATTATTATTAGTGGTGGAAGTAACAGGAGTAGTAAGCGCTTAACAAATGCCATAATTATTATTAGTGGTGGAAGTAGCAGGAGTAGTAAGCGCTTAACAAATACCATAATTATTATTATTATTAGTGGTGGAAGTAACAAGAGTAGTAAGCGCTTAACAAATACCATAATTATTATTGTTATTAGTGGTGGAAGTAACAGGCATAGTAAGAGCTTAACAAATACCATAATTATTACTAGTGGTGGAAGTAACAGGAGTAGTAAGCACTTAATACCATAATTATTATTATTATTGTTAGTGGTGGAAGTAACAGGAGTAGTAAGCACTTAAATACCATAATTATTATTATTATTGTTAGTGGTGGAAGTAACAGGAGCAGTAAGCGCTTAACAAATATGATAATTATTATTATTATTAGCGGTAGAAGTAACAGGAGTAGTAAGCGCTTAACAAATACCATAATTATTATTATTATTAGTGGTGGAAGTAACAGGAGTAGTAAGCGCTTAACAAATGCCATAATTATTATTAGTGGTGGAAGTAGCAGGAGTAGTAAGCGCTTAACAAATACCATAATTATTATTATTATTAGTGGTGGAAGTAACAGGAGTAGTAAGCGCTTAACAAATACCATAATTATTATTGTTATTAGTGGTGGAAGTAACAGGCGTAGTAAGAGCTTAACAAATACCATAATTATTACTAGTGGTGGAAGTAACAGGAGTAGTAAGCACTTAACAAATACCATAATTATTATTATTATTGTTAGTGGTGGAAGTAACAGGAGCAGTAAGCGCTTAACAAATACGATAATTATTATTATTATTAGCGGTAGAAGTAACAGGAGTAGTAAGCGCTTAACAAATACCATAATTATTATTATTATTAGTGGTGGAAGTAACAGGAGTAGTAAGCGCTTAACAAATACCATAATTATTATTACTGGTGGAAGTAGCAGGAGTAGTAAGCGCTTAACAAATACCATAATTATTATTATTATTATTAGCGGTGGAAGTAACAGGAGTAGTAAGAGCTTAACAAATACCATAATTATTATTATTATTAGTGGTGGAAGTAACAGGAGTAGTAAGCGGTTAACAAATGCCATAATTATTATTGTTATTAGCGGTGGAAGTAACAGGAGTAGTAAGCGCTTAACAAATAACATAATTATTATTAGTATTACTGGTGGAAGCAATAGGAGTAGTAAGCGCTTAACAAATACCATAATTATTATTAGTATTATTAATGGTAGAAGTAGCAGGAGTGGTAAGCGCTTAAATACCATAATTATTATTAGTATTATCATTATTATTAGCGGTAGAATAAGCAATAGCGGTAGAAGTCTATTGTCCTCTCCCAAGCACTCAATACAGTGCTTCGCACAAAGTAAGCGCTCAATAAATACCATTGAATGAATGAATAAACGTCACAGAAGGAGCAGTAGTGGTAGAAGTCGCAGGAGTAGTAAGCGCTTAACAAATACCATAATAATTATTAGTATTATTATTAGTGGTAGAAGTAACAGGAGTAGTAAGTGCTTAAATATCATTATTATTATTATTATTACTATCATTATTATGAGTGGTAGAAGTAGCAGGAATAGTAGCTGAAGAAGCAGAAGCGGTAGAAGTCTATTGTCCTCTCCCAAGCGCTCAGTACAGAGCTTCGAACAAAGTAAGCGCTCAATAAATACCACTGATTGATTAAATGAATGAAAGTCGCAGTAGAGGTAGAAGTAGCAGGAGCGGTAGGCGCTTAAGAAATGTCATAATTAGTATCATTATTATTATTAGTGGTAGAAGTAGCAGGAGTGGTAAGTGTTTAACAAATACCATTATTATTATTATTATTATTATTGTTAGTGGTAGAAGTAGCAGGAGTGGTTAAGCGCTTAAGAAATACCAATAAAAAAAGGAGATTTTCCAAACCAGCTCCTAGGTCTCTAGGGATGATGCTGAAAATGTCCAAGCAACACACTTGATCGCGGCCCCGTGCAACTACCTTGTATCCACCCAAGCGCTTAGTACAGTTCCTGGCACATAGTAGGTGCTTAAGAATTACCGTTTTAAAAAAGGAGATTTTTCAAACCAGCTCTTAGGTCTCTATGGATGATGCTGAAAATGTCCAAGCAACGCACGTGATCGCAGTCCCGTGTAACTACCTTGTATCCGCCCAAGCGGTCAGTACAGTTCCTGACACAGAGTGAGCGCTTTAAAAATACCAGAAAAAAAAGATTTTCCAAACCAGCTCCTAGGTCTCTGTGGATGATGCTGAAAATGTCCAAGCAGCGCACGTGATCGCGGCCCCGTGTAACTACCTTGTATCCACCCAAGCGCTCAGTACAGTTCCTGGCACATAGTAAGTGCTTAAGAAATACCATTTTGAAAAAGGAGATTTTTCAAACCAGCTCTTAGGTCTCTACGGATGATGCTGAAAATGTCCAAGCAACGCACGTGATCGCGGCCCCGTGTAACTACCTTGTATCCGCCCAAGCCCTTAGTACAGTTTCTGGCACATAGTAAGCGCTTAAGAAATACCATAAAAAAAGTAGATTTTCCAAACCAGCTCTTAGGTCTCTATGGATGATGCTGAAAATGTCCAAGCAACGCACGTGAACGCAGCCCCGTGTAACTACCTTGTACCTGAACCGCTCAGTATAGTTCCTGGCACATAGTAAGTGCTTGAGAAATACCATTAAAAAGGAGGAGATTTTCCAAACCAGCTCGTAGGTCTCTATGGATGATGCTGAAAATGTCCAAGCAACGCACACGATCGCGGCCCCGTGTAACTACCTTGTATCCGTCCAAGTGCTCAGTACAGTTCCTGGCAGATAGTAAGCGCTTGAGAAATACCGTTAAAAAAGAGGAGATTTTCCAAACCAGCTCCTAGGTCTCTAGGGACGATGCTGAAAATGTCCAAGCAACGCACACGATCGCAGCCCCGTGTAACTACCTTGCATCCACCCGAGCGCTCAGTACAGTTTCTGGCACATAGTAAGCGCTTAAGAAACACCATAAAAAAAAGGAGATTTTCCAAACCAGCTCCTAGGTCTCTAGGGACGATGCTGAAATGTCCAAGCAACGCACGTGATCGCAGCCCCGTGTATCTACCTTGCATCCACCCAAGTGCTCAGTACAGTTTCTGGGACATAGTAAGCGCTTAAGAAAGCCAAACCAGCTCCTAGATCTCTATGGATGATGCCGAAAATGTCCAAGCAACGCACGTGATGGCAGCCCCGTGCAACTACCCCGTACCCGCCCAAGCGCTTCGTACAGTTCCTGGCACGTATTAAATGCTTAACAAACACCATAAAAACCGTTTACACGATTTAGACCGGAAGGCCCAAGCCGCACTGATTTCTCTGTTTTCCGTTTTTTGCGGGGAAAATCCAAACTGTTCACTTAAAGGATTCTGGCTCTCCCTCACCCCAGATCTTTAATGCCATATGTCTTCCCGTTTGACATTAAGCTGACTTTTCCTAAGTAATGAAAGCGGGGCCCGCTCAATAAAATGAAAAGCTCCGAAAACAAACGGGAAATTGGGCTCTTAAATATCTATCTTCGGCCCTTCCTAAAATGAAATGCCCTCTGAAGGCAAATGAACGATTTTTTTTCCTTTTAAGTGGCCTGAAATGACGGGTCTTTAAGAGGGTCCGTCGTCATTCACTTGCCCTTCGACAGCCTCCGCCTCGACGAGAAATTCCGCAGGAGAAAATAAAGGCGTTGTTATCGGGGGCAGCGGGATAGAGGGTGGTGGGTTCTAATCCCGGCTATCCCAGCCCTGCCACTTGTCAGCTGGGTGACTGTGGGCAAGTCACTTCACTTCTCTGGGCCTCAGTGACCTCATCTGGAAAATGGGGATGAAGACCGTGAGCCCCACGTGGGACGATCTGATTCCCCTGTGTCTACCCCAGCGCTTAGAACAGTGCTCCGCACATAGTAAGCGCTTAACAAATACCAACGTCATTATTATTACTGGTCCGCCGTGGGACCTCGGGGAGGTCCTTTCGGGTCTCTGGGCCTCGGTTCCCTCGTCTGGAAAATGGGGGTGAAGAGCGGGGGCCCAGTGTGGGACAGGGCCTGGGTCCAACCCGATTGGTTTGTATCCACCCCAGCGCTTAGTACAGTGCCTGGCACATAGTAAGCGCTTAAGAAATAGCACCTTACTGGGACGGGAGCAGCCGTGAGAATAAATCGAGTGAATGAAAGGCTGGTCTGCCAACCCAACTCCTTCTGTTGGCGATGCTCGGGGCTATTTTCTCTTCGGGCTCCCGGGATCCATCTGGCCCCGTCGGAATATCCTTCCTTGCTTTAAGAAGATAAAAGAGTTGCTCAGGGGCAACAGGAGAGGGGGTCGTGGGTTCTAATCCCGCCGCCGCCACCGGTCGGCTGTATACCCTGGGAAGATCCTTTCGCTTCTCTGGGCCTCATTCCCTCTTCTGGAAAATGGGGCCGAAGACTGTGAGCCCCACGTGGGACAACCTGATGACCCTGTATCCCCCCCCAGCGCTCAGAACAGTGCTTGGCACATAGTAAGCGCTTAACGAATGGCATCATCATTATTATTATTACTACTTATTGATGCCCGTCTACTTGTTTTGTTGTCCGTCTCCCCCCTTCTAGACCGTGAGTCTGTTGTTGGATAGGGACAGAGAAGCAGCGTGGCTCAGTGGAAAGAGCAGGGGCTTGGGAGTCAGAGGTCATGAGTTCGAATCCCAGCTCTGCCCCTTGTCAGCTGTGTGACTGTGGGCAAGTCACTTCACTTCTCGGTGCCTCAGTTCCCTCATCCGTCAAATGGGGATTAACTGTGAGCCTCACGTGGGACAACCTGATTCCCCTGTGTCTACCCCAGCGCTTAGAACAGTGCTCTGCACCTAGTAAGCGCTTAACAAATACCAACATTATTATTATTATTATTATTCTTACAGCAGGCACTTAATCAACACCCCAGACTGACGGGCCGAAATTTAGAAAGAGCCCGGGCTTGGGAGTCAGAGGTCCTGGGTTCTAATCCCGACTCCGCCGCTTGTCTGCTGTGTGATCTCGGGCAAGTCACTTCACTCCTCTGGGCCTCAGTGACCTCATCTGGAAAATGGGGATGAAGACTGGGACCCGCACAGGGGACAACCCGATGTTGGAGAAACAGCTCAGCGGCAGGAGCCCGGGCATGGGAGTCAGAGGTCGTGGGTTCTAATCCCGGCTCTGCCGCTTGTCCGCTGTGTGACCTTGGGCAAGTCGCTTCACTTCTCTGGGTCTCAGTGATCTCCTCTGTAAGATGGGGATTGAGACCGTGAGCCCCACGTGGGACAAACTGATGACCTTGTAGCTCCCCCAGCGCTTAGAACAGTGCTTGGCACATAGTAAGCACTTGATAAATACCACCACTATTATTATCATTATTTTCTGGAGGAGCCGGGATTAGAACCCCTGATCTTCTTCTGATCCCTGGCCCAAGCTCTAGCCACTACACCATGCCGGCGGTCCTGGGGTATTACCTGACCGCTTACTGCGTGCAGAGCACTGTACTAAGCACTTGGGAGAGGACAACAGAGCTGGTCACCATGTTCCCTGCCCACAAGGAACTCAGAGTCTTCACGGACCCAAGCAGGGCAGTCCAAATGCGCTAAAGTCACCTCCTTGCAATAAACTAACATAAAAAAATACATAAATAAAATAAATATAAATATTTGCCATTGTTTTAACGAGCCGTTCTTCCCCTCGACTCTATCTATCGCCATCGTTCTCGTCCGTCCGTCTCCCCCGATTAGACCGTGAGCCCGTCAGAGGGCGGGGACCGTCTCTATCTGTTGCCGATTTGTCCATTCCAAGCGCTTAGTCCGGTGCTCTGCACCTAGTAAGCGCTCAATAAATACTATTGAACCAATGAATAAACCCAAGGAATTTCTCATTCTTTCGTTCAATCGTATTTACTGAGCGCTTATTGTGTGCAGAGCACTGGACTAAGCGCTTGGAAAGTCCAATTCGGCAACAGACAGAGACCATCCCTGCCCGACACCAGGCTCACGGTCTAGAAGGAGGAGACGGACGGCAAAACAAGTAGACAGGCATCATCAGCATCAAAATAAATAGAATTATAGATATATACGTCCCAAGATCTACACCACCAGCTCCATCGCACGTCTGCTGTGTGGCCTTGGATAAGTCACTGAAAAGGTACCATAAAAAAAAGGGAAGTAATAATAATAACGTTGGCATTTGTTAAGCGCTTACTATGTGCCGAGCACTGTTCTAAGCGCTGGGGTAGACAGAGGGGAATCAGGCTGTCCCACGTGGGGCTCACAGTCTGCATCCCCATTTTCCAGATGAAGTAACTGAGGCACCGAGAAGTTAAGTGACTTGCCCAAAGTCACATAGTGTTTACTACGTGTCAGGCACTGTACTGATCGCCGGGGCGGATACAAGCCAGTCAGGTTGGACACCGTCCCCGTCCCACCTGGGACCCCCGGTCTTCATCCCCATTTGAACTGTGGCCCAGAGAAGTGAAGTGACTTGCCCAGGGTCGCCCAGGAGACGAGCGGCAGGGCCGGAATTAGAACCCAGGTCCGTCTGACTCCCAGACCCGGGCTCTACCCACTGGGCCACGCCGCTTCCGCACGGAAGGAGTGGGTAATCCATTCATTCATTCAACAGTATTTATTGAGCGCCTACTATGTGCAGAGCACCGGACTAAGCGCTTGGAACGGACAAATCGGCAACAGATAGAGACGATCCCCGCCCAACGACGGGCTCACGGTCTAATCGGGGGAGACGGAGGGACAAAAACGATAGCAATAAATAGGATCAAGGGGATGAACATCTCATTAAAACAATAATTGAGGGATGACTTCTGTGCCTCGGTTTACCTGTAAAATGGGGATGAAGACCCACGTGGGACAGGGACCGTGTCCAACCTGCTTAGCTCGTATCCACCCCGGCGCTTAGTACAGAGCCTGGCACATAGTAAGCACTTAAACCCCATAATCATTATTATCGTCCTCCAGGCTTTGCCCAAAGCAGTCGCTTAATACCTCCCTTCGCGACTTGCTACGTTTCCTCAGGACTTGCTTAATTTCAGTTGTTTTGGCGGCTTGGCTCTACCGGCTAAAGGATTTCATTTCTCCTTTCCTCCGTGAACACGGAAAGCCATTATCGAAGACATTAAAATAGGTTTTCACGAGGAGATTGACAAATGTCATTCTGTCTCCCCGTCGCAAGAAACGGACGGGAGAAAATTAATTTCTGCCGAGCCCTCGGCGAGCGGGGCTCGGGGAATGCTAATGGCATCTGCTCGAGCTCAGACCGAGCCAAAATAATTTGAATCGAACAGGGTTTCCTTTTGTCGGCGCGTAATATTTCGCATTAACATCGCAACGGGATGAAGCTTGGCGAAGCCGGAGAAGGGGACT
Organism: Ornithorhynchus anatinus; assembly: GCF_004115215.2. Classification (NCBI taxonomy): domain Eukaryota; kingdom Metazoa; phylum Chordata; class Mammalia; order Monotremata; family Ornithorhynchidae; genus Ornithorhynchus; species Ornithorhynchus anatinus. The sequence goes on along the minus strand of NC_041728.1, from coordinate 183,314,140 downwards.
AAAAGCCGCTAAGGTTGGGGGGGTCGGTCCTTCGGCCTGCCGAATCGGACTTTCGTCAATGAATGGGGCTCTGCTTACTGCGTGCAGAGCACTGTACTGAGCGCTTGGGAGAGTCCACTAGAGTTAATAGACAGGAGCTCTGCCCTCAAGCAGCCGACAGTCTACTGTGTGCAGAGCACTGTACTGAGCGCTTGGGAGTGTCCACTAAAGAGCCAGGATCTCTGCTGCCCTCAAGGAGTTTCCGGCCTACCGTGTGCAGGACGCTGTGCCGAGCACTTGGGAGAGTCCACTAGAGTTAAGAGACAGGATCTCTGCTGCCCTCAAGGAGTTTCCGGCCTACCGTGTGCAGGACGCTGTGCTGAGCACTTGGGAGAGTCCGGTAGAGTTAGTAGACACCTCCTTCAGGAAGCCTTTCCTAAGTCATCATCCCCCCTGCTTCTTCTCCCTTCTGTGTCGTTCTTGTAAGTAAATCGGTCCCCTTTAAATGCTTTTTTAGAAAAATTTGTTCAGTGCTTACTGGCTGTGTACTATGTGCCAAGCACTGTTCTAAGCACTGGGTGTAGCTACAAGGTCATCAGGTTGTCCCACGTGGGGCTCACGGTCTTAATCCTCATTTTACAGATGAGGGAACTGAGGCCCCGAGAAGGGAAGTGATTTGGCCAAGGTCATCCAGCAGATATGTAATAATCATGTTGGCATTTGTTAAGCGCTTACTATGTGCAGAGCACTGTTCTAAGCGCTGGGGTAGACACAGAGGAATCAGGTTACCCCACGTGGGGCTCACAGTCTTCATCCTCATTTTACAGATGAGGTAACTGAGGCCCAGAGAAGTGAAGTGACTCGCCCACAGTCCCACAGCTGACAGGTGGCAGAGCTGGGATTCGAACTCATGAGCTCTGACTCCAAAGCCCAGGCTCTTTCCACTGAGCCACGCTGCTAGCCGGGATTGGAACCCAGGTCCTTCTGACTCCCGGGCCCGGGCTCGACCCACTAAAGCACGCTGCACCTCAAGCTTAACACGTCCAAAACAGAAATTCCCCGTCTTTCCACCCAAACCCTGTCCTCTCCCGGATTTTCCCCTCCCTGTAGACGGCACCACCATCCTTCCCGTCTCACAGGCCCGCAACCCTGATGTTATCCTTGACTCCTCGTATATATTCATTCATTCAATAGTATTTATTGAGCGCTTACTATGTGCAGAGCACTGTACTAAGAGGTTGGAATGGACAAATCGGTAACAGATACACTCCCTGCCCTCTGACGGGCTTACGGTCTAATCGGGGGAGACGGACGGACGAGAACAATAGCAGTAAACAGAATCAATATATAATAATGTTGGTACTTGTTAAGCGCTTACTATGTGCAGAGCACTGTTCTAAGCGCTGGGATGGATACAGGGCAATCACGCTCCCAGTCTTCATCCCCATTTGACAGATGAGGGAACTGAGGCCCAGAGAAGTGAAGCGACTCGCCCACAGTCACACAGCCGACAGGTGGCAGAGCGGGGATTGGAACCCATGACCTCTGACTCCCAAGTCTGGGCTCTATCCACTGAGCCACGCTGCTTCTCCAATCCATCACTAAATCCTGTCGGTCCCACCTTCACAACGTCGCTAAAATCCGTCCTTCCCTCTCCATCCGAACCGCGCCAAGTTAATCCAAGCACTTACTCCATCCCGCCTTGATGACCGTATGAGCCTCCTTGCTGACCTCCCTGCCTCCTGTCTCTCCCCACTCCCGTCCACACTTCACTTTGCTCGCATCATTTTTCCCCAAACCATTAAGGAATTATTTCCCCCCTCCTCAAAACACTCCAGCGGTTGCCCAGCCACCTCCAAATCGAACAAAAACTCCTCACCATCGGCTTTAAAGCAATAAACACTCAATAAATTCGACTCAGTGAACGAGGGAAGGAGCCGGGCCTCCGTTTCCCCATCTGTAAGATGGGATAATAATAATAATAATGTTGGTATTTGTTAAGCGCTTACTATGTGCAGAGCGCTGTTCTAAGCGCTGGGGGAGAGACAGGGTCATCAGCTTGTCCCACGGGAGGCTCACCGTCTTCAGCCCCATTTTACACACGAGAGAACTGAGGCCCAGAGCAGTGAAGCGACTTGCCCACAGTCACACAGCTGACAAGTGGCAGAGCCGGGATTCGAACCCAGGACCTCTGACTACTCCCAAGCCCAGGCTCTAGCCACTGAGCCACGCTGCTTCTCCGATAATAATAATAATGTTGGTATTTGTTAAGCGCTTACTATGTGCAGAGCACTGTTCTAAGCGCTGGGGGAGATTTACAGGGTAATGAGGTTGTCCCATTTGAGGCTCACAGTCTTCATCCCCATTTTCCAGATGAGGGAACTGAGGCCCAGAGAAGTCAAGTGACTGGCCCAAAGTCACACGGCTGACAGGTGGGAGTCAAAGCACTGTACTAAGCGCCTGGAAGAGTGCAGCACAACAATAGATACACTCTCAGCCCACAACGAGCTAACAGCTTAGAGGGGGAGACAGACAGGAACAGACATACATAAGTATTATTTATTTATGGAGAAGCAGCGTGGCTCAGCGAAAAGAGCCCGGGCTTGGGAGTCAGAGGTCATGAGTTCGAATCCCGGCTCTGCCACTTGTCAGCTGTGTGACTTTGGGCAAGTCACTTCACTTCTCGGTGCCTCAGTTCCCTCATCTGTAAAATGGGGATGAAGACTGTGAGCCTCACATGGGACAACTTGATTACCCTCTATCTACCCCAGCGCTTAGAACAGTGCTCGGCACATAGTAAGCGCTTAACAAATACCGACATTATTATTAAATATATTAGAGATATAGGTAAGTGCTGTGGGGTTGGGCGGGCGGATGAATAAAGGGAGCAAGTCAGGCTGTGAGTTCCTTGTGTCTGACCTGGTTACCTTGTATTCATTCCTTCATTCAATAGTATTTATTGAGCGCTTCCTATGTGCAGAGCACTGTACTAAGCGCTTGGAATGGACAATTCGGCAACCGATAGAGACCATCCCGGCCCAGTGACGGGCTCACAGTCTAAGCGGGGGAGACAGACGGCAAAGCAAAACCAAACCAACCAACAACAAGACAACTGTACTTTCTCCAGTGCTTAGCACAGTGCTTGGTACGCACAAAGCCCTCAACAGATTCATTCAATTATTCAATCGTATTTATTAAGCGCTTACTGTGGGCAGGACGTTGTACTAAGCACTTGGGAGAAAGCAATAAGACAATAGAAGCAGCGTGGCGTAGCGGACAGAGCCCGGGCCTGGGAGTCAGAAGGTCATGGGTTCTAATCCCGGCTCCGCCACTTGTCCACTGTGTGACCTTGGGCAAGTCAGTTCACTTCTCTGGGCCTCAGTTACCTCATCTGCAAAAATGGGGATTCAAAAATGCGAGCCCCGCGTGGGACAATCTGATTATCCTGTATCTCCCCCGGCGCTCAGAACAGTGCTGTGCACATAGTAAGCGCTTAACAAATACCATCATTATTATTAATCCCGCCTCCCCCACTTGCCCGCTGGGTGACCTTGGGCAAGTCGCTTCCCCTCTGTGGGCCTCAGTTCCCTCATCCGTAAACTGGGGATTGAGACCGTGAGCCCCACGTTGGACAACCTGATGACCTTGTATCTACCTCGGCGCTTAGAACAGTGCTTGGCACATAGTAAGCGCTTAACAAATGCCATCATCATAATGATTATTATTATTCTCTGGGATTGAGACCGTGAGCCCCACGTGGGACCAGGACCGGGTCCAACCCGATTGGCTTCTATTCGCCCCGGCGCTTAGTACATCTCCTGGCGCCTGGTAGGCGCTTAACAAATACCACAATTAATTAATTAACAGTAAACAGGCCCGGTCCCTGCCCACACCGAGCTGACAGTCTAGCGACGAGATAACAGCCTGCCCCATCATAACTACCATTTCTGCTTCTTCGACCGCCACCGTCACGTCCAAGGTCCGAGGGCCAGAGAGGCTCAGACGCAGCCCCGTGATATGCAACGTGGCCTAATGGCTGGAACCCGGGCCCGGGAGTCAGAAGGGACCTGGGTTCTAATCCCGGCTCCGCCACTTGTCCGCTGTGTGACCTTGGGTAAGTCACTTCACTCCCCCGGGCCTCATTTTACTTCATCTGAAAAATGGGGATTCAGACCGTGAGCCCCATGCGGGACTGTGTCCAACCTGATTAATTTGTATCTACCCCAGCGCTTAGAACAGTGCCTGGCACATGGTAAGCGCTTAACTAACACTATTATTATTATCTGAGCATCCCCTTCGGCCAGTTCTCGATTTGGGGGGGGTCATCAGAGATTTGGAGCGAGGCAGAGAGAGACAGGCAGACAGTCGTAGAGACAGGCAGAGACACGGAGAGACAGGCAGAGAGAGAGACAGGTACAGAAAGAGTGACAGGGCAACGGAGAGAGCGATTGAGAGACAGAGAGAGCCATAGGGAGATGGAGAAGCAACGTGGCTCAGTGGAAATAGCCTGGGCTTCGCAGTCAGAGGTCACGAGTTCGACTCCCGGCTCTGCCACTTGTCAGCTGTGTGACTGGGGGCGAGTCACTTCACTTCTCCGGCCCTCAGTTCCCTCATCTGTAAAATGGGGATTAAAGTGTGTGAGCCCCATGTGGGACAACCTGATGACCCTGTATCTCCCCCAGCGCTTAGAACAGTGCTTGGCACTTAGTAAGCGCTTAACAAATATCAACGTTATTATTATTAGAGAGAGTAATGGAGAGGCAGAGAGATATTGAAAGACAGAGAGAAAGAGAGAGTGTGAGGCGGGGTAAGAAAGGGCGACAAAGGGACGGAGGGTGAGTGAGAGAAATGAAGAGACGGAGAGAGTAACCGAGACAGAGGCAGAGAGACGGAGGAAGAGAGAGCACGACAGAGAGAATGCGACAGAAAGCAGTGGAGAGACAGAGGCAGCAGGAGACAGAGCAACAGAGAGACAGAATAATAAGAATAAGAATAATGGTATTTTTGAAGTGCTTACTATGTGCCAAGCCCTGTTCTTCCCACTGGGGTAGACACAAGGTCATCAGGTGGTCCCACGTGGGGCTCCCAGTCTTCATCCCCATTTTACGGATGAGGTAAGTGAGGCCGCGTGGCTCAGTGGAAAGAGCCCGAGCTTGGGAGTCAGAGGTCACGGGTTCAAATCCCGGCTCTGACGCTTGTCAGCTGTGTGACCGTGGGCGAGTCACTTCACTTCTCTGGGCCTCAGTTACCTCATCTGGAAAAGGGGGATGAAGACTGTGAGCCTCACGTGGGACAACCGGATTGACAACCGGATTACCCTGGATCTACCCCAGCGCTTAGAACAGTGCTCTGCACACAGTAAGCGCTTAACACATACCAACAATATAGAAAGTGACTTGCCTCTAGTCACACAGCTGATAAGGGGTGGAGCCGGGATTAGAACCCACAACCTGTGACTCCCAAGCCCGGCTCTTTCCACGGAGTCACGCTGCGTCTCTGCTTTTCAGAAGCCGGGAGATGGAGAAAGGGAGAGAAAGCTACTGAGAGATGGAGGTGGAGAAAGACAGAGAGCGAGACAGAGGGAGTGAGACAGCGAGCAACGGAGAGTGAGAGAGACAGAGAGTGCAAGACAGAGACGGAGAGTAATGGAGAGACGAGAGAGCAAGAGAAAGAGAGCGAGACAGAGTGACAGAGAGCTACAGAATGAAAGAGGCAGCAGAGGCAGAAAGAGCAAGAGAGACAGAGAGACATAGAGAAATAATAATAATGATGAGGGTATTTAAGCGCTTACTATGTGCCAAGCACTGTTCTAAGCGCTGGGGGAGACACAAGGTCATCGACTTGTCCCACGTGGGGCTCACGGTCTTCATCCCCATTTTCCAGATGAGGTCACTGAGAAGTGAACTGACTCAGAACAAGACAGAGCAAGAGACAGAGAGATGCAGAGACAGAGAGAGCAACAGAGAGACAGAGACAAAGGCAGAAAGAGACGGAGAGAGAGCGCGAGAGAAAGCAGTGGAGACAGAGGCAGAGACAGAGGAAGAGCACTCAATACGTATGATTGATGATTGATTGATTGATTGGGGCCTAGGAAGGCTGGGAGACAGAGGAGGAGGCGTGGCTCAGTGGAAAGAGCCCGGGCTTGGGAGTCAGAGGTCATGAGTTCGAATCCCGGCTCTGCCACTTGGCAGCTGTGTGACTGTGGGCAAGTCACTTCACTTCCTCTGTGCCTCAGTTCCCTCATCTGTCAAATGGGGATTAACTGTGAGCCTCACGTGGGACGACCTGATGACCCTGTATCTCCCCCAGCACTTAGAACAGTGCTCTGCACATAGTAAGCGCTTAACAAATACCAATATTATTATTATTATTATGAGTTCGAATCCCGGCTCTGCCACTTGGCAGCTGTGTGACTGTGGGCAAGTCACTTCACTTCTCTGTGCCTCAGTTCCCTCATCTGTCAAATGGGGATGAAGACTGTGAGCCTCACGTGGGACAACCTGATGACCCTGTATCCACCCCAGCGCTTAGAACAGTGCTCTGCACCTAGTAAGCACTTAACCCATACCAACATTATTATGACCTTCCTTATTGTCTCTGACTGGGCATGGAAACCATGACAAAAGAAACTGAGAAGTCGCAATCATTTCAGTTTGGATCAGGGATCCCAATCCCACAACCCACAAGCGTACACACACAGACACTCACACGCATCTTGCTTCTTGGGCCCAAAGCCCTGTGCTCCCACCCACAGCTCGGCGTGAAAGAAGAGGTGCTCAAACAGCTCCAGGATTGGGGGGCAGTTGTTTTTTTAATTTTTTTAAAGAGAAGGAGGGGAAGGAGAAAGAGGAGGGGAAGGGGAGAAGTAAAAGGAGAAGAAGAAGAAGAAGAGAAGGAGGAGAGGAAAGGAGAAGGAAGAGAAAGAGGAGAAGAGGAAAAGGGGAGAAGGAGGAGGATGAGGAGAACGGGAAAAAGGAGGAGAGGAGGAGGAAGAGGAGAAGGAAGAGGAGGAGGAGGAGAAGGAAGAGGAGAAGAAGGGGGAGATGGGAGAGGAGGAGAATGATAATAATAATAATGTTGGTACATGTTAAGTGCTTACTATTTGCCAAGCAATGTTCTAAGCTCTGGGGCAGATACAAGGTAAGCAGATTGTCCTCCCATGTGAGGCTCACAGTCTCATTGCCCATTTTACAGATGAGGTAAATGAGGCCCAGAGAAGTGAAGTGACTTGCCCAAGGTCACACAGCAGACAAGTGGCAGAGGCAGGGTTGGAACCCTTGTCCTCTGACTCCCAGGCCCGGGCTCTTGCCACCGAGCCACGCTGCTTCTAGGAGAGCTTCTGGAAGAGTAGGAGAAGGAGGAGGAGGATAAAGAGGAGGAGATGGGGAGAAGAAGAAGTAAAGGGAGAAAAAGGAGAGGAAAAGGAGGAGGAGGAGGAGGATAAGGAAGAGCAGAAGATCGAGGAAAAGGAGAAACAGGAGGAGGAGGAGGAGGAGGGAAGAACGAGGGGGGAGGGAGAAGGAAAAGGAGGAGGAGGAGACGGAAGAGCAGAAGAAAAAGGAAAAAGAGAAGGAAGAGCAGGAGAAGGAGAAGGAAAAAGAGAAGGAAGAGCAGAAGGAGAAAGGAGAGGGGGAGGAGAGGGGAAGAAGGAAAAGGAGAGGGCGGAGAAGGAAGAGCAGAAGGTGAAGGAGGCGGAAGATAAGGGGAGGAGGAAAAGGAGAAGGAAAAGCAGGATAAAGGAGAAGGGGAGAAGGAAGAGCAGAAGGAGAAAGGAGAAGGAAGAGGAGGAGAAGAAGGGGAGAAGGAATAGGAGAAGGAGGAGGAAGAGAAGAAAGAGCAGAAGAAGGAGAAAGGAGGAGAAGGGGAGGAGGAGGAGGAGGAGGAGGAGAAGGGGAGAAGGAAAAGGAGAAAGAGAAGGGGAGAAAGAAAAGGAGGAGGAGGAGGAAGAGCAGAAGGAGAAGGGGAGATGGAAGAGGAGGAGGAGGAGGAAGAGAAGGGACTGGCCTGAGGCCTGTCTCCCTCCCCGAGCTGCCGGGCTGGGGGCGGCGGAGGCTTCACACACATAAACACACACACACAGTACACAGTCCACACATACACAGGCCACAGCACACACAAAGCACACAGAGACACAGAGGCTTGTGAGATGGTGGCGCAGAGAGTTCCCGGGGAGGAAGAGGAAACGTTGAAAGCAGATTCCGCTTTAACCCTGAAATGACCGAACTGTCCCGGGAATTTTTCTCTGCAAGCCGGGAGCAAGGGCTGGGGGGCGGGGAGGGCGACAGTGACTGGCAGGTGGGAGACGGTGACAGGCAGGTGGGGGGAGGTGACAGGCAGGTGGGGGGAGGTGACAGGCAGGTGGGGGACAGTGACAGGCAGGCGGGGGGCTGTGACAGGCAGGTGGGGGGCTGTGACAAGCAGGTGGGGGACAGTGACAGGCAGGTGGGGGACAGTGACAGGCAGGTGGGGGACAGTGACAGGCAGGTGGGAGGCTGTGACAGGCAGGTGGGAGGCTGTGACAGGGGGTGGGTGAGCAATGACAGGCACAAGTGGGGGCAGTGACAAGCACAGGTGGGAGACAGTGACAGGCCGGTGGGAGACAATGACAAGCAGGTGGGAGACAATGACAGACAGGTGGGGGGGGGGGCAGTGACAGACAGGTGGGCGAGCAATGACAGGCAGGTGGGGGGCGATGTCAGGCAGGTGGGTGGGGGGAAGGAGAATCCAGGAGACCTCCCCCGATTGCACGACGACCCCTTTACCCCTGCGTCTGGGGATTCGCTCCCGACCCCGGTGGAGGCCCTCACAGTCCCCCCACCACCCCCCTACAACCTGTGGGGGGGGGGAGGGGAGGGTCCCCGAAAACGAGGTCCAAACCCGACGCCTCCAGCAGGGCCAGTCCGGGGGAGGAAGGAGAGGGAGCAGGGATGGGCAGGGAATGGGCAGGGAATGGGCAGGGAATGGGCAGGGAATGGGCAGGGGGGAGGAAGAGCAAATTGGGGAGAGGATGGGGGTGGGCCAGCGATATCCCGGGCCCCGGATTCCGGGCACTTCCCGCCGCCCCCTCCCCCAAAACACCAGGCTGTCGCCCCCCGCGGCCCTTCCCATCCCCGGGCCCCGAGAGATCCCGGCCCAGCTCCCCCGGACCCCTCGACAATTAGGACGGAGGAGGGGCGGGCAGGGGGAGGGCACAGAAAGGGGAGGGGGTCTCATCGCCTGAGCTGGGCCCTGACCCCCGCACCTCCTCCCCGTCTCCCGACCTGCAGACCCTGGGGGTCCCGGTGGGCAGACACTGGGGGGTGGGCAGACCCTGGTGGGGGGGTGCCTGTGGGCAGGCCCTGGGGGTCCTGGCGGGAAGACCCTGGGGGGTCCCGGTGGACATATCCTGGGGGTCCGGATGGGCAGACCCTGGGGGGTGGGCAGACCCTGGGGGGTCCACGGTGGGCAGATCATGGGGGTCCCGGTGGGCGGATCCTTGGGGTCCCGATGGGCAGACCCTGGGGGGTGGGCAGACCCTGGGGGGGGTCCAGGAAAGCAAACCCTGGGGGGGTCCGGTGGGCAGATCCCGGAGGTCCCGATGAGCAGACCCTGGGGGGGCCGGTGGGCAGATCCTGGGGGGTCCAGTGGGCAGAATGGGGGTCCCGATGGGCAGACCCTGGGGGGGTCCAGGCGGGCAGACCCTGGGGGGTCCCGGCGGGCAGAACCTCCTGGGGTGGGGGTCCCGCTATGTGTGCGTGTGTGTGTGCCTCACCTGGTCCTGCTGCGGGGCTTGTCCGGATCTGGCGGATGGCGCGGAAGGACCGGCCGGTCCTGGGGGTCCGGGGGGTCCGGGCCGGGGCTCCGGCTTCATCGCCGTCATGGTCCGGGGGGCGGCCGGGGGGGGGGGGGGAGGGCGGTCCTGGGGGGGGGGCGGGCCGGGGGGCGCCGGGCTCAGGCCGTCGGCGGGTCCTCAGCCCCTCCCTCCGGCATGACCCGGGCTCGGGGCGGGAGGAGGGGGAGGAGGAGGAGGACCGGGAGGAGGAGGACCGGGAGGAGGAGGAGGAGGAGGCCGGGGCAGCTCCGCCACTCTCCGGCCTCCTTCCCTGCTGCAGACCCCCGCCCCCTCCCCCTCCCCCGCCGCCCGCGGTCGCCGGGGCGCTCTGCGGCCCGCAGCCTGCGGTCGGGGATGGTGAGGGGGTCGAGGGGGGCGCCTGGGGACGGGGGGGACGGGAGAGATGCTAAGGGCGGCGCGCGGGATGCAGGGGGATGGGGAAGGATGCTAAGGGCGGCGGGGAGGCTCCTTAGTGGACGCCTCCGGCGGGGAGAAGCGTCCGGGGAGGCCGGGGACCGGCGGGCGCAGGAACCGCCGCAGCAGGCCCCGCCCACACCCGCACAGGCCCCGCCCCCCAAAACGCAGGCCCCGCCCACACCATCCTCATAATATTCGTATTTGTTAATAATGATAATAATGTTGGTATTTGTTGAGCGCTTACTATGTGCCGAGCACCGCTCTGAGCGCTGGGGGAGACACAAGGGAATCAGGTTGTCCCACGTGGGGCTCCCAGTCTTCATCCCCATTTTCCAGATGAGGTCACTGAGGCACCGAGAAGTGAAGTGACTTGCCCAAAGTCACCCAGCTGACAAATGGCCGAGCCGGGATTTGAACCCATGACCTCTGACTCCAAAGCCCGTGCTCTTTCCACTGAGTCCCCGTGAGGCTCACGGTCTTCATCTCCATTTTAATAATGTTGGTATTTGTTAAGCGCTTACTCTGTGCACAACACCGTTCTAAACGCTGGGGGAGATACAGGGTCATCAGGCGGTCCCACGTGAGGCTCACAGTTAATCCCCATTTTACAGATGAGGGAACTGAGGCCCAGAGAAGGGGAGTGTCTTGCCCACAGTCACCCAGCTGACAAGGGGCAGAGCTGGGATTCGAACCCATGACCTCTGGCTCCTAAGCCCGGGCTCTTTCCACTGAGCCACGCCGCTTCTCTAATAATAATATTGGTGTTGGGTAAGCACTTACTATGTGCAGAGCACCGTTCTAAGCGCTGGGACTGATACAGGGTCATCAGGTGGTCCCACGTGAGGCTCCCAGTCTTCATCCTCATTTTAATAATGTCGGTATTCGTTAAGCGCTGACTATGTGCAGAGCACCGTTCTAAGCGCTGGGGGAGATACGGGGTCATCGGGTTGGCCCACGTGGGGCTCCCAGTCTTCATCCCTATTTTACAGATGAGGGAACTGAGGCCCAGAGAAGGGAAGGGTCTTGCCCACGGTCACACAGCTGACAAGAGGCAGAGCTGGGATTCGAACCCATGACTTTTGGCTCCTAAGCCCGGGCTCTTTCCACTGAGCCACGCTGCTTCTCTACTAATAATATTGGTATGGGTAAGCGCTTCCTATGTGCAGAGCGCTGTTCTAAGCGCTGGGGGAGATACAGGTTCATCGGGTTGTCCCACGTGAGGCTCACAGTTAATCCCCATTTTCCAGATGAGGGAACTGAGGTCCAGAGAAGTGAAGTGACTCGCCCACGGTCACCCAGCTGACAAGGGGCAGAGGCGGGATTCGAACCCATGACCTCTGAGTCCCAAGCCCGGCCTCTTTCCGCCGAGCCGCGCTGCTTCCGTCCAGGCCCCGCCCACACCGGCAAAGCCCCCGCCCACAAACTGCCAGGCCCCGCCCATACAAGTGCCTCAGTGGCAAGAGCCCGGGCTTGGGAGTCAGAGGTCATGGGTTCGAATTCCGACTCTGCCACGTGTCAGCTCTGTGACTGTGGGCCAGTCGCTTCACTTCTCTATGCCTCAGTGACTTCATCTGTCAAATGGGGATGAAGATTGCGAGCCTCACGTGGGACAACCCGATGACCCTGTATCTCCCCCAGCGCTTAGAACAGTGCTCGGCACCTAGTAAGCGCTTAACAAATCCCAACATTATTATTACGTACAGGCCCCCACCCGCAGACTCCCAGGACCGGTCCATAGACGTCCGGGCCCCGTCCACACATTAGGAAAGCAGCGTGTCTCAGTGGCAAGAGCCAGGGTGGGGAGTCCGAGGTCGTGGGTTCCAATCCCGCCTCCGCCAGTTGCCAGCTGTGTGACCTTGGGCCAGTCAATTCACTTGTCTGGGCCTTAGTGCCCTCATCTGGAAAATGGGCATGAAGACTGGGAGCCCCACGTGACCTCGTATCCCTCCCTCCCTCCCCCCCAGCGCTTAGAACGGTGCTTAGCACATAGTAAACGCCTAACAGATACCATCGACATCATCCCTTCCCAGGCCCCGCCCCCACACCGAGCGTCGCCACTGATTATCAGACATATCATTGATTTAATAATAATTATAATGATGATGGCATTCGTTAAGTGCTTACTATGGGGATACAAGGTCATCGGTTCGTCCTCTGGGGGGCTCCCGGTCTTCATCCCCATTTTCCAGATGAGGTAACAGAGGCCCAGAGGAGTGAAGTGACTTGCCCAAGGTCACACAGCTGAGAAGCGGCGGAGCCGGGATTAGAACTCACGACCTCTGACTCCCGAGCCCGGCCTCTTGCCACTGAGCCACGCTGCTTCTCTTATCAGACTGATAATTGCTTTCCCCCCCACCTCCAAGCCCTACTGAAGGCCCGTCTCCTCCAAGAAGCCCTCCCTGATTGCACCCTCCTCTCCTCTTCTCCCCCTCCCTTCTGCGGCGCCCCGACTCGCTCCCTTTCTTCCCCCCCCCCCCCCCGCCCCCCAGTCCCGCAGCGTGGCTCAGTGGCAAGAGCCCGGGCTTGGGAGTCAGAGGTCATGGGTTCTAATCCCGGCTCTGCCGCTTAGTCAGCTGGGTGACCGTGGGCGAGTCACTTCACTTCTCTGGGCCTCACTGACCTCATCTCTAAAATGGGGATTAAAACTGTGAGCCCCACGTGGGACAATCTGATGACCCTGTATCTCCCCCAGCGCTTAGAACAGCGCTCTGCACATAGTAAGCGCTTAACAGATACCGACATCATTATTATTAAATCCCGGTTCAGCCGCTTGTCAGCTGTGTGACTGTGGGCAAGTCACTTCACTAGAAGCAGCGTGGCTCAGTGGAACGAGCATGGGCTTGGGAGTCAGAGGTCACAGGTTCGAATCCCGGCTCTGACACATCAGTTGTGTGACTGTGGGCGAGTCACTTCACTTCTCTGTGCCTCAGTTCCCTCATCTGTAAAATGGGGATTAAAACTGTGAGCCTCACGTGGGAGAACCTGATCCCCTTGTATCTCCCCCAGCGCTTAGAACAGTGCTCTGCACATAGTAAGCGCTTAACAAATACCAACATTATTATTCTCTGTGCCTCAGTGACCTCATCTGTAAAAGGGGGATGAAGACTGTGAGCCCCCCGAGGGACAACCTGATCACCTTGTATCCTCCCCAGCGCTTAGAACAGTGCTCTGCACACAGTAAGCGTTTAACAAATGCCATAATTATTATTATCCTCCCCCTTCTAGACCGTGAGCCCATTGTTGGGTAGGGATCAAGCGCTTAGTACAGTGCTCTGCATGTCGCAAGCACTTAGCGTGGCTCAGTGGAAAGAGCACGGGCTTTGGAGTCAGAGGTCATGGGTTCGAATCCCGGCTCGGCCACTTGTCGGCTGGGTGACTGTGGGCACGTCACTTAACCTCTCTGCGCCTCAGTTCCCTCATCTGGAAAATGGGGATTAAGACCGTGAGCCCCACGTGGCACAACCCGATTCCCCTGTGTCTCCCCCAGCGCTTAGAACAGTGCTCTGCACATAGTAAGCGCTTAACAAATACCAACATTATTATTATTATCAATAAATACGATTCAATGAATGAAGTTAATCAGGTCAGACCCAATCCCTGTCCCCCATGGGGCTCACGCTCTTAAACCCCATTTTACAGATGAAGAACCTGAGGTCCAGGGAAGTGAAGCGTCGTCCAAGGGCCCACAGCAGACGAGTGACGGAGCTGGGATTAGAACCCAGGTCCTTCTTCCGACTCTCAGGCCCGGGCTCTACCCACTAGGCCACGCTGCTCGGGGAGCCCGGCGAAGGAAGGGAGGGAGAGAGGAGGGAAGGTTATGAGTGGCAGGGTGAACCATCCCAGGGCCCAGACCCCGCTTGACCCTTTTCTTTGAGTCCAAGGCCAGCTGGGCGCGCTGGCTAGGCCTCTAATTTTTTGGGGTCAGCCTCCCGGCCGACCTCCCCGCCTCCCCGTCTCTCCCCACTCCGGTCCTGACTTCCCTCTGCCGCCCGCATCGTTTTTCGACCGAAACGTTCAGTCCACGTCTCCCCCGCTCCTCAAGACCCTCCCGGGGTCGCCCGTCCCCCACCCCATGCGACAGAAACCCGTCAGCGTCGGCTTTCAAGGCGTCCATGGGGTCGCCCTCTCCTCCCTCCGCCGGCCGCTCTCCTCCTTGCCTTCGTTCATTCATTCAGTAGTATTTAGTGAGCGCTTACTAGGTGCAGAGCACTGGACTGAGCGCTTGGAATGGACAGATCGGTAACAGATAGAGACGGTCCCCGCCGTCTGACGGGCTCAGGGTCTAATCGGGGGAGACGGACGGACGAGAACAATGGCCATAAATAGAATCGAGGGGAAGAACAACTCATTAAAGCAATAGCAAATAAATAGAATCAGGGTGATGTACATCTCATTAACGAAATAAATAGGGCCCGGCCCGCACGCTCCGCTCCTCTCATGCCAACCTCCCCCCTGGCCCACCACATCGTCTATCTCACTGCCGACCCCCGGCCCCCGGCCCGCCTCCGGCCCGGAACGCCCTCCCTCCTCACATCCCACAGACAATTCCTCTCCCCCCGCTTCAAAGCCTTACTGAAGACCCCTCTCCTCCGAGAGGCCTTCCAGATTAAGCCCCACTTTTCCTCTTCTCCCACTCCCTTCTGCTCCCTTCACTCCCTTTGCTCCCCCCACCCTAGTCCCACAGCGCTTACGTCCATATCTGTCATTTATCGATTTCCAATAATAATGATAATAATAATTTTAGCATTTGCTAAGCACTTAACTCTGTGCCGGGCACCGGGCTAAGCACTGGGGCGGTTAGAAGGAGATCGGGTTGGACACCGTCCCTGTTCCGTGTGGGGCTCACAAGTCTCCATTCCCATTTTCCAGATGAGGGCACGGACGCCCAGGGAAGTGAGGCGATTTGCCCAAGGTCACACAGCAGACCAGTGGCAGAGCTGGGATTAGAACCCATGACCTTCTGACTTCCAGGCCAGGGCTCTATCCATTATGCCATCCGGCTTCTCATTAATTTCATTTCTATTGATTTCTGTCACCCCACCTCTAGACTGTAAACTCACTGTGGGCAGAGACTGTGTTATATTGTTATATTGAACTTTTCATTCATTCATTCAATAGTATTTATTGAGCGCTTACTATGTGCAGAGCACTGTACTAAGCGCTTGGAATGAACAAGTCGGCAACAGATAGAGACGGTCCCTGCCCTTTGACGGGCTTACGGTCTAATCGAAGCGCTTAGGACAGTGCTCTGCACTCAGTAAGTGCTCAGTAAGTACTACTGACTGACTGACTACCCTGGACTGAGGAGCAGCAGCCCGGCCCAGTGGAAAGATTCCTGACCCTCGGAGTCCGAAGGAGCTGGGTTCTAATCCTGCCTCCTCCACCTGGCAGCTGTGTGACCTTGGGCCTGTCACTTTACTTCCTTGTGCCTCAGTTCCCCCATCTCAAAAATGGGGATTAAAGCTGTGAGCCCCGTGTGGGACAGGGTCTGTGCCCAATCTGATTTGCTGGTATCTCCCCCAGTGCCTGGAACATAGTAAGCGTTTCATAGGCGGTCAACCATGTGAGTGCTTACTGGGTGCAGAGCACTGTACTAAGCACTTGGAAGAGTACAATCCAACAATATAACAGACCCATTCCATGCCCGCAACGAGCTTGGAAGTACTTGAAGAAATAAAAAAAGAGGACAGAGACTTTGGCTCCGGTTCTGAGCCTGAAGACTCTTAATTGACATTTTACCCCTCCCTTCTCCTCAAAAACGGTAATTTCCATTTCCAGTAACTTCCGTCGCAGGTGCGGGCGCCGGACCAAGAAGCTAAATCCTGCTCAGGTTCACCGGGCTGGCTCTCTCTTATTCATTCAGTCATACTTCCTGAGCGCTGACTGTGTGCAGAGCACTGTGCTAAGCTCTTGGGAGAGTCCAATGCAACAATAAACAGACACATTCCCTGACCACGACGATCTGACAGCCTAGAGACGGGGGAGGCAGACGTTAATAGAATAATAATGTTGGTATCTGTTAAGCGCTTACTATGTGCAGAGCACTGTTCTAAGCGTTGGGGGAGATACAGGGTCATCAGGTTGTCCCACGTGAGGCTCACCGTCTTCATCCCCATTTTAATAATAATAATAATCATGCTGGTATCTGTTAAGCACTTACTATGTGCAGAGCACTGTTCTAAGCGCTGGGGTAGACACAGGGGAATCAGGATGTCCCACATGAGGCTCACCGTCTTAATCCTCATTTTAATAATAATAATATTAATGCTGGTATGTGTTAAGCGCTTACTATGTGCAGAGCACTGTTCTAAGCGCTGGGGTAGATACAGGGTCATCAGGTTGTCCCACGTGAGGCTCACCGTCTTAATCCCCATTTTAATAATAATAATATTAATATTGGTATTTGTTAAGCGCTTACTATGTGCAGAGCACTGTTCTAAGCGCTGGGGTAGATACAGGGTCATCAGGTTGTCCCACGTGAGGCTCGCAGTCTTAATCCCCATTTTATTCATTCATTCATTCATTCAATAGTATTTATTGAGCGCTTACTATGTGCAGAGCACCGTACTAAGCGCTTGGAATGGACAAATCGGTAACAGATAGAGACGGTCCCTGCCCTATGACGGGCTTACGGTCTAATCGGGGGAGACGGATGGACAAGAACAATGGCGATAAATAGACTCAAGGGGTAACTGAGGCCCAGAGAAGTGAAGTGACTTGCCCTCAGTCACACAGCTGACAAGGGGCAGAGCCGAGATTCGAACCCGTGGCTTCCGACTCCCAAGCCCGGGTTCTTTCCACTGAACCACGCTGCTTCCCATAATAAATAAATAGAATAAATACACGACAGATGTGGACATAAGTGCTTTGGAGTCAGAGCTCGTGAGTTCGAATCCCAGCTCTGCCACTTGTCGGCTGTGTGACTGTGGGCAAGTCACTTAACTTCTCTGTGCCTCAGTTCCCTCATCTGTAAAATGGGGATGAAGACTGTGAGCCCCATGTGGGACAACCTGATTCCCCTATGTCTACCCCGGCGCTTAGAACAGTGCTCGGCACATAGTAAGCGCTTAACAGATACCAACATTATTATTATTAAGTGGGGTGGGGCTGGGAGGGTCCTTCGCTCTTATGCTGGAGCCGCTGACTACGGCTGGTTGAAACCTCAACCTCAGGCCCACCTTGTCCACTTCAAGTTTGTCCTTTCTTGCCCTCATTCATTCGTTCATTCCACCGTATTTATTGAGCGCTTACTGTGTGCAGACCACTGTACTAAGAGCCTTAACTCAGACCTCTTCACCGCTCGGCAAAACCATTTCACTTCCCTAATTGACCCCCCGGCCCGGCCCCCTCACCAGCTGTTCCAGACGTTTATCTCCCCCCTCAGGCCCCCTGCCATCCCTCCCCTCCTCCATCCCTCGTCCCCCAACCATCTGGCCATCTACTTAATTAAGAAAATTAATAATAATAATGGTATTTGTCAAGCGCTTACTATGTGCCAAGCGCTGTTCCCAGTGCTGGGGGAGATACAAGGTCATCAGGTTGTCCCACAGTCTTCATCCCCATTTTCCAGAAGAGGGAACTTTTAGACCCAGAGAAGTGAAGCGACTTGCCCAAAGTCACCCAGCTGATAAGTGGCGGAGCCGGGATTAGAACTCACGCCCTCCGACGGGCTCTTGCCACTGAGCCACGCTGCTTCTCCAATTAATTCCATCAGGTGTGAGCTCCCCCAAACCCTCCTCCCCCTTCTCAATCCCCCTTCCTCCCGGCCCCTCTTCAACTTTCCCATCCTTCCCGGGGGTATCTCCAGAGGAAATCTCCTCCCGCCTCTCAACTGTCACCCCCTCCACATGCGCACTGGACCCCATTCCTTCACACCTTGGCTCAGTTGAAAGAGCCCGGGCTTGGGAGTCAGAGGTCATGGGTTCAAATCCCGGCTCAGCCGCTTGTCAGCTGTGCGACTTTGGGCAAGTCACTTCACTTCTCTGGGCCTCAGTGACCTCATCTGGAAAATGAGGATGAAGACTGGGAGCCCCATGTGGGACAACCCGATGACCTTGTATCCTCTCCAGCGCTTAGAACGGTGCTTTGCACATAATAAGCGCTTAACAGATGCCATCATGGTTATTATTATAAAAACGCTCGCCCCTTCCCTCCTTCCCTCCTTAACTACCATCTTCAACCGCTCACTCTCCAATGGCTTCTTCCCCACAGCCTTCAAAGATGCCCACTTCTCCCCCCATCCTAAAAAAACCCTCCCGTGCCACCGCGGCTCCCTCTGGTTAGGGCCCCATCTCCCTCCTACCCTTCCTCTCCAAACACCTTGAACGAATCATCTACTCCAACCCTCTCCTGGACCTCCTCCAATTTGGCTTCCGTCCCTTTCACTCCTCCGAAACCTAATTAATTAATTAAGGTTGGTATTTGGTAAGCGCTTACTAGGTGCAGAGCACTGTTCTGAGCGCTGGGGTATACAGGGTAATCAGGTTGTCCCACATGAGGCTCACAGTCTAAATCCCCATTTTACCGATGAGGTCACTGAGGCACAGAGAGGTTAAGTGACTTGGCCACAGTCACACGGCTGACAAGTGGCAGAGGCGGCATTCGAACCCATGACCTCTGACTCCCAAGCCCGGGCTCTTTCTACTGAGCCACGCTGCTTCTCTACCTCTCAAAGGTCACCGATGACCTCCTTCTTGCCAAATCCAACAGCTCCTACTCCACTCTCATCTTCCTCTACCTCTCAGCCGCCTTTGACACTGGGGGCCACCCCCTGCTCCTGGAGACGTTATCCAACCTCGACTTCCCGGCCCCCGTCCTCTCCCGGTTCTCCTCCCAGCTCTCCGGCCGCTCGTTCTCCGTCTCCTCGGCGGGCTCCTCCTCGGCCTCCCACCCCCTCACTGTGGGGGTCCCTCGAGGCTCAGTTCTGGGTCCCCTTCTAGTCTCCATCTCCACCCATTCCCTCGGAGGACTCATTCACTCCCACGGCTTCGACTCCCATCTCTATGTGGATGACACTCAAATCTCCATCCCCTCCCCTGTTCTCCTTCCCCCTTTCCAGGCCGGCATCTCCTCCTGCCTTCGGGACACCTCTACTTGGATGCCCTCCCGCCACCTCAAACTCAACATGTCCAAAACGGAGCTCCTCATCTTCCCTCCCAAACCCTGCCCTCTCCCAAACTTCGCCGTCACCGTAGGCGACACCACCATCCTTCCCGTCTCACAAGCTCGTTACCTTGGCATCACCCTTGACTCGGCTCTCTCATTCACCCCACCCATCCCATCCGTCCCCAAAACCGGCCGGTCTCACCTTGGCGACATCGCCGAGATCCCCCCTTTCCTCTCCATCCAAACCGCTACCGGATTAGTACAATCACTCGTCCCGTCCCCGCTGGATGACGGCATCAGCCTCCTTTCTGACCTCCCAACCTCCTGCCTCTCCCCACTCCAGTCCATAATTCACTCCGCTGCCCGGATCATCTTCCTACAAAAACATTGAGGACAGGTCACCCCCCTCCTCAAAAATCTCCAGTGGTTGTCTATCCACCTCCTTATCCAACTAAAGCTCCTCACTATCGGCTTTATAAAGCCCCCCGTCCCCCCGGCCCCCCCCTTCCTCCCCTCCCTCCTGTCCTCCTCCGTCCCGGCCCGCACGCTCCGCTCCTCTGTCGCCGCTCACCTCCTCCCTGGGCCTCCCGCTCGCCCATCCCACCGCCGACCCCCGGCCCACGTCCTCCCTTTGGCCTGAAACACCCTCTCTCCTCAAATCTGCCAGACAATCACCCTCCCTCCACTCTACTGAAGGTGCACCTCCTTTCATTCATTCATTCAATAGTATTTATTGAGCGCTTACTATGTGCAGAGCACCGTACTAAGGGCTTGGAATGGACAAATCGGTAACAGATAGAGACCGTCCCCGCCCTTCGACGGGCTTACGGTCTAATCGGGGGAGACGGACAGACGAGAACAAGAGCCATAAATAGAACCAAGAAATGTTAAAAAGTGAATCTCGGTGCCACCACTTTTCTGGTCATTTGACTATTCCGTGCTTCGCTTTCCTCATCTGTAAAATGGAAATACGATACCCGCTCTCCCTCCTACTTAAAACTGTGAAGCCCGTGTGGGCTGGGTTGTGACCTGCCTGATCATCTCGCCTAACTAGCTCTTAGAATAGTGCTTGTCACATAGTAGGTGTTTAGCAAATGCCTTTAAAAGAAAGGTGGAAAATGAAGGAACGGGGGAGGGAGAAGGATAAAAGCAAGATGTCTCTTCTTGGATGTGAACTCATTCGCTCCCACGGCTTCATCTCCCGCCTCTCTGCTGATGATTCCCCAATCTCCATCTCCGACCCGGATCTCGTTCCCTCTCTCCGGGCTCGCGTCTCCTCCTGCCTTCAAGACATCTTGACTTGGACGTCCTCCCGTCGCCTCAAACTTAATAAGGCTATAACTGAACTTCTTATCTTCCCACCCAAATCCTGTCCTCCCACTCACTTTCCCGTCGCTGTTGACGGCACCACCGTCCTTCCTGTCTCACAAGCCCGTAACCTTGGCATTACCCTTGACTCCTCTTTTCGTTCAACCCGCGCATTCAAGCCATCGCTAAATCCTGTCAGTTCTATCTCCACGGCATCACTCAAATCCTCCCCTTCCTCTCCATCTAAACTGCTCCCAAATTAACGCGAGCACTTCTCCTCTCCCGCCTTGATTATTGTAACAGCCTCCATGCTGACCTCCCTGCCTCCCGTCTCTCCCCACTCCAGGCCAAGTTCACTTTGCTGTCTGGGTCATTTTTCTACAAAAATGTTTAATCCATGTTTCCCCGCTCCGCAAGAACCTCTAGAGAAGCAGCGTGGCTCAGTGGAAAGAGCCCGGGCTTGGGAGTCAGAGTTCATGGGTTCGAATCCCGGCCCTGCCCCTTGGCAGCTGTGTGACTGTGGGCAAGTCACTTCACTTCTCTGTGCCTCAGTTCCCTCATCTGTAAAATGGGGATCAAATGTGAGTCTCACGTGGGACAATCTGATGACCCTGTATCTCCCCCAGCGCTTAGAACAGTGCTCTGCACATAGTAAGGGCTTAACAAATACCAACATTATTATTATTAGTGGTTGCCTATCCACCTCCGCATCAAACAAAAATTCCTCGCCAGCGGCTTTAAAGCACTTAATCCCCTCTCCCCCTCCTCCTTCTCCTCCCTCCTCTCCTCCTCCAGCCCGGCCCGCACGCTCCGCTCTTCTAACGCCAACCTTCTCCCTGGGCCTCCAGCTCGTCTCTCTCATCGCCGACCTCTCATCCAGACACTACCTCTGATGTGCTTAAATATCGTTATTATTATTATAATACTTGTTAAGTGATTACTAATGTTGGTATTTGTTAAGCGCTTACTATGTGCCGAGCACTGTTCTAAGCGCTGGAGTAGATACAGGGGAATCAGGTGGTCCCACATGGGGCTCACAGTCTTCATCCCCATTTTACAGATGAGGTCACTGAGGCACCGAGAAGTGAAGTGACTTGCCCAAAGTCACACAGCTGACAAGTAGCCTTTCCGGGATTCGAACCCATGACCTCTGACTCCAAAGCCCGTGCTCTTTCCACTGAGCCACGCTGCTCCTCTAATAATAACGTTGGTATTTGTTAAGCGCTTACTATGTGCAGAGCACTGTTCTAAGCGCTGGGGTAGACACAGGGGAATCAGGTTGTTCCACGTGGGGCTCACAGTCTTTATCCCCATTTTACAGATGAGGGAACTGAGGCACAGAGAAGTGAAGTGACTTGCCCACGGTCACACAGCTAAGTGGCGGAGCTGGGATTCGAACTCATGACCTCTGACTCCCAAGCCCGGGCTCTTTCCACTGAGCCACAGATGTAGATTACTATGTACCATGCACTGTTCTAAGCACCGAGATAAATAATAATAAGGTTGGTATTTGTTAAGCGCTTACCATGTGCCGAGCACCGTTCTAAGCGCTGGGGGAGATACGGGGTCATCGGATTGTCCCACGTGAGGCTCCCAGTCTTAATCCCCATTTTACGGATGAGGGAACTGAGGCACCGAGAAGTGAAGGGACTTGCCCAAAGTCACACAGCTGACAGTGGCAGATCTAGGATTCGAACCCATGTCCTCTGACTCCCAACCCCGAGTTCTTCCCACTGAGCCATTTGGATCTAATAATGTTGGTATTTGTTAAGCGCTTACTATGTGCAGAGCACTGTTCTAAGCGCTGGGGGAGATAGAGGGTCATCAGGTTGTCCCACGTGAGGTTCACAGTCTTAATCCCCATTTTCCAGATGAGGGAACTGAGGCACAGAGAAGTGAAGTGACTCGCCCACAGTCACCCAGGTGACAAGTGGCAGAGCTGGGATTCGAACCCATGACCTCTATATGCAAGGTAATCAGGTTGGATGCAGCCCCTGCCCCAAATAATAATAATAACACTAATACTTGTGAAGCGATCGGAGCTCATAGTTTTAATCCCCATTTTGCATGAGGAAACCGAGGCCCAGATAAGTGAAGTGACTCCCCAAGGTCATACAGCAGACATATGGCGGAGCCGGGATTAGAACCCAGCTCCTTCTGATTCCCAGGCCTGGGTTCTGTCCGCTGAGACGTGCTGTCTCTCCTACGGGATTCACAGTCCGTGGAGGACAGAGAACGGGGATTGAACCCCCATCTTAAAGAAGAAGGACCTGTACAAGGATCTGGGTTCTAATCCTGGCACCGCCACCTGCCTGCTGTGTGACTTCGGGCAAATCACTTCACTCCTCCGAGCCTCAATCCCCTCATCCGTAGAATGGGGATTAAGACTGTGAGCCCAGTGTGGGACAGGGTCTGTCCAACCTGATTAGCTTGTGTGTACCCCAGTGCTTAGTACAGTGCCCGGCACATAGTAAGTGTTTACCATCCTGACTTCCCGGCTTGGCAGCTGTGTGACTTTGGGCAGGTCACTTCACTTCTCTGTGCCTCAGTTACCTCATCTGTAAAATGAGGATTAAGAACGTGAGCCCCACGTGGGACAACCTGATCACCTTGTATCCTCTCCAGCGCTTAGAACAGTGCTTTGAACGTGGTAAGCACTTTACAAATGCCATCATTATTATTATTATTATTAAATGCCATAAAAAAACCCTGGAGTAATTAAGGCTGTGCTGTGATCACTTTGGTGGACTTCTCTGATTCCATGACCCTCTCTGTCCCCACTGGCTTCACTTAATTAATCAATGGTATTTATTGAGCACTTACTCTGTACGGAGGACTGTACTCAGCACTTGAGAGAGTACAATACGACATAATTTCAGCAACATTAAAAAGATTCCTTCTTAATGCTCCCCCGTCCCCTTACAGCCTTGGAGAAGCAGCGCAGGCTAGTGGTTAGAGCCCGGCTCTGGGAGTCAGAAAGATCTGAGTTCTAATCCCCGAGAGAATTACTCATACCCACTGTCTCAAGTTCTTCTCCTCCAATTCCCGTGGCTCAGTGGAAAGAGCACGGGCTTTGGAGTCAGGGCTCATGAGTTCGAATCCCAGCTCTGCCACTTGTCGGCTGTGTGACTGTGGGCGAGTCGCTTCACTTCTCTGTGCCTCAGTTTCCCTCATCCGTACAATGGGGATGAAGACCGGGAGCCCCACGTGGGACAACCTGATTCCCCTATGTCCACCCCAGCGCTTAGAACCGTGCTCGGCACATAGGAAGCGCTTAACAAATACCAACATTATTATTAATTCTCTCCCGGACGCCCTTCTGATCTGGCCTCCGTTCCCTTCGCTTCACGGAAACGGCCCTCTCAGAGGTCACCGACGATCTCCTCCTCGTCAGATCCGCCGGCCTCTACTCCATCCTCCTCCTCCTCCTCCTCCTCTCGGCTGCCTTCGGCCCCGAGGCCCAAACCCTGCTCCTGGAAACATTATCCGACCGGGCCTTCGCTGACTCTGTCCTCTCCCGGTTCTGCTCCTACCTCTCCGGCCTCTCATTCTCAGTATTTTTCACGGGCTTCTCCTCTACCTCCCACCCCCTGACTGCGGGGGTCCCTCAAGGTTCAGTTCTGAGTTCCCTTCTAGTCTCCATCCCTCGGAGAACTCATCCTCTCCCACGGCTTCAACTCCCACCTCTATGCAGATGATTCCCAAATCTCCCTCTCCGGCTCCGATCTCTCTCCCTCTCTGCAGTCTCGCCTCTCCTCTTGCCTTCCAGATAATTCTACCTGGATTTCCCCCCCATCACCTCAAATGTAACACGTCCAAAGCAGAGCTCCTCCTCTTCCCGCTCAAACCCCGTCCTCCCCTCGACTTTCCCATCCCTGTAGACAGCACCACCACCCTTCCTGCCTCACAAACCCGTGACCTCGGAGTTGCCCTGAACTCCTCTCTTTCAACGTACATATTCAATCCCTCACTAAATCCTGTCAGTTCCACTTTCACGCCGCCGCTAAAATCCG
The DNA here is from genome assembly GCF_004115215.2 of Ornithorhynchus anatinus. Lineage (NCBI taxonomy): Eukaryota > Metazoa > Chordata > Mammalia > Monotremata > Ornithorhynchidae > Ornithorhynchus > Ornithorhynchus anatinus. Next base: position 183,289,507 of record NC_041728.1, on the reverse strand, counting down.
CTCTTTCCTCTCCGTCCAAACTGCCTCCACGTTAATCCAATCACGTATCCTATCCTGCCTTGACGAGAAGCAGCGTGGCTCAGTGGAAAGGGTCCGGGTTTGGGAGTCAGAGGTCATGGGTTCAAATCCCAGCTCTGCCACTTCTCAGCTGTGGGACTGTGGGCGAGTCACTCAACTCCTCTGTGCCTCAGGGACCTCATCTGTAAAAGGGGGATTAAGACTGCGAACCTCACGTGGGACGACCGGATGACCCCGTATCTCCCCCAGCGCTTAGAACGGTGCTCTGCACATAGTAGGAGCTTAACAAATACCAAAATTATTATTATTATTATTCTGCTGACCGGATCATTTTTCTACAGAAACGTTCAGGATGTGTCACTCCGCTCTGCAAAAACCTCCAGTGGTTGCCCATCCACCTCCGTATCAAATAAAAATTGGTCACCGATGGCTTTAGAGCCCCCCATCCTCCGGCCCCTTCCTCCCTCCCCTCCCTTCCGTCCTCCTCCGTCCCGGGCCTCACACTCCGCTCCTCCGCCGCCGCCCGCCTCCACCCCGGGCCTCCGGCTCGCCCGGCCCGCCGGAGACCCCCGGCCCACGTCCTCTCTCTGGCCTGGAACACCTTCCTCCTCAAATCGACAATTACTCTCTCCCCCTTTCAAAGCCCTGTTGAGAGCACACCTCTGCCAGGAGGCCTTCCCAGACTAAGCCCCGCTTTTCCTCATCTCCCACTCGGTTCTGCGTCACCCTGACTTGCTCTTCTCCCCCGTCCCAGTCCCACAGCACTCATCCTTATAGCTGCAGTTTTATTCATTTGTATTGCTGTCTGTCTCCTCCCCTCTAGACTCCGAGCTTGTGTGGCTCAGTGGAAAGAGACTGGGCTTGGGAGTCAGAGGTCATGGGTTCGAATCCCAGTTCCGCCGCTTGTCAGCTGTGTGACCGTGGGCAAGTCATTCCACTTCTCTGGGCCTCAGTGACCTCATCTGGAAAATGGGGTTTGAAACCGTGAGGCCCACGTGGGACAGGGACTGCGTCCAACCCCATCTGCTTGTATCCACCCCAGCGCTTAGTACAGTGCCTGGCACATAGTTAAGCGCTTAACGAATGCCATTATTATTATTATTATTCTGGGCAGGGATTGTCACTATTTATTGTTATATTGCATTGTTGAGAGAAGCAGCGGGGCTTAGTGGAAAGAGTACTGTCGTAGGAGTCAGAGGACGTGGGTTCTAATCCCGGTTCCGCCACTTGTCTGCTGTGTGACCTAGTGCAAGCCCCTTCACTTCTCTGTGCCTCAGTTGCCTCATCTGTAAAATGGGGATGAAGACTGTGAGGGACAACCTGACTACCTTGTATTTACTCCGGTGCTTAGGACGGTGGTTGGCACTTAGTAAGCGCTTAACAAAAATCATCATTACTATTATCACTGTACTTTCACTCATTCATTCATATTTATTGAGTGCAGAGCACTGTACTAAGCGCTTGGAATGTACGATTCGGTAACAGAGACAATCCCTGCCCAACAACGGGCTCTGCACACAGTGAGTGCTCAGTAAGTATGATTGAATGAATGGGAGTCAAAAGGGTTTGTTCAATCATTCAATTGTATTTAATCTAATCCCGATTAGACCGTAAACCCGTCAGAGGGTAGGGACTGTCTCTATCTGTAACCGCTTTGTCCATTCCAAGCGCTTAATACAGTGCTCTGCACATAGGAAGCGCTCAATAAATACTATTGAATGAATGAATGAATGAATATTTATTGAGCACTTACTATATGCAGAGCACTGAACTAAGAGGTTGGAAAGCAATAAAGAGGGAGCAATAAAGAGCCCACACCAGGCTCACAGTCTAGAAGGGAGGAGACAGAAAGCAATGAAGAAGCGTGGCTCAGTGGAAAGAGCCTGGGCTTCGGAGTCAGAGGTCATGGGTTCGAATCCCCGCTCTGCCACGTGTCAGCTGTGTGACTGTGGGCAAGTCACTTAACTTCTCTGTGCCTCAGTGACCTCATCTGTAAAATGGGGATTAACTGTGAGCCTCACGTGGGACAACCTGATGACCCTGTATCTACCCCAGCGCTTAGAACAGTGCTCTGCACATAGTAAGCGCTTAACAAATACCAACATTAATTAATATAAGCAACAGGCATCAATATAAATGAATGGAATTACAGATTCATACAGCAGTGCTCTGGGGTGGGGGAGGGAGGAAGAGCAAAGGGAGCAGGTCGAGGTGACGCGGGAGGGGGAGCTGAGGAAAAGAGGGGCTTAGTCTGGGAAGGCCTCCTGGAGGAGGCGAGCCTCCAGTAGGGCTTTGAAGGGAGGAAGAGTCGTCGTCCGTAGGATGTGAGAGGGAGGATGTTCCGGGCCAGAGGCGGGACGTGGGCCGGGGGTCTTGGGCGGGCCGGGCGAGCCGGAGGCCCAGGGAGGAGGTGAGCGGCATCAGAGAAGCGCAGTGTGCCGGCTGGGATAGAGAAGGAGAGAGTCTGATCCCGGCTCTGCCACTTGTCTGCTGTGTGACCCTGGGCAAGTCACTTCACTTCTCTGGGCCTCAGGTCCCTCATCTGTAAAATGGGGACGAAGACTGTGAACCCATGTGGGACAGGGACTGTGTCCACCCTGATTAACTTGTACCTCCCCCAGCAGTGCTAGATTCATAGTAACTGCTTAACAAATAGCATCGATCTAATAATAACGATGATTACGTATCACTCAGTCGTGTTTTTTGAGCGTTTCCTGTATTGAACGCTCGGGAGAGTCCAATATAACAGAGTTGGCAGAAACGTTCCCTGCCCTCAGGGAGTTTACAATCTAGAGAGGGAGGCAATTATTAATCTTAAATACTAAGCACTTGGGAGAGCACAATATAACAGAATTGGGGGACACGTTCCCTCCTCATGACGAGCTCCCAGTCTAGAGGAATTTGCTCAGAATGTCCTACTTTAGTGACGATTATGGTAGAAGCAGCGTGGCTCAGTGGAAAGAGCCCGGGCTTGGGAGTCAGAGGTCATGAGTTCGAATCCCAGCTCTGCCACTTGTCAGCTGTGTGACTGTGGGCAAGTCACTTAACTTCTCTGTGCCTCAGTTCCCTCATCTGGAAAATGGGGACTACCTGTGAGCCTCACGTGGGATGACCTGATTACCCTGTATCTCCCCCAGCGCTTAGAACAGCGCTCGGCACATAGTAAGCGCTTTACAAATACCAACGTTATTATTATTATGGTATGCGTTACCCACTTACTACTATAACTATTATTATCCATTCAGTCGTATTTATTGAGCACTTACTTTCTGCAGAGAGCTGTGCTAAGCGCTTGGGAAGTCCAATTCAGCAATAAAGAGAGACAATCCTTGCCCACACCGGGTTTAGAGACTAGAAGGGGGATTATTCCTTCTACTTTTAACAATAATAGTAATTGTGGTCACTGTTAAGCCCTTTCTCTATTCCAAGCACTGTCCTAATCGCCGGGTTAGATTCACGGTAATCAGTTTGGACGTAATCCCTGTCCCACATGGGGTTCACAGCCTTAATCCTCATTTTACAGATGAGGTAAACTGAGGCTCAGAGAAGTGAAGTGGCTTGGCTGAGGTCACACAGGAGACAAGTGGCACAACTGGGATTCTAACCCCCAGGCCTGGGCTCTTTCCCCTAGGCCTTGCTGCTTCTCATGGAACTATGTACCAAACACTCTACCAAGTGCTGGAGGAGCTATTGGATACCCTCCCAACCGCTTAGTACAGTGCTCTGCACCCTTTAAGCCATTCAATAAATACCACTGAATGAAATTGATTGATTGATAAGTATGCTGGAGCTTTTCACTATCACCCGCAGAGGGCCTGACCTTTTTTATGGTGTTTATTAAGCACTTACTGTGGGCCAAGCACTGTTCTAAGCGCTGGGGTAGATAGAAGTTAATCAGGTCAGACCCAGACCTTGTCTCACGTGGGGCTCAAAGCGTAAAGAAGCGGGAGAACAGGTAATGAATCCCCACTTTATAGATGAGAAAACAGGCATAGAGAAGTGAAGTGATTTTTCCAAAGTTACGTAGTGGGTAAGGGTGATCTGTAAAAATGCTACAGATGGAGAAGGACGAGAAGGAGGAGGGAGGTGAAAGGGAGGATGAAGAGGAGGAGGAGAAGAAGGGGGAGGAGAGAAAGGAGGAGGGAAGTCAGGAGCAGGAGGAGGAAGAAGAAGAGGAGGAGGAGTTGGGGAGGAGGAGAAGAGGTAGGAGGTAAGGTGGGTGGAATACAAGCATGAGGAGGAGAGGAGGAGGAAGAAGAGGAAGAGGAGAAGGAGGAGGAGGAAGAAGAGGAGGAGGAGGAGGAAGAGGAGAGGAGGAGGAGGGGTGGAGGAGGAGAAGTAGGAGACAAAGTGGATGGAAGAAAGGAGAAGTAGGAAGAGAAAGAGGAGGAGGAGGAAGGAGAGGAAGAAGAAAGGGGAGGAGAGGGGGGAGAAGGGAAGTGAGGAAGAGGAAGAAGAAGAGGGGGAGGAGTTGGGGAGGAGAAGAAGTGGTAGGAAGTAAGGTGGGTGGAAGACAAGCATGAGGAGGAGAGGGGGAGGAAGAAGAGGAGGAGGAAAAGGAGGAGGAGGACTAAGAGAAGGAGGAAGAGGAGGAGGAGGAGAAGTAGGAGATAAAGTGGATGGAAGAAAGGAGAAGTAGGAAGAGAAAGAAGAGGAGGAGGAAGGAGAGGAAGGGGAGAAGGATGAAAGAGAATCAATCGCAGGCCTGGGAGTCAGAAGGATCTGGGTTCTAACCATGGCTCCGCCAGTTGCCTGCTGTGTGATCTTGGGCAAGTTACATAACTTCTCTGTGCCTCAGTTTCCTCAACTGCAAAATGGGGATTCAAAACTTGTTCTCCTTCCTCCTTAGACCGTGAACCCCATGGGACAGGGTCTGCGTTATTTTATTTTATTTTGTTAATGAGGTGTACATCTCCTCGATTCTATTTATTGCTATTGGTTTTTGTCTGTCTGTCTCCCCCGATGAGACCGTGAGCCTGTCAATGGGCAGGGACTGTCTCTATCTGTTGCCGAATTGTCCATTCCAAGGGCTTAGTACAGTGTTCTGCACATAGTAAGCACTCAATAAATACTATTGAATGAATGAATGAATGAATGTCCAACCTGATCATCTTGTATCTACCCCAGTGCTTAGAACAGTACGTGACAGATAATAAATGCTTAACAAATACCATATTTTAAAAAAAAGAAGAGGAGGAAAAGGAGGAAGGAGAGTTTTGTGCTGCATCAAATTGTGTTCCTAATAGCAATAAAATATTAATAATTATGGTATCGGTTAAGCGTTTACTATGTGCCAAGCCCTGGGTACAAGCAAATCGGGTTGGACATAGTCCCTGTTCCAAGTGGGGCTCACGGGCTCAATCCCCATTTTACAGATTAGGTAACTGAGGCCCAGAGAAGTGAAGTGACTTGCCCGAGGACACACAGCAAAACCGGTGGCAGAGGCTAGATTAGAACTCATGACCTTCTGACTTCCAGGCCCACGCCCTATCCACGACGCCACGCTGCTAGGATCAGAGTAAGTGAGACTGTCAGCTCATTGTGGGCAGGGAACAAGTCTACCAACTCTTGTATTGTCCTCTCCCAAGTGCTTAGTACAGTGCTCTGCACACAGTAAGTGCTCAATAAATACCATCGATTGACTGATTGATTTTCATGTACGTTTCCCGCTCTGACTGTAAATTCGTCGGGAGCCGGGAACGTGTCTACTAACTCTGTTGTGTTATACCTTCCCAAGCATTTAGTACAGTGCTCTGCAAAGTGAGAAAACTGAGGCACAGAGAAGCCAAGTAATTTTACTTCAGGTAAAGGTGACCTGTAAAATGCTAGAACTGGAGAAGGAAGAGAAGGAGGACGAGGGCGGAGAGGAGGAGTTGGGGAGGAGGAGAAGAGGTAGGAAGTAAAGTGGGTGGAATACGAGAGGAGGAGGAGGAGAAAGAGGGGGAGGAGGAAGATGAAGAGGAGGAAGAGGAGAAGAAATAGGAGGTGAGGTGGGTGGAATAGAAGCTTGAGGAGGAGAAGAGGAGGAAGAAGAGAAGAGGAGGAGGAAGAGGGGAGAAGAGGAGGAAGAGGAGGAGAAGAGGAGGAAGAGGAGGAGAAGAGGAGGAAGAGGAGAAGAGGAGGAGGAAGAGGAGGAGAGGAGAAGAGGAGAAGAGGAGGAAGAAGAGGAGGAGAGGAGGAGGAAGAGGAGGAGAAGAGGAGGAAGAGGAGGAAGAAGAGGAGAAGAGGAGGAAGAGGAGGAGGAAGAGGAGGAGGAAGAGGAGGATTGAGCACTCAACAAATACCAAGCTCCATCCTAATGCTCCTCGACCTCTCAGATACCTTCAACACGGTGGACCATCCCCTTCTCCTGGAAACGTTTTCCAACTTCGGCTTCCCGGACACTGTCCTCTCCTAGTTCTCCTCCTACCTTTCCGGCCGCTCATCCTCCATCTCCTTCGTGGGGGCTCCTCCTCGGCCTCCCGCCCCCTCACCGTGGGGGTCCCTCAAGGCTCAGTTCCGGCTCCCCTTCTAGTCTCCGTCTCCACCCCCTCCCTCGGAGAACTCGTCCGCTCCCACGGCTTCGACTCCCACCTCTCCGCGGACGATTCCCAAATCTCCCTCTCCAGCCCTGACCTCTCTCCTTCTAACTTTTAATACAGTATCCAGCATGAAGTGCAGTGCTCTGTAATCGACAGGGCCTCAATTAATATCAGTGATGTATTGATTAATAATGTATTTTGTTAAGCACTTACTGTGCGCAGAGCACTGTTCTAAGCGCTGGGATAGATACAGGGTCAACAGGGTGTCCCACGTGAGCCTCACAGTCTTCATCCCCATTTGACCCAGAGAAGTGAAGTGACTTGCCCACAGTCACCCAGCTGACAAGTGGCAGAGCCGGGATTCGAACCCATGACCTCTGACTCCCAAGCCCGGGCTCTTTCCATTGAGCCACGCTGCTTCTTAACATCACGCTGGCATGCAAACAAAATGAAATTCACATAGCAATGATTCATTTTAGTCTCTGTCTTTCCCTGTAGACTGTTAACTCCCTTCTGAGCGAAATTGTCTTCCAACTCTATTCAACTGTCCTCTCCCAAGCGCTTCGTCCAGTGCTCTGCACGCAGGAAGCGCTCAACAAATACTATCGATCGATTGATCGGTCGATAACGTACGCAGCGAGCCGCTTGAGAAGCAGCAAGACCTAGTGGATTAGAGCAAGGCCCTGGGAATCAGAAGGACCTGGGTTCTCATCCTGCCTCCACCACTTGTCTGCTGGGTGACCGTGGCCAAGTCACTTCACTTCTCTGGGCCTCAGTGACCTCATCTGTAGAATGGGGATGAAGACTGGGAGCCTCACGTGGGACAGCGACTGTATCCAACCTGATTAGCTCGTATCTACACCAGTGCTTAGAACAGTGCCCGGCACATAGTAGACTCTTAAATACCACAGTTATTATTATTACTATTATTTGTGTCTCTCCCTCTAGACTATAAGCTCACTGTGGGCAGGGAATGTGTCTACCAGCTCTGTTTTGTTGTACTCTCCCAAGCGCTTAATCTAGTCATTCATTCGATCATTCGTATTTATTGAGCGCTTACTGAGTGCAGGGCACTGTACTTAGCCCTTGGAAAGTACAATTCCGCAACAAATCGGGACAGTTCGAGACAATCCCTGCCCACAAAGGGCTCACAGTCTAGAAGGGGAGAGACAGGCGTCGAAACAAGTAAACAAGCATTAATAGCATCAATCTAAATAGAGTGATAGATATACATATATAGACACATCACTAATCGTGGCTCAGCGGAAAGAGCCCGGGCTTGGGACTCAGAGGTCATGAGTTCGACTCCCGGCTCTGCCACTCGTCAGCTGGTTGACTGTGGGAAGTCACTTCACTTCTCTGGGCCTCAGTGACCTCATCTGGAAAATGGGGATTAAGACCGTGAGCCTCCCGTGGGACAACCCGATGACCCTGTATCTCCCCCAGCGCTTAGAACGGGGCTCTGCACATAGGAAGCGCTTAACCAATACCAACATTATTATTATTATTTGTGTCTCTCCCTCTAGACTATAAGCTCACCGTGGGCAGGGAATGTGTCTACCAGCTCTGTTTTGTTGTACGTTCCCAAGCGCTTCATTCATTCATTCATTCATTCATTGATTCATTCATTCATTCATTCATTTTTATTGAGCGCTTACTGTGTGCAGAGCACTGTACTAAGCCCTTGGAAAGTACAATTCAGCAACAAATCGGGACAATTAGAGACAATCCCTGCCCACAAAGGGCTCACAGTCTAGAAGGGGGGAGACAGGCGTCGAAACAAGTAAACAAGCATCGGTATCAATATCAATAGAATTATAGATATATACATATATATACACATCATTAATCGTGGCTCAGTGGCAAGAGCCCGGGCTTGGGAGTCGGAGGTCATGGGTTCGAATCCCGGCTCTGCCACTTGTCAGCTGTGTGACTGTGGGCAAGACACTTCACTTCTCTGGGCCTCAGTGACCTCATCTGGAAAATGGGGATGAAGACTGTGAGCCTCACGTGGGACGACCGGATGACCCTGGATCTCCCCAGCGCTTAGAACAGTGCTCTGCGCATAGTAAGCGCTTCACAAATACCAACACTATTTATTATTATTAAATGAATAGAATTATAAATCTGTATATATATCCATATGTGGTGTGGGGCGGGGAGGGGGGCAGAGCGGAGGGAGGGAGTCGGGGCGATGGGGAGGGAAGGAGGAGCGGAGGGAAAGGGGGGCTCGGTCCGGGAAGGCCTCCCGGAGGGGGGGAGCCCTCAGTAGGGCTTTGAAGGGGGAAACTGGGATTGTTTGGGGAATTGGAGGAGGGAGGGCCATTCCAGGCCAGGTGGAACGTGGGCCAGGGGTCGACGGCGGGAGAGGCGAGAATCCAGTCCCACAGCATTTATGTCCATATCCATCATTTATTTATTTCTATTAATGTCTCTCTTCCCGCCTCTGGACTGTAAGTTCGTGATGGGCAGGGAATGTGCCCGTTCAGTGTATGCTCCCAAATGCTTACTAGAGGTCATGGGTTCGAATCCCGGCTCCACCACTTGGCAGCTGTGTGACTGTGGGCAAGTCACTTCACTTCTCTGGGCCTCAGTTCCCTCATCTGTAAAATGGGGATGAAGACGGTGAGCCTCATGTGGGACAATCCGATGACCCTGAATCTCCCCCAGCGCTTAGAACGGTGCTCTGCACATAGTAAGCGCTTCACAAATACCAACATTATTACAGTGCTCTGCGCACAGTAAGCGCTCAATAAATACAACCGAACGATTGAATACTCTAAACCCGGCCAGCGCTCCATAAATACGATCGACTCTTCCTATCAGTCGGCGCGGCTCAGTGGAAAGAGCCTGGGCTTCGGAGTCAGAGGTCTTGGGTTCGAGTCCCGGCTCCGCCACTCGTCAGCTGTGGGACTGTGGGCGAGTCACTTCGCTTCTCTGGGCCTCAGTGACCTCATCCGTAAAATGGGGATTAACTGGGAGCCTCACGTGGGCCGACCCGATGACCCTGTATCACCCCAGCGCTTAGAACAGTGCTCTGCACGTAGTAAGCGCTTAACAAATACCAACATTATCGTTATCCTCTTCCCCCCCGGCCGCGTCTTACTCCATTTGATCCCGCGTACTCGCCGTTTCGGAGGCTACCCATCAGATGCCGTGAAAAACCAGGAAGGTCTGGGGAAAAATAGAGCTCCTTCGAGCACGCTCCATCATGCTTAACCCATCTGGGAGCAGAACAGCAGCTAATAAAAGTTATAAATCCGAGGGCAAATGATCGTCATCCCTCATTTACTTCCACTGCCCACACGGAATTCATTGTTTCTCCGGCCCGAAAGGTATTGATCACTGGAGAAACGCTTTGCTTGGATACAAGGAAATATGAAAGTGGCCCTGCCTCGCTCCCTTTCTCTTTCCCCCCCTCCCAGCCCCGCACCGCTCATATCCACGGTGGCTCAGAGGAAAGAGTCCGGGCTGGCAGTCAGAGGTCGTGGGTTCTAATCCCGCTTCTGCCACTTGTCGGCTGCGTGATTTTAGGCAGGTCACTTCACTTCTCTGGGCCTCGGTTCCCTCATCTGTAAAATGGGGATGAAGTCTGTGAGCCCCACGTGGGACAACCTGATTCCCCTGTGTCTACCCCAGCGCTTAGAACAGTGCTCGGCACATAGTAAGCGCTTAACAAATACCATCATCATCATCATCATCATCTAAACGCCCATTTCCTCTTCTCCCTCTCCCTTCTGGGTCACCCCGACACATGGATTCGCCCCCTTTATTTACCCCTCCCTCAGCCCCACGCCGCTTACGGTGATGGTATTTGTTAGGTGCTTACTCTTCATTCATTCAATGGTGTTTATCGAGCGCTTACTGTGCGCAGAACACTGGACTGAGCGCTTGGAAAGTACAGTTCGGCAACAGAGAGAGACCAACAGCGGGATCGCGGTCTAAAGCAGCGTGGCTCAGTGGAAAGAGCCCGGGCTTGGGAGTCAGAGGTCGTGGGTTCTAATCCCGCCTCCGCCGCTTGTCAGCTGTGTGACTCAGGACAAGGCACGTCACTTCTCTGGGCCTCAGTGACCTCATCTGGAAAATGGGGATGAAGACGGTGAGCTCCACGGGGGACAACCTGATTACCTTGTGTCTACCCAGCGCTTAGAACAGTGCCAGAGAAGCGGCGTGGCTCAGTGGAAAGAGCACAGGCCTGGGAGTCAGAGGTTGTGGGTTCTAATCCCGGCTCCGCCACTTGTCCGCTGTATGACTTGGGGAAAATCACTTCACTTCTCTGGGCCTCAGTGACCTCATTTGTAAAATGGGGATGAAAACTGTGAGCCCCACGTGGGACAAGACTAGATTAGACTGATTAGACTGTAAGCCTGTGATTAGACCGTAAGCCCGTCAAAGGGCAGGGACCGTCTCTATCTGTTGCCGACTTGTTCATTCCAAGCGCTTAGTCCAGTGCTCTGCACATAGTAGGCGCTCGATAAATACTATTGAACGAATGACAAGCGATAAGCTTGTATCTATCCCAGGACTTAGAACAATGCTTGGCACATAGTAAGCATTTAACAAATACCAACATTATTATTATTATTACTATTATTATTATTAAACGGGGTGGAGGCAGATAACAGAACAAAACAGAGCAAGTATACAGGCAAGTAAACTAGGTGCCAGGCACTGTACTAAGCGCTGGGGTGGATACAAGCAAATGGGTTGGACACGGTCCTTGTCCCACACTGGGCTCACAGTCTCCATCCCCATTTTACAGATGAGGTAACGGGCCCAGAGAAGTGAAGTGACTTGCCCAAGGTCACCCAGCAGACAAGCAGCAGAGCCAGGATTAGAACACGGGATCTTCTGACTCCCTGGCCCAGGCTCTATCCACTAGGCTATGCTGCCTTTCCACTCATGTCCGTAGCCCCAATTTATTTATTTATTAATGGTATTTAATAAGCGCTTTCTATATTCCAGGCGCAGTACTAAGCGCTGGGGTAGATACGAGCAAATCGGGTTGGACGTGGTCCCTGTCCCCCGTGGGGCTCCCGGTCTCCATCCCCATTTTCCAGATGAGGGAACTGAGGCCCTCTGAGGCTGAGGCTGTGTGACTGTGGGCAGGTCACTTCACTTCTCTGGGCCTCAGTGACCACATCTGTAAAATGGGGATGAAGACTGTGAACCCCACGTGGGACAACCCGATTCCCCTATGTCTTCCCCAGCGCTTAGAACAGTGCGCTGCACATAGTAAGCGCTTAACACATACCAACATTATTATTATTATTATTATTACTAAGCGCTGGGGAAAGTACAGTGCAACAATAAACAGTGACATTCCCTGCGCACAACGAGCTCACGGCCTCAAAGGCGGGAGACAGCCATCAGTACAAATAAATAATAATGATGGCATTTGTTAAGCGCTTACTATGTGCCAAGCACTGTTCTAAGCACTGGGGGAGATACAAGGTCATCAGGTTGTCCCCAGCCTCGTTAAAAATCCCTTCTCCTCCCAGTGACCCCCCCAACTAAACTAGAGAAGCAGCGTGGCTCAGTGGAAAGAGCCCGGGCTTTGGAGTCAGAGGTCATGAGTTCAAATCCCAGCTCTGCCACTTGCCAGCTGGGTGACTGTGGGCAAGTCACTTCACTTCTCTGGGCCTCAGTGACCTCATCTGTAAAATGGGGATGAAGACTGTGAGCCTCAGGTGGGACAACCAGATGACCCTGAGAACAGTGCTCTGCACATAGTAAGCGCTTAACAAATACCATCATTATTATTATTATTATACAGGGGAATCAGGTTGTCCCACGTGGGGCTCACAGACTTCATCCCCATTTTACAGATGAGGTCACTGAGGCCCAGAGAAGTGAAGCGACTCGCCCACAGTCACCCAGCTGGCAAGTGGCAGAGCCGGGATTTGAACTCATGACCTCTGACTCCAAAGCCCGGGCTCTTTCCACTGAGCCACGCTGCTTCTCTAGTTTAGTTGGGGGGGTCACTGGGAGGAGAAGGGATTTTTAACGAGGCTGGGAATGGATCACTCTGAATCCTACACACAGTTGGAATAAAACCTCTTCTTCGCTACGTGGAAGACACCGGCAGTGATTCCCGGCCCTTAATCACTCCTAAAATTAACCCGGCCCGACGCAGGCCATCGCAAAGAAGAACTGTAAAGCTTCCAAAAAGATAACTTGCAAAAGTAATAATAATAATAATAATGTTGGGATTTGTTAAGCGCTTACTCTGTGCAGAGCACTGTTCTAAGCGCTGGGGGAGATCCAGGGTCATCAGGTTGTCCCCCGTGAGGCTCACAGTCTTCATCCCCATTTTCCAGATGAGGGAACTGAGGCCCAGAGAAGTGAAGTGACTCGCCCAGAAGTGACACAGCTGACAAGTGGTAGAGTCGGGATTCGAACCCATGACCTCTGACTCCCAAGCCCGGGCTCTTTCCACTAAAGCACGATGTTTCTTGGAAAAAAATAGGCGCTCTGTAAACATGATTACCGATTAATCATGTTAATTAATCAGGTGGCAGGGTATTGTGGTATTGCCCTTTCCCAAGTGGCAGGCCGGGATTAGAACTCCGGGTCGTCCGGGCTCTTTCAACTAGTCCATAATCATAATAATAATAATAATGGTATTTATTAAAACAGGTGGTGGAACAGAATTAGAACCCAGGTTGTCTGGGCTCTGTCAACTAGGCCACAATAATAATAATAAAGATGGCATTTTTTAAGACAGGTGGTGGAGCCAGGATTAGAACCCAGGTTGTCCGGGTTCTTTCAACTAGGTAATAATGATAATAATGATAATTGTATTTGTTAAAACAGGTGGTGGAACAGAATTAGAACCCAGGTTGGCTGGGCTCTGTCAACCAGGCCACAATAATAATAATGATGATGGCATTTGTTAAGACAGGTGGTGGAGCCAGCATTAGAACCCAGGTCCTCTGGGTTCTTTCAACCAGGTAATAATGATAACAATAATAATAATAATAATGGTATTTGTTAAAACAGGTGGTGGAACAGATTTAGAACCCAGGTTGGCTGGGCTCTGTCAACCAGGCCACAATAATAATAATAATGATGGCATTTTTTCAGACAGGTGGTGGAGCCAGGATTAGAACCCAGGTCGTCCGGGCTCTTTCAACTAGGTAATGATAATAATAATAATATTTGCTAAAACAGGTGGTGGAACAGAATTAGAGCCCAGGTTGTCTGGGCTCTTTCAACTAGGCCATAATAATAATAATAATAATAATAATGATGGTATTTTTTAAGACAGGTGTTGGAGCCAGGATTAGAGCCCAGGTCGTCCGGCCTCTTTCAACTAGGCTGTAATAATAATAATAACAATAATGAAGGCATTTGTTAAGACAGGTGGCGGGGCGGGGATTAGAACCCAGATCTTTCTGACTCCCAGACCCAGGCTCTACCCACAGGGCCGCACGGCTTCTCGGCCGTCGTGCCGATGGTCTGCTGTACAGCGTTAATAGAAACATAGAAAGCGCTTAATAAATACCATCGTTATTATTATTATTATTCGGTCCCATTTCCTAGTCCGAAGAGACGCCCCGAGGTTTGGTCTCCCCATCTCCCGGCCCGAAGATCCTCAGCCCCTCAGCAAGAAGGAGGGTCTCTTGCCACTCCCGACCGAAACGCATTTTTACGTGATGTTCTTCCCCTTGACTCTATTTATCGCCGTCGTTCTCGTCTGTCCGTCTCCCCCGATTAGACCGTGAGCCCGGCGCTTAGTCCAGTGCTCTGCACATAGTAGGCGCTCAATAAATACTATTGAATGAATGAATGAATGAATGCATTCTTGATCCGACGTTTCCGTTGAGAAGCGACCCTGCGATAATCGTTTCTCCAATCCCCCTTGGCCCGTCCCCTCCAAGTCTCAGGAGCCGGAGACGAAAAACACCCATCCCAACGCTCCTGACCTCCAGTCAGCTGATTCAATTCCCCACTGGACCCTCGCGAAGATCGAAAGCCCCAATACGCTCTCGTAGGCCCGGACCCACAATCGCTCAAGGTGACGGGGTAAAAAGAAAATAAAATAAAACGCCATCTATGAATAAAATATGAGCCAGGATCCTTCCGTTGAAAGAATAAAGCCGTACCTGGGCTAGACACTCAAATTTTCCCGGAGATCGGTGCCCGATAACGGTGCGAGCGCTTTTTTGGTTCTCGACTCTGGGCGGGGGAGAATTCCAACCGAGGTAATCCGTCTGAGGTCGAATCTTTTCCAGTCCTCTCCCGAAAAGCCGAAAGAGACTAGCCGCTCCCGTTCCGCTCCGCCCCGTCTGTTTTGAGCGGGGACGATTAATAATAATAATAATAATAATAATAATGTTGGTATTTGTTAAGCGCTTACTATGTGCAGAGCACTGTTCTAAGCGCTGGGGGAGATACAGGATCATCAGGTTGTCCCACGTGGGGCTCACCATCTCCATCCCCATTTTACAGATGAGGGAACTGAGGCCCAGAGAAGCAAAGTGACTTCCCCAAGGTCACACGGCGGACAAGTCTGTTGCCAAATCGTACGTTCCAAGTGTTTAGTGCTCGACACAGAGTTAGCGCTCAATAAACACGATCGAATGAATGAAGTGGTGGAGCCGGGATTGATAATGTTGGTATTTGTTAAGCGCTTACTGTGTGCAGAGCACTGTTCTAAGCGCTGGGGTAGATAGAGGGTCATCAGGTTGTCCCACGTGAGGCTCACGGTTAATCCCCATTTTACAGAGGAGGTCACTGAGGCCCAGAGAAGTGAAGTGGCTTGCCCACAGTCACCCAGCTGACAAGCGGCAGAGCCAAGATTGGAACCCGTGACCTTCTGACTCCCAGGCCCAGCCTCTGTCCACCAGACCATGCTGCTTCTGAGGAGAGTGACCCTTCCACGTGACTGCGGGGTGACTTTGGGCAGGTCATTTCACTTCTCTCTGCCTCAGTTTCTTCATCTGAAAACGGGGATCCAATTCCACGCCCTCACACCCACTTAGACGCTGAGCCCAGTGTGGGATAGACACAGACACCCCCAAAGAGATGACAGTCTACTGTGTGCACAGCAGTGTACTGAGCGTCTTGGAGAGTCCAGTAGTGGAGATAGACATGAGAATAATGATGATAACGGTATTTGTTAAGCGCTTACTATGTGCAGAGCAGTGTCCTAAGCACTGGGCTCTGTTTTAAGCGCTGGATCCATACTGTGTTACGATCTAGTGGGAAAATTGGGGGAGTCGGGGGCGTCTCCCATTCCTGCAGAGAAACGGTTTGGCAGGAAGTAAAAATAATGAAAATTATGGATTAACTAAGCACTTTCATTCATTCATTCATTCATTCATTCATTCATTCAGTAGCATTTATTGAGCGCTTACTATGTGCAGCGCACTGGACTAAGCGCTTGGAATGTACAATTCGGCAACAGATAGAGACAGTCCCTGCCCAGTGATGGGCTTACAGTCTAGTTCGGGGAGATGCAGCGTGGCCCAGTGGAAAGAGCCCGGGCTTTGGAGTCAGAGGTCATGGGTTCGAATCCCGTCCCTGCCACTCGTCAGCTGGGTGACTGTGGGCGAGTCACTTCGCTTCTCTGGGCCTCAGTTCCCTCATCTGTAAAATGGGGATGAAGACCGTGAGCCCCACGTGGGACAACCCGATTCCCCTGTGTCTACCCCAGCACTTAGAACAGTGCTCTGCACATAGTAAGCGCTTAACAGATACCAACATTATCATTATTAAAAACAAGACAAGTTAGTAGCAATTACCCGGACCATTCATCTGATAGTATTTACTGAGCACTTACTGGGTGCAAAGGACTGTACTAAGCGTTCGGCACCCCAGGATAGATTTAAGGAAGGGAGCAACGTGGCCTAATGGCTGGAGCCCCGGCCTGGGAGTCAGAAGGACCTGGGTCCTAATCCCAGCACCGTCGCTTGTCTGCTGGGTGACCTTGGACAGGTCACTTCACTTTTCTGGCCTCAGTTTCCTCCTCGGATAAAATGGGGATGAAGACTGAGCCCCACTGTGGGACACGGACCGTGCCCGACCCGATTATCTTGTCTCTATCCCAGCGCTTAGAACAGCGCCTGGCACATAATAAGCGCTTTAAAAATACCACAATGATCAATCTTATAATAATAATAATGTCGGTATCTGTCAAGCACTAACTACGTGCAGAGCACTGTTCTAAGCGCTGGGGGAGATACAGGGGAATGAGGTTGTCCCACGTGAGGCTCACGGGCTTCATCCCCATTTTCCAGATGAGGGAACTGAGGCCCAGAGAAGGGAAGTGACTTGCCCACGGTCACACAGCTGACAAGGGGCTGAGTGGGGATAATGAGATAAGCAGATCAGGTGGCTCTCCCGGCTCCACATTGCTTTCTGTTAAACCCTTACTATGTGCCAAGCACCGCACTAAGCGCTGGGATCGATACAAGCTAATCAGGTTGGACCCCGTCCCTGTCCCCCATGGGGCTCCCACCCTTCATCCCCATTTTCCAGATGAGGCAACTGAGGCCCAGAGAAGTCAAGTGACCGGTCCCAGGTCACGCAGCAGACACGTGGTGGAGCCGGGATTAGAATCCGCTACTTCTGACTTCCAGGCCGGACGATGTTCTTCATGGGCTATTTGTTAAGCGCTTACTATGTGCCAAGCACCGCACTAAGCGCTGGGATCGATACGAGCTAATCAGGTTGGACCCAGTCCCTGTCCCACCTGGGGCTCACAGTCTTCGTCCTCCCCAGCGGAGAGAGCCCAGGTTTGGGAGTCGGAGGTCGTGGGTTCTAATCCCGGCTCCGCCACTTGTCAGCTGTGTGACTTTGGGCGAGTCACTTCACTTCTCTGGGCCTCGGTGACCTCATCTGTAAAAGGGGGATGAAGACTGGGAGCCCCACGTGGGGCAACCTGATCACCTTGTACCCACCCCAGCTCTTAGAACTGTGCTTGCCACATATTAAGTGCTTAATAAATAGCATTATTATTGTACAGAGAAGCAGCGTGGCTCAGTGGAAAGGGCCCGGGCTTGGGAGTCAGAGATCATGGGTTCATATCCCTCTCTGCCACTTGTCAGCTGTGTGACTGTGGGCAAGTCACTTCACTGGGCCTCAGTTATCTCATCTGTAAAATGGGGATGAAGACTGGGAGCCTCACGAGGGACAACCCGATGACCCTGTATCTCCCCCAGCGCTTAGAACGGTGCTCTGCACAGAGTAAGCGCTTAACAGATGCCAACATTATTATTATCAAGAGTAGGATCAGAAACAGGACAACCTTGATTACCCTGCATCCCCCCACACCCCAGAACTTAGATCAGTGCTTGGCACATAGTAAGCGCTTAACAAATGCCATCATCATCGCTATTATTATTATTATTATTATTATTTTCCAGACACGGGAACTGAGGCCCAGAGAAGCGAAGCGACTCGCCCAAGGTCACCCAGCTGACCGGTTTGGGGGAGCCGGGATCGGAACTCAGGTCCCGCCCGGGCTCCACCTGCTAGGCCGTGCTACTAGCTGAGATCCATAAGGGTCCAGAAGGGACAGCGGAATTCCGGCGTCCCGACCCTAGGCCCCGCCCTTTCTTTCGGGCCTTCAGACGATCGATTCCAGTTCGAAAATGAAATATCCCTCCCCGGTGAACCGCCGGACACGTCTGATTGAAAGCCCGAGAAAGGAGAGGCCTCCGGAGAAAGAGCGATATTTCATTTTCTCCCCACCCCGGTGCAGCGTCGACGACCACGAAACTTATTAAATGTCCCCTCGGGGCCTCCAGCCTCGCGTTTCCCGGGAATCCAGACGGTCGGATTTTTGAGGTGCCCGTTGATGACCTCCTTTAATCAATCGGGAATAGAAGGAAGAGCTTTTATCCGTCGAGGGACGGTGACGCCGCTTTGGAAATTTGCCACCGGGGAAGTGGCGGCTTCCGATCGATAGACCCTATTGAACGTCGTCTGCTGTGGGCCGAGCACCGCGCTCTAACGGGTCGGAGTAAGTTGGCACCACCCCGGCCCTCAAGGAACTTACCATTTAATGTCCGCAGGGCACTATAATAAGAATGATATTTGTTCGTTCATTCGGTCGTGTTTACCGAGCGCTTACTGTGTGCGAGATGACTGTACTAAGCGCTTGGAAAGTCCAATTCGGCAACAGATAGAGACCAGCAACGTGCCAGGCACTGTTGTAAGCGTTAGAAGCAGAGTCATCGGGTTGTCCCCTGTGGGGCTCACCATCTTCATCCCCGAGAGAAGCAGCGCGGCTCAGCGGAAAGAGCCCGGGCTTGGGAGTCGGAGGTCATGGGTTCGAATCCCGGCTCTGCCGCTTGTCAGCTGTGTGACTGTGGGCGAGTCACTTCACTTCTCTGTGCCTCAGTGACCTCATCTGTAAAAATGGGGATTAAGACTGTGAGCCTCATGTGGGATAACCTGATTACCCTGTATCTAACCCAGGGCTTAGAACAGTGCTCTGCACATAGTAAGTGCTTAACAAATACCAACATTATTATCATTATTATTATTATTATTCATTCAGTAGTATTTATTGAGCGCTTACTATGTGCACTGGACTAAGCGCTCGGAATGGACAAATGGGTAACAGATAGAGACGGTCCCTGCCCTTTGACGGGCTTACGGCCTAATCGGGGGAGACGGACAGACAAGAACGATAGCAATGAATAGAATCAAGGGGATGATTCTCTGTGCCTCAGCTACGTCATCTGTAAAATGGGGATGAAGACTGTGAGCCTCACGTGGCACAACCTGATGACCCTGTATCTCCCCCAGCGCTTAGAACAGAGCTCTGCACATCGTAAGCGCTTAACAGATACCAACATTATTATTATTACAGATGAGGTCACTGAGGCCCAGAGAAGTTAAATGACTTGCCCAAAGTCACACGGCTGATAAGCGGCAGAGCCGGGATTAGAACCCTTGACCTCTGACTCCCAAGCCCGGGCTCTTGCCACTGAGCCACGCTGCTTCTCTTGTCTTATGCCGTCCGATCGTCTCCGACCCATAGCGACACCACAGACGCATCTCTCCCAGAAGGCCGTTTAGACTGTGAGCCCGTCACTGGGCAGGGATTGCCTCTGTCTGTTGCCGAATTGTCCATTCTAAGCGCTTAGTACAGTGCTATGCACATAGTAAGCGCTCTATAAATACTATTGAATGAATGAAATGAAGGCCCCGCTCTCTGCCAACGTTCCGGAAGTGGATCCGGAGAGTTTTCTGGGTAAAAATCGGGCAGCGGTTGACCATCGCAGTAATCGTAATAATAATAACGCTGGTATTTTTCAAGGCTTACTATGTGCAAAGCACTGTTCTAAGTGCTGGGCGGATACAAGGTGATCAGGTTGTCCCACGTAGGGCTCCCAGTCTTAAAATCCCCATTTTCCAGATGAGGGAACTGAGGCCCAGAGGAGTGAAGTGACTTGCCCAAAGTCACACAGCTGCCAAGTGGCAGAGCCGGGATTAGAACCCATGACCTCTGACACCCAAGCCCAGCCTCTTTCCACGGAGCCACGCTGCTTTTCAGTAAACTCGAGTCTCCGCCCTCGACCTTCTCCCGTTCCTCTGCTGCCCAGCACAGGGGTAAAGATAATAGGAATAATGTATTTTTTTATTTAATTTAATTTTCCTGGTATTTGTTCAGTGCTTACTATGTTCACTCATTAATTCAACCGTATATATTGAGCACTTCCTGTGTGCAGAGCACTGTAATAATAATAATAATGATGTTGGTATTTGTTAAGCGCTTACTATGTGCAGAACACTGTTCTAAGCGCTGGGGTAGACACAGGGGAATCAGATTGCCCCACGTGAGGCTCCCGGTCTTCATCCCCATTTTACAGATGAGGTCACTGAGGCCCAGAGAAGGGAAGTGACTCGCCCACAGTCACACAGCTGACGAGTGGCCGAGCCGGGATTCGAACCCATGACCTCTGTACTAAGCCCTTGGGCGAGGACAACAATAAATCGATGCATTCCCTGCCCACCTCGAGCTTACAGTCTCGAGGAGAAGGCGTCCCTCCTAGCTTAGGGGCTAGAGCCCGGGCCTGGGAGTTGGAAGGTCATGGGTTCTAATCCCGGCTCTGCCACTCGTCCGCTGTGTGACCTTGGGAAAGTCACTTACTTCTCCGTGCCTCGGTTACCTCATCTGTCAAATGGGGATTGAAACTGTGAGCCCCACGTGGGACAGGGACTGTGTCCAACCTGATTTGCTAGTATCCACCCCATTGCCTGGCACATAGTAAGTGCTTAACAAGCACCATAATAATAATAATTATTATTATTATTATTATTATCATCATCACAGCGCTCTGCACACACTGAGTCCTCGATACATACCAGTGATGGAGAAAGATACAATCGACTGATCGATCCTTCCGACCCCACAACAAGAGGAGGAAAACGACTCAATCTAACAGTTGTATTTACTGAGCGCTTACTGCGTGCAGAACACCGTACTAAGGCCTTGGCAAAGGCGTGATTAAGCAGCGTGGCTCAGTGGAAAGAGGCCAGGCTTGGGAGCCAAAGGTCGTGGGTTCTAATCCCGGCTCTGCCACTTGTCAGCTGGGTGACTTTAGTCAAGTCACTTCACTTCTCTGGGCCTCAGTTCCCTCATCTGTAAAATGGGGTTGAAGACTGTGAGCCCCACGGGGGACAACCTGGTGACCTTGTATTCACCCCAGTGCTTAGAACATTGTAATCATAATAATAATGATGATGGTATTTGTTAAGCGCTTATTACGTGCTTGTTCCCTGCCCACAGCAAATTTAGAGTCTGGAACCTCACCCTTTCCGCCGTATCGTCACCCCAGAGACAAAAAGAACCGAATTTTCTGGCCATTAAAATCTGTCCATTGCCAAATGAATATGTGCACCGGGTTGATATTTCGACATCCAGAGCGTAGCGTTTTTCCATTAATTTGCAGCGGTGAAACACACCTTGTTTTCTTCTGAGCGGGTGGATATTAATCTCCATGAGAAGAGACTGACCACGCGGAAAGACCCGCGTCCTCATCCTCCCCACAGCCTGGAAAATTAGTTCAACCTCACACCCACAACACAACACTCCCACACGCACGCAAGGAAAGAAGGGTCTTCGCTTCTCATTGATAGAGAAAACCCCCTTATTGTCAAATCCCTTTAAATCCTGGGTCTCGCTGAGGTTTAAACCCGGCCCGCGCTTTCTGAAATGTTTTTTTCTCTCCTGATTTACATCGTTAACTTACTTAATGAGGCAGACAGGAGGCCTGAGCCACCAGGCTTTGCCCCAGCGACGGGCTCCTCGACAAACAGAAAAAAAAAAAACCCATTTATCTTCCTGTCTTCTCCTTTGCTCTCTCGGCGGGAAGGGAATTAAATCCTGGTTTCCCTGTTGAATTGGACTGGATGTGTTTGAACTCTTATGGCTTGGGAGAATAGTACTGATACTAATAAATATTAGAGTATCAAAGTATAATTTGAGAAGCAGCGTGGCTCAGTGGAAAGAGCCCGGCTTTGGGAGTCAGAGGTCATGGGTTCGAATCCCGGCTCCGCCGCTTGTCAGCTGGGCGACTTGGGGCAAGTCCCTTCTCTTCTCTGTGCCTCAGTGACCTCACCTGGAAAATGGGGATGAAGATTGCGAGTCCCACGTGGGACAACCTGTTGACCTTGTATCCCCTCCAGCGCTTAGAACAGTGCTTTTCACATAATAAGCACTTAACAAATACTATTATTATTAATAATAATAATTGTGGTATTTATTAAGCTCTCTTCATACCCCAGGCACTGTCCTAAGCGCTGGGGTGGAGACGAGCAAATCTGGTTGGGAACAGTTCCTGACCCACGTGGGGTTCACAGTCTCAATCCCCGATTTTACAGTTGAGGGAACTGAGGCCCAGAGGATAATAATAATTAAGGTAATTCGTTAAGTGCTTACTCTGTGCCAAGCACTGTTCTAAGCACTGGGATACTTATAAGATGATCAGGTTGTCCCACGTGGGGCTCACAGTCTTCACCCCCAATTTACAGACGAGGGAACTGAAGCACAGAGAAGTGAAGTGACTTGTCCTGGATCACACAGCAGACATGTGGCAGGGCTGGGATTGGAACCCTAGATAGGAAGTCACTCAGTAAATCGTATTTATTGAGCGCAGGACACTGTCTTAAGCGCTTGGGAGAGGACAATAGAAGAATAAACAGACACATTCCCTTCCCACAATGAGCTTATAATCTAGGGGAGGAGGAGTTTGATGTTGATCGTCCCAACTGAGCTGAGGTAGGGTAGTCAGGTGGAAAGAGCCCGGGCCTGCGAGTCAGAGGACCTGGGTTCGAAAGCCGGATCAATCGATCAACAAATTGTATTTATCGAGTGCTTACTATGTGTCGAGCAGCGTACTAAGCGCTTGGGAGAGAGCCCGGGGCCTGGGAATCGGAAGGACCTGGTTTCTAACCTGGGGTCCGCTATCAGCTTCCCGGTGAATCCACCAATCAGTGAATCGATCATATTTATTGAGCGCTTACTATGTGCAGAGCACCGGACTAAGCGTTTGGGAGATTACAATTGGCTTGTATCCACTCCAGAGTTTAGTACGGTGCCTGGCACATAGTAAGTGCTTAATAAATGCCATTATCATTATTATTATTACAGTATTCAGTCATTCATTCATTCAATTGTATTTATTGAGCGCTAACTGGGTTCCCAGCACTGTATTAAGCGCTTGGAAAGTACGGTATAGCAATAAAGAGAGATAATCCCTCCCCACAACGGGTTCACAGTCTAGAAAGGGGGTAAAGAGAAGCAGCGTGGCTTAGTGGGAAGAGCCCGGGCTTGGGAGTCAGAGGTCATGGGTTCTAATCCCAACTCTGCCACTTGTCTGCTGTGTGACCTTGGGCAAGTCACTTCACTTCTCTGTGCGCCTCAGTGACCTCATCTGTAAAAATGGGGATTAAAAAATGTGAGCCTCACATGGGACAATCTCATTACCCTGTATCTACCCCAGCGCTTAGAACAGTGCTCTGCACATAGTAAGCACTTAACAAATACCAGAATATTTAAAGAGACATAAATGTGTGTAGACAGACATCAATATAAATGATTAGAATTATAGATATATACATATGTATAAGTAGTGGGGGGAAAGCAGGGGGGTAGAGCAGAGGGAGGGAGTCGGGGCGATGGGGAGGGGAGGAGGAGCGGAGGGAAAGGGGGGCTCAGTCAGGGAAGGCTTCGTGGAGGAGGTGACCCTTCAGTAGGGCTTTGACGAGGAGAAGAGTCATCGTCGGTGGGATGTGAGGAGGGAGGGCGTCCAGGCCAGAGGCGGGACGTGGGCCGGGGGTCTCCGGCGGGCCGGGCGAGCCGGAGGCCCGGGGAGGAGGCGAGCGGCAGCAAAGGAGCGGAGTGTGCGGCTCAGGATGGAGAAGGAGAGAAGGGAGGGGAGGGAGGAGGGGGCCGGGGCGTGGGGGGCTTTATAAAGCCAACGGTGACCAGTTTGATGCAGAGGTGGCTGGGCAACCACTGGAAATTTTTGAGGAGAAGGGTGGCATGCCCAGAGCCGTTCTGTAGAGAGATCATCCGGGCAGCGATTACCTTCCCAGCCCCTCAGCACTGTACTCGTCTGCTCAACTGGTATATATTTTCATTACCCTATTTATTTTGTTAATAATAATGTTGGTATTTGTTAAGCGCTTACTATGTGCCCAGCACTGTTCTAAGCGCTGGGGTAGACACAGGGGAATCAGGTCGTCCCACGTGGGGCTCACAGTCTTAATCCCCATTTTACAGATGAGGTCACTGAGGCACAGAGAAGTTAAGTGACTCGCCCAAAGTCCCACAGCTGACAGGTGGCCGAGCCGGGATTCGAACCCATGAACTCTGACTCCAAAGCCCGTGCTCTTTCCACTGAGCCACGTGTACATCGCCTCGATTCTATTTAGTCGCCATCGGTTTTTACAAGATGTTCTTCCCCTCGACTCTATCTATGGCCATCGTTCTCGTCCGTCCGTCTCCCCCGATCGGACCGTGAGCCCGTCGGACGGCGGGGACCGTCTCTATCTGTTGCCGACTTGTTCATTCCAAGCGCTTAGTCCGGTGCTCTGCACATAGTAAGCGCTCAATAAATACTACTGAATGAATGAATGAATGAATGAATGAATGAATGAATGAACCCAGATCTTCCGACTCTCAGGCCCGGGCCCTTTCCCACTAGGCCAGGCCGCTTCTCAGATCAAGTCTCAAATCCAGTCGGTCGGCGAATTTGGCACTTGCGCGAGGCGGGCATTCACCGCTCATCCTTTTCCTCGACCAAAATTGCCGTAGGCTCGGGATCGTTCCGGGAAAATATAGATTTCAAGCATGAAGAGGGAGAGAGAGGAGAGTACGGAACTAACGATCAGAGGTGGGAAATGTATAAAATCGTCCTTGCCAAGTCTTTTATGGAAACTTAATGAGCGCTCTGGGGTAACTGCAGGTGACAGTATATTTTTATCTGTTCGTCGAATCCCGCCAGAGCGTCTCTACACTCCAATTCAGGTTTTACAAACGAGATCCACCACAGACGGGAGACTTACAGGACAGAACCCTCTCCCGCATAATAATAATGTTGGTATCTGTTAAGCGCTTACTATGTGCAGAGCACTGTTCTAAGCGCTGGGGGAGATACAGGGTCATCAGGTTGTCCCACCTGAGGCTCACAGTCTTCATCCCCGTTTTCCAGATGAGGAAACTGAGGCACAGAGAAGTGAAGTGACTCGCCCACAGTCCCACAGCTGACAAGTGGCGGAGCCGGGAGTCGAACCCATGACCTCTGACTCCCAAGCCCGGGCTCTTTCCACTGAGTCTCCCCTACAAATTATAATGTCCTTGAGGGCAGGGGTCGTGTCTACCAACTCCTATCATCCTCCCCCAAGTGCTTAGCAGAGTAAAAGCTCGATGAATCCCACCGATTGATTACCTGATCGATCATTAGAACAGTACTGCGATAGAAACAATCCATCCTCCATCCCACGCCGAAGAGCTGGGAGCGAGAGGAGCAGGGAAAGGGAGAAGGCCGCGTGGCTCAGCGGAAAGAGCCCGGGCTTGGGAGTCAGAGGTCATAGGTTCGAATTCCTTTGTCAGCTGTGTGACTGTGGGCAGGTCACTTCACTTCTCTGTGCCTCAGTTCCCTCATCTGTAAAATGGGGATTAAGACTGGGAGCCCCCATGTGGGACAAACTGATGACCCTGTATCTCCCCCAGCGCTTAGAACAGTGCTCTGCACATAGTAAGCGCTTAACAAATACCAACATTATTATTAGAGAAGGAGCGTGGCTCAGTGGCAAAAGCCCGGGCTTGGGAGTCAGAGGTCGTGGGTTCGAATCCCCGCTCCGCCACTTATCAGCTGTGTGACTTGGGGCAAGTCACTTCACTTCTCTGGGCCTCAGTTCCCTCATCTGGAAAATGGGGGTTAAGACGGCGAGCCCCACGGGGGACAACCTGATCACCTTGTATCTCCCCAGCGCTTAGAACAGTGCTTTGCACAGTGTAAGCGGTTCACAAATACCATCATTATTATTATTACTAAATTTCGGAGGGAAAAATAGGGCAGGTTTCCTTTTCCAATCCCCAAGGCAGAACTCCGAGGTCAAGGAAAACGAAGAGGGATGTGAAACGGGTCTGGGAGAAAGAGGCTATTAGCGGCAAAATAGTTTCTGTGTTCGCCGACCAGAACGGAGGTCGGACTGCGGGCGGTCAAGGAGGGCGATGACGGATGAGAGCGGACACGACTCTCCCTCTCCGGCCTCAGGGAAGGGAATGACCGAGTATCCTGCCATAATTAGGCAGAAGCCCGGGTTCGAGGGCCGTCGTTCTCTGAAAGGAAAACGCAAAACCATAGTCCGCTTCCGAGGGAACGAGGAAATCACTGAGGCTGAGGATGCCACTGTGGGAGGGGTGGGACATCTAGACAATAATACTAATAGTGTGGTATTTGCAGAAGCAGCGTGGCTCAGTGGCAAGAGCCCGGGCTTGAGAGTCAGAGGTCATGGGTTCGAATTCAGGCTCCGCCACCTCTCAGCTGTGTGACTCTGGGCAAGCCAATTCACTTCTCTGTGCCTCAGTGACCTCATCTGTAAAATGGGGTTTAAGACTGTGAGCCTCACGGGGGACAACCTGATGACCCTGAATCTCCCCCAGCACTTAAAACGGTGCTCTGCACATAGTAAGTGCTTAACAAATACCAACATTATTATTATTATTATTATTATTATTATTAAGCGCTTATTATGTGCCATTCATTCATTCAAACACATTTACTTGTTTTGTTTTGTCGTCTGTCTCCAGCCTTCTAGACCGTAAGCCCATTTTGGGGCAGGGATCATCTCTCTCTATTTGCGAATGGTACTTTCCAAGCACTAAGTCCAGGGCTCTGCACACAGTAAGTGCTCAATAAATACCATTGAATGAATGAATGAATTTACTAAGCAGCTCATACATTGAAGCGGCGTGGCGTAATGGGTAGAGCGCGGGCCTGGGGAGCAGAAGGTCACGGGTTCTGATTCCGCCTCCGCCACTTGTCGGCTGCGGGACCTTGGGTGAGTCGCTTCACTTCTCTGGGCCTCAGTTTCCTCATCTGTCAAATGAGCATTGAGACAGTGAGCCCCGCGTGGGAGAGGGACTGTATCCAAGCCAATTTGCTTGTATCCCCCCAGTGGTTAGTACAGTGCCTGGTACACAGTGAGCACTTTACAGATACCACAGTTATTATTTACCGAGCGCTAACTGTGTGCAGACAACTATAATAAGCACTTGGGAAAGGACAATAAAACAATAAACGCTTGACTCTATTTATTGCCATCGTTCTCGTCTGTCCGTCTCCCCCGATCAGACCGTAAGCCCGTCGAACGGCGGGGACCGTCTCTATCTGTTGCCGACTTGTTCATTCCAAGCGCTTAGTACAGTGCTCTGCACATAGTAAGCGCTCAATAAATACTATTGACTGAATGAATGAACATTCTCCACCCTCAACCAACTTAGTCTTGAGGGGGAGATGGAGGCGAATAGAAATGAATAAATGAGGGATGTGGACACGAGCGGTGCGGGGCCGGGAGAGGGGATGAAGAAAGGGAGCGCGTCGGGGCGACGCGGAAGGGAGCGGGAGGAGAGGAAATGGGGAGGCAGTCAGGGAAGGCCTGTCGGAGGAGGTGGGCCTGCAGTAGGGCTTTGAAGAGGGGGAGAGTCATCGTCTGTGGGATTTGAGGAGGGAGGGCCTTCCGGGCCAGAGGTAAGACGTGGGCCGGGGACCGGGGGTGAGGCAGACGAGATCGAGGTACAGTGAGGTGATTGGCCTTAGAGAAGTGAATCGTGTTGACTGGGTTGGAGTAGGAAAGCAGACGGGCACTGTACCAGATGCTGGGGTGGATACAAGCAGGTTAGACACAGTCCCTGTCCCCCACAGGGCTCCCAGTCTTCATCCCCATTTCTCAGACGAGGTAACTGAGGCGAAGAAGTGACTTGCCCGAGGTCACCCAGCAGACAAGTGGCGGAGCCGGGATTAGAACTCATGACCTCTGACTCCCAGGCCTCGGCTCTTTCCACTACACCATGCTGCTTCTCTATTACTACTAATAACGATAATAATAATAGTATTATAGTAGTATAGTATTCATTCATTCAATAAATACGATTGGATGAATGAATACTATACTACAGAGAAGCAGCGTGGCTCAGTGGAAAGAGCCCGGACTTAGGAGTCAGAGGTCACGGGTTCTAATCCCGGATCCGCCACCTGTCAGCCGTGTGACTTTGGGCCACGTCACTTAATTTCTCGGTGCCTCAGTGACCTCATCTGTAAAATGGGAATCACGTGGGACAGCCAGATTCCCCTGTGTCTACCCCAGCGCTTAGAACAGTGCTCGGCACATAGTAAGCGCTTAACTAATACCAACATCATTATTAGTAGTAGTACTATAATACTATTATTATCATCATTTTCGTTACTACTGTTTCTGCTACCGAAGCATGCCGTATCTATCGTTTCTTTTCATTTCTATTAATGTCTCTCTCCTCCCCCTTGAGGGAGGGAATGTGGGTAGGGAATGTGTCGGTTTATTATTGCGCTGTCCTCTCTCGAGCTTTTAGTACAGTGCTCTGCACACAGTAGGCGTTCAATAAATATGATTGACTAAATGAGTGAATGGATTCCTAGCTCAGGGAGTGGCTAGCGGGCGGAAGGCCAGATGCTACCAGTCAAAAGTTCCCCATGACAGGCAGCAGAGGCCTGGGAGGGAGTCCGGGGAGGAGACGCCGGTTTTCCACCCCTTCCCCGTTTTTCCCAAGAAAACTCAATGGATTCATTCAATAGAGTATTTTCAATAGTATTTATTGAGCGCTTACTATGTGCAGAGCACTGTTCCGAGCGCTTAGAATGGACAAATCGGTAACAGATAGAGACGGTCCCCGCCCTTCGACGGGCTCACGGTCTAATCGGGGGAGACGGACGGACCGAGAACGATGGCGATAGATAGAGTCGAGGGGAAGAACGTCCCGTAAAAACAATGGCAACTAAATGGATCCGCTCCCGGAACGATTGCCGCCCTTGCATTTAAACCGTGTCCTCTAAGCGCTTGATATTCACCCCACCCTCGGCCTCAGAGCTCTGTGAGCTCGCTGCGGGCCGGGATCGTGTCCGAAGTTACACTGTCCTCTCCCAAACGCTTAGTACAGTGCTCCGCACAGAGCCGGTGCCCTATAAATACGATTGAATGAATGAAATAACTTAAGTACAGATCCCTACTTTATTTTAAGTTACTTAACTTCTCTGTGCCTCAGTTACCTCATCTGTAAAATGGGGATTAACTGTGAGCCTCACGTGGGACAACCTGATTACCTTGTATCTCCCCCAGCGCTTAGAACAGTGCTCTGCACATAGTAAGCGCTTAACAAATACCTACATTATTATTTAATGGCCGTTTCCCCTCCTAGACTGCCAGCTCTTTGAGGGCAGGGTTCTTGTAACTCTATCGCATTCCCCGAAGCGTTCCATACAGTGCTTCAGACGCGGAAAGTGTTGGGTAAATTTAATCGACTGAAAGTGTCTGACTGGGCCCCAGTCTCGGCTACCTCGCCGCCGACCCCCGGCCCGCGTCCCGCCTCTGGCCTGGAAGGCCCTCCCGGCCTCAAATCCCCCAGTCAGTGACTCTTCCCCACTTCCAAGCCCTAACGAAAGCCCACCTCCTCCGAGAAGCCTTCCCTGACTGCGCCCTCCTTTCCTCTTCTCCCGCTCCCTTCTCCATCGCTCTTGAGCTTGGATTTCCTCCTTTTCATCTCCCCACCTTCAGCCCCACCCCACTTATGTCCACATCCCTCATTTATTCACTTATATTCATTTCTGTCTTCCCCCTCTAGACTGTCAGCTCCCAGTGTGTAGTACATTATAATATATTATATATGATTGTATATTATATAAAAGTATATACGATATGTAATTCATTCATTCAATTGTATTTCTTGAGCGCTTTCTATGTGCAGAGCACTGGACTAAGCGCTTGGAATGGACAGTTCGGCAACAGAGACCATCCCTGCCCATGATGGGCTCACAGTCTAATCGGTATATATGACATATTTATGTTATTGTATATATGTTATGGTATATAGAGCAATATAATGTAATATGTTATTACATTGCTATATATTATACATATAGCATAATATACATAATATACATATTATACATATTATATTGCTCTATATACCATAACATATATACAATAACATGATAACATTATCTATGTTACTGTGTATATAGCAATATAATGTAATACTATACATATATATATATATATATATATATATATATATATGTATGGTGTATTGCTATATATACAAAATAACGTAGATAATGTTATCAAGAAACAGCGTGGCTCAGTGGCAAGAGCCCAGGTTTAGGAGTCAGAGGTCATGGGTTCTAATCCCGCCTCCGTCACTTGTCGGCTGTGTGACTTTGGACCGGTCACTTCACTTCTCTGGGCCTCAGTGCCCTCATTTGGAAAACAGGGATGAAGACTGGGAGCCCCACGTGGGACAACCTGATCACCTTATATCTATTCCAGCGCTTAGAAAAGTGCTTGACACAGAGTTAGCGCTTAACAAATACCTTCATCATTATTATTATTATTAGCCGGCTGTTGGGTAAGGATTGTCTACCGAATTTGCCGAGGAGAGGGGAGGAGTCATTGTCTGTTGAATGTGTTGCTGAATTTGCTTTCCAAGCGCTTAGTACAGTGCTCTGCACACAGTAAGTACTCAATAAGTGCCATTGAATGAATGAATATTGTACTCTCCCGAGTGCTTACTTCAGGGCTCTATGCCCAGTGAGCGCTCAATAAATACAACTGATTGATTGACAGTAGACACTAGCCCTCAAGGAGCTTGCGGTCTGCTGGAACAATAGTAATAATAATAATAATAATAATAATAATAATGGTATTTAAGTGCTTACTATGTGCCAGGCACTGTACTAAGCTCTGGGATGGATCCAAGCAAATCCAGTCGGACACGGTCACTGGGCGTCACAGTCTCCACCCTCATTTTCCAGATAATAATGTTGGTATTTGTTAAGCGCTTACTATGTGCAGAGCACTGTTCTAAGCGCTGGGGTAGACACAGGGGAATCAGGTGGTCCCACGTGGGGCTCACAGTCTTAATCCCCATTTTCCAGATGAGGGAACTGAGGCACCGAGAAGTGAAGTGACTCGCCCACAGTCACACAGCTGACAAGTGGAAGAGCTGGGATTTGAACTCATGAGCCCTGACTCCAAAGCCCGTGCTCTTTCCACTGAGCCACGCTGCTTCTCAGATGAGGTCACTGAGGCCAAGGAAGCGAAGTGACTGGCCCAAGGTCACCCAGCAGACAAGTGGCGGAGCCGGGATTAGAACCCAAGACCTCCTGACTCCCAGGCCCGGGCTCTACCCATCACACCATGCTCCCTCCCGTTCGTGTAGGACTGTGCTGAGCAGCAGGAGAAGGACGATAGATTTAACAGATGTCATCCCTGCGCTGAGGAGTTTACAATCCGGCTTTTCTCACCCATATATCTCGTTCCAATGCTTAGTACAGTGTTTGCACACAATAAGTACCGCATACATAATAACAATAATGTTGGTATTTGTTAAGCGCTTACTATGTGCAGAGCACTGTTCTAAGCGCTGGGGGAGATACAGGGTCATCAGGTTGTCCCACGTGAGGCTCACAGTCTTCATCCCCATTTTACTGATGAGGTAACTGAGGCCCAGAGAAGTTAAGTGCCTTGCCCATAGTCACACAGCTGACAAGTGGCAGAACCGCGAATCGAACCCATGACCTCTGACTCCCAAGCCCGGGCTCTTTCCCCTGAGCCATACATACGATTGTGCTTTCTCAAGCGCTTAGTACAGTGCTCTGCACAGAGTAAGTGCTTCATAAATACAGTTGTCCTCTCCTAAGCGCTTAGTACAGTGCTCTGCACAGAGTAAGTGCTTCATAAATACAGTTGTCCTCTCTTAAGCGCTTAGTACAGTGCTCTGCACAGAGTGTTTTTGTCTGGCTGGCTCCCCCAATTAGACCGTAAGCCCGTCAATGGGCAGGGACGGTCTCTATCTGTTGCCGAATTGTCCATTCCAAGCGCTTAGTCCAGTGCTCTGCACCTAGTAAGCGCTCAATAAATACTATTGAATGAATGAATGAATAAATGTATACGATTGTCCTCTCCTAAGCGCTTAGTACCGTGCTCTGCCCAGAGTAAGTGTTTTTGTCTGTCTGTCTCCCCCAGTTAGACCATAAGCCCGTCAATGGGAAGGGATTGTCTCTGTTGCCGAATTGTCCATTCCAAGCGCTTAGTCCAGTGCTCTGCACCTAGTAAGCGCCCAATAAATACTATTGAATGAATGAATGAATAAATATGAGAGAAGCAGCGTGGCTCAGTGGAAAGAGCACGGGCTAGGGAGCCAGAGGTCACGGGTTCAAATCCAGGCTCGGCCGCTTGTCAGCTGTGTGACTTTGGGCAAGTCACTTCACTTCTCTGTGCCTCAGTTATCTCATCTGGAAAATGGGGATGAAGACTGTGAGCCCCACGTGGGACAACCTGATCACCTTGTTATCCTCTCCAGCGCTTAGAACAGCGCTCTGCACAGAGTAAGCGCTTAACAAATACCAACACTAAATACAGTTGTCCTCTCCCAAGCGCTTAGTACATTGCTCTGCACAGAGTAAGTGCTTCAAAAATACGATTGTCCTCTCCCAAGCGCTTATTACAGTGCTCTGCACACAATAAGTGCTTCATAAATACTATTGTGCTCTCCCAAGCGCTTAGTACAATGCTCTGCACACTGTAAACACCCAATAAATCTGACTGAATGAACGATTATTCCTTCCAATATTTTTCGCGATTTACTCATCACCCACGAATAGGCTCACAGGATAAAAGTCAACTAAGTGAAAAATATCTGGAGCTAATAAATATTGATCGATTGCGAGGAAAATTTATTCCCCCAAACTGTTTCAAAATTAAATGGACTCTCACTGAAA
This sequence comes from Ornithorhynchus anatinus, assembly GCF_004115215.2. Taxonomy (NCBI): domain Eukaryota; kingdom Metazoa; phylum Chordata; class Mammalia; order Monotremata; family Ornithorhynchidae; genus Ornithorhynchus; species Ornithorhynchus anatinus. The sequence continues at coordinate 183,256,467 of NC_041728.1, read as the reverse complement.
GGAGAGTGTAGTATCGTCTCAGCCCATATCGTTTTGAAAGGTGAGGAAAAATATCATCCTTCAGAGGTCCATTTGGCTGGAAATTAAAAAACAAATAATCTCCAAGTGGTTACTTGTTTTAAAATGGGAACTGTTAAGGGTTTACTAATGGAAAAAATACTGTTCTAAACACTGAGGTACTGAGAAGCAGCGTGGCTTAGCAGAAAAAACTCGGGCTTCGCAGTCAGAGGTCATGGGTTCTAATCCCGACCCCTTCACTTGTCACCTGTGTGACTTTGGGCAAGTCACCTAACTTCTCTGGGCCTCAGTTTTCTCATCTGTAAAATAGGGATGAAGAACGATAGTCCCACGTGGGACAACCTGATTACCTTGTGGCCCCCCCCCCTCAGCGCTTAGAACAGTGCTTCTCACAGAGTAAAGGCTTAACATATACTTTTATTTTTTTTCCACTTCTCTGTGCCTCAGTTGCCTCATCTGGAAAACAGGGATTGAGACTGAGAGTCCCACGGGGGATAACCTCATTACCTTGAATCTACACCAGCGCTTAGAACAGTGCTTGGCACATAGTAAGCGCTTAACAAATACCATCCTTATTATTATCGTTATTATTCTTTCACTGGGCCGGATTTATTGAGTGCTTACTGTTCATTCATTCGACTGTATTTACTGAGCACTGACTGTGTGCAAAGCACTGTACTAGATGCTTTACAGTCTAGGGAACAGTGCTTGGCACATAGTAAGCGCTTAACAAATACCATTATCATTATAATTAGAGGGGGAGACAGATGTGAATTAAAATAAATAAATGAGGGAGATGGACATGAGCGGTGCGGGGTTGGACGGGGATGTTGAAGAAGGGGAGCGAGTCAGGGCGACGCGGAAGGGAGCGGGAGAAGAGGAAAGTGAGTTTAGAGACATATTATTGTGGACTCTACTCTCCCAATCGCTTAGTACATTGCTCTGCACACAATAAGCGCTCAATAAATACCATCGATCGATTGATTGATGATTCTAGACCGTCTGTTCCCCCTCTAGATCTGTCAGCTTATTGTGGGCAGGGAACGTGTCACCCAAATCTGCTCTATTGGACTCTCCCAACTGCTTAGTACAGTGCTCTACGCTCTGTAAGCGCTCAATAAATACCATCGATTTACCGATCGATCGATTGAGACCCTCTGTCTCCCAGGCCCCTTTTCTTTTCAGCGTGGCTCAGTGGAAAGAGCTCAGGCCTGGGAGTCAGAGGTCCTGGGTTCAGATCCCGGCTCTGCCACTTGTCAGCTGGGTGACTGTGGGCGGGTCACTTCACTTCTCTGGGCCTCAGTTCCCTCATCTGTAAAATGGGGATTAACTGTGAGCCTCACATGGACAACCTGATGACCCTATATCTACCCCAGCGCTTAGAACAGTGCTCTGCACATAGTAAGCGCTTAACAAATACCAACATTATTATTATTATTTTCACTAGTCCATGCTGCTTCTTTTCGATGAGAAGAGTCAGAAATGTCATCAAATAGTGGAAAATTCTCCTTCTGAACTTATCTACCGGAGCGACACAAATATAGATTTGAGAAGCCACCCCAGCCAGCTGCCGGGAAGATTAAAAAATGATTTATCACGCACAATTTTCCTTTTCATCGGTGGCTTATGGTATTTTTCGTTTAAATCCCCAACTACGATTGGGTTCTCAATAGGGGTTTTTCTAGGAGTTACTTTATTGAACCGAGTTATGCCATATTAACATCAGGAACGTAGAAATTAGATTCAGGGAAGAAACGACTTCATTTTGAGGGGAGGAAGAGGTAGTGAAGCCCAGTAGGAAGACCTGGATCTGGGAGGCCAAAGACTCGAGTTCTGGTCTCAGGTCTGCTGCTGTCCTGCTGTGTGACCTTGGGCGAGTTTCTGGGCCTCTCTGGGACTCAGTTTCCTCATCTGTAAAATGGAAATGCTAACTCCCCCGCCCGTCTCTACTTCCCAAGTCTATCGTGGAAAAAAAACAACCGGTCACTGAGAGGGAAAACTCGGCTAAATTCTCCCCTCACCTCCGGGCCTCTGCATTCACTCTTTCGAGAAATTCCACCTCCTCTTCTCCATCTACAAATAATAATAATAATAGTGGTATTTGTTAAGCGCTTACTCCGTGCCAGGCACTGTTCTAAGCGCTGGAGTGGATACAAGCAAAAGGGTTTGGACACAGTCTCTGTCCCACGTGGGGCTCACGGTCTCCATCCCCATTGTCCAGATGAGGGAACTGAGACCCAGGGGAAGGGAAGTGACTTGACTAAGGTCACACACAGCAGACAAGTGAAGAAGTTGGGATTAGAACCCAGGTCCTTCTGACTCCCGGGCCCGGGCTTTAGCCACTAGGCCACGTTGCGTGCCTTTGACAATATGAATAAGTATCATCCATATAGAGGTGTGAGTTGAAGCTGTGGGAGCGGATGAGTTCTCCGAGGGAGGGGGTGGAGATGGAGACTAGAAGGGGACCCGGAACTGAGCCTCGGGGGACCCCCACGGGGAGGGGGCGGGAGGCGGAGGAGGAGCCCCCCGAGGAGACGGAGAACGAGCGGCCGGAGAGCCGGGAGGAGAACCGGGACGGTGTCCGGGAAGCCGAGGCTGGATGAGGTTTCCGGGAGCGGGGGGTGGCCCGCAGGGTGGGAGGCAGCCGAGAGGTGGAGGACGATGAGGATGGGGTAGAGGCCGGAGGATCTGTCGAGCGGCAGGTCATCGGTGACCTTCGAGAGGGAGGTTTCTGTGGAGGGAAGGGGACGGAAGCCACATGGGAGGACGTCCGGGAGAGAGTCGAAGGAGAGGAACTCGAGGCGGCGGGTGTAGACGACTCGTCCGAGCAGTTTGGAGAGGAAGGGGAGGAGGGAGACGGAGCCATAACTGGAGGGAGCCGGGGGGTCCGGGGAGGGCTTTTTTAGGACGGGGGCGACATGGGCGTGTTTGAAAGCAGCGGCGAAGAAGCCATTGGACGGCAAAGAGTTGAAGATGGCTGTTAAGGAGGGAAGAAGGGAAGGGGCAACTGTTTGGATGCAGTGCGAAGGTATGGAGTCAGATGTGCGGATGGAGGGGATGGATTTTGAGAGGAGGCAGGAGTATATCTATATATATATATCTATATTTATAGTTTATATATATATAGTTTATATAAGAGAAGCAGCGTGGCTCAGTGGAAAGAGCCCGGGCTTTGGAGTCAGAGGTCATGAGTTCAAATCCCGGCTCTGCCACTTGCCAGCTGGGTGACCGTGGGCGAGTCGCTTCACTTCTCTGTGCCTCAGTGACCTCATCTGTAAAATGGGGATGAAGTCTGTGAGCCCCACGTGGGACGACCTGATTCCCCTGTATAATAATAATAATAATGATGGTATTTGTTAAGCGCTTACTGTGTGCAGAGCACTGTTCTCAGGGTCATCTGGTTGTCCCACCTGAGGCTCACAGTCTTCATCCCCATTTTACAGATGAGGGAACTGAGGTCCAGAGAAGTGAAGTGACTTGCCCAAGGTCCCACAGCTGACAAGTGGCAGAGTCGGGATTCGAACCCATGACCTCTGACTTTCAAGCCCGGGCTCTTGCCACTGAGCCACGCTGATCTCTCTCCTTCCGTCCAGGCTCACATCTCCTACCCGTCCTTCAAGACATCTCTACTCAGATGTCCTCCCGTCAATCCAAACGTAACACATCCAAACCCGAGCTCCTGATCTTCTCACCCAAACCCCGTCCTCCCCCCGACTTTCCCGTCACTGTAGACGGCACCACCGTCCTTCCCGCCTCACAAGCCCGTAGCCTTGCGCTATCCTTGACGCCTCGCTCTCATTCAACCCACATATTCAATCCTTCACTAAATCCTGTCAGTCCCACTTTCACAAATCGCTAAAATCCGCCCTTCCTCTCCCTCCAAACCGCCACCACGTTAATACGATCATTCATCCTCTCCCGCCTGGTTGACAGCAGCCTTCTTGCTGATCTCCTAGTCCGGACTTCATTCCGCTGCCCGGATCATTTTTCTACAGAAATGTTCAGGATACGTAACCCCATTCTGCAAAGAGCTCCAGTGGTTGCCCATCCACCTCATCAAACAAAAACTCGTCACCGTCGGCTTTCACGGCGTCCATCGAGTCGCCCCGTCCTCCGCTCCCTTGGCCGCTCTCCTCTTCCTCCACCCTGGGCCGCACGCTCCGCTCCTCTCGTGCCGACCTCCTCCCTGCCCCTCCAGCTCCTCTCTCTCGCCGCCGACCCCCGGCCCCCGGCCCGCCTCCGGCCCGGAAGGCCTTTCCCGCCTCAAATCCCACCGACGATGACTCTTCCCCCTCTTCACAGCCTTATCGAAGGCCCACCTCCTCCCGGAGGCCTTCCCCGACCGCGCCTTCCTCTCCTCTCCTCCCTCTCCCTTCCGCGTCGCCCCGCCTCGCTCCCTTTCTTCGTCCCCCCTCCCAGGCCCACGCCGCTTCTGTCCACCTCTGTCATTTATTTTTTTCCATTAATGTCTGTATCCCCTTCTAGACCGTCAGCTCACTGTGGGAGGGAATGTGCCTGTTTTATTTTTTATTTTTATATTGTCCTTCCCAAGCTAGAAATGGCACAAACGGGCCTCTGCCCGACTCTCCCTCCCGTAGCCGAGACTAGTAGAAGACTGGAAACTCTCCAGGTGCCATCCCGAGAGGGGCTGGGTACTGTAGTCCCGGAAATAATAATTATAATTATGGTATTGGTTAAGCGCTTACTATGTGCAAAGCACTGTTCTAAGCGCTGGGGTTGATACAAGGTAATCAGGTTGTCCCACTTGGGACTCCCAGTCTTAATCCCCATTTTACAGATGAGGCAACTGAGGCACAGAGAAGTGAAGTGACTTGCCCACGGTCACACAGCAGACAAGTGGCCGTCGGGATTCGAACCCATGACCTCTGACTCCCAAACCGGTGCCCTTGCCACTGAGCCACGCTGCTTCTCATATCATTGACTAACTAGAAACAAGATAATCAGGTTGGCACTGCCCAAGAGCCCCACGAAACTCTCAGTATAAATGGTAGGGAGAGCAGGGTTCTTCTCTACATTTTACAGATGAGGAAACTGAGGCACAGAAAAGCTAAGTGACTTGTCCAAGGTCACCGAGCAAGCCTGCCACTGAGCCGGCACTAGAACCCAGGTCTCTCGACCCCTTGTCCCAAGCTTTGGACTCAGTAAGCATCAAGGTGAGGAGCAGTGTGGCCTAGTGGATAGAGCGCGGGCCTGGGAGTCAGAAGGTCATGGGTTCTAATCCCGGTTCCATCTCTTGTCTGCCGTGAGACCTTGGCCAAGTCACTTCCTTTCTCTGAGCCTCAGTTCCCTCATCTGTAAGGGAGCCCCACGTGGGACAGAGACGGTGATTTGCATGTATCCACCGCAGCGCTTAGTACGGTGCCTGGCACATACTAAGCACTTAATACATAATAATAAAAATAATGTTAATAATTATGGTATTTGTTAAGTGCTTACTTTGTGGCTCAGTGGAAAGAGCACTCTGGCTTTGGAGTCAGAGGTCATAGGTTCAAATCCCGGCTCGGCCATTTGTCAGCTGTGTGACTTTGGGCAAGTCACTTAACTTCTCTGTGCCTCAGTGACCTCATCTGTAAAATGGGGATGAAGACTGTGAGCCCCACGTGGGACGACCCGATCCCCCTGTGTCTCCCCCAGCGCTTAGAACGGTGTTCGGCACATAGTAAGCGCTTAACAAATACCAACATTATTACTAAGCACAGAGGTGGATTAGAGAAGCAGCGTGGTTTAGTGGAAAGAGCCCGGGCTTGGGAGCCAGAGGTCGTGGGTTCTAATCCTGCCTCCGCCACTTGTCAGCTGTGTGACTATGGGCCAGTCACTTCACTTCTCTGGGCCTCAGTGACCTCATCTGTCAAATGGGGATGAAGACTGTGAGCCTCACGTGGGACAACCTGATGACCCTGTATCTACCCCAGCGCTTACAACAGTGCTTGGCACATCGTAAGCGCTTAACAAATGCCATCATTACAATCGACTATGATTACGAACAAAGCGGGTTGGACCCAGTCCCTGTCCCTCATGGGGCTCACAGTCTTCATCCCCATTTTACAGATGAGGGAACTGAGGCCCAGAGAAGGGAAGTACCTTGGCCAAGATTACACAGCAGACATGTGCTGTAGCCAGGATTAGAACCCACGACCTTCTGACTCCCGGGCCTATCCAGTACATCGTGCATCATCATCATCAGCACTATTAACATCATCACTTCACTTCTTTGGACGTCAGTTAAATCATCTATAAACTGGAGATTAAGACTGTGTCCAACCAGATTAGCCCGTATCTATCCCAGAGTTTAATACAGTGCTTGGCACATAGAGAAGCAGCGTGGCTCAGTGAGCCCGGCCTTGGGAGTCAGAGGTCATGGGTTCGAATCCCGGCTCTGCCGCTTGCCAGCTGGGTGACTGTGGGCGAGTCACTTCACTTCTCTGGGCTTCAGTGACCTCATCTGGAAAATGGGGATTAAGACTGTTAGCCCCGTGTGGGACAACCTGATGATCTTGTATCCCCCCCAGCGCTTAGAACAGTGCTTTGCACATAGGAAGCGCTTAACAAATACCACCATTATTATAGTAAGAGCTTAACAATTACCATTAAAAGAAGGGGGGTGGGGATGAGATAGATGAAGATTTGGACGTCATAGGGGACCCGAAGCCAGGAATGAACCTTGATGAAACAGACTATTCTCACTGTCCACCGATCCCGCATATGGATCGGGATCAGACAAGAAATGGGAGTCAGAGGTCGTGGGTTCTAATCCTGGCTCTGCCCCTTGCCGGCCACGCAACCTTGGGCAAGTCACTTCACTTCTCTGTGCCTCAGGTCCCTCACGCGAGTCAGAGGTCATGGGTTCGAATCCCAGCTCTGCCACTTGTCAGCTGTGTGACTGTGGGCGAGTCACGTCACTTCTCTGGGCCTCAGTTCCCTCATCTGTCAAATGGGGATTAACTGTGAGCCTCACGTGGGATGACCTGATGGGGTATCTCCCCCAGCACTTGCGTGGCTCAGTGGAAAGAGCGCGGGCTTTGGAGTCAGAGGTCATGGGTTCAAATCCCGGCTCGGCCACTTGTCAGCTGCGTGACTTTGGGCAAGTCACTTAACTTCTCGGTGCCTCAGTTACCTCATCTGTAAAATGGGGATTAAGACTGTGAGCCCCATGTGGGACAACCTGATTCCCCTGTGTCTATCCCAGCACTTAGAACAGTGCTCGGCACATAGTAAGCGCTTAACAAATACCAACATCATTATTATTATTATTGTCCTTTCCAGCCTTCGAATGTGAGCCCCGTGTCTGAGCTGGATCATCTGGTCTCTACCCCAGCACGTAGTACAGTGCTGGGCACTTAGCCGGCGCTTAACACATAGTACAATTAGCTGGGTGACTTTGGGCGAATCACTGAAATTGTTGGCACATAGTAAGCGCTTAACAAATGCCATCGTTATTATTAATAATAACGTTGGTATGTGTTAAGCGCTTACTTGGTGCCGAGCACTGTTTGTCTCTGTGCCTCAGTTACCTCCTCTATAAAATGGGGATGAAGACTGTGAGCCTCGCGTGGGGCAACCTGATAACCTCGAATCTACCCCAGCGCTTAGAACAGGGCTTGGCACATAGTAAGCGCTAAACAAATACCATCTTTATTATTATTATTATTGTTGTCATTAGAGTGTGGATGATTCTGCTCAACCATCCCGCTGTGGCAAAATCTATCCAAGCAAGCGCTCTGCTGTTTTTACAGCTCTATTTTCTTTTTTAAGAAGAAGCATTTAGACTCTCGGTAGAGGGGGAAAAGATGGACAAATCTGAATATTTAACATGCAAATTATACTTCTCCCGTGGCGGCTCACTCCCCGTGCCATAAATTAGAAAAGAATGGGCAAGAACACAGCCGAATTAAAATTCTACTACTCACTTGGAGGATTGATTTAGGAAAGACTCAGAGAATTAATGGCCTGTTGTTGTTACGCTTTTTGAAGCGGATTTATTTCATTAGGAATGGACTAGATTCCCTCGCTTCCCCCCCACACCCCCTGGAATTGGGCCTGGAGAAGTCGACGGGAAAAGACGTCAACTGTTTTCGGGGCCGGGGTTGGAAGACTGGGGGGGTGGTGGTCCTCGTGCGTAGGGAACTTGACTGCCAATTCTGGTAGAGTGTATTCACTCAATCGTATTTATTGAGCGCTTACTGTGTGCTGAGCGCTGTAACTAGGCGCTTGGAAAGTCCAATTTGGCAACAGACAGAGACGATCCCTACTCCACAACGGGCTCTCGGGCTAGAAACAAGTAGACAGACATCAAAAGCATCAAAAGAGATGAATAGAATTATAGCTATATGCTCATCATTAATAAAATAGAGTATTAAATATGTACTCTATTTTATTAATGATGTGTGTATATAGCTATAATTCTATTTAATTCTGAGTATACTCTCCCTAGCGCTCAGTACAGTGCTCTGCACACAGTAAGCGCTCAATAAATACCAAGGATGGAATGAGGAGTGTAATTCATCTCTTTGTCCCGGGAGCTAGGAGGGATCATTTATAGTTCCGAGGAGGAGGGGAAACGCTACCGAGTCAACTGGTCTGATGTCTGTCTTCAAGGAGCTTACCATCAGACTCTGAAACTAGTGACAGATAGAAAGAAAAAAACACGGTATAATAATAATAATAATAATAATGCTGGTATTTCTTGAACGGTTACTATGGGCCAAGCACTGTTCTAAGCGATGGGGCAGATACAAGATCATCAGGTTGCCCCACGTGGGGCCCACAGTCTTCATCCCCATTTTGCAGATGAGGTGACTGAGGCGCAGTGAAGTGAAGTGACTCGCCTAAGGTCACACAGAGGACAAGGGGGATTAGAACCCACAACCTCTGACTCCCAAGGCTGTGAGGGTGTAAGTGTGGAGAAGCAGCATGGCTTAGTGGAAAGAGCCTGGGCTTGGGAGTCAAAGGTCGTGGGTTCTAATTCCCATTCGGCCACTTGTCTGCTGTGTGGCCTTGGGTGAGTCACTTCACTTCTCTGTGCCTCAGTTCCCTCATCTGTAAAATTCTATTTATTTTGATGATGTCTTGTTTTGTTTTGTTCTGTTTTGCTTTGCCGTCTGCCTCCCCCATTTAGACCATAAGCCCATCATCGGGCAGGGATGGTCTCTATCTGTTGCCGAATTGTAGCTTCCAAGTGCTTAGTACAGTGCTCTGCACAAAGTAAGCACTCAATAAATACTATTGAATGGAGAAGCAGCTTGGCTCAGTGGAAAGAGCACGGGCTTTGGAGTCAGGGCTCATGAGTTCGAATCCCAGCTCTGCCACTTGTCGGCTGTGCGACTGTGGGCGAGTCACTTCACTTCTCGGTGCCTCAGTTCCCTCATCTGTAAAATGGGGATGAAAACTGTGAGCCCCACGTGGGACAACCTGATTCCCCTGTGTCTACCCCAGCGCTTAGAACAGTGCTCGGCACACAGTAAGCGCTTAACAAATACCAACATTATTATTATTATTATAAAATGCGGATTATAACTGGGAGCTCCACGTGGGACAATATGATTACCCTGTATCTACCCCAGCGCTTAGAACAGTGCTTGGCACTTAGCACATACCAAATATCATTATCATTATTATTATTAAGCAGTGTGGCCTAGTGGAACAAACCCAGCCTTGGGAGTCAGGGGGCCTGGGTTCTAATCACGACGCTGCCACTTGTCTGCTATGTGTGATCTTGGGCAAGACACTTGGCTTCTCTTGGCCTCAGTTCCCTCATCTGTAAAATGGGGTGGAAGAGTGAGTCCCGTGTGGGACGTGGACTGCGTCCCACGTGATTAGCTTGATTCCACCCCAGCGCTTATTACGGTTCTTTGCACAGAGTAAGTGCTTAAGGAATACCACAATTATTATTAATATTACAGGGCCTGACACCTAGTCAGAACCCGTCATTGAACCGGGATCGTCTCTGATGCCTAATTGTCCATTCCAAGGGCTTAGTACAGTGCTCTGCACATAGTAAGCGCTCAATAAATATTATTGAATGAATGAATGAACTTAACAAAAAGCGTAAAACACACACACACACAAATAAATAAATACCATTGATTGATTGTCAAGGGGCAGCTATCAACCTCGTCAGGATAATGATCTCTCCCCTCCCTCAGCTGGTCCCAGCCGGCATCCGGGACTGACACCATGTGACGATTCCTACTCACTAGGATAACTGGATCATCTTCGCCACACCAGGGGGGAAACGGGAGCTCTTCTGGAGCAGAGCTTTCAGATTTTTCCCGGCCGCTTTCTCGAACGGCCTTTTTTCGGTCTCTGTTTTCTGGAGCAGCTCCAGAAAGAAAAAGAGGGGAAAAAAAAAAAAACCCAGGCCAGCTGGATTGGGCTCTGTTTTCTGGAGCGGCCGGCTCGGGTCCTGTTTTCTAGAACAGCCCCAGTTGGCTCCAGTCTCTGAAACAGCTCGATCGGCTCTATTTTCTGGAGCCGCTTGAGATTCTCCATTTTTCTGGAGCAGCTTGGTTGTGTCCATTTGGGGGAACAGCCTGATTCGCTCCATTTTCTGGAACGCCCTGATTCGCTCCATTTTTCTGGAGCAGCTTTGATTTGGCTCTGTTTTCTGGAGCCACCTGCTATTTTTGTTTGGTTTTTTTTTTTCTGGAGCCGCCCGCTTGGCTCTGATTTCGGGAGCATCTTGACCGGCTCTGATTTCTGGACCAGCTTTGCTGTGGTATTTGTTAAGCGCTTCCTACGGGCCAGGCACTGTACTAAGCACTGGGGTAGATACAAATCTGTCAGGTTGGACACAGTCCCTGCTTCACTTGGGGCTCACAGTCTTCATCCCCAGGGGGAAACAATTTGAGAGCATGTGAAAAATAAAAGTGCTCCAGAAAAATCAAGTGCAATTCTAACTCACCCATCTTCCAATACACAGCTCCAGACAAATAGGTGAGAAAAGGACTATGCAGAGCATAAAAAATCAACTCTGCCCTCTCATGAAAATAAAAAAGCAAGATTTCGCTCCCATTCAGATTTTCCTCCCTGCCTTTCCTACCCGATATTTGAATAGCCATTTCAACTGCATATATTTTGGAAGAGACCTGAATGTCCAAAAATATGAAATCTGCAGAAACATCTCTAAAATGTCTCTGAAATGTCCAAATCAACGAACAGCAGCAGTAATGAGACTTAAAGATCCTCCCCGACTCCACGGAATACAAACCACTGTGCGAAGCCCCGGGAAAGGACCCAGGTTTTATATGATTCATGTCCTGACTCCCCAGGGAACTTTATCCTTGACCAGTAAATGCCCAATAAATAATAAATATGGTATTTTTTAAGTGCTTACTATGTGCCAAGCACCGTTCTAAGCGCCAAAATACCACTGATGGTGATAATAATAACTGATATTTGTTAATCACTTACTATGTGCTAGGCACTGTACCAAGCAGTGGGATAGATACAAATTAAGCAGGTTGGACATAGTCCCTGTCCCACATGGGGCTCGCACTCTTAATGCCCATTTTCAAGATGAGGGAACTGAGGACCAGAGAAGTGAAGTGACTTGTCCAAGGTCACACAGTAGACAAGAGGAGGAGCCAGGGTACGAGCCCAGATCCTCCTGACTCCCAGGCCCCGGCTTTATCCACCAGACCACATTGCTTCTGATGATGAACAGGGCAGACTTCCTATTCAGGATTTACTTATTTATAATATCCATGAATTATTTAACAATACCTGCGGTATTTGTTAAGCGCTTACTATGTGCCAGGCACTGTGGTAGATACAAGATGATCAGGTCCCATAGGGGGGCTCACAGTCTAAGTAGGAGGGATGATAGGGATTGAATCCCTGTTTTGCAGATGAGGGAACTGAAGCCCAGAGAAATGAAATGACTTGAGCAAGGTCACAAGCAGAAAAGTGGGCAAGTCACTTCACTTCTCTGGGCCTCGGTTACCTTATCTGTAAAATGGGGATGAAGATTGTGAGCTCCATGGGGGACAACCTGATGACCTTGTATCCCTCCTAGCGCTTAGAACAGTGCTAACCAAATGCCATTGTTATTGTTATTATTATTATTATTAATAATAATAAAATGATGGTAGAGGGATTAGTGACGCCCAGGCCCGGGATTTTTCCACTAGGTGGCGCTACTTCTCATTGTAGGCAGGGACTGTTCATTCATTCATTCGTTCAATCATATTTTCAATCATATTTATTGAGCGCTTACTATGTGCACTGTACTAAGCGCTTGGAATGGATAATTCGGCAACAGAGACCATCCCTGCCCACTGACGGGCTCACAGTCTTTCTGAACAATTTCTGTGCGCAGAGCGCTGTACTAAGCGCTTGGGAAAGTACAATACAACAATAAACAGACACATTCCCTGCCCATCGCCGTCTAGACGGTGGGGGGGTGGGGAAGAGGGGAGACAGACATCAATACAAATAAATAAAATGACACATTTGGGCGTAAGTGGTGTGGGGCTGGGAGGGGGAAGAGCAAAGGGAGCGAGTCAGGGCGATGGAGAAGGGAGCGGGAGATGAGGAAAGGAGGCTTAGTCAGGGAAGGCCTCTTGGAGGAGGTGGGCCTTCAATAAGGCTATGAGGTGGAGGGAGAGTGACTGTCTGTAGGATGTGAGGAGGGAGGGCGTTCTAGGCCAGAGGTAGGACGTGGGCCGGGGGTCTTTGGCGGGCCGGGCGAGAAGGAGGCCCGGGGAGGAGGTGAGCGGGGGCAGAGGAGCGCAGTGTGCGGCTCAGGCCGGAGAAGGAAAGAAGGGAGGGAAGGGAGGAGGAGGCCAGGGGATGGGGGGCTTGGAAGCCAAGAGTGAGGAGTTTTTGTTTTGTGTGGAGGTTGATAGGCAACCCCTGGAGGTTTTTGAGGAGGGGAGTGACATGTCCTGAACGTTTTTGTATAAAGCTGATGTGGCCAGCAGAGTGAAATCTGGACTGGACTGGGGAGAGGCAGGAGGTTGGGAGGTCAGCGAGGAGGCTGGTGCTGGGATAAGATGACTGATTGTCCCGTGACGTGGGAGCAGTTTGGATGGAGAGGAAAAGGCGGATCTTGGCGATGTGAAGGTGGGATGGACAGGATTTATTGATGGATTAAATACGTGGGTTGAATGAGAGAGCCGAGTCAAGGATAACACCAAGGTTACGGGCTTGTGAGACAGGCAGGATGGTGGTGCCGTCTACAGGGATGGGAAAGTCAGGGAGAGGACAGGGTTCGGGTGGGAAGATGAGGAGCTCGGTCTTGGACATGTCAAGTTTGAGGTGACGGGAGAACATCCAAGTAGAGATGTCATGAAGGCAGAAAGAAAAGCAAGCCTGGACGGAGAGAAAGAGATCAAAGGAGGAGATGCAGATTTGGGAATCATCTGCACAGAGATGGAAGTTGAAGCCATGGGAGCGAATGAGTTCTCCAAGGGAGTGGGCGTAGATGGAGACGAGAAGGGGACCGAGACCTGAACCTTGAGGGACCCCCACAGTGAGGGGGTGGGAGGCGGAGGAGGAGATCGCGGAGGAGACGGAGAATGAGCGGCCGGAGAGCTAGGAGGAGAACCGGGAGAGGACAGAGACAGTGTAGCCAAGGTTGGGTATCGTTTCGAGGAGCGGGGGATGATCCACAGTGTCGAAGGCGGCTGAGGGGTGGAGGAGGAGGAGGATGGACTAGAGGCCAGCGGATTTGGTGAGGAGGAGATCATCGGTGAATGTCGAGAGGGCGGTTTCTGGGAGCGAAGGGGACGGAAGCCAGATTAGAGGGTGTCAAAGAGAGAACTGGAGGAGAAGACGTGGAGATCATTATTATTATTATGGTATTCGTTAAGTGCTTACCATGTGCCGAGCACCGTTCAAAACGCTGGGGGAGATATGGGGCAATCAGATTGTCCCACGTGGGGCTCATATTTTTTTTTTAATCCCCATTTTTACAGATGAGGTAACTGAGGCACAGAGAAATTAAGTGACTTGCCCAAGGTCACACAGCAGACAAGTGGCAGAGCTGAGATTAGAACCCACAACCTCTGACTCCCAAGCCCGGCCTCTTTCCACTAAGCCACGCTGCTTCTCTGCGGGTGAACACGACTCGCCAAAGGAGTTCGGAGAGGAAGGGCAGGAGGAAGACGGGGCCATAACTGGAAGGAGGAGTGGGGTCAAGGGAGGGGTTTTTAGAATAGGGGAGACATGGGCATGTTTGAAGGCAGAGGGGACTAATATTAATAATAATAATGATGATGGTATTTATTAAGCACTTACTATGCACCAAGGACTATTCTAAGTGCTGGGGTAGATACAGGGGAATCAGGTTGTCCCACGTGGGGCTCACAGCCTTGATCCCCATTTTGCAGATGAGGTAACTGAGACACAGAGAAGTTAAGCGGCTTGCCCAGAGTCCCGCAGCTGACAAGTAACAGAGATGGGATTAGAACCCACGACCTGTGACTCCCAAGCCCGTTTGGAGAGTGAACTGTGGCCACATGGGACTACCAGTCTTCATCTCCATTTTCCAGATGAGGAAACTGAGGCCCAGAGAAGTGAAGCGACTTGCCCGAGATCCCCCGACAGACACGTGGTGGAACCCGGAATAGAACCCAGGCCTGGGCTCTTTCCACTAGACCAAGCCGCTTTCTTAAGTCTTGGAAAGATGCCTTTTATGTAATATTTCATTAGCTGGATTTAAATTAAAAAAAAAATGGATCTGCAGGTAATTAAAATCTTTTCTTGGCGTGAAACATGAGCCAGGATCTCGAGTGCTGATAAAACAGGCTCCGATACAGAAACAGTTCTGCGGAAAAGCCCCGTTAGCAATTCAATCGCGAAGCAAAGGGTTGTTTCCGTCTCTTTCGGTCAGGCAGTCAATCGTATTTATTGAGCGCTTACTGGGCGCAGAGCACCGAACTAAGCGCTTGGGAGAGGACGATACAACGGTAACCGGATACATTTCCCGCCCACAGGGAGCTTACAGTTGGAGAAGCAGCGTGACTTGGTGGCCAGAGCCCGGGCTTGGGAGTCAGAGGTCATGGGTTCTAATCCCGGCTCCGCCACTTGTCAGCTGTGTGACTTTGGGCAAGTCACTTCACTTCTCTGGGCCTCAGTCCCCTCATCTCTCAAATGGGGATGAAGACCGGGAGCCCCACGTGGAACAGCTTAGAATTTAGAACAGTTCTTGGAACATAGTAAGCGCTTCACAAATACCATAATTATTATCATTATTATTATCAGAGGGGGAGACAGATATGAATAGAAACAAATTCATTCATTCAATCGTATTTATTGAGCTCTTTCTGCGCCCAGAGCGCTTGGGAAGAGTCCAGTGTAGAGCAATAAAATGGTAACATTCCCAAGACGGGGTAAATTCCAGATCTGGACAAAAGCTCCAGGGGCTGAGGGGGGGCAGGGGGGAGAAAGGGAGCAAATAATAATAATGATGTTGGTATTTGTTAGCGCTTACTATGTGCCGAGCACTGTTCTAAGCGCTGGGGTAGATCCAGGGTAATCAGATTGTCCCACGTGAGGCTCACAGTCTTCATCCCCATTTTACAGATGGGGTAACTGAGGCACAGAGAATCTAAGCACAAGGGGGACGCAAAAGGGAGAAGGAAATGAGGTCGACACATCCCGTGCCCACAACGAGCTTCCAGTCTAGAGGGGAAGACAGACATGACTAGAAATTAATAAATGACCGATAGGGACCTAAGCGGTGCGGGGCTGGGAGGGCCTCTGCTTTGTGAGCAGTTCTAGTATTGCGTCGGACTCCGTGCTGGGATTCATTCATTTGTTCGATTGTATTTACTGAGCGCTCACTGTGTGCAGAGCACTGGTCCTGAGCACATGGAAAGTAATAATAACAATAATAACGTTGGTATTTGTTAAGCGCTTATTAGGAGCAGAGCACTGTTCTAAGCGCTGGGGGAGATACAGGGTCATCAGTTTGTCCCACGTGAGGCTCACAGTTAATCCCCATTTTCCAGATGAGGCAACTGAGGCCCAGAGAAGTGAAGTGACTCGCCCACAGTCACACAGCTGACAAGTGGCAGAGCCGGCAGACCTCGGACTCCGAAGCCCGGGCCCTTGCCACTGAGCCACAAATAGAGACGATCGCTGCCCACGATGGGCTCCCAGTCTAGAAATAATAACGCCGATTTCGCCGAGCTCTTGTCAATCTATCGATCGCTCAGTCAGTGGGATTTATTGAGCGCTTACCATGTGCAGAGCACTGGGCTAAGCACTTGGGAGAGTCAGGCGATGGTATTTAATGAGAGCTTACTGTGTGCAGAGCAGTGTTCTAAGCGATTGGGAGAGTACAAGTCTCCCATTCTAGACTGTGAGCTTGTTGTGGGCAGGGAATGTGTCTGTTTGCAGTTCTGGCGTAACTTCCCAAGCGCTTAGTACAGTGCTTTGCACACGGTTAGCATGAATTAAATATGATTGAATGAGTGAATGAACGACTGAATCCAATAGAATGAACGAATGAATCCAATAGAACCATAAACACAGTGTGGCTCAGTGGAAAGAGCCCGGGCTTGGGAGTCAGAGGTCGTGGGTTCGAATCCCGGCTCCGCCATTTGTCTGCTGTGTGGCCTTGAGCAGGTCACTTCACTTCCCTGTGCCTCAGTTACCTCATCTGTAAAATGGGGATGGAAACTGTGAGCCCTCTGTGGGACAGGACCTACGTCCAACCCGATTTCCTTGTAGCCAGCCCAGCTTTTAGTACAGTGCCTGGCACATAGTAAGCGCTTCACAAATACCATAACTATTGTCGTTTTTATTACTATCCAGGCCGGGGAGAGCAGTGTGAGTGAGGGAACGGGCGTGAGAGACGGGAGGGCGCGGGGCGGCTGGGAGATAGTTGGGGAGGGGTGCGTAATAATTACTATGGTATTTGTTAAGCGCTTACTATGTGCTCAGCATTGGGGCGGTGGGGTGGCTCTTGGAAGACAGTTGGGAGGGCGGATTGGCAGATGGGGAAGAGGACTGGAAGGGAGAGGTGAAGGAACAGTGTGAGTGAAAAAAAAATAAAGGAAAAAGGAGTTTGGGAGGACGGAAGGGTGCGAGCTGGAGGCAGCCGTGAAGAGGTGCGGATACCAGCCGCTTCACTCATTCATTCACTCATTCAGTCGTATTTATTGAGCACTTACTGGGTGCAGAGCACCGTACTAAGCGAGTGGGAGAGGACATTACAACAATAAGCAGACACTTTCCCTGCCCACAATGAGCTTACGATCTAGAGGAAGCTTACACCACTCATGAGTCACGGGCCCCATTCATTCATTCAATCGTATTTATTGAGCACTCTCTGTGTGCAGAGCACCGTACTAAGCGCTTGAGAAGTACAATTCGGCAACAGATAGAGACGATCCCTACCCAACAACGGGCTCACAGTCTAGAAGGGCGGAGACAGACGACAAAACAAAACAAGTAGCAGCAGTGCTTAGCCTGGGCTTGCAAGTCAAAAGACGTGCGTTCAAATCCACCACCACCGCTCGTCTGCTGTGTGACCTTGTGCGAGACACTTCACTTCTCTGTGCCTCAGTTTCCTCAACTGAAAAATGGGGATTAAGACTATGAACCCCATGTGGGACAACCTGATGACCTTGTAACTCCTCCAGTGTTTAGAACAGTGCCTGGCACATTGTAAGCGTTTAATAAATACCATTATTATTAATAAGTATGACTAAATTGAATGCATGAATGGTCTGCACACCATAAACATTCAGTAAATGTCATGGATTGACTCAAATTCATTCATTCATTCAATAGTATTTATTGAGAGCTTACTATGTGCAAAGCACTGGACTAAGCGCTTGGAAGGTTCAATTTGGCATGCATAGGTGATGAGGTAGGGAGGGGAAAAGTGAGATCTTGAGGTGTGATCTCCCTAAAATCTTGCTCACTTCTCTCCTGGCTCTCCCTCCTCCTCACCCCTTTCTGACTCTCCCTTCTTTCCCTTCTCTCGGAAGCCACCCCCTCCTCCAGCACATCCCAACCATCCCTTCACACCTTCTCAAAGCACTTTCCCCCTCCTTTCTTTCCTCCCTGATCTCCATCTTAATCTGTTCACTCTCCAATGGCTTCTTCCCCACAGCTTCAAAACATGGCCATGTCTCCCCATCCTCAAAAAAAACCCTCTCTTGACCCCCCGGCTCCCCCCAGGGATGACCCCATCTCCTTCCTCCCCTTCCTCTCCAAACTTCCCGAGCGAGTCGTCTACACCCGCTGTCCCAAGTTCCTCTCCTCTAATTCTCTCCTTGACCCGCTCCGATCTGGCTTCCGTCCCCTTCGCTCCACAGAAACTGCCCTCTCAAAGGTCCCCGATGACCTTCTTCTTGCCAAATCCGCCGGCGTCTACTCCATCCTCATCCTCCTCCACCTCTCAGCGGGCTTCGACGCTGCGGGCCACCCCCTGCTCCTGGAAACCTTATCCAACCTCGGCTTCCCGGACCCTGTCCTCTCCTGGTCCTCCTCCTTTCCCTCCGGCCGCTCGTTCTCCGTCTCCTCGGCGGGCTCTCCCTCCGCCTCCCGCCCCCTCACTGCGGGGATCCCTCAAGCTCCATTTCTGGGTCCCCTTCTAGTCTCCCTCTCCACCCCCTCCCTCGGAGAACTCATCCGCTCCCGCGGCTTCAACTCCCACCTCCATGCAGATGATTCCCAAATCTTCCTCTCCACCCCCGATCTCTCTCCTTCTCTGCAGTCTTGCATTTTCCCCTGCCTTCAATACATCTCTACTTGGATGTCCTCAAACTGAATATATCCAAAACGGGACTCCTCATCTTCCCACCCAAACCCTGTCCTTTCCCTGACTTTCCCCTCCCTGTAGACAATACCACCATCCTCCTTGTCTCACGAGCCCTTAACCTCAGTGTCCCCTGCAACTCATTTCTCTCAGTCAACCCACACATTCAATCCGGCCCTAAATCTTGCTGGTTCCGCCTTCACGCTATTGCTAAAATCCATCCTTTCCACTCCATCCAAACTAACACCACGCTGATCCAAGCTCTCATCCCATCCCTCCTTGACTCCTGGATCAGCCTCTTGGCCGACCTCCCTGCCTCCTGTCTCTCCCCACTCCGGTCCAGACTTCACTCTGCTGATGGGTCATTTTTCTACAGAACAGTTCAGTCCACGTCTCCCCGCTCCTCAAGACCCTTCAGCGGTCTCCCGTCCCCCTCCACCTCAGACAGAAACCCGTCACCGTCGGCCTTAAAGGCGTCCATGGGGTCGCCCCGTCCTCCCTCCCCCGGCCTCTCTCCTCCTCCTCCGGCCCGGCCCGCACGCTCCGCTCCTCTCGTGCCGACCTCCTCCCTGCCCCTCCACCTCCTCTCTCTCACCGCCGACCCCCGGCCCACGTCCCGCCTCCGGCCCGGAACGCCCTCCCTCCTCAAATCCCACAGACCATGACTCTCCCCCTCTTCAAAGCCTTATTAAAATCCCACCTCCTCCAAGAAGTCTTCCCCGACTAAGCTCCCATTTCCACTCCCTTCTGCAATTTCCTTTTTCTTGGATTAATTCCCTCTATTGCTCCCTCCATCGGCCCCACAGCATTTATGTCCACAATCATCATTTCTTTAATTATATTCACTTCAGGCTCCTCCTCTAGACTGCCCAACTTGAGGGCAGGGAACGTGTCTACCAACTCTCTTATACGGAAGCAGCGTGGCTCAGTGGTAAGAGCCCGGGCTTGGGAGTCAGAGGTCGTGGGTTCTAATCCCGGCTCCGCCACTTGTCGGCCGGGTGACTTTGGGTGAGTCGCCTCACTTCTCTGGGCCTCAGTTACCTCATCATTAAAATGGGGATGAAGACTGAGCCCCCAGTGGGACAACCTGATTACCTAGTATCTCCCCCAGTGCTTAAGACAGTGCTTGGCACATAGCCAGTGCTGTACAAATACCCACATTATTATTATTATTATTAATACAGTGCTCTGCACACAGTAAGTGCTCAATAAATAACGTTGACTGTTGTATTAAAGTAAAGAGGGAATTGGCACGGAGGATTTTCAAGGCAATAAAATGTGGCAGAAGGGGTCAGTGCCAGCTACTTTTCTCTTCTTCTATTTAAGTGCTTACCATGTGCCGGACACTGTACTGAGCGCTGGGGTAAGATACAAGCTAATCAGATTGGACACAGTCCCTGCCCCACGTAGGGTTCACAGTCTCAGTCCCCATTTTCCAGATGAGGTAACTGAGGTCCAGAGAATGGAAGTGACTTGCTCAAGGTCACCCATCTGTTGACAGATTGTACATTCCAAGTGCTTAGTAAGCGCTCAGTAAATAATAATAATAATAGTGTTGGTATTTGTTAAGCGCCTACTATGTGCAGAGCACTGTTCTAAGCGCTGGGGTAGATAAAGGGTAATCAGGTTGTCCCACGAGAGGCTCACAGTTAATCCCCATTTTACAGAGGAGGTAACTGAGGCACAGAGAAGTTAAGTGACTTGTCCATAGTCACCCAGCTGACAAGTGGCAGAGCCGGGACTCGAACCCATGACCTCTGGCTCCCTAGCCCAGGCTCTTTCCACTGAGCCATGCTGCTTCTCTATTCAATAAATTCAATCTATTCAATAAATCCGATTGAATGAATGAATGAATGAGTAGCGGAGCCGGAATTAAAAAGCGGGTCCTTCTGACTCCCGGGCCCGGGCTCGATCCACCAGGCCCCGAGGCTTCTACTTCACTCTACTGCAGAATCATCCCGTCTTAATTCTCATCATGACCTTCGTGAAAATGAAAATTAGGCATTCGATCCCCAGGTATCCTCCGCAAATCTGTTTACCCTGGGCGTCGGGCTCCGATCTCGATTTCCCGCCCCCCGTTTAAGAGGACGGGGAAATTCTCTGCGGCGGGGCAGAGGTGAGAATCAGATTATTAATTCGGTGTCGAGCGCCGTCCTGAGCCCCAGGGAAGAGGGAACCGGAGCAGAGCCGACAGAACGTCGAACGACCTGAGGCTCACGGCGTCAGCGGCGACCGAGCTTCGCCGGTTCCAGCAACCACGGCCCGTCAGTCGCCCAAGAGCAGCCGGGTCGCGAACCCTTCGAAACAGCATCGCGTGGCATGAATCGTAACGATGTGATACGTGAGGAGAACGAGCGACCGAGGGGAGTCGCCGACGGGCGCCGGGAGGAGAGCCGGGATCCGGAGTTGGTAGCCGGGAGAGAGGCGGGAGCGTTCTGGGGACTCGGGGACACCGAGGTCGGACAGGGCTGCGGCCCGGATGGATTTTGGACCCGGGGATGAGGATGGAGTCACCGCTGCCAGCCGGGAGGCCGCTCTTTGCCTCCAAGAGCCGGGCACGCGCAGGGAGACGGGATCGGGAGGCAGAGGGAGCGTTCTCGGGACACGGGGACACCGAGCTCGGACAGGGCCGCGGCCTAGCCGCACGGCGGGAGCCCGAGGCCGAGGACGGAGTGACCCTCTCCTCTCTCCGCCTCCAAAAACCACTCAGACACAGACGAGGAGGCCGAAGAGAAAACGAGGCCGAGCGCTGCCCACATCACACACACGACGACACGGCGACAAGCGGACAATTTGTGTGTCCGGTGTGGCCCCGGCTGGGGGTCCCACCCGGGCCTTCTCTGCTAGACGTGCGTTCTGAGGTGAACGTCATTATCATTCATTCCTTAATAATGTTGATATTTGTTAAGCGCTCACTATGTGCCGAGCACTGTTCTAAGCGCTGGGGGAGATACAGGGTCATCAGGTTGTTGGTATTTGTATTTGTTAAGCGCTCACTATGTGCCGAGCACTGTTCTCAGCGCTGGGAGAGATACAGGGTCATCAGGTCGTCCCACGTGAGGCTCCCAGTCTTCATCCCCATTTTCCAGATGAGGTCACTGAGGCCCAGAGAAGTGAAGTGACTTGCCCACAGTCACCCAGCTGACAAGTGGCAGAGCCGGGATTCGAACCCATGACCTCCGACTCCCAAGCCCGTGCTCTTTCCACCGTATCTACCCCAGCGCTTAGAACAGTGCTCTGCACATAGTAAGCGCTTAACGAATACCAACATCATTATTATTATTTTCATCCGTGCTGGCTTCTTCCAAGACAGAGGAAACTCAATAAATCAATTTCAAAATATTGTCACCTAACAGAGGTCGGGAGTGATTTCTCGCTCCCGAGCGGTGCAGGTGATGAGGGAGAGAGGTGTCTGGCTGACGGATCGGCCCTTCCGTTCGGCAATTCGCCTCCTCCGAACCGAACCTGTAATTCGGTCGGTCCGTCGATCCTATTCATCCTCTCTGTTCCTCTCCGTTTCCCTCTTCCCTCGTATCGAAGCATCGCGGCTCCGGGGACAGAGCCCGGGCCTGGGAGTCGGAGGTCGCGGGTTCTCATCCCGGCTCCGCCGCTTGTCACCTGTGTGACCCTGGGCAAGTCACTTCACTTCTCTGGGCCTCAGTGACCTCGTCTGCAAAATAGAAAAGCACCGTCGCTCGGTGGGAAGAGCACAGGCTTGGGAGTCGGAAGGCGTGGGTTCTAATCCTGCCTCCGCCACTCATCTACTGTGGGACCTGGACAAATCACTTCCCTTCTCTGTGCATCAGTTCCCTCCTCTGTAAAATGGGGATGAAGACTGTGAGCCCCCTGTTCTGATGACCTTGTTTCTACCCCAGCGCTCAGAACAGTGCTCAGCACATAATAATAATAATAATGTTGGCATTTGTTAAGCGCTTACTATGTGCAGAGCACTGTTCTGAGCGCTGGGGTAGATACAGGGGAATCAGGTTGGCCCCCGTGAGGCTCACAGTTAATCCCCATTTTACAGATGAGGTAACTGAGGCTCAGAGAAGTGAAGTGACTCGCCCACGGTCACCCAGCTGACAAGTGGCAGAGTCGGGATTCGAACCCATGACCTCTGACTCCCAAGCCCGGCCTCTTTCCACCGAGCCGCGCTGCTTCTCTAATAACGATGGTATTTGTTAAGTGCTCACTATGTGTAAAGCACTGTTCTAAGCACCGGGGGGGATACAAGGTGATCAGGTTGTCCCACATGGGGCTCACAGTCTTAATCTCCATTTTCCAGATGAGGGAACTGAGGCCCAGAGAAGTTAAGTGACTTGCCCAAAGTCACACAACTGACAAGTGGTGGATCCGGGATTAGAACCCATGACCTCTGACTCCCAAGCTTGGGCTCTTTCCACTGAGCCACGCTGCTTCCCAGTAAGCGCTTAACAAATACCGTAATTATTATTATTAAAATGGGGATGAAGACTATGAGCCCCAGTTGGGACACTCCGATAACCTTATTTCTACCCTAGTGCTTAGAACAGTGCTCGGCACATAGTAAGCGCTTAACAAATAGCAGCGTGGGTCAGTGGAAAGAGCCTGGGCTTGGGAGTCGGAGGTCATGGGTTCGACGTCCGGCTCTGCCACTTGTCAGCTGTGTGACCGTGGGCAGGTCACTTCACTTCTCTGGGCCTCAGTTCCCTCATCTGTAAAAGGGGGATTAACTGTGAGCCTCACATGGGACAACTTAATTCCCCTGTATCTCCCCCAGCGCTTAGAACAGTGCTCTGCACATAGTAAGCGCTTAACAAATACCAACATTATTATTATTATTATTATTGTGTGCAGAGCACTGTACTAAACGGTTGGGAGAGTGCAACTGTAAGCCAGGGTGGCCACTGGTCCCTTGATTTCTCCTTCCCAACTGTCACCTAATGGTTGGAGCCCAGGCCTGAGAGACAGAAGGTCCTGGGTTCTAATCCCAGCTCTGCCACTTGTCAGCTGTGTGACCTTGGGCAAGTCACTTGACTTCTCTAGGCCTCAGTTCCCTCGTCTGGAAAATGGGGATGAAGACTGGGAGCCCCATGGGCGACAAGGACTGTCTCTGACCTGATTAGCTTGTATCCACCCCAGCGCTTAGAACGGTGCCCGGCACGTAGTTAAGTGCTTAACAAATACCATAAAAAAATAACACCGAGTGAGAAAATAGAGTGAGAAAACCAGATAATAATTATTGTGGTATAAGCAGCGTGGCTCAGTGGAAAGAGCACGGGCTTTGGAGTCAGAGGTCATGGGTTCGAACCCCAGCTCGGCCACTGGTCAGCTGGGTGACTGTGGGCAAGTCACTTCACTTCTCTGTGCCTCAGTGACCTCATCTGTCAAATGGGGATGAAGACCGTGAGCCCCACGTGGGACGACCCGATTCTCCTGTGTCTACCCCAGCGGTTAGAACAGTGCTCGGCACATAGTAAGCGCTTAACAAATACCAACATTATTATTATTATTGTTATATTGTATTCTCACCAGCGCTTAGAACAGTGTTCCGCACACAGTCAGCGCTCAAAGAATGCGACTGAAGAAATGAACGTTACGCACTTACTATCAGCAAGTAGCAGCAGTAATTTATGATAAAGATGGTATTTGTTAAGCGCTTACTCTGTGCCAAGCACTGCTCTAAGCGCTGGGGTAGATACAACGTCATCAGGTGGTCCCAGGTGGGGCTCACCAGCTCAGTTCCCATTTTCCAGATGAGGTCACTGAGGCCCAGAGAAGTGAAGTGACTTGCCCAGGGTCACCCAGCCGACAAGCGGCGGAGCCGGGACTCGAACCCACCACCTTATGACGCCCGGGCCCGGGTTCTATCCACTACGCCAGGCTGCTTCTGATTTATTCATTCATTCAATAGTATTTATCGAGCGCTTACTATGTGCAGAGCACTGGACTAAGCGCTTGGAATGAACAAGTCGGCAACAGATAGAGACGGCCCCCGCCCTTCGACCGGGCTCACGGTCTCATCGGGGGAGACGGATGGACGAGCACGATGGCGATAAATAGAGTCGAGGGATTTATATTAATGTCTGTCTCCCCCTCTAGACTCTACGTTTGTGGTGGGCAGGGATCGTGTCCACCACCTCTGTTGGATTGGACTCTCCGGAGCGCTTAGGACAGCGCTCTGCACGCAGTGGGCGCTCAGTAGATACGGTCGATGGATTGACGAGGTATCACGTGACAGGTCAAATCAAAGGTCAGTAGGAGCACAGTAGACTGTCAGCTCCCGGAGGGCAGGGATGGTGTCTTCTAACTCTTCGGTCCTCTCCTGAGTGCTCAGTACAGTGCTCCGCACATAGTAAGCGCTCGATAAATACCACCGATCGATAGACCTATATTACCGATAGAAGCAGCGTGGCTCAATGGAAAGAGCCCAGGCTTTGGAGTCAGAGGTCATGAGTTCGAATCCCCGCTCTGCCACTTGTCAGCTGGGTGACTGTGGGCGAGTCACTTAACTTCTCTGTGCCTCAGTTCCCTCATCTGTCAAATGGGGATGAAGACTGTGAGCCCCACGTGGGACAACCTGATTCCCCTGTGTCTATCCCAGCGCTTAGAACAGTGCTCGGCACATAGTAAGCGCTTAACAAATACCAACATTATTATTATTATTATTATTATTATTACCTTGTGTCATGGGAGCTGCCTAGACTGTAACTTCTTTGCGGGCAGGGAATGCGTCCGTTTATTGCTATATTGGACGCTCCCAAGCGCTTAATACAGTGCTCCATAGATACAACTGAATGAATGAGTGAATGAACGAAGGAGTCATTCAGTCGCATTTATGGAGCACTTACTGTGTGCAGAGCATTGTGCTCCGCCACTTGTCAGCTGTGTGACTGTGGGCAAGTCACTTAACTTCCCTGGGCCTAAATTCCCTCATCTGTAAAATGGGGATTAACTGTGAGCCTCACGTGGGACGACTTGATTCCCCTGTTTCTACCTCAGCGCTTAGAACAGTGCTCTGCACCTAGTAAGCGCTTAACAGATACCGACATTATTATTATTCTTATTACTAAGCGCTTGGAAAGTATAATTCGGCAACAGAGGCCATCCACCGACGCCACTGCGCTGACGTCAATCCGTCAATCGCTGCAATCGATGGAGCGCTCATCGGGTGCCGAGCACTGTACTGAACGCTGGGGAGAGGACGGTTAGAGTTAGTAGGAGAAGGATCGACGCAAAGCCCAGATTTTGAACGAAGCCGTGAGTGTCTCGCAGCGAATTTAGAACATTCCCCCGCTTTGGGTTTCGCTGCGAGGTCGAAGGACGGTGGGCGACCCCTATAAAAAGGTATTTAGAAACCGTCCAAGTGATTTACGGAACGGAATTTGTATATCAACATTGTCCGCTCTGAGTGATTGATCTTGGCTGCCCGACCGAATTGATCTCTGCGCTCAACAAATTCATAATTATTCTCTAATAATGGGTTATTTTTAAGCAGGGACTTGGGTGGAGCTGCAAATCCCAGTGGGAAAAGACTGGGAGTCTGAAGGTCGTGGGTTCTAATCAAGCGTGGATCAGTGGAAAGAACCCGGGTCTGGGAGTCAGAGGTCGTGGGTTCTATTGGAGAAGCAGCGTGGCTCAGTGGAAAGAGCATGGGCTTTGGAGTCCGAGGTCATGGGTTCGAATCCCGGCTCTGCCACCTGTCAGCTGTGTGACTGTGGGCAAGTCACTTCGCTTCTCGGTGCCTCAGTGACCTCATCTGTAAAATGGGGATTAAGACCGTGAGCCCCACGTGGGACAACCTGATTCCCCTGTGTCTACCCCAGCGTTTAGAACAGTGCTCTGCACATAGGAAGCGCTTAACAAATACCAACAACATAATCCCGGCTCCACCACTTGTCAGCTGTGTGACCTTGGGCAAGTCACTTCACTTCTCCGTGCCTCGGCGACCTCATCTGGAAAATGGGGATGAAGACTGTGAGCCCCACGTGGGACAACCTGATCACCTTGTATCTGCCCCAGTGCTTAGAACAGTGTTTGACCCATAGTAAGCGCTCAACAAACACCAACATCATCATTATTATTATTATTATTATTATTATTAATCCTGGCTCTGCCACTGGCCCGCTGGGTGA
Source organism: Ornithorhynchus anatinus (assembly GCF_004115215.2). Lineage (NCBI taxonomy): Eukaryota > Metazoa > Chordata > Mammalia > Monotremata > Ornithorhynchidae > Ornithorhynchus > Ornithorhynchus anatinus. Next base: position 183,229,599 of record NC_041728.1, on the reverse strand, counting down.
CTTTGGACGAGTCACTTCATTTCTCTGGACCTCAGTTCCCTCATCTGCAAAATGGGGATTTTAACACCTGTTTCCCCTCCCAGCGCTCGACAAATGCCACTATTTCTATTATTAATAACAATAATATAATAATAATCATCGAGCTATGTCTGGTCTCGATTATCACGTATCTGCCCTAGTACTAACGGCCTTCATCCCCATTTTCCAGACGAGGTAACCGAGGCCCAGAGAAGTGAAGTGATGGGCCCAAGGTCACCCGACAGACAAGCGGCGGAGTCGGGATTAGAACCCAGGGCCTTCTGACTCCCGGGCCTTTGCTCTACCCACTAGACCGCCCGACTTCTCGCGTAGATATTTGTTAAGCGGTTACTGCGAGCTAAGCGCTGAGCTAAACAGTGGGACAGGGAGAGGATAGTCAAGGTCAGACACCATCCCTGTCTTTTTTATTAAAGTGCACTGATATTTAAGTGCTTACTCTGTGGGAAGCACTGTGATAAGCAGTGGGACATGAGGTAAGAGAAGCAGGTCGGACCCAGTTCCCGTCCCACGGTGGGGTCACAGTCCGAGGGAGGGAGAGTGGACATTTTATCGTCCTTTTGTGGATGAGGAAACCAAGGCCCAGAGAGGTTAGGTGTCTTGTCCAACGACGCCCAGCAGGACAGAGCCAGAGCCGGGATTAGAACCCGGCTCCCCTGACCCCCGCGGTCACATTTCGTCCACTCCGCCAACCTGCCTTTCAGACCGATTATCGGACAGATGGTTATCAGATGATGATCAGATCATTATTAGGTAATTGAGCTCTCCTCCACTTCAAACCTTATTGAAGGCCCATCTCCTCCAGGAATAAAAAATAAATAAATTGTGGTATTTGTTAAGCGCTTACTATGTGCCAAGCAGTGTTCTAAACTCTGGGGGATACAAGGTGATCAGGTCGTCCCACGTGGGGCTCCCAGTCTTGATCCCCATTTGACAGATGAGGTCACTGAGGCCCAGAGAAGTGAAGTGACTTGCCCAAAGTCACTCAGCTGACAGGCGGCAGAGTCGGGATTAGAACCCATGGCCTCTGACTCCCAAGCCCGGCCTCTTTCCACTGAGCCAAACTGCTTCTCCGATCACGACCTCCGTTCAAAGCCCTGGCCTGGGAGTCAGAAGGTCCTGGGTTCTAATCCCGCCTCTGCCACTTGTCCTCTGTGTGAGCTTAGTTGAGTCGTTTCACTTCTCTGGGCCTCAGTTCCCTCATCTGTAAAATGGGGATGAAGACCGTGAGCCCCACGCGGGAGAGGGACTGCGTCCTACCCGATGTGCTTGCGTCCACCCCAGTGCTTAGCACAGTGCCTGGCACACAGTAAGCACTTAACAAATATCCTAATTATTATTCCCTCTCAGAGGGCAAATTCCGCTTCATGGCCTTTGGTAATCAGCTCCCACTCCCTTCCACGTCGCTCCGACTCGCTCCCTTTACTCTAATAATAATAATAATGTTGGCGTTTGTTAAGCGCTTACTATGTGCCGAGCACTGTTCTAAGCACTGGGGTAGACACAGGGGACTCAGGTTGTCCCACGTGGGGCTCACAGTCTTCATCCCCATTTTACAGATGAGGTAACTGAGGCACCGAGAAGTTAAGTGACTTGTCCAAAGTCACACGGCTGACAAGTGGCCGAGCCAGGATTCATTCAGTAGTATTTATTGAGCGCTCACTATGTGCAGAGCACCGGACTAAGCGCTCGGGACGAACGAGTCGGCGACGGATAGAGACGGTCCCCGCCGTCCGACGGGCTCACGGTCCAATCGGGGGAGACGGACGGACGAGGACGACGGCGATCGATAGAGTCGAGGGGAAGGACGTCTCGTAAAAACCGATGGCGACTAAATAGAATCGAGGCGATGGACATCTCATTAACAGAATAAATAGGGTGATGAAAATATAGACAGTCGAGTAGACGAGTACGGTGCCGAGGGGATGGCAAGGGAGAGGGGGAGGAGCGGAGGGAGATGGGGGGAAAAGAGGGTTAAGCTGCGGAGAGGCGAAGGGGGGGCGGTAGAGGGAGTAGAGGGAGAAGGGGAGCTCGGTCCGGGAAGGGTTTCGAAGAGGGGAAGAGAATGAGTTTGGCGGAGGTGAGGAGGGAGGGCGTTCCGGGACCGCGGGGGGACGCGGCCCGGGGGTCGACGGCGGGACGGGCGAGAACGGGGGACGGCGAGGAGGCGGGCGGCGGAGGAGCGGAGCGTACGGGGTGGGCGGGAGAAAGAGAGAAGGGAGGAGAGGTAGGAAGGGGCGAGGGGACGGAGAGCCTCGAAGCCTAGAGTGAGGAGTTTCTGTTCGGAGCGGAGGTCGACGGGCAACCACCGGAGTCGTTTAAGAAGGGGAGTGACGGGCCCAGATCGTTTCTGCGGGAAGACGAGCCGGGCGGCGGAGCGAAGGATAGACCGGAGCGGGGCGAGAGAGGAGGAAGGGAGGTCGGAGAGGAGGCCGACACGGTAGTCTAGCCGGGATATCACGAGAGCCCGTAGCGGTAAGGTAGCCGTCCGGGTGGAGAGGAGAGGGCGGATCTCGGCGATATCGGAAAGGTGAGACCGGCGGGTCTCGGTAACGGATAGGACGCGTGGGGTGAACGAGAGAGGAAAGTCGAGGACGACGCCGAGATCGCGGGCCCGAGAGACGGGAAGGACGGTCGTGCCGTCCAGGGCGATAGAGAAGTCCGGGAGAGGACCGGGTTCGGGAGGGAAGACGAGGGGCTCGGTCTCGCTCACGTCGAGTTTCAGGCGGCGGGCCGACGTCCGGGCGGAGACGTCCCGGAGGCGGGAGGAGACGCGAGCCCGAAGGGAGGGGGAGAGGACGGGGGCGGAGATGGAGATCCGCGTGTCATCTGCGTAGAGATGGTAGGCGAAGCCGTGAGAGCGGATGAGTTCACCGAGGGAGTGAGTGTAGATGGAGAACAGAAGAGGGCCAAGAATAAACCCATGACCTCTGACTCCAAAGCCCGCGCTCTTTCCACTGAGCCATGCTGCTTCTCTACCCTCCCTCACCCCGCCCCGCAGCACTTGTGGATATAATTCTATAATTCTATTTATTTCTACTGATGCCTGTTTACCTGTTTTGATAAATATATATATATATATATATATAATTCTATTTATATTTATGCCTATCTACTAACATTGATGTCTGTCTCCCCTCTTTGATATTGTAAGCCCAGCGTGGGCAAGGATCATCTCTCTTTATTGCTGAATTGTACTTAGTACAGTGTTCTGCACATAGTAAGCGCTCAATAAATACAATCGAAAGGATGAATAAGCACGTTTCCAGATCTTCTCACTATTAACACTCGCTCTCCACCCGGTAAGCGCTCACTACGTACCGCTGATTTATCGATCGATTGATCTTTGATCCTCCGGATGCGTTCCCCCCTTCGATTATTGGAATCTTCGTCGTCAAAACAGGAATTCAACCCCTGTTCTCCCTCCCCCCTAAGTCCTTGAGCCCCACGTGGGATGGGAAACGTGTCCTATCGACGTCCTTGTCCCCAACGCTTCAGACGGTGTGTCGCACAAAGTAAGGTCTGCACCGACCCCACGATTATCGATCTGCTCCCTTGCACGGTTTTAACCGCCGACCCGCCTCTCTGTAGACCACAGATGATAAATAAATCTGCTAACGATTTCAAATTATATCTTCCCCCAAGGTGTCCGGTGATCATTATAGCGATGTACTGAAAATCAAATGGACGTTTTACGATAAGCACCGGGCATAATACTCAAAACCCTTGGATCGAACATACCGGATAAAAGTCTTCCCTCTAGTTCCGGAAAGCGGGTGACCGGAATCCTCTCACTCCCACCTTCACGGGGTGAGTCTGGGATTAGACGGGCTCCCGCTAATTTATTTGTCCGGAGGGAAGGAAAGAAATCTCAACAGTGAGCGGGGTACTTGAGATGGCACAACATCGTTAAAATCCTAGATTTCTTTTCCATCCAAACGGCTACCCCGTGAATCCAAGCACTCATCCTCTCCCTCCTGGATGACGGCAGCGGCCTCCTCGTTGACCTCCCCTCCTCTTGCCTCTCCCCACTCCAGTGAATATTTCACTCTGCTGCCTGGACCATTTTTCTACATAAACGTTCAGGACGGGTCAACCTGCTCCTCAAAAATCTCCAGGGGTTGCCCACCCACCTCCGCATCAAACAGAAACCCCTCACCCATCGGCTTCCGAGCCCCCCATCCCCCGGTCCCCTCCTCCCTCCTCTCCCTTCCGTCCTCCTCCGTCCCGGGCCGCGCACTCCGCTCCTCTGCCGCCGCTCATCTCCTCCCCGGGCCTCCGGCTCGCCCGGCCCGCCGGAGACCCCCGGCCCACGTCCCGCCTCGGGCCCGGATCGCCCTCCCTCCTCAGATCCCACAGACGATTCCTCTTCCCGCCTTCACAGCCTTATTGAAGGCCCACCTCCTCCCAGAGGCCTTCCCCGACCGCGCCCTCCTCTCCTCTCCTCCCGCTCCCTTCCGCGTCGCCCCGACTCGCCCCCTTTCTTCATCCCCCCTCAGCCCCACGTCACTTATGTCCACATCCCTCAGGGATTGATTTCTATTCATCTCTGTCTCCCCGCCTCTAGACCGTAAGCTCGTTGTGGCCAGCGAATTCATTCATTCATCCGATCGTTTTTCTTGACCACTTTTGTCGGTTTATTGTGGCACTGTCCTCTCCCACGCGCTTAGAATTAATACTAATGATGTTGGTATTTGTTAAGCGCTTACTATGTGCCGAGCACTGTTCTGAGCGCTGGGGTAGATACAGGGTCACCTGCTTGTCCCATGTGAGGCTCACAGTCTTCATCCCCATTTTACTGATGAGGTCACTTGGGCACCGAGAATGATGACGTTGGTATTTGTTAAGCGCTTCCTATGTGTAGAGCACTGTTCTAAACGCTGGGTAGACACAGGGGAATCAGGTTGTCCCATGTGGGGCTCACGGTCTTGATCCCCATTTTACAGATGAGGTCACTGAGGCCCAGAGAAGTGAAGTGATTTGCCCAAAGACACCCAGCTGACAGGTGGTGGAGCCGGGATTCGAACCCATGACCTCGGACTCCTAAGCTCAGGCTCTTTCCGCTGAGCCACGCAGCACAGTGCTCTGCTCTCAGTAAGCGCTCAATAAATACGACTGAGTGATCGAATGAATTTGGGGCAGCGATGAAATTCGCATCGATTTTTCCTTGGGAGAGACGCGGTCCCTGCTCTCGGGAGCTGACCATCTGATGCTGTGCTGAGCGCTTGGGGGAGTCCAATAGAGTTAGTAGACACGAACCCTGGTCTCGAGGAGCTGACGGTCTACACTTTTAGAAGACCCTTAAGGACCTCATGGAAAAGCGTAGCGTATTCCTGCAACATGAGCTCATTACCCTAGAACAAGAATATTACATGGCAGTCGTTGAGACATAGGGCGACCGATTAATAATAATAATAATAATGATAATGTTGGTGTTTGTTAAGCGCTTACTATGTGTAGTGCACTGTTCTAAGCGCTGGGGGAGATACAGCGTAATCAGGCTGTCCCACATGAGGCTCACAGTCTTCATCCCCGTTTTCCAGATGAGGTCACTGAGGCCCAGAGAAGTGAAGTGACTTGCCCACAGTCACCCAGCTGGCAAGTGGCAGAGCCGGGATCTGAACCCACAACCTCTGAATCCCAAGCCCGGGCTCTTTCCGCTGAGCCACGCTGACAAAGACTCGGGGCTCTTGGCTTAGCATTCATTCCAAATATCGAACGCAACGAGATCGTGTTTTCAACCCGATGTTAGAGTCGCTTCTGGAATTTCTTCCTCGAGGATCTCAGAGTGAGGTATAATGTCCAATAATGGAGGGCAACCGACGTTGATGGCTGCTTCGTGATTAAAATAATGAGTACAGTTTTAGGGGGTGGGTTCTAATCCTGCCACTTGTCTGCTGAATGACCTGGGGAGAGTCACTTCGCTTCGCTTCAGAGAAGCAGCGTGGCTCAGTGGAAAGAGCACGGGCTTTGGAGTCAGAAGTCACGGGTTCAAATCCCGGCTCGGCCATTTGTCAGCTGGGTGACTTTGGGCAAGTCACTTCACTTCTCGGTGCCTCAGTGACCTCATCTGGAAAATGGGGATGAAGACTGTGAGCCCCACGTGGGATGACCTGATTCCCCTGTGTCTACCCCAGCGCTCAGAACAGTGCTTGGCACATAGTAAGCGCTTAACAAATACCAACATTATTAGTATTATTATTCTCTGGGCCTCAGTGACCTCATCTGGAAAATGGGGATGGAGCCTGTGAGCCCCTCAGGGGACAGGGACTGGGTCCAACCCCATTTGTCCGTGTCCACCCCAGTGCTCAGGACGGTGCCTGGGGTGGAGAAATTGCTTAACATATATCAAAATCGTTACTATTATTATTATCATTATTATTATTATTATTATTAAGAAGTCTGGAAGCCAAGAGGGCAGAGGGACCATTCTGGGGACACGAGGACACTGAGCTCAGACAGGGCCGTGGCCCAGAATGATTCTGAGAACCCGTGGACGAGGACACAGCGGCCCGGGCCCACCGCTTTCAACCCGGGAAACGCTCTCTTTCTCATTTATTCGTTCATTCAATCGTATTTATTGAGCACTTACTGTGTGCAGAGCACTGTACTAAGCGCTTGGGAGAGTACGATACAACAGTACAGACACATCCCCTTCTCACAGCGGGCTTACCCACCAATGGTATTTATTGAGCACTTACTGTGTGCAGAGCACAGTAATAATAATAATAACGTCGGTATTTGTTAAGCGCTTACTATGTGCAGAGCACTGTTCTAAGCACTGGAGTAGACACAATTCAGTTCTCCAGTGAATTCATCCCCATGTATTGGGTATAGTACTGTCGATTTACCTGTTCACTGGTAGATTGTAGAAACCCCTTCCCGTGATTAAGCCCTTATTTCATTCAATAGTAATAATAATAATAATGTTGGTATTTGTTAAGCGCTTACTACGTGCAGAGCGCTGTTCTAAGCGCTGGGGCAGATACAGGGTCATCGGGTCGTCCCACGTGAGGCTCCCGGTCTTCATCCCCATTTTCCAGATGAGGGAACTGAGGCCCAGAGAAGTGAAGTGACTTGCCCACAGGCACACAGCTGACAGGTGGCGGAGCCGGGAGGGATTAGAACCCATGACCTCTGACTCCCAAGCCCGGGCTCTTTCCACGGAGCCATGCTGCTTCTCAGTCTTTATAGTATTTATTGAGTGCTTACTATGTGCAGAGCCCTATACTAAACGCTTGGAATGGACAATTCGGCAACAGATTAGAGACCATCCCTGCCCAGTCATAGGCTCTTCTCCCAGGCTGGGAGTCAGAAGGACCCGAGTTCTAATCCCGGCTCCGCCACTTCCCTGCTGTGTGACCTTGGGCGAGTCGCTTCACTTCCCTGGGCCTCAGTTCCCTCATCTGTAAATTGGGGATTAAGACTGTGAGCCCCACGGGGGACAGGGACTGTGTCCAATCCAGTCACCTTGTATCTATCCCGGCGCTTAGGACAGTGCCTGGCACATAGTAAGCGCTTAACTCATCATTATCATTATTATTATTATTATTATTCTCCCACTCCCTCATACATGATGCTTGCACGATGCTTCCCCCCTCTCTCGGCCCCACAGCACTTATTCATTTATTTATTTTGAACTTATTTATTCACTGAGAGAAGCAGCATGGCTCAGTGGAAAGAGCCCGGGCTTGGGAGTCAGCCTGGCTCCGTGGAAAGAGCATGGGCTTTGGAGTCGGAGTTCATGGGTTCGAATCCCAGCTCGGCCACTTGTCAGCTGTGTGACTTTGGGCAAGTCACTTAACTTCTCTGTGCCTCAGTGACCTCATCTGTAAAATGGGGAGTAAGACTGTGAGCCCACGTGGGACAAGCTGATTCCCCTGTGTCTACCCCAGCGCTTAGAACAGTGCTTGGCACATAGTAAGCGCTTAACAAATACCAACATTATTAACATTATTATTAGAGGTTGTGGGTTCTAATCCCGGCTCCGCCGCTTGTCAGCTGTGTGACTTTGGGCAAGTGACTTCACTTCTCTGGGCCTTAGTTACCTCATCTGTAAAATGGGGATGAAGACTGGGAGCCCCAGGTGGGACAACCTGATGACCTTGTATCTAACCCAGTGCTTAGAACAGGGCTCTGCACATAGTAAGCGCTTAACAAATACCATCATTATTAGTAGTATTATTATCATATTAACACCTGTTTCTCCCCTAGACCGCAAGCTCACTGTGGGCAGGGAAGGTTTCTACCACCTCTGCTAGATAGGACCCTCTCAAGCACTTAGTACAGTGTTCTAAACACGGTAAATTCTCCAGAAAGGTGATTGATATTTGATTTTACACTTTTTTTCATTCGTTTTTGCATTTTTCATGCAATTTGTCACTCATTCATCAAATTAATCCTGATGTATGAATTGTACGTGCGTGATCGTCTGCATCTTCCTCTACAGGCAGTGCTCCATTCAGTGAATTCACCTGCACGTTTATTTCTTTTTAATTTTTACAATCAAGTTATTAATTCAGCGAATTCACCTACCGTATAAATTTATTTGTCTGCACGTTCACCTCCCCATTTAATGGTAGGGGTAATTAGTTACCCGGCGAAGACATTCTGACGGATAGTTTTATCATTTGTACTCTCGTTTTCAATTCTTTATTCTTTAGTCGGTGAATTCATCCTGATGTATAGGTTCATTTATTCACGCATCTGTAGATTTATTCACCGTTGCGGTTATTTATTCGGTGAATCCGTCCTGGCGTTGGGGTCTTCTCACTTTGCTTATGTATTTGTACGTTCAATTATTTGTTCGGCTCATTCGGCCCGATGAGAAGCCTGATTTACTTGCATCTTGATCGGTGTGTTGCGTTCGGTATTTAGCTAATCGATGCCGACGCGGAGCTTGATTTATTCGCGTATTCAATCGCGGGCCTCTTCGTCGCTGCGTTATGTTTTCAGCTAATTGGTCCTGATGTATTACTCTCCCCCTCTATGGTCTCCTCCCTCTTACCATCCCACAGTCGCCTCCCGAGAACGTCGTCGCTAGAGATTCTTTTGGCATTTGTTAATCGCTTACTCCGTAATAATCATAATCACGATGGCATTTGTTAAGCTCTTACTACGTGCAAAGCACTGTTCTAAGCGCAGGAGAGGATAATAATAATAATGTCGGTATTTGTTAAGCGCTTACTATGTGCAGAGCCCTGTACTAAGCGCTGGGGGAGATCCAGGGTCATCGGGTTGTCCCACGTGAGGCTCACAGTTAATCACCATTTTACAGATGAAGTAACTGAGGCCCAGAGAATAATGATGTTGGTATTTGTTAAGCGCTTACTAGGTGCCGAGCACCGTTCTAAGCGCTGGGGGAGATACGGGGTCATCGGGTTGTCCCACGTGAGGCTCACAGTTAATCCCCATTTTACAGATGAGGTAACTGAGGCCCAGAGAAGTGAAGTGACTTGCCCACAGTCCCACAGCTGCCAAGTGGCAGAGCGGGGATTCGAACTCATGACCTCCGACTCCGAAGCCCAGGCTTTTCCCACTAAGCCACGCTGCTTCCCAAGGTGATCAGGTCGTCCCACGTGGGGCTCACAGTCTTCATCCCCCTTTTACAGTTGAGGGAACTGAGGCCCGAAGTGAGGTGACTGGCCCAAGGTCACACAGGTGACAAGCGGCGGAGCTGGGATTTGAACCCGGGACCCCTGAGTCCCCAGCTCGGGCTCTTTCCACTGAGCCACGCTGCCTCTCTACCAGGCACTGTACTGAACGCTGGGGGAGATACGAGCGAATCGGGTTGGCCACAGTCCATGTCCCACACTGAGCACTTTGAAAAGTCCAGGAGAGTTAGTATACATAATAATAATAATCATCATAATAAAAATGTTGGTAACACATGATTCCTGCCCTCAAGAAACTTACAGTCTGTTACATTGTACTCTCCCAAGTGATTAGTAATAATAATGATGACGATAGCGTTTGTTAAGTGCTTACTATGTGCCAAGCACTTTTCTAAGCGCTGGGGGAGATACAAGGTCATCAGGTTGTTCATTGATTCGTTCAGTAGTATTTATTAAGCGCTTACTTTGTGCAGAGCACTGTAATAATAATGTTGGTATTTGTTAAGCGCTTACTATGTGCAGAGCACTGTTCTAAGCGGTGGGGTGGACACAGGGGAGTCAGGTTGTCCCACGTGGGGCTCACAGTCTTAATCCCCATTTTCCAGATGAGGGAACTGAGGCACAGAGAAGTGAAGTGACTCGCCCACGGTCACCCAGCCGACAAGTGGCAGAGCTGGGATTCGAACTCACGAGCCCTGACTCCGAAGCCCGTTGCTCTTTCCACTGAGCCACGCTGCTTCCCTAGTAAGCGCTTGGAATGTACCACGTGGGGCTCACCGTCTTCATCCCCATTTTACAGATGAGGGAATTGAGGCACAGAGCAGTGAAGTGACTTGCCCGAGGTCACGCAGCAGACAAGTGGCGGAGCCGGGATTAGAACCCATGACTCCTGACTCCCAAGCCCGGCATCTTTCCGCTGAAGCACGCTGCTTCTCCTAGGTACAGTGGTCTGCACGCAGGAAGTGCTAGGTAAACAGGATGGATCGACTGCGTGCGGAGAACTGTACTGAGCGCTTGGGCGAGGAAAACAGGATTAGTAGACGCGATCCCTGCCCTCCGGAGCTGACAGTCTAAGGTGGGCAGACCACTGGACTGAACGCTTCGGAGAGTAAAACGGAATTAGCAGACAAAATCCCTCCCCTCTAGAAGCTGACAGTGTGACCGTGGGCAAGTCACTTAACTTCTCTGGGCCTCAGTTCCCTCATCTGTAAAATGGGGATTAAAAGTGTGTTAGCCCCACGTGGGACAACCCGATGACCCTGTATCTCCCCCAGCGCTTAGAACAGTGCTCGGCACCTAGGAAGCGCTTAACACATATCAACATTATCACTACTGGGTGCAGAGCCCCGTACTGAACGCTCAGGAGAGGACAATAGTTAGCAGATAGGATCCTGGCCTTCAAGGAGCCGACAGTCTACGGCGCGCGGGGCGCTGTACTGAACGCTTGGCAGAGGAAAATAGAGTCGGTAGACACAATTCCTGCCTTCAAGGAGCTTCCAGGCTAGTGGGGGAGACCGTCGGGGAAATAAATTCCCGACAAGGGAAGCGCAGACCGGGTAGAGCCCACAAACGTCCTCCGACTCCAGGCCCAAGTGGGGAAAATTTCATCTGAGGAATCGTCCGAAGGTCAAGCAGTTGGTCGAAGCTGGAGAAGTGGCCAAAGCGCGCGTGTGTATTTGGCTTTTCACACACCCCGCCGGCTTAGCACGGATTCATCATTCAAATAACGGGACCCCCCCCGGCCGGGAAAAAACTCCCATCACTGGTGTAGGTCACCGATAATCAGAAGCCTCTCTCCCCGGAGGGACGAAAGCTATTAAAATCCAATCTTCAAATCTCTCCTCATCCCCATTCGACTCGGGAGCATTTCCCACCGTCGCTTCTTTGGGGCTAATTGACATTTTCGAGAAGGCTGATCCCGGAGGGATATGGAGAATTCCGGCCTCTCGGTTGAGGGATTCACTCTGAACGTTGAGAGGAATTCAAATCCCGCCGCCTAAACCCAGATCTCCTAAATCTTAACCAGGAGGAGACGACTCTCTCTCCCCCGCTTCAAATCCTTAGCGGAGGCCCGTCTCCTCCAAGAAGCCTTCCCTGACTGAGCCCCACTTTTCCTCTCCTCCCGCTCCCTTCCGCGTCGGCCCGACTCGCTCCCTTTCTTCATCCCCCCTCCCGGCCCCACTCACCACTCGTGTCCACATCCCTCATTTATTCATTTCTATTCATGCCTGTCTCCCCCTCGAATAATAATAATGACTACGGTATTTGTCAAGCGCTTGCGATGTGCCAGGGACTGTACTAAGCGCCGGGGTGGATACGGGGATTAGAACAGCGCTCGGCACATAGTAAGCACTTAACAAATGCCAGCGTGGCTCCCTGGAAAAGAGCCCGGGCTCGGGAGCCAGAGGTCATGGGTTCTAATCCCGCTTCCGCCACAATAATAATAATAATGTTGACATTTGTTAAGCGCTTGCTATGTGCAGAGCACTGTTCTAAGCACTGGGGAAGACACCAGGTAATCAGGTTGTCCCACGTGAGGCTCACAGTTAATCCCCATTTTCCAGATGAGGTAACCGAGGCACCGAGAAGTGAAGTGACTTGGCCACGGTCACCCAGCTGACAAGTGTCAGAGCTGGGATTCGAACCCAGGACCTCTGACTCCCAAGCCCGGCCTCTTGCCACTGAGCCACGCTTAAGCTTCTCTTAAGGTGTGTGACTTTGGGAAAAATCACTTTACTTCTCAGTGACCACATCTGGAAAATGGGGTTGAGACAGTGAGCCCCATGTGGGACAACCTGATGACCTTGTATCCTCCCAGCGCTTAGAACAGTGCGTGGCACATAGTAAGCGCTTAACAAATGCCATTTTGACGATGATGGTTTTATCTTTGAATTATCGATTATAAATGACTTATTCGTTGATATTCATGTCTGTCTCTCCATTTCTTCTCCTCCCAGAGGCCTTCCCTGACTGCACCCTCCTCTCCTCTTCTTCCGCTCCCTTTCGCGTCGCCCCGAACTCGCTCCCTTTCTTCATCCCCCACCCCCTCAGCCCCGCACCGCTTACGTCCACATCCCTCGTTTTATTTCTTTCTGTTAACGCCCGCTTTCCCCTCTAGACCGTCAGCTCACTGTGGGCAGGGAAGGTGTCTGTATAATAATAATGTTGGTATTGGTTAAGCGCTTACTATGTGCAGAGCACTGTTCTGAGCGCTAGGGTAGATGCACTTGTTAGCTGTGTGACTGTGGGCAAGTCACTTCACTTCTCTGTGCCTCAGTGACCTCATCTGTCAAATGGGGATGAAGACTGTGAGCCTCACGTGGGACAACCTGATGACCCGGTGTCTACCCCAGCGCTTAGAACAGTGCTCGGCACATAGTAAGCGCTTAACCGATACCAACATTATTATTATTATTACGGGGTAATCAGGTTGTCCCGCCTGAGGCTCACAGTTAATCCCCATTTTACAGAGGAGGTAACCGAGGCCCAGGGAAGTGAAGTGACTTGCCCACAGTCATCCAGCTGACAAGTGGCAGAGCTGGGATTCGAACTCCTGACCTCAGACTCCCAAGCCCGGGCTCTTGCCACTAAGCCACGCTGCTTCTCTATTATTGTTGTATTGTCCTCTCCCGAGCACATAGCACAGTGTTCTGCACACAGTAAGGGCTCAATAAATAAGATTGAATGAAGGAATGAATTCGAGACTCTCAGCTCCTTGGGGGCGGGGAACGTGTCCACCGATTCTGTCAAGCTGTTGTCTCCCAAGCGCTTAGCGGTCGGTCAGTCGATCAGTCCTATTTATTGAGCACTTACTGTGTGCAGAGCACTGTACTAAGCGCTTGGGAGAGTCCACTATAACTATAAACAGACTCATAAATGTCACTGATTGATTGACACATAGCAATGATAATGTTGGTATTTGTTAAGCGCTTACTATGTGCAGAGCACTGTTCTAAGCGCTGGGGTACATACAGGGTCATCAGGTTGTCCCACGTGAGACGCACAGTTAATCCCCATTTTCCAGATGAGGGAACTGAGGCACAGAGAAGTGAAGCGACTCGCCCACAGTCACACAACTGACAAGTGGCAGAGTCGGGATTCGAACCCATGAACTCTAACTCTCAAGCCCGGACTCTTTTCATTGAGCCACGCTGCTTTTCTAAGCAGCGCTAGTAAGCGCTTAGCAGTTAGACTGTGTCCAGCTCGATTGGCTTGAATAATAATGTTAGTATTCGTTAAGCGCTTACTATGTGCCGAGCACTGTTCTAAGCGCTGGGGGAGATGCAGGGTCAACAGGTCGTCCCACGTGAGGCTCACCGTCTTCATCCCCATTTTACAGATGAGGGAACTGAGGCACACAGAAGTGAAGTGACTTGCCCACAGTCACCCAGCTGACAAGTGGCACCGCCGGGATTCGAGCTCATGACCTCTGACTCCCGAGCCCGGGCTCTTTCCACTGAGTCACGCTGCTTCCTGCTTGAATCCACCCCAGCGCTTAGTACAGTCCCTGGAACATAGCAAGTGCTTAATAGGTACCTTTATTAGTAGTAGTAGTTGTAGTAATAACAGTAATACCCGTTATTGGGTAGGGATCGTCCCTATCTGTTACCGAATTGCACTTTCCAAGAGTTTAGTACAAGGCTTTGTACACAGTAAATGCTCAATAAATACAACTGAATGAATAATAATAATGATAATTACAGTATTTATTAAGCGCTTACTATATGCCAGGCACTGTTCTTAATGCCGGGGTAAATACAAGATCAGTGGGTGGGACACAGTCCCCGCCTCACATGGGGCTCGCCGTCTTCATCCCCATTTTCCAGAAGAGGTCACCGAGGCCCAGAGAAGTGAAGCGACTTGTCCAAGGTCACACAGCTGACAGGAGGCCGAGCCGGGATTGGAACCCATGACCTCCTGAGTCCCAGGCCCGGGCTCTACCCACTAGGCCAAGCTGCTGCTTCTAGTATTAATAATAAATAGAGCAGCTTTTACAAGTGTTATCATCTTTATCATTCGTGTCAGGATCATTATCGTTCTTACCATTGATTTCCCCACGCGGGAACCTTCCCCCGATTAATTTCATCGGTGCTTTTCCTCCCGTTTCACAGAACCGATGTATCCACCGGAGGCTTTCAGAGCCGTCGGCGATCTGTCCCCGAAATTTCAGAAGCGTGGGGATTTAGCATCTGGGAGGCATCCAGGGACACTGATGAGGACAGTAATTTGAAAACTGAGGGAGTCTTACAAATAACCCTTCGTTTTCTCCGCTATTCTCAGCTATGAGAAGCGCTTTGGAGTCAGAGGTCATGGGTTCGACTCCCGCCTCCGCCACTTGTCAGCTGTGTGACAAGTCACTTCACTTCTCTGGGCCTCAGTGACCTCATCTGGAAAATGGGGATGAAGAC
The DNA here is from genome assembly GCF_004115215.2 of Ornithorhynchus anatinus. Classification (NCBI taxonomy): domain Eukaryota; kingdom Metazoa; phylum Chordata; class Mammalia; order Monotremata; family Ornithorhynchidae; genus Ornithorhynchus; species Ornithorhynchus anatinus. Next base: position 183,214,541 of record NC_041728.1, on the reverse strand, counting down.
TGGGAGCCCCACGGGGGACAACCTGATTCCCCCGTGTCCACCCCAGCGCTTAGAACAGTGCTCTGCACATAGTGAGCCCTTAACAAATACCAACATCGTCATTCTATCATCACCACAATCTGAAACCAATGATTTCCGTTGCATTTCCAGATATGCCCCGATTCTCCTGCCTTTGATATGTTTAACTCCTTTAGGCCATAAGGGAGTTGTTTTTTCCTATTCTTCAAATAGGTTATTTTCCCAAGGACTCTTTTAAACACCACCCTATAAATAATAATAATATCTGTTAAGCACCTACTATGTGCCAGGCACTGTACTAAGCGTTGGGGTAGATACAAGTTGATCAGTTAATCAGGTTGTCCCACATGGGGCTCACAGTCTTAATCCCTATTTTATAGATGAGATAACTGAGGCCCGGAGAACTAATGTGACTTGCCCAAGGTCACACAGCAGACAAGTGACTGAACCAAGATTAAAACTCAAGCCCTTCCGATTTCCAGGCCTGGGATCCGAACAATCAATCATATTTACTGAGCCCTTACTATTAGTGTTACCGTTATTATTATTAAATGCCGAGTCATTTCCGATTCCTAGCGACTCCACGGATAGACTTTCTCCAGAAAGTCCCGTCCTCTGCCATAATCCGCAACCTTTCTAACGGTGCTTCCGTTATCGTTGTTAGGGTCTCTAATAATGATAATAATAATGAGGATGGTATCTGTTAAGCGCTTACTATGTGCAGAGCACTGTTCTAAGCGCTGGGGTTGATACAAGGTGATGAGGTTGTCCCACGTGGGGCTCCCAGTCTTCATCCCCATTTGACAGATGAGGTCACTGAGGCCCAGAGAAGTGAAGTGACTCGGCCAAAGTCACACGGCTGACAAAGCGGCAGCGGCGGGATTAGAACCCATGACCTCCGACTCCCAAGCCCGGGCTCTTTCTACTGAGCCACGCTGCTTCTCTACATTATCAGACTCTTGCTATGTGCTAAGAGCTCGGGCTCTCTGCTGCACTCACCATCTTCCTTACTGAGTGCAGAGCGCTGCGCTAAACTCTTGGGAGAGGACGACAGAACACCGGCGGTAGACACGTTCCCTGCCCGCGACGAGCTTGCCGTCAGAGGGTGAGATGTGAAAATCTATCCATCGATCACTGGTATTTATTGAGCGCTTAGTGGGTGCAGAGCACTGCCCTAAGCGTTCTGGAGAGGTCACTAAAACAGAGTTGGGGACACGTTCCCTACCCCCAAAGGAGCTGACGGCCTAGAGGGATTCTGATTCTTTCTGGGGAAGCAGCGCGGCTCAGTGGAAAGAGGCCGGGCTTGGGAGTCAGGGGTCACGGGTTCGACTCCCGGCTCTGCCCCTTGTCAGCTGGCCGACTGTGGGCAAGTCACTTAACTCCTCTGTGCCTCAGTTACCTCATCTGGAAAATGGGGATTAACTGTGAGCCCCACGTGGGACAACCGGATGACCCTGGATCTCCCCCGGCGCTTAGAACAGTGCTCTGCACATAGTAAGCGCTTAATAAATACCAACATTATCATTATTATTCTGTAATAATCTGTCATCCGTATCCCCCTTCTAGACCGTGAGCCCGTTGTCGGGCAGGGATCGTCTCTCTCTGTTGCCCAATTGGACTTTCCGAGCGCTTAGTACTGCGCTCTGCACACGGTAAGCGCTCAATTAAATACGACTGAATAAATGAATGAATGTAATGCTAATGTTAGTATTTGTTAAACGCTTACTATGTGCAGAGCACCGTTCTAAGCGCTGGGGGAGATACAGGGTCATCGGGTTGGCCCCCGTGAGGCTCCCGGTCTTCATCCCCATTTTCCAGATGAGGTCACTGAGGCCCAGAGAAGTGAAGTGACTTGCCCACGGTCACCCAGCGGACAAGTGGCGGAGCTGGGATTAGAACCCATGACCTCTGACTCTCAAGCCTGGCCCCTTTCCACTAAGCCACGCTGCTCCACCGCTTGTCCGCTGTGTGACTTTGGGCAAGTCACTTCACTTCTCTGGGCCTCAGTTCCCTCATCTGGAAAATGGGGATGAAGACTGGGAGCCTCACGGGGGACAACCCGATGACCCTGGATCTCCCCCAGCGCTTAGAACGGTGCTCTGCACATAGTAAGCGCTTAACAAATACCAACATTATTATTATTATTATTCTCCCTCCCTTCTGCTTCACTCCCTTTCTTCATCCCCCACCACTTACATCCATATCCCTCATTTATTTATTCCTCTTCGTGTCCATCTCCTCCTCTAGACTGTCAGCTCATTGCGGGCAGGGAATGCATCTGTTGTACTGCTGTATCAGACTCTCCCAAGCGCTTAGTACAGTAATCCCTCAATAAATACGATTGATCGATTGCTCGAATGGCAGATTTTTTTAAGTTTCCTTCCCCCTTCGAGAACGGAGAAAACCGAAGTCCAGCGGAGTGAGCGAATTTGATTGAACTGTGACCGCCGCTCTATGATCAACAGAGAGGCAAGTGTCACCTCTAGATTATTATGGTATTTGTTAAGCGCTTACTCTGTTAATGAGCTGTGCATCACCTCGATTCTATTTATTTGCTATCGTTTTAATGAGACGTTCTCCCCCTCGATTCTATCTATCGCCATCGTTCTCGTCCGTCCGTCTCCCCCGATTAGACCGTGAGCCCGTCGGAGGGCGGGGACCGTCTCTACCTGTTACCCATTTGTCCATTCCGAGCGCTGAGTACAGTGCTCTGCGCATAGTAAGCGCTCAATAAATCCTATTGAATGAATGAATGTGCAGAGCACTGTTCTCAGCACTGGCATAGATACAGGATAATCAGATTGTCCCATGTGGGACTCCTATTTTTTTTAATCCCCATTCTGGCAGATGAGGTCACTGAGGCACAGAGAAGCTAAGTGACTTGCCCAAGGTCGCACAGCAGACAAGTGGCGGAGCCGGGATTGGAACCCACGACCTCTGACTCCCAAGCCCGGCCTCTTTCCACTAAGCCACGCTGCAGAGATGACTGTTTAGGTTTGGATTTCTTTCTCCCCTCATTTCTCCAAACATCCACCCAGTCGCTGCGTTGGGCCGGCCTTCCTCCTTTCGCCCTCCCCGCAAGGACGCGCGTTCCACATTCCCGTCAAATGTCATGAAATATCACCAGAAGTAGGTGCGGGTTTATAAAGAGCAAATGTAAACTGAGAAAGTTCACGTCGATCCGGACGGTGGGAGAGGGGATTTGGGGGCTGGGAGGAGGTTCAGAAAACTTTCCGTAGCACGGATCTAAATATCAGGAATGGCAAACACGCCAGGTGAAAGGAAAGCCCGCGGCGGCTTTCTCTCCAGGCTGCCGTGATCAATTTTGAGCTCAGATCCTCGGGGGGAGCATCAAAAGTCACTTCTGAACAGAGGACTTCAAATTTTGATTGGATTGGGCCATTGTTTTAATAATAATAATGATAATAATGGTATTATTATAAATTGTGGTATTTGTTAAGCGCTTACTATGTGCAAAGCACTGTTCTAAGCGCTGGGGCATACGAGGTGATCAGGTTGTCCCACGTGGGGCTCCCAGTTTTAATCCCCATTTGACAGGTGAGGTCACTGAGGCCCAGAGAAGTGAAGTGACTTGCCCAAGGTCACACAGCTGACCAGCGGCAGAGCCTGGATTAGAACCCTTGACCTCTGACTCCCAAGCCCACGCTCTTTCCACTGAGCCACGTCGCTTCTCTAATTGAGTGCTTACTGTGCGCAGAACACTGTAATAATAATAATAATAATGTTGGTATTTGATTTGTCCATTCCAAGCGCTTAGTACAGTGCTCTGCACAGAGTAAGCGCTCAATAAATACTATTGAATGAATGAATATTTGTTAAGCGCTTACTCTGTGCAGAGCACAGTTCTAAGCGCTGGGGGAGATACAGGATCATCAGGTCGTCCCACGTGAGGTTCACAGTTAATCCCCATTTTACAGATGAGGGAACTGAGGCACCGAGAAGTGAAGTGACTTGCCCACAGTCACACTGTACTCAGCACTTGGAAGAGTACATGGGAGAGTACGTTTGAGAGAGAAAACAGCATGACGTAGCAGAAAGAGCCTGGGCCTGGGAGTTGGAAGTCCCGGGTTCTAATCCCGGGTCTGCCCCTTGTCTCCTATGTGACCTTGGGCAAGTCACTTCACCTCCCTGGGCCTCAGCTCCCACATCTGTAAAATGAGGATTGAGAGTGTGAGCCCCACGAGGGATAAGGACTGGGTCCAACTTGATTTGCTTGAATTCATTCAATTATATTTATTAAACTGTATCCAGCCCAGAGCTAAGGACAGTGCCTGGAACATAGTAGTAAATGCTTAACAAATACCATAATAATAATAATTAATAAGAAAATGTTGGTATTTGTTAAGCGCTTACTATGTGCAGAGCACTGTTCTAAGCCCTGGGGGAGATACAGGGTCATCAGGTTGTCCCATGTGAGGCTCACAGTCTTCGTCCCCATTTTACAGATGAGGGAACTGAGGCACGGAGAAGTGAAGTGACTTGTCCACGGTCACCCAGCAGACAAGTGGCGGGGCCGGGATTAGAACCCATGACCGCCTGACTCCCAAGCACGGGCTCTATCCACTATGCCGTGCTGCTTCCGAATCCAGGGCTTGGCACACAGAAAGCGCTCAATAATCGGGTGAATGAATGAACGAAGGGTGAATAAAGGCTGCATATCCAAGTGCTAGGGGGATGTAGAAGGGAGTGAGGGGGAGGAGAGAAAAGAAAGGCTTAGAAGGAAATAGGCGTGGCTTTAGAAATATTACAGAGGAGGAGGAGGAGGAGGAGGTGGAGAAGAAGGAGGAGGAGGAGAAGAAGGAGAAGAAGGAAGAGGAGGAGGAGAAGGAGGAGGAGCAGGAGGAGGAAGAGGAGGAGGAGAAGAAGGTGAAGGAGAAGAAGGAGAAGGAGGAGGTGAAGGAGAAGAAGGAGGAGGAGAAGAAGGAGAAGGAGGAGGAGGAGGAGTAGAAGAAGGAGAAGGAGGAGGAGGAGGAGAAGAGGAAGGAGGAGGAGGAGGGGAAGGAAGAGGAGGAGAAGAAGGAAGAGGAGGAGGAGAAGAAGAAGGAGGAGGAGGAGAAGGAGAAGAAGAAGGAAAAGGAGAAGAAGGAAGGGGAGGAGGAGAAGAAGGAGGAGGAGAAGAAGGAAGGATAAGGAGGAGAAGAAGGCAGAGGAGGAGAAGGAGAAGAAGGAGAAGGAGGAGGGGGAGGTGAAAGAAAAGAAGAAGGTGAAGGAGAAGAAGGAGGAGGAGAAGAAGGAGAAGGAGAAGGAGGAGTAGAAGAGGGAGGAGGAGAAGGAGAAAAAGAAGGAGGAGGAGGAGGAGGAGAAGGAAGAGAAGGAGGAGAAGAAGGAAGAGGAGGAGGAGAAGAAGGAAGAGGAGGAGGAGGAGAAGGAGGAGGAGGAGAAGGAGAAGAAGAAGGAGAAGAAGAAGGAGAAGAGGAAGGAGAAGGAGAAGACGAAGGGGAGGAGGAGGAGAAGGAGGAGGAGAAGAAGGAAGGATAGGGAGGAGAAGAAGGAGGAGGAGGAGGTGAAGGAGAAGAAGAAGGTGAAGGAGAAGAAGAAGGTGAAGGAGAAGGAGGAGGAGAAGGAGGAGGAGGAGGAGAAGGAGGAGGAATAGAAGAAGGAGGAGGAGGAGGAGGAGAAGAAGAAGGAGGAGGAGAAGAAAAAGGAGGAGGAGGAGGAGAAGAAGAAGGAGGAGGAGGAGAAGGAAGAGGAGGAGGAGGAGAAGAAGGAAAAGGAGGAGGAGACGAAAGAGGAGGAGGAGGAGGAGGAAGAGGAGAAGAAGAAGACGGAAGGGGAGGAGGAGAAGGAGGAGGAGGAGGAGAAGGAGAAGGAGAAGGAGGAGGAGGTGAAGGAGAAGAAGAAGGTGAAGAAGGAGGAGGAGGAGAAGAAAGAGGAGGAGAAGAAGGAGGGGGAAAAGAAGGAGGAGGAGAAGAAGGAGGAGGAGGAGGAGTAGAAGAAGGAGGAGAAAGAGAAAAAGAAGGAGGAGGAGAAGAAGGAAGAGGAGGAGGAGAAAGAGGAAGAGGAGGAGGAGGAGAAGGAAGAGGAGGAGGAGGAGGAGAAGGAGAAGAAGGAAGGGGAGGAGGAGAAGGAAGAGGAGGAGGAGAAGGAGAAGAAGGAAGGGGAGGAGGAGAAGAAGGAGGAGGAGGAGAAGGAGAAGGAGGAGGAGGAGAAGGAGAAGAAGGAGGAGGAGGAGAAGGAGAAGAAGGAGGAGGAGGAGGTGAAGGAGAAGAAGGTGAAGGAGAAGAAGGAGGAGGAGAAGAAGGAGGAGGAGGAGGAGGAGGAGGAAGAGAAGTAGAAGAAGAGGAGGAAGAGGAGAAAGAAGAAAAATAAAAGGAGAAGGAGGAGGAGGAGAAGAAGGAGGAGAAAAAGAAGAAGAAAAAGTTCTCAGAGTGCATCTATGTCAGTGAACAAGCCAAAGTCAACAAAGTTGAAAATATTGAGACATTTTACACCTCCCCAGGGAAACTAATAATAACAATACTATTTATTAGGGTATTTGTTCATTCATTCATTCATTCATTCATTCAGTTGTATTTATTGAGTTCTTACTGTGTGCAAAGCACTGGACCAAGCTCTTGGAAAGCACAGTTCGGCCACAGATAGAGACAGTCCCTACCCAACAACGGGCTCACAGTCTAGGAGTGGGGAGACAGACAACAAAACAAAACAAGTAGACAGGCATCGATAGCACCAAAATAAATAGAATCACAGATATAGACGCATCATTCATAAAATAAATAGAATGAGAAATATGTATAAATATACACACAAGTGGGGCAGGGAGAGGGGTAGAGCAGGGGGAGGGAGTCGGGGCGATAGGTAGGGGAGGGGGAGCAGAGGAAAAGGGGAGCTCGGTCTGGGAAGGCCTAAGCACTTACTATGTGCCAGGCACTGTGCTAAGCGCTGGGATGGATAGAAGCAAATCGTAAGGTGTTACACATTTTAGAAAGAAAACAGAAGCCTGTTAACAAGAACATACAAAGAACTTCTAAAGGTCAAAGGGCCTTGAGATCCGACTTCCCTTTCCCCACAGATCCACTGAATTCCGACCGAGTCCGAGTGAATTACCCGGGTGTAGATTTGAGTGGCTGGCGGCCACTAAATATTCGTTCAGTCAGTCGTATTTACTGAGCGCTTACTGTGTGCAGAGCACTGTACTAAGCGCTCTGGAGCGTAAAACACAACCATAAACAGACCTGTTGCCTGCCCACAACGAGCTTACACTGTAGAGGAGGAGATTAATAGAAATCAAGAAATGGGGGATGTGGAGAGAAGTGGTGTGGGACTGGGGTAGGGAGATTTAAAAAAGGGAGCGAGTCGGGACGACGCGGAAAGGAGGGGGAGCGGAGGAAAAGGGGAGCTCAGTCAGGGAAGGCCTCCTGGAGGAGGTGAACTTTCAGGAGGGCTTTGAAGGGGGGGAAGTGCACTAGTTAAATACCTTTTGATTGTTTGATTAAGACTGTAAACTCACTGTGGGCAGGCAATGTGTCTCTTTATTGTTGTATTTTACTCTCCCAAGAGCTTAATAATAATAATTATTATGATATTGGTAGTTGTTAAGCGCTTACTACGTGCCGAGCACTGTTCTAAGCGCTGGGGGAGACACCGGGTCATCAGGTTGTCCCACGTGAGGCTACAGAATGAATCCCCATTTTATAGATGAGGGAACTGAGGCACTGAGAAGTGACTTGCCCACAGTCACACAGCTGCCAAGTGGCGGAGTCGGGATTCGAACTCATGACCTCTGACTCCCAAGCCCGGGATCTTTCCACTGAGCCACGCTGCTTAGTACAGTGCTCCGCACCCAGTCGGTACCCGCTAAATACAACTGACTGATGGATGGATGGACTGAGAGAAGGGAGTTCAAAGTCTAAAAGGCAGAGACACTGGACTCATCTTTCCCCCAAATAACAATATTTATGATATTTACTAATCACTATAATAACGTCGGTATTTGTTAAGCGCTTACTATGTGCCGAGCGCAGTTCTAAGCGCTGGGGTAGCTACGGGGTCATCAGGTTGTCCCATGTGGGGCTCCCAGTCTTCATCCCCATTTTACAGATGAGGAAACTGAGGCCCAGAGAAGTGAAGTGACTTGCCCACAGTCACACAGCTGCCAAGTGGCGGAGCCGGGATTCGAACCCATGACCTCTGACTCTCAAGCCCGGGCTCTTTCCACTGAGTTACGCTGCTTCTCTATATTCATTCAATCATATCTATTGAGCGCTCACTGTGTGAGGAGCACTGTACTAAGCACTAAAGAGAGACAATCCCCGCCCAGAGCGAGCTCACAGCCTAGAGGCTGAGCCCTCTACTTAGCACTGGGGACGGGTAGCTAAGAGATCATTCCCATTTTACGGATGAGGATACTGAGGCCCAGAGAGGTCAAGTGACTTGTCCAAGGTCACCCAGCAGATGGAGGATTAGAACCCAGGTCTCCTGACTTCTAAATCCGGGCTCTTTCCACTAAAAGCTCGCTGCCTCTGGGCTACTTGACTCCGTCACCTTCCCCTCCGGGTTCGGAGGGAAGTCTTCATTCTGTCCACGAGGCGAAACGTGTCTGTTTGCTCGTATAAGGTGCTCTCCCAAGTGCTTAGCACAGTGCTTTGCACACAGTAAGGACTCAATGAATACTGCTGAATGAATGAATGAATGAATGAATGAATTGAAAAAGCAGATTGGCATAATGGGTAGAACCCGGGCCTGGGAGTCAGAGGTCATGGGTTCTAATCCCGGCTCCGCCGCTTGTCAGCTGTGTGACCGTGGGCAAGTCACTTCACTTCTCGGTGCCTCCGTGACCTCATCTGGAAAATGGGAATTAACTGGGAGCCTCACTTGGGACGACCTGATGACCCTGTATCTCCCCCAGCGCTTAGAACAGGGCTCTGCACATAGGAAGCGCTTAACAAATACCAACATTATTATGATTATTATTCTCTGGGCCTCAGCTCCATCATCTATAAAATGCTGATGAAGACTGTGAGCCCCACGTGGGAAAGAGACTGTGTCCAACCTGATTTGTTTGTCTCCCCACCACAGCGCTTACTACAGTGCCTGGCACTTAGTAAGCGCTTAACAAATACCACGATTATTATTATTATTATTATTATTGAAGGCAGAATGAGCCAATATTTCCCAAGGCTGTAAATGCAGTTTCTCTCTTCATGTAATCACAGCCTCATGGCCATAACTCATTCCCGCGACAGCGATTGTAACCCGGGCATAAAAATACGGAAAATTAATTGCTTCTCATGATAATGATGCTGATTTGCAAAGAAATAAAAACAACGTTGATAAGAGCAACGTTCACCTTCGGCATTCTGCTTATGCACTCCGGGGCAAAGAAAGACACGCTAAGAATGTAGAGCTAGGGGTGGAATTTTCAAATTATTATTTTTATTATTTTTAATCAAAGTCTGGCCAGCGGCTGAGGACACGCGAGGCTTAAACAGAAGCTGTGCTTGTGAAATTGCGTTGAAGGGAGATATTTACAATAACTCTTCATCCGTTCAATGGTATTTATTGAGCGCTTACTATGTGCAGGGCACTGTACTAAGAGCTTGGAATGGACAATTCCAAAATAACGAGAAGAAGCCGAGCGGCCTAGTGGCTAGAGCACAGAGCTGGGAGTCGGGAGGACCTGGGTTCTAATCCCGGCTCTGCCGCTTGTCTGCTGTGTGATCCTGGGCAAGTCACTTCACTTCTCTGGGCCTCAGTTACCTCATCTGTGAAATGGAGATGAAGACCGTGAGCCCCACGTGGGACAGGGACTGGGTCCAACCGGATCTGCTCTGTCCACCTCAGCGCTTAGTACAGTGCCTGGCACAGAGTAAGCGCTTAATGAACGTCAGAAAAATAAAAATGACTGGACATAGGCTATGTGCTTCCAATGATAATAATAGTGAATGTGGAGTTTGTTTTGTGTTTACTTCATCAATCAATCGCATTTAATAATGTTGGTATCTGTTAAGCTCTTACTATGTGCCGAGCACTGTTCTAAGCGCTGGGGGAGACACAGGGGAATCAGGTTGTCCCACGTGGGGCTCCCAGTCTTAATCCCCATTTTCCAGATGAGGGAACTGAGGCCCCGAGAAGTGAAGTGACTTGCCCACAGTCACCCAGCTGACAAGTGGCCGAGCCGGGATTCGAACCCCTGACCTCTGACTCCAAAGCCCGGGCTCTTTCCACTGAGCCACGCTGCATTTCTTGAGCCATCATTGAGTACATAACACTGTACTGAGCACTTGGAAGAGTACACTATGTCCAAAACATCCATTCAATAGTATTTATTGAGCGCTTACTATGTGCAGAGCACTGTACCAAGCACTTGGAATTGACAGTTTGAGTTGTATTTAAATATACATAAATGTATCCAAAAATGTCTCCGGCTAGACTAACCACCTGTACAGTACAAGGATCTCGAGGATAATACGGACGATGCATTCGACCGTATTTACGGAGCGCTCATTGTGTGTGGAGCGTTCATCCATTCGATGGTATTTATGGAGCGCTTACTATGTGCAGAGCACTGGACTAAGCGCTTGGAATGGACAGATCGGTCACAGATAGAGACGGCCCCTGCCCTCTGACGGGTTTACGGTCTAATAGAGCAATGTACTAAGCGCTCGGAAGGATCCGAACCCACGACCTCAGACTCCCAAGCCCGTGCTCTTTCCACTAAGCCAAGCTGCAAAGACAGAAGAGTAAAAGCAGAACGAGAGTGGCCCCAGCCTGAAGGTTACCCCGTATCTTCCCACCCAAATCCCGTCCTCTCCCTGATTTTCCCGTCACCGTGGATGGCGCCGCCGTCCTTCCCGCCTCACGGGCCCGCGACCTCGGTGTCGTCCTTGACACCTCTCTCTCACTGACCCCCCCCAACCCGTCCAATCCGTCACCAGATCCTGTGGCTCTCCCCCTTGCAGCATCTCCAAGATCCTCCCTTTCCTCTCCGTCCTCACTTGTGCCGTCGAGCCGTCTCCGACCCGTAGCTCCGGCCCATCTCTCCCAGAACGTCCCGCTCTCCAGCCGCCGTCGTTCCGGGAGCGGACCCACAGACGTTTCGTGGTAGAAATCGGGCAGGGGTTGACCGTCGCCGCCTCCCGCGCGGTCAACTGGAGTCTCCGGCCTCGACGCTCGCCCGGGCCGCCGCTGCCCGGCACCGGGGAGTATTGAACTCGTAGCCGCCGGCCTGCCCTTCGCTAGCCACTGGCCGAGCTGGGATGGGAAAGGCCGGGCCTCTGCTTGACTCTCCCTCCCGTAGCCGAGACTGGAAGAGGACTGGAAACTCTCCAGAGGAGACCATCCAAACCACTATCATGTTAGTTTAATCGCTCATCCTCTCCCGCCCGGATAATAATAATGATAATAACGTTGGTATCTGTTAAGCGCTCACTGTGTGCCGAGCACCGTTCTAAGCGCTGGGGTAGATATAAGGGAATCAGGTTGTCCCACGTGGGGCTCACATTCTTCATCCCCATTTTATAGATGAGGGAACTGAGGCACCGAGAAGTTAAGTGACCTGCCCAAGGTCACACAGCTGACGAGTGGCCGAGCCGGGATTCGAACCCATGGCCTCTGACTCCCAAGCCCGGGCTCTTGTCACTGAGCCACGCTGCTTCTCTATGACGGCATCAGCCTCCTTTCTGACCTCCCAACCTCCTGCCTCTCCCCACTCGGGTCCGGACTTCACTTCGCTGCCCGGACTAAGCAGCGTGGCTCAGTGGAAAGAGCCCAGGCTTGGGAGTCAGAGGTCGTGGGTTCTAATCCCGGCTCCGCCACCTGTCTGCTGTGTGACCTCGGGCAAGTCACTTAACTTCTCTGTGCCTCAGTGACCTCATCTGTAAAAATGGGGATTAAAAAAATGTGAGCCCCACGAGGGACAATCTGATGACCCTGTAATAATAATAATAATGTTGGCATTTGTTAAGCGCTTACTATGTGCCGAGCACTGTTCTAAGCGCTGGGGGAGATACAGGGGAATCGGGTCGTCCCCCATGAGGCTCCCAGTTAATCCCCATTTTACAGATGAGGTCACTGAGGCACCGAGAAGTGAAGTGACTTGCCCACAGTCACACAGCTGACAAGTGGCAGAGCCGGGATTCGAACCCATGACCTCTGACTCCCCAGCCCGTGCTCTTTCCACTCTCTGACTCCCTCTCTTTCCACTGAGCCATGCTGTATCTACCCCAGCGCTTAGAACAGTGCTCTGCACATAGTAAGCGCTTAACAAATACCATAATAATAATAATCTTCCTACAGAAACATTCAGGACATGAAACCCCCTTCCTCAAAAATCTCCAGTGGTTGCCCAGCCACCTCCGTATTAAACAAAAACAGCTCACTATTGGTTTTAAAGCCCCCCACGCCCCGGCCCCCGTCCTCCCTCCCCTCCCTTCCGTCCTCCTCCGTCCCGGGCCGCACGCCGCGCTCCTCCGCCGCCGCTCGCCTCCTCCCCGGGCCTCCGGCTCGCCCGGCCCGCCGAAGGCCCATAGGCCCACGTCCCGCCGCTGTCCCGGACGCCCTCCCTCCTCTGATCCCACAGACGATGACTGTCACCCCGTTCAAAGCCTTATTGAAGGCCCACCTCCTCCAAGAGGCCTTCCCTGACTAAACCCCGCTTTTCCTCCTCTCCCACTCCCTTCCGCGTCCCCCTGCTTCGCTCTCTTTGCTCTCCCCCGCCCCGTCCTCGCCCCACAGCACTTACATCCATATCTTCCATTTCATTTATTTATATTGATGTTTATTTATATCGACGTCTGCCTCCCGCCCTCTAATAATGTTGGTATTTGTTAAGCGCTTACTATGTGCAGAGCACTCTTCTATGCGCTGGGGTAGATACAGGGTCATCGGGTTGTCCCACATAAGGCTCGCAGTCTTAATCCCCATTTGACAGATGAGGGAACTGAGGCGCAGAAAAGTGAAGTGACTTGCCCACAGTCACACAGCTGACAAGTGGCAGGGCTGGGATTCGAACTCAAGACCTCTGACTCCCAAGCCCGGGCTCTTTCCACTGAGCCACGCTGCTTCTCTAGACTGGGAGCTTGTTGTGGGCAGGGATTGTCACTCTTTAAAGCTGCACTGGACTTTCCCAAGCATTTAGTACAGTGCTCTGCACCCAGTAGAAGCAGCGTGGCTCAGTGGAAAGAGCCCAGACTTGGGAGCCAGAGGTCATGGGTTCAAATCCCAGCTCTGCCACTTGTCGGCTGTGGGACTGTGGGCAAGTCACTTAATTTCTCTGTGCCTCAGTGACCTCATCCGGAAAACGGGGATGAAGACCGTGAGCCTCCCGTGGGACAACCCGATGACCCTGTATCTCCCCCAGCGCTTAGAACGGTGCTCTGCACATAGTAAGCGCTTAACAAATACCAACAGTATTATTCTTATTTATTACGAGAGAAGCAGCGTGGCCTAGCGGAAAGAGCCTGAGCCTGGGAATCTGAAGGATCTGGGTTCTAATCCCTATCCTGTCACCTGTCCGTTGTTTGGCCTTGGGCAAGTCGCTTCGCTTTCTCTGGGCCTCAGTTACCCCATCTGTCAAATGGGGATGAAGACCGGGAGCCCCACGTGGGACGACCCGATCACCTTGTCTCCCCCGCCAGTGCTTAGAACAGTGCCCGGCACACAGTCGGCGCTTAACAAATACCATCAAAGGAATAAAATAAAAAAACCAACCCTGGCCGAGGCATCGAAATATACAAATTCCAGCGGACGCGCTCTTCGGCATCGAAGAGCGGCGGTCGACTGAAGCTTCCGTTGAGAACACCTGCCGGATTCAGTCGTCTTTTCTTTCCAAACTTTCTGAGCAAGCTTCCTTGGTCCGCTTCCGGGCCCGTTACCTGGGATCGAATCTTCTCCTCACATTTTCCATCGGGTTCGATGACATCTTTGCTCTTTGGCATTCCTTCTCTTTCTTTCAATGGACTTTTCCTAGAGAATCTCAATCTCTGTGGTGTTCGAGGTCCCAAGCTTCTTTGAGTCCGGCCAACTCCCAAACTCTCTCTTCCCCCTAAAGTTCCCCCACCTTGGGGAGATATCAGCACCCTCTCTGCCTCAGGAAAACTGTAACTTTGTTGTCATCGTCGACGTGTCTTCCCACTCCTCCAAAAAATCCGTCCCCCTCGCATCGAACAGAAACACGTCACCTTCGGCTTTAAAGGCGTCCATGGGGTGGCCCCGTCCTCCCCGCCCCGGCCGCTCTCCTCCTCCTCCTCCTCCTCCTCCACCCTGGGCCGCACGCTCCGCTCCTCTCGTGCCGACCTCCTCCCTGCCCCGCCACCTCCTCCGTCTCACCGTCGACCCCCGGCCCGCGTCCCGCCTCTGGCCTGGCCTGCCCTCCCTCCTCAAATCCCACCAACGGTGACTTTTGGGGGCCGAAAGGGACTCGATCAGATAACAATAACGATGGCATTAGTTACGCGCTTCCTATGTGCAAAGCGCCGTTCTAAGCGCTGGGGAGGATACAAGGTGATGGGGTCGTCCCACGTGGGGCTCACAGTCTTCACCCCCATTTTACAGATGAGGAAAGGGAGGCCCAGAGGAGTGAAGTGACTTGGCCAAAGTCACCCAGCTGACAAGTGGCGGAGCCGCGATTTGAACCCATAACCTCTGACTCCCAAGCCCGGGCTCTTTCCACTGAGCCACGGTGCTCCTCCGGAGAGGCTGCCTCTGGGTAAACAGATTTATTTGGAATTGTGCTCTTTTGAGGTTGAAATCTTACCTGCGAGACTTACTATTCTGTCTTGTCCAGAAAACACTGCTTAGTATTTCTTGAGCGATTACTCAGTGTAGAGCAATGTATTCATACATTGGTACATAGCATGTGATATATGTATTCATGTTCAGAGGTCATGGGTTCGAATCCCAGCTCTGCCACTTGTCAGCTGTGTGACCGTGGGCAAGTCGCTTCACTTCTCGGTGCCTCAGTTCCCTCATCTGTAAAATGGGGATGAAGACCGTGAGCCCCACGTGGGACGACCCGATTCCCCTGTGTCTACCCCAGCGCTTGGAACAGTGCTCTGCGTGGCTCAGTGGAAAGAGCACAGGCTTTGGAGTCAGGGCTCATGAGTTCGAATCCCAGCTCTGCCACTTGTCGGCTGTGTGACTGTGGGCAAGTCACTTCACTTCTCTGTGCCTCAGTTCCCTCATCTGTAAAATGGGGATGAAAACTGTGAGCCCCACGTGGGACAACCTGATTCCCCTATGTCTACCCCAGTGCTTAGAACAGTGCTCGGCACATAGTAAGCGCTTAACAAATACCAACATTATAGTAAGCGCTTAACAAATACCAACATTATTAATATAGAATAGCTTATCAATTATATTTCTGTTCAAAGTGCTCTGCACAGAGTAAGCCTTCGATAAATACAATCGATCGATTGAGGGATTGCTTAGCCCAGTGCTCTGCACAGAGCAGCAGCGTGGCTCAGTGGAAAGAGCCCGGGCTGGGGAGTCAGAGGTCATGGGTTTGAATCCCGGCTCTGCCACCTGTCAGCTGTGTGACTATGGGCGAGTCACTTTACTTCTCTGGGCCTCAGTTACCTCGCCTGTAAAATGGGGATGAAGACTGTGAGCCTCACGTGGGACAACCTGATGCCCCTGTATCTCCCCCAGCGCTTACGGCACATAGTAAGCGCTTAAATACCGACATTATTATTATTACAGTAAGCGCTCAATAAATACTACTGAATTGAATGAATGACGGTATTTGTTAAGCACTTACTATGTGCCGAGCACTGTTCTAAGCGCTGGGGTAGATACAAGGTGATCAGGTTGTCCCACGTGGGGCTCGGAGTCTTCATCCCCATTTTACAAATGAGGGAACCGAGGCCCAGAGAAGTGAAGCGATTTGCCCAAGGTCACACAGCTGATAAGCGGCGGAGTTGGGATTAGAACCCACGACCTCTGACTCCCAAGCCCGGGCTCTTGCCACTGAGCCACGCTGCTGCTGTTGTATCCATCCCAGCGCTTAGAACAGTGCCTGGCGCACAGTACACACCTAACAAATACCCTTAAAAAAATTGGGAAATGGAGCCCAAAACTGGAACCCGGAGTCCGAGCATGGAACCAGAGCCCAGAACCAAACTGCGGAACTAGAACCCAGAGCCCCGAAATGGAGCCCAAAACCGGAACCTGGAACCTGGACAGAGCCCAGGCCTGGGAGTCAGAAGGACCTGGGTTCTCCTCTTGGCTCCTCCGCTTGTCTGCTGTGTGACCTTGAGCGAGTCACTTCACTTCTCTGGGCCTCGGTTCCCTCAACTGTAAAATGGGGTTGAGCCCTGCGGGGGACAGGGACTGTGTCCAATCCAGTTACCTTGTATCTATCCCGGCGCTTAGGACAGTGCCTGGCACATAGTAAGCGCTCATAGTAAGTGCTTAGAGAAGCAGCGTGGCTCAGTGGAAAGAGCCCGGGCTTTGGAGTCAGAGGTCACGGGTTCGAATCCCGGCTCGGCCACTTGTCGGCTGGGTGACTTTGGGCGAGTCGCTTCACTTCTCGGTGCCTCAGTTCCCTCATCTGTAAAATGGGGATGAAGACCGTGAGCCCCACGTGGGACAACCTCATTCCCCTGTGTCTACCCCAGCGCTTAGAACGGTGCTCGGCACACAGTAAGCGCTTAACAGATACCACCATTATGTGTTAGCCTGAGCCCGGAAGCAGAGCGTAGCACTGGAACTCAGAGCCCGAACCTAAAAAAAGAGCGCGGAACTGGAGACCAAAAAAAGAAGGCAGAGCTTGGGCCCGAACCCGGAGCCTCGGCCCCTCTAGACAGTCAGCACACTGTCGGCAGGGATTATCTCTCTTTAGGGATGTACTGGACTTTCATTCGTGCCTTCATTCGTTCATTCATTCAGTCGTATTTACTGAGTGCTTACTGTGGGCAGAGCACTGTATTAAGCGCTTGGAAAGTCCAATTCGACAGCAGATAGAAACCATTCCTACCCGACAACAGGTTCATGGTCTAGAAGGGGGGTGACGGACAGCAAAAGAAACAAGTAGACAGACATCGATAGCACCAAAATAGAGTCATAGATATAGACACGTCATTAATCAAATAAAAAGAATAATAGACGTGTACATATATTCACAAGTGGGCTGGGGCAGGGAGGGGGGTCGAGCAGAGGGAGGGGGTCGGGGCGACGGGGAGGGGAGGAGGAGCGGAGGGAAAGGGGGGCTCGGTGTGGGAAGGCCTCCCGGAGGAGGTGAGCGCTCAGTAGGGTTTCGAAGAGGGATCATTGGGCGGATCTGAGGAGGGAGGGCGTCCGGGACAGCGGCGGGACGTGGGCCGGGGGTCTCCGGCGGGCCGGGCGGGCCGGAGGCCCAGGGGAGGAGGCGAGCGGCCCAGGAGGAGCGGAGTGTGCGGCCCAGGCCGGAGGAGGACGGAAGGGAAGGGAGGGATGAGGGGGCCGGGCCATGGGGGGCCTGGAAGCCAAGAGCTCAGTACAGGGCTCAGCACACAGTAAGAGCTCAATAAATCCGACCGAATGAAAGAATGAATGAAAACAGAACCCGGTACCCGAGCCAGAGCTGGGAACAGGAGTCTGAAACCAGAGCCCCGACCTTGGAGTTGGAAGGTCATGGATTCTAATCCCGCTTCTGCCACGAGTCTGCCGTGTGATCTTGGGCGAGTCGCTTCACTGCCCTGTGCCTCGGTTGCCTCGTCTGTCAAATGGGGATGGAGATTGTGAGCCCCATGGGGGACAGGGAGCGTGTCCAACCCGATTCATTTGTACCCGCCCCAGCATTTGGTACAGTGCCTGGCACGTAGTAAGTGCTTTACAAATATCACAGTTACCATTATTATTATTGTTATTATAATTATTAATAAACCTGGAACAGGAGCCCGGCAGTTTGTTACGGGCAGGGAACGTGTCTGCTAATTCTGTTGTAATGTCCTCTCCCAAGCGCTTAGTACCGTGCTCTGCACATAGTGAGCGCTCAATAAATACCACTGATCGATCCATTGATTGATTCGGTGGAAAAAACAATCGTAGGGCATCAGCCTCCTGAAAACTGGCATTCTCACCCCGACGCCAAATCCTGAAGCAATGTGGCTTAGCTGAAGGAGTCCGGGCTTGGGAGTCAGAGATCCTGGGTTCTAATCCCGGCTCCTCCACCCGTCTGCTGCGTGACCTTGGGCGAATCACTTCGCTTCTCTGGGCCTCAGTTCCCTCATCTGGAAAACGGGGATGAAGACTGGGAGCCCCACGGGGGACAACTTGATGACCTTGTATCTACCCCGGTGCTTAGAACAGTGTTTGGCACATAGTAGAGAAGCAGCGTGGCTCAGTGGAAAGAGCCCGGGCTTTGGAGTCAGAGGTCATGGGTTCGAACCCCAGCTCTGCCACTTGTCAGCCGTGTGACTGTGGGCGAGTCACTTCACTTCTCTGGGCCTCAGTGACCTCATCTGGAAAATGGGGATGAAGACCGGGAGCCCCACGTGGGACAACCTGATTCCCTTGTGTCTCCCCCAGCGCTTAGAACAGTGCTCTGCACATAGGAAGCGCTTAACAAATACCAACATTATTAGTAGTAGTAGTAGTAAACACTTAACCAATACCAACATTAGTATTATTATTATTATTATTATCAAATTCCAAACCCACCCCTCCTCCTCCCTGGGGACTCATAATTCAGGTTGGAGGTTAGCACAGATTTCCATTTCTGTTGCATCTTTGATAACAATATCTAATTAGGATAGTCATTTTATGCTCATTGTATTCAGTTCCTGAAAAAAACAAAAGCAATAGGCCTCTATTAGATTTTTTTTCCCAATTAAATTAGCAGAACCTGACTTTAACGGTTGTCTCAATCAGGCAAGCTATTAAAGAGGACTCTACGCAGATAAAATTCGGGTTCGGCCTTTCTCGGCTTTTTCCCGATCGCCTCTGGAAGGCAGGATTGAATCGATCGACCGGTGGTATCTACTGAGCGCTCGCTGTGTGCAGAGCGCTGTACCGGACGCTTGGGAGGGGTCGATGGAACAGAATCGAGGGCTGCCATCCCTGCCCTCAAGCAGCTGACGGTCTAAGGTGTGCAGAGCACTGTATTGAGCACTTAGAAGGGAGCAGTACATTAGAGTAGGTGTTCCCGGCCCTCGAGGGGCTTCCAGTCTACTCTGTGCCGAGCACTGTACTGAGCGCTTGGGAGAGGACAATAGTAACTTCACATTCATACATTCAGTCACATTTACTGAGCGTTTATTGTCTGCAGAGCACTGTACTAAGCGCTTGGAAAGTACAATTCAGCAATAGAGACAATCCCTGCCCACAAAGGGCTTACAGTCTCCCTGCCCTTGAAGAGCTTAACAATAATAATGTTGGTATCTGTTAAGCGCTTACTATGTGCAGAGCACCGTTCTAAGCGCTGGGGGAGATCCGGGGTCATCGGGTCGGCCCACGTGAGGCTCACAGTTAATCCCCATTTTACAGATGAGGGAACTGAGGCACAGAGCAGTGAAGTGACTCGCCCACGGTCACCCAGCTGACAAGTGGCCGAGCCGGGATTCGAACCCATGACCTCTGACTCCCAAGCCCGGGCTCTTTCCACTGAGCCGCGCTGCTTCTCGCTGCATAGTAGCTTACCGTCTACCATGTCCAGAGTATGTCCACTACGTCCAGTACTCTGTCCAGTACTATGTCCACGCTGCATAGTAGCTTACCGTCTACTATGTCCAGAGTACTGTACTAAATGCTTGGCAGATGGCAATTGTTAGCAGACATGGTCAGTACAGCGCTCTGCAATTACGGATGCTCAATACATACTCGTGTGGTTGATGATGATGATGATTTATCGAGCAGTGGTATTTATTGAGCACCTACTAGGTACTAGAGAAGCAGCGTGGCTCGGTGGAAGGAGCCCGGGCTTTGGAGTCAGAGTTCATGGGTTCGAATCCCGGCTCGGCCACTTGTCAGCTGTGTGACTGTGGGTGAGTCACTTCACTTCTCTGTGCCTCAGTTCCCTCATCTGGAAAATGGGGATTCACTGTGAGCCTCACGTGGGACGACCCGATGACCCTGTATCTACCCCAGCGCGTAGAACAGTGCTCTGCACAGAGTAAGCGCTCAACAAATACCAACATTATTATTATTATTAGCTATTCTGATGTTACTGATGCCTGTCTACTTGTTTTGCTTTGTTGTCTGTGAGCCCTCTGTGGGCAGAGATGGTCTCTGCTGCTGAGTTGTACTTTCCAAGCGCTCAGTACAGTGTTCCGTACACGGTAAGCACTCACCGTACACAGTAAGCACTCAGTGAACACAAGCGAATGAATGAATGGTCAGCCTGTCAGGCAGGCAGTCTAATCCCGGCTCCGTCACTTGTCGGCTGTGTGACCTTGGGCAACTCACTTCACTTCTCTGGGCCTCAGTTGCCTCATCTGGAAAATGGGGAAGAAGACCGTGAACCCCACAACCCGATTTCCTTGTATGTCCCCCGGAGCTTAGAATAGTGCTTGGATTTCGGTTGCGCCGAGGAGTAGGGGAGAAGCCCATGCACTGCTGCGCTGACGGGGCTCAAGGCCGACCGGGGAAGACCCCGGGGGACTCGGGGCGCCCACCTGGACGGCGTCAGGGACCCCGGATATGCTCGGCTGCTCGCGAGGAGGGCCCCTGTGTCACTCTCCCGGAATGATAATAATAATGTTGGTATTTGTTAAGCGCTTACTAGGTGCAGAGCACTGTTCTAAGCGCTGGGATGGACACAGGGGAATCGGGTTGTCCCACGTGGGGCTCCCGGTCTTCATCCCCATTTTCCAGATGAGGGAACTGAGGCCCAGAGAAGTGAAGTGACTCGCCCACACTCACCCAGCTGACAAGCGGCAGAGCGGGGATTCGAACTCATGACCTCTGACTCCAGAGCCCGTGCTCTTTCCACTGGGAGTCTGGCGAGCTCTGAAATCCGCCGCTTCAGGGGGTCCCTCCCTAGAGAACTCCCCCAGGGCCCTCCACCCCCACACCGGGGGCTTGACGGGTCCCAACACCCTGGTGATGCTCTGAGACTTCAGTAATGCTGATTCCTCACATTATCCTCACATGGATGACCTGTTCTTTGGCTCCTCCGTGGCAAGAGTTCCTCCGCCAAACTCATTCTCTTCCCCTCTTCAAAACCCTACTTAAAGCTCACCTCCTCCAAGAGGCCTTCCCAGACCGAGCTCCCCCTTTTCCCTCTGCTCCCTCTGCTCCCCCTCTACCCCCCCCTTCACCTCCCCTCAGCTGAGCCCCCTTTTCCCCCCATTTCCCTCCGCTCCTCCCCCCTCCCTTCCCCTCCCTTCGGCACTGTACCCGTCCGCTCAACTGTCTATATTTTCATTACCCTACTGATTTTGTTAATGAGCTGTTCATCCCCTTGATTCAAATTCATTGCTATTGTTCTCGTCTGTCCGTCTCCCCCGATTAGACTGGGAACCTGTCAGAGGGCGGGAAATGTCTCTATCTGTTACGGATTTGTAAATTCCTAGCGCTTAGTACAGTGCTCTGCACATAGTAAGCGCTCAATAAATACTATTGAATGAAAATTCCAAGCGCTCAGTACAGTGCTCTGCACATAATAAGCGCTCAATAAATACTATTGAATGAATGAATGAATAGTAAGCACTTAACAAGTAGCATTACCATTATTATTATCATCTCTAGGCCTACTAACGAGTGCCAACCTCAGCATACACGACGAATCCTAGTATTCAGTCAATCGTAATTATTGAGTGCTTACTGTGTGTAGAACACTGCTTGGCAGAAGAATAATAATAATAATGATGGTATTTGTTAAGTGTTTATTATGTGCGAAGCACTGTTCTAAGCGCTGGGGGCGGGGGGGATGCAAGGTGATCTGGTTGTCCCACGTGGGGCTCAGAGTCTTCATCCCCATTTGACAGATGAGGTCACTGAGGCCCAGAGAAGTGAAGTGACTTGCCCAAAGTAATAATAATAATAATGTTGGTATCTGTTAAGCGCTTACTATGTGCAGAGCACTGTTCTAAGCGCTGGGGTAGACACAAGGGAATCAGGTTGTCCCACGGGGGGCTCAGAGTCTTCATCCCCATTTTACAGATGAGGTCACTGAGGCCCAGAGCAGTGAAGTGACTTGCCCAAAGTCACGCAGCTGGCAAGCAGCAGAGCCGAGATTAGAACCCACCACCTCCGACTCCCAAGCCTGGGCTCTTTCCACCCACTCGCGCACTAC
This sequence comes from Ornithorhynchus anatinus, assembly GCF_004115215.2. NCBI lineage: Eukaryota > Metazoa > Chordata > Mammalia > Monotremata > Ornithorhynchidae > Ornithorhynchus > Ornithorhynchus anatinus. The sequence goes on along the minus strand of NC_041728.1, from coordinate 183,192,349 downwards.
CTGATGACCTTGTATCTACCCCAGCGCTTAGAACAGTGCTCGGCACACAGTAAGCGCTTAACAAACACCATCCTCATCATCATTACACTATTCCTGCCACTAAGTACCCATTTCTAGGCCCCGGATGTGGTCCGAGTTAAACGTTACGTGACTGAGGCCTGTCGAGTCAGAGAGAGCCCCGCACCTCCTCGGTTCACTAAGAGAAACGGAATCGATAATCCTCTCGGGAAAGAAGATAAACAGCCGAAAAACCAGTCAAATGAGATTCATCTCGCTGATGGACGGCCTTTAAATTTCCCTCCCCCCGACTCCGTAAGGGATAGATGTTCTCTAAGAATCCGCCGTGACACCGGCCAGTAAATCAGGTTGGGAGGCTGGGGCTTCGTCTGCCTGGAATTTATGGCCAATTTCTTACCGTTCTTTCTCCGCAACTTAAGCTCTTCCCGGCTGCTGGTGGTTTTTGCGGAGCCGGGATTAATTTGAGCCGGCGGGCTCTCTCGATAATTTACGTCCAATTAATCTAATGCTCGTATGTTCTTGTCCCGGGATCATTTCGCGGCCTACGTGGACCCCCGAATAGGATGGGGGGGGGGGGGGGTGAAAGCCACGTTTCTTAAAGTCCCCGGAAAAGAAAAGTCGTTGGCTGACCGCCCCGGACGCCTCTAATCCTTAAACTCGTTGTGGACGGGGAATGTGTCTGCTTATTGTTATATTATACGCTCCCAGGAGCTTACTACAGTGCCCTGCGTTAAGCGCTTACTATGTTCTAAGCACTGGAGGGGATACAAGGTGATCAGGTTGTCCCCCGTGGGGCTCCCAGGCTTCGTCCCCATTTTCCAGATGAGGTCACTGAGGCCCAGAGAAGTGAAGCGACTTGCCCAAAGTCACACAGCTGATGAGTGGCCGTGGTCGGGATTAGAACCCACAACCCCTGACTCCCAATTCCACTGAGCCGCGCTGCCATCGATGGACGGTTAGTAGAAGCAGCATGGCGCAGTGGATGGAGCCCGGGCCTGGGAGTCGGGGGGTCGCGGGTTCTAATCCCGGCTCCATCTGCCGTGCGACCTCGGGGAAGTCACTTCATTTCTCTGGGCCTCAGTGACCTCATCTGGAAAATGGGGCTGGAGCCTGGGAGCCCCACGGGGGACGTGTCCAAACCGATTTGCTTTGTATCCACCCCAGCGCTTAGTACGGCACACAGTAAGCGCTTAACAAACGCCACAGTGATTATTACAGGGCTCTGCACCAAAGCAAGTGCTCAATAAATATCTTTGGATTGGATTGAATTGAAGATGTTCAGGCTCTCTTAGACTGGAGGAAAGATTAAGGTCTCCGACATTCTCCAGACCGTAAACTCGGTGTGGGCAGGGAAGGTGTGTGTCTTATATCACACTGTACTCTCCCAAGCGCTTAGTACAGTGCTCAGTAGGTACGCTTGGCTGACCGACTGAAGATATAATAATAATAATAATTGTTGGTATTTGTTAAGCGCTTCCTATGTGCCACGCACCGTTCTAAGCGCTGGGGGAGATACGGGGTCATCAGGTTGGCCCACGTGGGGCTCGCGGTCTTCACCCCCATTTTCCAGATGAAGTCACTGAGAAGTGAAGTGACTTGCCCAAAGTCACACAGCTGACAAGTGGCGGGGGCGGGATTAGAACCCACGACCTCGGACCTCCAAGTCCCGGCTCCTGCCACTAAGCGTTGAACTGAATGCTCTGATATCGGGTTTGTTCGTTTTTTCACGTCGGCGTCCCCCACTGCCCCTGGATCTCGTCTATCTCACCACCTGTTTACTTCGTTTGCCTGTCTACTTGTTTCGAAGTACATTGAGAAGCAGCGTGGCTCAGTGGAAAGAGCCCGGGCTTTGGAGTCGGAGGGCATGGGTTCGACTCCCGGCTCTGCCACTTGTCGGCTGTGTGACTGCGGGCGAGTCACTTCACTTCTCTGGGCCTCATTTCCCTCATCTGGAAAATGGGGATGAAGACTGGGAGCCCCACGTGGGACGACCTGATTCCCCCGTGACTACCCCAGCGCTTAGAACGGTGCTCTGCCCATAGTAAGCGCTTAACAAATACCAATATTATCATTATTATATGTTTATAATTCTATTTATTTCTATTGCTGCCCGTTTACCTGTTTCGACGTACATATGTCTATAATTCTATTTCCATTGCCGCCTGTTTCCTGGTTTTAATGCCCGTCTCCCTGCTTCTAGACCGTAAACCCAGGGTGGGCAAGGATCGTCTCTCTTTAATGCTGAACTGTATTTTCCAAGCGCTTAGTACAGTGTTCTGCACACGGTAAGCGCTCGATAAATACGATTGAATGTATGAATGAATGAACCAACCACCGACCCCACGCCCCCAACGAGGCCTCTGGCCTGGAACTCCCTCGATAAGTTCATATTTGACGGACCACTGTTGTCCCCACCTTCAAAACCCTCCTGAAATCTCACCTCCTCCAAGAGGCCTTCCCTGCCTAACCTCTCTTTTCCTAACTTATTCTCCCTCCCTTCTGCATCGCCTATATTCCTGTTCCCTTTGCACTCTTTGATGCCCACACGGAGTGAACGTGGGCATAATAATAATAATAATCGTATTTGTTAAGTGCTTACTGTGTGCCAGGCACTGTACTAACCGTTGGGGTGAATAGAAGCAAGTCACTTTGGACCCAGTCCCCGTCCCACGTGGGTCTCACCGCCTCCACCCCCATTTTCCCGACGAGATCACTGAGGCCCAGAGAAGTGAAGTGACTTGCCCGAGGTCACACAGCAGACAAGCAGCGGGATTAGAACCCACGACCTTCTGGTTCCCAGACCCAGGCTCTATCTTCCCCGACACTGTAAAGCGACATAAATGGTTGGGCAGAACACTGTAATAAGCGTTTGGTCTGTTAAATATGAAGCGGGAGGGAGTTCCAGGCCAGGGGCGGGATCGGGGGCGAGGGGTCGACGGTTCGTTCATTCATTCACACATTCAGTCGTATTTATTGAGCGCTTACCGTGTGCAGAGCGCTGTACTAAGCGCTTGGAAGGTTCACTTCAGCAATAAAGAGTCTTTTTTATGGTATTAGTTAGGCGCTTAGAAAGTGCCAGGCACCGTGCTAAACACTGGTAGATTCAAACTAATACAATTAGTCCAATTCAAGAGTTGGGAGACACGTTTCCTGGCGCAAGGAGCTTAGTTATAGAGCCTAATAACCCAAAAAACTTCATCTTCACGGCAAAATCCACTTCGGGGGTATTTCTTCTACGTCCCTAAGGAAAAAAAACCGAAGAATTCCCAGCAGCGAACCCTACTGTGTAATAAATATCGATTATTTCATTTCGATCAACGCTACCGCTTTCCATTTCCTAATCAGCCACTCGAAGGGGTGTCCTAAAAGGCCAAAGTTTCCCCATCTCAGCTTTGGAAATCGATAGCCTTGATTTTATCTTTCCCGCTCGTGACGATCGCCGCCATCCGATTTCAGGCCTGCGTCCAACTCGCCGCCCTGGAATCCATCAGTCGATCGATGGGATCTATTGAGCGCTTCCTGGGTGCGGAGCACTGTACGAAGCGCTTGGGAGAGTACGTTATAAGAGACGCACTCCCCGCCCACGAGGAGCTTACGGTCCAGAGGGGGAGACATTAACGGGAGGGAATCAATTCAGGATACGGACCTAAGTGTCGTGGGGCTGAGGGGGGCGGGGAGCAGCGTGGCTCAGTGGAAAGAGCCCTGGCCTGGGAGTCGGAGGTGGTGGGTTCTAATCCCGGCTCGGCCCCTTGTCCGCTGTGTGACTTTGGGCGAGTCACTTCGCTTCTCTGCACCTCAGTTCCCTCATCTGGAAAATGGGGATGAAGACCGTGAGCCCCACGGGGGACAACCTGATCACCTTGTATCCCTCCCCCCCCCCCAGCGCTTTGCACATAGTAAGCGCTTAACAAACACCCTCATCATCATTATTATTATCATAAAGGGAGCAAATCCAAGTGTAAGGAGGACGCAGAAGGGAGTGGGAGAAAAATTATCAAGAAAAACCTTTCTGAGGTGAAACTCCCCGGGAATGGAAGCCCAAATATACCCCTAAATTTCTCCCTGGCAATAAGGGGCGCATTTTGGGAGGGGCTTTAACAATTTGGGCATACTGATCAGTCGGTCATATTTATTGAGCGCTTACACGGTACTAAGTGCTTGGGAGAGGACATTAGGACAACGTCATAATAATAAGAATCGTATTTGTTAAGCACTTACTATGTGCCGAGCACCGGGATAGATAGAAGATAATCAGGTTAGGGAATCAAGATAATCAGGTGAGGGAATTGAGGCACAGAGAAGTGAAGTGACTTGCCCAAAGTCACCCAGCAGACAATAGTAATAATAATAAAAGTGGTCTTTGTTAAGCACTTACTATGTGCCAAGCACTGTTCTAAAGAGGTGGGATAGATATAAGGTAATTAGATTGTCCCACATGGGGCTCACAGTCTTCATCCTCATTTTCCAGATGAGGGAACTGAGGCCCAGAGAAGTGAAGTGACTTGCCCAAGGTCACCCAGCAGACAGGTGGCGGAGCCGGGATTAGAACCCACGACCTCTGACTCCCAAGGCCCTTCTCTTTCCACTGAGCCTCGATGCTTCTCTGTAACAGATACCTTCCCTGCCCTCGGCGGGTTTCCAGTCTACAGGGGAAAACAGACATTAATATAAGTGAATAAAATTAATAATAATGTTGGTATTTGTTAAGCGCTTCTTATGTGCAGAGCACTGTTCTAAGCGCTGGGGGAGATACAGGGTAAGCAGGTTGTCCCACGTGGGGCTCCCAGTCTTCATCCCCATTTTACAGATGAGGTCACTGAGGCCCAGAGAAGTGAAGTGACCTGCCCGCCGTCACACAGTTGACAGTTGACAAGTGGCAGAGCTATGGACATCGGGGCCGTGGGACTGGGCCGGGGGATGAAGAAAGGGAGCGAGTCGGGACGACGCGGAAGGGAGCGGGAGAGGAGAGGAGAGGAGATAGATGATAGAGAAGCATCGGGCTTTAGTGGTCTAGGCGAAAGAGCTTGAGCCTGGGAGATAGTAGGACGTGGGTTCTAATCTCAGCTTCCCCACCTATCTGCTGTGTGACCTTGGACAAGTCACTTTACTCTCTGGACCTCAGTTTCCTCATCTGAAAAATCTGTACAATCCCTCCTCTCCCCCTCTCCTTAGCCTGCTTGAGCCGCACGGCGTCTAATCTGATTAACTTGGATCTACCTCAGAGCTGAGAATGGCGCTGGACAAGTAGAAATACACGACTGGGGCATTTGATAAGCGCTTTCTATGTGCCAGGCACTGTATTAAACGCTGGGGTGGATTATTTTGTCAATGAAATGTACATCGCCTCGATTCTATTTAGTCGCCATTGTTTTTACGAGATGTTCTTCCCCTCGACTCTATTTTTCGCCATCGTTCTCGTCTGTCCGTCTCCCCCGATTAGACCGTAAGCCCGACAAACGGCAGGGACCGTCTCTATCTGTTGCCGACTTGTTCATTCCAAACGCTTAGTACAGTGCTCTGCACATAGTAAGCGCTCAATAAATACTATTGAATGAATGAATACAGTCACACAGCAGACAATAATAATAATAATAATAATGGTCTTTGTTAAGCACTTACTATGTGCAGTGTTCTAAAGAGCTGGGGTAGATATAAGGTAATCGGATTGTCCCACATGGGGCTCACAGTCGTCCTCCCCACTTGACAGATGAGGAAACTGAGGCCCAGAGAAGTGAAATGACTCGCCTAAGGTCACACAGCAGACAAGTGGCGGAGTCTAGAGTAGAACCTTCTGACACCCAGGCCAGGGTTCCGGCCACTAGGCCAGGCTGCTTCTCAGATAGTAAGCACTTTCATTCATTCAATCTTATTTATTGAGCGCCTAACATGTGCAGAGAACTGTACTAAGCTCATGGGAGAGGATAATGCAACAATTATTATTATTATTGTTGTTATCATGTGCCATCGAGTGGTTTCTGATTCGCAGCGACTCCACGGATAGACTTTCTCCACAACGTCCTCTCCTCTGCCATTCATTCATCCAGTCGTGTTTATTGAGCGCTTCCTGTGTGCAGAGCACTGTACTAAGCGCTCGGAAAGTACAATTCGGCAACAGATAGAGACAATCCCTACCGTACAACAGGCTTACAGTCTAGAAGGAGGGAATTATTGTCATAATCCGCAAACTTTCTAACCGTTTTTCCGTTATCGTTGTGATGGTCTCTATCCGTTGGCTGCTGGGATGCCTCTTCCTTGTTTTCCCTGGACTTTTCCTAGCATAATAATGATAATAATAATAATATTGGTATTTGTTAAGTGCTTGCTATGTGCCAGGCACTGTTCTAAGCGCTGGGGTAGATACAAGGTCATCAGGCTGTCCCACGTGGGACTCACAGTCTTCATCTCCATTTTCCAGATGAGGTCACTGAGGCACCCGAGAAGTGAAGTAACTGGCCCATAGTCACACAGCTGACAAGTGGCAGAGCCGGGATTAGAACCCATGACCCCTGACTCCCAAGTCCCGGCTCTTTCCACTGAACCACAATGCTTCACCCACGACCTCTGACATCCAAGCCCGGGCTCTTTCCACTGAGCCACGCTGCTTCTCTAGCCACGATTGTGGTATTGGTTAAGTAATAATAATAACGATGATGGTATTTATTAAGCGCTTACTATGTGCCAAGCACTGTCCTAAGCGCTGGGTTAGATACAAGGCAATCAGGTTGTTCCACATGGGGCTCCCAGTCTTCATCCCCATTTTCCAGATGAGGTCACTGAGGCCCAGAGAAGTGAAGTGATTTGCCCAAGGTCACACAGCTGACAAGTGGCGGAGCCGGGATTAGAACCCATGATCTCTGACTCCCAAGCCCGGGCTCTTTCTACTAAGCCACGCTGGACAGCCGAGCATGAGTGTCTTCCCCGGAGAATCCGTCCTCCTCATTATGTGTCCAAAATATGTTCACCTAAGTCGAGTCATTTGGCTGCCCAAAGCCCCCTCTGCCTTCATTTGCTCCAAAATCCATTTATCCATTTCCAATCCCGCCACCTGTCAGCTGTGTGACCTTGGGCGAGTCACTTCACTCCTCCGGGCCTCAGTTCCCTCGTCTGGAAAATGGGGATGGAGACTGTGAGTCCCACGTGGGACAACCTGATGACCCTGTATCTCCCCCAGCGCTTAGAACAGTACTTGGCACATAGTAAGCGCTTAACAAATACCCATATCATTATTACTATTTTTAACAAATACGAGTGAATGAATAAATACAATTGAATGAATGAACAAATACCATTATTATTATCATTATTATTTTCTTCAGCACCATCACCCTCATTTTCATTGTCCTTAGTGCCTGGCACATAATAAGTGCTCAACAAATACCCTCATTACCAGTGGCGTTATCATTATTAATAATATATTGATAATGTATTATGTTGGGCAGGGACTGTCTCTATCTGTTGCCGAATTGTCCATTCCAAGCGCTTCGAACAGTGCTCTTCACACAGTAAGCGCTCAATAAATATGACTGAATGAGTGAAGGAATGAATGAACGATTAATATTACTAATGATAATATTATTATTATTAAGGTCCGTGGGCGCACTGCCATCTAGCGGTCGGAGCGCGCTAGTTCTCCTCCCTCCCTTAGAAGGAAATTCTCTAAAACTGCAAAATTAGATTCAAGAATAAAATCAACTTTCAAAGATCTTCCTTCAGTGAAAATGAATAACGGTGGTACTCCTTAAGCGCTCTTCTATGTGCCAAGCACTGTACTAAGCGCTGGGGTAGAGAGAAGCAGCACGGCGTGGTGGGTAGAAACCCCGGGCCTGGGAGTCAGAAGGTTATGGGTTCTAAACCCGGCTCTGCTGGATGACCTAGGGCCAGTCCCTTCACTTCTCTGGGCCTCAGTTCCCTCATCGGTCAAATGGGGATGAAGCCCGGGAGCTCCAAGTGGGGCAGGGACTGGGTCCAACCCCATTTGTTTGGATCCACCCCAGTGCTTAGTACAGTGCCTAGCACATAGCTCTTAACAGATACCAGAATTATTAACATTATTATTATATCTTTCTCCCCCTCTAGACTGTGAGCTGACTGCGGGCAGGGATGTGTCTGCTGTTATATTGTCCTCTCCCAAGCGCTTAGTACAGTCCTTTGCACACAGTAAGCGCTCAAGAAATACGATGGAATAAATGAATACAAGATCATCCGTTTGGACGCAGTCCCCATCCCTCAGGAGGCTCACCGTTTGAGAGGGAGAAGAGGAAGGAACAGAAGATAAGAAAATAATAATAATAATAATAATAATAATAATTCTGGTATTTGTTAAACATTCATTCATTCAATTTATTGAGTGCTTACTGTGTGTTAAGCACTTACTATGTTCCAGGCACTGTAGTAAGCGCTAGGGTGGATACAAGCAAATTGGGTGGGACACAGTCCCCGTCCCCCGAGGGCTCAGTCTCGATCCCCATTTTACAGATGAGGGAACTGAGGCCCAGAGAAGTGAAGTGACGTACCCGAGGTCATCCAGCAAACAGGTGGAGGAGCAGGGATTAGAACCCAGGACCTTCTGACTCCCAGGCCTGGGCTCTATCTGCTATGCCACGCCGCTTCCCGAACGCTTAGTACAGTGCTCTGCACACAGTGAGCACTTAATAAATACGACTGAATGAATAGGGAGTTTCCACTCTAATCAGCGTGTCTCTGTGGAAAGAGCCCGGGCTTGGGAGTCAGAGGTCATGGGTTCGAATCCCAGCTCTGCCACTTGTCTGCTGTGCGACCTTGGGCAAGCTGTTTCACTTCTCTGGGCCTCAGTGGCCTCATCTGCAAAACGGGGACGAAGACCGTGAGCCTCACATGGGACAACCTGAGGACCTTGTATCTCCCCCAGCGCTTAGAACAGTGCTCGGCACATAGTAAGCGCTTAACAAATGCCAACATTATTATTATTATTAATGGAATGATAGATCGAGGTCAAGGTCCAGTGTGGTCTAGTGGATAGAGCCTGGACCTGGGAGTCAGAAGATCCTGGGTTCCAGTCCCAACTCCACCGCTTCATTTAATTGTATTTATCGAGCGCTTACTGCGTGCGGAACACTGAACTGAGCGGTTGGGAGAGGACAGTCTAACAACAAACAGACGCATTCCCCTCTCACAACGAGTTCACAGTGTAGCGGGGGAGATGGACATTAACATTCAGAAGTAAAGAAATTACAGGCATGTCCGCTGTGTGACCTTGGACAAGTCATTTCACTTCTCTGGGCCTCAGTGACCTCATCTGTAAAATGGGGATGAAGACTGTGAGCCCCACGTGGGACAACATGATGACCTATCTCCCCCAGCGCTTAGAACAGTGCTTGGCACCTAGTAAGCACTTACCAAATACTGTCATCGTTATTATTCCAGTGTCTGGCACAGAGTTACGTGCTTAAAAGTACAGTAGCGTAATTATTAAGAGAAGCAGTGGGTCCCAGTGGGTAGAGGCCAGGCCCGGGAGTCAGAGGACATGGGTTCTAATCCCGCTTCCCTCCTCGTCTGCCGGGTGACCTCGGGCAACTCACTTCCCTTCTCCGCGCCTCAGTTCCCTCACCTGTACAATGGGGACAAAGACGGCGAACGCCACGCGGGACAGGGACCGCGTCCAACCCCATCAGCTCCTCTCTCCCCCAGCGTCCAGCACAGCGTTTGGCACACAGTTAGCGCTTAACGGGACCATAATAATGACTATTATGAGGACTGGATCTTTGTTCTCCCTCAGTCCCCCGTGGGGCAGGGACTGTGACTGACCCGAGCACCTTGCATTCATTCGAACGTATTTACTGAGCGCCTACTGCGGGCAGACCACCGTACTCTCTCCCGGGCGCTCAGTACGCGTGCTTGTCACATAGTAAGCGCTTCACAAACCCTACAGTTACTAGGCCGCCGTGACCCCGGCCAATTCCGTTGAGGTTTGGAAGTGGCTGCGCCTGTGTTTATTTCTCATCTGCCCCGAAGTGAAAAGAAATTAAGCCATCCAGGGTGTAATGGAGCAAGACCAGAGATTGATTTCATCGAATCCTTGCTCGGAGCCGGGTTGGATAATCAGGCCGGGGGAGAGAGGAAGGGAATGGGATGGTTTCATTTTACTTAATTCCTTAATAACGATCTGTAGGAAAAAACATTAAAAAAAAAGGCCAGGGGTTGGTTTTAAAACTAGAAAACGGCTGCCTCGGAAGGGTCCTGCAATCTGTGACCGACGAAACTGCTAAAAATCACCACTAAATCCCGATTCCATTTCCAGTTTATTCACACCTTGGTTGGGAAATCGTACTTTTCCTCTCTAAAGGAAGCGGCGTGGCTCAGTGGAAAGAGGCCGGGGTTGGGAGTCGGAGGTCGTGGGTTCTAATCCCGGCTCCGCCGCTTGTCAGCTGTGGGACTTTGGGCTTCGCTTCTCTGGGCCTCAGTCACCTCAGCTGGAAAATGGGGGTGAAGACCGGGAGCCCCACGGGACAACCTGATCACCTCGTAATAATAATAATAATGTTGGTATTTGGTAAGCGCTTACTATGTGCCGAGCACCGTTCTAAGCGCTGGGGGAGATACAGGGTCATCGGGTCGTCCCACGTGAGGCTCACAGTTTTCGTCCCCATTTTACAGATGAGGGAACTGAGGCACGGAGAAGCGAAGTGACTCGCCCACAGTCACACAGCCGACAGGTGGCAGAGCCGGGATTCAAACTCATGACCTCTGGCTCCCAAGCCCGTGTTCTTTCCACTGAGACACACTGCTTCTAATCCTCCCCAGCGCTTAGAACAGTGTTTGGCACCTAGTAAGCGCTTAACAAATGCCATCATCATTATTATTATCATTATTATTATTATCAAAGGGCTTTCAAACAACTTCTCACATTTTGGTCATCACTACGACTCCGTGAGGTAGGTAGAGCGCCAGGTATTCTCACCCCCATTTTCCAGAGGAGGAAACTGAGGTCCAGGGGGGTTAAGGAGAGGGCGAGGAAGGTAGAAAGGCAGGGGTTATTGTTCCCATTTTACAGAGTAAGAAACTGAGGCCCAGAGAGGTTCATTCCTTCATACATTCATTCAATCGTATTTAGTGAGCACTTCCTATGTACAGAGCACTGTACTGAGCGCTTGGAATGGACAATTTGGCAAGGTTAAAGTGAGGACGAGGAAGGTAATTCATTTACTTCTATTAATATCTGTCTCCCCCTCTAGACTGTTTGTTGTGGGAAGGGAATCTGCCCGCCTATTGTTATATCGCATTCTCCGAAGCGCTTAACGATAAAAATAATATTAATGATGATGATACTCATGGTATCTGTTAAGCGCTTAACTATGTGCCAGGCACTGTACTAAGCGCTGGAGTGGTTATAAGCAAATGGAGTTGGACCCAGTCCCTGACCCCCGTGGGGCCCACGGTCTCCATCCCCATTTTCAGATGAAGGAACTGAGGCCCGGAGAAGTGAAGTGACTTACCCAAGGTCACACGGCAGACAAGTGACAGAGCCGGATTTAGAACCCACGACCTTCTGACTCCCGGACCCGCGCTCCAGACATCATGCCAGGCTGCTTAGTCCAGTGCTTCGCACACAGTGAGCACTCAATAAAGATGATTGAATGATTGAAGGTAGAACAGCAGGTATTATTATGCCCATTTTACAGAGGAGGCCAATTTGCATTAGGCCATTACTCCATTTTACACACCACTCAATAATAAGAATAATAATGATGGTATTTGTTAAGCGCTTACTAGGTTCAAGCACTGTTCTAAGCACGAGGATAGATACAAGGAAGTCAGGTTGTCCCACGTGGCCTCTTCCATCTTCCATCACTTCTATTTTTATTACGGTATCTGTTAAGCTCTCCCTGTGTGCCAGGCACTGTATTAAGCGCCAGAGTGGATACAAGTAAATCGGGTTAGGCCCAGTCCCCTGTCCCCCGTGGGGCTCACGGTCTCCATCCCCATTTTCCAGATGAGGGAACCGAGGCCCAGAAAAGTGAAGTGACTGGCCCACGGTCACGCAGCAGACAAGTCACTCCATTTGCAGCGTGGCTCAGTGGCAAGAGCCCAGGCTTGGGAGTCAGAGGTCACGAGTTCGAATGCCAGCTCTGCCACTTGTCAGCTGTGTGACTGTGGGCGAGTCACTTCACGTCTCTGGGCCTCAGTTCCCTCATCTGGAAAATGGGGATGAAGACTGGGAGCCTCACGTGGGACAATCTGATGACCCTGTATCTCCCCCAGCGCTTAGAACAGTGCTCTGCACATAGCAAGCGCTTAACAAATACCAACATGCTATTATTATTATTATTTGGAATGACCATCTCCCAATTAAAGCAAACATCAGAACTCGGCCCCGTCATTTCAGCCTGAGAATGAGAAGCAGCGTGGCTCGGCGGCAAGAGCCGGGGCTTGGGAGTCACACGTCATGGGTTCTAATCCCGACTCTGCCACTTGTCAGCTGTGTGACCTTGGGCAAATCACTTCACTTCTCTGGACTTCAGTTCCCTCATCTGGAAAATGGGAATAAGGACTGCGAGCCCCCACATGGGACGACCCGATCACCTTGTATCTACCCCAGTGCTTAGAACGGTGCTTGGTTGGTATTTGTATTTGTTAAGCGCTTACTATGTGCAGAGCACTGTTCTAAGCGCTGGGGGATACAAGGTGATCGGGTTGTCCCCCGTGGGGCTCCCAGTCTTCATCCCCATTTTCCAGATGAGGTCACTGAGGCCCAGAGAAGTGAAGTGACTTGCCCACAGTCACCCAGCTGACAATGGGCAGAGCTGGGATTCGAACCCGTGACCTCTGACTCCCAAGCCTGTGCTCTTTCCACTAAGCCACGCTGCTTCCCTAAATAATGTCGACTCTATCTATCGCCATCGTTCTCGTCCGTCCGTCTCCCCCGATCAGACCGTGAGCCCGTCAAACGGCAGGGACCGTCTCTATCTGTCGCCGACTCGTTCATTCCAAGCGCTTGGTCCGGTGCTCTGCACATAGTAAGCGCTCGATAAATACTATTGAATGAATGAATGAATGAATAATGTTGGTTGGCACATAGCAAGCGCTTAATAGATGCCATCATTTTTATTTGAGGGGGATAAATCCAGTATTGGGGGAAAACGGTAGGGCAACCGGGAAAAATCCGTTGACCCCTGACCCGCTAGAAGCGGGTCCTAATTTACCGCCACTCACTTCGGTGACGTATCGATCAGCAAAGCCCAGCAGAAGGTCTCTGCGGGAAGAGCGAGGGGGGAAGAGAAGAGGAAAATCAAAGCCGCGAGGGCCCCGTGGCTTTATACCGACTCGTCTCTGCCTTCTCAAACGGTAAATCAAACCCACCGGTGCCTGCTACCTGTGTTTAAGTGCAGAGAGTCGCAGTCCATCAGGATAAATGGAAAATTTACAAGCCGTTTTCCCGGAGTCGAGATCCCAAACTAAATCCATCACGTGGCCAGCGGAAAGAGAGCGTCGGTGTGGAATTTAAACCCCAATTCGCGACGCGTAAACCGCCGCGATCCATCACTCCTGCCTCTCGCTTTCTGGAATTTGCCGTATCGCGCGGAGGGTGGATATTCCTCATTGCTGGTGTCTGGGACAGATTCTCCCCCACCGGATATGATCGACGTATCGGCTGAACAATAGCGATACTGATAATAATGGCATGTTTATGGTGGTATTTGTTAATAATAATAATAATAATGTTGGTATTCGTTAAGCGCTCACTATGTGCCGAGCACCGTTCTAAGCGCTGGGGGAGACACGGGGGAATCGGGTCGTCCCACGTGGGGCTCACGGTCTTAATCCCCATTTGACAGATGAGGGATCTGAGGCACCGAGAAGTGAAGTGACTTGCCCAAAGTCACACAGCTGAAAAGTGGTAGAGCCGGGGTTCAAACCCATGACCTCTGACTCCCAAGCCCGGGCACTTTTCTACTGAGTTAAGCGCTTACTATGTGCCGAGCATTCGTTCATTCAGGCAGTCGTACGTATTAATAATGATAATAACGATGGCGCTCACTTTGCGCAGAGCACTGTACTAAGCGCTCGGAATGCACAATTCGGCAACAGAGAGAGACCCTCCCCGCCCAAGAACGGGCTCACAGTCTAAAAGGGGGAGACAGACGGCAAAACAGAACAAGTAGTCAGGCATCAATACCATCAAAATAAATATATAATAATAATGATAATAATGGTATTTTTTAAGTGCTTACTATGTGCAGATCACTGTTTTAAGCGCTGGGGGGATACAAGGTGATCAGCTCGTCCCATGTGGGGCTCCCAGTCTTCATCCCCGTTTTCCAGATGAGGGAACTGAGGCCCAGAGAAGTGAAGTGACTCGCCCACAGTCACCCAGCTGACAAGGGGCAGAGCTGGGATTCGAACCCATGACCTCTGCCCCCCAAGCCCGGCCTCTTTCCACTGAGCCGCGCTGCCTCTCTTATCATAGATATATACACATCATTAATAAAATAAAGAGTGATAAAAATAAGTGTTGGGGTAGATACATGGTAATCAGGGTGTCCTACGAGGGGCTCCCAGTCTTCATCCCCATTTGACAGAGGAGGGAACTGAGGCCCAGAGAAGTGAAGCGACTTGCCCGAGGTCACCTAGCTGACAAAGGGCGGAGCCGGGATTAGAACCCATGACCTTCTGACTCCTAGGCCCGGGCTCAAGACCCTACTCCAGGCACTCCGACCCCACGTATATCTCTTGAGGTGTCATTAGCTGCCCGGCAGACGATCCGCGGATTCTAAATCAGCGTGGCTCAGTGGCAAGAGCCCGGGTTTAGGAGTCAGAGGTCATGGGTTCGAATCCCAGCTCTGCCACTTGTCAGCTGGGTGACTGTGGGCGAGTCACTTCACGTCTCTGGGCCTCAGTGACCTCATCTGGAAAACGGGGATGAAGACTGGGAGCCCCACATAGGACGACCTGATCACCTTGTATCAACCCCAGCGCTTAGAACGGTGCTGTGCACATAGTAAGCGCTTAACAGATACCAACATTATTATTATTATTGTTATTATCATTATCGTTATTAAAGCGCGAAAACCTGGACGTGATGCGAGATGAAATAGAGATGATATCGCGTGGTGTTTTCTTCCAAAACAAAGTCGGAGCCATCTGGCTCGAAAATTGGTGACTTCTTCCCAGAATTGAAGCTGACAGAGCCCGTCGACCGTCCCTATCCGTTGCTGAACGGTACCTTCCAAGCGCTTAGGACAGTGCTCTGCTCACGGTAAGCGCTCAATAAATACTATTTAATAAATGAATGTTAAAATGATGGGAGAGAAGATTCCCTCACACGAATGGAGAATTGGAGGAGAGATACGTCCACTGACGCTTTGGCTTCTTCTATTTGGTCTTTTATTATTATTAATAATAATAATAGCAATAATGATTGTGGTATTTAAGCAGTTACTACGTACCAGGCACTGGTTGTTGGGTTTTTTTGGTATTTGTTAAGCGCTTACTATGTGCAGAGCACTGTTCTAAGCGCTGGGGGAGATACAGGGTCATCGGGTTGTCCCACGTGAGGCTCCCAGTCTTCATCCCTATTTTCCAGATGGGGTAACTGAGGCCCAGAGAAGTGAAGCGACTTGCCCACAGTCACCCAGCTGCCGAGTGGCAGAGCCGGGATTCGAATCCATGACCTCTGACTCCCAAGCCCGGGCTCTTTCCACCGAACCATGCTGCTTCACTTCTCTGGGCCTCAGTTTCCTCATCTGTAAAACGGGGTGACCTCTGACTCCCAAGCCCAGGGTCTCTCCACTGAGCCACGCTGCCACTGGGGTGGTTACAAGTAAATCCGTTCCCCCACCTGCACTATGGGGAGGGAGATATCATTACAATTTATTTATTTTTCTATCCATTTATGTATTTATTTTTATTAATGTTTGTCTCCTCCTAGACCACGAGCTGGCTGTGGGCTGGAACGTGTCTGATTGTTGTTCTACTGGACTTTCCCAAGGGCTCAGTACAGTGCTCTGCGCGCAGTAATCCAAATAGTTTGTATCAAACCTAGCACTTAGAACAGTGCCTGGCACATAGTAAGCAGCGGGGCTTAGTGGAAAGAGCATGGGCTTGGGAGTCAGAGGTCGTGGGTTCGAATCCCGACTCTGCCACTTCGCAGCTGACTGTGGGCAAGTCACTTCACTTCTCTGGGCCTCAGTGACCTCATCTGGAAAATGGGATTGAAGACTTTGAGTCTCACGTGGGACAACCTGATGACCCTGTATCTCCCCCAGCGCTTAGAACAGTGCTCTGCACATAGTAAGCGTTCAACAAATACCAACATTATTATTAAGCACTTAACAAATACCATTATAATTATTATTATTATTATTATTATTATTGGGAGCCCCATATGGGACAGGGACTGTGCCCTACTGGGCTTATATCCACCCCGGGGCTTAGTACAGTGCCTGGCACATAGTAAGCGCTTAAAAAATGCCATCATCATCATCATCATCATTATTGCTCACTTTTCATTCAAATGAGACATCAGCCTATCATAGGATTGCCGGCTATCACAGGTACTGCTGATTCGATCGTATTTATTGAGCGCTTCCCGTGTGCAGAGCTCTGTACTAAGCGCTGGGAAAGTACAGTTCGGCAATAGAGATGATCCCTGCCCTCAACGGGCTCAAAATCAAGAGGAAGACTCTACTGTGAGAATTTAATCCAACAGAATTAGCAAACACCCTCCCGGCCCGTAGCGAGTTTACAGTCCAGAGGCGGAGACGGACATACATATAAATATAAATGAATCCCTGATGGCCTATCGGTGTATATAAGCAAGTTTATAGTCATTCATTCGATCACTGGTATTTACTGAGAGCTTACTGTGTACAGAGCACTGTACTAAGCGCTTGGAAAGTCCAATTCGGCAACAGATAGAGACCATCCCTGCCCAACAGCGGGCTCACGGTCTAGAAGGGGGGAGACGGTGACAAAACAAAACGAGTAGACAGGCATCGACAGCATCAAAATAGATAAGTAGAATTATTGATATAGACAAAGGATTAATAAAATAGAGTAATAAATATGAGCGCATATAGACAAATGGTGTGGGGAGGGGAAGGGGATAGGGCAGAGGGAATAACAATAATAATGTTGGTATTTGTTAAGCGCTTACTATGTGCTGAGCACTGTTCTAAGCGCTGGGGTAGGCACAGGGGAATCAGGTTGTCCCACTTGGGGCTCACAGTCTTAATCCCCATTTTACAGATGAGGTCACTGAGGCACCGAGCAGTGAAGTGACTCGCCCACAGCCACCCAGCTGACAAGTGGCAGAGCGGGGATTCGAACCCATGACCTCTGACTCCAAAGCCCATGCTCTTTCCACTGAGCCACGCTGCAGGAGTCGGGGCGATGGGGAGGGGAGGAGAAGCGGAGGGAAAGGGGGGTTCAGTCTGGGAAGGCCTTCTGGAGGAGGTGCCCTCTCAGGAGGGAGTGAGATTTCAGGGCATTGTTGAGTCGTTCTCGGTATTTGTCAAGTGTTCACTATGTATCAGGTACTGTACTAAGCGCTGAGATAGAGACACGCTAATTAGGTTGGACACATGCCCTGTCCCACATAATAATAATGACAATAATAATGATGGTATTTGGTTAAACACTTACTGTGTGCCAAGCACTGTTCTAAGCACTGGAGGAGATAGAGGGTCATCGGGTTGTCCCCCGTGGGGCTCACGGTCTTCATCCCCAATTTCACAGATGAGGTAACCGAGGCCCGACGTCCCACAGCCGACAAGTGGCGGAGCCGGGATTAGAACCCACGACCTCTGATTCCCAGCTCCCAGTCTTATTCCCCATTTTACAGATGAGGTAGCCGAAACCCAGAGAAGTAAAGCGACTTCCCCAAGGTCACACGGCAGACGGGTGGAAGAGCCGGGATCAGAACCCGGGTAGGGTAAACTCTGTCTATTAGGGTATTTGTTAAGCGCTTACTATGTGTCGAGCACTGTTCTAAGCACTGGTGCGCTGCCAATCACCACTACCTACCCTCAATCAATCGATGATACTGACTGAGCACTTACTCATTCATTCATTCAATAGTATTTATCGAGCGCTTACTATGTGCAGAGCACTGGACTAAGCGCTTGGAATGGACAAGTCGGCGACAGATAGAGACGGTCCCCGCCGTTCGACGGGCGCACGGTCTAATCGGGGGAGACGGACAGAATGCGCAGGGCACTGTACTGAGCGTTCGTGAGCGTACGATCCAACAGAATAAGCAAATAAATTCCTTGCCCATAACGAGCTTGCAGTCTAGAGGGGGAGACAGATAAAAATATGAATAAATAATTGATTTCTGATATATAATGCAAAGATATGGACATAAGTGATAATAATAATGATAATTGCAATATTTGTTAAGCGCTTACTATGTGCCAGATACTGTACTAAGCGCTGACGTGGATAGAGGAAGAAGAGGTGGATATACGAGAAGCAGCGTAGCTCAGTGGCAAGAGCCCGGGCTTGGGAGGCAGAGGTCGTGGGTTCTAATCCCACCTCCACCACTTGTCAGCTGTGTGACTCTGGATAAGTCCCTTCACTTCTGTGCTCCTCATTTCCCTCATCTGTAAAATGGGGAGGAAGACTGTGAGCCCCATGTGGGACAACCTGATGGCCTTGTATCTACCCCAGCGCTTAGAACAGTGCTTGGCACATAGTAGTTATCATTAATTATTATTATTAGAAGAGTGCTTGGCACCTAACTATAGTTATCATTAATTATTATTATTATAAGCAAATCAGGTTGGACTCAGTCCCTGTCCAACGTGGGGCTCATCGTCTCAATCCCCGTTTTACATATGAGGAAACTGCGGCAGCTCGAAGTGAAGCGACTTGCCCAAGGTCACACAGACAAAGGGTGGAGCTGGAATTAGAACCCAGGACCTTCTGACCCCCAGGTCCCGGGCTCTACCCAGTAGGCCACGTTCAGATATCAAATCAAATATCAATATCACATATCAAACTTCCAAAGTTCCCAAATCTTAGCAAATAGATGATGCAGAACGGAGAGGGACCTGGGAAAAAGAGGGTTTAATCAGGGAAGGCTACTGGGAGGAGATAATAATAATAATAATAATAATGGTATTTGTTAAGTGCTTACTATGTGCCCAGCACTATTCTAAGCACTGGTAGAAACAAGGTCATCAGGTGGTCCCATGTGGGGCTCCAGGTCTTCATCCCCATTTTGCAGCTGAGGCCAGTGAGGCCCAGAGCAGTGACACAGCTTGCCCAAGGTCACCCAGCAGACAAGTGGTGGAGCCGGGATTCGAACCCATGACCTCTGACTCCCAAGCCGGGGCTCTTGCCACTAAGACACGCTGCTTCTGAAGAGATGTGACCTTATTAATGCTCTGAAGGTCTGGAGGGTGGTGGCCTGGAGTATATGGAGGAGGAGGGCGTTGCAGGCCAGAGGCGGCACGGAGGCCGGGCATCGGAGGTGAGATCGAGGAGGTGGCGGGACAGGGAGGAGGTCGGCGCGAGAGGAGCGGAGCGTGAGGCCCGGGCCGGAGGAGGAGGAGGAGAGCGGCCGGGGGAGGGAGGACGGGGAGCCTTGAAAGCCGAAGCTGACGGGTTTCCGTCTGATGCGGAGGGGGACGGCAACCCCCGGGGGGTCTTGAGGAGCGGTGAGACGTGGACTGAACATTTTCGAAAGAAAATGACCCAGGCAACACGTATGGGAGAGGGCAAGAGAATTAGTCGACATAATCCCTGCCCTGAAGGAGCTTGAAAGCCTATCGTGTGCAGAGCACCGGTCTAAGCATCAGGAAGAGTACACTAGTATATCAGGATACCACCCTCATATTCAATCTGTCACCACGTCCCGTCGGTTCAACTTTCACGAAATCACTAAAATCCGCCCTTCCCTCTCCATCCAAACGGCTCCCACGCCGATCCAAGGCCTTCTCGTCTCCCGCCTGGACGACCGGACGGGCCTCCCGGCCGACCTCCCGGCCTCCTGTCTCTCCCTGCTCCAGTCCAGACGTCACTCTGCCGCCGGCATCATATTTGGACAAAAACTTGCAGGACATGTCTCCCCGCTCCTCAAGACCCTCCAGCTCCACATCGAACAGAAACCCACCTTACCGTCGGTTTTAATGCCGTCTATCAAGTCACCCCGTCCTCCCCGCCCCGGCCGCTCTCCTCCTCCTCCTCCGGCCCGGCCCTCACGCTCCGCTCCTCTCGTGCCGACCTCCTCCCTGCCCCTCCAGCTCCTCTATCTCCCCGGCCCACGTCCTGCCACTCGCCCAGAACGTCCTCCCTCCTCAAATCCCACAGACGATGACTCTGCCCCTGAAGGCCCACCTCCTCCAGGAGGCCTTCCCTGACGGCGCCCTCCTTTCCTCTTCTCCCGCTCCCTTCTGCGTCCTCCCTGCACTGGGATTTGCTCCCTTTCTTCCCCCCTCCCTCATTTATTTTACTGATGTCCATTTCCCTCATTTGTTTTACTGTCCGCCTCCTCCCCTAAACTCGCCGCGGCCAGGGGACGTGGCTATCATCGCTGTTATAATGTCCTCTTCCAATAATAATAATTATCACTGCGGCATTTGTTCAGCGCTTACTAGGTACGAGGCACCGTACTAAGCGCTGGGGCGGATGCAGGCCAATCGGGTTAGTCGCGGTCCCCGTCCCGCATGGGGCTCCCAGGCTCCAACCCCATTTTACAGACGAGGGAACCGAGGCCCAGAGGAGTGAAGTGACTCACCCGAGGTCACAGAGAGGACAAGTGGCGGAGCCGGGATTGGAACCCGGGTCCTTCTGGCTCCCAGGCTCGTGCTCTATCCATTACACCATGCTGTTTCTTGTTCTGCACACAAGAAGTGCTCAATAAATGCCATGGATTAATTTATTGATTAATCAGATACCACGCAGGGCTTTCATTATAAGGGGAAGGCATAATGGACGCACGTAGTCCCCCCCTTTTATAGATGAGGAAACTGAGGCACAGAAAAATGAAACCATTGTGTGTGCGTGGAGGGAGGTTTGTTTTATTATGCCATTTGTTGAGAGCTTGCTATGTGCCAGACACTGTTCTAAACGCTGGAGTAAATACACATTGATTAGATTGATCGATTAAGACCTTGAACCCCATGAGGGATAGAGACCGTGTCCAACCTGATGATGTCGTAACTGCCCCAACGCTCAGTACAGTGCCTGACGCACAGTAAGTGCTTAACACTTGAGAAGCAGCGTGGCTCAGTGGAAAGAGGCCGGGCTTGGGAGTCAGAGGTCTTGGGTTCTAATCCTGGCTGTGTTGCCTGACTTTGGGCAAGTCACTTAACTTCTCTGTGCCTCAGTGACCTCATCTGTAATATGGGGAGGAAGACTGTGAGCCCCACGCGGGACAACCTGATCCCCTCGTACCTCCCCCAGCGCTTAAAACAGTGCTTTGCACATAGTAAGCACGTAACAAATGCCATCATTATTATTATTAACAGAAACTACAGTTATTATTAGGACAGACGCAGTCCCTGTCCCACACGGGGCTCACAGTCTAAGTAGAAGGGAGAACAGGGATTTACGCCCCATAAGACAGATGAGGGAACTGAGGCACAGAGAATAACAATAATAATAACAATGATTCTGGTATTTGTTAAGCATTCACTCATTCAATCGTATTTATTGAGCGCTTACAGTGTGTTAAGCCCTATGTTCCAGGTACTGTACTAAGCGCTGGGCTGGATATAAGCAAATCAGGTTGGACCCAGTCCCCGTCCCCCGTGGGGCTCACGCTCTCGACCCCCATTTTACAGATGAGGGAACTGAGGCCCAGAAAGTGAAGTGACTTGCCCAAGGCCACCCAGCAGACAGGAATTAGAACCCAGGTCCTCAGACTCCCAACCCCGGGCTCTTTCCTCTCACCCAAGACGCATCAATGGCCGGGGGCTAGGAGACCAGGTTTCTCATCCCAGCTCCACCTGCGGCCCGCTGTGGGCCTTTGGGCGAGTCACTGCGTCCCTCTGTGCCTCAGTTTACCAAGGGGGCAATTTTCTCTGTCCATCCCCTCCCTAAAATCTCAACCTCATCGTTCCCATAGAAAATGAAGATGATCTGAGTTCTTTGGGAGAAAATGAATTCCTGTGCAAAAGTCATCTTTGTTATTCGTATCGCTATATATAATATATATATATATATATATGCTCTATAACAGTAAGAAGATCTAGCAGTTGGTGGTGGGCCAGGCATTAATAGTCAGCTAATGAATAATTGATATTATCACAGCAGACCAACGATTATAAATTTCCCATAAAACAGAATCCCCAATTTTTACTTTCTCTCGAGTTCATCCTGAAAAATTCATAAAACACAGAGGTAATGAATTATACATCCTTTCAGTGGCGATAACTCGAGCCGGGAGCATAAATAATGGACCCTAGACCAGTCTAAGTGCTTGGATGGCTCTGCTGCCTGGCGGAAAGAGCCCGGGGCTGGGAGACAGGAGGACCTGGGTCCTAATCCCGGCTCTGTCACCTGTCTACGGTGTGACCTTGGGTAGCGTGGCTCAGTGGAAAAAGCCCGGGCTTGGGAATCAGAGGTCATGGGTTCTAATCCCGGCTCTGCCGCTTGCCAGCTGTGTGATTTTGGGCGAGTCGCTTCACTTCTCTGGGCCTCAGTTACCTCATCTGTAAAATGGGGATTAAAACTGTGAGCCCCATGTGGGACAACCTGATCACCTTGTATCCCCCAGCACTTAGAACAGTGCTTTGCACATAGTAAACGCTTAACAAATATCACCATTAGGCCACTTGGCTTCTCTGGGCCTCAGTGTCCTCATCTGGAAAATGGGGATTAAATCCTTCTCCTTCTCCCTTAGACTGCGAGTCCCTTGTGCAGGGGACAACTTTTTCTCTTCTTTGAGAACCATAATAATGATAATTATGATATCTGTTAAGTGCTTATAGCGTGGACTAATGGCAAGAGCCCGGGCTTGGATGTCAGAGGTCATGGGTTCTAATTCCGCTCTGCCACTTGTCAGCTGGGTGACTGTGGGCAAGTCACTTAACCTCTCTGTGCCTCAGTTACCTCATCTGTAAAATGGGCATTAAGACTGTGAGCCCCATGTGGGACAACCTGATTCCCCTATGTCTACCCCAGCGCTTAGAACAGTGCTCGGCACATAGTAAGCGCTTAACAAATACCAACATTATTATTATTATTATTATTAGCTGGGTGACTCTGGGCCAGTCACTTCGCTCCTCTGGGCCTCAGTGACCTCATGGACAACCTGATGACCCTGTATCTCCCCCAGCGCTTAGAACAGTGCTTGCCACATAGTAAGGGCTTAAATACCATCATTATTATTATGGGAGAAGCAGCATGGCATAGTGGCTAGGGCCCGGGACTGAGAGTCAGAGGGTCATGGGTTCTAATCCCGGCTCCGCCACTTGTCAGCTGGGTGACTGTGGGCAAGTCACTTCACTTCTCTGGGCCTCAGTTCCCTCATCTGGAAAATGGGGATGAAGACTGCGGGCCCCGCACGGGACAACTTGATTCCCTTGTATCTCCCTCAGCGCTTAGAACGGTACTCGGCACAGAGTAGGTGCTTAACAAATACCATCGTCATCATTATTATTATTATTAAACCAAAGCGTCAAAGTCTGTTCTCCTGGGCCAGGCGGCCGAGGCCTGAGAAAGAGGGAGAGACGGATGATGGAGCCATCAAACATCCATGGGAGACTCAAATTTTCACCGCGCCATAAAGGCGACGGTAAACGGCTTCTAAATCTTTGCCGGGAAATCTCTACGGATGCAAGCGCTTAGTACAGTGCTATGCGACGCGGTAGGCGCTCGAAAAGGACGACCGAATGACTACACATACCCGAACGACTTTATGGTAGAAGAAGGGAGGTTCCGAAGAGGGCGTCCCCAGAGTCGCCTTGGTTCCGGAGCGACGCGGCCGCGTTTAAAGAATCACGATGCTAATGACGGCATTTGTGAAGCGCGGACTGTGTGCCCAGCCCTGTTCTAAGCGCTGTTTTCAGCAGCGGTGTGAGAAAGAGGCTTCGATCAACCGATCGAAGGGTTGAAGCCACTTTCTTGGATCTCAACTCAGACACGGTCAGAAGAAGCGGCGCGGCCTGGTAGCTGGAGCCCAGGCCTGGGAGTCAGAGGGACCTGGGTTCTAATCCCGACTCCGCCACTTGTCTACGGTGTGACCTGGGGTAAGTCGCTTCCCTTCTCTGGGCCTAGGTTACCTCAACTGTAAAATGGAGATTAAGACTGATGTGTATGTATATATATATATAAATGTATACATATATCGCTAATTCTATTTATTTATATTGATGCTCTTGATGCCTGTTTCTTTGTTTTGTTGTCTGTCTCTCCCCTTCTAGACTGTGAGCCCGTTGTGGGCAGGGATTGTCTTACTACTTAAAGCTCACCTCCTCCGAGAGGCCTTCCCAGACTGAGCTCCCCTTTTCCCTCTGCTCCCTTTTCCGCCCCCCCTTCACCTCTCCGCAGCTCAACCCTCTTCTCCCCCCTTTCCCTCTCCTCCTCCCCCTCTCCCGTCCCCTCCCCTCGGCACCGAACTCGTCCGCTCGACTGTCTATATCTTCATCACCCTATTTATTTTATTTAATGAGATGTACCTCACCCTGATTCTATTTATTTGCCATCGTTTAATGAGATGTTCTTCCCCTCGACTCTATCTATCGCCATCGTTCTCGTCCGTCCGTCTCCCCCGATGAGACCGTGAGCCCGTCGGACGGCGGGGATTGTCTCTATCTGTTGCCGACTTGTTCATTCCAAGCGCTTAGTCCAGTGCTCTGCACATAGTAAGCGCTCAATAAATACTATCGAATGAATGAAAAGAGATACCATCGATTGACGGATTGAACAATGTGTTTTTCATTTTTGGATTGGAATCTGACCCGGGATGTTGCTTTAATCCACAGGGCCGTAGGATTGGTGTCTCTGAGCGGATGATACTTGATTTAAGAGGATGTAAAATAAGATGGCAGCTGCTTAATAATTATAATAATAATGGTATTTTTAAGCGCTTACTATGTGCCAAGCCCTCTTGTATAATATAGTCAAGCCAAGGAGTCTTTGTGACGCTTCTCCTTCTCACGGCCCCGGAACTAACAGCCCAAGCGCGGATTCTTCAATGGTCAAACGTCTTTTCTTAATAATAATAATAACAGTGTTGGTATCTGTTAAGCGCTTACTATGTGCCGAGCACCGTTCTAAGCGCTGGGGTAGACACAGGGGAATCAGGTCGTCCCACGTGGGGCTCACGGTCTTCATCCCCATTTTACAGATGAGGGAACTGAGGCACCGAGAAGTTAAGTGACCTACCCAAAGTCACACAGCTGACAAGCGGCCGAGCCGGGATTCGAACCCGTGACCTCTGACTCCAAAGCCCGTGCTCTTTCCACTGAGCCACACTGCTTCTCTAATAGATCCAGCTGCTGTATTTGGCACAGAGCACTGTGCTGAGCGTTTGGGAGAGGATGAGGGGGATACGGTTGCAGAATGTGGATTCAATCCCTCCTACTTAGACTCTGAGCCTATCGTGGGGCAAGAACTGTGTCCAACCGGATAATCTTGTCTCTGCCCCAGCGCTTAGGACAGTGTCTGACACCCAGTGAGCACTTAAAGAACGCTGCCGTTATTAATGTTGTTTTGGCTGTTTTTCTCTTCTGAACTGTCTCTCTTGCTTTCGGGAGAATTAAAGAATGAAAAAAGCATCGTTCAATTCAACAATCGCTGGTATCTATTGAGTGCTTACTGTGAACAGAGCACTGTACTGAACGCTTGGGAGAGTCCGTTAATAATAATAATAATGACGATGGTATTTGTTAAGCGCTTACTATGTGCCAAGCACTGTTCTAAGCACTGGCATAGATACAGGGTAATCAGGTTGGCCCTTGTAATAATAATAATAATAATGTCGGTATTTGTTAAGCGCTTACTCTGTGCAGAGCGCTGTTCTAAGCGCTGGGGGAGATACAGGGTCATCAGGATGTCCCAGGTGAGGCTCACAGCCTTCAGCCCCATTTTTCCAGATGAGGGAACCGAGGCCCAGAGAAGTGAAGTGACTCGCCCACGGTCACCCAGCTGCCAAGTGGCAGAGCCGGCATTCGAACCCATGACCTCTGACTCCCAAACCCGGGCTCTTTCCGCTGAACCCACGCCGCTTCTCTACCACACAGGGTCACATAGGGCTCACGTCTGCCACGTAGGGCTCACACTTTTCATCCCCATTTTCCAGATGAGGTCACTGAGGCACAGAGACGTTAAGTGACTCCCCCAAGGTCACACGACGGACAAGTGGCGGGGACGATTGAATGACTGAATGAAATCTCATTTTCTTCATGGTAGCCATTAAGCACTTCACTACGCTCCCGGAGATGTACTAAGCGCTGGGGTGGATCCAGTTGGGACACAGTCCATGTCCCACTTGGGGCTCACAGGCTTCATCCCCATTTTCCAGACGAGGAAACCGAGGCCCAGAGAAGGGAAGTGACTGGCCCAAGGTCACGCTCAGGCGGCGGAGCCGGGGATGAGAACCCAGGTCCCTCTGCCTCCCAGGCCCGGGCTCTAACCACTAGCCCGCACCCGCTTCTCTTTTTCAATCCCTCGAGCCAACTCCCTACCAGGAATAGCACGTGGCTCAGTGGCAAGAGCCGGGGCTTGAGAGTCAGAGGTCGTGGGTTCGAATCCCAGCTCTGCCACTTGTCGGCTGTGTGACTGTGGGCAAGTCACTTCACTTCTCTGTGCCTCAGTTCCCTCATCTGTAAAATGGGGATGAAGACTGTGAGCCCCACGTGGGACAACCTGATTCCCCTATGTCTACCCCAGCGCTTAGAACAGTGCTCGGCACATAGTAAGGGCTTAACAAATACCAACATCATTATTATTATTAATCCCGCCCCCGCCACTTGTCAGCTGGGTGACCTTGGACAAGTCCCTTCACTTCTCTGGGCCTCAGTTCCCCCTCTGTAAAACGGGAGTGAAGACCGGGAGCCCCCCGGGGGACAACCTGATGACCTTGGATGCCCCCCAGCGCTTTGAACAGCGCTTGCCACATAGGAAGCGCTTAATAAACGCCGTCCTCATTGTTGTTATTAATAGAACGTTTCGTCCCCCTCTCGCTTTGGAAGATCCCCATCCCTCCAGCTCATTTAGAGCGGATCCTTGATCTCGTCTTTCCTGTGGGACGCGGAATGAGAAATACAATAAAGGAAAGCCGGCTGGAAGCGGTAGAATCTCCAAAGGCCCGGCGGTTCTTTCATCTCCCCCAAACTGCCTCCGGTTGGGTTGGGAGCTGTAACCTCTGCTAAACCCTCTGCTTCAGGGGCCGACACCTTAAAATCCCTTTTTTTTTCCTTTCTTTCCGCTGCTCTGGAGGAAGCGGGCTTCACGAGCGGGCCGACGGGACAGGCGACCTGGCTTAGTGGCTAGAGCCCGGGCCAGGGAGGCGAAAGGTCATGGGTTCTAATCCCGGCTCCGCCACTGGCCTGTTCATTCATTCAATAGTATTTATTGAGCGCTTACTATGTGCAGAGCACCGTCCTAAGCGCTTGGAACGGACCATTCGGCAACAGATAGAGACCATCCCTGCCCATTGACGGGCTCGCGGTCTGTTGTGTGGCCTCGGGTGGGCCTCAGTTTCCTCATCTGGAAAATGGGGATTAAGACCGTGAGCCCCCCTCCTAGACTGTTCTCCCCACTTCCAGACTGCGAGCCCGTTGTTGGGTAGCATTTGCCTCTATTTGTTGCTGAATTGGCCTTGCCCAGCGCTTAGTACAGTGCTCTGCACACAGTACTAGGATTCTAATCCCGGCTCCACCATTTATCTGCTGTGTGACCTTGGGCGAGTCACTTCAGTTCTCTGGGCTTCAGTGACCTCATCTGGAAAATGGGAATGGAGACCGTGAGCCCCATGTGGGACAACCTGATCACCTTGTATTTACCCCAGCGCTTAGAACGGGGCTTGGCACATAGTCAGCGCTTAGCAGATACCATAATTATTAGTAGTAGTAGTAGTAGGAAGCGCTCAATAAATACATTGAATAAATATACAACAAACTGAACGAAGAAATGAATGAAAGACAGGGACGGCGTCCGACTCCACTTGCTTGTATCCACCCCAGCGCTTAGTACAGTTCCTGGCACACGGTAAGCGCTTAACAAATACCACAATTATCAATATTATTTGCCTGCCGCGTGACCTTGGCTGAGTCGCTTCACTTCTCTGCGTCTCAGTTCCCTTATCTGTAAAATGGGGATAGAGACCGTGAGCCCCATAATGGACAGAGACTCTGTCCACCTAATTTGCTTGTATCCACCCCAGCGCTTAGAACAGTGCCTGGCACACGGTAAGCGCTTAACAAATGTCACAATTCTAATCATTATTATCACTTGCAAGGGAACAAAAAGAAATTGGACCTCATCACCTTGGCCGCGGCAGGAAGGTCACGACTGAACTGTCAGTTCCTTGTGGGCAGGGAATGTGTCAGTTTGTTGTTGTAGTGTCCTCTCCCAAGCGCTTAGTACAGTGCTCTGCGCACAGTAAGTGCTCAATAAAGACGACTGAAGTGAACTGAATGGAAGTTGCCGGTCGGAAACGCTTCTACCAATTCTGTTGTCAGTGTGTTCGAACCCGATGAACTCGTAATAATAATGATAGCATTTGTTAAGCCCTTACTATGTGCCAAGCACTCTTCTAAACGCTGGACTATCTACCCCAGTGCTTAGAACAGTGCTTGACACATAGTAAGCGCTTAACAAATAGTAATATTATTATTATTATCGCTATTATTGTTACTCAAGAAATACCATTGATGATAATATCCCTAATTGATTGATTTATATGGATGTCAGTCTCCCTCTCTGGGGGCAGGGAATGAGTCTAGCAACTCTGTTGGACTGGATTCCCCCCCAAGCGCTCAGTAATAATAATAATAATAACAATAATGTTGGTATTTGTTAAGCACTTACTATGTGCTGAGCACTGTTCTAAGCACGGCGGGGGGGGGAGGTACTAGGTAATCAGGTTGTCCCACGTGGGGCTCACAGTCTTAATCTCCATTTTACAGATGAGGGAACCGAGGCCCAGAGAAGTGAAGTGACTTGCCCACAGTCACATAGCTGACGAGTGGCAGAGCCGGGATTCGAACCCATGACCTCTGACTCCAAAGCCCGGGCTCTTCCCACTGAGCCACGCTGCTCTGCACACAGTGAGCACTCAATAAATACTACTGATGATACTGTCCGTAATTTATCGATTGGTATGGATGTCTGTAAGCTCCTAAATTCGTTGCGGGCAGGGAACTTGTCGGGTATCGGTCGGTTTGGATTCTCCCAAGTGCTTAGTACAGTGTTCTGCACATTGCAAGTGCTCAATAAATACCACTGACAGATGGATCGATTGATGGAAACGTTTTGGAGACATGGATAGTATAAGCTGAGAAGGAGTGTGGCCTAGTGGAAAGAGTCTGAGCCTGGCAGTCAGAAGATCTGGGTTCTAATCCTGACTCCGTCACTTATCCCTAGGCTGCAAACCCGTTGTTTCTGCTAGCTCTGTTGTACTGAACTCTCCCAAGTGGTTAATACAGTGCTTGGTATATAGTAAGCGCTCAATAAATGCCACTGATTGGTTACCAGCTGTGTGGGATTACCAGATGGGATAATAATAATGGCAATCGTTAAGCGCTCACTATGTGCCAAGCACTATTCTAAGCGCTGGGGGAGATACAGGTCATCAGGTTGTCCCAGGTGGGGCTCACAGTCTCCATCCCCATTTTACAGATGAGGGAACTGAGGCCTAGAGAAGTTAAGTGACTTGCCCAAAGTCACACGGCAGATATGTGGGGGAGCCGGGATTAGAATCCACGACTTTGTGACTCCCAGGCCCGGCTCTAACCACTAATGATAATAATAATAATGTTGGTATTTGTTAAGCGCTTACTAGGTGCAGAGCACTGTTCTAAGCGCTGGGGGAGATACAGGGTCATCGGGCTGTCCCACGTGAGGCTCCCGGTCTTCATCCCCATTTTCCAGATGAGAGAACTGAGGCCCAGAGAAGTGAAGTGCCTCGCCCACAGTCACACAGCTGACAAGTGGCAGATCTGGGATTTGAACCCGTGACCGCTGGCTCCCAAGCCCAGGCTCTTTCCACTGAGCCACGCTACATCAGTCCCTGACCCACGTGGAGCTCACAGTCTTAATCCTCATTTTACAGATGAGGGAACCGAGGCCTAGAGAAGTTAAATGACTTGTCCAAGATCACACAGCAGACATGTGCCTGTGCTACATAGGGGGAGAGGGAATAGGGGAAATGAGGGCTTAGTTGGGGAAGACTTCTCGGAGGAGGTGTGATTTTAAGAGGGCTTTGGAGGTGGGGAGAGCGGTGGCCTGCTGAATATTCATTCATTCAATTGCATTTATTGAGCGCTTACTGTGTGCAGAGCACTATACTAAGCGCTTGGAAAGTACAATTCAACAACAAAGAGAGACAATCACTGCCCAGAAACGGGCTCACAGTCTAGAAGGGGGGAGACAGACAGCAAAACAAGTAAACGGGCATCAATAACATCAATATAAATGAATAGGAATATAGATATATATATACATCAAACCAAGTAAAAGGCATTAATATAAATAAATAGTATTATAGATCTGTACCTCTATACACAAGTGCTGTGGGATGAGAAGGGGGGTAGAGCAGAGGGAGGGAGTCGGGGCGACGGGGAGGGGAGGGGCGAGTGGGGGGAAAGGGGGGCTCAGTCCGGGAAGGCCTCCTGGAGGAG
The DNA here is from genome assembly GCF_004115215.2 of Ornithorhynchus anatinus. Lineage (NCBI taxonomy): Eukaryota > Metazoa > Chordata > Mammalia > Monotremata > Ornithorhynchidae > Ornithorhynchus > Ornithorhynchus anatinus. The sequence goes on along the minus strand of NC_041728.1, from coordinate 183,161,561 downwards.
GTGACCTCTCGGGAGGGCTCGGAAGGGGGGAAGAGAGTTAGTTTGGAGGCCGTGAGGAGGGAGGGCGTCCAGGACGGCGGGAGGACGTGGACTGGGGGTCGACGGCGGGACGGGCGAGCCGGAGGCCCGGGGAGGAGGCGAGCGGCGACGGAGGAGCGGAGCGTGCGGCCCGGGCCGGAGGAGGACGGAAGGGAGGGGAGGGAGGACGGGGCCGGGGCGTGGGGGGCTTGGAAGCCGACGGTGACGAGTTTTTGTTTGATGCCGAGGTGGGTGGGCAACCACTGGAGGTTTTTGAAGAGGGGAGTGACAGGCCCAGAGCCTTTCCGTAGGAAGATGATCCAGGCAGCAGAGTGAAGTGTGGACTGGACTGGGGAGAGGCAGGAGGTCGGGAGGTCAGAAAGGAGGCCGAGGCCGTCACCCAGGCGGGAGAGGATGAGCGATCGTTCCAGCGTGGCAGCCGTTCGGATGGAGAGGAAAGGGCGGATCTCAGCGATGTCGTGAAGGGGAGACCGGCCGGTTTCGGTGACGGATCGGATGTGTGGGGGTCAACGAGAGAGCGGAGTCAAGGATGACACCGAGGCTCATGAGACGGGAAGGACGGCGGTGCCGGCCACAGTGACGGGAAAGTCAGGGAGAGGACGGGGTTTGGGAGGGAAGATGAGGAGCTCGTTCTTGAACGCGTTGAGCCCTGGACGTATTGAGGATATGAAGAGGGAGGGCGTTCCGGGCCAGGGGCAGGACGTGGGCCGGGGGTCGGCGGGGAGATAGACAAGATGGAGGCCCAGGGAGAAGGCTGGCGGTGCAGAAGAGCTTGTGGTGCGGGATGTAATCGGAGAGCGGCGAGGTGAGGTGGGGGGGGGCGGGCTGATGAAAGGCTTTAAAGCCCATGGTGGCAAGTTTCCACTTCCCCCTTAATTATGTTGTATTGTACTCTGCTGCCAAACGCCTAGCAGAGTGCTCTGCACCTAACGAGTGCTCAAGAAATAAAAAAGTCAGCTACGCTCTATAGTGCCTCGACCAAGAACGTCCTGAGTCACGGCTGTTTGTTTTCAAAGGCGCCAGCCTTCAATCCGATGGGAGAGAAATTCAGAAACCAACTGTGTCAGGCGGCAGATTGATAAAATCCCGTTAGGAGCCTGTAATGAAGAGCCAGGGGGTTTGGGCCTTCGGTATAATTTAATTTACACTTGTGCAGAAGGATTTAATGGCTCCGAATCATCATTAGCTTGGAGCTTCGATCGGAAGACCTGGGAGTTTTCTGTCAGGTTTGGACCCCGGGGGTGTTCCCGGTGACCGACAGGATGAAACGACGGGAAGAAGTGGGGAGACCACCCCCCTTCCCACTTCCCTGGGAGCGGGGGACCAGAGAAGCAGTGTGGCCTAGTGGAAAGGAGTCAGGGGACCCGAGTTCCGATCCCGGGTCCGCCACGTCTCTGCTGTGAGACCTTGGGTAAGTCCCCTCTGCACGGAAAAACCGCTGTGGGCAAGAAATGTGTCTGTTATATTGTGGCACTGTAGTCAGTCGATCATATTTATTGAGTACCTACTGTGCACAGAAGACTGTACTAAGCTCTTGGGAGAGAACGATAGAACAATATAAGACACCTTCCCTGCCCACAGAGAGCTTACGGTCGAGACGGGGAGACAGACGTGAACAGAAATGAATAAATGAGGGATGTGGACATAAGTGGTGCGGGGCTGAGGGGGAAGAAGAAAGGGAGCGAGTCGGGGCGACGCGGAAGGGAGCGGGAGGAGAGGAGAGGAGGGCGCACTCAGGGAAGGCCTCTTGGAGGAGATGGGCCTTCAGTAAGGCTTTGAAGGGAGGGAGAGTCATCATCTGTGGGATTTGAGGAGGGAGGGCGTTCCGGGCCGGAAGCGGGATGTGGGCCGGGGGTCGACGGCGGGATGGGAGAGATGGAGGCCCAGGGAGAAGGTTGGCATGAGAGGAGCGGAGCGTGCGGAGGAGGAGGAGACCGGCCGGGGGAGGGACGAGGGGCGACCCCATGGACGCCTTTAAAGCCGACGGTGAGGGGGATTCCCGTTTGATGCGGAGGGAGACGGGCAACCCCCGGAGGGTCTTGAGGAGCGGGGAGATGTGGACTGAACACTTTTTGTAGAAAAATGATCCCCACACAGACAGGCAGGATCCCTGGGGAAAATCTACCACGGCACACAATCTCGGTTCCACGGGGCATCGCCCACACGTGCCAGCCGACCCCACCCGAGTCCCCGGACTCTCCCTCCTTGTCCTCGGCTAATTGTCCCCCTCAGCCGACGCAGATGAGGCCCCGAGAACTGCCCCCCGCCCAAGCCGATGGAATTCCACCCTCTCTGCAATCTGGAATTCCAAGGAAGAGGTAGACAGTGGTTGGGGGAGGGGGAGTCAGGATTTGGGTTGGGAGAAACTCTCCCCAGCCGGAATTCCTATTTCTCCTTATATTAATAATAATGATGGTATTTGTTAAGCGCTTCCTATGCGCCAAGCACTGTTCTATGCACTGGGGGAGATACAAGGTTATCAGGATGTCCCAGATGGGGCTCACGGTCTTAATCCCCATTTTCCAGATGAGGTCAATGAGGCTCAGAGGAGTGAAGTGATTTGCCCAGAGTTACACAGCAGACAGGCGGCGGAGCCACGATTAGAACCCACGACCTCTGACTCCCAAGCCCGGGCTTGTGCCACTGAGCCACGCTGCTTCTCAGATTCCAAACGATCCACTCCCAGCAGGAAAACAATCCGAGGGGAGCCAGATTTATCCTTAGGCTGCGGCGGCAGAGAGGCCCTCGGTGCTTGGGGTGGAGAAGGCCCGAGGCGGAGGGAGAGAAGCCAACAGATAATTATAATAAGGATGGTATTTCATTCATTCCTCCAGTGCTATTTATTGAGCACTGTACTAAGCGCTTGGAAAGTACAGTTCGGCAACGGATAGAGACGATCCCTACCCAACAACAGGCTCGAGAAGACGGACAACGAAACAAGTAGACGGGCATCAATGCCATCGATATAAATCAACAGAATTAGAGATATATACACAAATTATAGATATATACAAGCGAGGCCTGGATGTGGCATTTGACAAATCACCCCCAGCCAGGCTCCCCCCGCACACCATCTTGGTTCCACAGGACATAATAATAATAATGATAATCTTCATTCAGTCGTATTTACTGTGCACTTACTATGTGCAGAGCACTGTACTAAGCGCTTGTAATAATGATGATGGTATTTTTAAGTGCTTACTACGTGTCGAGCACCATTCCAAACGTTGGGGTGGATACGCGCAAATTGCCCCTGTCCCACATAGGGCTCACAGTCCCCATCCCTCTTTTACCGCCGAGATAACCGAGGCCCAGAGAAGTTCAGTGACTTGCCCAAGGTCACACAGCAGACGTCGCCCACACATGCCAGCCAACGCCCCCGACGCTCCTGGGCTTACCCTCACTTGCCACGCCCTCGCCCAGTTGCCATCCCCCAAAAGATGAGTCCCAAATGCGCCCCGGCAAAGCTCCCCGAAAGCCAGGCTCATCGTGGGTAGGGAACATCACTGTTTATTGGTGTCTCGTACATTCCCAGGCGCTTAGTACAGTGCTCTGCACAGAGTAAGCGCTCGATAAATACGATTGAACGAATGAAGCAGCGTGGCTCAGTGGAAAGAGCCCGGGCCTGGGAGGCAGAGGACGTGGGTTCTAATCCCGGCTCCGCCCCTTGCCCGCCGGGTGACCTTGGGCAAGCTGCTTAACTTTCATTCGATCGCATCTATTGAGCGCTTACTATGTGCAGAGCACTGTACTAAGCGCTTGGAATGTACAATTCGGCAGCAGATAGAGACGCTCCCTGCCCAACAACGGGTCTCTGTACCTCAGTTACCTCATCTGGACATTGGGGATGAAGACCGTGAGCCCCACGGGGGACAACCCGATCACCCTGTCTCTCCGCCAGCACTTAGATGAGTGCTTAACAACTGCCATAATAACTATTGTGAACGAATGATTGAAATCCCCCCCCCGCCGCCCCCGGACACCATCTCGGTTCCACAGGGCATCGCCCACAGGTGGCAAATGCCTCAAGTGAGGAAGGGCTCCCGGCGCGGCTCCCTGTGGGAAATCTCACCCCGTCCCCGGTCACGGTTTCTTAAAACACCCACCACGCCAGGCGAACCCGCCCAGAGCCCTCACCCCCCATGCCCTCAGCCGGTTGCCCCCCGCCAAAGGTGAGGCCTGGATGCCTCACTTGACAATTGGCCCCTCTCCAGGCTCCCTGCGGGAAAATCTCCCCCCCCCGCACACGACCTCCGTTCCGCAGGGCTTCGCCCACCCGCCGCCGGTGCCCCGGACTCTCCCCCTGCCCTCTGTGCCCCCGAAGATGATGCCCAGCTGCGTCCCTGAAGACCCCTCCCCAGACAGACTCCCCGTGGGAAATCCCCCTCCCCAACACACGGTCTCGGTCATTCGATCGTATTTATTAATAACGCCGGTATTTGTTAAGCGCTTACTATGTGCCGACCGCTGTTCTAAGCACTGGGGGAGACCAGGTTGTGCCAGGTGGGGCTCCCAGGCCTCATCCCCATTTTCCAGCTGAGGTCACTGAGCCCAGAGGAGTAAAGCGACTTGCCCAAAGTCACCCAGCCGACGAGTGGCAGAGGCCGATCAGAAACCACGACTTCGAACTCCCAAACCCGGGCTCTTTCCACCGAGCCGCGCTGCTTTGTACCGTGTGCAGAGCACTCTACTAAGCGTTGGGTCGGAAGGGCGTCGTCCACAGGTACCAGCCACACCCCACCGGTGCCCCGTCCTCTGTGCCCCGATACCACTCCGACGAAGCTCCTCGTGGGAAATCTCCCGCCACGCACAATGTCGGTTCCTCGGGGCATCGCCCGCACGTGCCGGCCGACGCCCCCGACGCCCACCTTCCTAAGCCTGTTGCCCCCCGGTCGATGAGGCCCAGTCGCCTCCCTGACAAATCTCCTCCGGCCAGACTTTCGGTGGGAAAACTCCCCCAACACACGGTCTTAGTTGCCCCCGAGCGTCGCCAGCCACCCTCCCCGGTGACCCCCAGCCCGACCCCCGCCCTCCGGGCCCTAATCCGGTCGCCCCCCGCTCGACGAGGCCCACGTGCCTCCCTGCCGGATCTCCCCCAGCCGGGCTGCGGGCGGGAAACCTCCCCCCGTCCTCCGGCCCCGCCGGCCGGGGACGTCCTACCTCGAGGGCCTTGCCCGGCTGGCACTGGGCCTGGTGGGAGACGCCGGCCGTCTGGTTCATGGCGGGGCGAGCCGGAGACCTGGGTCCCTCCCGTCTCCCCTCGGGCCCGGAGTCCGGTGTGGCCTGCGAGCCCGGACCTGACGGGAGACCGACTGGAGAGCGAAGAAGCCTGGCGGCTGACTTAGCCTCCCGTGGGCTGGACGCTCTCCAAGCCCCAGGATGGCCGGCGGAGAGCCGCCTCCCCACCCTCCCCCTGCCCGCTTTCTCATCCCCGCTCCTCCGCTTGGCTGCTGGGAGGCCTTGGGCGAGCCACTTCGCTTCTCCGGGCCTCAGTCCCCCCCGTCTGGAAAATGGGATGAAGACTGTGAGCCCCCTGTGGGACGGGGACTGGGTCCAAGCGGATCAGCTTGGATCCACCCCAGCGTTTAGTAATGATAATAATGATAATGATGGTATTTCTGAAACGCTCACTACATGCGAAGCACTGTTCTAAGCGCTGGGGTGGATACAAGGTCATCAGGTTGTCCCACGTGGTGCTTCCGGTCTTAGTCCCCATTTTCCAGATGAGGGAACTGAGGCCCAGAGAAGTGAAGTGACTCGCCCAAGGTCACACAGCAGAGAAGAGGCGGAGCCGGGATTAGAACCCACGACCTTCTGACTCCTGGGCCCCGGCTCTGTCCTCTAGGCCACTCTGCTTCTCCGGGAACGGATCGGTCATTCGGTCAGTCAGTGGTATCTACTGAGCGCTTACTGTGTGAGGAAGACTGTACTAAGCGCTTGCGGGAGGACAATAGAACGATATAGAGAAGCAGCGTGGCCTAGAGGACAGAGCCGGGGCCCAGGAGTCAGAAGGTCGTGGGTTCTAATCCCGGCTCCGCCTCTTGTCTGCTGGGTGACCTTGGGCGAGTCACCTCACCTCTCTGGGCCTCAGTTCCCTCATCTGTCAAACGGGGATGGAGACTGCGAGCCTCACGTGGGACAGGGACTGGGTCCGACCTGACTCGCTCGTATCCACCCCAGCGTTTACTACACTGCCTGGCACATAGTAAGTGCTTAACACATATCACAGAAAGCGAAAATATCCGGGCCTGGGGAGGCAGGTGATCTGGGTTCTAGTCCCAGCTTTGCCACTGAACTTGGGCAAATCATGTGACCTTTCTGGGCCTCGGTTTCCTCACCTGCGAAAGGGGAAGAAGCGGGGTTGCCTAGTGGCTACAGGCAGGGAGACCCGGGGGTTTTATCCAACCTGATTAGCTTGTGTCTACCCCAGGGTTTAGCACAGTGCCTGGAGCCTAGTAAGTACTGTGGGAAGCACTATGGGAAGCAGGGTGGCTTTTGGGAAAGAGTCCGGGCTTGGGAGTCAGAGGTCGTGGGTTCTAATCCCGGCTCCCCCGCTTGTCTGGTGGGTGACCTAGGGCAAGCCGCTTCACTTCTCTGGGCCTCAGATGCCTCAGCTGGAAAATGGGAATTAAAACTGTGGGACAACCGTGGCTTAGTGGAAGGAGCCCGGGCTTGGGTGTCGGAGGTTGTGAGTTCTAAATCCCACCTCCCCCATTTGTCTGCTGTGTGTCCTTGGACAAGCCGCTTCACTTCTCTGGGCCTCAGTGACCTCATCTGGGAAAGGGGGATGAAGCCCCACGGGGGACAACCTTACTATCGCAAAGCACTGTTCTAAGCACTGGGGTAGATACAGGGCAATCAGGTTGTCCCCCGTGGGGCTCACAGTCTTCATCCCCCTTTTCCAGATGAGGTCACTGAGGCCCAGAGAAGTGAAGTGACGTGCCCACAGTCACCCAACTGAAAAGGGGCAGAGGCGGGATGCGAACCCATGACCTCTGACTCTTAAGCCCGGGCTCTTTCCCCTGAGCCACGCTGCTTCTCTAAATGATGGCATTTGTTAAGCGCTTACTACGTGCGAAGCCCTGTTCTAAGCGCTGGGGGAGATACAAGGTCATCACGTTGTCCCACGTGGGGCTCACACTCTCAATCCCCATTTTCCAGCGGAGGTAACTGAGGCACAGAGCAGTTAAGTGACTTGCCCAAGGTCACTCAGCTGACAAGGGGTGGAGTCAGGATTAGAACCCACGACCTCTGACTCCCAAGCCCGGCCTCTTCCCAATGAGCCATGCTGCTTCCCCATCTGTCACCAGTTAATTACCGATTCTTCTGCAAGCTACTCGAGGGCAGAGGGATTGACTTTTACACATACGTTGTGCAGAAACACTAATATTAGTGGTATCTATTAAGTGCTAATGATTGGATCTATCTATAATCCTATGTATTTATTTTGATGCTATCGATGCCTATTTGTTTTGCTGTCTCCCCCTTCTAATAATGTTGGTATTTGTTAAGCGCTTACTACGTGCAGAGCACCGTTCTAAGCGCTGGGGGAGATACAGGGTCATGAGGTTGTCCCCCGTGAGGCTCCCAGTCTTCATCCCCATTTTCCAGATGAGGGAACTGAGGCCCAGAGAAGTGAAGTGACTCGCCCACAGTCACACAGCTGCCAAGTGGCAGAGGTGGGAGTCGAACTCATGACCTCTGACTCCCAAGCCCAGGCTCTTTCCACTGAGCCACGCTGCTTCTTCTAGACCGCGAGCCAGTTGTTGGGCAGGGATGGTCTCTATCTGTTGCCGAATTGTACATTCCAAGCGGCTAGTACAGCGCTCTGCACGCAGTAAGCGCTCAATAAATACGATTGAATGAACGAATGAATGCCAAGCACTATATTAAGGAGTGGGGCAGAGACAAGATCATCAGGGCAGAAACAGGCTGAGTGCCTGGTGAAGCTCACAGTCTAAACCGGAGGATTCCCATTTTACCGAAGAGGAAACTGAGGCACAGAGAGGATAGGTGACATGGCCGGGGTCACGCAGCAGGCCGGGGCGGAGCCGGGATTAGAAGCACTGTGGCTTAATGGAAAAGAGCCTGGGCTTTGGAGTCGGAGGTCATGAGTTCGACTCCCGGCTCTGCCACTGGTCAGCTGTGTGACTGTGGGCGAGTCACTTCACTTCTCTGGGCCTCAGTGACCTCATCTGGAAAATGGGGATTGAGACTGGGAGCCCCACGTGGGACGACCCGATGACCCTGTATCTCCGCCAGCGCTTAGAACGGTGCTCGGCACATAGTAAGCGCTTAACAAATGCCAACATTATTAAGCCCGATCCTCTGATTCCCAGGCCCAGCTATTTTCCATTAGACTTTGTGAAACACAAAATAGTCGAGTGGGTAGGCCCCGTCCCTGCCCTCGAGAAGATGACGATCTGCTGTGTGCAGAGCACTGTGCTCAGCGTTTGGGAGAGGACGATAGAGTTAGTAGACACGATCCCTGCCCTCAAGGAACTGCCAGTGCAGCGCACTGTAGTGAGCGCTCGGGAGAGGATGAGTTGAGAAGCAGCGTGGCTTAGTGGCAAGAGCCCGGGCTTGGGAGTCAGAGATGACTTGTTCGTTCCAAGCGCTTAGTACAGTGCTCTGCGCATAGTAAGCGCTCAATAAATACTACTGAATGAATGAATGAATGTCACCATCTCGTCTACCTGGCCGCCGACCCCTCGACGAAACTCTGTTTTGTCGGCCATTCTCAAGCGCTCAGTATAGTTCTCTGCGCACGGTAGACTGGCAGTTCCTTGAGAGAACTGAGGGATCCTTGAGGGATCGTGATTATGAAGCTAAAATTCCTTATTCTTGGCTTCCAAGCGCCCCAACCCTCCCTTCCGTCCTTCGGCCCGAGCCGCACACTCGGCTCCTCCGCCGCCGCTCGCCTCCTCCCCGGGCCTCCGGCTCGCCCGGCCCGCCGGAGACCCCCGGCCCACGTCCCGCCGCTGTCCCGGACGCCCTCCCTCCTCAAATCCGCCGAATAATCCCTCTTCGAAACCCTACTGAGCGCTCACCTCCTCCGGGAGGCCTTCCCAGACCGAGCCCCCCTTTCCCTCCGCTCCTCCTCCCCTCCCCGTCGCCCCGACTCCCTCCCTCTGCTCGACCGCCCTCTCCTTCCCACGCCGCTTGCCCGTATACGTACAGATCTATAATTCTATTCATTTATATTGATGCCTGTTGACTTGTTTTGCTGTGTATCTATCATTCTATTTATTTATATTGATGCCTGTTGACTTATTTTGCTGTGTATCTATCATTCTATTCATTTCTACTGATGCCTGTTGACTTGTTTTGATGTGTATCTATCATTCTATTTATTTCTATCGACGTTTGTTGACCTGTTTTGCTGTCCCCCGCCCTTCTAGACCGTGAGCCCGCTGTGGGCAGGGATTGTCTCTCTTCACTGCTGAACTGTACTTTCCAAGCGCTTAGTACAGTCCTCTGCACCCAGTAAGCGCTCAATAAATGCGACTGAATGAATAAATGAATACTAACGCTAGTGTCCTAGCCCTAGCGCTCGGTCCAGGGCTCTGCACAGAGTAGACCGTCGGCTCCTGGAGGGCAGAGTTCCTGTCTAATAGCTCTATTCTCTTCTCCTAAGTGCTCAGGAGAGTGTTCTGCACACAATAAGACTGTCAGCTCCTCGAGGGCAGAAAACACGGCTCCTCTTCCAGGCACTCAGTACACTGCTCTGCACACGCTAAGCGCTCAATAGATGTGACTGACGGATGGTCAGTCCTGTCTCCGCCCCACGGGCACGAATGTAGGGGAGAGAATTAAAGCAGACGCAGGCCCTGTGCCAACCTGGATTTGCAGCCTTAAAAGAACAAGGAAGAATAGATAGTCCATTCCCATTTTACAGAGGAGCAAACTGAGACCCAGAGAATAATAATAATAATAATAATGTTGGTATTTGTTAAGCGCTTACTATGCGCCGAGCACTGTTCTAAGCGCTGGGGTAGACACAGGGAAATCGGGTTGTCCCACGTGGGGCTCACGGTCTTCATCCCCATTTTACAGATGAGGGAACTGAGGCACAGAGAAGTTAAGTGACTCGCCCAAAGTCACCCAGCTGACAAGTGGCCGAGCCGGGATTAGAACCCATGATCTCTGACTCCAAAGCCCGTGCTCTTTCCACTGAGCCACGATAACAATAGTATTTGTTAAGCGCTTACTCCGTGCCAAGCACTGTTCTAAGCACCGGGGTATGTACGAGGTCATGAGGTTGTCCCACGTGGGGCTCACAGTTTTAATCCCCCTTTTCCAGATGAGGGAACTGAGGCCCAGAGAAGTGAAGTGACTTGCCCAAAGTCACCCAGCTGACAAGGGGTGGGGCCGGGATTAGAACCCACCGCCTCTGACTCCCAAGCCCGGGCTCCTGCCACTGAGCCACGCTGCTCGCCCAAGGCCACACAACAGACAAGTGGCAGAGCCAGGATTAGAATATATGATGGTACTTGGTAAGCACTCACTATGTGCCAGGCACTGTACTGAGCGCTGTACCAGGCACTGTACTAAACGCCGGGGTGGAGATGAGCAAATCAGGCGGGACCCAGTCCCCGTCCCATGTGGGGCTCGAAATCTCGAACCCCATTTGGCAGATGAGGTCACTGAGGCAGAGCGAAGCGAAGTGACCTGTCCAGGGTCACACAGCAGACGAGCGGCGGAGCCGGGATTAGAACCCAAGTCCTTCTGACTCCCGGGCCCGGACCCTTTCCGCGCTGCCTCTCTATTTCATTCCTGGAAATTTTCAAAACCCGAATTCGTCTCTGGTAGAGGAATCAACAAAGACCGATCCAATCCAGACCCGGACGGTGGCAGACTATCGATTCTATGATTAATTTAGAGGAATCAAGCTTCTACATCGGAAAATAAAGCTTCCTCTCTCCGCAGGCGGGGCTCTTTTTAACAGCGGTCCTAGAAACAATCCATCCGATCTCTCCTCTCTGCTCTCCTAATAATGATGATAATAATAATCAGTCTATAATAATTATATTATGTAATAAACACTGGTGAAACGCCTACTACATTCCAGGCATTGTGCTAAGCACTGGGGTGGAAACAAGATAATTAGGTCGGACACCGTTCCCGCCCCCCGTGGGGCTCGCAGCCTTCATCCCCATTTTCCAGATGAGGGAACTGAGGCCCAGAGAGCTGAAGCGACTTGCCCCAGGTCACCCAGAAGACAAATGGCAGAACCGGGATCGGATCCTAGGTCCTCCGATGGCCAGGCCCGGGCTCTAACCACTGGACCTCGCTGCAGCGTCGCTTAGTGGAAAGAACCCGGGCCGGGGAGTCAGAGGTTGTGGGTTCTAATCCCGCCGCCGCCACTTGTCAGCTATGTAACTTTGGGTAAGTCACTTCACTTCTCTGGGCCTCAGTTCCTTCATCTGTAGAATGGGGATGAAGACTGTGAGCCCCACGTGGGGCAACCTGATCACCTTGTATCTCTCCCAGCTCTGCCCCTTGTCAGCTGTGTGACTGTGGGCAAGTCACTTCACTTCTCTGGGCCTCAATTCCCTCATCTGTAAAATGGGAATGAAGACTGTGAGCCTCACGTGGGACAACCTCATTCCCCTGTATCTCCCCCAGCGCTTAGAACAGTGCTCTGCATGTAGTCAGTGCTTAACAAATACCAACATTATGATTATTATTATTAACAAATTCCATTATTATTATTATTTCAACTACAATCCAGCCCACACACTCTGCTCGTCTGCCACCGCTCACCTCCTCCCTGGGCCTCCGGCTCGCCCGTCTCCCCGCCGACCCCCGCCCCACGTCCTGCCCCTGGCCCGGAACGCCCTCCCTCTTCATATCCTCAATACGTGCAGGGCTCAGCGCGTCCAAGACGGAGCTCCTCATCTTCCCTCCCCAACCCCGTCCTCTCCCCGACTTTCCCGTCACTGTGGCCGACACCGCCGTCCTTCCCGTCTCCCGGGCCCGCGACCTCGGAGTCGTCCTTGACTCGGCTCTCTCATTCCCCCCACGGGTCCGATCCGTCACCGAAACCTGCCGGTCTCACCTTCACGACATCGCCGAGATCCGCCCTTTCCTCTCCATCCGAACGGCTGCCACGCTGGTACGATCGCTCATCCTCTCCCGCCTGGGTGACGGCCTCGGCCTCCTTTCTGACCTCCCGACCTCCTGCCTCTCCCCAGTCCAGTCCACACTTCACTCTGCTGCCTGGATCATCTTCCTACGGAAAGGCTCTGGGCCTGTCACTCCCCTCTTCAAAAACCTCCAGTGGTTGCCCACCCACCTCGGCATCAAACAAAAACTCGTCACCGTCGGCTTCCAAGCCCCCCACGCCCAGGCGCCGTCCTCCCTCCCCTCCCTTCCGTCCTCCTCCGGCCCGGGCCGCACGCCCCGCTCCTCCGCCGCCGCTCGCCTCCTCCCCGGGCCTCCGGCTCGCCCGGCCCGCCGGAGACCCCCGGCCCATGTCCCGCCTCTGGCCCGGAACGCCCTCCCTCCTCTAATCCCACAGACGATAACTCTCCCCTCCTTCAAAACCCTCATAAAATCACACCTCCTCCAAGAGGCCTTCCCCAACTAATCTCTCTTTCCCATCCTATTCTCCTTTCCTTATACAAATTATGGTATTTGGGGCAGGGACTGTACTAAGAACCGGGGTGGATACAAGCAATTCCCATTGGACACGGTCCCTGTCCCATGTGGGGCTCCCAGTCTCCATCCCCATTTTCCAGATGAGGTCACTGAGGCCCAGAGAAGTAAAGTGACTCGCCCACAGTCCCACAGCTGACAAGTGGCCGAGCCGGGATTAGAACCCACGACCTCTGACTCCCAACCCCGGGCTCTTTCCACTGAGCCACGCTGTTTCACATTTATTGAGAGCTTATGGAGAACTTACAGTGTGCAAAGCACTGTACTAAGTGCTTAGCCACCTTAAGCATGGCGATGCTCAGTTCCCCTCCAGATCCGTGGCTCAGTGGAAAAAGCCCGGGCTTGGGAGTCAGAGGTCATGGGTTCGAATCCCAGCTCTGCCACTTGTCAGCTGTGGGACTGTGGGCGAGTCACTTCACTTCTCGGTGCCTCAGTTACTCATCTGTAAAATGGGGATTAACTGGGAGCCTCACACGGGACAACCTGATTCCCCTGTATCTACCCCAGCGCTTAGAACAGTGCTCGGCACGTAGTAAGCGCTTGACAAATACCAACATTATCCACAGCTCAAATGTCCAGATCCTTAGACGTGGACATTCCCCCCCACCTTAGTTCCCTCATCTGTCAAATTCATTCATTCAATCGTATTTATTGAACGCTTACCGTGTGCAGAACACCGTACTAAGCGCTTGGAAAGTACAATCCGGCAATAGAGAGAGACGATCCCTGCCCACAGCGGGCTTGATCCAGGGCCGTGGGTTCGTGGTCCGAGATCGACAGAGGGACAGGGGAGAGAGGGAGTTGAGTTTAGTAGAAAGGGGAATGTTGAGAGCATCAAGAGGGTCCCATTCCCAGCGCTTAGAACAGTGCTTGGCACAGAGTAAGTGCTTAACCAATACCATCACCATCATCATTTCAACACGCGTGTCCTACTCCAGGCACGTGTCCCCCACCCAAGTGACTTGTGAGAAGCAGCCTGGCCTAGTGGGTAAAAAAAAAATAAATAAATTGTGGTATTTGTTAAGCGCTTACTATGTGCAAAGCACTGTTCTAAGCGTTGGGGGATACAAGGTGATCAGGCTGTCCCACGTGGGGCTCACAGTTTAACAGACGAGGTGACTGAGGCACAGAGAAGTGAAGTGACTTGCCCAAGTCACACAGCTGCCTAGCAGCGGAGCGGGATTAGAACCCGTCACCTCTGATTCCCAAGCCCGTGCTCTTTCCACTGAGCCACGCTGAGCCCGGGCCCGGGAGGCAAGAGGACCTGGGTTCTAATTCCGGCTCCGCCACTTGTCGGCTGTGTGACCTTGGGCCAGTCGATTCACTTCTCTGGACCTCGGTTCCCTCATCTGGAAAATGGGGTTGGGACCGGAGCCCCAAGTGGGACAGAGACTGTATCCAACCTGCTGACCTTGGATCTACCACAGCGCTTAGAACAGGGCCTGGCACATAGTAAACGCTTAACAAGTGCCATGATTTCTTTTGCTATTGTTACTTTTAACTTACTGAATTAATATCCGTCTTCCCCTATAGACTCAAGGGCAATGATCGTGTCTGTGCTCTCCCAGGTTCTCAGCACAGTGCTCTGCACACAGTAGCCTGGCAGCTCCTTGAGGGCGGGGATCCTTTCTACTCACTCTATTGTCATCTCCCAAGCGCTCAGTACAGTGCGCACGGTAAGCCCTCAATACAATTGATCGACTTATTTTCAAACGGTATTTGCTAAGGGCTCACTTTGTGCCGGACGCCGCACTGAGCGCCGGGGAGGGGAGACAAGCGAATCGGGTCAGACACGGTCCCTGTCCCCCATGGGGCTCCCAGTCTTCATCCCCATTTGACAGATGAGGGAACTGAGGCCCAGAGCAGTGAAGTGACTTGCCCAGATTCACACAGCGGGATTAGAACCCACATCCTCTGGCTCCCAAGCCCGGGCTCTAACCACTGAGCCACGCTGTTTCTCTTTTCTGTCTTGTTCTTCTGGAACGCTTAGCACAGCGGTGTGCTGCACTGAGGTTCCGGGGGGCGGTTGGGGGTGGACACTCAATAAATACTCTCTTTTCTATGGTGTAATTTGGGGGCAGAGAGAGAGCGCTAAAACAATAATAATGACGGTGGTATTTGGTAAGCGCTCACAACGTGCCAAGCACCGTTCTAAGCGCTGAGGGAGACACAAGGTCATCAGGTTGCCCCACGTGGGGCTCACAGTCTTCGTCCCCATTTGCCGGATGAGGGAACTGAGGCCCAGAGGAAAAAAAATGTTGGTATTTGTTAAACGCTTACTATGTGCCGAACACTGTTCTAAGCGCTGGGGTAGACACAGGGGAATCAGATTGTCCCACGCGAGGCTCACAGTCTTCATCGCATTTTACAGATGAGGGAACTGAGGCCCAGAGAAGTGAAGTGACTGGCCCACAGTCACACAGCTAAGTGGCAGAGCCGGCATTGGAACCCATGACTTCCGACTCCCAAGCCCGGCCTCTTTCCACTGAGCCACGAGAAGCGGAGCGACTTGCCCAAAGTCACCCAGCTGACAAGCGGCGGAGCCGGGATTAGAACCCAGGACCTCCGACTCCCAAGCCCGGGCTCTTGCCACTGAGCCACCCTGCTTCTCTACGAGTCGACAGACTGTACGAGTCGATTAGAGCGTAAGCCCTTCAAACGGCAGGGACCGTCTCTATCTGTTGCCGTCTTGTTCATTCCAAGCGCTTAGTCCAGTGCTCTGCACATAGTAGGCGCTCAATAAATACTATTGAATGAATGAATGACAGAGGTTCTAGAGACTCCAGCTTGACCGGGGGCGACCTCGCCCCGGCATAAATGAACGAAGCCAATTATGAATATTCCCTCGGCTTCCACCCTAAGAGCTGCCGTTGGGCGGAAAGGCTTTTAACTCCCCGTGAATAATTCCTTAGCCCGAGCCGGGCACTCTCGCTAAGTCTCCCTTCGCTCGCCCCGGAACCCCAGGATCGCGAAGATCTCTCGGTCTTCGAGCCCAGGCCGCGGGACGAGAGGTCGAATCCTCCTGGGGTCATTTATCAGTCCCGCAGCCCCTCTCTGTAGACGAAACGGCTCTCCCGTGGTGGAAAATATCCCTTCACTTGAACGAAATATAATAAAAGTAGTTATGGATCGTGTTAATAATAATTAATGGTGCTATTTGTTAAGCGCTTACTCTATACGCCCGGCACTGATCAGAGCACTGGGATAAATACGAGGTCATCAGGTTGTCCCCCGTGAGGTTAAGAATAATAATAATAATAACTTTGGTATTTGTTAAGCGCTCACTATGTGCCGAGCACCGTTCCAAGCGCTGGGGGAGACAGAGGGGAATCAGGATGTCCCACGTGGGGCTCACAGTCCATCCCCATTTTCCAGATGAGGTAACTGAGGCCCAGAGAAGTGAAGCGACTCGCCCACGGTCCCACAGCTGACAAGTGGCAGAGCCGGGATTCGAACTCGTGACGTCTGAATCCAAAGCCCGTGCTCTTTCCACTGAGCCACGCTGCTTCTCCGGTTCACAGTCTTCATCCCCACTTTGCAGATGAGGTCAGTGAGGCCCAGAGAGGCGAAGTGACTTGCCCAAGGTCACACAGCTGACAAGTGGCGGGGTCCGGATTAGAACCCACGACCTCCGACTCCCAAGCCCGGGCTCCTGCCAGTGGAGCCATGCTGCTTCTCCAGCGTAAAGCGCTGACTACGAGCCGGGCGCTGTGCTAAGCGCTGGGGTGGATAGGGGGAAATCGAGTAAGACCCGGTCCCTGTCCCTCGTGGGGCTCATAGTCGAATAATAATGATAATGATAATGGTATTTGAGGGTTTTTTATGGTATTTGTTAAGCGCTTACTATGTGCCAAGCACTGTTCTAAGCGCTCGGGGGTGGGGGGTTACAAGGTCATCGGGTTGTCCCACGTGGGGCTCCCAGTCTTCATCCCCATCTGACAGATGAGGGAACTGAGGCAGAAAGAAGTGAGGTGACTTGACCAAGGTCACACAGCAGACATGAGGCAGTGTCAGGATTAGAAACCATGACCTTCCGACTCCCGGGCCTGGGCCCTATAATAATAATGATAATGTTGGTATTTGTTAAGCGCTTCCTATGTGCAGAGCACTGTTCTAAACGCTGGGGGAGATCCAGGGTCATCAGGTCGTCCCACGTGGGGCTCCCAGTCTTCATCCCCATTTTCCAGATGAGGGAACTGAGGCCCGGAGAAGTGAAGTGACTTGCTCTATCCATTATGCCCTGCTGCTTCTAGCGCTTACTATGTGCCAAGCACTGTTCTAAATGCCGGAGTAGATACAACGGTTCTTGTCCCACACGGGACTCACTGTCTCAATCCCCATTTGACAGATGAGGTCGCGGAGAAGTGAAACGACTCGCCCAAGGTCACGTGGCCGACAAGAGGCCGAGTCGGGATTAATAAGGTTGGTATCCGTTAAGCGCTTACTACGCGCAGAGCACCGTTCTAAGCGCTGGGGGAGATCCGGGGTCATCGGGCCGTCCCACGGGAGGCTCACGGTCTTCATCCCCGTTTGACAGATGAGGGAACTGAGGCACAGAGAAGTTGAGTGACTTTCCCACGGCCACACAGCTGACGAGTGGCAGAGGCGGGATTCGAACCCACGATCTCTAACTCCCAAGCCCGGCCTCTTTCCACTGAGCCACGCTGCTTCTCGAACCCACGACCTCCTGACCCGCAGGCCCGGGCTCTCCCCGCTACATCCTGCTGCTTCTCTAAGCGGGAGGGAGAACAGGGATTGAATCTTCATCATACGACTGAGGAAACAGAGGCCCAGAGAAGTGAAGTGACTTGGCCAAGGTCACACAGCAGACTAGCGTGCGCAGCAGCGTGGCCTAGTGGGTAGAGCTCAGGGCTGGGAATCAAAAGGACCCGGGTTCTAATCCCGGCTCCTCCACTTATCCGCTACGTGACCGTGGGCGAGTCGCTTCACTTCTCTGGGCCCCGGCGACCTCATCTGGAAAATGGGGATGAAGAGGGTGAGCCCTGCGTGGGACGGGGACTGTGTCCAACCTCGTTAGCTTGTATCTGCATCAGCGCTTAGTACGGGGCCTGGAACGTAGTAAGCGCTTAACAAACACCATAAAAAACGCGGAGGAGCCGGGATTAGAACCCAGGTCTTCTGCCTCCCCACACGGGCCTCTCTCCCGTGCAAGTCGCCGTCTTTACGGATGAAGAAGAAGCCGGACTTTGGTATCCCTAGAGGGTAAGGGGGGAATCATAATAATAATGATGGCATCTGTTAAGTGCCTACTATGTGCC
The DNA here is from genome assembly GCF_004115215.2 of Ornithorhynchus anatinus. NCBI lineage: Eukaryota > Metazoa > Chordata > Mammalia > Monotremata > Ornithorhynchidae > Ornithorhynchus > Ornithorhynchus anatinus. Next base: position 183,143,583 of record NC_041728.1, on the reverse strand, counting down.
AAGCACTGTTCTAAGCACTGAGGGAGATACAAGGTCATCAGTGGAAGGAGCCCGGGTTTGGGAGTCGGAGGTGATGGGTTCGAATTCCAACTCCGCCACTTGTCAGCTGTGTGACTTTGGGCGAGTCACTTCACTTCTCTGTTCCTCAGTGACCTCATCTGTAAAAGGGGGATGAAGACGGGGAGCCTCACGGGGGGACCACCCGATGACCCTGTATCTCCCCCAGCGCTTAGAACAGTGCCTGGCACAAAGTCAGCGCTTAACAAATGCCAACATTTTTATCATTATCGTCACTATTAGAGGGGGAGGCAGACATTAATGGAAATAAATAAATGAGGGAGATGGACACGAGCGGCGCGGGGCCGGGACGGGGGATGCATAAAAGGAGCGAATCGGGGCGACGGGGAAGGGAGCGGGAGGAGAGGAGGGCGCGGTCAGGGAAGGCCTCTGGGAGGAGGTGGGCCTTCAGGAAGGCTTCGAAGGGCGGGAGAGTCATCGTCGGTGGGATTTGAGGAGGGAGGACGTTCCGGGCCGGAGGCGGGATGTGGGCCGGGGGTCGGCGGCGGGCCGGAGGAGCCGGAGGCCCGGGGAGGAGGCGAGCTTATAAAGAATGCATGTCGCTGCTGGTAATAGCTAGAGACAAGCAAGGGCGTCTCTCGGCTCTAAATGAGCGCTTCCATTAATATTTAGAGATTTTAGCCCATTTTTCACGAGCGGATTGAGGGGAACGATAATGAGGGACATTTGCCCAGAAAGATTAACAGCAATTAATCACCATTTATACAAATGATCTGGGATCCAATGGCTAAAAGCGGTTGAATTCCAGGTGGTTTTTTTTTTCCTTTTCGGAGCATATTTAAACACGATGAATCTCCGATAAGGTCATTAAATCTGGAGGGCGGCCCTGTCTCGCAAAAGACCATTTCCAGGAAAAGGCAACTTAAATGGGGTGAGTCGTCGTCCTCGGAGAGAGAGACACTAAAACAAGGAAGGATCCCGGGAACGTCGTCTTCCGTGGCCTGGTGGCTAGAGCCCGGGAGTCACAAGGCCCTGGATTCTCATTCTACCACTTGTCTGCCGTGTGACCTTGGACAAGTCACTTCACTTCTCCGGGCCTCAGTGACCTCATCCGTAAAATGGGGGTGAAGACCGGGAGCCCAGCGTGGGACAGGGACTGTGCCCGACCGGATGTGATCGTATTCACCCCAGCGTTTAGTACGGCGCTCGGCTCAAAGTAAGCACTGAACAAGTACCATTATCGTTATTAATTCATTATATTATTATCATCGAGAATTATTGCTCTACTCTCTACTCTCCCTCAATAGACTGGAAGCTTCTTGAGGCTCAGGATCTCACCTACTAAGTCTGTTGGACTCTCCCAAGCGTTCAGTACAGTGTTCTGCACAGAGTAGACTGTCAGCTCCTTAAGGGCCGGGCTCGTGTTTACTAACGGCGTGGCTCAGTGGAAAGAGCCCGGGCTTGAGAGTCAGAGGTCCCGGGTTCGAATCCCAGCTCCGCCACTCGTCAGCTGTGTGACTGTGGGCGAGTCACTTCGCTTCTCTGTGCCTCAGTGACCTCATCCGTCAAATGGGGATGAAGACCGGGAGCCTCACGGGGGACAACCCGATGACCCCGTATCTCCCCCAGCGCTTAGAACGGTGCTCGGCACAGAGTAAGCGCTTAACAAATACCAACATTATTATTATTATTACTAACGACTGTCCTCTCCCGACCGCTCAGTACAGTTCTCTGCCCACAAGAAGACTGGGAGCTCACTGAGGGCAAGAATGGTGTCTATTCACTCTACTCCCAGCTCCACCACTTGTCAGCTGTGTGACTTTGGGCGAGTCACTTCACTTCTCTGGGCCTCAGTTCCCTCCTGAAGAGGGAAGCAGCGTGGCTCAGTGGAAAGAGTCCGGGCTTGGGAGTCAGAGTCCATGGGTTCGACTTCCGGCTCTGCCACTTAATAATGTTGGTATTTGTTAAGCGCTTCCTATGTGCCGAGCACTGTTCTAAGCGCTGGGGTAGACACAGGGCATTCAGGTTGTCCCACGTGGGGCTCACGGTCTGCATCCCCATTTTACAGATGAGGTCACTGAGGCACCGAGAAGTTAAGTGACTTGCCCAAAGTCACACAGCTGACAGGTGGCGGAGGCGGGATTCGAACCCATGACCTCTGACTCCAAAGCCCGTGCTCTTTCCACCGAGCCACGCTGCTTGTCAGCTGTGTGACTGTGGGCAAATCGCTTAACTTCTCTGGGCCTCAGTTACCTCATCTCTAAAATGGGGATTAACTGTGAGCCTCCCGTGGGACGACCTGATGACCCTGTATCTCCCCCAGCGCTCAGAACAGTGCTCTGCACATAGTAAGCGCTTAACCAATACCAACATTATTATTATTACTCCACATGGGGCTCCCAGTCTTCATCCCCATACAAGAGATACAAGAGTTAGGAGACATGTTTTTTGCCCACAAGAAGCTTAGTCTAGTGGGGAGATGATCATTCAAATAAATGAGGGATATGGATAAAAGAGGTGAAGGGCCGGGAGGGGGGAATGAAGAAAGGAAGCGAGTCGGGGCGACGCGGAAGGGAGCGGGAGGAGAGGAGAGGAGGGCGTGGTCCGGGAAGGCCTCCTGGAGGAGGGGGGCCTGCAGGAAGGTTTGGAAGCGGAGGGAGAGTTAGTCTGTGGGATTTGAGGAGGGAGGGCCTTCCGGGCCAGAGAGGGGGACGTGGGCCGGGGGTCGGCGGCGAGACGGAGGAGCTGGAGGGGCAGGGAGGAGGTCGGCACGAGAGGAGCGGAGCGTGCGGCCCAGGGCGGAGGAGGAGGAGGAGAGCGGCCGGGGCAGGACGGGGCGACTTGATGGACGCCTTTAAAGCCGACTCTGACGGGTTTCCGTTTGATGCGGAGGGGGACGGGCGACAGCTGGAGTTCCTTTGAGGAGCGGGGAGACGTGGCCCGAATACTTTTATAGACGAATGATGCGGGCAGCAGAGTGGAGTCGGGACTGGAGCGGGGAGAGGCCGGAGGCAGGGAGGTCAAAGAGGAGGCCGAAGCAAGAATCAAGGGAGGGGAGGGTGAGTGATGGGAGTAACGGGATGGCGGTTCGGATGGAGAGGAAAGGGTGGATTTTAGTGACGTCGCGAAGGCGGAACTGACGGATTTGGGTGACAGATTGAATGAGAGAAATGAGTCGAGGAGAACACCACGTTTACGGGTTTGTAATGATAACGTTGGCATCTGTTAAGCGCTTACTACGTGCAGAGCACCGTTCTGAGCGCTGGGGGACATACAGGGTCATCGGGTCGTCCCACGTGAGGCTCACGGTCTTCATCCCCATTTTACAGTTGAGGCGACTGAGGCCCAGAGAAGCGAAGTGACCCGCCCAGAGTCCCACAGCTGACAGGTGGCAGAGCCGGGATTCGAACCCACGACCTCTGACTCCCAAGCCCGGGCTCTTTCCACGGAGCCAGGCTGCTTCTCTTTGTGAGGTGGGAAGGTTGGTGGTGTCGTCTACCGTGATGGGAAAGTCACGGGCAGGACGGGGTTTTGGGTGGGAGGATGAGGAGCTCTGGTTTGGACGGGTTAAACTTGAGGCGTCGGGAGGACATCCGAGTAGCCATGTCTTGAGGGCAGGAGGAGATGTCGGCCTGGAGAGAGGGAGAGAGAGCGGGGCCGGAGAGGGAGATTGGGGAATCATCCAAATAGAGGTGGGAGTCGAAGCCGGGGGAGCGGATGGGTTCTCCGACGGAGGGGGTGGAGAGGGAGACTAGAAGGGGGCCCAGAGGTGAGCCTCGAGGGACCCCCACGGGGAGGGGGCGGGAGGCCGAGGAGGAGCCCCCCGAGGAGACGGAGAACGAGCGGCCGGAGAGGTAGGAGGAGAACCCGGACGGAGTCCGGGAAGCCGAGGCTGGATGAGGTTTCCGGGAGCGGGGGGTGGCCCGCAGGGTGGGAGGCAGCCGAGAGGTGGAGGACGATGAGGATGGGGTAGAGGCCGGAGGATAAGTCGAGCGGGAGGTCATCGGTGACCTTCGAGAGGGAGGTTTCTGTGGAGGGAAGGGGACGGAAGCCACATGGGAGGGCGACCGGGAGAGAGTCGGAGGAGAGGAACTCGAGACGGCGGGTGTCGACGACTCGCACGGGCAGTTTGGAGAGGAAGGAGGGAGATGGGGCGGTGGTCAAGGGAGGGTTTTTTTTTTTAGGACAGTCTGTTCTAAGCGCTTGGGAGAGTCCGATATAGCAATAAACAGACACATTCCCTGCCCAGAACACGCTTTCAGTCCAAAAGAGGAAGGAGGCAAAAGGAAAATCAGGAACAGCGATCGAACAAGAACGGCACCTCCAGTCAATATCAATGGCTCAGTCGTATTTACTGAGCACTTACTGGGTGCAGACCACTGCGCTAAGCGCCTGGGAGAGGATAAAATAACGGAGTTGGTAAATACGTGCCCTATCCACAAGCTTACGGTCTAGAGGAGGAGACAGACATTGAGTCTGAATAAATGAATCAGAGAATTGGCCTGGGGCTGAGGAAGGGGGGAATAAAGGGAGTAAATTCAAGCGCAAAGGAGAGGCAGAAGGGAGAGGGGGAATAGGGGAGATTGGCTCAGAATTCAGATTTAAAAACCTCTGCCTTTTTTTTCCTCTCTGTCTTTCTGTCACTGCGCCTCTGGCTCTGCCACTCCACTGCTGCCTCTTTCTGCCTCTGTCTCTCCGCGAGCCCCATTTGCGATCTCTCTGCGAGTCAGAGGTCATGGGTTCGAATCCCGGCTCTGCCACTTGGCAGCTGACTGTGGACAAGTCACTTCACTTCTCTGGGCCTCGGTTCCCTCATCTGTCAAAGGGGGATGAAGACCGGGAGCCTCACGGGGGACGACCCGATGACCCTGTCTCTCCCCCGGCGCTTAGAACGGTGCTCTGCACACAGTAAGCGCTTCACAAATACCAACATTATCATTTCTGTCTCTGCCTTTCCTTTTCTTTGACTCTCTCGCTCTCTCTTTGCCTGTCTCTCTGTTTCTCTCTGTCCCTTTGTGTCTCGGTTTCTTTGCCTGCCTCTCCGTTTTGCTTTGTCTCTTTGTGTCTCTGTCTCCGTCTCTTTCTGTCTCTCTCTTTTGCTCTCTGTTTCTCCGTCTCCGCTTTGCTCTGTACCCATCCCCATCCCCGATTCCCCGCTCTTCTCCCCCGAGAACAACCACCTCCCTCGCCCCTTCACCCCAAAACTCTGCCTCCCCCCTGCCCCCGCCCCCCTCCTCCCCACAGCCGCCCCCTCCTCCCTCAAGCCCCCCAACTATGACCAACCACCCCCCTCCCCCTCCCCCGATCCCGCAGAATGGCCTAGTAGCTAGAACCCAGTCCTGGGAGTCGGAAGGTCACGGGTTCTAATCCCACCTATGCCAATTTTCTGCTCTGTGACCCTCGGCAAGTCACCTCACTTCCTCTGTGCCTCAGTATAGAGAAGCAGCGTGGCTCAGCGAAAGGAGCTCGGGAGTCGGAGATCATGGGTTCGAATCCCGGCTCCGCCACTTGGCAGCAGTGGGACTGGGGGGCGAGTCGCTTGACTTCTCTGTGCCTCAGTTCCCTCATCTGGAAAATGGGCTTTAACTGTGAGCCTCAGGCGGGGCAACCCGATGACCCCGTATCTCCCCCAGCGCTTAGAACGGTGCTCTGCACCTAGGAAGCGCTTAACAGACACCGACATTATTATTATTCCCTCATCTGGAAAGTGGGGTTCGAGACTGGGACAGCCCTGGGGTCCAACCCGATTTACCTGTCTCCACCCTGGCGCTTAGGACGGTGCCTGGAACATAGTAAGCGCTTAACCAATAATACAGTTATTATTTTTACTATGACGGCCACCCCTCTCCCCCCAGCGCAGAGCCACCTCCTCCCCCGGTCCCCCACTATGACCGTCCCAACCCCCGGAATGACCACCCTCATCCGCTCCCCCTGCTCCCCTCCGATCCCTCGATGGATTCTAGGTCACCAAGGCATGGGGACGTTTAAGATGAGCTCACTGTGGGCAGGGAATGTCACCGCTTAGCAGTGTATTGTCCTCCCCCGAGCGCTTAGTCCAGTGCTCTAGTGCTCTGCTCCCAGCAAGCGCTCAATAAATACGATTGAATGAATGAACGAACGGAAGACTGCACCTCTCATCATGGTAGAGGTCTTTGCTCAGTCATTCAGTCCTATTTATTGAACGCTTACTAGGTGCAGAGCACTCTACTAAGCACTGGGGTGGATACAAGCTAATATTGGGTATGATAAGCAGCGTGGCTCAGTGGAAAGAGCCCGGGCTTGGGAGTCACAGGGCATGGGTTCGACTCCCGGCTCTGCCACTTGTCAGCCGGGTGACTGTGGGCGAGTCACTTCACTTCTCTGGGCCTCAGTGACCTCATCTGCAAAATGGGGATGAAGACTGGGAGCCCCACGTGAGACGACCCGATGACCTGTATCTCCCCCAGCGCTCAGAACAGTGCTCTGCACATAGTAAGTGCTTAACAGATACCAACATTATCATTATTATTATCAACAGATACATTCCCCGCCCGCAGTGAGCTTAATAATAATAAGAAGAATTGTATTTGTTAAGCGCTTACTATGTGCCAAGCACTGTTCTAAGCCCTGGGGTAGATACGAGATAATGGGGTTGGACACCCAATTCCTGTCCCACGTGGGGCTCACAGTCTCAATCCCCATTTTCCAGCTGAGGGAACTGAGGCCCAGAGAAGTCAAGTGACTTGCCCAAGGTCACACAGCTGACAAGTGACAGAGCCGGGATTAGAACCCGTGGCAATAATAATAATAATTAATAATGATAGTATTTGTTAAGCGTTTACTATGTTCCAGGCACCGTTCTAAGTGAAAATTAACAATTGATAATGATAGTACTCGTTAAGCAGCGTGGCTCAGTGGAAAGAGCACGGGCTTTGGAGTCAGAGGTCATGGGTTCGAATCCCGGCTCTGCCCCTTAGCTGTGTGACTGTGGGCGAGTCACTTCACTTCTCTGTGCCTCAGTGACCTCACCTGTAAAATGGAGATTAACTGTGAGCCTCACGTGGGACGACCGGATTACCTTGTATCTCCCCCAGCGCTTAGAACGGCGCTCTGCACGTAGTAAGCGCTTAACAAATACCAACATTATTAAACGTTTACTATGCACCAGGCACTGTTCTAAGCATGGGAGTAGATACAAGCTAATCAGATCAGACACAGTCCCTGTCCCACATGGGACTCACAGTCTTCATCCCCATTTTCCAGATGAGGGAACTGAGGCCCAGAGAAGTGAAGTGACTCGCCCAGGGTCACACAGCAGACAAGTGGCGGAGCCGGGATTAGAACCCATGACCTTCCCACTCCGAGGCCGGGGCTCTAACCACTACACCCAAGTGCCAGGCACTGTACTTAAGCGCTGGGGTAGATCGAAACTCATCGGGTTGGACCCAGTCCCTGTCCCAGAAAGGGGCTTCTCAGTCTTAGGGGGAGGAAGAATGGATCTTTCATCCTCATTTTATTAATGAGGAAACTGAGACGCAGAGAGGTGAACAATAATAATAATAATAATGATAACAATAATAATGTTGGTATTTAAGTGCTTACTATGTGCCAAGCACTGTCCTAAGCACTGGGGTAGATATGCAGTAACCAGGTTGTCCCACATGGAGCTCCCAGTCTCCATCCCCATTTGACAGATGAGGGAACCGAGGCCCAGAGAAGTGAAGTGACTCGCCCAAGGTCACCCAGCTGACAAGTGGCGGAGCCGGGATTAGAACCCACGTCCTCTGACTCCCAAGCCCGGCCTCTTCCCACTAAGCCACGCGGCTTCTCATAGCCACGCTGTGACCCCAGGTCCTTCTGACTCCCAGGCCTGGGCTCTAAAGAAGCAGCGTGGCTCAGTGGAAAGAGCCCGGGCTTGGGAGTCAGAGGTCACGGGTTCTAATCCCGCCTCTGCCGCTTGTCTGCTCTGTGAGCTGGGGCAAGTCGCTTCACTTCTCTGGGCCTCAGTGACCTCATCTGCAAAATGGGAATGAAGACTGTGAGCCCCACGGGGGACAACCTGATGACCTTGTATCCCCCCCAGCGCTTAGAACAGTGCTCGGCACATAGTAAGTGCTTAACAAATGCCATTAATCACTAGGCCAAGCTGTTTCTCCCTTCAGGGAACCTGCCGCAATCTCGCGGGGAAGAAAGAGCCGGCGGGAATTAGTCACCAGAAGTGGGAGCAGGAAGGAGAACCAAGATGGAGCAAGGAACCGCAACGTGGTCTAGTGGTTAGACCCCGGGCCTGGGAGTCAGAAGGACCTGGGTTCTCATCCCGGCTCCGCCGCTTGTCGGCTGGGTGACCTTGAGCCAGTCGCTTCACTTCTCTGGGCCTCAGTTCCCTCATCTGGAAAATGGGGTTGAAGACCGGGAGCCGCAGGTGAGACGGGGATTGTGTCCAACCTGATGATCTTGTGACTACCCCAGCGCTTAATACAGTGCTTGCCACATAATAAGCACTTAACAAATGCCTTGGTTTGGTTTTTTTTTCGAAAAAAGGAAGAGCCCAGAGAGAGAGACACCCTGAATGAACAGAGGGACAAGGAGGTGGCTGCTGACTCGGACTCGAAGCCCCCCATTGTGGGGGAAGGTGGGTGGGGGGGTCCAGAAGTCAAACAGGGGCCACCCTCCACCCGCCACAAAACCCCCAATCCGTCCCGGAGAGTCTTTATCCCCCTCTAGACCATCAGCTCCTTGTGGACAGGGAATAATAATAATAATAATTATAATAATAATAGTGATATTTGTTAAGCGCTTACTACGCGCCAAGCACAATTCTAAGCGCTGGGGGAGATACAAGGTCATCAGGTCGTCCCACGTGGGGCTCCCGGTCTTCAACCCCATTTGACAGATGAGGGAACTGAGGGCCAGAGAAGTGAAGGGACTTGCCCAAGCTCACACAGAAGACAAGCGGCGGAGTCGGGATTAGAACCCATGCCCTCTGACTCCCAAACCCGTGCTCTTGCCGCTAAGCCACGCTGCTTCTCTCGTTAAGCGCTTACTATGTGCCAAGCACTGTTCTAAGCACTGGAGTAGATCCGAGGTCATCAGCTTGTCCCACATGGGGCTCAGAGTCTCCATCCCCATTTGACAGCTGAGGGAACGGAAGCCCAGAGAAGTGAAGCGACTCGCTCCACGAGTGGCGGAGTCAGGATCAGAACCCGTGACCTTGTGACTCCCGGGCCCGGGCTCTCACCACTCCACCAGGCTGCAGATCCTCATTCCGGTTTGAGGATTTCCAACAGGGCCAGTGAGGAAATGGCTCCCAGGGGAAAGGACAGAAAACTCATTTTTCTTTTCCCCGTTAGACCGCCGGGTTGGGAGATTTAACGGGTTATTTTTTCGGCTGACGTGGTTTTTTTAATATTTTTACGTGGTGATAAATCCCCCGCCCGGTGGAGTCTCCATCAGGCCGGAGGGAAAACCGTCGCCATCCGAAACTATCCCGGATTAATTCTTCCCACACCATGGAGATTCCCCCGTAGGAACCTTCTAGACTGTGAGCCCGTTGTGGGCGGGGATGGTCCCTCTTTGTTGCTGAATTGTAATAATAATAATGTTGGTGTTTGTTAAGTGCTTACTCTGTGCCAAGCACTGCTGTAAGCACTGGGGTGGATATAAGGTCATCAGGTTGTCCCCCTTAAGGCTCACCGTCTTGATCCCCATTTTCCAGATGAGGTAACTGAGGCACTGAGAAGCGAAGTGACTTGCCCCAGGTCACACAGCTGACAAGTGGCGGAGCTGGGATTAGAACCCAAGACTTCTGACTCCTAAGCCCGGGTTCTTTCCACTGAGCCACCCCGCTTCTCTCCATCCTCCCCTGCTCCCTCCAGTTATGGCCCCGTCTCCCTCCTCCCCTTCCTCTCCAAACTGCTCGGACGAGTCGTCTACACCCGCCGCCTCGAGTTCCTCTCCTCCGACTCTCTCCCGGTCGCCCTCCCATCTGGCTTCCGTCCCCTTCGCTCCACAGAAACCGGCCTCTCGAAGGTCACCGATGACCTCCCGCTCGACTTATCCTCCGGCCTCTACCCCATCCTCATCGTCCTCCACCTCTCGGCTGCCTCCCACCCTGCGGGCCACCCCCCGCTCCCGGAAACCTCATCCAGCCTCGGCTTCCCGGACACCGTCCGGGTTCTCCTCCTACCTCTCCGGCCGCTCGTTCTCCGTCTCCTCGGGGGGCTCCTCCTCGGCCTCCCGCCCCCTCCCCGTGGGGGTCCCTCGAGGCTCACCTCTGGGCCCCCTTCTAGTCTCCCTCTCCACCCCCTCCCTCGGAGAACCCATCCGCTCCCCCGGCTTCGACTCCCACCTCTCCACGGATGATTCCCCAATCTCCCTCTCCGGCCCCGATCTCTCTCCCTCCCTCCCGGCCGGCATCTCCTCCCGCCTCCGGGACGTCTCCACCCGGCTGTCCTCCCATCACCTCAAACTCAACCCGTCCAAGTCCGAGCTCCTCATCTTCCCTCCCCAACCCCGTCCTCTCCCCGACTTCCCCGTCCCCGTGGCCGGCACCGCCGTCCTTCCCGTCTCGTGGGCCCGCGACCTCGGTGTCATTCATTCACTCATTCATTCAATGGTATTTATCGAGCGCTTACGATGTGCAGAGCACCGGACTAAGCGCTTGGAATGGACAATTCGGCAACGGATAGAGACCATCCCTGCCCAATGACGGGCTCACGGTCTAATCGGGGGAGACGGACGGACGAAAACGAGACGACTTAATGGCAATAAATAGAATCAAGGGGACGGACACCTCTTCAACAAAATAAATAGGGGAATACAAATACGTCTTCCTCGACCGCGCTCTCTCATTCACCCCGCACGTCCGGTCCGTCACCAAATCCTGCCGGACTCACCTTCGCGACATCGCCGAGATCCGCCCTCTCCTCTCCGGCCAAACGGCCACCACGTTTGTACGATCTCTCGTCCTCTCCCGCCTGGATGACGGCATCGGCCTCCTTTCTGACCTCCCGACCTCCTGCCTCTCCCTGCTCCAGTCTATATTTCATTTCACTGCCCAGATTATCTTTCTACAGAAAGGCCCTGGGCCTGTCACTCCCTTCCTCAAAAACCTCCAGTGGTTGCCTATCAGCCTTGGCACGAAACAAAAACTCCTCACTCTTGGCTTCGAGGCCGTCCATCCCCTCGCCCCCTCTTACCTCTCCTCCTTTCTCTCTTTCTCCCGCCCACCCCGCACGCTCCGCTCCTCCGCCGCCCGCCTCCTCGCCGTCCCCCGTCCTCGCCCGTCCCGCCGTCGACCCCCGGCCCTCGCCCTCCCGCTGTCCCGGAACGCCCTCCCTCCTCACCTCCGCCAAACTAGCTCTCTTCCCCCCTTCGAAGCCCTACCGAAGGCTCACCTCCTCCGGGAGGCCTTCCCAGACTAAGCCCCCCCTTTTCCTCAGCTCCCCCTCCCTTCTGCATCACCACGACTCGCTCCCTTTGCCCTTCCGCCCCTCCCCGCCCCACAGCCCTTGGGCATAAATCTATAATTCTATTTATTTCTATTATTGCTTGTTGGCTAGTAATCGGTGTCTGTCTCCCCCGTTCTAGGCTGCGAGCCCATCGTGGGCAGTGATTATCTCTCTTTATTGCTGTTTTGGACTTTCCTAGCACTTAGTCCAGCGCTCTGCACAGAGTAAGCGCTCAATAAATACGATTGAATGAACGAATCCCCATTTTACAGAAAAGGGAACTGAGACCCAGAGAAGCCAAGTGACTTGTCCAAGGTCGCACAACCGAAGAGGGGCCAAGCTGGGATTAGAACCCAGGTCCTTCTGACTCTCAGCCCCGGGCTCTATCCATTAGGCCACGCTGCTTCTCCCTAGTCCCTTCACTTCTCTGGGCCTCAGTTTCCTCCTCTGGTAAGCGGAGACAGTATCAATCCATCAATGGTATTTTTTGAGCACTCACTCTGTGCTGAGCACTGCGCATCTGATAATCCTTCCCCACCCCTCAGCCTGACCCTAACCTCCAGCATCCACGTCCTCGGCCGTAATTTATTTTCTTGCCTGACTCTCTCTTCTAGACCCAATAGCGGCTCGTTCAGGGCAGGGATCGTAATTACTTACCCTTTCGTAGTGTGCTCTCCCAAGTGCTTAGTACAGTGCTCTGCACATAGTAGGCGCTCAATAAATACTATTGAATGAATACCACGGATGGATTGGCTGATTGCTCTCTAAACTGAATATATTCATTCCTTTATCCGGTCATTTTTCTTGAGCATTTACTGTGTGCCGAGCACCGGACGAGGTGCTTGGGAATGTACAGCGCAACAATAAACGGTGACAGTCCCTGCCCACAACGAGCTGACAGTCTAATAATAATAATAATGTTGGTATCGGTTAAGCGCTTACTATGTGCAGAGCACCGTTCTAAGCGCTGGGGGAGATAGAGGGGTCGTCAGGTCGCCCCACGGGAGGCTCCCAGTTAATCCCCATTTTCCAGATGAGGTCACTGAGGCCCAGAGAAGTGAAGTGACTCGCCCACGGTCACCCAGCTGACACGTGGCAGAGCCGGGATTCGAACTCACGATCTCTGACTCCCAAGCCCGGGCTCTTTCCACTAAGCCACGCTGCTTACCCCAAGTGAAGTGACTTGTCCAAAGTCACACAGCTGACAAATGGCAGAGCATTAAGCAGACACATTCCGTGCTCACGGTGACCAGGACCGTTTCCAACCCGATTTGCTTGTATTCACCTCAGCGCTTAGTACAGTGCCTGGCACACAGTGCGTGCTTAACGAATACCGCAATTATTATTATTATTATCAGGGGCCGGGAAGTTGAAGGACCTTGGGGGTTCAGGGGTCCAGGGGTCCAAGGGTCCCTGGGTTAGAGGGTCAGGGGGTCAGAGGCCAGGAAAATGCTGGGCCGGGGGGTCGGGACCCAGGGGGTCAGGACATCCGGGGGTCTGGGACCCGTGACTCAGTGGAGCGAGCCCAAGCTTGGGAGTCAGAGGACCTGGGTTCTAATCCCGCCTCCGCCACTTGCCTGCTGTGTGACCTGGGGCGAGCCACTTGACTTCTCTGGGCCTCCGTTCCCTCCTCTGGAAAATGGGGATGGAGAGCGGGAGCTCCCCAGGGGGCGGGGGGGGGGGGGGGAGGGGCACCTGATGACCTCGTATCTCCCCCAAGCGCTTAGAACGGGGCCTGGCCCTTAGTAAGCGCTTACCAAATACCGTCATCATTATTATTAGAATTTTCTGGGGCTCTGGGGGTTGGGGGTCAGGGAGGTGGAGAGCCCAAGGGGGGCAGGAGTTGCAGGGGTCAGGGGTCAAGGGGGAGGGGGAAGGAGGTGCGGGGATGGGGGAGGGGAGGCATTTGTATATATTTTTATTACCCCATTTATTTTGCTAAAGAGGTGTCCATCCCCTTCATTCTATTTATCCTGATGATGTGATCTTGCTTTTGCCCGTCCGTCTCCCCCGATTAGACCGTGAACCCGTCGTCGGGCAGGGACGGTCTCTATCTGTCGCCGACTTGTCCATTCCAAGCGCTTAGTCCAGTGCTCTGCACATAGGAAGCGCTCAATAAATACGAATGAATGAATGAACGAACGAACGAATGAATGAATGAGTCCAGGCTCGATCCCCGCTCCGGCGGCGCCACCTGGTGGCGCGAGGGGGAAACGCGGCTGGGAAAGGACCAAAGCTCATTCATTCATTCATTCATTCATTCATTGGTATTTATTGAGCGCTTACTGTGTGCAGAGCACTGTCCTAAGCGCGTGGAAAGTACAATTCGACAACAGATAGAGACCATCCCTGCCCAACGACGGGCTCACGGTCTAGAAGGGGGGAGACAGACAGCAACACAAAACGAGTCGACAGGCAGCAAAACAATAATAATGGTATTTGCTAGGCGCTTACTATGTGCCGACCACTGATCTAAGCGCTGGGGGAGATACAGGGTCATCAGGTTGTCCCACGTGAGGCTCAGATGAGGGAACTGAGGCCCAGAGAAGTGAAGTGACTTGCCCACAGTCAGCTGACAAGTGGCAGAGTTGGGATTCGAACCCACGACCTCTGACTCCGAAGCCCAGGCTCTTTCCACTGAGCCACGCTGCTTCTCTAATAGATCGAGAGATCAATAGAGTCATAGATATATACAATCATAGATATATACACACTTCGTTCAGTGGGATTTATTATTATTATTAATTATAATGCTGGTATTCGTTAAGCGGTTACTATGGGCCAAGCACTATTCTAAGCACTGGGGGAGATACAAGGTCATCGGGTTGTCCCCCGTGGGGCTCCCAGTCTTCATCCTCTTTTTCTACATGAGGTCACTGAGGCCCAGGGAAGTGAAGTGACTCGCCCAAAATCACACAGCAGACAAGTGGCAGAGCCGGGATTAGAACCCACGACCTCTGACTCCCAAGCCCGAGCTCTTCCCCCTGAGCCACGCTGCTTCTCTAGGCACAGCGCTTACTGGCATTCGCTCCTATTTATTGAGTGCTTCCTGTGTGCAGAGCACTGGGCTAAGCGCTTAGCACCGTGCGGATCATTCATTCAGAGAAGGGAAGCGACTCACCCCAGGTCACACAGCAGACAAGCGGCGGAGCAGGGATTAGAACCCAGGTCCTTCGGAGTCCCAGGCCTGGGCTCTAGCTACAGCTAGAGAAGCTGAATTCTAGGTGGAGAGGCAGCGTGGCTCAGTGGAACGAGCCCGGGCTTTGGAGTCGGGGGTCATGAGTTCGAATCCCGGCCCTGCCACTCGTCAGCTGTGGGACCGTGGGCGAGTCGCTTCACCTCTCTGGGCCTCGGTGACCTCATCTGGAAAATGGGGATGAAGACCGGGAGCCCCACGTGGGACCACCTCCTTCCCCTGCGTCCATCCCAGCGCTTAGAACAGTGCTCTGCACGTAGTAAGCGCTTAACAGATACCAACATTATTACCACATCCACTATCATCATCTAAGGGTCGCGGAGTCGTTTCCGACTCCCAGCGGCTCCACGGATCTATTTTCTCCACAACACCGGGCGTTCGGCCGTATTCCATCAGCTTTCTGACGGTTCTTTCTTCGGTTACGGCTGTCGGGGTCTCTGTCCGTCTCGCTCCCGCTCTGCCTCTTCCTCCTTTTCCCCCGATTTTTCCCAGCATTTCTTCGCCGGAGGATCCGTCCTCATCACGTGTCCGAAAAACGCTCATCCAAGTCCGGTCGTGCGGGTTCCCCAAGACTCCCCCGGCTTCGTCTGCTCCCAAATCCATTCATTTGTTTTCCGGGCCGGCCGGGGTAACCGCCGCAGCCTTCTCCGGGCACCGCGTTCCTCGGGAACCGACGTCCTATCCCGTTTTTTCACCGTCCGGCCTCCGGACCCATACGCCGGGCCTGGAAACGCCACACGATCGACCGTTTGGATTTTGGGGGGCAATTCTGACACCGGCACATTCCGTGACTACTCTTCCCGGGCTCTTCCGTCGCAAGCGGAGAAAGCCGCGTGGCTCGGCGGCCGGAGGCCGGGCTCGGGCGTCGGAGGTCGCGGGTTCGAATCCCGGCGCCGCCCGTCAGCCGCCTGACTTCGGGTGAGCCGCTTCGCTTCTCCGGGCCTCAGCGACCTCCTCTGGAAAATGGGGATGAAGACCGGGAGCCCCACGTGGGACGACCCGATGGCCCCGTATCTCCCCCGGCGCGTAGAACGGCGCTTGGCACGTAGTAGGCGCTTAAACACCAACGTTATTATTATTATTAAGAAGGCTACGAAGGGCGGGGGAGAGTGACCTTCTGCTGGGTGTAAAGGAGGCAGGATGTGGACGAGACTTCCTTATTACTCTACGACTTCCTCGAGGCCCGACCTATTTTCACACCTGGCTCCCCCCGGGGCCGGTCGGTTCCTGTGGGCGGGGAACGCGACTCCCAATTCCGTCTGGTCCTCCCCCAAGCGCTCAGTAATAATAAAAAGACGTCGGCATCCGTTAAGCGCTTCCTACGTGCCGAGCACCGTTCTAAGCGCCGGGGGAGATACGGGGTCATCGGGTCGTCCCACGTGGGGCTCCCGGTTTTCAGCCCCGTTTTCCAGATGAGGGGACTGAGGCTCAGAGAAGTTGGGACTTGCCCACGGTCACCCAGCCGACAAGGGGCGGGGCCGGGATTCGAACCCCGGACCTCTGACTTCCCAGCCCGGGCTCTTTACAGAGAAGCAGCGTGGCTCAGTGGCAAGAGCCCGGGCCGGGGAGTCAGAGGTGGTGGGTTCTAGTCCCCGCAACGCCACTCGTCAGCTGGGTGACTTTGGACAGGTCACCTCACCGAGCCGCAGCGACCTCATCGGAAAAATGGGGCGCAAGACCGTGGGCCGACCCGACGACCTTGTATCTCCCCCGGCGCTTAGGACGGTGCTCGGCACATAGTGAGCGCTTCGAAAATACGGGGCTGAAGACTGTGGGCCAACCCAATAACGTTGGCATTTGTTAAGCGCTCAGTATGTGCAGAGCACTGTTCTAAGCGCTGGGGGAGACCCGGGGGAATCGGGTCGTCCCCCCGTGGGGCTCCCGGTCTTCATCCCCATTTTCCAGAGGAGGTCACTGAGGCCCAGAGAAGCGAAGTGACTCGCCCACAGTCACACAGCTGACAAGCGGCGGAGCTGGCATTCGAACCCATGACCCCCGACTCCAAAGCCCGGCCTCTTTCCACCGAGCCACGCTGCTTCTCGACCTGATGACCTCGTATCTCCCCCAGCGCTCAGGACGGTGCTTGGCACATAGTAAGCGCGCTTTGAAAAAAGGGGGCTGAAGACTGTGGGCCAACCCGATGACCCCGTATCTCCCCCAGTGCTTAGGACAGCGTTTGGCACATAGTAAGCGCTTAACAAATAGCAGCAGCAGCAGCAGCAGCTGCAAGAGCGCGGGCTTGGGCCGTCGGAGGTCGTGGTTTCTCACCCCAGTCCGCCGTGTGACTGTGGGCAAGCCGCTTGACCTCTCTGGGCCTCAGCTGCCTCATCTGGAAAACGGGGACCAAGACCGGGAGCCCCCCGGGGGACGACCCGATGACCGCGTAAGCAAGCCCGGCGCTTCGAACGGCGCGTGGCACACGGTGAGCGCTTAACAAACACCATCGCCGTGATTATTAGAGCGCTCCGCCCCCAGCAGAGCGTCCAATCAATAGCACCGGCCTCCGGACCCCCCCCCCCCCGTCCCGTGTCCTTTCGAACAAACAGCCGGTCAGGGGCACCGGAGAAAATATCGGGCTTCCCAAACCCCGACTACTTCGACCTGAAGCAGTACGGCGCAGAGGGCAGAGCCCGGGGCCTGGGAGTCGGAAGGTCCTGGGTTCTCATCCCGCCTCCGCCACTTGCCTGCTGTGTGACCTCGGGCCAGTCGCTTCCCCGGGCCTCCGTTCCTTCATCTGTCAAATGGGGAATTAAGACCGTGGGCCCTAGGCGGGACAGGGTCCGACCCCATCTGCTTGCATCCACCCCAGTGCTTAGCACGGTGCCCGGCCCGTAGTAAGCGCTCCCGTAATTTTGTGGCCCGTCTCCCCCCGCGCCAGGCCGTGAGCCCGTCGTCGGGTAGGGATTTGTCTCTAGTTCAGTCGATCGTCTTTACCGGGCGCTTACCGTGCGCAGAGCCCTGGACTAAGTGCTCGGGTTGTTGCCTGATTGTACTTTCCAAGCGCTTCGTACGGTGCTCCGCTCGCAGCAGGCGCTCAAGAAGCACCACCGAATGAACCAACACCGTTATTATTAAAAAATGTTGCTATCTGTTAAGCGCTTACTACGTGCCGAGCCCCGTTCTAAGCGCCGGGGGGAGATACGGGGTCATCGGGTCGGCTCCCGGTTAATCCCCATTTTCCAGACGAGGGAACTGAGGCCCAGAGAAGTGAGGCGACTCGCCCACAGTCCCCCAGCTGACGAGGGGCAGAGCCGGGGTTCGAACCCGTGACCTCGGACTCCCAAGCCCGGGCTCTTTCCGCCGCGCCGCTACTAAGCGGGGTCGACAGTGACACCGGGCGTCCCGGCCGGCCCACGCCAGGTGCAATTGGATGCCTTCCCCTCCCGCCGCCCCCTCCCCGTCCCCCCCCCCAAAAAAAACCATTAGAAAGAGCGGTTCGGATATTTATTCGTCGGAATTTGTTTTGCGCAAACCAGAGGGATTTAAAAACGCGATGAATAGCTGACCTGCCCAGAAAATCCCAGAGAAGGAAAGTCGGGGAGGAGGAAGAGCGGGGCGCCCAGACGCCATCGGGGGGGCGGGGGGAGAAACAAAAAGACGGGGCGTAAGCGGATGGAAACGGCCGAAGGCGGGATACGGGTATCAAAAAAAAAACAAACGGAAGCGCTCCCAACATCTCATCCTAAAAATTACACGCCGCCTCGGACAGAGCGTGCAACGTAAAAAAAAAGACTAAATTCTTCTTAGCCACTGGACCCAGAGAAGGGGCCCCTCGGGCCCGAGGGGGATCTGGTCCCCGACTGGGAAGGGAAGGAGAGATTTTAAAAAAAGGGTTCAGGCAGAGAGGAAAGGAAAAACGCCGGGGCTTCAAGTGCCAAGGAGTTGGGCTCCGGGTTCGGATCCGGCGGTTCCGGGGTCCGGATGGGAAACGAGGCGGGGGCCCGGGCGTCCCGGCCCGGCGGGAGGGGGAGCGGGGGACGGCCCGCGCCGGCCCCCAGAAGGCTCCCGCGGGGACCCCCACCGCGTCCGGAGGGGGGCTCGGCTGGGCCTCTCGCGCGCTCGGGGCCGGGCGCCGCCGCCGTTTCGGGGGACGGGGGGGGGGACGGGGGGATCGCTTCCACGTCTCCCCTCCCCTCGGTTTCGCCTCAGAGTATAAAAAAAGTATGAAATATAAACCGGCTCATGTTCTCGAGGGGGGCGGAGAGGAGGGAGAGAGAGAGGAAGAGATGGGGGGCGGCGGGGGGGCGGGGGGAGGAGGCCGCAGCCCGGGCGGGCGCCGAGGGACCCCCCCCCCGCCCCCCCGACCGTCGCCCGACGAGATATCCGGGCCCGAAGGGACCTGGGAGCCCCCGCCCCCGCCCGATCCGAATCGGGGACCCTCTGGGGATCTTCCCGCCGGCCTTCCCGTCCGCGCGCCGAGGCCCCGCCGGAACGCGTCCGCTCGTTTTTTCTTTCCTCTCCCCCCGCCCTCCCGCTCCGGCCAGCCACGCCTGTGACCCGAACGGCGGGGGGGGGGGGGGGGGGGGGGGGGGGGGAGGGGGGAAGACCCCCTTCTCCGCACCCCCGGGGGCCGGGGCGGGGGGTCCCTAGGACATGACCCCGAAGACGGGGTTGTGGCGGCAGATGCTGGGCCCGATCTCCTCGTAGTCCTTCTTGGTGTGGCACACTTGGTAGAACTCGGGCTGCGGGCGGGGGCGAGAAACGGGGAACCGCAGGTGAGTTGGCGGGGGGGGCGGGGGGGGCGGGGGTGGGGGGCTTGAAGGGGGAGGGGCACGAAGGGGAGGGGGGTCCCAAGGGGACGGGGAAGGGGTACCCGGGGTGAGGGGGGAGAAAGAAGGGGAGAGGGGGACGGGGGCCCAAAGGGTGGGGGGAGACCTGAGGAAGAGGAGGGGGATGAAGAAGAGGGAAATGAAAGGGAGGGGGTCCGAGGGGGAGGGGACGGGGGGGGACCCGGGGGGGAGGGGAGTGAAGCGGAGGGGGACCCGGGGGGGAGGAGGGGACGGGGGGGGGGGGGTCGGGGAGAGGAAAGCGGGGGGGCCCGAGGACCAAGGCGAGCGAGGGAGAAGGGGGAGCCCGAGGAAGCCGGGGCGTCCCCCGCCCGGAGGGCCCCCGCGGGGGTCTCGGGGGGGGGTCCCGCCTTTACCGTGGAAGCCAGCATGGAGCCCCCGAACCAGACGGCGTAGCGCTGCATGTGGTGGGTGATCACCTGCACGTCCATCGGCTTCGGCTGCGGAGCGGGAGAGGCCGAGGGCCCCGGCTCAGGGCGGGCGGAGGGCACCGGGGGCTCCCCCGCTCCCCCCCCGGCCGCCCCGCGGGGCCTCCGTCCCCGCCCGGCCCCCCTAACTCGGACCGCGAGCCCCGGGTGGGGCCCGAGGCGCGGGTCCCTCCCCCGGCGTCCGGGACGGCGCTCGGCACACGGTCGGCGTGGAACGGGTGCCGTCGCTCTCACCGGGGGGGGGGGGGGGTTGAGACCGTGAGCCCCGCCGGGGGCCGACCTGGGGACCCCGTTATCTCCCCCGGCGCTTCCGACGGTGCTCGGCCCATAGTGAGCGCTTAACGGGTACCAACGTTCTCATTAGTATTGGGAAGCCGCGCGGCTCACTGGAAAGGGCCCGGGCTTCGGAGTCAGAGGTCACGGGTTCGAACCCCGGCCCTGCCGCTTGCCGGCCGCGTGACCGTGGGCGAGTCGCTTCGCTTCTCGGTGCCTCGGTTCCCTCACCTGGCAAACGGGGATGAAGACCGCGAGCCCCGCGGGGGACGAGCCGATCCCCCTGCGTCTCCCCCAGCGCTCAGAACGGTGCCCGGCGCACAGTGAGCGCTTAACAGATACCGACGTTATTCTTCTGTGTGCATCTACCGTTACGAACGATCCTGCTAAGCGGACGTGGGCTCCATCCCACCACCCGCCATGACTCCTCTGGCCCGGAACGCCCTCCCTCCTCTAATCCGACCCTGACCCTCCCCCGGCCCTTCGAAGCCTCCCTGAAGGCCCCCCTCCTCCCGGAAGCCTCCCCTGACCGCTCCCTCCTCTCCCAGTAATAGCGTTGGTATCCGTTCAGCGCTTACTACGCGCCGAGCACCGTTCTAAGCGCCGGGGGAGACGGAGGGGGATCGGGTCGTCCCACGTGGGGCTCCCGGTCTTCATCCCCACTGTACAGATGAGGGAACCGAGGCCCAGAGAAGCGAAGCCACTCGCCCACGGTCACACGGCCGACGGGTGGCAGATGCTGGGATTCGAACTCATGAGCCCTGCCTCCAGAGCCCGGGCTCTTTCCACTGGGCCACGCTGCTTCTCCTCCCGCTCCCTTCCGCGTCGCCCCGCCTCGCTCCCTTTCTTCATCCCCCCGTCCCTCAGCCCCGCACCCCTTCCGTCCACCTCCCTCATTTGTTCGTTTCTATTCGCGCCCGTCTCCCCCTCCGGACCGTCGGCTCCCCGTGGGCGGGGAACGCGCGCGTTCAGCGCGTCCCCTCCCCGGCGCTCAGTCCGGCGCCCGGCAGGTCGACACGAGCCCGAGCGATTCGACTCATTTCTACCGACGCCCGGTGACTCGTCTCCACGTGCGCAACCAACTCACTTCCCTCGCCGCCCGCCTCCCGCCGGCTGGACTGTGCGCCCGCCGTCTCTCTCTCTACCGCTGACCCGTGCTTTTCGAGCGCGCGGGACGGCGCTCCCGGCCCGAATGGACGAATGAGGGAGGGAGGCGGCCGCCCCCGCCGGAGGTCACGGGGTCGACTCCCGGGCTCCGCCCCTCGTCGGCTGGGTGACCGTGGGCGAGTCGCTTCGCCTCCCCGGGGGGCCTCGGTCCCCTCATCCGGACAGCGGCGATTAACCGTGAGCGTGCTCACGCGGGACGACCCGACGACCCCGGATCGCCCCCGGCGCCGAGAACGGTGCTCCGCCCGTACTAAGCGCTCCACGGACGCCACCGTCGTCATCACCTTCAGGCGGCCTCCGCTCAGCTCCTCGCTCAGCTTGAGGCGGGCGTCCACGGTGCGCTTCAGGTCCCGCTGCAGGCGGCGCCCGAAGTCCCGGAACATGGTGGACCCCCCCGACAGGACGATGTTCTGGGGACGGAGGGATGATCTGAAGATACCTTTATGACCCTGCTCGGTTCCTTAATGAGATGTCCATCCCCCCGGGTCTACTCATCGCCGCCGTCTCCGTCCGTCTCCCCCGGGGCGGGGACGGTCCCCGTCCGTGGCCGAGTCGTCCATTCCGAGCGCTCGGCCCGGTGCTCCGCCCGGAGCGCGGGCGCTCGATGAATACGACTGGACGAGCGAGCGGCCGCCGGCCGCCCTTCCCCGTCCGGCCGGGGGACCCCCCCCCCCCCCCCACGCGGGGCAGTGCCGCCCCCGGGGGCCGCCCACCTTGTAGAGGGGCCGCCTGACGTCGATGGGGCAGTTCTGGATGACCTCGTCCACCACCTCCGAGATGGGCTGCGTGAAATCCGGATTCGCAAACTGCGGGGGAGAGAATTAAAGAGCAAAATGAGATCCGGGTCAGGGTCCCCCTCCCCGCGCCGACACGGGGAAGCGCCCCCCCCGCCCCCCCCCCCGCCCCCTTTATGTTGTTCGGATCTGTTGAGCGCTTACTACGTTCCAGGCAACCTACTGAGCGCCGGGGGTGGGGGTGGGGGGGGAGAAACAAGCAAACCGTAGAAGACGACGACGATAACGCCGGTAATTCGTTAAGCGCTTACTACGTGCCAGGCCCGGCTCTAAGCGCCGGGCACCGTTGTCGGCTCCCCTCGGGCAGGGATCCCTTCTACTACCTCCACTGTCCTCTCCCCGGCACTTGGCACGGCGCTCTGCACACCGGGCTTGGGAGTCCGAGGTCACGGGTTCTAATCCCGGCTCTGCCACCTGTCAGCCGTGGGACCGTGGGCGAGTCCCTTCACTTCTCTGGGCCTCAGTGACCTCATCCGGAAAAGGGGGATTAACTGGGCGCCTCCCGTGGGACGACCCGATGACCCCGTGTCTCCCCGGGCGCCTAGAACGGTGCCCTGCACATAGGAAGCGCTTGACGGATACCGACACGATCGTAAATGCCACTGCGGCCTCCCAACTGAGACGGTGTCTAGAAGTTGGCAGGGAACACAGTTGAAACAATAACAATAATCCGATGGCATGTGTCAAGCGCTTATTCCGTGCCGTGCACCGTTCTAGGCGCTGGGGGAGACACGAGGCCATCAGGTGGTCCCGTAAGCAGCGTGGCTCAGGGGAAAGAGGCCGGGCTCGGGAGTCAGAGGTCACGGGTTCAAATCCCAGCTCTGCCGCCTGTCGGCTGTGCGACCGTGGGCGGGTCGCTTCACTTCTCCGGGCCTCGGTTCCCTCACCTGGAAGAACGGGGATTAAAAAACGTGAGCCCCACGAGGGACAACCCGACGACGCTGTCTCTCCCCCAGCGCTGAGAACGGCGCCCTGCACGCAGTAAGCGCTTAACAAACCCCAACGTTATTACCACTCACCCCCATTTCGCAGACGAGGCCACCGAGGCGACGGGAAGTGCAGCGGCTCGCCCGAGGTCGGCCGGCCGACGACCGGCAGGGGAGCCGGGCTGCGAACCCACGCCCTCTGACTCCCGAGCCCGGGCCCTTGCCACCGAGCCACGCTGCTGAGCGCTTAACCCCGTGCCAGGCGCTGTTCTGGGCGCCGAGGGGGAGATACACGGTCAGCGGGCTGTCCCACGCGGGGCTCCCCCGGTCTCATTAACCCCCCACTGTCCGGCCGAGGTCCCCGAGGCCCAGAGAAGTGAAGCGGCTTCCCCGAGGTCAGCCAGCGGACGGGGGCGGGGCCGGGATGAGCGCTGCGCACGCAGCGAGCGCTCGACGAACGCGACCGGACGACGTCCGACGCCCAGGCCCGGGGTCTCGCCGCGGAGCCCCGCTCCTCGGCGACGGGACGGGGCGGGCCCAGGGCTAGAAGCGGCGTGGCTCAGCGGAAAGAGCCCGGGCTCGGGAGTCGGGGGTCACGGGTTCGAATCCCGGCTCGGCCACTCGTCGGCTGGGTGACTCTGGGCGAGTCACTTCGCTTCTCGGTGCCTCGGTTCCCTCATCTGTAAAATGGGGACGAAGACCGCGAGCCCCACGTGGGACCACCCGATCCCCCCGTGTCTCCCCCGGCGCTCGGGACGGTGCTCGGCGCGTGGTAAGCACTTAAAATACCTAGAGGGGTGCGTCTCCCCCCGGCCCGGCAGCGCGTCGCGGGCAGGGAGCGCGCCTCTCCACTGCCGTCTCGTCCTCTCCCAGGCGCTCCGCCCGGCGCGCCGCACCCAGTGAGACGCCGCCGAAGGAAGGGACGCCCGCGGGGAAGGAACCCGCAGGAGAAAAGGGGGCCTGGATCGAAAGGGTGGAGAGAAGGCGGAGGACGTGACTCGGCCCGCTGACTCGGAGGAGAAAAACGGGTTCGGGATTTCTTCCTCCGGACTCACGAAACCGGGAGTGGGTCTCCCGTGATCGGCGGCGGCGAGGCGGGAGGGCCTTCCGGGACCGCGGGAGGACGCGGCCCGGGGGTCGGCGGCGGGACGGGCGAGACCGGGGGCCGGCGAGGAGGCGGGCGGCGGAGGAGCACGGGCTCTACCCCTCGCCGACTTCAGGGATAACGATGGTATCTGTTAAGCGCTCGCTATGTGCCAAGCACTGTTCTAAGCCCCACTGTTAAGCTCACTAAGCTCACTGCTGTGAGCCCCACGTGGGACATCCTGATTCCCCTGCGTCTACCCCGGCGCTCAGAACAGTGCTCGGCACGTAGTTAGCGCTTAACAGATACCGACGTCATTCGAAGCGCTGGGGTGGGACACGAGGTCATCGGGATGTCCCCCGTGGGGCTCGCGGGCTTCATCCCCAGTTGCCAGATGAGGAAACGGGCCCAGAGAAGCGGAGTGACTTGCCCACAGCTGACAGGCGGTGGATGCGGGATTAAGACCGCATTCGTTTTTAAACGGAGAGGCAGCGTGGCTCAGCGGGAGGAGCCCGGGCTCGGGGGTCAGAGGTCACGGGTTCGAATCCCGGCCCCGCCCCTTGTCAGCCGGGTGACCGCGGGCGGGTCCCTTCGCTTCTCTGGGCCTCGGTTCCCTCATCTGGAAAATGAGGGAGATTGACCGTGAGCCCCACGCGGGCCGACCCGATGACCCCGCATCTCCCCCGGCGCTTAGAACGGTGCTCGGCACGTAGTAAGCGCTTAACGGATACCGACATTATTATTATTTACAATGATTTATCTATAAGGGATTTATTTAGAACCATGCCACCCGATGCCCGTTTCCTTGTCTCGCCGCCTGTCTCCCCCCTCCTAGACCGCGAGCCCGCTGCGGGCGGGGATTGTCTCCCTTCCTTGCTGAACTGCCCTTTCCCGAGCGCTTGGTACAGGGCTCTGCCCACAGTGAGCGCTCAGTAAATACGGCCGAATCAATCCATCCATCAGTGACTTGAGGACTGGGGCGATTTGAAAGGTAGCCCGTGTCGCGGCGGTCTGGAAGGGAGCCCTGGACACTCGATGGCCAGGTGACCCGACGGGCAGCCCCTGGCCGACCCGAAAGGTAGCCTTGACGGCTGGCGTCACCCGACGGTAGCCCGGGCCGGGGAGATTCGAGAGGCGGCCCGCGGCGGGGCCATCGGAGAGGAGGTCCGTGCCGGGGTGATTCGAGAGGCGGCCCGCGGCGGGGCCATCGGAGAGGAAATCCGCGCCGGGGCCATCTGAGAGGTGGCCCACGAGACGGTGATTCGAAAGGTAGCCCGTGGCGGGGAGATACGAAAGGAAATCCGCGCCGGGGCGATCCGAGAAGTAGCCCACGAGAGGGTGATCCGAAAGGTGGCCCGCCCCGGGGCGATCCGAAGGGAAAACCGCGCCGGGGAGATCCGAGAGGCGGCCCACCAGAGGGCGATTCGAAAGGCAGCCCGCGCCGGGGTGATCGGAAGGGAAATCCGCACCGGGGTGATGGGCTAGGTAGCCCGCGGCGGGGCGATCCGAGAGGAAATCCGCGCCGGGGCCATCCGAGAGGTAGCCCACGAGACGGTGATCCGAAAGGCGGCCCGCGCCGGGGGCGAGGATCCGAAAGGCCGCCCCCCGGCGATCTGAAAGGTAGCCCCGCCCCTCCGTCGGGCGGAGCGATCCCACAGGTGGCCCGGCGGACCCGCTGGCCGGGACCACCCGAGGGGTGGTCTGTGCCGGGGAAGGGGGGGATCTGAAAGGTCGCCCCCGGAGACGCGCCCGGGGTCCCCTTCCCGGTTCCCTCGGCGGAGAGGCGCCCGCGGTGACGGGGGCTTCGCGCGAGGAGCCGACGAGGGGAGGTCGGGCTGGCGGCGGAATCGAATCTTGCGCGGCTCAGCCTTCCCGGGCCCCGGCCCTCCCCCCCCGCCGGATGGAGGCTTTGAGGAAGGTCGAAGGGGAAGCGAAACCTCCCGCCCTCGGCCGGCCCCCGGCTCCCACGGATCGGGGCGGCGGGGCGGCCGAGGGGACGGAGAGGACCCGGGGTTACGGCTTAGTGAACGATAATGACGACGACGACGACGACGGCGGCATTCGTTAAGCGCCTACTACGTGCCAAGCACCCTTGGCGGAGCACTGGGGGAGACGCGGGATCATCAGGTCTTCCCCCGTGGGGCTCCCGGCCTTCACGCCCATTTTCCAGATGAGGTCGCCGAGGGCCAGAGAAGGGAAGCGGCCGGCCCGAGGTCACACGGCAGACAAGAGACGGAGCCGGGATTAGAACCCACGTCCCCCGGCTCCCGAGCCCGCGCTCTCTTGCCCCTAAGCCACGCTGCTTCTCCACGGGCCGGGGAATCCGGAGGACCTGGGTTCTAACCCCGGCTCCGCCACGGGTCCGCCGCGTGCGACCTCGGGCGGGTCACTTCGCTGCTCCGGGCCTCCGTCTCCCCGTCTGTAAAACGGGGAGGAAGACGGGGGGCCCCACGGGGGACAGGGGCTGCGTCCGACCCGACCGCCTCGTATCCGCCACAGTGCTTGACGCAGAGTGAGCGCTTCACCAGATAAGATCATCACGACGGTGATAATAAGGATGGCGGCCGTTGAGCGCTTCCTATGTCCCGAGCGCCGTCCTAAGCACCGGGGGAGATGCCGGGTCATCGGTTTGTCCCACGTGGGGCTCCCGGGCTTCGGATCCCCATTTTCCAGATGAGGGAACTGAGGCCCAGAGAAGTGAAGCGACTTGCCCAAGGTCACACAGCTGGATGGGGGGCGGGGGCGGCATCGGAACCCATGCCCTCCGACGCCCAAACCCGGGCTCCTGCCGGAGCCGCGCTCTACCGTTACTATTATTATTATTGTAGCGCGGCTCGGTGGAAGAGGCCCGGGCTTGGGAGTCTGCGGTCGTGGGTTCGAATCCCAGCTCTGCCACTTGGCGGCTGTGTGACCGTGGCCGGGTCACTTCCCTTCCCTGGGCCCCGGCGACCTCATCTGGAAAACGGGGGATGAAGCCCGGGAGCCCCACGCGGGACGACCCGACGAGCCCGTCTCTCCCCCGGCGCCTAGGGCGGCGCGGATAGTCGGCGCTCGACGAATACCGTCGCCGTTAGGCCCGCGAGGGCCGAGTTCCGATCACCGTGGGTGGGGACGGGCCGGCGAGCGGGGGAGGGACAGACGCTGACCTCGGGGTGGAAGAAGATCTCGGGGCCCAGGAAGCGCTCGTAGCCGACGTCGATGGAGAACTCCTTCTTGGAGATGGCGTTGATCCCCGTGTACTGCTTGATCCACTTGGAGCCGTCCGTGTCGTACTTGTTGAACTCCTTCACCAGGTCGGGGCACACGTAGCTGAAACGCTCCTGCCGCGGGCCGGGGCACGGAGACGGGCACCCGGTGAGAGGCGCCCGGCGGACCCGGGATCAGAACCCGGGTCCTCCCGGTTGCCCGGGCCCGGGGAGGGGCGGCGGGAAGCGGGGGCGGCGGGCGGGAGAGGAGGGAAAAGGAAACGGGAGGGCGGAGGGGTGGGCGG
Source organism: Ornithorhynchus anatinus (assembly GCF_004115215.2). Taxonomy (NCBI): domain Eukaryota; kingdom Metazoa; phylum Chordata; class Mammalia; order Monotremata; family Ornithorhynchidae; genus Ornithorhynchus; species Ornithorhynchus anatinus. Next base: position 183,115,991 of record NC_041728.1, on the reverse strand, counting down.
ACCCCGGCGGGGAGAAGGGGCCGGGCGGCGCCCGGCTTCCGGACCGGCCCGACCGCCCCGCGCCCGCCCCGGAGTCGGAGCTCTGCGGACGCTTTCAAGCCCGGGCTTGGTGACAGGCGGCGGGGCTCGGCCGTCACGGGTTCCAATCCCGGCCCTGCCACGCGGCAGCCGTGCGACCGTGGGCGAGTCGCTTCCCTTCTCTGGGCCTCGGTGACCTCACCTTTAAAATGGGGATGAAGACCGGGAGCCTCCCGTGGGACGACCCCGTATCTCCCCCGGCGCTCACAACGGTGCTCGGCACATGGTAAGCGCTTAACGGATACCGACATCATCGTTATCATCATCATCATCATCATCAAAGCAGGGATCGTCTCTCTCCGTTGCCAAACTGTACATCCCGAGCGCTTAGTACGGAGCTCGGCACGTAGCGAGCGCTTAACAAAACACCGACATCAGTACTGTTAATCATTAAAGCAGGGAGGGTCGGTCTCCGTTGCCAAATTCTACATTCCCAGCGTTTAGTACGGTTCTCTGCGCACAGTAAGCGCTTAACAAATACCAGCTCTTTTGGTATTCGAGCGGGGACGGTCTCTCTCTGTCGCCGAATCGTCCATTCCAAGCGCTCGGCACAGTGCTCGGCGCACAGTAAGCCCTGAGTGAATAATTAGCGAATGAAAATCGGAGACGAGAGGCGGGCGGGGCCCCGCCTCCCAATCCGGCCTCATCACCCTCCGCCCACCCCGGTGGCTTAGCACAGAGCGGGCACTCGGCAGGCCCTGCCTCCCACCCCCGCCCGAATAGCCCGCGTCTACCCCGGCGCCTGGCGCAAAGTCGGCACTTCACGCACGCTAGCGGACGGCGGAGGCCGAGGGACGCCCGGCTCCCAGTCCAGCCGGGTCACCCTGGGTCCTCCCCAGCGCTCAGCGCGAGGTAGGTCCCTCGCAGACATAATCCAACAGAGGCGAAGCAGCCGGGTGGCCCCCCGGCTCCCAGCCCCGCCCCGTCGGCCTGCGGCCACCCCGGCGCCCAGCACGGAGTCGGCGTTCCGCCGGGAGAGGCGGGGCCGATCCGGCTCCCCGGCGCTCGGCACGGAGCGGGGGCTCGGCAGACGCTACGGAAGGATGATGATGCTATCTGCGGAGCGCTTACTCCGTGCCAAGCGCCGTTCTAAGCGCCCATGAGAACGACGACGGCGGTATCTGTTAGGCGCTCACTCCGTGCCCCGCACCGTTCTACGCGCTGATTGACGACGATGACGGTATTCGTTGAGCGCTCGCTCTGTGCCCCGGCCTGGGCGCTGGGGTAGATCCACGGCCGTCGCGGGGCTCCCGGGCTTCGTCCGGACGGGACGGCCGAGGCAGAGGGAAGGGCCGGGGCCGACGCGGGGCGGGGCGGGGGGGGGGCGGGGGCCGCGGGGTACCTTGACGGCCTTGGCGGTCTCCAGGGACTGCTCCGGGGGGATCCCGGCCTCGCGCTCGCGGAGCAGCTGCTGGATGAAGTAGGTGATGTCCCGCCCGGCGATGGGGATGTGCTTGATGCAGCTGCCGATCACGTAGCCCTCGGCCTGCCGGACGCCGGCGAGTCACGCCCGGGGCCCCCCCTCGCGTCGGCCGGCCCCGGCCACCTCCCCCCCGGCCCCCCCCGGCCCCCCCGGCCCTTACCACGGGGATCACGTGGGTCACGCCGTCCCCGCTGTCGATCACCGTGCCGGTCAGCGTCCGCTCCCCGACCAGGCGCGACGTCCAGGAGGCGGCCAGGGCGAGGACGGCCTGGACGCGCCGACGCGGGGAGGGACCGTGAGAGCCTCCCCCCGGCGCTCGGTACGGGGGCGCGGGCGGGCGGGCCGAGGTTTGTGAAGACGCCCCGGAGAGGCCCTTTCCGCCCACCTCTCCCGTCTTCCTCCGCCTTCTCCCGCTCCCTCCCGCGCCCCCGCCCCGCCCTCGGATTTGCTTCCCGGCTCCCTCGGCCCAGAGCGCTTCCGTCCGTGGCCACGGCTGATTTCTACATACGTCCGTCCCCTCCTCCAGACCGGAGGCTCCACGCGGGCAGGGGGCGCGTCGCCTCCGTTTCCCGCTCCCTTCCGCGTCCCCCTCGTCCTCGGATTTGCTTCCCGGCTCCCTCGGCCCCGATCACGTCCAGTCCGCTGCCGTGACTGCTCTATTCCCATCCCCGTCCGTCTCCTCCTCCAGACCGGAGGCTCCACGCGGGCAGGGGGCGCGTCTCCCTCGCTCCCGGCTCCCTTCCGCGTCCCCCTCGTCCTCGGATTTGCTTCCTTTCTTCCCGGCTCCCTCGGCCCCGCTCACGTCCAGTCCGCTGCCGTGACTGCTCTATTCCCATCCCCGTCCGCCTCCTCCTCCAGACCGGAGGCTCCACGCGGGCAGGGGGCGCGTCTCCCTCGTTTCCCGCTCCCTTCCGCGTCGCCCTTGACACTTAAAATGGCTCCTTTTTACTCCTCCCTCCCTCCGCCCAGAGCACTCCCGTCCACTGCCGTGATTTCTCTCCATTCAGGTCCGTCTCCTCCTCTAGACCGGAAGCTCCCGGTGGGCAGGGAACGCGTCTCCCTCGCTGCCCGCTCCCTTCTACGACCCCCGTGCATTTAAATCTGCTCCCTTCCATTCCTCCCTCCCTCCGCCCAGAGCACTTCCGTCCGCTGCCACCATTTTACCGATTCCTATTCACGTCCATCTCCCTCAGGGCGTCGGCCCGTTGCGGGCAGGGGACGTGTCCACCTCATTTCCCGCCCCCTTCCGCGTCCTCCTTGCGTCCGCTCCCTTCCTTCCGCCTTCCCTCGGCCCCGCGCCGCTCACGTCCGCCTCCCTCATCTGTTCATCTCCCTCGCCGTCCGTCTCCCCCCCTCGGCCGGCGGCTCCTCGTGGGGGGGGGGGTGGGGGGGGCCCTCTCTACCGACCGTTCTGTTGGACTCTCCCAGGCGCTCAGTACAGCGCTCCGCGCTCACCGACGGATTCATTTCGTTCCCGTCACCTCGTCGGACTCTTCCAAGCGTCCGGCAGGCTGCCCTACGCACCCGGGGGCTCCTCGGGGTGAGGGACCGCGTCGGCTACTGTCCCCTCCCAAGCGCTCACGACCCCGCCTGGGCCCGGGGCCGTTCACCGTCGCAGACGTCCCCTCCCCGGCGCCGAGTCCGGCGCTCCGCCCCAGGTGGGCGCCCGAGGAGTGCGTGTGGACGAGCGAGGGGTTACCTGCACGGCGATGTAGAGGCCCGGCACGTTGAAGGACTCGAACATGATCTCGGCGGTGTACTCGCGGTTCTCCGGCGTGTTGAGCGGCGGCTCGGTCTGCGGGGGGGGACGGGGACGGGACACGGGGCGGACGCCGCGACGCTGAGCGGCCTCCCGCCGACCCGCCCGGCCCCGGCGGGGAGCGCGGAGGACGCCCTCCCGGCCCGTTGGACAATCGACGGGAGGCCCGGGTCCTCCCGCCTCCTGCCGGGAAGCCCGCCGAGGGCGGGGCGGCGCGTCTCCCGACCACGTCGGACTCGACTCTCCCGAGCGCTCGCTACGGCGCTCGGCCCTCGCCGAACATCGAGGCCGACGGACCGACGGAGGCCCAATCGGCGTGACCTCGGCCGAGCCGTTTCACCTTTCGGGCTCGGCCCCCCCCCCCCCCCCCCCCCCCGGCCGTGGGAACTTGGGCATTCGCCGCCAAGCTCCCGGGGGGACCGGGTCCGACCCCATTATTTAGGATTTAGCCCAAGGCTTGGTACAGCGCTCCGCGCACAGGAAGCCCCTGTACAGACGTTACAGGATCGCTACAGAAGAAGCAGCGGGGCTCAGCGGCAAGAGGCCGGGGAGTCGGAGGTCACGGGTTCGAATCCCGGCTCCGCCGCCTGGCAGCTGGGTGACCGTGGGCGAGTCACTTCGCCGCTCTGGGCCTCAGTGACCTCAACTGGAAAATGGGGATGAAGCCCGTGAGCCCCACGTGGGACAACCCGATGACCTTGTCTCTCCCCCCGGCGCTTAGAGCAGTGCTTGGCACATAGTAAGCGCTTAACAGATACCCACATTATTATTATCGTACCGTGAGCCCCACAGGGGACAGCCCGGTGACCTCGTATCTCTACCCCGGCGCTCAGAACGGTGCTCGCCACACAGTAAGCGCTTAATAACAACATCGTCATGCTGTGAGCCCCACGGGGGACAACCCGATGACCTCGGATCTCCACCCCGGCGCTCGGCACAGTGCCTGGCACACGGTAAGCGCTTCGCAAATACCAACATCGTTATTATTATTATACCGTGAGCCCCACGGGGGACAACCCGATGACCTCGGATCTCCACCCCGGCGCTCGGAACAGCGCTCGGCACACGGTAAGCGCTTAATACCAACATTATTATTATACCGTGAGCCCCACGGGGGACAAACTGACGACCTCGTATCTCCCCCCCCCCCCCCGGCGCTCGGAACGGTGCCGGGCACACGGTAAGCGCTTCGCCAATACCAACGTCGTTATTATTATACCGTGAGCCCAAGAGGGGACCACCTGCTTAACTCGTATCTCCACCCCGGCGCTCAGAACAGTGCTTGGCACACGGTAAGCGCTTCACAGATATCATCATTATACCGTTATTACCGTGTAAGCAGCCACCCCGACTGAACGCTCTCGTTTAGCCGCCCCGGCTAACCTGCGACGTCTGAACTCCTACGAGCTCTGAGTTCTTCAACCGAGCCCCCCTTTCCCTCCGCTCCACCCCCCCTCCCCGCCCCACCGCACGTATCTATATCTACATTAACCCCGACTTGTTATTCTATTCATTCCATTAACGGCGCGGATCTACCGTTCCGTTTACGTCGATGCCATCGACGCCCGTCCGCTCGCCTTCTGCCGTCCGTCCCCCTTCCGGACCGCGGGCCCGTCGTCGGGCGGGGACGGTCCCCGGCCGCGGCCGGACCGTCCTTTCCAAGCGCGGAGGACGGTGCGGCGCACCCGGTGAGCGCCCGATAAATACGACGACGGTCGCCGTCGTCTCGGTATTCAAGCGCCTGCTCTGTGCGGAGCCCCGTTCTAAGCGCCGGGGGAGATCCAGGGTCGTCGGGTCGTCCCGCGGGAGGCGCCCCCGTTCTACAGCCGAGGCAACCGAGGTCCGGAGAGGCGACTCGCGGCTGCCAGGCGGCAGAGCCGGGGGTCGAACCCACGACCTCTGACCCCGAAGCCCGGGCTCTCCCCGCCGAGCCGCGCCGCCTCCCTGACCGAGCTGGACGGAGCGCGGGGATGGCGGTGCCCCGCTCTCTGGTCCCCTCCCCGCCGCCCGGCCCGCGGCGGACCCTCCGCTCCCCGTCTGGCGCGTCCCCCGTCCCCCGCGCCGGCGGCGGGCCCGGCGTTCGGCCCGGGGCAGGCCGGCGGCCCCCGGAGGGCGAGGCCGGGGTCCCCCGAGGCCCCCGGGGCGACGGCCGGGCCCGGCGCTCGGCGCGGGGCAGGCGGCGTCCGGCCGGGCGCGCTCACCAGGAGGAAGTAGTGATCCTCGGGCTCCGCGCGCAGGTATTTGAAGATGACCTGCTCCATGAAGCGCTCCATCAGATCCCAGTCTTCCACGATGCCGTGCCGGATGGGCCACTGCGGGGATGACGACGACATCGTCGCCGTTCGGCCCCCGCCTCGGCCCTCCCCGCCCCCGGGGGGACGGCGGACCCCGCCGAGACGCGGCCCGAGAGCCCCCCGGGGGACGGGGCCCTGTGTCCGACCCCACCCGCTCCCCCCCGCCCCCGACCTCGGCACCCGACACTCAGTGAGCGCTTAACGAATACCATCACCGTCATCGTCGTCATCACCACTAGTAATCGCCGGCCCCCGGGGCCGCATTCAAGATCTACATCGAACGTCCCACTCCCCCTCCAATGATAATGACGGCGACGGGATCCGCTGTGCACTAACTGCAGCGGCGGGGCTCAGTGGCAAGACGCCGGGCCTGGGAGTCGGAGGCCGCGGGTTCTAATCCCGCCTCGGCCGCTCGGCCGCCGTGGGACTTCGGGCCGGTCGTTTCACTGGGCCTCCATTTTCGTCTGGGAGATGGAGACCGTGAGCCCCGCGTGGGACGGGCCGACGACCTCGTCTCTCCGCCAACGCTTAGAACGGCGCCCGGCACCTAGCAGGCGCTTAACGAGTACCCTCGTTGACATTATTTTAAAATGTTACACTTATATTATTATTATTATTATTATTCTCTTGGGGGGGGGGGGGGGGGGGCGGGGGAAGGTCCCGGCCGGTACCTTGGTGGCGTAGGTGGGCTTCTCCACGGCCTCATCCCCGATGAAGAAGTCCAGGTCGTCCACGCCCTTCATCACCCTCCGCTGGGCCTGGTCGCCCACCTTGGCCGACTCCTTGATGGCGATGCCTTCGTGGCCCGGGGGGACGGACACGGGACGGACGCGGACCGGGGGAGGGCGGGGGCGGGGGAGAGGACGGACACGGGGAGGGACGTCACCGCCGCGCCCGGGGCCGCCCCACGCGACGGCCGCCCGCCTCCCGGCTACTAACCGGACCGTCCCCTCCCCGGTGCTCGGCACGGCGCTTTGTTTTTATCTCGTCGTCCGTCTCCCCGCTTCCAGACCGGGAGCCCGGCGCCGGGCGGGGACCGTCCCTATCCGTTGCCGAACTGTCCATTCCAAGCGCTTGGTCCGGTGCTCTGCACACGGCGCTCAATAAATACGACCGAATGAATGAAAGGTCTCTATTGCTGAACTGTACTTTCCAAGCGCTCGGGACAGTCCTCGGCACACAGTGAGCGCCCAATAAATACCGGTGAACGGAGGAGAAGCAGCGTGGCTCAGTGGAAAGAGCATGGGCTTTGGAGTCGGGGCTCGTGAGTTCGAATCCCGGCTCTGCCGCTTGTCGGCTGTGTGCCCGTGGGCGAGTCGCTTAACCTCTCTGTGCCTCAGTTCCCTCATCCGTAAAACGGGGATGAAGACCGTGAGCCCCCCGTGGGACGACCCGATTCCCCTATGTCTACCCCGGTGCTTAGAACGGCGCTCGGCACATAGGAAGCGCTTAACGGATACCAACATCATTATCATCATCATCATTATCATCATTAGGGATGAGTGCTCCGCACACAGTTCCTTGAGGGCAAAGATAATATCCAAGAACTCTCTCGGACTCTCCCGAGGGCTGGGCACAGCGCTCCGCGCCCGGGGGACCGTCGGCTCCTCGAGGGCGGGGATCCTACTGCCTCTCCTGTCCCCTCCCAGGCGCTCAGCACAGCGCTCTGCACCCAGAAGAACGTCAAGTTCCCCGAGGGCAGGAATGATACCCAAGAACTCTCGTGGATTCTCCCAGGCGCTCAGCACAGCGCCGTGCACCCAGAAGACTGTCAAGTTCCCCGAGGGCAGGAGTGATACCCAAGAACTCTCGTGGACTCTCCCAGGCGCTCGGCACGGCGCTCTGCACCCAGAAGACGGTCGGAGGGCAGGAATGATACTTAGTAACTCTCCGTCGTCGGGTAGGGATCGCCTCTGTCTGCCGCCCAACTGGACTTCCCAAGCGCTTACCGCGGTGCTCCGCACTCCGTAGGCGCTCAGTGAATACCGCTGACCGGATGGACGACTAGTGCGAGCGCTCAGCGCGGCGCTCTGCGCACGGCAGACCGTCAGCTCTCTGAAGGCGGGGATCCCGTCTCCTAACCCGACGGGCTTCCCCCCGGCGCTCGGCCCAGGGCTCCGCCCAGCGCGGCCCTCCGGCCGGAGGTCACGCCCGCCGGCTCACCGGTGCTCTCCCACGCGCGGCGCGCGGCACAGAGTGAGCGCTCCCCGAACGCTCCCGACCGTTGGTCTACTTACATGACGGAATGATGAACTGCGGTTCTGTGTTTCCGGCGTATCCCAGTTTGGTGTACCTGCGGAGAGAGGGCGCGGGGCTGAGAGGGACGCCGCGGACGGCCGGGGCCCGATCCCGTTCCCGGACGAGGGCGAGGGAAAATAATAATAACAATAATAATAATAACGCTGGCATCTGTGAAGCGCTCGCTACGCGCCGAGCGCCGCTCTCAGCGCCGGGGGAGACGCGGGGTCATCGGGGCGTCCCTCGTGAGGCTCCCGGTCTTCATCCCCATTTTCCAGATGAGGGAACCGAGGCCCGGAGAAGTGAAGGGACTCGCCCCCAGTCACACGGCGGATGGGCGGAGCCGGGATTCGAACCCGGGACTTCTGACTCCCAATCCCGGGCTCTTCCCACCGACAGCCGCGCCGCTGGACGATGGTATCTGCGAAGCGCTTACTCCGCGCCCGGCGCTGCGGGGAAGCGAAGGGACCCGGCCAAGGTCGCCCGGCAGGCCGGTGGCGGGGCCGCGGTTAGAACCCAGGTCCCTCTGCCTCCCGGGCCGGGGCTCTACCCGCTAGGCCGCACCGCGAGAGGCGCTGAGCGCGGCTCAGCGGGCAGAGCTCGGGCTTGGGAGTCAGAGGTCGTGGGTTCCAATCCCGCCTCCGCCGCTTATCAGCTGGGTGCCTTTGGGCAGGTGGCTGCACGTCTCCGCGCCTCAGCTCCCTCGTCCGTCGAACGGGGATTAAAAGCGTGAGCCCCACGGGGGGACCGCCCGATGACCCTTCATCTACCTCGGCGCTTAGAACGGTGCTCGGCACGTGGTAAGCGCTGAACAAGCGCCACCGTCGCCTCAGTTCCCTCATCCGTCAAACGGGGCTGAAGACCGGGAGCCTCCCGTGGGACGACCCGATGACCCTGCGTCTCCCCCGGCGCCCAGAACGGTGCTCGGCACGCAGTCGGCGCTTAACAGATACCAACGGCGTCGTCATTACTACCCCCAGCGCTCAGAACGGCGCTCGGCACGTAGCGGGCGCTTAAATACCGACACTGTCAGGCAGCTTGGCTCAGTGGAGGGCGGCCGGGCTTGGGAGTCAGAGGTCACGGGTTCGACTCCCTCCCGGTTCCGCCCCTTGTCGGCTGTGGGACCGTGGGCGGGTCACTTCACTTCTCCGGGCCTCGGTTCCCTCGTCCGTCAAATGGGGATGAGCCGGGAGCCCGATGACGGGGGACGACCCGATGACCCCGGATCTCCCCCGGCGCTCCGAACGGTGCTCTGCACGTAGTAAGCGCTTAACGGGTACCAACGTTACCGTCATCATCGGCACCAGAGAGCCTCCCCTCCCTTCCCCCTCCCCCAGCAGGATCCCGGAGCGGCAGGGGAGAGGGCGGGGGCGGGGAGGGCACTGTACTGGACGCACCCCGGTCAAAGTCCGGCTCCCCGGGGCCTCTCCCGCTTCGCTTTCCTCCCCCTTCCCGCCCCTCCTCTCTCCCCCCGCTTTCTCCTCTTCCTCGTTCACTCAACAGTATTTACTGAGCGCTTCCTACGCGCAGAGCACCCGGACCGAGCGCTCGGGACGGACCGACGGGTCGGCGACGGACAGAGACGGTCCCCGCCCTCCGACGGGCCGCCGGTCCGATCGGGGGAGACGGACGGACGAGGGCGACGGCAGGGGACAGAACAGGGCCACCCCCGGCCCCCCGACCGAGGGGACGGTCCGGTCCGCTCCGTGCGGAGCACCGTGCCGACTGCTCGGGGGAGGAGGCCGGAGCGGGCGGACACGGCCCTGACCCTCAAGGAGCCTCCGGGCTCTCTTGACGCCCGTCTGCTCGCTCCGTCGGCCGTCTCCCCCCTTCCAGACCGGCGGCCCGCTGTCGGGCGGGGCCGGTGTCCCGCCGTTGCCCAACTGGACTTTCCGAGCGCTTAGCACGGTGCCCCGCACGCGGGAGGCGCTCCGGAGACGCGACCGGACGCGGGAACGGACGACCGGGCGCCGGGGCCGGGGACGCGGACGGGACCGCTGCCCGGAGGGGAGCCGCCGGCCCGAGCCGGACGGGAGAAGAGGGAAGAGACGGGAGGGGAGGGAGGGTCCGCCGGGCCGGGATCCCTTCCCTTCGGGAAGAGAGGCAGCGCGGCTCGGCGGCAAGAGCCCGGGCTTGGGCGGCGGAGGTCGGGGGTTCGAATCCCGACTCCGCCGCCCGTCGGCCGGGCGACTTCGGGCCGGTCGCCTCGCTTCTCGGGGCCTCCGTGACCTCGTCCGGAAGATGATAATAGTAATCGTGGTACTGGTCAAGCGCTTACGACGTTCGGCGCTCAGAACAGTGCCTGGCACCTAGTCGGCGCTTAACGAGTACCATCATCATCATCATCATCATCATCACCCGGCACGGTACCCGGGCTGGGGTGGATACGGGCCGATCGGGTCGGACGCCGTCCCCGTCCCCCGCGGGGCTCACGGTCTTCGTCCGCGCTTTCCAGAGGAGGAAACTGAGGCCCGGGGAAGTGAAGCGACCGGCCCGGGGTCACCCGGCAGACAGGCGGCGGAGGCGGGATCGGAACCCAGGACCTCCTGACTCCCAGGCCCGGGCTCCGCCCACTGGAGCGGACCGCTTCCCTAAATTCTTCGAGTACTGCGAGCTCGGTGCGGGCGGGGATCGTCTCTCTCTTTCGCGCAGCTCTACTTTCCAAGCGCTTCGTCCGGCGCCCTGCACTCAGTTAGGCGCTCGATAAACGCCACGCGACGAAGGAGAACGCAGCCCGGCCTGGCGGGTAGAGCCCGGGCCCGGGAGTCCGAAGGTCGTGGGGTCTAACCCCACCTCCGCCACTTGTCTGCCGGGCGGCCTTGGGCGGGTCACGTCACTTCTCCGGGCCTCGCTCAGTTCCCTCATCTGCAAAATGGGGATTCACTCACTCGAGCATATTTATTGAGCGCTTACCGTGTGCAGAGGCCTGTACGGTATATATTTTGCTCCACGTATACATGTATAGTATAGTATGCGCATAATATGAGCGCATATATATATACATATACGTGCTCAACTGTATATATATTTTCATCACCCTATTTATTTCGGTTAACGAGATGTACGTCGCCTCGATTCTATTTAGTCGCCGCTGTTCTTACGCGACGTCCTTCCCCTCCACTCTGTCTGTCGCCGTCGTTCCCGTCCGCCCGTCTCCCCCGATGGGACCGCGAGCCCGTCGGACGGCGGGGACCGGTCCCTGTCTGTCGCCGACCCGTCCGTTCCGAGCGCTCGGTCCGGTGCTCCGCACGTAGCGGGCGCTCAATGGATACTACCGAATGAACGCTGAGCGCTTACGAAGACTGCTAACCCCACGCGAGACAGGGCCCGTGTCCAACCCGATCTGCTTCCGGCCGCCCCAGCGCTTAGCCCAGTGCCCGGCACGTAGTAAGCGCTTAACGGGTACCACACGTCATCATTATTATTCATCCTCCTTCCCCCCCAGGAGCGACGTCCAGCCCCCCTCCCCAATCAATCATTCCTCCCCCTCCCCTGTCGAGGGCGATTCGATTCCGGACCCCCCCCCCCCCCCCGTCGATCTTTCCTCCTCAAAGAGACGAGCGGGGTCGCCCCCGAGCCCATCGGTCGTTCCTCTCCCCTCTCCCGCCAAGGACCGTCGTCGGCCTCCGGACCCCCTCGTCGACCCTTCCTCCTCAGAGAGACCATCGGGCTCGCCCCCGCGCCCGTCGATCGTTCCTCCCCCTCCCCCGCCGAAGGTCCGTTCGACTCCGGACCCTCTCGTCGATCTCTCCTCCTCAGAGAGACGACCGGGGTCGCCCCCGCGCCCGTCGATCGTTCCTCCCCCTCCTCCTCAAAGGGACGACCGGGCTCACCCCCACGCCCGTCCGGCGTTCCTCTCCCCTCTCCCGCCCGGGACCGTTCGCCTGCGGAACCCCCCCCCCCCCCCCCGTCGATCTCTCCTCCTCAAAGAGATGACCGGGGTCGTCCCCACGCCCGTCGATCGTCCCTCCCCTTCCTCTTCAAAGGGACGAGCAGGCTCGCCCCCACCCCCGTCAGTGGTTCCCCTCCCCTGCCGAGGACCGTCGGCCCCCCAGACCTCAGAGAGCCGAGCAGGGTGGCCCCCACGCCCGTCCGTCATTCCTTCCCCTCTCCCGCCAAGGACCAGTCGCCTGCAGAGCCCCCGGTCGATCCTTCCTCCTCGGAGAGATGCCGAGGATCGTCCCCACGCCCGTCAACGGTTCCTCCCCGTCCCCTGCCGAGGACCATTCGCCTCCCGACCCCCTGGTCGATCCTTCTTCCTCAAAGGGATGACCGGGGTCGTCCCCACACCCGACAATCGTTCCTCCCCTTCCTCCTCAGAGAGACGACCGGGGGCTCATTCCCACGCCCGTCAATCCTCCCTCCCCGTCTCCCGCCCAGGACCGTCGGTCCCCGGAGCCCCCCCCCCCCCCCCCCCCGTCGACCCTTCCTCCTCAGAGAGACGACCGGGGTCGCCCCCGCGCCCGTCCATCACTCCTCTCCCCTCTCCCGCCAAGGACCGTCGGCCTCCGGACCCCCTCGTCCATCCTTCCTCCTCCGCGGGACGAGCGGGGTCTCCCCCGCGCCCGTCGATCCTCCCTCCCCTCCCTCCCGCCGAGGAGGACCGGGCTCCCCCGCCCCGGCCCCGCCCGGTGCCCGGCCCCCCGGGGCGAGCGGGGCCCCTTCCGGGCGGCGAGGAGACGCTTCCCGCTCGGTGGAGCGCCTCGTCGCTCAAGGGGCCGCGACCGAAAAAAAACCCCCACGGGAACTTCCTCCTTCACGCCGGGAGCAGGCCGGGCGGCCCGACGGTCACCCCGTCCCCCGGGGCCCGGCCCGCCCCCCGAGACCTCGCCGGGGCTCGTCCACGTCGACCTCCCCCACCCCGGGGCGGCCTCCTTTTCTGTTTTTACGACATCCGCCCGGCCCCGACCCCGCGCCCGGCCCGAGCGCCGGGGTGGGTCCGGGCGCGGCGGGTGGGACCCGGGGCCCCGTCCCTCGTCCCATTGGACGGGTGAGGGAAGTGAGGCCCCGAGAGGGGAAGTCACTTGACCGAGGTCACCCGGCAGGCGAGCGGGGAGGGGCGGGGGGGGGCAACGGTAGTCGCGGCCTTTCGCCTTCCGCGTTTCCCGACCCCCCCAACCCCCCGCCTCCCGGGGCGGAGACCTCACTCGCTGGCTTCCCGCCCGCGCGTCTCTCGCCCCGGACGGACGCCGCCGGGGCCGCCCCCGGCCCGGCCGGCCCCGCGGTCCCCGCTCGTCCGGGGAGCGCTTACTACGCGCCGGGCGCAGTGCTGAGCACCGACCGGGCCGCCCCGCGCCACCTCTTTCGGGCTCCTTCCGCCGTCCCCTGGACTCCCGGGTCCGAGGGGGAAGGAGCAGGGAGACGGACGGCACCCCCACTGTACAGACGAGGACGCCGAGGCCCGAGGGAGGAGGGTATCTGTTGGGCGCTTACTGGGCGCCGGGAACTGTGCTGGGCGCCGGGGTGGACGCAAGCAGAGCGGGCTGGACACGGTCCCCGTCCCTCCTGGGGGCTCGCGGTCTCCATCCCCATTCGCCAGATGAGGGAACCGAGGCCCGGAGTTGGGAAGGGACTTAAGGTTGGTAGCCGTCGAGCGCTCACTACGCGCAGAGCACCGTTCTAAGCGCCGGGGGGAGATACAGGGTCGTCGGGTCGTCCCCACGTGAGGCTCCCAGGCTTCGTCCCCATTTGACGGACGAGGGAACCGAGGCCCAGAGAAGCGAAGCGACTCGCCCGCGGTCACCCGGCTGACAAGGGGCGGAGCCGGGATCCGAACCCACGCCCTCAGACCCCCAAGCCCGGGCTCAATCCGCTGAGCCACGCCGCCTCTCTGCCCAAGGTCACCCGGCAGACAGGCGGCGGAGCCGAGATCAGAACCCACGACCTGCTGACTCCCGGGCCCGGGCTCTAAGAACGACGACGGCGCATTTATTATTACTAATGAGAGATAGATAGTAACTTAGCATCACTAATTAGAAATGAGCGCCCACTGTGTGCCGAGCACCGTTCTAAGAACCGGGGAAGAGCGTCGGACTGGACGCGGCCCCTGCCCCCCCCCCGTGGGGCTCGCCCTCGTCGCCCCCATTTTCCAGATGAGGCCACCGAGGCCGGGAGACGGGAGAAGCACCCGGCGGACGGGCGGCCGAGCCGGGATTAGAACCCGGGGCCCGGGCTCTCTGTCGAGAGACCCGGGCGTCTCGCCCGAGACCGCGAGAAGGCCGACGCGGCGAGGTCGACCACGCTTCCGCCTCCTCGCCGGGTTTCTTACTAATAATGAGAATGATGCTGGTATCCGTTAAGCGCTCACTACGCGCCGAGCACCGTTCTAAGCGCCGGGGGGAGACGCGGGGGAATCGGGTCGTCCCCCGTGGGGCTCCCCGTCTTCGTCCCCATTTGACGGACGAGGTCACCGAGGCCCAGAGAAGCGAAGCGACTCGCCCACGGTCACCCGGCCGACGGGTGGCGGAGCCGGGATTCGAACTCATGACCTCTGACTCCCAAGCCCGTGCTCTTTCCGCCGAGCCACGCTGCCAAAAGGGAATAATGTTGGTATTTAAGCGCTGACTACGCGCCGAGCACCGCTCTGAGCGCCGGGGGCAGATCCGGGGTCACCGGGTGGTCCCACGTGGGGCTCCCGGTCTTCGTCCCCGTTTTCCAGACGAGGGAACCGAGGCCCAGAGAAGGGAAGGGACTCGTGTCGCCGCCCTCTCCGTCCCCGGTCCTCCCGGTCGGGGGGCCGAGGCCGCCCTTCGGGGGCGTCCAGCGAGGCGGGGCGACTCCCAGAGCGGCCCCTCCGGGCCCGGTTTCCGCTCGGGGGTCACGGTGATCTGCCCGTACCCGCCCCGGCGCCCAGTACAGTGCCCGGCACAGAGCAAAGCGCTTCACAAGCATCATCCTTAACCATTCAGACGGAGGCAGGAGATGACGGCATCTGTCAAGCGCCTGCTCTGTGCCGAGCACTGTCCTGAGCGCTGGGGGAGGGACAGGGCCATCGGCTCGTCCCACGTCTCACGGTTTTCATCCCCATTTCCCGGACGAGGTCACCGAGGCCCAGGGAAGTGAAGCGACTCGCCCACGGTCACCCGGCCGACGGGTGGCGGAGCCGGGATTCGAACCCACGATCTCTGGCTTCCCAGCCCGGGCTCTTGCCACGGAGCCCCGCCGCGCCTCCGGGGCGCTCGGCACAGTGCTCACGGGGAGCGCCCGATGCTTACGGTGTCTGTAAGGCGCTTACTACGTGCCCAGCTCCGTTCCGGGGCGGACGCGAGGCCGGCGGAGCGGCCCCGGTCCCGGTCCCGGTCCCGCCCGGGGCTCGCGGGCCGCGTCCCCCCCGGTCGGACGGATGAGGCGACCGAGGCCCGGCGGATAATAACGTTGGTATCCGGTAAGCGCTTACTATGTGCGGAGCACCGTTCCGCTAGAGAAGCAGCGTGGCTCAGGGGAGAGAGCCCGGGCTCGGGAGTCGGAGGTCACGGGTTCGAATCCCGGCCCCGCCACCTGCCAGCTGGGGGACCGTGGGCGAGTCACTTCCCTTCTCCGGGCCTCGGTTCCCTCATCTGTCAAATGGGGATGAAGACCGGGAGCCTCACGCGGGACGACCCGATGACCCCGGATCTCCCCCGGCGCTCGGAACGGTGCTCGCCGCATAGTAGGCGCTTAACAGATACCAACATTATTATTAAGTCGCTTCACTTCTCCGTGCCTCAGTTCCCTCATCTGTCAAAATGGGGATGAAGCCCGGGAGCCCCACGCGGGACGACCCGATCCCCCTCCGTCTCCCCCGGCGCTTAGAACGGTGCTCGGCACGTAGTAAGCGCCTAACGGACACCAACATTATTATTAGGCGGCAACTGAGGCCCAGACGATAACAACGTTGGTATCCGGTAAGCGCTTACTATGTGCGGAGCACCGTTCCGCCAGAGAAGCAGCGTGGCTCAGCGGAGGGAGGCCGGGCTCGGGAGTCGGAGGTCATGGGTTCGAATCCCGGCCCTGCCCCTGGTCAGCTGGGGGACCGTGGGCGAGTCACTTCACTTCTCTGTGCCCCGGTTCCCTCATCTGTAAAATGGGGGTGAAGACCGGGGGCCTCCCGTGGGACCGCCCGATGACCCCGGATCCCCCCCGGCGCTTAGAACGGCGCTCGGCACAGAGGAAGCGCTTACCCAATACCCACGTTATTATCCGAAGCGCCGGGGGAGATACAGGGTAAGGAGAAGCGAAGGGAGGCGCCCCGAGTCCCCCGGCCGACCGACGGCGGAGGGAGGATCGGAACCCGGCTCCTTCCGACGCCCGGGCCCTACCCGCTGAGCCACCATCGAGGGGGTCCACTCGGGGCGGGCGGAGAGGGAGGGACGGGAAGCAAAATCCTCAGCGCGTCGGAGACGGGGGTGGGGGACACGTCGGGAAAGGACGTGAATCGTGGCCTGCCTCTTTTCGCCGCTTGAAAACCAGAACTTCAGAAGGCCGACCGCGGGGGAAATCCAACGCTAAAAATAACGCGGCGCGGGGGGGGGGGGAGTCCAAGACAGCGCCGGACCCCAAACCCACCCACAACCCTGCTTCCCCTGGGTCTCGCCTCCCTACGGTCGCGGAGCCCCACGCGGTCCTGACGATCGTCTTATTTCTTTTGTCAGCTTTTTTTTTTCCCCTCTCCTTTATTTATTCTTTCAACGGTTCTCCGTTCGGCGCTCACTGTGGGCCGGACGCCCACGCTAAGGGCGGGGGTGGACGCGAGGTCATCGGGCGGGACCCGGTCCCCGCCGCATCTAGGCGCTCACCGCGCGCCGAGCACCGTACTAAGCGCTGGGGTGGCCCACGGAGAAGCCGCGGGGCTCGGCGGCAAGAGGCCGGGCTCGGGAGTCGGAGGATGTGGGTTCTAATCCCGGCTCCGCCCCCTCGTCAGCCGGGTGACTCTGGGCCGGTCGCTCCGCTCCTCCGGGCCTCGGTGACCTCATCCGGAAGATGGGGGTGAAGACCGGGAGCCCCACGGGGGACCACCTGACCACCGTGTCTCCACCCCGGCGCTTAGAACGGTGCTCGGCACACAGCAGGCGCTTAAATACCCTTTTTATTATTATTATGAGAAGCCGACGGGGTTGGACGCTCACCGCCCTCATCCCCGTTTTGCGGAGGCGGGAACCGAGGCCCAGTGAAGCGACCTCCCCAAGGGCACACGGCGGAGAGGTGGAGGAGCCGGGATTAGAACCCGGGGCCTCCCGGCACGGCCCGGGCTCGTTTCCCGCAGGGAAACCGACGGCACGAGGGGAGAGGCCGGGGCGAGCGCTTGGCAGACGTTTCTTAAGCCGCAGCGCTCCGCTGTCCCGGACGAGGCTGCCGGTTCGCCCCGGGCAGGGAATGGCACCGTTTACTGCCGTATTATACTTTCCCAGGCGCTTGGTACAGTGCTCCGCGCACGCTTAAAAGCGCTCAGTACGACTCGACGAACCAATTTACTCCGGGAGGAAGGAAGAGATGTTCGAAGGCAAAATGAGAAGTCACTTGGCCCTAAAATGGGGATGAAGACCGCGAGCCTCCCTTGGGACAACCCGACTCCCCTGGGTCTACCCCGGCGCTTAGAACAGTGCTCGGCACATAGTAAGCGCTTAATTAACAGATGCCAACATTATTATTATTAGGGGGAAGAGGGCGGGGCCCGGGAGCCAGAAGGACCCGGGTTCTAATCCCGGCCCCGCCACTTGTCCGCTGGGCGACCCTGGGCAAGTCACCTCTCTTCTCCGGGCCTCGGTTACCCCATCTGTAAAATGGGGGTGAAGACCGTGCGCCCCGGGTGGGACGTGGGACTGTGTCCACCCTGATTAGCTTCTAATAATAATGCCGGTATCTGTTAAGCGCTTACTAGGTGCGGAGCCCTGTTCTGAGCGCTGGGGGAGAGACGGGGTCATCGGGTCGTCTCACGTGAGGCTCCCAGTGGACAGATGAGGTCACGGAGGCCCAGAGAAGGGAAGCGACTCGCCCACGGTCACGCAGCTGACGGGGGGGGGCAGGGCCGGGATCCGAACCCGGGACCGCCGACTCCCAGGCCCCGATAAATGCAGTCGAGTGGATGAATCCGCCCCAGCGCTTAGAGCGGCGCTTGGCCCGCGGCAGGCGCTTAACAAGTAATAGTAATAAAAACAATAATGTTGGTATCTGTTAAGCGCTTACTATGTGCCGAGCACCGTTCTAAGCGCTGGGGGAGACACGGGGGAGTCGGGTCGTCCCGCTGGGGGCTCCCGGTCTTCATCCCCATTTTCCAGATGAGGGAACTGAGGCACAGAGAAGTGAAGTGACTCGCCCACAGTCACCCAGCTGACAGGCGGCGGGGCTGGGATTCGAACTCATGACCTCTGACTCCAAAGCCCATGCTCTTTCCACTGAGCCACGCCGCTTTTATCTATACTGACGCTGCGGGTGCCCGCCTGCTTTTGTTTTGGGGTCCCTCTCCCCCGTTCGAGACGGCGAGCTCGCAGTCTCTGCTGCCCAAGTGGACTTTCCAAACGCTCTCTGCGCTCGGTAAGCGTTCAATAAGTACGACGGGGTGAATGAATGAACGAATCCTCAACTGACGGACGGGGCAGGGGAGGGGACGGGTTGGATTCTCTGCGCCGGTGAGCGCTCAGTAAGTACGACGGAACGAACGAACCAACGAATGAATCCGTTGACGGACGGGGCAGGGTCGCGCCGGACTGGATTCTTTGCGCCCGGTGAGCGTTCAGTAAGTACGACGGGAGGAACGAACGCACCCTCCGCCGACGGACGGGGCAGGGTCGGGCTGGATTCTCCGCGCCCGGTGAGCGTCCAATAAGTACGACGGAAGGAATAAGTGAACGAATCCTCCGCCGACGGACGGGGCAGGGTCGGGGACGGGACGGGCCGGATTCTCCGCGCCCGGTGAGCGCTCACTGAGTACGACGGAACGAACGAAGTGAACGAATCCCCCGCCGCCGGACGGGGCAGGTTCTCCGGGCCCAGCCGGGGCTCGAGAAATACGGTATTCTCTTCTGGGCGGGTCTCGGGAGGGAGAGACGGCGGCGGAGCAGAAGCTCGGGGTTCGTCACCTTATAAGGGGATGGGGGAGCGGGAGGGCAGAGGGAGGGCGGGAAGGGGCCCTGCCCGCCCGCCCGGGCCCGGGGGAGGAGGAAGTGCCCGCCGGCCCCGTTTCGGTTCCTTCTGAGGCCGGGCCTCCCCCCCCCCCCGAACTAGAGCGGGACGACCCCCCGCCCCCCAACCCCCTCGTCATCCCGCTGCGAAAACGTGCCACGGGGGAGGCCGGCGATCGCCGCAGGCCGAAGGGGGCCGGGGGGGGGGAGGGCAGAAAGGGGGTGAGGGGAAGGAGGAGGACTTGGGGGGACGGGGAGGGGTGCGAGACCCTGAGCCCGCTGTCGGCTCGGGATCGTCTCTATGGCCGTGTGGGACGTGCCGAGCGCTTAGTGTAGTGCTCTGCACACGGGAAGCGCTCAATAAATACTACTGAATGAATGAAGGGGGGGGTGGAGAAGAGGAGGGGCGTGGGGAGGAGGAGGGGGGTGAAGGGGGCGGGGAAGAGGAGGGGGGTGGGGGGGAATGGGGAAAAGGAGGGGTGTGGGGGGGATGGGGAAGAGCAGGGGGGTGGGGAGGGTGAGGAAGGGGGGGGTGAAGGGGGTGGGGAAGAGGAGGGGGTGGGGAAGGTGAGGAAGAGCGGGGGGTGGGGGAATGGGGAAGAGGAGGGGGGTGGGGAGGGTGAGGAAGAGCAGGGGGGTGGGGGGATGGGGAAGAGCAGGGGGGTGGGGGGATGGGGAAGAGGAGGGGCGTGGGGGGATGGGGAAGAGGAGGGGCGTGGGGGGATGGGGAAGAGGAGGGGCGTGGGGAGGGTGAGGAAGAGCAGGGGGTGGGGGGGATGGGGAAGAGGAGGGGGGTGGGGGGGTGGGGAGGGTGAGGAAGAGGAGGGGCGAGAGGGGAATGAGGAAGAGGAGGTTGTGAAGGGGGTGGGGGCGGATGCGTATGGGCGAGGGGGATGTTCTCCAGGCCTACCGCTCCTTCACCCGCCCCCCCCCCCCCGCAGCCCTCCTCTTCTCCAACCTGCCCCAGCTGCCCCTCTGCTCCCTGCCCCAACTGCCCCTGTCCCAGAAGCCCCCGCGCCCCCCTGCCCCAGCCCTGCCCGTCCTGCCCCTGTCCCAGAAGCCTCTGCGCCCCCTGGCCCAGAGCCCCCGGGCCTCCTGCCCCTGCCCTTCCTGCCCCAGAAGCCCCCGCGCCCCCTGCCCCAGCTGCCCCCGTCCCAGCAGCCCCCGCGCCCCCTGCCCTGCCCGTCCTGCCCCTTCCCGGCAGCCCCCGCGCCCCCTGCCCCTGCCCACTGGGCCGTCCCAGCAGCCCCCGCGCCCCCTGCCCCGTCCCGGCAGCCCCCGCGCCCCCGCCCTGCCGCGTCCCCTTACCCGGTGCCACAGTCCACCACACAGGCCGGCAGCCGCCCCGCCATGTTCCCGCCTCCTGGGCCTTCCTGCTCCCGAAGCCTGGGCCGCCGCCGCCGCCGTTCCGGGGCTGAGGCGAGTCGTGTGGGCCGCCCGGCGACAGGACCATCCGCGGGCGGGGCCCCAACCAGCCGCCACCGCCCTCCTCCCGCCCCTCCCGCCTACGCTTCCGCAACACGCTCCGCCCGCCCGCCCGCCCGGCGGGGAGGCCAGGGGCCGGACCCGCCCTCCTCAAGATGGCCGCTCCCCCCCCTTCCCCGTCAACGCCGACTCGCCAGGGCGCATGCGCGGCACGCGCTCCGCTCCTGCCTCCCCCCGGGGGGAACCTAGCGACTGAGCATGCGCAAAGCAACGGGGCCGCCCCACCTCCTCCCCCCGGAAAGCCTAGTGGCGACTGAGCATGCGCAAAGCAACGGCACCGCCCCACCACCTCCCTCCGGAAACCTTAGTGGCGACTGAGCATGCGCAAAAGAACGGGCCCGCCCCCACCTCCCCCCGGAAAGCCTAGTAGCGACTGAGCATGCGCGGAGATGGGGGGGGGAGGGGGCCGCGCCCCTCTCCTTCCTCCACCCCACAACCCCGCCGCTTGGGCCTGCGACTGAGCATGCGCGGCCCGACGCGGGTGAGGCGCGCGCCTCTCCTTTTATTCATTCATTCAGTCAGTCAATCGTATTTATTGAGCGCTTACGGTGTGCAGAACGCTGGACTAAGCGTTTGGAATGGACAATTAGGCAACGCAGAGAGACGATCCCTGCCCAACGACGGGCTCGCGGCCTAAGGGGGGGGTAAGATGGACGGCAGTACGAGCGCCACCTCCACGCCGAGAAGCCTAACGATTGGAGACGCGGGGGCGCGCCGGAAGCCTAGCGACTGAGCATGCGCGGGGTGGCAGGGGCGCGCCCTTCCTCCTCCACCCCCCCCCCCACAGAAATCCTAACGACTGAGCATGCGCAAGAACGCGGGGTCGCTCCCCTCTCCCTACTCCTTCCTCCTTTCTTCTTAAGCAAAGCGCCTGAGCATGCGCGGGGGGACGAGGGGGCGACTTCCCCCCCCACCCTCCGATAACTGAGCATGCGCAGGTAGACGAGGGCGCGATCCTCTGCTAACTGAGCATGCGCGGGGGGACGAGGGTGCGATTCCCCCCACCCTCCGGTAATTGAGCATGCGCAGGTAGACGAGGGCGCGATCCTCTGATAACTGAGCATGCGTGGGGGGGGGCGAGGGCGCGATTAACCCCCTCCCTTTAACTGAGCATGCGCAGGGAGACAAGGGCGGGATCCTCCTGATAACTGAGCCTGCGCGGGGGGCGGGGGGGAAACGAGGGCGCGATCCTCCCCCCCGCCTTTTCCGATAACTGAGCATGCGCAGAGAGACGAGGGCTCGATTTCCCCCCCCCCTCCGAATACTGAGCATGCGCAGGGAGACGAGGGCTTGATTCCCCCCCCTCCGATAACTGAGCATGCGCGGAAGGCCTGCCCCCTCCCACCTCACACCCTCATTCATTCATTGACTCATTCAATCGTATTAATGGAGCGCTTACTATATGCAGAGCACTGTACTAAGCGCTCGGGAAAGTATAATACTAAAGTACCAGAGTCAAGAGTGTCAATGCTGGCCCACAACCAACTCACAGTCTAGAACTAGCTCTCTTTCCCTAAGCAGCGCGGCTCAGTGGATAGAACCCGGGCTGGGGAGACAGAGGTCATGGGTTCGAATCCCGACCCCTGCCACTTGTCAGCTGGGTGACTGTGGGCAAGCCACTTCATAATAATAATAATAATGTTGGTATCTGTTAAGCGCTTACTATGTGCAGAGCACCGTTCTAAGCGCTGGGGGAGACACAAGGGAGTCAGGTTGTCCCACGTGGGGCTCACAGTCTTCATCCCCATTTTACAGATGAGGGAACTGAGGC
The DNA here is from genome assembly GCF_004115215.2 of Ornithorhynchus anatinus. Classification (NCBI taxonomy): domain Eukaryota; kingdom Metazoa; phylum Chordata; class Mammalia; order Monotremata; family Ornithorhynchidae; genus Ornithorhynchus; species Ornithorhynchus anatinus. The sequence goes on along the minus strand of NC_041728.1, from coordinate 183,093,847 downwards.
CCAGAGAAGTGAAGTGACTCGCCCACAGTCACCCAGCTGACAAGTGGCAGAGCTGGGATTCGAACCCATGACCTCTGACTCCAAAGCCCAGGCTCTCAGTAGTGACCTCATCTGGAAAATGGGGATGAAGACCGGGAGCCTCACGCGGGACAACCCGATGACCCCGTATCTCCCCCAGCGCTTAGAACGGTGCTCTGCCCATAGGAAGCGCTTAACAAATACCAACATTATGATTATTATTCTCTGGGCCTCAGTGACCTCATCTGTAAAATGGAGATTAATTGTGAGTCTCCCGTGGGCCAACCTGACGACCCTGTATCTCCCCCAGCGCTTAGAGCAGTGCTCTGCACGTAGTAAGCGCTTAACAAATACCGACATTATCATTAGTTGTAGTAAAACACGATCCCTGCCCTCAAGGAACTGACAGTCTACGGCGTGCAGAGCTCTGTACTGAGCGCTTAGGAGAGCACAATAAAGTTAGTAGACAGGATCTCTGCCCCCGAAGAGTTGGCCAGCCACATTGTTCAGAGCATCGTAATATTAAATTTGTTAAGCACTCATTCATCCAAATGTATTTATTGAGCGCTTCCTGCGTGCAGAGCACTGCACGAAGCGCTCGGAGAGTCCAATTCAGCAACAAAGAGAGACAATCCCTGCCCACACCGGGCTCACGGTCTAGACGGGGGGAAGAGAGGCATCAAAACAAGTTAAACAGGCACCGCCAGGCACTGTATTAAGCGCTGGGGTGGATCCAAGATAATCAGGTTGGACACGGTCCCTGCCCCACACGGGGCTCACGGTCTTCACCCCCACTTTACAGATGAAGTAACTGAGGCCCAGAGAAGTGAAGCCACTCGCCCAAGGTCAGACAGCAGACAAGGGGCGGAGCCGGGATTAGAACCCAGGTCCTTCTGACTCCCGGGCCCGGGCTCTGTCCGCTACGCCCCGCTGCTTCTAATGATTGTGTTATTTGTTAAGTTTGAGTCTTCGTAGAGACAATCCCTACCCTCAAGGAGCTTCGATTCTACTATGTGCAGAGCACTATACTGAGCACTTGGGAGAGGATGGCAGAGCTAGTACATTCAATCCTATTTATCGAGCGCTTACTGTGCGCAAAGCACTGTAATAATGTTGGTATCTGTTAAGCGCTTACCATGTGCAGAGCGCTGTTCTAAGCGCTGGGGTAGACACAAGGGAATCAGGTCGTCCCACGTGGGGCTCACGGTCTTCATCCCCGTTTTACAGATGAGGGAACCGAGGCCCAGAGAAGTGAAGCGACTCGCCCACAGTCACACAGCTGACAAGCGGCGGAGCCGGGATTCGAACCCATGACCTCTGGCTCCAAAGCCCGGGCTCTTTCCACCGAGCCACGCTGCTTCTCTGTATTGAGCGCTCGGGCCGGTACGATATAACAACTGACAGGCGCACTCCTGCCCGCAGCGGGCTCACAGGCTAGAGTAAGAGGTCACCAACCCTGCCTTCAAGAAGCTGACGGTCGCGTGGCGGCTCAGTGGAAAGAGCACAGGCTTGGGGGGGGTCAGAGGTCACGGGTTCTAATCCTGGCTCCGCCACTTCCTTCATTCAATAGTATTCATCGAGCGCTTCCTATGTGCAGAGCAGCGGACTAAGCGCTCGGAATGGACAATTCGGCAACGGATAGAGACCGTCCCCGCCCACTGACGGGCTCACGGTCTCATCGGGGGAGACGGACGGACAAAGACAATAGTAATAAATAGAATCGAGGGGATGGACATCTCATTAACAAAATAAAGAGGGTAATAAAAAATCTATACCGATGAGCGGAGGAGCAGAGTGCCGAGGGGAAGGGAGAGGGGGAGGAGCGGAGGGAGAGGGGGGAAAAGGGGGCTTAGCTGAGGGGAGGGGAAGGGGGAGCAGAGAGGGAGCAGAGGGAAAAGGGGAAGCTCGGGGTGGGAAGGCCTCCCGGAGGAGGTGAGCTTCAAGTAGGGATTCGAAGAGGGGAAGAGAACGAGTTCGGCGGAGGCGAGGAGGGAGGGCCTTCCGGGACCGCGGGAGGACGAGGGCCGGGGGTCGACGGCGGGACGGGCGAGACCGGGGGACGGCGAGGAGGCGGGCGGCGGAGGAGCGGAGCGGGCGGGGTGGTCGGTGGAAAGAGAGAAGGGAGGAGAGGTAGGAAGGGGCGAGGTGACGGACGGCCTCGAAGCCCAGAGTGAGAACTTTTTGTTTCGTACGGAGGTCGACGGGCAACCCCTGGAGGTTTTTGAGGAGGGGAGTGACGGGCCCAGAGCCTTTCTGCGGGAAGACGAGCCGGGCGGCGGAGCGAAGGATAGACCGGAGCGGGGCGAGAGAGGAGGAAGGGAGGTCCGAGAGCAGGCCGACACGGTAATCCAGCCGGGATATTTTGTGAACTGTGTGACTTTGAGCAGGTCATTTCACTCCTCTGGGCCTCAGTGACCTCATCTGGAAAATGGGGATGAAGACTGTGAGCCCCACGGGGGACGACCTGATTCCCCTGTGTCTACCCCAGCGCTTAGAACGGTGCTCGGCACCTAGTAAGCGCTTAACAGATACCAACATCACGATTATTATTACCGTGTGCGGAGCACCGTACTGAGCGCTTGGGAGAGGAGAACAGAGTTATAAACGCTGGAAAAAGCGCTCGGGAGAGTACGATATAACCACAGACAGACACATTCCTGCCCACAGCGGGCTCACGGTCTAAAGTAAGTAGCCGCCAACCCCGCCTTCGAGGAGCCGACGTTCTACCCTGCGCAGGGCACTGGACTGAACGCTTGGACTTCCCCCTTCTAGACCGTGAGCCCGTCGTTGGGCCGGGACGGTCTCCACCTGTGGCCGAATTGGACTTTCCAAGCGTTTAGTCCAGTGCTCTGCACCCAGTAAGCGCTCGACAAATACCACCGAATGAGTGACTTGAAAGGGCGAAGGCGGCTTTCCAACGCCGCTCAGAAATCGGCAAATATCGGTCAGTTAACGAGACGCCACCGTCATTATCGAGAAAGTCAGCTCGATTGGCGGGTGCCTTTTGGAAGGCGGGAACGAGCACGGGTTGTTTATCGTCATTATAATCATCATCGTTAATTAGTGTTATTGGTTTGGCCGACGTGAGGAGAAGCAACATGACCCAAAGGCTAAAGGCCAGGCCCGGGAGTCAGAGGCCTGGGTTCAAATCTGTGAACGAGACCGTGAGCCTCACGTGGGACAATCTGATGACCCTGTCTCTCCCCCAATGCTTAGAACGGTGCTCGGCACCTAGTGAGCGCTTAACAAATACCAAATTATTATTAATTACAATTAATTAATAATAATAATAATAATTTTGGTATTTGTTAAGCGCTCACTAGGTGCCGAGCACCGTTCTAAGCGCTGGGGTAGACAGAGGGGAATCAGGATGTCCCACGTGGGGCTCACAGTCAATCCCCATTTTCCAGATGAGGTCACTGAGGCACAGAGAAGTCAAGTGACTCGCCCACAGTCACAAAGCTGACAGGTGGCCGAGCCGGCATTCGAACCCATGACCTCTGACTCCAAAGCCCATGCTCTTTCCACTGAGCCACGCTGCTTCTCTATTATTATTATTTTTATTAAATCCCGACTCCGCCGTCGACCTGCTGTGTGACCTTGGGCAAGTCGCTGCTCTGTGCCTCAGTTCCCTCCTCTGTAAAACGGGGATTCATTCAATAGTATTTATTGAGCGCTTACCATGTGCAGAGCACTGTACTAAGCGCTTGGAATGGACAAATCGGCAGCAGATAGAGACGGTCCCTGCCCTTTGACGGGCTGAAGACCGGGAGCCCCACGTGGGACAACCTGATGACCTTGTATCTACCCCAACGCTTAGTACAGCACCTGGCACAGAGTAGGCGCTTAGCAAATACCAAGAAAAAAAATGAGGGAGAGGAGCCCGGGCGCTTGGACGTGCAGGACGATGCCAGTCCGGCGGGAACGTCCGACGTCGGAAGGAGAACGGAGTCGCCGACGGCGGATGGAGAGAGGGAGGGAGGAGAGAGAGGCCACGAGGCAGCGTGGCTCGGTGACAAGAGCCCGGGCCTGGGAGTCCGGGGTCGTGGGTTCGAATCCCGACTCCGCCACTCGTCAGCCGTGTGACCACGGGCGAGTCACTTCACTTCTCTACGCCTCGGTCACCTCATCTGGGAAATGGGGATTAAAACTGGGAGCCCCACGGGGGACAACCTGTTTACCTTGTATCTACCCAGCGCTCAGAACAGTGCTCGGCACCTAGTAAGCGCTCCACACATACCAAATGAGGACTATTATTTCGAGGAAACTGAGAACGGCGAGTTGAAGGCAGTCGCGGCAAACCCTTGCGGCGATAACGCAAGTTGATTTTCATTCATTCGACGGTATCGACTGAGCGCTCACTAGGTGCAGAGCACTGGACTGAGCGCTTGGAATGGACAATTCGGCAACAGAGAGAGACGATCCCGAGGTAAAGATATTTCGCCATCATAATGGAGCCTAGGAAGTCTCCGGTCCTACTATGAATATTTCAGTAAAGCGATTTAGCTCCCTGATGCCTGCCGGGGTCTTCCCCCCGAAAAACACTTATTCGAAAATTCCCCTGACGGCCCATCTTGACAAAAGGGTGATCGTCTCGAGGGCCCATCTTGTCTTCTAGAGGTTTCACTTCCCCCGAAAGGAAACCGATAATAATGTTGGTATTCGTTAAGCGCTCGCTACGTGCCGAGCACCGTTCTAAGCGCTGGGGGAGATACCGGCTCGTCGGGTCGTCCCGCGTGAGGCTCCCAGTCTTCATCCCCATTCGACAGATGAGGTCACCGAGGCCCGGAGAAGTGAGGTGACTGGCCCACGGTCACCCAGCTGACAAGTGGCCGAGCTGGGATTCGAACCCGTGACCGCCGACTCCCAAGCCCGGGCTCTTCCCACTGAGCCGCGCTAATCAATCCAATCCCTCTTCATCGAGTGCTTACCGCGGCCTGAGAGTCAGAAGGACCTGGGTTCTAATCCCGGCTCCGCCACCCGTCTGCCGTGTGACCTGGAGACAGTCACTTCGCTTCTCCGGGTCTCGGTTTCCTCGTCCGAGAAGAGGGGGATTAAACAACTCCCCTCCCTCCGACATGGATAATAATCTTAACGATAATTGTGGTTTGGGTCAAGCGCTTACTAAGTGCCAGACACTATACTAAGCGCTGGGGGAGATGCAAGTAAATCGGGTTTGGACACGGTCCCTGTCCCGCATGGGACTCACAGTCTTCATCCCCATTTCACAGATGAGGGAACAGAGGCCCGGAGTAGAGAATAATTATAATAATGTCGGGGTTTGTTAAGCGCTTACTGTGTGCCACGCACTGTTCTAAGCGCCGGGGGAGATCCAAGGTCATCGGGTCGTCCCACGTGAGGCTCACGGTCTTCATCCCCATTGTGCAGATGAGGAAACCGAGGCCCAGAGAAGCGAAGCGACCCGCCCAAGGCCACACGGCGGAAAAGTGGCAGAGCCGGGATTAGAACTCATGACCTTCCGGCCTCCGGGCCCGTGCCCTAATAATAACGATTGCGGTACTTGTTAGGCGCTGACTACGTGCCAAGCACTGCACTAAGCGCTGGGGGAGAGGCAGCATATTAGGTTGGACACCATCCCAAGCCCCTCGTGGGGCTCACGGACTCCATTTCCCCTATTTTACAGCTGAGGCCCAGAGAAGTGAAGTGACTCACCCAAGGTCACACAGCCGACAAGCGGCAGAGGCGGGATTAGAACCCAGGACCTCTGACTCCCAAGCCCGGGCTCTTGCCGCTAAGCCACGCCGCTCTAATCCACGACACCATGCAGCTTCTGAGAGTCCCGCGCGGGACGGAGGCCGAGTCCAGCCTGACGGTCCTATATCTACTCCGGGGCTCCGCAGCGTGGCTCATAATAATAATGTCGGTATCTGTTAAGCGCTCACTACGTGCCGAGCACTGTTCTAAGCGCTGGGGGAGAGACAGGGTGATCGGGCGGTCCCGCGCGAGGCTCCCGGTCTTCGTCCCCGTTTCACAGATGAGGTCACCGGGGCACCGAGAAGTGAAGCGACCTGCCCAAAGTCACCCAGCTGACAAGGGGCAGAGGCGGGATGTCGTCATCGATCCATCTATACTACTTATTGAGCGGTTCCCGTGCGCCGAGGACTGTACTAAGCTCTTGGGAGAGTCCATTAGAAGCGGCGTCACCTAGAGGCTAGAGCCCGGGCCTGGGAATCGGAGACCTGGGTGCAAATCCCAGCGCCACCTGCCGGGTGACCTTGGGCGAGTCACTTCTCTGAGCCTCAGTGACCTCATCTGGAAAATGGGGATGAAGAGCGGGAGCCCCCCGGGGGACGGGGACTGCGTCCAGCCTGTTCAGCTTCTAAGCAGCGCGGCTCAGTGGAAAGAGGCCGGGCTTGGGAGTCAGAGGTCACGGGTTCGAATCCCGGCTCTGCCCCCTGGCAGCTGGGTGACCGTGGGCGAGTCGCTTCGCTTCTCTGGGCCTCAGTGGCCTCATCTGGAAAATGGGGATGAAGACCGGGAGCCCCACGGGGGGCCAACCCGATGACCCCGTATCTCCCCCAGCGCTTAGAACGGTGCTCGGCACATAGTAAGCGCTTAACGGATACCAACATTATTATTATTATTATTATTATTATTATTACCTACCTAGAGTTGGTCGACGCACCCCCCGACCACGCCGAGATTACAGTCTAGAAGGAATCATCGTCGTCAAGGGTATTTATGGAGCGCTTACGGTGTGCAGAGCACTGTACTAAACGCTTGGGAGAGACCAGAGTTGGTAGGTATGGTCATTCATTCATTCAATCGTGTTTATAAGAATCATAATGATGACGATGGCATTTGTTACGCGCTTATTATGTGCAAAGCGCTGTTCTAAGCACTGGAGGGGAGAGAAGCCGCGTGGCTCAGTGGGAAGAGCACGGGTTTAGGAGTCAGAGGTCTTGGGTTCTAATCCCGGCTCCTCCCCCTGTCAGCTGTATGACCCTGGGCAAGTCACTTCACTTCTCCCGTCAAAGGGCAGGGACCGTCTCTATCTGTTGCCGACTTGTTCATTCCAAGCGCTCAGTCCAGTGCTCTGCACATAGGAAGCGCTCAATAAATACTATTGAATGAATGAATGAATTCTCTTGAGAAGCAGCGTGGCTCAGTGGAAAGAGCCCGGGCTTGGGAGTCAGAGGTCATGAGTTCAAATCCCGGCTCTGCCACTTGTCAGCTGGGTGACTGTGGGCGAGTCCCTTCACTTCTCGGTGCCTCAGTTCCCTCATCCGTAAAATGGGGATTAAGACCGGGAGCCTCACGTGGGACAACCCGATGACCCCGTATCTCCCCCAGCGCTTAGAACGGTGCTCGGCACATAGGAAGCGCTTAACAAATACCAACATTATTATTATTATTATTATTCTCTGTGCCTCAGTTACCTCATCTGTAAAAGGGGGATTAAAACTGTGAGCCTCACGTGGGACAACCCGATGACCCTGGCTCTCCCCCAGCGCTTAGAACGGTGCTCTGCACATAGGAAGCGCTTAACAAATACCAACGTTATTACTTCACTTCTCGGTACCTCAGTGACCTCATCTGGAAAATGGGGATGAAGACTGTGAGCCCCATGTGGGACAACCTGATCACTTTGTATCCCCCCCCCCCCGCCCCGCGCTTAGAACAGTGCTCTGCACATAGGAAGCGCTTAACAGAAACCAACTTTTTTTATGCAAGGTCATCAGGTTGTCGCACGTGGGGCTCACAGTCTTCATCCCCATTTTACAGATGAGAGAACTGAGGGCCAGAGAAGTGACGTGACTCGCCCAAAGTCACACAGCTGACAAGCGGCGGAGCCGGGATTGGAACCCATGACCTCTGACTCCCAAGCCCGGGCTCTTGCCCCTGAGCCACGCTGCTTACTATGTGCAGAGCACTGGACTGAATGCTTGGAAAGCACCATGTGGCCATGTGCCATGCCCACAACGAACTTATTGCTTAGAGAGAGAGACAGGCATTAATAATAATAATAATAATGATGTTGGTATCTGTGAAGCGCTTACTATGTGCCCAGCACCGTTCTAAGCGCTGGGGTAGATACAGGGGAATCAGGTTGTCCCACGTGAGGCTCACAGTTAATCCCCATTTTACAGATGGGGTAACTGAGGCCCAGAGAAGTTAAGTGACTTGCCCACAGTCACCCAGCTGACAGGTGGCAGAGCCGGGATTTGAACTCAGGCATTAATAGGACACTGTACTGGGCGCTTGGGAGAGTACGAGATCGGAAGCTCATTATGGGCAGAGGACGTGTCTGCCAATTTGGCCGTAACCTCCTCTCCCCCAGTGCCTAGTGGAGTGCTCTGCTCATGGTAAGCGCTCAATAAATACCACCGATCGATCGGCTGATCGATCGATCGGATACAAGAGAGTCGGCAGACCCGTCCTCTGCCCACCAGGAGCTTACAGTCGAGACGGGGAGACAGACATGAATAAAGCATTCATTTTTTCATTCAATCGTATTTACTGAGCGCTTACTCCGTGCAGAGCACCGTACGAGCAGAGCGTCGTACTCAGCGTTCCAGAGAGTACAGTACCAAAGAGTTGAGTCAATCGATCGATCGACCCTATTTCACTCAATTGTATTTATTGGGCGCTTTCTCTCTGCAGAGCACTGTACTAAGCGCTTCTCAATATTTACTGAGAAGCAGCTTGGCTTAATGGAAAGAGCGGGGGCTTGGGAGTCAGAGGTCGTGGGTTCGAATCCCGGCTCCGCCACCCGTCAGCTGGGTGACCTGGGACAAGTCACTTCACTTCTCTGGGCCTCAGTGACCTCATCTGGAAAATGGGGATGAAGACCGGGAGCCCCGCGTGGGACAACCTGATGACCTCGTATTCCCCCCTCAGCGCTTAGAACAGTGCTTGGCACATAGTAAGCGCTTAACAAATACCATCATTATTATTATTCTACTAAGCATTTGGGAAAATACAGAATAACCATAGGACAGATACATCCCTTGCCCACAGTTGTAAGCCCATCAGCGGGCGGGGACGGTCTCTATCTGTTGCCGAATTGTCCATTCCAAGCGCTCAGTACAGTGCTCTGCACATAGTGAGCGCTCAATAAATACTATTGAGTGAATGGACAGGGAGGCGGACACTAATTGAAATAAAGAAATGGGGGATGTGGACCTAAGCGGTGCGGGGCCGAGGGAGGGGGGATGAGGAAAGGGAGCGAGTCGGGGCGACGCCGAAGGGAGCGGGAGAAAAGGAGAGGAGGGCGCAGTCAGGGAAGGCTTCCTGGAGGAGGTGGGACCTCAGTAAGGCTTTGAGGGTGGAGAGAGAGGAATTGTCTGGTGGATTTGAGGCGGGAGGGCGTCCAGGCCAGAGGCGGGCCGGGGGGCCGGGGGTCGGAGGCGAGACCGAGGAGGCGGCGGGGCAGGGAGGAGGCCGGCACGGGAGGAGCGGAGCGTGCGGCCCAGGGTGGAGGAGGAGGAGGAGAGCGGCCGGGGGAGGAGGCGACGACTCGATGGACGCCTTTAAGGAAGACGCCTTTGGAGAAGCAGCCTTTGGAGAAGCAGCGTGGCTCAGTGGAAAGAGCCCGGGCTCTGGAGTCAGGGCTCATGAGTTCGAATCCCAGCTCTGCCACTCGTCGGCTGGGTGACCGTGGGCGAGTCGCTTCACTTCTCTGGGCCTCAGTTCCCTCATCCGTCAAATGGGGATGAAGACCGGGAGCCCCACGTGGGACGACCCGATCCCCCTATGTCTCCCCCGGCGCTTAGAACGGTGCTCGGCACGTAGTGAGCGCTTGACAGATACCAACATTATTAAAGCCGACGGTGACGGGTTTCTGTTTAATATGGAGGTGGATGGACAACCCCTGGAGGTTTTTGAGGAGCGGGGAGACGTGGCCTCAGTATTTCTGGTAGAAAAATGGTGCGGGCAGCAGAGTGAAGCGTGGACCGGAGCGGGGAGAGACGGGAGGCCGGGAGGTCGGCCGGGAGGTCGATCCGGTAATGGAGGCGGGAGAGGGGAAGGTGGCGTTCTCCTAAAGCTCCTCTCTCTCTCATTCAACTCACTATTCAATCCATCACTAAATCCTGTCGGTCCCCCCTTGGCAACATGGCTAAAGTCCACTCTTCCTCTCCATCCGAACGGCTACTACGTTAATTCGATCGGTCATCCTCTCCCGCCTGGATGACTGGATCAGCTTCCTGGCCGACCTCCAGGCCTCCTCGCTCTCCCCGATCCAGTCCACCCTTCACTCTGCTGCCCACATCATTTGTCTACAGAAACGCTCGGGACACGTCGCCCCGCTCCTCAAGATACTCCAGTGGTTGCCCAGCCACTTCCGCAGCAAACTAAATCTCACTATTTGGCTTCCAAGCCCCCCACGCCCCGGCGCCGTCCTCCCTCCCGTCCCTTCCGTCCTCCTCCGGCCCGGGCCGCACGCTCGGCTCCTCCGCCGCCGCTCGCCTCGTCCCCGGGCCTGCGGCTCGCCCGGCCCGCCGGAGACCCCGGGCCCACGTCCCGCCTCTGTCCCGGACGCCCTCCCTCCTCACATCCCACAGACGATGACTCTCCCCCCTCTTCCAGGCCTTCCTGCAGGCCCCCCTCCTCCCGGAGGCCTTCCCCGACCGCGCCCTCCTCTCCTCTCCTCCCGCTCCCTTCCGCGTCGCCCCGACTCGCCCCCTTTCTTCGTCCCCCGTCCCGGCCCCTCTGTTTTTGCGTACGCACCCGTCACCTTATTTATTTCTCTTCGTGTCCGTCTCCCCCTCGCTAGACTGTCAGTTCGTTGAGGACAGGGAATGCATCTGTTTATTGTAGTGTCGTCCCCTCCCAAGCGCTCAGCACAGCGCTCCGCACACGGTAGGTGCTCAATAAATACGATTGAATGAATGAATGAACGTGGTAGCACTTTGGATGGAGGGGAGAAGGTGGATTTTCACATCGGTGAGAAGCAGCGCAGGTCAGTGGAAAGAGCCCGGGCTGGGGAATCAGAAGTCATGGGTTCAAATCTCGACTCAGCCGCTCGTCAGCCGTGTGACTTTGGGTAAGTCATTTCGCTTCTCTGTGCCTCAGTTCCCTCCTCTGTAAAATGGGGGCGAAGACTGTGAGCCCCACGTGGGACCACCTGATCACCTCGTATCCTCTCCAGCGCCTAGAGCAGCGCTTTGCACATAGTAAGCGCTTAACAAATGCCATCATCGTTATCATTTTTACTGTGATTTCTCTGGGCTTCGGTGACCTCATCTGTAAAATGGGGATTGAGAGTGTGGACGGGGACTGCCTCCGATCTGAATGACTTCTATCTACTCCAGCTCTTAGAACAGTGCTTGACACATAGTAAGCGTAATGGGGATGAAGACTGTGAACCCCAAGCAGGACAGGGACTCTGTCCAACCTGATTAGCTTGGCTCCACCCCAGCGTTTAGCAAAGGGCCTGGCACATGGTAAACACTTAACAAATACGACATACAAAATAGAGTGCTTTCTCCAAGGGCGTAAAGGGCACATAATAATAATAATAATGTTGGTATTTGTTAAGCGCTTACTATGTGCAGAGCACTGTTCTAGGCGCCGGGGGAGATTCAGGGTCATCGGGTTGTCCCACGGGAGGCTCCCAGTAAATCCCCATTTTACAGATGAGGTCACTGAGGCCCAGAGAAGCGAAGTGACTCGCCCACAGTCACACAGCTGACAAGCGGCAGATCCGGGATTCGAACCCATGGCCTCTGACTCTAAGTGCGAGGGCAATGCAGGGCGGGGGGGAGGAGGGCTTAGTCGGGGAAGGCCTCTTGGGGGAGGTGGGATTTTTTTGGAGGCGTTTGAAGGTGGGGTGAGCGGCGGGAGTGGAGACCCAGGAGAGGGGGTGGAGGGAGGGCGAAGGGAGGGAGGAGAGAGAAAGAGAGAGAAAAAGAGAGTGTGAGAGGAAAGAGAGAAAAGAGGGAGAGAAAAGAGAGAGTGTGTGAGAGAAAAAGAGAAAAGAGAGGGTGATAAAAGGGAGTGTGTGAGAGAAAAGAGAGAAAAAAGAGAGGGAGAGGAAAGAGAATGTATGAGAGAAAGAGAGAGAGAAGAGAGGGCGATAAAAGAGTGTGTGAGAGAAAAGAGGAGGAGAAAAGAGAGGATGATGAAAGAGAGTGGCTGAGAGGAAAGAGAAAAGGGGGAGAGAAAAGAGTGTGTGAGAGAAAAAGAGAGGGAAAAGAGAGGGTGATAAAAGAGTGTGTGAGAGGAAAGAGAGAAAAAAGAGGATGGTAAAAGAGAGTGTGCCAGAGGAAAGAGAGAAAAAAGAGAGGGAGAGGAAAGAGAGTGGATGAGAGAAAGAGAGAGAGAAAAGAGGCTGATAAAAGAGTGTGGGAGAGGAAAGAGAAGAGGGAGGAAAAAAGAGTGTGTGAGAGAAAAAGAGAGAGAAAAGAGAGGGTGATAAAAAAGTGTGTGAGAGGAAAGAGAGAAAAGAGAGGATGATAAAAGAGTGTGTGAGACAGAGGAAAGAGTGTGTCTGTGAGAGACAAGAGTGAGAGAGAGAGAGAGTATATGAGAGAGAAAGAGAGAAAAGAGAGGGAGAGAAAAGAATGTGTGAGAGAAAGTGAGCGAAGAGAGAGAAAAGAGAGTGTGTGAGAGAGAGGAGAGGAAAGAGGGAGAGAAAAGTGTGTTTGAGAGAGACAAGAGAGGGAGAGAAAAGAGAGAGTGTGAGAGAGAATGAGAGAAGAGAGAGAAAAGAGAGTATGAGAGACAGAAGAGAGGAAGAGAAAAGAGAGAGAATGTGTGAGAGAGAGGGGAAAGAGAGAAAGAAAAGAGGGATAGAAAAGTGTGTCTGAGAGAGACAAGAGAGGGAGAGAAAAGACAGAGAAGTTGTGAGAGAGGGAGAAAAGAGAGGAAAAGACAGCGAGTGTGTGAGAGAGGAAAGAGAAAAGAGGGAGAGAAAAGAGAGTGTCTGAGTGAGACAAGAGAGGGAGAGAAAAGACGGAGAACCTGTGAGAGAGGGAGAAAAGAGAGTGTGAGAGAGACAGAAGAGAGAAAAGAGGGAGAGAAAAGAGTGTGTCTGAGAGAGACAAGAGAGGGAGAGAAGAGAGAGAGTGTGTAAGAAGGAGAGAGAGAAAGGGGAGGGAGAGAAAAGACAGTGTGTGTGAGAGAGGAAAGAGAGAAAAGAGGGAGGGAAAACAGTGCGTCTGAGAGAGACAAGAGAGGGAGAGAAGAGACGGAATGTGTAAGAGAGTGAGAGAGAGAACAGAGGGAAAAGGGAGTGTGAGAAAAGAAAGTGTGCGAGGCAGAGAGGAAAGAGAGAAAAAGGTGACAGAAAAGAAAGAGTATGTATGAGAGAGAAAAAAGAGAGAGTGTGAGAGAGAGAGAAAAGAGAGGGAAAGGAGAGTGTGTGTGAAAGAAAAGAGAGGATGGGAAAAGAGGGAGTGTGAGAGAGAGAAGAGAGAGAGAAAAGAGAGGGAAAGGAGAGTGTGTGTGAGAGCAAAGAGGATGGGAAAGGAGAGAGTGTGCGAGAGAGAAAAAAGAGGATGGGAAAGGAGAGAGTGTGTGAGAGAGAAAAAAGAGGATGGGAAAAGAGAGAGTGTGAGAGAGAAGGGAGAGAGAAAAGGGAGGGAAAGGAGAGTGTGTGTGAGAGAAAAGAGAGGATGGGAAAAGAGAGTGTGCGAGAGAGACAAAAGAGAGGGAAAAGAGAGTGTGTGAGAGAGAAAAGAGAGGATGGGAAAAGAGGGAGTGTGCCAGAGAGTGAAAAGAGAGTGAAAGGAGAGTGTGTGTGAGAGAAAAGAGAGGATGGGAAAAGAGGGAGTGTGTGAGAGAGAAAAGAGAGAGAGAAAAGAGAGGGAAAGGAGAGTGTGTGAGAGAGAAAAGAGAGGATGGGAAAGGAGGGAGAGGGTAAGAGAGAGAAAAGAAGAGAGAAAGAGAAAGTGTAAGAAAGTGTGGGAGAGAGAAAGGAGAGAGAAGAGAAGTAGGGAGGGGGCGGCGGGCCAGAAACGGGCCTCTTCTTGCTGGAGTCCGTCCAGCCGTGTGCCCGGCTCAATCGATGCTGCGATGCAGAGCCGCTCCAAAGGGGGCCGCAGGGCGAATGTCAATCAGTCGATCAATCAATGGCATTTATTGAGTACCTACTGTGTGCCGAGCACCGGGCTGACCCCTTGGGAGAGGACACTGTAACAGAGTCGGTAGAAACGTCCCATGCCCCCCACGAGCGTACGGTCCAGGGGAGGAGACACACATGAAAATTAATCGATCCATCTAGGGTATTTATGGAACGCTTACCGTGTGCAGAGCACTGGACTGAGCGCTGGGGAGGGCGCGGCACGACAGAGTTGGTAGGAAGGTTCCCCCGCCCGCGGTGATTTAATAAAAATTAGTAATGATAATAACGATGGCATTTGTTGAAGTGCTGACTATGGGGCGGGCCCCGTTCTAAGCCCTGAGGGATAATAACAATATTTTCACAAACAAATTGGTTTGGACGCAGCGCAATTATTATTATTATGGGATTTATGAAGCGCTTACTACGCACCAGGCACTGTATTACGCGGCGTGGCTCAGTGGCAAGAGCCCGGGCTTGGGAGTCAGAGGTCACGGGTTCGAATCCCGGCTCTGCCACTTGGCAGCCGGGTGACTGGGGGCGAGTCACTTCCCTTCTCTGGGCCTCAGTTCCCTCATCTGTGAAATGGGGATGAAGACTGGGAGCCTCACGTGGTCCCTGCCCTGTTCACTAAGGGGATGAGACTAATAAGGATGGTATTTGTTAATCGCTTACTAGGTGCCAGGCACTGCTCTAAGCGCTGGACTGTACTAAGCACTCCCCTCTCTCCCAGGTCTGTGTCTTTCCACTTGGCCACAGGTACTCAGTAAACGCCACGGATCCAAGTCTAATTTCCCCGGTTAGAGGGGATCCAGATTCTTCTGTTGCCGAATTGTCCATTCCAGGCGCTTAGTCCAGTGCTCTGCACACAGTAAGCGCTCAATAAAGCGAAGCAGCGTGGCTCAGTGGAAAGAGTCCGGGCTTGGGAGTCAGAGGTCATGGGTTCTAATCCCCGCTCTGCCGCTTGTCAGCTGGGTGACCTTGGGCGAGTCACTTCCCTTCCTCTGGGCCTCAGTGACCTCATCTGGAAAATGGGGATGAAGACCGGGAGCCCCACGGGGGCCGACCCGATTCCCCTGTGTCTCCCCCAGCGCTTGGAACGGTGCTCGGCACATAGTAAGCGCTTAACAGATACCAACATTATTATTATTATTATTAATAATACTAAGCGCTGAGGTAGATACAAGCAAATTGAGTTGGCTACAGTCCCTGTCCCACGTGGGGTGCACAGTCTGTACCCCCATTTTCCAGATGAGGGAACTGAGGCCCAGAGAATAATAATAATGATAATGATGGTATTTGTTAAGTGCTGACTATGTGTCAGGCCCCGTTCTAAGCCCTGAGGGAGATACAAGACGATAATAATAATAATAATATTATTACAAACAAAACGGGTTGAACACAGTACAATTATTATTATAATCGTGGTATTTATGAAGCGCTTACTATGCGCCAAGCACTGTACTAAACGCTGAGGTGGATACAAGCAAATCGAGTTGGACACCGTCCCCGTCCCCCGTGGGGCGCACGGTCTCCATCCCCATTTTACAGATGAGGGAACTGAGGCCCAGAGAAGTGAAATGACTCGGCCAAGGTCACCCAGCGGATACGTGGCGGAGCGGGGATTAGATTGGAGCGCTTACTTGGTGCAGAGCAGTGTATTAAGCGGTTGGGAGAGGACAATCTAGCAGAGTGGGTAGACACGTTCCCTGCCCACAGTGGTTTCACAATAATTAGCAACAATAATGATAATAATTTTAATGTTGGTATTTGTTTAGCGCTTACTATGTGCGGAGCACTGTTCTAAGCGCTGGGGGAGATACAGGGTCATGAGGGTGTCCCTCGCGAGGCTCCCAGGCTTCATCCCCATTTTCCAGATGAGGGGACTGAGGCCCAGAGAAGTGAAGTGACTCGCCCACAGTCACCCAGCCGACAAGGGGCGGGGCCGGGATTCGAACCCGTGACCTCTGACTCCCAAGCCCGGGCTCTTTCCCCTGAGCCGCGCTGCTTCCCTAATAATGATTTCGGAGAAGCAGCCTGGCCGAACGGATAGAGCGCCGGCCTGAGAGTCAGGAGGTCTAAACCCGGCTCTGCCGCTCGTCTGCCGGGTGACCCTGGGCAAGTCCCTTAGCGGCACGAGCCCGGGCTTGGGAGTCAGAGGACGTGGGTTCGAATCCCTGCCCTGCCACCTGTCTGCTGTGTGCCCTTGGGTAAGTCCCGTCACTTCTCTGGGCCTCAGTTCCCTCCTCTGGAAAATGGGGATGAAGACCGTGAGCCCCACGTGGGGCGACCCGATGACCCTGTCTCTCCCCCGGCGCTTAGAACGGTGCTCGGCACATAGCGAGCGCTTCACAGATACCATCTTTACCGTTATTATTCTCCGTGCCTCAGATCTCTCATCTGTAAAACGGGGATTAAGATTGTGAGCCTTACAGGGGAGGTAATCTTGCGCGGTGGATAGAGCAGGGACCTGGGAGTCGGAAGGTCATGGGTTCGAAGCCCGGCTCTGCCACTTGTCTGCCGGGTGACCTTGGGCAAGTCCCTCACTTCTCCGGGCCTCAGTTCCTTCATCTGTGAAATGGGGAGTGAGACTGTGAGCCCCTCGTGGGCCAGGGACTGTGCCCAATCCTATTTGTTTGTAATGATAATAAAATGATGGTGTTTGTTAAGCGCTTACTATGTGCCGAGCACTGTTCTAAGCTCTAGGGTAGATACAGGGTGATGGGGTTGTCCCCCGTGGGGCTCACGGTCTTCACCCCCATTTTACAGACAAGGGAACTGAGGCCCAGGGAAGCGAAGCGGCTTGATCGAGGTCGCACAGCAGACAAACGGCAGAGGCGGGATTCGAACCCACGTCCCTCTGACTCCCAAGCCCGGGCTCTTCCCACGGAACCACGCTGCTTGTATCCACCCCAGCACTTAGTACAGTGTCTGGCATATGATAATAATAATAGTAATAATAATGGTGGTACGTGTTAAGCGCTTACTATGTGCCGGTCACTGTTCCGAGCGCCGGGGTGGATACAAGGTCATCATCAGGTTGTCTCACTTGGGATCACAGTCTTCACCCCCATTTTACAGATGAGGTCGCTGAGGCCCGGAGAAGTGAAGCGATTTGCCCACAGTCGCACCGCCGCTGAGTGGCCGAAGCGGGATTAGAACCCGCCGCCTCCGACTCCCACACCCGGGCTCCGGCCACTGAGCCCCGCTGCTCCTCGCCAATATAGTACGCGCTGATCAAATACCATTATCGTTATTATTACCGTCACTATCATTATTACTGTTGTCCGATCTTCTCCAAGAGGCCTTCCCTGCCGAAGCCCTCTTTTCCCTGACTCGCTTTCCCTTTCGCGTCCTCTATGTCCTTTGACCTTCGGATATTTGATAGTCGCCTCACCCTCCAGCCACACCTTTATAGTATACAATTAAAAATGACTCGTTTACTCACCTTCGCCCCTGCCTCCCTCTCTAGATGGCAAGCTCGTTATGGGCCGGGGAACGTGGCGGCCAATTCTGTGGTATCGTCCTCTTCAAGCGCTCAGTACAGTGCTCTGCACATAGTAAGCACTCAGTAAATACTCAGTAAATACGCTGGGAAGCAGCGCGGCTCAGTGGAAAGAGCCCGGGCTTGGGAGTCAGAGGTCATGCGTTCGAATCCCGGCTCTGCCAGCTGTGTGACTTTGGGCAAGTCACTTCATTCATTCATTCAGTAGTATTTATTGAGCGCTTCCTACGATGATGCTGGTATCTGTTAAGCGCGGAGCACCGTTCTAAGCGCTGGGGGAGACACAGGGGAATCGGGTCGTCCCCCGTGGGGCTCCCGGTCTTCATCCCCATTTTACAGATGAGGTCACTGAGGCCCAGAGAAGTTAAGTGACTCGCCCACAGTCACCCAGCTGACGAGTGGCAGAGCTGGGATTTGAACTCATGACCTCTGACTCCAAAGCCCATGCTCTTTCCACTGAGCCACGCCGCTTCTCCGCTTCCTATGTGCAGAGCACTGGACTAAGCGCTTGGAATGGACAAATCGGTAACGGAGAGAGACGGTCCCTGCCCTCTGACGGGCTTACGGTCTAATCGGAAAAAAAAATGGTGGTATTTGTTAAGCGCTTACTATGTGGAAAGCACTGGGGGGATACAAGGTGATCAGGTTGTCCCACGTGGGGCTCACAGTATAAATGCCCATTTTGCAGATGAGGGAACTGAGGCCCAGAGAAGTGAAGTCCTTGCCCAAAGTCACACAGCTGACAAGTGGCAGAGCAGGGATTCACTTCTTTGGGCCTCAGTTCCCTCATCTGTCAAATGGGGATGGAGACTGTGAGCCCCACAACCTAGTCACCATATCTTATCCAGCGCTTAGAACAGTGCTTTGCACATAGTAAGCGCTTAACGAATAACAAATACCGTCATTAGTATTAAATACTATCGATCGATGCGGGACACAGACTATGTCCAATATGACCGTCTTCTATCTACCTCAGCGCTTAATACAGTGCCTGGCAAGAATAAATACCATTTAAAAAATTAAATTAGACACTTTCCATGCATCAAACACCGTTCTAAGTTCCGGGGTGGAAACAGATTTCTTTTTTAAATGGTATTTGTTTAGAGCTTACTAGGGGCCGGGCTCTGTACTAAGTGCTGGGGTAGATACGGGATAGTTAATATTCATCTGTAAATATCTGTAATTTATCTATTTGTCTATTCATTTATTTATCTTAATGTCTGTCTCCCTCTCTGGACTGTGAGCTCGCTGTGGGCAGGGATGGTTGTCTCTTTGTTAATAATAATGTTGGTATTTGTTAAGCGCTCACTATGTGCAGAGCTCCGTTCTAAGCGCTGGGGTAGACACAGGGGAATCAGGTCGTCCCACGTGAGGCTCCCAGTCTTCAGCCCCATTTTACAGATGAGGGAGCTGAGGCCCAGAGAAGGGAAGTGACTCGCCCACAGTCACACAGCTGACGAGTGGCGGAGGCAGGATTCGAACCCATGACCTCTGACTCCCATGCCCGTGCTCTTTCCACTGAGCCACGCTGCTTCTCTTTTTGTTATATTGTTATATTGTTGTTATATTGGACTCTCCTAAGCGCTTAATACAGGGCTCTGCACACAGTAAGCGCTCAATAAATGTGACGGAATTGAATTAATTCGACTGGACACAGTCCACGTGCCACATGGGCTTAGAGCACGGCTCAGTGGAAACAGCCCGAGCTTGGGAGTCAGAGGTCGTGGGTTCTAATGCCGGCTCCGTCACTCATCAGCTGTGTGACTTTGGGTGAGTCACTTCACTTCTCTGAGAAGCAGCGTGGCTCAGTGGAAAGAGCATGGGCTTTGGAGTCAGGGGTCGTGGGTTCGAATCCCAGCTCTGCCCCTCGTCAGCTGTGGGACTGTAGGCGAGTCACTTGACTTCTCTGGGCCTCAGTTCCCTCATCTGGAAAATGGGGATGAAGACTGGGAGCCTCACGTGGGGCAACCCGATGACGCTGTATCTTAGAACAGAGCTTAGAACGGTGCTCGGCACATAGTAAGCGCTTAACAAATACCATCGTCATCATCATTATTATTATTATACCTGTTTTCCCTCCTACTTAGACTGAGAGTTAGTGGGGGAAGTTCTCTCTGTATCAATCAGAAAGGCCTCACCATGCGGTGGCCCCGTCCTCCCCGCCCCGGCCTCTCTCCTCCTCCTCCTCCTCCTCCTCCACCACCCTGGGCCGCACGCTCCGCTCCTCTCGCGCCGACCTCCTCCCCGCCCCTCCAGCTCCTCCGTCTCCCCGCCGACCCCCGGCCCCCGTCCCGCCTCTGGCCTGGACGCCCTCCCTCCTCACATCAGAAGCGGCGTGGCTCAGCGGAAGGAGCCCGGGCTTGGGAGTCAGGGGTCGTGGGTTCGAATCCCAGCTCTGCCCCTTGTCAGCTGTGGGACTGTAGGCGAGTCACTTCACTTCTCTGGGCCTCAGTTCCCTCATCTGTCAAGTGGGGATGAAGACTGGGAGCCTCACGTGGGACAACCTGATCCCCCCGGGTCTCCCCCAGCGCTTAGAACAGTGCTCGGCACAGAGTAAGCGCTTAACAAATACCAACATTATTATTATCCCACAGACAATTCCTCTTTCCCTATCTCCCGGAGGCCTTCCCTGCCGAAGCCCCCTCCTTTCCTCTCCTCCCACTCCCTTCTGCGTCGCCTTCACACTCGGGCTCGCTTCCCTTTAAGCGCTCAATACTCACCCCGCCCGCAGCCCTAGAGCACTCACTCCACACCCATAATTCATTTTTATCCATAATCCATTTAGTTATATAATTAGAAATATAATAAATAGTATTATCCATAGTCAAATACCAATTGATATTTCATAATAATCATTATTAATAATAGTGCTTAGAGAAGCAGCGTGGCTCAGTGGAAAGAGCATGGGCTTGGGAGTCAGAGGTCATGGGTTCGAATGCCAGCTCCGCCACTTGTCAGCTGGGTGACTGTGGGCGAGTCACTTCATTTCTCGGGGCCTCAGTTCCCTCATCTGTAAAATGGGATTAACTGTGAGCCTCACGTGGGACAACCCGATGACCCGGGATCTCCCCCAGCGCTTAGAACAGTGCTCTGCACAGACTGAGCGCTTAACAAATACCAACGTTGTCATTATAAATATGCAATAAGCAGATTTCCTCCAAGAGGCCTTTCATTCATTCATTCAATAGTATTTATCGAGCGCTTCCTACGTGCAGAGCACTGGACTAAGCGCTTGGAATGGACAATTCGGCAACAGATAGGGACGGTCCCTGCGCTTTGACGGGCTCACGGTCTAATCGGGGGAGACGGACGGACAAAAACAATAGCGATAAATAGAATAAATAAATAAAATGAATAAAATAAATAAATAGAGGCCTTCCCCCACCGAGCCCCCCTTTTCCTCCGCTCCTCCTCCCCTCCCCATCGCCCCGACTCTACCCCCTTCCCTGCCCCACACCACTTGTGCATATTTGTATATATCATTTATTACTCTATTTGTACATTCATTCCTTCGTTCAGTAGTATTTATTGAGCGTCTACTCTGTGCAGGGCACTGTACTAAGCGCTCGGAATGGACAATTTGGCAACCGATAGAGACCGTCCCCGCCCGACGACGGGCTCACGGTCTGGAAATGGGGGGGAGACGGACAACAAAACCTAACAGAACGAAACAAAAACCGGAACACGTCAACAAGAGAAATAGAATCAAGGACATATGCACCTCGTTAACAAAATAAATGGGGTGATAAATAATAACGAATATTTATTTTCTTAATGATAAGTCTGGCTCACTGGAAAGAGCACGGGCTTTGGAGTCAGAGGTCATGGGTTCAAACCCCGGCTCTGCCACTTGCCAGCTGTGTGACTTTGGGCAAGTCACTTAACTTCTCGGTGCCTCAGTTCCCTCATCTGTAAAATGGGGATTAAGACTGTGAGCCCCACGTGGGACGACCCGATTCCCCTGTGTCTACCCCAGCGCTTAGAACAGTGCTCGGCACATAGTAAGCGCTTAACAAATACCAACATTATTATTATTATTATTATTATCTACGATCCTATTTGTCTATTTCGACGGTATCGATGCCCGTCTATTTGTTTCGTCCCCTCCCCATTCCCCCGCCTCCCTCCCTCTGCTCTACCCCCTTCCCCTCCCCACACCGCTTGCCTCTATTCGTATATATTATTTATTACTCTATTTATTTCATTAATGATGTGTATCTGTGATTCTATTCCTCTATGCGGATGGTATTGATGCCTGACTACTTGTTTTGTTTTGTTGTCTGTCTCCCCCCCTTCTAGGCCTGAGGCCCATCGTTGGGCAGGGATGGTCCCTATCTGTGGCCCAACTCTCCATTCCGAGCGCTTAGTCCAGTGCCCTGCACACAGTAAGCGCTCAATAAATACGACTGAATGAATATATACTGTAGAACAATAATAAAATACAAATAATAGAATATAGAATTAATAAATACAATAGTTAATAGGATCATCTATTATTTCGGCCGAGGCTGGAAGCTCCTTGTGGGCAGGGAACATTTCTACCATTTCTGATGCTTTGTACCCTTCCAAGCGCTCAGTACAGTGCTCTGCACAGTAAGCGTTCAGTGAATACCGCGGATCCTCTGGTTAATTTCCACTATGCAACATTGCGCCTCCAGGAACAGAGGAGCGCAAAGAGGCCGGGCTTGGGAGTCAGAGGTCGTGGGTTCGAATCCCAGCTCTGCCACCTGTCAGCTGGGTGACCGTGGGCAAGTCACTTCACCTCTCTGTGCCTCAGTGACCTCATCTGTCAAATGGGGATGAAGACTGGGAGCCTCAGGCGGGACGACCTGATCACCCTGTGTCTCCCCCAGCGCTTAGAACAGTGCTCGGCACATAGTGAGCGCTTAACAGATACCGACATTATTATTATTATTATTATTATGAGGAAACCGAGACTCAGAGGAGTTCAGTGACTTGCCCAGGTTCAAAGAACGGACAAGTAGTAATATTAATAATAATAATGATGGCATTTGTTAAGCACTTATTATGTGCCAAGCACTGTTCTAAGCGCAGAGGAAATACTAGTTAAGCAGGTCGGGCACAGGCCCTGTCCCACGTGGGGCTCCGGTTTTTAATCCCCCTCTTTCCGATGAGGTCACTGAGGCCCAGAGAAGCGAAGTGATTTGCCCAAGGTCACACAGCTGATGAGCGGCGAGGCTGGAATTCGAACTCAGGTCCTTCTGAGAAGCAGCGCGGCTCAGTGGAAAGAGCCCGGGCTCGGGAGTCAGAGGCCGTGGGTTCTAATTCCGCCTCCGTCGCTTGTCACTTCACTTCTCTGGGCGAGAAGTGGCGAGTCACTTGGCTTCTCTGGGCCTCACTTCCCTCATCTGTCAAATGGGGATGATGCCTGTGAGCCCCAGGTGGGACAACCTGATCACCTTGTATACCCCCCCAGCGCTTAGAACAGTGCTTGGTACATAGTAAGCGCTTAAGAAATGCCATTATTATTATTGTCAGCTGTGTGACTGTGGGCAAGTCACTTAGAGAAGCAGCGCGGCTCAGTGGAAAGAGCCCGGGCTTGGGAGTCCGAGGTCATGAGTTCGACTCCCAGCTCTGCCACTTGTCAGCCGGGTGACTGTGGGCGAGTCACTTCACTTCTCTGGGCCTCAGTTACCTCCTCTGTAAAATGGGGATGAAGACTGGGAGCCCCACGTGGGCCATCCTGATTCCCCTGTGGATCCCCCAGCGCTTAGAACAGTGCCTGGCACCTAGTAAGCGCTTAACGGATACCAACATTATTATTCACTTCTCTGCGCCTCAGTTCCCTCACCTGGAAAATGGGGATGAAGACTGTGAGCCTCACGTGGGACAACCTCATGACCCTGTGTCTACCCCAGCGCTTAGAACAGTGCTCTGCACATAGTAAGCGCTTAACAGATACCATCATCATTATTATTCTGGCTCCCAGGTCCCTGCTCTGTTCACTAAGGGGATGAGACTAATAAGGATGGTATTTGTTAAGCGCTTACTAGGTGCCAGGCACTGCTCTAAGCGCTGGACTGTACTAAGCACTCCCCTCTCTCCCAGGTCTGTGTCTTTCCACTTGGCCACAGGTACTCAGTAAACGCCACGGATCCAAGTCTAATTTCCCCGGTTAGAGGGGATCCAGATTCTTCTGTTGCCGAATTGTCCATTCCAGGCGCTTAGTCCAGTGCTCTGCACACAGTAAGCGCTCAATAAATACCATTGCACGAATTCTCTGCCGCTTACGCTGATTGCAATACTTAAGTGCTTACGATGTGTCAGGTACTGTGCTAAACGCTGGAGTAGATGCAAGTTAATCAGGTTGGACACGGTCCCCGTCCCACGAGGGGCTCACGGTCAAAGTGGGAGGGGGGAACAGCCTGCTGTGTGACCCTGGGCAAGTCACTTTAATTCTCTGGGCCTCAGTTACCTCATCTGTAAAATGGGGATTGAGACTCCGAGCCCTTAACGAAGACCATAATGATGATTACTAATGAGGATTGAATCCCCTATTTACAGATGACGACACTGAGGCCAAGAGAGAGGGAGCGACTGGCCCATGGTCAGAGTGTTGCATTTTTTCAGCCACTGCTCTTAATGTGCTTATGGAACTTGGGCACTTAATAAGTGTCAAGCCCTGTACTGAGTCCTGGGGTAATAATAATCATGATAATAATAACGATGGTATTTGTGAAGCGCTTACTATGTGCCGAGCACTGTTCTAAGCGCCGGGGGAGATACAGGGTCATCGGGTGGTCCCACGTGAGGCTCACAGTCTTCATCCCCATTTTACAGATGAGGGAACTGAGGCCCAGAGAAGTGAAGCGACTCGCCCACAGTCACCCCAGCTGACAAGGGGCGGAGCTGGGATTCGAACCCATGACCTCCGACTCCCAAGCCCGGGCTCTTGCCGCTGAGCCACGCTGGGGTGTTGGCTAGAGCCCGGGCCTGGGAGTCAGGTGGTCATGGGTTCTAATCCTACCTTCACCACTTGTCTGCTGTGTGGCCTCAGGCATGCCATTATTCATTCATTCATTCATTTAATCATATTTATAGAGCGCTTACTGTATGCGGAGCACTGTGCTAAGTGCATTCATTCATTCATTTAAAATTATTTATAAAGCGCTTAATGTGTGCGGAGCACTGTTCTGAGCACATTCATTCAATTGCATCGCTTACTGTGTGCAGAACACCGTACTAAGTGCATTCATTTAATCACATTTAGAATGTTTATTGTGTGCAGAGCACTGTACTAAGCGCAGTCATTCATTTAATCACATTTATAGAGGGTTTAATGTGTGCAGAGCACTGTTCTAAGCGCATTCATTCATTTAATCTTATTTATAGAGCTCTTACTGTGTGCAGAGCACTGTTCTAAGCGCATTCATTCATTTAATCGCATTTCTTGAGTGCTTCCAGTCTGTGGAGCTCCGTACTAAGCGCGTGGAAAGCGCAATGCAGCCCTAAAGAGAGACAATCCCTGCCCGCAACGGGCTTACAGTCTAGAGAAGCAGCGTGGCTCAGCGCAAAGAGCCCGGGCCTCCGGAGTCAGAGGTCATGAGTTCGCATCCCAGCTCTGCCCCTTGTCAGCTGGGTGACTGTGGGCCAGTGACTTCACTGGGCCTCAGCGACCTCATCTGGAAAATGGGGATGAAGACCGTGAGCCTCCCGTGGGACGACCCGATGACCCTGTGTCTCCCCCAGCGCTTAGAACGGTGCTCGGCACATAGTGAGCACTTAATCAATACCAACATTATGATTATTATTCCCTGGGCCTCAGTGACCTCATCTGGAAAATGGGGATTAACTGGGAGCCTCACGGGGGACAACCTGACGACCCTGTCTCTCCCCCAGCGCTTAGAACGGTGCTCGGCACATAGTGAGCGCTTAACCAATGCCAACATTATTATTATTATTATTATTATTTAGCGCTCACTCCAGTGCCCGGCGCATAGTAAGCGCTTAACAAACACCAACGTTATTATTATTGTTATTCTAATTAAATGAATGGGATTCTAGCTCTCTGGGCCTCAGTGGCCTCATCTGGAAAATGGGGATTACGGGGCCGGGAGCGACCCGACGTGGCCGGCGTTTAGCACAGGGCCGGGCACGTAGTGAGCGCTGGGGAAAGGCCCCAATTCTCAGGGCAGGGTCGTTCTAAGGGCAGACGGGCAGGTCTGCCCACATCCGGGCATTTGGAGCAGGACGCGCCGCCCGACGTCATGACGTCACGGGCGCCCCCGCCCCGCCCATCCAGGCCCCGCCCACCCGTGACGTCACCTCGCACACGCCCCCCCCCGGCCCCGCCCCCGATCGTGACGTCTACCGCGGACTCGCCCCCTTCGTCGCCAGGCCCCGCCCCCCGCCGTGACGTCGGCCCAGGACACGCCCCCTTGGGCGGCAGGCCCCGCCCCCACAGCGACGTCCGGTTGGGACGCGTCCCTTCCCGGGCCTGACCCCGCCCCCTCGGGTGACGTCGACGCGGCCCCGCCCCCTGCCCGGCTCTTGGCCACGCCCCCCGCCGGGGCGCGTCGCACTGAGTCTGCGCGGAGCGGGGCGCTGTGAGTGACGGACGGGCCGGGACGGGACGGGACGGGACGGGACGGGACGGGGGGGGGTGGGCGGGGGGTCCTGGCTTCCAGCTCCCCCCCCCCCGCCCCCTCCCCCCCATCCTGCCCCCTCCCCCCAGTCCGAACTGCCCCCTGCCCCACTTCCCCCTCCCCTCCCCCCCCATCTGACCCTTCCCCCCCCAACTGCCCCCTCCCCTCGCCCCTTATCCTCCCCCTCCCCTCCCCCTCCCCTGCCCCCTCCCCTCCTCCTCCCCTGCCCCCTCCCCCCCATCCTGCCCCCTGCCCCCCCCCCCCAGCCCGAACTGCCCCCTGCCCCACTTCCCCCTCCCCTCCCCCCATCTGACCCTTCCCCCCCCCCCAACTGCCCCCTGCCCCCGCCCCCCCCGTGACCCCTCCCCAGCTCGGCCTGACCCCCCCCCAACCTCCCTGCGCCCTGATCGCCCCCCTCCATCTGCCCCCCCTGAGCCCGGATCGCCCCCCACCCCCAGCCCTGCCCGGCCCCCGCCTCCCTCCGCCCGCCCCCCGGCCTCTCCCCCCGGCCTCTCCCTTTGTCCCCCTTGGGCGTCCATCACGGTCTCCCCCCGGCCTCCCCCGTGTCCCCCCTTGGGCGTCCATCACGGTCTCCCCCCGGCCTCCCCCGTGTCCCCCCTTGGGCGTCCATCACGGTCTCCCCCCGGCCTCCCCCGTGTCCCCCCTTGGGCGTCCATCACGGTCTCCCCCCGGCCTCCCCCTTGTCCCCCTTGGGCGTCCATCACGGTCTCCCCCCGGCCTCCCCTTGACCCCCGACCCCGGTCTCCCCAGGCCTCCCTCTGCCCTCCATCCCAGGGTCTCATTCATTCATTCATTCAGTAGTATTTATTGAGCGCTTACTGTGTGCGGAGCACTGGACTAAGCGCTTGGAACGGACAATCGGGCAACAGATAGAGACCAGCCCTGCCCAAGGACCGGCACCCGGTCTCATCGGGGGAGACGGACAAAACCGAGACAACTTAATCGTGATAAATATTCCTTCATCCATTCAATAGTACTTATTGAGCGCTTACTCTGTGCAGAGCACTGGACTGAGCGCTTGGAATGGACAGATCGGCAACAGATGGAGACGGTCGCTGCCCTTCGACGGGCTTACGGTCTCATCCGGGGAGACGGACAAAAACAAGACAACTTAATCGTGATAAATATTCATTCATTCATTCATTCAATAGTATTTATTGAGCGCTTACTCTGTGCAGAGCACTGGACTGAGCGCTTGGAATGGACAGATCTCAGGGGAAAGAGCCCGGGCTTTGGAGTCAGAGGTCATGGGTTCGAATCCCGGCTCGGCCCCTCGTCGGCTGGGTGACCTTGGGCGAGTCGCTTCACTTCTCGGGGCCTCAGTCCCCTCATCCGTCAAATGGGGATGAAGACCGGGAGCCCCACGGGGGACGACCCGATACCCCCGGGTCTCCCCCAGCGCTTAGAACGGTGCTCGGCACGTAGTGAGCGCTTGACAGATGCCAACATTATTATTATTATTACAAATCGGTAACGGAGACGGTCCCCGCCCTCCGACGGGCTGACGGTCTCATCGGGGGAGACGGACGGACGAGAACGACGGCGATAGATGGGGTCGAGGGGAAGGACGTCTCGTTAAAACGATAGCAAATAAATAGAATCAAGTGACCCCTTGACCCCCCCCCCCCCCCGGGACCTCCGCCGCGGCCCCCCAACCCCGACCCGACCTCTTCGGACCTCCCCCCAGGCCCCCCCCCGGGTCTCCAGCCCAGTCCCCCCCGGCTCTCCCCCTGGTCTCCCTGGGATCGAGAAGCAGCGCGGCTCGGTGGCAAGAGCCCGGGCTGGGGAGTCAGAGGTCATGGGTTCGAATCCCGGCTCCGCCACTCGTCAGCTGGGTGACTGTGGCCGAGTCACTTCTCTGGGCCCCGGCGACCTCATCTGTCAAATGGGGATGAAAACCGTAAGCCCTACATGGGATATTCTGAGCCCCCTCCCCAGTGCTTAGAACAGTGCTCTGCACAGAGTAAGTGCTTATTAATAATAATAATAATAATAATAATAATGTTGGTATGTGTTAAGCTCTGACTCTGTGCAGAGCACCGTTCTAAGCGCCGGGGGAGATACGGGGTCATCGGGTCGTCCCACGGGAGGCTCCCAATCTTAATCCCCATTTTCCAGATGAGGTCACTGAGGCCCAGAGAAGTGAAGTGACTCGCCCACAGTCACACGTGGAAAGAGCCCGGGCTTTGGTGTCAGGGATCGTGGGTTCGAATCCCCGGTGGGCCACCTGTCAGCTGTGTGACTTTGGGCGAGTCACTTCACTTCTCGGTGCCTCAGTTCCCTCATCCGTCAAATGGGGATGAAGACCGTGAGCCCCACGTGGGACGGCCCGATTCCCCCGTGTCTACCCCGGCGCTTAGAACGGTGCTCGGCGCATAGCGAGCGCTTCACAGATACCAACGTTATTATTATTATTATGTGGCAGAGCCAGGAGTTGAACTCGTGACCTTGGACTCCGAAGTCTTTCCACTGAGCCACGTGAGACATTCTGATTCCACCAGCGCTTAGAAGCAGCGCGGCTCAGTGGCAAGAGCCCGGGCTTTGGAGTCAGAGGTCATGGGTTCGAATCCCCGCTCTGCCCCTTGTCAGCTGTGTGACTGTGGGCGAGTCGCTTCGCTTCTCTGGGCCTCGGTTCCCTCATCTGTCAAATGGGGATGAAGACCGAGAGCCTCCCGTGGGACGACCCGATGACCCGGTGTCTCCCCCAGCGCCTAGAACGGCGCTCTGCACATAGTAAGCGCTTAACGGATACCAATGTTATTATTAAGTGGCAGAGCCAGGAGTTGAACTCGTGACCTTGGCCTCCGAAGCCTCTCCACCGAGCCGCGTGGGACATTCTGATCCCCCCCAGCGCTTAGAACGGCGCTCTGCACATAGTAAGCGCTTAACAAATAGCCCCATCGTTATTTTTATCTCCCTGGACCTCCACCGTGGCCCCCACCCCCCGACCCGGCCTCTTCGGGCCTCCCCCCAAGCCTCCCCGGGTCTCCTCCCGGCCTCCCCCCGGGTGTGTGGGTGGCGTCTCCCCCACGCGCGGGCTCTGACGCGGCCGCCCCCGTGGCCGGACAGGAGGCGCGGGCCGCGGGCCATGCCACGGGCGGGACCCCCCGGCGGCGGGGGCGGCGGCCCACCACAGCGTCGCCGCGTGGCCCTCGGGGTCTCCGTCCTCCTCCTCGTCGACGTCATCTGGGTGGCCTCGTCCGAACTCACCTCGGTAGGTGGCTCCCGTCCCGAGGCCGCGTGGGGAGCCGGAGGTCACGGGTTCGAATCCCCGCCACCACCCGTCAGCCGGGTGACCTCGATCGAGCCGCTTCCCTCCTCTGGGCCTCGGTTCCCCCCCCCTCTGTCAAACGGGGGTGAAGACCGGGAGCCTCCCGTGGGACCGCCCGGTGAGCCCGTCTCTCCCCCGGCGCGTAGAACGGCGCTCGTAGGAAGCGCTCGACAAATACCGGCATCAGTATCATTATGATCTCCGTCCGCCGAACACCGGCCTAAGCGCCGGGGAAAGGAGGAGGCAGCAGTAAACGGGGACGCCGACGGGCTCACGGACTGGAGCGGGAGAGACGGACCTTGAGACCGATAAATAAAATAAAACGAGGGATGTGGACGTCGGCGGGGCCGGGACGGGGGAAGGAAGAAGGGGAGCGAGGCGGGAGCGGGAGGAGAGGAGGGCGCGGTCCGGGAAGGCTCCCGGGAGGAGGGGGGCCTTCAGTGAGGCTTGGAAGCAGCGTGGCTCGGCGGAAAGAGCCCGGGCTCTGGGGTCAGGGCTCACGAGTTCGAATCCCAGCTCTGCCACTCGTCGGCTGGGTGACCGTGGGCGGGTCGCTTCACTTCTCTGCGCCTCAGTTCCCTCATCCGTCAAATGGGGATGAAGACCGGGAGCCCCCCGTGGGACGACCCGATTCCCCCGTGTCTACCCCGGCGCTTAGAACGGTGCTCGGCACATAGGGAGCGCTTAACAAATGCCAACGTTATTATTATTATTGGAAGGGCGGGAGAGTCAGCGTCGGTGGGATGTGAGGAGGCGGAGCCCACCGGTGGTATTTGTTAATAGTCACGTGGGTATCTGTTAAGCGCTCACGATGTGCCGAGCACCGTTCTAAGCGCTGGGGGGGAGAGACGGGGTCATCGGGTCGTCCCCCGTGGGGCTCCCGGTCTTCATCCCCAGGGATTTTCTCTCTCTGTCGCCGACCTGTCCATTCCAAGCGCTCGGTCCAGTGCTCTGCGCATCGGAAGCGCTCGATAAATACTATGAGATGAATGAACAGTAAGAATTATGGTTCTTCTTAAGCGCTCACTGGGTGTCCAGCACTGTAGAGAAGCAGCGTGGCTCAGTGGAAAGAGTCCGGGCTTGGGAGTCAGAGGTGACGAGTTTGAATCCCGGCTCTGCCACTTTGCGGCTGACTGTGGGCAAGTCACTTCGCTTCTCTGAGCCTCAGTGACCTCAACTGGAAAATGGGGCTGAAGACCGGGAGCCCCACGGGGGACGACCTGATCCCCCTGCGCCTCCCCCAGCGCTTAGAACGGTGCTCGGCACCTAGTAAGCGCTTAACAAATGCCAACATCATCATTATTATTAGAACAGTGCTTGGCACATAGTTTAACGGATACCGTCATGGTAAATTATTCTTCTCTGGGCCTCAGTTCCCTCACCTGGGAAATGGGGATGAAGACCGGGAGCCCCGCGGGGGCCGACGCGATGACCCGGCATCCACCCCGGCGCTTAGAACGGCGCTCAGCAAATTCCGGCATCGTCGTTACTGTTGCGATTCGAAGGTGGCGGGTTCGAGCAGGGGGGCTGACGGTCTCGTGCCTTTCCCGCCGCAGTACGTGTTCAGTCAGTACAACAAGCCGTTCTTCAGCACCTTCGCCAAGACGTCCATGTTCGTCCTCTACCTCGTGGGCTTCGCGGTGTGGAGGCCGTGGCGGAGGCAGTGTACGCGCCGATCCCACGCCGGGCCCGGGGCTCTGGTGAGTGGCGGGACGCGGGCCGGGGACCCGGGCTTGGGAGTCAGAGGTCGTGGGTTCCGATCCCGCCCCCGCCCCTTGTCGGCTGGGGGGACCGTGGGCGAGTCGCTTCAGCGTGGCTCAGCGGAAAGGGGCCGGGCTTGGGAGTCGAGGTCGTGGGTTCCGATCCCGCCCCCCCCCCCCCCGCCCCTTGTCGGCTGGGGGACCGTGGGCGAGTCGCTTCTCCGGGCCTCAGTTCCCTCATCTGGAAAATGGGGATGAAGACCGGGAGCCTCCCGTGGGACCGCCCGATGACCCTGGATCTCCCCCGGCGCTTAGAACGGGCACGTAGTAAGCGCTTAACAAGCGCCATCGTTATTATTATGATGATTCCCTGGGCCTCAGTGACCTCATCTGGAAAATGGGGATTAAAAACGGCGAGCCCCACGTGAGACAACGGGATCGCCTCGTATCCCTCAGCGCTTAGAACGGTGCCTGGCAAATAGTAAGCGCTTAACAAATACCATCGTCATTATTATTATTATTATTGTTCTCTGAGCCTCAGTGACCTCATCTGGAAAATGGGGATGAAGACCGGGAGCCCCACGGGGGACAACCTGATCGCTTTGTATCCCCCCCCCCCCCCGCCCCCCAGCGCTTAGAATAGTGCTTGGCACGTAGTAAGCGCTTAACAAATACCAAAATTACGAGAAGCGGCGTGGCTCAGTGGCAAGAGCCCGGGCTTGGGAGTCGGAGGTCACGGGTTCGAATCCCGGTCCCGCCCCTTGTCAGCTGTGTGACCGTGGGCGCCTCACTTCCCTTCTCTGGGCCTCAGTGACCTCATCTGGAAAAATGGGGACGAAGACCGGGAGCCTCCCGTGGGACGACCCGACGACCCTGTATCTCCCCCAGCGCTTAGAACGGCGCTCTGCACCTAGTGAGCGCTTAACAAATACCAAATCATTATTATTACTCTTCCAAGCGCTGGGTACATTCGTTCATTCGTTCAACAGTATTTACTGAGCGCTTACTAGGTGCAGAGCACCGGACTAAGCGCTTGGAATGGACAAGTCGGCAACAGAGACAGTGCTCCGCACCTAGTAAGCGCTCAGTGAATACCACCGATTGATTGGTTGAGGGTCCATCTCCTCCAAGAGGCCTTCCCTGACTCAGTCCTCCTGTCCTCTTCTCCCAGTCCCAATCAGTCATTCGGGTCATTCAGTTGTATTTATTGAGCGCTTACTGCGCGCAGCGTTTCTGGAGCCCTGTGGGCAGAGCACTGTACTGAGCGCTTGGGCGAGGACAGTAGAATAATAGAACAGGCACATTCCCCGCCCAAAGAAGGTATCCAGGGAGCAGAATGAAGGCTGGACCGGAGTGGGGAGAGACAGGCGGCCCAGAGAAGGGAAGTGACTTGCCCAAAGTCCCGCCGCTGCCAAGCGGCGGAGCCGAGATTAGAACCCACGACCTCCGACTCCCAAACCCGAGTGCTTTCCGCGACGATGACGACATCTGGGGAGCGCTTACTGGGTGCCCGGGACTCTTCTAAGCGCCGTTGTATCCACCCCAGCGCTCGGGACGGCGTCCGCCGAATAGCGGGCGCTTAACGGAGCGGCATGAGAAGCAGCGTGGCTCCGTGGAAAGAGCCCGGGCTTGGGAGTCGGAGGTCGTGGGTTCGAATCCCTGCTCTGCCACTTAATAATGTTGGTATCTGTCAAGCGCTCACTCTGTGCCGAGCACTGTTCTAAGCGCTGGGGGAGACGCAGGGGAATCGGGTTGTCCCCCGTGGGGCTCACGGTCTTCGTCCCCATGACCTCTGACTCCCAAGCCCGGGCTCTTGGCCCTGAGCCACGCTGCCTGCTCCTGGAGGAGGAGAAGTGGAGATAGTGGGTGTAGAAGACTCCCCCAAGGAGTTTGGAGTACGGGGGGGGACGGGGCCAGAACTGGAGGGAGCTGTGGGGCCGAAAGAGGGATCTTTTTAGGACAGGGAAGACGTGGGCTACGGTTACGGCTACGACGTTGATCCAACCGTTTAAGAGAAGGCAGGGTGGCTCAGTGGCAAGAGCCCGGGCCTGGGAGTCCGACGTCGTGGATTCGAACCCCGGCTCTGCCACTTGGCAGCTGGGTGACTGTGGGCGAGTCACGTCACTTCTCTGGGCCTCGGTGACCTCTTCTGGAAAATGGGGATGAAGACTGGGAGCCTCCCGTGGGACAAGCTGATTACCCTGTAAATCTCCCCCGGCGCTTAGAACGGTGCTCTGCACGTAGGAAGCGCTTAACAAATACCAACATTATTATCCTAACCCGCCTTGATTCCATTTATTGCCATTGTTCTGTCCGTCCGTCTCCCCCGATGAGACCGTGAGCCCGTCAGTGGGCGGGGACCGTCTCTATCCGTGGCCGAATTGTCCGTTCCCAGCGCTCAGTCCGGTGCTCTGCACGTAGGAAGCGCTCGATAAATACGATTGAATGAATGAATGGGTGGGCGTGATTGAAAACAGCAGAGAAGAAGCCATTGGAGAGCGAATGGTTTAAGAAGGAGAAAAGATATGATTAATAATAATACATGATAACTGAGCCATTTAACCACTTAAAAGCAGCGTGGCTCAGCGGAAAGAGGCCGGGCTTGGGAGTCAGAGGTCGTGGGTTCGAATCCCGGCCCTGCCACTCGTCAGCTGGGTGACTGTGGGCGAGTCACTTCACTTCTCTGGGCCTCAGTTCCCTCCTCTGGAAAATGGGGATGAAGACCCTGTATCTCCCCCAGCGCTTAGAACAGTGCTCTGCACATAGTAAGCGCTTAAATGCCAATATTATTATTATTATGTGCCAGACACCGTACTAAGCGCTGGAGTGGATAGGAGAAAGTCAGGTTGGACCCAGTCCCTGTCCCCCGTGGGGCTCACGGTCTCCATCCCCGTTTTCCAGATGAGGTCCCCGAGGCCCAGAGAGGTTGCCCAAGGTCACCCAGCAGACCAGCAGTGGAGCCCGGGCTCTGTCCACCTCACTCCTCTGGGCCTCAGTTCCTCCGTCTGCAAAATGGAGGTTCAGTCTCTGTTAGAGAAGCAGCGTGGCTCAGTGGAAAGAGCCCGGGCTTGGGAGTCAGAGGTCATGGATTCGAATCCCGACTCTGCCCCTGGTCAGCCGGGTGACTGTGGGCGAGTCACTTCACTTCTCTGGGCCTCGGTTCCCTCATCTGGAAAATGGGGAGGAAGACCGGGAGCCTCACGGGGGACGACCCGATGACCCCGTATCTCCCCCAGCGCTTAGAACGGTGCTCTGCCCGTAGTAAGCGCTTAACAAATGCCAACGTTATTATTATTATCTGGGCGCCAGCCTGACGGATCCATTCCCACGTTCAGCTTGCAGATGCCGAGGGCTACTTTGCCACCTACGGCGGAGACACCGCGGCCAACGGCTCCCTGGTAAGTCGGCCGCCTTGCCGGGGGATCCGGGGGGCGGGCAGGGCCGGGCCGGGGGTCCTGCCCTCGGAGGAGGAGACCAGAAAGTCCCCCGGCCTCCCCGAGGGCGGGGAGATGCCACTGATGCCCGTCTACTTCTTTTGTTTTGTCGTCCGTCTCCCCCTTCTAACAATAATAATAATAATAATAATAATATTGGGACTTGTTAAGCGCTTACTCTGTGCCGAGCACTGTTCTAAGCGCTGGGGGAGAAACAGGGTCATCGGGTGGTCCCACGTGAGGCTCCCGGTCTTCGGGAAGCAGCCTGGCTCAGTGGAAAGAGCCCGGGCTTCGGAGTCATAGGTCACGAGTTCGACTCCCGGCTCTGCCCCTTGTCAGCTGCGTGACTGTGGGCGAGTCACTTCGCTTCTCTGGGCCTCGGTTCCCTCATCTGTAAAATGGGGATTAACTGGGAGCCTCACGCGGGACACCCTGATGACCCTGTATCTACCCCAGCGCTTAGAACAGTGCTCTGCACATAGTAAGCGCTTCACAGATACCAATTATTATCCCCGTTTCACAGATGAGGTCACTGAGGCACCGAGAAGTCAAATGACTTGCCCAAACTCACCCAGCTGACAGGTGGCAGAGCCGGGATTCGAACCCGTGACCTCTGACTCCTAAACCCGTGCTCTTTCCACTGAGCCACGCTGTTTCTCTAATAGTGTTGGTATTTGTTAAGCGCTTACTACGTGCCGAGCACTGTTCTAAGCGCAAGGGCAGATAGAGGGTCATCCGGTTGTCCCGTGTGGGGCTCACAGTCTTCATCCCCATTTTACAGATGAGGGAATTGCGGCCCAGAGGAGTCAAGTGACTTGCCCAAGGTCACACAGCCGACACGTGGCGGAGCCGGGATTAGAACCCACGACCCGGGCTCCTTCCACTGAGCCCCGCTGCTTCTGTAGACCGTGAGCCCGTTGTCGGGCAGGGATGGTCTCTGTCCGTTGCCCAGTTGGACTTGCCAAGTGCTTAGAGGCTCCGCGCACAGGGAGCGCTCAATAAATACCATCGAAGGGATGAATAACTGAGCCCCCCCCCCCCCGGAGAGATGGAGGGGGGAAGGCCGAGGACGGAGGGCGGAGGAAAATCAAAGGTCGGGGAAGCGGGGGACACGACGATGCCGGCGACGGCATTCGTTCATTCAGTAGTATTTATCGAGCGCTTCCTATGTGCGGAGCACCGGACTGAGCGTTTGGACAATTCGGCAACAGACGGAGACCGTCCCCGCCCAGTGACGGGCTCGCGGTCGAATCGGGGGAGACGGACGGACAAAAACGAGACGACGTCATCGCGATAAGTAGAACGAAGGGGATGGACACCTCATTCGCAAAATAAATCGGGGAATAAATAATCTATCCAAATGAGGAGACTGCCCAGGGGAGGGGAAGGGAGAGGGGGAGGAGCGGAGGGAAAGGGGGGAAAAGGGGGCTTAGCTGAGGGGAGGGGAAGGGGGAGCAGAGAGGGAGCAGAGGGAAAAGGGGAAGCTCGGGGTGGGAAGGCCTCCCGGAGGAGGCGACCTCTCCTCGCTCATCTGAGAGTAAGCAGCATTTGCGCTTACTCCGTGCCGGGCACTGCCGGGGTTACAGGGTCATCGCCTTGGCCCCCCGTGAGGCTCACGGCCTTCATCCCCGTTCGACAGACGAGGGAACCGAGGCCCAGAGAAGTGAAGCCACCGGCCCGGGGTCACCCGGCGGGCGGGCGGCGGAGCCGGGATCTGAACCCATGACCTTTTGACCCCCGGGCCCGGGATCCATCCGCTAGGCCGTGCTGCTTCTCACAGGGGGCACTTTGGGGTGAAATGGCGTCCTTTTCCGCGGCGTTTGTTAAGGGTCTCCTGGGTGGCAGGCACCGTGCTGAGCGCTGGGGGAGAGAGAAGACGCAGCGGGGCTTAGTGGAGAGAGCTCGAGCACGGGAGGAGGAAGGATGTGGGTTTTAATGCCGGCTCTGCCCCCGTCTGAGCCTCAGTTCCCTCATCTGCAAAATGGGGATGAAGACAGTGTGCCCCAGGCAAGATGGGGATTGTGTCCCATCCGATTTGCTTGTAATAATAATAATAATGATGACGGTATTTGTTAAGCGCTTACTATGTGCAGAGCACTGTTCTGAGCGCTGGGGGAGGTACCAGGTCGTCAGCTCGTCCCGCGTGGGGCTCCCGGTCTTCATCCCCATTTTCCAGAGGAGGGAACTGAGGCCCAGAGAAGTGAAGCGACTCGCCCACAGTCACACAGCTGACGAGAGGCAGAGCCGGGATTCGAACCCACGAACTCTGACTCCCAAGCCCGGGCTCTTTCCACTGAGCCGCGCTGCTTCTCGATTAGATTTATTGAATCTACCCCAACGCTTAGCCCGGAGTCAACAGGGAACGCTTCCGCTAATTCTGGTGGACTGTACTCTCCCGAGCGCTTAGTACGGCGCTCTGTGCTCGATGAATACTAATGACCGATTATTATGATCGTTGGGAATAATTAGAGTTAGGGTTGGTCATATTAATGATAAGAAGAAGATCTACGGTACACGTTGGAGGCACTTACTGTGTGCCGAGCACTGGGATAGACTCAAGGAAAGGGGGTTGGACACCGTCCCCGTCCTACATGGGGCTCACTAAGTCGGAGGGAGAAGGGGAATGGACTCCCCATTTTACAGTGGAGGAAACTGAGGCCCGGAGAACTGAAGTGACTTGCCCAAGGCCACACAGCAGGCACGGCGGGGAGGCGGATTAGAACCCAGGTCCTCCGACTCCCGGACCCGACCGCTTTCCTCTAGGCTGTGCTGCTTCCCCAATTACCGTCCCGATCGGATGGCGTCGGATCCCGGGCCTGGGGGGGGGGGGGGGGGTCAGAAAGACTTGGGTTCTAATCCCGCCACGTGTCTGCTGGGTGACCTCGGGCAAGCCACTTCCCTTCTCTGGGCCTCCGTGACCTCATCTGGAAAATGGGGATGAAGACTGGGAGCCCAGTGGAAAGAGTCATTCCACTGATGATAGTCATTCATCCGGTCGTATTTGTGGAGTGCTTAACTGTGTGCAGGGCACTGTACTAAGCGCTTGGGAGAGGACACCGTGGTGAGGTGGATAGAGCGCAGGCCTAGGAGTCAGAAGGTCAGGGGTTCGAATCCCGGCACACCGCTTGGCCGCTGTGTGACTTTGGGCAAGTCGCTTCACTTCTCTGGGC
This sequence comes from Ornithorhynchus anatinus, assembly GCF_004115215.2. Taxonomy (NCBI): domain Eukaryota; kingdom Metazoa; phylum Chordata; class Mammalia; order Monotremata; family Ornithorhynchidae; genus Ornithorhynchus; species Ornithorhynchus anatinus. Next base: position 183,056,096 of record NC_041728.1, on the reverse strand, counting down.
CTCAGTGACCTCATCTGGAAAATGGGGATTGAGACCGTGAGCCCCACGGGGGACAGGGACCGCGTCCAACCCCGTTTTCTCATAACCACCCCAGCGCTTAATACAGTTCCTGGCACATAGTAAGCGTTTAAAAAATACCACCATGATGATCATTACAACACGGGAATGAACGGACACATTCCCTGCCCCAAACGAGCTTGCAGTGTAGAGGGAGAGACGGACATGAATAGAAATAAATAAAAGGTGGACGTGGACTTAAGCGGTGCGGGGCCGGGACGGGGGACGAAGAAAGGGAGCGAGTCGGGGCGACGCGGAAGGGAGCGGGAGGAGAGGAGGGCGCGGTCGGGGAAGGCCTCTCGGAGGAGACGGGCCTTCGGTAGGGCTTTGAATGGGGGGGGAGAGGAATCGTCTGTGGGATCTGAGGAGGGAGGGCGTCCGGGACAGCGGGAGGACGCGGGCCGGGGGTCTCCGGCGGGCCGGGCGAGCCGGAGGCCCGGGGAGGAGGCGAGCGGCGGCGGAGGAGCGGGGCGTGCGGCCCGGGACGGAGGAGGACGGAAGGGAGGGGAGGGAGGACGGCGCCGGGGCGTGGGGGGCTTGGAAGCCAAGGGTGACGGGTTTTTGCTTCATGCGAAGGTTGATAGGCGACCACTGGAGGTTTTTGAGGACGGGAGTGACAGGCCCCGAGCGTTTCCGTAGGAAGACGAGCCGGGCTGCGGAGTGAAGTGTGGACTGGAGTGGGGAGAGGCAGGAGGTCGGGAGGTCAGAGAGGAGGCCGAGGCCGTCGTCTAGGCGGGAGAGGATGAGCGATGGTACTCACGTGGTAGGAGTGTGGATGGAGAGGAAAGGGCGGATCTCGGCGATGTCGCGAAGGGGAGACCGGCAGGATTCGGTGACGGATCGGACGTGCGGGGTGAATGAGAGAGCGCGGTCGAGGACGACACCCAGGTCGCGGGCCCGGGAGACGGGAAGGACGGCGGGGCCGCCCACCGGGACGGGGAAGTTGGGGAGAGGACGGGGTCCGGGAGGGAAGATGAGGAGCTCGGTCTCGGGCGTGTTTGAGGTGGCGGGAGGACAGCCGGGGGGAGACGTCCCGGAGGCGGGAGGAGATGCCGGCCTGGAGGGAGGGAGGGAGAACCGGGGAGGAGGTGTCGATTTGGGTGTCGTCCGCACAGAGATGAGAGTTGAAGCCGTGGGAGCGAATGAGTTCACCGAGGGAGTGAGTGTAGACGGAGACTGGAAGGGGGCCCGGAAATGAGCCTTGAGGGACCCCCACAGTGAGGGGGCGGGAGGCAGAGGAGGAGCCCGCCGAGGTAGACGGAGAATGAACGGGCAGAGAGATAAGAGGAGAATCAGGAGAGGACGGAGTCAGTGAAGCCAAGATCGGATGACGTGTTCTGAATCTCCCCCAGCGCTTAGAACAGTGCTCTGCACATAGTAAGCGCTTAACAAATACCAACATTATTATTATAACGTGTTGAGGAGAAGGGGATGGTCCACAGTGTCAAGGGCAGCTGAGAGGTCGAGGAGGATCAGGATGGAGAAGCAGCGTGGCTCAGTGGAAAGAGCCCGGGCTTTGGAGTCAGAGGTCGTGGGTTCGAATCCCGGCTCGGCCACTTGTCAGCTGTGTGACTTTGGGCGAGTCGCTTCACTTCTCTGGGCCTCAGCGACCTCATCTGTAAAATGGGGATGAAGACCGGGAGCCCCACGTGGGACGACCTGATTCCCCCGTGTCTACCCCGGCGCTTAGGACAGTGCTCTGCCCATAGAAAGCGCTTAACAAATACCAACATTATTATTATTATTATTAAGTACTGCATGCAGAGCATTGTATTAAGCATTTAGGAGAATCCAACTTAACAGTAAACAGACACATTCCCTGCCCACAACGAGCTCACAGTCTAGGTGGGGGAGGCAGATGTGAATGGAAATGAATAAATGAGGGATGTGGACATAAGTGTCGTGGGGCTGAGGGAGGGGGGGGATGAAGAAAGGGAGCGAGTCGGGGCGACGCGGAAGGGAGCGGAAGGAGAGGAGAGGCGGGCGCGGTCAGGGAAGGCCTCCCGGAGACGTTGTGGGGGGCTGGCGGGGGCCGCCCGGGAGGTAACCACACGCACCCCCTGCCTTCCAGAGCGAACCCCTCTACGTCCCCGTCAGATTTCACGACCTGCCCGGGGGAAAGCCCGACGCGGCCAAGAGCGACGCGGAAACGAGTGAGTGCGCGGCCGAAAGTGCCGCTCCCGGGAAATCCGGCCCCGGGGCTGATCTCCCCCCCCCCCCCCCCCCCCAGGACCTCCGACCCCAGCTGAGCTCAGGACGAGACGACACCGTTAGAGAACATTAGAGAATACGGGCCCCGCCCTCAAGGAGCTGACAGGCTACTGTGTGCGGAGCACTGTGCTGGACGCTTGGGAGAGGATGAAGAGTTAGGAGGCACATTCCTTGCCCTCAAGGAACTGATAGTCTACTGAGGGCAGAGCACTCTGGTAAACACTGGGGAGAGGAGACTAGAGTTAGTAGATGCAATCTCTGCCCTCAGGGAGCTGACAGTCTACTATGTGCAGAGCACTGGGCTGAGCGCCTGGGAGAGGAAAATACAGAGTTGGCAGCCATGTTCCCTGTCTACAGAGGCTTTACAGGCTAGAGGAGGAGAAACGAGTGCAGAAGTGCTGCAGTCTGGAGGGAGAAAGGGGTGGAAAGAGGAGAGAATTCCAGGTTCCTCAGAGGAGGCAAGTGAACTTCTTCTGGACCCTGAGAGGAATCGGGAAAGTCTCATGGTCCCCCAGAGGAGGCAAGTGGAGGACTCTGGGTCCCGGAGAGGAATCAGGTGAAGCTCTCCCGGTCCCGGAGAGGAATCAGGTGAAGCTCTCCCGGTCCCGGAGAGGAATCAGGTGAAGCTCTCCCGGTTCCTGAGAGGAGGCAGGTGAAGCTCTCCTCATCCCTGAGAGGATTCAGGGGAAGCTCTTGTGGTCCCTGAGAGGAGGCGAGGGAAGCTCTCCTGGTCCTTGAGAGGAGTCAGGTGAGACTCTCTCGATCCTTGAGAGGAGACAGGTGAAGTTCTCCTGGTCCCTGAGAGGAAGCAGGTGAAGCTCCCCTGGTCCTAGAGAAGAGGCAGGTGAAGCTCTCCTGGTTCCTGAGAGGAAGCAGGTGAAGCTCTCCTCATCCCTGAGAGGATTCAGGGGAAGCTCTTGTGGTCCCTGAGAGGAGGTGAGTAAAGCTCTTCTGGTCCCTGAAACTTTCTCTCTTGGTCCCTTAGAGGAATCAGGTGAAGCTCTCCTGGTCCCTGAGAGGAAGCAGGTGAAGCTCCCCTGGTCCTAGAGAAGAGGCAGGTGAAGCTCTCCTGGTTCCTGAGAGGAAGCAGTTGAAGCTGTCCTCATCCCTGAGAGGACTCAGGTGAAACTTTCTCTTCTGCTCCCTGAGAGGAATCAGGTGAAGCTCTCCTGGGCCCTGAAAAGAGTCAGGTGAAGCTGTCTTGGTCCTTGAGAGAAATCAGGTGAAGCTCTCCTGGTTCCTGAGGGGAGTCTGGTGAAGCTCTCCTCATCCCTCAGAGGATTCAGGGGAAGCTCTTGCAGTTCTTGAGCAGAGGCGAGTGAAGCTCTCCTGCTCCCTGAGAGGAGGAAAGCGAAGCTGTCTTGATCCCTGAGAGGAGGCAGGTAAAGTCTCCTGGTCCCTGAGAGGAAGCAGGTGATGCTCTCTTGATCCTTGAGAGGAAGCAGGTGAGGCTCTCCTGGTTCCTGAGAGGAGTCTGGTGAAGCTCTCCTCATCCCTGAGGAGGCAGGTGAGACTATCTTGATCCCTGAGAGGAGGCAGGTGAAACCCCTCTGGTTCCTGAGAGGAGGCAGGTGAAGCTCTCCTGGATCCTGAGAAGAGTCAGGTGACGCCCTCCTGATTCCTGAGAGGAGGCAGGTGAAAGTCCCCTCATCCCTGAGAGGATTCAGGGGAAGCTATTGTGGTCCCTGAGAGGAGGTGAGTGAAGCTCCCCTGCTCCTTGAAACTTTCTCTCTTGGTCCCTTAGAGGAATCAGGTGAAGTTCTCTCCTGGTCCTTGAGAGGAATCAGGGGAAGTTCTCCTGGTCCCTGAGAAGAATCAGGTGAAGCTGTCTTGGTCCTTGAGAGAAATCAGGTGAAGCTCTCCTGGATCCTGAGAGGAAGCAGGTGAAGCTCTCCTCATCCCTGAGAGGTAGTCTGGTGAAGCTCTCCTCATCCCTGAGAGGATTCAGGGGAAGCTCTTGCGGTTCTTGAGAGGAGGCGAGTGAAGCTCTCCTGGTCCCTGAGAGGAGGACAGCGAAGCTGTCTTGATCCCTTAGAGGAGTCAGTTGAGACTCTCGATCCCTGAGAGGAGGCAGGTGAAGTTCTCTTGGTCCCTGAGAGGAAGCAGCTGAGGCTGTCTTGCTCCTTGAGGGAAATCAGGTGTTGCTCTCCTGGTCCTAGAGAGGAATCTGGTGAAGCTCTCCTCATCCCTGAGAGGAGGCAGGTGAAGCTCTCCTCATCCCTGAGAGGGTTCAGGGGAAGCTCTTGCGGTTCTTGAGAGGAGGCGAGTGAAGCTCTCCTGGTCCCTGAGAGGAGGAAAGTGAAGCTGTCTTGATCCCTTAGAGGAGTCAGGTGAGGCTCTCTTGATCCCTGAGAGGAGGCAGGTGAGGCTGTCTTGATCCTTGAGAGAAATCAGGTGATGCTCTCCTGGTCCTAGAGAGGAGGCAGGTGTAGCTCTCCTGGGCCCTGAGAAGAGTCCGGTGAAGCTCTACTGGCTCCTGAGAGGAATCTGGTGAAGGTCTGGTGAAGGTGAAGCTCTCCTCATCCCTGAGAGGATTCAGGAGAAGCTCTTGTGGTTCTTGAGAGGAGGCGAGTGAAGCTCTCCTGCTCCCTGGGAGAAAAGTGAAGCTCTCTTGATCCCTTAGAGGAGTCAGGTGAGACTCTCTTGATCCCTGAGAGGAGGCAGGTGAAGTTCTCTTGGTCCGTGAGAGGAAGCAGCTGAGGCTGTCTTGCTCCTTGAAAGGAATCAGGTGTTGCTCTCCTGGTCCTAGAGAGGAATCTGGTGAAGCTCTCCTCATCCCTGAGAGGAGGCAGGTGAGACTATCATGATCCCTGAGAGGAAGCAGGTGAAGCTCTCCTCAGCCTTGAGAGGATTCAGGGGAAGCTCTTGTAGTCCTGAGAGGAGGCGAGTAAAGCTCTTCTGCTTCCTGACAGGAGTCAGGTGAAGCTTTCTCTCTTAATCCCTTAGAGGAATCAGGTGTGGCTCTTTTTGTCCCTAAGAGGAGGCAGGCGAAGCTCTTCTGGACCCTGAGAGGAGGCAGGTGAAGCTCTCCTGTCCCCGAGAGGAGTTAGTTGAAACATTCCTGGTCCCTGAAAGGATGGTGGGGGACTCTCTCTTGGTCCATGAGTGGAGAGAGGTGAAGGTCTCCTGGACCCTGAGAGGAAACAGGTGAAGCTCTCCTCATCCCCGAGTGGAGGCAGGGGATAATAATAATAATAATAATGTTGGTATTTGTTAAGCGCTTACTAGGTGCAGAGCACTGTTCTAAGCGCTGGGGGAGATACAGGGTCATCACGTTGTCCCACCTGAGGGTCCCAGTCTTAATCCCCATTTGACAGATGAGGTAACTGAGGCCCAGAGAAGCGAAGCGACTTGCCCATAGTCACACAGCTGACAAGTGGCGGAGTGGTGATTCGACCTCATGACCTCTGACTCCCAAAGCCCGGGCTCTTTCCACTGAGCCGCGCCGCTTCTCAGAGATGGTCTCTCTCTCTCCTGGGCCCTGAGAGGCGGCGGCAGGGGAAGCTTTCGTGGTCCCTGAGAAACCTCTCCTCGCCTTCCAAACACCACCGTCTGCGCGTTTCCGGTTAAAATTGCATTTTGCATGTAAATGAAGTGAATTGGGTAAATGAGATGCTCCAGTTTTCTCTCATCCTGGTGAGATCGCACTTACTGGGAAGTACCACGGCCTAAGGGAGATTACCCCGGGTCCTGATCGCAGCTCCACCACTGGTCTGCTGTGTGAGTTGGGCGAGTCGCATCGCTTTTGTTTTAAGGAATCTGTTAAGTGCTTATTACGTAGCAGTGTTCGAGTCCCGGTTCTGCCACTTGTCAGCTGTGTGACCGTGGGCAAGTCACTTAACTTCTCTGGGCCTCAGTTACCTCATCTGTAAAATGGGGATTAACTGTGAGCCTCACATGGGACAGCCTGATGACCCTGTATCCACCCCAGCGCTTAGAACAGTGCTCGGCACGTAGTAAGCGCTTAACAAATACCAACATTATTATTATTATTATTACTAAGCGCACGGGAAGATAAAAGCTAATCAGGTCAGACGTGGGTCCCTGTCCCTCATGGGGATCACAGTCTTCGTCTCCGTTTTCCATTCATTCATTCAATCGTATTGATGGAGCGCTTACATCTGCGGAGCGCTGTACTGAGCGCTTGGAATAAACAGTTGGGAAGCAGCGTGGCTCAGTGGAAAGAGCCTGGGCTTGGGAGTCAGAGGTCGTGGGTTCGACTCCCGGATCTGCCACTAGGCAGCTGTGGGACTGTGGGCGAGTCACTTCACTTCTCTGGGCCTCAGTTACCTCATCTGGAAAATGGGGATTAACTGTGAGCCTCACGTGGGACGACCCGATGACCCTGGATCCCCCCCCAGCGCTTAGAACAGTGCTCTGCACATAGTAAGCGCTTAACAAATACCAATATTATTACAATTCGGCCAGAAAGAGAGATAATCCCTGCCCAACAACGGGCTCACAATCCAGAAGGGGGGAGGCAGACGACAAAATAAAATCAAGCAAGTAGATGGGCATCGAAGGCACATGAGGGAACTGAGGCTCAGAGAAGTGAAGCGACTCACCCAAGATCCCACAGCGGGCAAGTGGCGGAGCCGGGATTAGAACCTAGGTCCTTCTGACTCCCGGGCCTCAGTGTAGTAATAAGTCATAAAAAGGATAATCGTGGCATTTGTTAAGCACTTACTATGAACCAAGCATTGTCCTAAACGCTGATGTAGAAACAAGTTAATCAGGTAAGACACAATCCCTGTCCCCCGTGGGGCTCACAGTCTCCATTTACCAGATGAGGAAACCGAGGCACAGAGAAGTGAAACGACTCGCCCTAGGTCCCACAGCAGACAGGTGGCGGAGCCGGGATTAGAACCCAGGTCCTTCTGATTCCCAGGCCCGGGCTCTACCCACAAGGTCACGCCGCCGCTTCTGGGAAATAGCCTTATCAGGCCCTTTCTGGAGCAGGAAAACCGAGCCTGGTCCGTTTGGGAATTTTCTCGTCTGTGATACAGCTTAGAACAGTGCTCTGCACATAGTAAGCGCTTAACAAATACCAACGTATAGGGTGATCAGGTTGTCCCACGTGAGGCTCACACTCTTAATCCCCATTTTCCAGTTGAGGGAACTGAGGCCCAGAGAAGTGAAGTGCCTTGTCCACAGTCCCACAGCTGCCAAGTGGCAGAGTCGGCGTTCGAACCCACAACCTCTGACTCCCTAGCCCGGGCTCTGTCCACTGAGCCACGCTGCTTCTCGTGAATGAATCAGGCCCTTTCTGGAGCAGGAAAACCGAGCCTGATCCGTTTGGGAATTTTCTTGTCTGTGGGTGAGAGGAGGGCTTTCTTAGGGACCGTGTCCAACTCGATTTGCGTATTAATAGTAATAATGATAACTCTGGTGTTTGTTAAGCGCTTACTGTGTGCCAGGCACTGTTCTAAGCGCTGGGGTGACTGTATCTGTTACCGCTTTATCCATTCCAAGCGCTTAGTACAGTGCTCTGCACATAGCAAGCGCTCAATAAATACTATTGAATGAATACAAGCAAATCGGGTCGAACCCAGTCCCTGTCCCACGTGGGACTCTTGTCGTAACCACCCCATCGCTTAGTACGCTGCCAGGCACCACGTGGTAACCACGTTATAACCCCCTTAATAATAATAATGATGATGATATCCGTAAGCGCTTACTATGTGCCAAGCACTGCTCTAAGCGCTAGGGGAGAGACAGGGTCATCGGGTCGTCCCCCGTGGGGCTCACGGTCTTCATCCCCGTTTTCCAGATGAGGGAACCGAGGCCCAGAGAGGTGACGTGAGTAGATTAGAACCCACGACCTCCGTCTCCCCAGCCCGGGCCCCTTCCCCGCCGCTCCTCACAGCTTCTCGTCCCATCGCCTAGTACAGCGCCCGGCACGCAGGAAGCGCTCGGCCGGTCCCCCGTTTGTCCTTACTCTCTCCTCCGTTTCCCGCCCAGCCGCCAAAAAGTCCCGGGTGCGGTTCAGCAACATCATGGAAGTCCGACAGCTGCCCTGGAGCGCCGGGGCCGAAGCCGACCCCCAGCCCGCCGCCCCGCCGGACCCCCGCCAGCCAGGGGTCGCCCCCAAGGCCCCGGACAAGCTGTCGCCCTCACAGGTGGCCAAGATCAGCTTCTTCTTCTGCTTCGTGGTAGGTCCGCCGTCCGCCAGGGCCCCGCCGACATTCGGTCGGATTTACCGAGCGCTCACTCTGTGCCGAACGCTTATAATAATGTTGGTATTTGTTAAGCGCTTACCCTGCGCGGGGCACTGTTCTGAGCGCTGGGGGAGATACAGGGTCATCGGGTGGTCCCACGGGAGCCTCACGGTCTTCGTCCCCATTTTCCAGATGAGGGAACGGAGGCCCAGAGAAGCGAAGTGACTCGCCCACAGTCACCCAGCTGACAAGCAGCAGAGCCGGCATTCGAACCCGTGACCTCTGACTCCCAAGCCCGGGCTCTTTCCACTGAGCCACGCCGCTTCTCGTGACTTATGTGTCAGGCACTGCGCTGGGGTAGAGACAAGTTCATCAGCTTGGACTCGATCCCCGTTCATTCAGTCGTATTTATTGAGCGCTTACTATGGGCAGAGCCTGGACTAAGCGCTTAATAATGATAAGAATAGTGGTGTTGGTCAGGTGTTGATTAAGTGTCAAGCACTGTTCTAAGCGCTGGGGTAGAGACGAGTTCATCAGGTTGGACTCAGTCCCTGTTCATTCATTCGATCGTATTTATTGAGCGCTTCCTGTGGGCAGAGCCTGGACTAAGCGCTTAATAATGATAAGAATAGTGGTGTTTGTCAGGCGCTGATTGAGTGTCAAGCACTGTCCTAAGCGCTGGGGTAGAGACGAGTTCATCAGGTTGGAATCAGTCCCTGTTCATTCATTCGATCGTATTTACTGAGCGCTTCCTGTGGGCAGAACTGGACTAAGCGCTTAATAATGATAATAATATGGTATTTGCCAGGTGCTGATTGGGTGTCAAGCACCGTTCTGAGCGCTGGGGTAGAGACGAGCTCATCAGATTGGACTCAATCCCTGTTCATTCGATCATATTTACTGAGCGCTTCCTGTGTGTAGAGCCTGGACTAAGCGCTTAATAACAATGATTATAATAATGGTATTTATAGGGTGCTGCTTAGGTGTCAAGCACTGTTCTAAGCACTGGGGTAGAGACAGGTGACTCGGGTTGGACCCAATCCCTGTTCGTTCGATTATATTTATTGAGCGCTTACTATGTGCAGAGCCTGGACTGAGCGCTTCGTAATTATAACGATGATAACGATGGTATTTGTAGAGTGCTGCTTAGGTGTCAAGCACTGTTCTAAGCGCTGGGATAGAGACAGGTGAATCGGGTTGGACCCAGTCCCCGCTCATGTATTTAATCGTATTTATTGAGCGCTTACTGTGTGCAGAGCACTGTACTAAGCGCATGGGAGGGATAACTCAGCAATAAGCAGACCCATTCCCTGCCCGGAGCGAGCTTACAATCTATCAATCGGTGGCATTTATTGGGTGCTTACTGTATGCAGTCAGTCGGTCGTATTTATGGAGCGCTTCCTGTTTGCAGAGCACTGTGCTGAGCGTTTGGGAGAGTACAGTAATAATCATGCTGGTATCTGTTAAGCGCTTACTATGTGCCGAGCACCGTTCTAAGCACTGGGGTAGACACAGGGGAATCAGGTCGTCCCACGTGGGGCTCACGGTCTTAATCCCCATTTTCCAGATGAGGTCACTGAGGCACCGAGAAGTGAAGTGACTCGCCCAAAGTCACCCAGCTGACAAGTGGCCGAGCCGGGATTCGAACCCATGACCTCTGACTCCCAAGCCCGGGCTCTTGCCACTGAGCCACGCTGCTTCCCCAGTAAAACAGACACAGACACCGCCCATAATAAACTTACAGGTTTGGAAGAGTACAGCATAACAGCGTTGGTAGACACCGCCAATGTGGAGCACTGGCTTAGGAGTCAGAGGTCACGGGTTCTAATCCCGCTCTGCCGCCTGTCAGCTGTGTGACTTTGGGCAAGTCACTTCACTTCTCAGTGCCTCACTGACCTCATCTGGAAAATGGGGATTAAAACCGTGAGCCCCATGTGGGACAACCTGATTCCCTTGTAATAATAATAATAATAATAATAATGTTGGTATCTGTTAAGCGCTTACTATGTGCAGAGCACTGTTCTAAGCGCTGGGGTAGACACGGGGGAATCAGGTTGTCCCACGTGGGGCTCCCGGTCTCAATCCCCATTTCCCAGATGAGGTAACTGAGGCACAGAGAAGTGAAGTGACTTGCCCACGGTCACACAGCTGACAAGTGGAAGAGCCGGGATTCGAACTCGTGACCCCTGACTCCCAAGCCCGGGCTCTTTCCACTGAGCCACGCTGCTTCTCTAGCCACGCTTGTATCTCCCCCAGCGCTTAGAACAGTGCTCGGCACATAGTAAGCGCTTAACAAATACCAACATTATTATTATTACAGCCTGCAGATCGGTGGTATTTAATGAGCGCTTGCTGCGGGCGGAGCACTGTACTGAGCACTTGGGCGAGCACAGTCCTCCGGAGTTGATAAACGTGATCCTTTAGGAGAAGGCCAGATTCGGCCGAAACCCAAAATGGAAAGAACACGGATTAAGTCCTGGGTTAACTGGGCTTTTGTTTGATTTTTCTTTTTCCCCCTCAGTGGTTTCTGGCCAACCTTTCTTACCAAGAGGCCCTTTCCGACTCTCAGGTCGCCCTCGTTAACATCTTGTCTTCCACTTCGGGTAAGCGATTCCCCCCGGGGAACGGGATGCCTTCCGGTAAGCGATTCCCTCAGGTAGACGGGATGACCTCTGGAAGGCGATTCCTCCAGGGAGACGGGATGACTTCCGGTAAACCATTCCCCCGGGGGGACGGGATGACTTCCCGTAAGCGATTCCCCCGGGGAACGGGATTATTTCAGGTAAGGGATTCCCCCCGGGGGGGACGGGATGACTTCCCGTAGCGATCGCCCCGGGGAACGGGATTATTTCAGGTAAGGGATTCCCCCGGGGGGGACGGGATGACTTCCCGTAAGCGATTCCCCCCCCCCGGGGAGACCGAAAGACCTTTGGTAAGCGATTTCCCCGGGGGACGGGAGGACTTCTGATAAGCGCTTCTGCCCAGGGGACGGGATGACTTCCCGTAAGCGATTCCCCCCAGGGAACGGGATTACTTCATTCATTCAAAAATATTTATCGAGCGCTTACTATGTGCAGAGCACTGGACTAAGCGCTTGGAATGGACAATTCGGCAACAGATAGGGACCATCCCTGCCCAACGACGGGCTCACGGTCTAATCGGGGGAGACGGACGGACGAAAACGAGACAACATTATCACGATAAATAGAACGAAGGGGTTGGACATCTCGTTAACAAACAAATAGGGGAATGAAAATATAGACAAATGAGCAGAGTGCTGAGGGCGGGAGAAGGGAGAGGAGCAGAGGGAAGGGGGAAAGGATTAGTTCCGGTAAGCGATTCCCCCGGCGGGACGGGATGACTTCTGGTAAGCGATTCCCCCGTGGGGACGAGATTACTTCCCGTAAGCGATTCCCCTGGGGAACGGGGGAACGGGTTGACTTCCGGTCAGCGATTCCCGGGGCGGGGGATGGAATTTCAGTGGGTGTCCATTCATTCATTCATTCATTCATTCAATAGTATTTATCGAGCGCTTACTAGGTGCAGAGCACTGGACTCAGCGCTTGGAATGGACAAATCGGTCACAGATAGAGACGGTCCCCGCCCTTTGACGGGCTTACGGTCTAGTCGACGAAACACCTCGCCCTGATGCTTCCCGAGTTCCACCTGTTGGGCGTCTTTCCTAGGGCGTCAAAGGAATGGACCGGTCAATCAGTCACTACTATTTTTTGAGCACTTTCTACGTGCACCGCGTTGCCCCGAGCACCTGGGGCAGCGCAGGATTAATATTTAAGTGCTTACTACGGGCCAGGCACTGTAGTAAACGCGGGAGTGGGTGCACGCTAATTGGGTTGGACACGATCCCCGTCATTCGTTCTCTCATTCATTCAGTCGTATCTATCGGGCGCTTACCGTGTGCAGAGCACCGGACTAAGCTCTTGGAAAGTACAATTCGGGAACGAATAATAATAATAACGATGGTATTTGTTAAGCGCTTACTATGTGCCGAGCTCTGTTCGCAGCACTGGGGAAGGTGCAAGATCATCAGGTCGTCCCCCGTGGGGCTCCCGGTCCTCATCCCCATTTTCCAGATGAGGGAACTGAGGCCCGGAGAAGTGAAGTGACTCGCCCAAAGTCACACGGCTGACAGGTGGCGGAGCCGGGAGTCGAACCCACGACCTCTGACTCCCAAGCCCGGGCTCTTGCCACTGAGCCGCGCTGCTTCTCTAATGGAGACGATCCCTGCCCAACAACGGGCTCACAGTCCAGAAGGGGGGAGACAGACAACGAAACGAAACAAGTAGACGGGCATCGATAGCATCAAAATAGATAAATAGAATGGTAGATATAGACACATCATTAATCAAATAAGTAGAATAATAAACCTGTACAAATATAGACAAGTGGTAGTGTGGGGGGAAGGGGGGAGAGCAGAGGGAGGGAGTCGGGGCGACGGGGAGGGGAGGAGGAGCGGAGGGAAAGGGGGGCTCCGTCTGCATCCCACGTGGGGCTCCCAGTCTTCATCCCCATTTTCCAGATGAGGTCACTGAGGCCCAGAGAAGGGAAGTGAGTTGTCCAAGGTCACACAGCAGACAAGCGGCAGGGTCGGGATTAATGATAATAATAATAATAATATTGGTATTTGTTAAGCGCTTACTCTGTGCCGAGCACCGTTCTAAGCGCTGGGGGAGATACAGGGTCATCGGGTTGGCCCCCGTGAGGCTCACGGTCTTCATCCCCATTTTACAGATGAGGTCACTGAGGCCCAGAGACGTGAAGTGACTCGCCCACAGTCGCCCAGCTGACAAGTGGCAGAGCCGGGATTCGAACTCATGACCTCTGACTCCCAAGCCCGGGCTCTTGCCACTGAGCCACGCTGCTTCTAAGGGCAGGGCTCTTATCTGCCAAGTGGATGGTCCTCTCCCAAGCGCTCAGCACAGTGCCCTGCACATAGGAGACGGTTGACTCCTCGAGGATCCTGTCTACTAATTGGGGAAGCAGCGCGGCTCAGTGGCAAGAGCCCGGGCTTGGGAGTCAGAGGTCCTGGGTTCGACTCCCGGCTCGGCCACTTGTCAGCTGTGTGACCGTGGGCGAGTCACTTCACTTCTCTGGGCCTCGGTTCCCTCATCTGGAAAATGGGGATGAAGACCGGGAGCCTCACGGGGGACGACCCGATGACCCCGTATCTCCCCCAGCGCTTAGAACGGTGCTCTGCACATAGTAAGCGCTTAACAAATACCGACATTATTATTATTATTATTATTATTACTAATTCACTGCCCCCTTTCAAAGCCCTCCCGAGAGGTCCCCTCCTCCGGGAGGCCTTCCCGGACCGAGCCCCCCTTTCCCTCCGCTCGTCCTCCCCTCCCCGTCGCCCCGACTCCCTCCCTCCGCTCTACCCCCCTCCCCGCCCCGCACCGCTTGTCTATATTTCTTCAGATTTATGAATCTATTTATTTTATTAAATTAATGATTTTATTTTATGTGCCCGGCAGGCCTCTTTACCCTCCTCCTGGCCGCGATCTTCCCCAGCAACGCCGGAGACAGGTTCACGCTCTCCAAACTGCTCGCCGTCCTCTTAAGGTACGGACCGGCCGGCGGGGCCGGGGGGGATGGCGTGGGCGCCCGCCGCGGGACGTGCCGAGCGCCTGGGAGACAAGGACGCCCCGGCGTTGGCAGACGCGGTTCGGCCCACCGGCGGCTACTCTCGGCACTGTGCTGAGCGCCCGGGAGAGTTCAGTAATAACAGTGTTGGAATTTATTGAGCGCTTACTATGTGCGGAGCGCCGTTCTAAGCGCCGGGGGAGACACAGGGTCATCGGGTCGTCCCACGTGAGGCTCCCAGTCTTCGTCCCCATTTGACAGATGAGGGAACTGAGGCAGAGAGAAGTGAAGTGACTTGCCCACAGTCACATAGCTGACAAGTGGCAGAGCTGGGATTCGAACCCATGACCTCTGACTCCCAATCCCGTGCCCTTTCCACTGAGCCACGCTGTTCCTCCCTATATGGTAGCGTTAGGAGCCCCGTGTGGGCGGGGACTGTCTCTCTCTGGGGCTGAATTGTACTTTCGGAGCGCTCGGTACAGTGACTGGATGAATGAATGATCCCCACCCTCAAGGATCTAGGGGCTGAGCACTGTACTGAGCGCTTTGGAGAAGAGGGTGGAGTCAGCGTCCGTTCGCAGCGGGGCTCGGGAAAGAGGCCGGGCTTGGGAGTCAGAGGGCGTGGGTTCTAATCCCGGCTCCGCCGCCTCTGTACTGGGTGACTTTGGGCGAGTCACTTCACTGGGGCTTCGCTCACCTCATCTGGAAAATGGGGATGAAGACCGTGAGCCCCACGTGGGACAACCTGATCACCTTGTATCCCCGCCAGTGCTTAGAACAGTGCCTGGCACATAGTAAGCGCTTAACAAATACCGTCATCATTATTATCCAGTTTATTCAATCTGTGGATTGAGCGCTTACTGTGTGCAGAGCACAGTACTAAGCGTTTGGAAAGAACAATTCGGCGACCGATAGAGACGATCCCTGCCCAACAGCGGGCTCACGGTCTACACAACGATCCCTCCCCTCAAAGAGTGACTGTCTACTGTGTGCATATAATAATACTAACTATGTGCCAAGCACTGTTCTAGGCGCTGGGGTGATAATAATAACGTTGGTATTTGTTAAGCGCTTACTATGTGGTGAGCACCGTTCTAAGCGCTGGGATAGATACAGGGCCATCAGGTCGCCCCACGGGAGGCTCACAGTTAATCCCCATTTTCAGATGTGGTCACTGAGGCCCAGAGAAGCGAAGTGACTCGCCACCAGTCCCACAGCTGCCAAGTGGCGGAGCCGGGATTCGAACCCGTGACCTCTGACTCCCAAGCCTGGGCTCTTTCCACTGAGCCACGCTGTAGATACGGGGTCATCCGCTTGTCCCACGTGGGGCTCCCAGGCTTCACCCCCATTTGACGGATGAGGGGACTGAGGCCCAGAGAAGTGAGGTGACTTGTCCAAAGTCACCCAGCGGACAAGGGGCGGGGCCGGGATTAGAACCCGTGACCTCTGACTCCCAAGCCCATGATGATGATGGTATTTAAGGGCTTACACTGGTCAAAGCCCCGGGGCAGATAAGCTAATCAGGTGTCCCACGTGGGGCTTAGAGGCCGAGGTGTCTAGTGCATAAGGGGATGCAGAAGGGAGGGAGAATCGGGTGCGGAGAGGAGGATTTGACTCAAGAACAAACCTGGTCTTCTCCCTGTCTAGACTGCAAGCTCATTTTTTCGTTTGTTCTTTGTATTTTAGTACTATTTGTTAAGCGCTTACTATGTACCAGTCACTGTAGTAAATAATAATAATAATGCTGGTATTTGTTAAGCGCTTACTTTGTGGCCAGCACCGTTCTAAGCGCTGGGGGAGATACAGGGTCATCGGGTTGTCCCTCGTGAGGCTCCCGGTCTTCATCCCCATTTTCCAGATGAGGTCACTGAGGCCCAGAGAAGTGAAGTGACTCGCCCACAGTCCCACAGCTGCCGAGTGGCGGAGCCGGGATTCGAACCCGTGACCTCTGACTCCCAAGCCCGGGCTCTTTCCACTGAGCCACGCTGCTTCTCTAACAGATAGAAGCTCAGGTTGGACGAAGTCCCGGTCCCGCGGGGGGGGGCTCCCCGTCTTCATCCCCGTTTTACAGAGGGGGGAACCGAGGCCCAGAGGAGTGAAGGGACCCACCCCGGGTCCCCCAGCGGAGAAGCGGCGGAGCCGGGATTAGAACCCAGGTCCTTCGGACTCCCGGGCCCGGGCTCTACCCGCTGGGCCGCGCTGCTTCTGTTGTGGAAAGGGACCGTGTCCGCCAATTGTGCCGTATTGGACTCTCCCGAGCGCCGGGCACAGCGCTCCGCGAACGGCGAGCGCTCAATAGATGCCGTCGATTGATGGATCGGTCGATCCGACACCTCGGGCCCCCAAGACTCAGCTCCTCGTGGACAGGGAGCGCGTCTACCCGCTCGCTGACGCTGTCCCCTCCCGAGCGCTCGGGAGAGGATAATGGAACAGTAGCACGGTTACATTCCCCGCCCACCACCAGCTTACAAGCTAGAGGGGGAGTGTCTCCGTTAAGCGCTCACTCTGTGGCGAGCACTGTGCCGAGCACCGACGCGGACGCGAGATGATGAGATGGACCCTCTGCCTGCCTGCGCGACCGCCTCCCCGTCTGATCGACCGACCGCTTGACCGACCGACCGACCGACCGACCGCCTCCCTGCCTGCCTGATTGACTGCCTGTCTGCCTCCCTGACCGGCCGCCTGACCGACCGCCTGACCGACCGACTGACCGCCTCCCCGCCTGCCTGCCTGATTGACTGACCGACTGACTGCCTCCCTGACTGTCTATCTACCTCCTGCCTCTACCTGACTGACTGCTTTCCCGCACGGCTGGCTGACTGACCGGCCGACGGCCTCCCCGCCTGCCCGCCTGACTGATTGACTGCCTGCGTGCCTCCCTGGCTGCCTCCCTCCCTGCCTGCCTGACCGACCGACCGACCGGCTGATTACCTTCCTGCCTGATTGATTGACTGTCTTCCTCCCCACCTGCCCGACTGACCGACTGGCTGCCTCCCTGCCTGACCGACTGACTGACTGACTGACTGCTTCCCTGACCGACTGACTGACTGACCGACCGACCGCCTGCTTGCCTGCCTGACTGATTGACTGCCTGTCTGCCTCCCTGACTGCCTCCCTCCCTCCCTGCCTGCCTGACCGACCGACCGACCGACCGACCGATTACCTTCCTGCCTGATTGACTGTCTACCTCCCTACCTGCCTCCCTGCCTGACCGACTGACTGTCTGACTGTCTACCTCCTGCCTCTACCTGACTGACTGCTTCCCTGCCTGCCTGCCTGCCTGACCGACCGACCGACTGACTGCCTCCCTGCCCGCCTGTCTCCCTGCCTGCCCGACCGACTGACTTCCTGACTGACTGACCGACTGCCTGCCTCCCTGACTGACTACCTCCCGCCTCTACCTGACTGACCGCCTCCCTGCCTGCCTGATTGAGCGACCGACTGCCTCCCTGCCTGCCCGACTGACTTCCTGACTGACTGACCGTCTACCTCCCCGCCTCCCTGCCTGCCTCCTTGCCTGCCCGACTGACCACCCGAGTGATTGACCGTCTGCCTCCCTGCCTCCCAGCCTGCCGGATTGACCGACTGTCTGCCTCCCTGCCCTCTGACTGACCGACCGACTGACTCCCCGCCTGCCCGCCTGACCCACTGACTTCCCGACCGATGGCCTGCCTACTTCCCCGCCCGCCCGCGTGACCGCGCCTCTTGGTCCCGCAGCATCGGCGGCGTCGTCCTGGTCGACCTGGCCGGCCCGGACTCCTCGCCGAAAAAGGACGCCCTCGGTACGTCGCGGGCCGGGGCCGGGGGCCGGGGGCCGGGCGGGGGCCGGGGGCCGGGCGGGGCCGGACCGGGCGACCCCGCCGTCCCGTCCGCAGGGTCGGCGTGGTCCCTGGCCGGGGCGGCCCTCTACGCCGTCTACATCGTCATGATTAAGAGGAAGGTGGAGCGCGAAGACAGGCTGGACATCGCCATGTTCTTCGGTAAGAAATAATAGTAATAATGTTGGTATCTGTTAAGCGCCTACTAGGTGCCGAGCACCGTTCTAAGCCCTGGGGGAGATACGGGGTCATCAGGTGGTCCCCCCCCCCCCCCGGGGCTCACAGTCTTCATCCCCATTTTCCAGATGAAGGAACTGGGTCACAGAAAAGTGAAGAGGCCTGCCCAGAGTCACACAGCTGACAAGTGGAGGAGCCCGAATTATTATGAATAATAATAATAATAACGATGGTATTCGTTAAGCACTTACTACGTGCCGAGCACTGTTCTAAGCATTGGGGTCGATACAGAGCAATCAGGTCGTCCCCCGTGGGGCTCCCGGTCTTCATCCCCATTTTCCAGATGAGGAAACCGAGGCCCAGAGAAGTGAAGCGGCTTGCCCAGAGCCACACAGCCGACCAGCGGCGGAGGCGGGATTAGAACCCATGACCTCCGACTGCCAAGCCCGGGCTCTCGCCGCTGAGCCGCGCTGCTTCTCTAGAGCGGGGGGAGCGAGTCGGGGTGACGCAGAGGGGAGGGGGAGCTGAGGAAACGGGGGCTTTGACCCTTCCGCTCGCCTCTTTCGGCCCCTGTGGGCATTCATTCATTCATTCAGTAGTATTTATCGAGCGCTTACTATGTGCAGAGCACTGGACTAAGCGCTCGGAACGAACAAGTCGGCGACGGATAGAGACGGTCCCTGCCGTTTGACGGGCTTACGGTCTAATTGGGGGGCAGGGAACTCCTCCACCAGCTCTTGGGCATTGCCTTCTCCCAAGCGCTCAGTACAGTGCTCTGCACGCAGTAAGCGCTCAAGAAATACCATTGATTGACAGGGAATGTGGGCAAGTGGGAAAGGAACGTGTCTACCCACTCTGTGGCAGTGTCCTCTCCCAAGCGCTCACCACAGTGCTCCGCACACAGTAAGCGCCCCATAGAGCCCGCCGATCGATACACTCATGTGGGAAGACTCGGCAAGCTTCTTGCGGGAAGGCAGCGGTTCTAATGATAGTGGTATTTGTTAAGCGCTTACTATGTGCCAGGCCCTGTTCTAACCCCAGGGGATCCAAGGTCATCAGGTCGTCCCGCGAGGGGCTCCCAATCTCAACCCCATTTTCCAGATGAGGTCACGGAGGCCCAGAGAAGTGAAGTGACCTGCCCCAGGTCACACAGCAGACCAGCGGCGGAGCCGGGATTAGAACCCGCGACCTCTGACTCCCGAGCCCGGCCCCTTTCCCCTAAGCCCCGCTTCTCCGGCGGCCGGGTCTACCCACTCCGTTGCCTTGTCCTCTCCCAAGCGCTCGGTACGGCGCCCTGCCCGCCGCGGGCGCTCCGTGAACAGCCTCCGTCCGTTCATTCGGTAGTATCGATCGAGCGCTTACTATGTGCGGAACACCGCACCGAGCGCTTGGAATATACAGTCGGGCAACAGATAGAGACGATCCCTGCCCGACGACGGGCTCACGGTCTGATCGGGGGAGACGGACGGACGAGAACGAGCCGACGTAATCGCGATGAATAGAACGGGGGGGATGGACACCTCGTTCACAAAATAAATAGGGGGATAAAAATATGGGTAAATGAGCAGAGTGCTGAGGGGAGGGGAAGGGAGAGGAGGAGAGGGAAAGCGGGGAGAAGAGGGTTTAGCTGCGGAGAGGCGAAGGGGGGGAGAGGGAGCAGAGGGAGAAGGGGAGCTCGGTCCGGGAAGGCCTCTCGGAGGAGGTGAGCTGTAAGTAGGGATTCGAAGAGGGGAAGAGAACGAGTCCGGCGGAGGCGAGGCGGGAGGGCCTTCCGGGACCGCGGGAGCACGCGGCCCGGGGGTCGACGGCGGGACGGGCGAGACCGGGGGCCGGCGAGGAGGCGGGCGGCGGAGGAGCGGAGCGGGCGGGCTGGGCGGGGGAAAGAGACAAGGGAGGAGAGGTAGGAGGGGGCGAGGGGACGGACGGCCTCGAAGCCCAGGGTGAGGAGTCTTCGACGAGGCGGCCCGGGGACTCACCCCGGCCGCGTGCGTCCCGCAGGATTCGTCGGACTGTTTAACCTCCTCCTGCTGTGGCCCGGTTTCTTCGTCTTCCACTACGCCGGATGGGAGGCCTTCGAGCTCCCCAGTAGGCTGGTGTGGTTCTACATCTTCCTCAACGGGCTGGTCGGGACGGTCCTCTCCGAGTTCCTGTGGCTGTGGTAGGTGCCCCCGGGGACCCCCGACCTGGGGGTTTAAAGGGAGAGGAGGGAGGGAGACACCGGGGGGGGGGGGGTCCCCGCTCCCCGTCGGGCGGCGGGCGATGCCGGCGGCTTTCATTCATTCGGGGGTATTTATTGAGCGCTTACTACGGGCAGAGCGCTGGACTGAGCGCTTGGAACGGACAGTCGGGCGACAGATAGGGACCGTCCCTGCCCAAGGACCGGCACCCGGTCTCGTCGGGGGAGACGGACGGACCGAAACCGGATAACATAATCACGATAAATGGAATCAAGGGGACGGACAGCTCGTTAACCAAATAAGTAGGGGAATAATAACCTTGGTGTCTGTTAAGCGCCTACTAGGTGCCGAGCACTGTTCTAAGCGCCGGGGTGGACACAGGGGAATCGGTTTGTCCCACGTGGGGCTCCCGGTCTTCATCCTCATTTTCCAGAGGAGGGAACGGAGGCCCCGAGGAGCGAAGCGCCTCGCCCGCGGTCACGCAGCCGACAGGTGGCCGAGGCGGGATTCGAACCCGTGACCTCTGACTCCAAAGCCCGGGCTCTTTCCACTGAGGCACATAAAAATAATAAATAGGCTGTCGCTTCGGTTCTTTTCAGGGGCTGCTTCCTCACGTCCTCGCTGATCGGCACCCTGGCCATCAGCCTCACCATCCCCCTGTCCGTCATCGCCGACATGTGCGTCCGAAAGGTAACGAAGCCCCCCGGCGACGAAGCCCCCCCGGCGAGGGAGCGGCGCTTAAAGTCGTCTCCCGAAAGGGCGGGGGATGGAGCCGGTGGGGAGGAAAGAACGGCCTGGTTCCCCCCTTCCACCCCCCCCCCCCCCCCCCGTTTTCCCTCCCTCTTCCCACTCCTTCAGAACGGCGAAGAACAGTGCCGGGCACATAGTAAGCGCCTAACGCAGCAGCGTGGCTCAGTGGAAAGAGCCTGGGCTTTGGAGAAAGAGGTCATGAGTTCGAATCCCAGCACTGCCACCTGTTGCCGTTGTTTTTACGAGACGTTCTTCCCCTCGACTCTATCTGTCGCCGTCGTTCTCGTCCGTCCGTCTCCCCCGATGAGACCGTGAGCCCGTCGGACGACGGGGACCGTCTCTGTCTGTCGCCGACTTGTTCCTTCCGAGCGCTCAGTCCAGCGCTCCGCACATAGTAAGCGCTCAATAAATCCTATTGAATGAATGAATGAATAAAATGGGGATGAAGACCGTGAGCCCCACGGGGGACGACCTGATTCCCCTGTGTCTCCCCCAGCGCTTAGAACAGTGCTCGGCACATAGTAAGCGCTTAACAAATACCAACATTATCATTATTCTTATTATTATCCTTCAGTCCTATTATGGAGCCCTTACTGTTTGCAGAGCCCTCTACGAAGCGCCGGAATAATGACGGGATTTGTGAAGTGCTCACTGTGCGCTAAGCACTGGGGGAGTATTCGAGGCCAGCGGGTTGTCATTCATTCATTCAATAGTATTTATTGAGCGCTTACTATGTGCAGAGCACTGGACTAAGCGCTTGGACTGGACTGATCGGTAACAGAGAGAGACGGTCCCTGCCCTCTGACGGGCTCACGGTCTAATCGGGGGATTTATTAATTATAACATAAAGTCTAATTGTCCCCCGTGGGGCTCACGGTCTCCGTCCCCGTTTTCCAGATGGGGTGACTGAAGCCCGGATTGGGGAAGTGGCTTGCCCAAGGTCACACGGCAGACAAGTGGCGGAGCCGGGATTAGAACCCACGACCCCCGACTCCCAAGCCTGGGCTCTTTCCGCTAAGCCACGCGGCCTCTGTTAAGCGCTTGCTATGTGCCGGGGGCGATCCAAGCTAGTGAGTGGTCGTGGGTTCGAATTGCGGCTCCGCCACTTGTCCGTGTGACTGTGAGCAAGTCACTTCGCTTCTCGGGGCCTCAGTGACCTCATCTGGAAAATGGGGATGAAGACTGGGAGCCTCACGGGGGGACAACCTGATGACCCTGCGTCTCCCCCAGCGCTTAGAACGGTGCTCTGCACATAGTAAGCGCTTCACAAATGCCAACATCATTATTATTGTTCATTCAGTCGCATTTTGGGAGCACTTACTGTGTGCAGAGGACTGGACTGAGCGTTGGGCAAGTACGATTTGGCAACGAAGAGACGATCCCCGCCCACGCCGGGCTCACAGTCAAGGAGGGGGGAGACGGGCATCAAAATGAGTAGACAGGCATCAGTAAGCATCAATAGAAATAAATAGAATTAGAGATCTAGCCACATCATTAATACAATAAATTGAATAATAAACACGTACAAATATAGACGAGCGGGGCGGGGAGGGGGTAGAGCGGAGGGAGGGAGTCGGGGCGACGGGGAGGGGAGGAGGAGCGGAGGGGGGTGGGGGGGCTTGGAAGAGAGTTAGTTTGGAGGCCGTGAGGAGGGAGGGGGTTCCGGGCCAGAGGCAGGACGTATTGGACTCTCCCCAACGCTTAGTACAGTGCTCCGCACACAGTAAGCGCTCACCAGATGCGACTGAATGAATGAAGTTCGGGACACGGTCCACCTGGGGCTCCCAGTCTTCATCGCCGTTTTACAGATGAGGGAACCGAGGCACAGTGAAGTGGAGTGACCCGCCCGAGGTCTCTCAGCCGACGAGCGAGTGGTGGATCCTTCCCCCTCCCGGGCCGGGGCTCTTTCCACGGGGCCGCGCTGCTCCTCTAAGAGACGCGAAGTGACTGGCCCCAGGCCACACAGAGGACGAGGGGCGGAGCCGGGATTAGAACCCAGGTCCTTCTGACTCCCAGGCCCGGGCTCTACCCACCGGGCCGCGCTGCCCTCGCCGGCGGCATCGTCCCGGACGGCGGCTCCGCCCGTTCTTCCCTCGCCACCCCGTCTGCCCTCCTCTTGTGGCCCGACGGAAAGAACGCGGGCCTGGGAGTCGGAAGGTTCTGGGTTCTAATCCCGGCTCTGCCACTTGTCCGCTGCATGACCTTGGGCAAGTCCTCTCTCCGGGCCTCGGTTGCCTCATCTGGAAGACGGGGAATGAGACGGTGTCTGTATCTCGAATTCTGTTTATTCCTACCGACGCTCTTGATGCCCGTTGACTTGTCTCGCCGTCCGTCTCCCCGCTTCTAGACCGTGGGCCCGGTGTAGGCAGGGATGGACTCTCTTTGGTGCCGAATTGGACTTTCCAAGCGCTTAGTACAGCGCCCTGCACCCAGTCGGCGCTCGATAAATACGATCGAATGGAGTGACCCACCCAAGGTCACCCAGCGGCGACGGGGCGGACGAGGCTGGCCTTTCGGAGGCCCCGTCTCCGCGCCGCTGATGGGATTTTCCCTTCTCCCTCTCCAGGTGCAGTTTTCCTGGCTGTTCCTGGCAGGGTCGGTGCCGGTTTTCCTCTCCTTCGTGACGGTCACCCTGTTGTGCCACTACAATAACTGGGATCCGGTGACGGTGGGCATCCGAAGGGTCTTCGCCTTCATCTGTCGGAAGCACCGGATTCAGAGGTGACGGGGGGATCGCGGAAATTCAGCGCATTAATTAATAACAAATTAATAAATTTGTTAAGGGCTTACTGGGTGCCAAGCACTGTTCTAAGCACTGGGGGAGATGCAAGGTGATCAGGTTGGCCCACATGGGGCTCACGGTCTTCATCCCCATTTTCCAGAGGAGGGAACTGAGGCCCAGCGAAGTGAAATGACTTGCCCAAGGTCACACAGCAGACAAGTGGCAGAGCCAGGATGTGCCGCGCACTCTACTAAGCTCTGGGGTCGTTACACGATGAGTGCGTCGGACACAGTCTGTGTAGTAATAATAATAACAATAATAATAATGACGGTGTTTGTTAAGCGCTTACTATGTGCCAAGCACTGTTCTAAGCGCTGGGGGGAGATACAAGTTAAATTAGGTTGGACACGGTCCTCGTCCCCTGAGGGGCTCCCAGTCTCCATCCCCATTTTCCAGATGAGGGAACTGAGGCCCAGAGAAGTCAAGTGACCTGCTCAAGGTCACCCAGCAGACAAGTGGCAGAGCCCGGGATTAGAACCCAGGTCCTTCTGACTCCCAGGCCCGGCCTCTACCCACTGGGCCCCACTGCTTCTCTCCTTATGTAGAGTCTAAGCTCCTGGAGGGCAGGGATTGGGTCTGCGAAGTCTGTTTTCCTCTCCCAAGCGCTCAGTACAGCGCCCTGCACACCGTAGACTATCATTCATTCATTCAATAGTATTTATTGAGCGCTTACTATGTGCAGAGCACTGCACTAAGCGCTTGGAACGGACGGTTCGGCAACAGGTAGAGACCGTCCCTGCCCAGTGACGGGCTTACTGTAAAATGGGGATGAAGACTGTAGCCCCACATACCTGATGACCTCGTATCTACCCCGGCGCTTAGAACAGTGCTTGGCACATAGTAAGCGCTTAACAGACGCCATCATTATTATCATTATCATTAAGAGGACCTGGGTTCTAATCCGCCTGTCCACTGTGTGACCTTGGCTGAGTCCCTTCGCTTCTCTGGGCCTCAGTTCCCTCATCTGGAAAATGGGGATGGGGCCCGGGAGCCACACGGGGGACAGGGACCGCGTCCAGCCCGATTGGCTCGTGTCCACCCCACCGTTTGGAACGGTGCTTAATACGTAGTAAGCGCGTAGCAGATATGGTCATTATCCGTCAGTATCATCATCATTCAGTAGTATTTATTGAGCGTTTACGATGTGCAGAGCACCGTACTAAGCATCGTTATGAAAAGGAAATAAACGACGGCTGCGGACGTCAGCGGTTTGGGGCTGGGCCACCTCGATCATCCCGTCACTGGCCCCCGGGGAAACGCGCGGCTCGAACTGTCCCCGGAGGTCCGCGAGCCCCCCTCCGTTATCAGTACACTGCAAGCGCTTAGCACAGTTCTCCGCACCCAGTAAGCGCTCAGTACCGTTGAATGAATGAATTCTCAGATTCTCCGAAGACGGCGAGCACTGTCAGAGCCTCATCCCTCTGCACGACACCCAGCCGGAAGATGAGACCGGCTGCTCCTCGTGATCCGTAAGTCCGCCCCCCGCAGCCCCGCTCTCTCGGGTCGGTCGGTTTTTCTTTCAACGGTTCGTTCGGTCGTTCGGTCGTATTTATTGAGCGCTTACTCTGGGCTGAGCCCTGTGCTAAGCACTCGGAAAGGCCAAATGGGCAAGAAAGAGAGACGATCGCGACCCAACAACGGGCTCACGGTCCAGAAGAGGGGAGACAGACAGCAGAACAAGGAAACAGGCATCGATAGAAATCAATAGAAAGATATAGATACATCGAAACAAGGAGACAGGCGTCGATAGAAATAAACAGAATTATAGATATAGAGGCATTAAAAAACGGAAACGGGCATCGATAGAAATAAATAGAGTTAGAAATATAGACTCGTCAAAACAAGGAAACAGGCATCAGTAGAAATAAATTGAATTATAGATATAGAGTCATTAAAACAAGGCAACAGGCATCGATAGAAATAAATAGAATTAGAGATATAGATACATCAAAACAAGGAAACGGGCATCGATAGAAATAAATAGCATTAGAAATAGAGATAAATCGAAACGAGGAAACAGGCATCAATAGGACTAATAGGAATAGGAATAACAGAATTATAGGAATAAGAGAATAATAGGAATAATAGAATTAATAATGTTGGTATTTGTTAAGCGCTTACTATGTGCAGAGCACTGTTCTAAGCGCTGGGGGAGATACAGGGTCATCGGGTTGTCCCACGTGAGGCTCACAATCTTCATCCCCATTTTACACTTTACAGATGAGGTCACTGAGGCCCAGAGAAGTGAAGTGACTTGCCCACAGCCACACAGCTGACAAGTGGCAGAGCTGGGATTCGAACCCATGACCTCTGGCTCCCAAGCCCATGCTCTTTCCACTGAGCCAATGCTTCTCTAATATATTCTAATACAATTCTAATATATAATATAATTCTAATATAGAATTATGGATATAGACTCATTAAAACAAGGAAACAGCCATCGATAGAAATAAATAGGATTATAGATATAGATACATCGAAACAAGGAAACAGGCATCAACAGAAATAAGTAGGATTATAGATGTAGATACATCGAAACGAGGAAACAGGCATCAGTAGGAATAATAGAATTATAGATATAGACTCATTAAAACAAGGAAACAGGCATCGACAGAAATAAATAGAATTAGAGCTATAGATACATCAAAACAAGGAAACGGGCATCGATAGAAATAAGCGGGATTATAGATATAGACTCATTAAAACAAGGAAACAGGCATCGATAGAAATAAATAGAATTAGAGGTATAGACTCATTAAAACAGGCATCAATGGAATTATAGATATAGATACATCGAAACAAGGAAACAGGCATTAATAGAAATAATAGAATTAAAGATATGGACTCATTAAAACAAGGAAACAGGCATCGGTAGAAATAAGTAGGATTAGAGATATAGATATGTTGAAACAAGGAAACGGGCGTCGATAGAAATAATAGAATTATAGATATAGACTCATTAAAACAAGGAAACAGGCATTAATAAAAATAAATAGATTTATAATTGTAAATACGTACATATATGCACAAGCGCTGTGGGGCGGCGGGTAGAGCGAAGGGAGGGAGTTGGGGCGACTGTTAAGCGCCTACTATGTGCCAGGCATTGTGCTAAGCACCGGGGCAGCGTGGCTTACTGGGTAGAGCCGGGGTCCGGGAGTCAGAAGGTCATGGGTTCTAATCCCGGCACCGCCACGTGTCTGCTGTGTGACCTTGGGTGAGTCACTTCTCTGGGCCTCAGTTCCCTCATCTGGAAAATGGGGATTCAGAGCGTGAGCGCCACGGGGGACGGGGACCGGGTCCAACCTGATGACCTCGTATCTCCCCCAGTGCTTAGAACAGGGCTTGGCACAGAGTGAGTGCTTAACAGGTACCATAATAATGATTATCATTATTAGAGGGCAGACCATTCATTCAATCGTATCGAACGCTTACTGTGTGCAAAGCAGTGTGCCGAGCGTTTGGGAGAATACGGTATGGCAACGGATAGACGCGATTCTCTGCCCACGGCGAGCTCACAGTCTGGAGGGGGAAGAGGGAGAAAAGGGATCGAATTCTCATTTTTTAAGCGAGGAAGCCGAGGCCCAGAGAGGGGAAGCGACTTGCCCAAAGTCGCCCAGCGGGGAAGCGGCAGAGGCAGGATTAGAACCCGGGTCTGGGCTCTTTCCACCGGGCCAGGCTCCTTCCCGCCGCTTCTGACTCTTCCAACCCAGAATGGGCTTCCCACCCTTCCACCCGTTGGTCCATTCACGCGTTCAGACGAATTTATGGACTAAAAGCTCGGGAGAGGACGATTTAACGACGGACAGAGACATTCCCTGCCCGCAGCGAGCTCACAGTCCGTGTTCTCAGAGACCCCCTCGCCCCGTCGTTCGTTCAGTCGTATTTACCGAGCGCTGACTGGGTGCGGAGCGCTGTAGTGAGCGCTTGGGAAGCCCAGTTCGGCACCGAAGAGCGACCAGTCCCGCCCCCAGCGGGCCCACGCTCTAGAAGGGGGGAGACGGGCAGCGAAACGAGTCATCGGGCCTCGAGGGCATCGGCGGGAATAAAGAGAATTAGTCATCCATTCAGTAGTATTTATTGAGCGCTTACTATGTGCAGAGCACTGTACTAAGCGCGCGGAATGGACAGTTTGGCAACAGAGAGAGACCGTCCCTGCCCGACGACGGGCTGACGGTCTAGGAGGGGGGAGACGGACAACGAAACCTAACAGAACGAAACAAAAACCGGAACACGTCAACACCCGACACTGACGCCGTCTCATTCCCCATTTTCCAGATGAGGCAACTGAGGCCCAGGGAAAGGACTCGCCCAAGGCCATTCAGCAGAAACCACTCCCACAATGCTCTGGGTTCTGAGACCTGGGCCCCCGCCCCGCCAAAGTAGGCCCATAATGCTCTGCGTTCTGAGGTTTCCGCGCCCCCTCCTCCCCGTCGGAAACATTCCCGTCGTCGTCCTCCTCCTCCTCATGATGATAATGACGGTATTTGTTAAGCGCTTACTATGTGCGAAGCACTCTTCTAAGCGCTGGGAGGTCATCAGGTCATCCCAGTGGGGCTCCCAGCGGCGTGGCTCGGTGGAAAGAGGCCGGGCTTGGGATTCAAAGGTCATGGGTTCTAATCCCGGCTCCGCCACGTCAGCTGGGTGACGTCGGGCGAGTCGCTTCGCCTCTCTGGGCCTCGGTGACCTCCTCTGGAAAACGGGGAGGAAGACCCGGAGCCCCGCGGGGGACGACCCGATGACCCCGTATTCCCCCCGACCGCTCAGAACAGTGCTGGGCACATAGTAAGCGCTTAACAAAGGCCGTCGTCGTCATTATTCCCGTAACGCCCTGGGTGCTAAGATGCTCCCCACCGAAGATATCCCCATGATGCACCAGATTGTGCGATTTCCCGCCTCAAGAACGGTCCCACGATGCTTTGGCTGCTGAGATCCCCTCCCCAAGAACATTTCCCATAACGCTCTGGGTCCTGAGCATCTCCCCCAGCACCGTTCCCATAATGCCCCGGGATCTGAGACCCCCCCCCCCCCGCCCACCCCCATCGTCCCCCAGAGCGGCCCCGCAGCCTCCCAGGGTTGACAGCTTCCCGGGTTGACCTCCCTCGGCGGCTCCGAACACAGTCCGTCGATCGGTCCGTCCATCAGTGGTATTTATTGAGCGCCTCCTCTGCGCAGAGCACCGTGCTAAGCCCTCCGGAGAGGACGCGCTAACGGACCTGGTAGACCCACACCCTGCCCACAAGGAGCTTACGGTTTAGAGGGGGACACTCAGTGGGAGAGAGCCCGGGCTTGGGAGTCAGAGGCCACGGGTTCGACTCCCGGCTCTGCCACTCGTCAGCTGGGTGACTGTGGGCGAGTCACTTCACTTCTCTGGGCCTCAGTGACCCCATCTGTAAAATGGGGATCAAGACCGCGAGCGTCACGGGGGACAACCCGATGACCCTGTATCTCCCCCGGCGCTTAGAACAGTGCTCTGCGCATAGTAAGCGCTTAACAAATACCAACATAATTATTATTATATTAATATAAATAAATCACCGAGGGAAATGGACCTGAGTGCCGAGGGGGGCGGGAATAAAGACTGTGAGGTCACTGCGGGCAGGGAATGTGTCCGTTTGTTGTTAGAGAAGCAGCGTGGCTCAGTGGAAAGAGCCCGGGCTTGGGAGTCAGAGGTCACGGGTTCGACTCCCGGCTCTGCCACTCGTCAGCTGGGTGACTGTGGGCGAGTCACTTCACTTCTCTGGGCCTCAGTTCCCTCATCTGGAAAACGGGGATGAAGCCCGGGAGCCTCACGGGGGACAACCCCATGACCCTGTATCTCCCCCGGCGCTTAGAACAGTGCTCTGCGCCTAGTAAGCGCTTACTAAATACCAACATTATTTATTATTATTATTTACATGGTCCTCTCCCAGGCGCTCAGTACAGTGCCCCGCCCGCGGTAAGCGCTCAATCGCCGCGACAGAACGAGTGACTGAATGAAAGGGAGCGAACGCGAGGAGGACGCGGAAGGGAGCGGGAGAAGGGGAACGGTCGGTTTCTCTGAATCCTTTCTTCTCCTAACGCGTCCCAAGTGACCCACGACCCGGAAGAAGCCACCGGCGAGGACGTCCCCGGGTCGTCTCCCACGCCGTCCCTCGGCCCGGCCCCGGACGGAGACCCCGACCCCCGGGAAGAGCCGACCTCCGGCGACCTCTCCGGGGAAAGGCCCCGGATCTCAACTTGGGATTCCCCGAAGCCCTCGACGGGACGTTGGTTTTCCCCTCCTGCCCCGCCTGCCGTCGAGGGGGCCGTCGCCGCCTCTGACCTCCGACCCCGGAGCGGGCCGCACCGCCGCCCGACGGGCCCGAGATCCGTCCCGGCGTCGGCCCCCCCCGACCGTCCGCCAGCTGCCCGGAGCGGGATCGGGATCCGCCGCGCGCTCCGGGGCCGGGCCGGAGAGGGGGAGTCCACACGGTTGTCTTTCCTGGGGCCCGACGGGTCTTCCCGGAGCCGCCGAGGGTCCCGGCTGGCGATGGCGGGAGTCGGAGCCGAAACGTCGCTCTCCGCGGTCTCTCTACGCCGGGGAGGGTTTTCCGGGACGGGATCGACGGCGGGATGGAGCCCCGGGGGAATAAACGGCCAGAGAAACGTGACCGTCGTCGTCGTTGTGCTCGTTAATAAATGAGAGCCCGGCCCGGTCGGGCCGCCGGAAGCGGGGAAGGGAAGGACTCCCGGGGGGTTCGGTTCGGTCTATATATAGACAAGCGGTGTGGGGCGGGGAGGGGCGTAAAGTGGAGGAAGGGAGTCGGGGCGATGGGGAGGGGGAGCGGAGGAAATTCATGCATTCAAAATCATTCATTCGTACTTACTGAGCGCTTACCGTGTGCGGAGCGCTGTACTAAGCGATCGGAAAGTCCAGTTGAGCCAGAAAGAGAGACGATCCCAGCCCACGACGGGCTGACAGTCTCGAAGCGGGGGAGTCAGGCAGCAAAACCAGGTCTCTGGGCAGCGTGACCTCGTGGGTAGAGCCCGGGCCTGCGAGTCAGAAGGACCTGGGTTCTAATCCCGGCTCCGCCACTTCTCCGCTGCGTCGCCTTGGGCGAGTCACGTCACTTCTCTGAGCCTCACTGCCCTCGTCTGTCAAGTGGGGATCGAATGTGAATCCACTGGGAGCGTCCAACGTGATGAACTTGTATCTACCGCAGCGCTTAGAGCAGTGCTTGGCCCCTAGTAAGCGCTTAACAAGTACCGGAACTTTTCATTATTAGTATCAGTGGGGCCGAGGGTGAACTTCCACAGGGCCGGCATTCATTCGTTCAGTTGTATTTATTGAGCGCTCACCGTATGCAGAACACCGTATTAAGCGCTTGCGCAGACCATCCGGAGGCACGTTTGGCGTCCCGAGCGTTCAGAAAGTTTGGGGAGATCCTCGCACCGGGGCCGGGAGGGTCTCTTCCTTGTCAGGGACGCTGTTGGGAAGCAGGTGAGCTCTAGGAAGCTCGAGAGGTTAGAACCGGGCCTGGGAGTCAGAAGGATCTGGGTTCTCATCCTGACCTGCCAAAGAATGATAATAATAATAATAATAATGTTGGTGTCTGTTAAGCGCTTCCTATGTGCCGAGCACCGTTCTAAGCGCTGGGGGGAGATACACGGTCATCGGGTTGTCCCACGTGAGGCTCACAGGCTTCATCCACTTGTCAGCTGCGTGACTGTGGGCGAGTCACTTCTCTGTGCCTCAGTTCCCTCATCTGTAAAATGGGGATGAAGACCGTGAGCCCCACGTGCGACAGCCTGATTCCCCTGTGTCTACCCCGGCGCTTAGAACGGTGCTCGGCACATAGGAAGCGCTTAACAGATACCAACATAATTATCCCCATTTGACAGATGAGGTATGATCAGAGAAGCAGCGTGGCTCAGTGGAAAGAGCCCGGGCTCAGGAGACAGAGATCACGGGTTCGAATCCCACACCTGCCACTTGGCAGCTGTGTGACCGTGGGCAAGTCACTTAGCTTCTCTGTGCCTCAGTTCCCTCATCTGTAAAATGGGGATTAACTGTGAGCCTCACGTGGGACGACCCGATGACCCTGTATCTCCCCCAGCGCTTAGAACGGTGCTCTGCACAGAGTAAGCGCTTAACAGATACCAACATTATTATTATTATTATCATGGTATTTATTAAGCGCTTACTATGTACCAGGCACCGTACTAAGGGCCGGGGTGAATACGAGCAAATGGGGGTGGACACGGACCCTGTCCCGCATGGGGCTCACAGTCTCCATCCCCCTTTTACAGATTCGATTTGGTCGTCTTTATTGAGCGCTTACTATGTGCAGAGCACTGTACTAAGCGCTTGGAATGGACAAGACGGCAACAGATAGAGACGGTCCCTGCCCAACACTGGGCTCACGGTGAGGTAACCGAGGCGTAGAGAATAGTAATTATGGTATTTGTTAAGCGCTTACTATGTGCCAAGCACTGTTCTAAGCCCTGGGGTGGATACAAGGTCACTAGGTTGTCCCAGGTGGGCGGGTCCCAGTCTTCATCCCCATTTTCCAGATGAGGGAACTGAGGCCCAGAGAAGTGAAACGGCCTGCCCACAGTCACACAGCTGACAAGGGGCGGAGCCGGGATTAGAACCCGTGACCTTCTGACTCCCAGGCCCGGGCTCTACCCACTAAGTCACAGTGTCACGTGTCTGCTGTGTGACCCTGGGCAAGTCACATCACTTCTCTCAGGGAAGCAACGTGGCCCAGTGGGTAGGGCCCAGGCCTGGGAGTCAGAAGGTCGTGGGTTCTAATCCCGGCTCCGCCCCTTGTCTGCTGTGTGACTTTGGGCGAGTCGCTTCCCTTCTCTGGGCCTCAGTTCCCTCATCGGGAAAATGGGGATGAAGACCGGGAGCACCACGGGGGACACCTTATTTGCTACCCCAGCACTTAGAACAGTGCCTGGCATATAGTAAGCGCTTAACGAACACTATAAAAAACCGCTTTTCGACAAGCAATCTCTCAAATGCTCAGTGTGGGTGGGGAACGGGTCTGTTTTTTGATATATTGTAATAATAATTATGGTATTTGTTAGGCGCTTATTATGTGCCAGGTGCTGTACTGAGCACTGGGGCGGGTGTCAGCTGTGTGACCTTGGGCAAGTCACTTCACTTCTCTGTGCCTCAGTTCCCTCCTCTGTAAAATGGGGATGAAGACCGTGAGCCCTAAGTGGGACCACTTGAGGACCTTGTATCTCCCCCAGCGCTTAGAACAGTGCTTGGCACATAGTAAGTGCTTAACAAATACCAACATTATTACTATTATTATTATAAACAAATCAGGTTAGACACAGTCCCTGTCCCACGTGGGGCTCCCAGTCTCCATCCCCATTCTACAGATGAGGGAACTGAGGCCCAGAGAAGTGAAGTGGACCCATTGTACTCTCCCAAGCACTTAGAACAGTGTTTTCCACCCATTCATTCGTTCAGTAGTATTTATTGAGCGCTTACTATGTGCAGAGCACTGGACTGAGCGCTTGGAATGGGCAGTTCGGCAACGGATAGAGACGGTCCCTGCCCTCTGACGGGCTCACGGTCTCATCGGGGGAGACGGACGGACAAGAACGATGGCGATAGATAGAATCGAGGGAAGAACATCTCATTAAAGCAATAGCAAATAAATAGAATCGGGGTGACGTACATCTCATTAACAAAATAAATAGGGTGATGAAGATATAGACAGTCGAGCGGACGGATACGGTGCCGAGGGGGTGGGACGGGAGAGGGGGAAGAGGAGAGGGAAAGCGGGGAGAAGAGGGTTTAGCTGCGGAGAGGTCAAGGGGGGGCGGAAAAGGGAGCAGAGGGAGAAGGGGAGCTCGGTCCGGGAAGGCCTCTCGGAGGAGGTGAGCTTCAAGTAGGGATTCGAAGAGGGGAAGAGAACGAGTCCGGCGGAGGCGAGGCGGGAGGGCCTTCCGGGACCGCGGGAGGACGCGGGCCGGGGGTCGACGGCGGGACGGGCGAGACCGGGGGACGGCGAGGAGGCAGGCGGCGGAGGAGCGGAGCGGGCGGGGTGGGCGGTGGAAAGAGAGAAGGGAGGAGAGGTAGGAAGGGGCGAGGTGACGGACGGCCTCGAAGCCCAGAGTGAGAACTTTTTGTTTCGTACGGAGGTCGACGGGCAACCCCTGGAGGTTTTTGAGGAGGGGAGTGACGGGCCCAGAGCCTTTCTGCGGGAAGACGAGCCGGGCGGCGGAGCGAAGGATAGACCGGAGCGGGGCGAGAGAGGAGGAAGGGAGGTCGGAGAGGAGGCCGACACGGTAATCTAGCCGGGATATCACGAGAGCCCGTAGCGGTAAAATAGCCATTTGGGTGGAGAGGAGAGGGCGGATCTTGGCGATATTATAAAGGTGAGACCGGCGGGTCTCGGTGACGGATCGGACGCGTGCGGTGAACGAGAGAGACGAGTCGAGGACGACACCGAGATCGCGGGCCCGAGAGACGGGAAGGACGGTCGCGCCGTCGACGGCGATAGAGAAGTCCGGGAGAGGACCGGGTTCGGGAGGGAAGACGAGGAGCTCGGTCTCGCTCACGTCGAGTTTCAGGCGGCGGGCCGACGTCCGGGCGGAGACGTCCCGGAGGCGGGAGGAGACGCGAGCCCGAAGGGAGGGGGAGAGGACGGGGGCGGAGATGGGGATCCGCGTGTCATCTGCATGGAGATGGTAGGCGAAGCCGTGAGAGCGGATGAGTTCACCGAGGGAGTGAGTGTAGATGGAGAACGGAAGAGGGCCGAGAACTGACCCTTGAAGAACCCCGACAGTTAGAGGATGGGAGGGGGAGGAGGCGCCCGCGAAGGAGACCGAGAAGGACCGGCCGGAGAGGTGAGAGGAGAACCGGGAGGGGACGGAGTCCGGTGAAGCCGAGGTGAGATAAGGTGTGGAGGAGGAGGGGACGGTCGACGGTGACAAAGGCACCCGAGAGATCGAGGAGGATCAGGATGGAGTAGGAGCCGTCGGATCTGGCAAGAAGGAGGTGACGGGTGACCTTAGAGAGAGCGGTCTCGGTAGAGCGGAGGGGACGGAAGCCAGATCGGAGCGGGTCCGGGAGAGAATGGGAGTTAAGGGATTCTAGGCGGAGAGTGTAGACGACTCGTTCTAGGATCTTGGAAAGGAAGGGTAGGAGGGAGATGGGGCGATCACAGGAAGGGGAAGTGGGGTCGAGAGCGGGTTTTTTTAGGATGGGGGAGACGAGGCCGTGTTTGAAGGCAGAGGGGAAGGAGCCATTGGAGAGAGAGCGGTTAAAGTAAGCACCCAATAAATACAGTTGAACGAATACAGCTCTCGGCACATAAGGGGCTCTCAAGCAAGCAGTGCCGCGGCCTAGCGGAAAGAGCCCCAGACCTGGGAGTCAGAAGGACCTGGGTTCTAATCCCGGCCCCCCCACTTGTCTGTGGTGTGTGACCTCGGGTAAGTCGCTTCCCTTTTCTGGGCCTCCGTTCCCTCATCTGCCAAATGGGCATTCATTCATTCAGTCGTATTGATTGAGCTCTTACTGTGTGCAGAGCGCTGTACTAAGCGCCTGGAAAGCGCAATCCAGCAATAGAGAGACACAATAAAGAGAGACAACGGGCTCACAGTCTAGAAATCCCCGTTCTCGCTCCTACTTGGACCGTGAGCCCCATGGGGAACCTGATGATCTTGACTCCACCCTGCGCTTAGTAATAAGAAGAATAATGTTGGTATTTTTTAAGCACTTACTATGTGCAGAGCACTGTTCTAAGCACTGGGATAGATACAGGGTCATCAGGTTGTCCCCCGTGGGGCTCCCGGTCTTCATCCCCATTTTCCAGATGAGGTCACTGAGGTACAGAGAAATGAAGTGACTTGCCAACAGTCACACAGCTGACAAGTGGCGGAGTCGGCATTCGAACTCATGACCACTGACTCCCAAGCCCGGGCTCTTGCCACTGAGCCACACTGCTTCTCACAGTACACTGCTTGGCACAGAGTAAGCATTTAACATATGCAAAAACATGAATTTCCATACGTCCGCACTGAGCATCTACCCACCCGGATTCAGGCCAAGAGAACGGAAGGTGTCACACTGAGGCTCGATTAATAATAATAATAATAATCACGGCATTTGTTAAGCGCTTAGTATGTGCCAAGCACTGTTCTAAGCGCTGGGGGCGGGGGGAGACTAGGTGATCAGGTTGTCCCCCATGGGGCTCCCAGTCACCATCCCCATTTTCCAGATGAGGTCACTGAGGCCCAGAGAAGTGAAGTGACTTGCCCAAAGTCCCACAGCTGACAAGCGGCCGAGTCGGGATTAGAACCCGTGACTTCTGACTTCATGCTCTTTCCACTGAGCCACGCTGCTTCTCGAGGGAGGTTCGGTCATTCAATCAATCCATCAGTTGTATTTATTGAGCGCTTACTGTGTGCAAAGCGCTGCACTAAATGCTTGGGAGAAGGACAACAGAACAACAGACACACACATTCCCTGCCCACAATGAGCTATTTATGTAACAGTCAATATATCGTATAGAACGTTTGATATTATTGTCAGTATGTGTAATTATACATAATGTTCAATATAGCGTATTTAGAGCGTTAGCTATTACTATGAGTGTGCATTCACTGATATATTTTTTGAGGCCTTACTGTGTGCAGAGCACTGTACTAAGCGCTTGGGAGAGTCCAATAGAAAATAATAATAATGATATTGGTATTTGTTAAGCCCTTACTATGTGCCAAGCACTGTTCTAAGCACTGGGTAGATGCAAGGTCTACCCAGTCTTCACGGTCTTCATCCCCATTTTACGGGTGAGGTAACCGAGGCCCAGAGAAATGACTGCTCCAAAGTCACACGGCAGACAGGTGGCCGAGGCGGGATTAGAACCCACGACCTTTGATTCCCAACCCCGGGCTCTTGCCACTAAGCCACGTTCCCTGCCCGCAACGAGCTATATATGTATATATAATCTTTTCGCTATATCGTATACAACGTTATATGTTACTATGAGTTTGTATAATTATATATAATTATATGTAATGTTCAATATAGCATATATAATAATAATAATAATGTTGGTATCTGTTAAGCGCTTACTATGTGCCGAGCACCGTTCTAAGCGCTGGGGTAGACATAGGGGAATCAGGTCGTCCCACGTGGGGCTCACAGTCTTCATCCCCATTTTACAGATGAGGGAACTGAGGCACAGAGAAGTGAAGCGACTCGCCCACAGTCACACAGCCGACAAGTGGCAGAGCTGGGATTCGAACTCATGAGCCCTGACTCCAAAGCCCGTGCTCTTTCCACTGAGCCACGCTGCTTCTCCAATATATAAAACAGATATTACTATGAGTATATATTCATTCATTCACTTGTATTCATTGAGCGCTTACTGTGTGCAAAGCACTGTACTGAGCGCTTGGGAGAGTATAATATGACAACAGACACATTCCCTGCCCACAGTAATAATGTTGGTATTTGTTAAGCGCTTACTATGTACCGAGCACTGTTCTAAGCGCTGGGGGAGATACAGGGTCATCGGGTTGTCCCATGTGAGGCTCCCGGTCTTCATCCCCATTTTACAGAGGAGGGAACTGAGGCCCAGAGAAGTGAAGTGACTCGCCCACAGTCACAGAGCTGGCAAGTGGCAAAGGCGGGATTCGAACTCATGACCTCTGACTCCCAAGCCTGGCCTCTTTCCACTGAGCCACGCTGCTTCACAATGCACTCTATCTATCTATCTATCTATCTATCTATCTATCTATCTATCTATCTATCTATCTATCTATCTATCTCATTCAATATATCATTTATAAAGTGATCAGTGATCAGCACATAGTAAGCGCTTAATAAATACCATCATTATATATTACTAGGAGCATGTATAATTCTATGTGATGTTCAATATAGCATATATATATGTTAGATATTACTATGAGGATATATTCATTCATTCAGTTGTATTTATTGAGCTCTGTGTGCAAAGCACTGTACTAAGCGCTTGGGAGAGGACAATAGAGCAAGCAGCCACGTTGCCTGCCCACAGCGAGCTTCCTCTCTGTCTCTGTCTCTGTCTCTCTCTCTCTCTGTAAAGTTCGATATATCATATATAACATTATAGATTACCATTTATAATCCCGTGTAGTTCAATGTAGCATATATTTATTCATTCTCAGTGGAAAGAGCCGGGCTTGGGAGTCAGAGGTCATGGGTTCAACTCCCGGCTCTGCCACTTGTCAGCTGGGTGACTGTGGGCGAGTCCCTTCGCTTCTCTGGGCCTCAGTGACCTCATCTGGAAAATGGGGATGAAGACTGGGAGCCCCACGGGGGACAACCTGATTCCCTTGTGTCTACCCCAGCGCTCACAACGGTGCTCTGCACATAGTAAGCGCTTAACGAATACCACCATTATTAATAGTATTTATTGAGCGCTTACTATGTGCAGAGCACTGTACTAAGCGCTTGGAATGGACAGGTCGGCAACAGAACATTATAACATTAGATATTGCTATGAGTGTACATTCATTCATTCACTTGTATTTATTGAGTGGTAACTGGGTGCAAAGCACTGTACTATTACTAATAATGATGATGGTATTTGTTAAGCGCTTACCATGTGCCAAGCACTGTTCTAAGCACTGCGGTGGATACAGGATCATCGGGTTGTCCCACCTGGGAATCGCGGTCTTCATCCCCCTTTTCCAGATGAGGTCCCCGAGGCCCGGAGAAGTGAGGCGACTCGCCCAGAGTCACCCAGCCCGTAAGGGGCGGAGGCGGGATTAGAACCCACGACCTCTGACTCCCAAGCCCGGCCTCTTGCCGCTGAGCCACGCCGCGCTTGGGAGAGGGTAATAGAAAAACGAACAGACACATTCCCTCCCACAAGATGTGTGTGCATATTTCATGCGGTGGCTCAGTGGAAGGAGCCCGGGCTTCGGAGTCAGAGATCATGGGTTCGAATCCCGACTCGGCCACCTGTCAGCTGCGTGACTGTGGGCGAGTCACTTCACTTCTCTGGGCCTCAGTTCCCTCATCTGGAAAATGGGGATGAAGCCCGGGAGCCCCACGTGGGACAACCTCATTCCCCTGTCTCTCCCCCAGCGCTTAGGACAGTGCTCTGCACATAGGAAGCGCTTAACCAATACCAACATTATCATATAACATGTACGGTGCTTGGCACATTCTGTTGTCGGATTGTCCATGCCAAGCGCTTAGTACAGTGCTCTGCACACAGTGAGTGCTCAATAAATACTACTATTGAATGAATCGAATGAATAGTAAGCGCTTAACAAATACCATCATTGATAAAGATATATATAATATATGTGTGTGTACACATACCCATATATACACACCCATATATAAATATATATACATAGATAAAACGTTCAATGTATAATATGTAACATTATATATTACTATGAGTTTCTATAATTATATATACTGATCGTTACAGAATACATTCATTCGTTCAATAGTATTTATTGAGCGCTTACTAGGTGCAGAACACTGTACTAAGCGCTCGGGAATGTACAATTCGGCAACAGATAGAGACCGTCCCTGCCCGACGGCGGGCGCACGGTCTAATCGGGGTATATGTATATCATGTTAGCTATTGCTATGATCTATTAACAGCTGGCATTATATCCTTAATAATATAATAATATTATCTGATAATATTTAATAATATACTCCTCCTACTCATAATGGCAATGAGCGGGACCGACGGTTTTTCCCACCCCCGGAGGGGGCCTCTGTCTCTCCCTCGGGGGTAACGCAAATGGAGCCCCCTCTTCCCTGCCTCCCCTACCATTATTAATAATGATAGTGATGGTATTTGTTAAGCACTTACAATGGGCCAAGCACTGTTCTAAGCGCTGGGGGGGGATACGAGGGGATCAGGTCGTCCCCCGTGGGGCTCCCAGTCTTCATCCCCATTTTCCAGATGAGGTCACTGAGGCCCAGAGAAGTTAAATGGCTTGCCCAAGGTCACGCAGCTGACAAACGGCAGAGCCGGGATTCGAACCCACGACCGCTGACTCCCCAGCCCGAGCTCTAGCCCCTGAGCCTGGCCCTAATCTACCTTAATGACTGTTGCATCGTGCTCTCCCGAGTGCTCGCCTGAGTGCTCTGCACCCAGTAAACGCTCAATAAGTACCAGCTGGTTTCCCCCTCCTTGCCCTCTCCTCTTCCTCTCCCTCATTCTCTCCCTCCCCCTCAGTCGGTCTGTCAGTCGGTCATATTTACTGAGCGCTTACTGCGTGCAGAGCACTGTACTAAGCGCTTGGGAGAGGACAACAGCACAACATAATAGACACATTCCCTGCTTCCTCTTCCACCAGTCCTCCCTCCTCCTCCTCAGCTCCTCCTTCCTCTCCCCCTTCCCTTCCTCCCTCTCCTCTTCCCTGTCCCCTTCTTCTCCTTTTCCTCTTCCTCCCCTTCTCCTCTTCCTTCCTTCCCTTCATCATCCTTCCCCTCTTCCTTCCCTTCTTCTTCCCCATTCCCCTCTTCCTCTTCCTCCCCTTTTCCTCTTCCTTCCTTCCCTTCATCATCCTTCCCCTCTTCCTTCCCTTCTTCCCCATTCCCCTCTTCCTCTTCCGCCCCTTCTCCTCTTCCCTCCTTCCCTTCATCATCCCTTTCCTCTTCCTTCCCTTCTTCTTCCCCATTCCCCTCTTCCTCTTCCTCCCCTTCTCCTCTTCCTTCCTTCCCTTCATCATCCTTCCCCTCTTCCTTCCCCATTCCCCTCCTCCTCTTCTTCTTCTTCCTCCCCTTCTCCTCTTCCTCTTCCTTCCTTCCCTTCATCATCCTTCCCCTCTTCCTTCCCTTCTTCCCCATTCCCCTCCTCCTCTTCTTCTTCCTCCCCTTCTCCTCTTCCTCTTCCTGCCTTCCCTTCATCATCCTTCCCCTCTTCCTTCCCTTCTTCTTCCCTCTTCCCTTCCTCCTCCTCTCCCTTCTCCTTTTCTTCTCAGCCACTACCAACTCCGGGCTTGGGAGTCAGAGGTTGTGGGTTCAAATCCTGGCTCTGCCCCTTGTCAGCTATGTGACTTTGGGTAAGTCACTTAACTTCTCTGGGCCTCAATTTCCCCATCTGTAAAATGGGGACTAAGACTGTGAGCCCCATGTGGGACAGCCTGATCGCCTTGAAATCTCCCCAGCGCTTAGAACAGTGCTTTGCACATAATAAGCGCTTAACAAATGCCATCATTATTATTATTTCTTTCCCTCCTCTTCCCTCTGTCCCCCTCTTCCTTTTCTCCTCCTCCTCCTCTTCCTCCTTACTCTCCCCCTTCCCTTCCTCTTCCTATCCCTTCTCCTCTTCCTTCTGTCCCCCCCTTTTCCTCCTCTCTCCTTTTCCTCCTCCTCCTCCTTCCTCTGCCCCCTCCTCCTCTTCTTCCTCCCTCTCCTTCTTCCTCCTTCCCTTCCTCTTCCCCTCCTCTTCTCCAACTCTTCACTCCTTTTCCTCCTCTCTCCTTCCCTTCCTCCTCCGCCCCCTCCTCTTCCCTGTGTCTTCCTCTTCTTCCCCCCTTCCCTACCTCTTCCTTTCCTCTTCCCCTCTTCTCCAACACTTCTCCTCTTCTCCAACCCTTTTCCTCCTCTTTCTCCTCCACTTCCTTCTCCTCTTTTCTCCTTCCCTTCCTCCTCCTCCTTTTCCTCCTCTTTTCTTCCCTTCCTCCTCCTCTCCCTCCTCTTCCCTCTGTCTTCCTCCACCTCCTCTTCTTTCCCCTGCCCTATCTCCTCCTTCCCTTCCTCTTCCCTGCTTCTCCTCATCTCCAACCCTTTTCCTCCTCTTTCTCCTCCTCTTCTTTTTTCTCCTTTCTCCTTCCCTTCCTCCTCCTTTTCCTGCTCTCTCCTTCACTTCCTCCTCCTCCTCCTCCTTTTCCTCCTCTCTTCTTCCCTTCCTTCTCCTCCTTTTCCTCCTCTCTTCTTCCCTTCCTTCTCCTCCTTTTCCTCCTCTCTTCTTCCCTTCTTCCTCCTCCTTTTCCT
Source organism: Ornithorhynchus anatinus (assembly GCF_004115215.2). NCBI lineage: Eukaryota > Metazoa > Chordata > Mammalia > Monotremata > Ornithorhynchidae > Ornithorhynchus > Ornithorhynchus anatinus. Next base: position 183,014,412 of record NC_041728.1, on the reverse strand, counting down.
CCTCTCTTCTTCCCTTCCTTCTCCTCCTTTTCCTCCTCTCTTCTTCCCTTCCTTCTCCTCCTTTTCCTCCTCTCTTCTTCCCTTCTTCCTCCTCCTTTCCCTCCTCTCTTCCCTTCGTTTTCCTCCTTTTCCTCCTCTCTTCTTCCCTTCCTCCTCCTCCTCCTCCTTTTCCTCCTCTCTTCTTCCCTTCCTCCTCCTCCTTTCCCTCTTCTCTCCTTTCCTTCCTTCCTCCTCCTCCTCCTTCTCCTCATTTTCCTCGTCTCTCCTTCCCTTCCTCCTCCTTTCTCCTTCCCTTCCTCCTCCTCCTCTCTCCTCCCCTTCCTCCTCTCTCTTTTCCTTCCTCCTCCTCATTTTCCTCCTCTCTCCTTCCCTTCTTCCTCCTCCTCCTCCTCGTTTTCCTCCTCTCTCCTTTCCTTCCTCCTCCTCCACCTCTTCTTTTTCCTCTTCTCTCCTTCCCTCCCTGCTCCTCCTCCTTTTCCTCCTCTCTCCTCCTCCTCTTCCTCCTCTCCCCCTCCCCTTCCCGCAGGGCCCGGCAGCAGCGGGGGGTCAGAGGAAGAGGAGATGGGGGGGGCGGGGGAGGCTTGGGAATTGGCCATTCGTCTCCCGTCTCACACGACAGAGTGACCACCCAGCGTCGGCCGGCAGGCTGATGGGCGGCCGGACGGTCCGTCCGCCTCCTCCAAATCCCAGCTTGCCAGAGTGTGAGCCGCCCCCCGACCCACACACAAACCCCCCGACACACAAAACGCACGCCTAGACGCACCCCAGACACCACCGGCGTGCACACGCACGCACGCACGCACCCAATGCACCCCACATCCGTACCCCAGATGCACCCCCGCCCCCGCCGCATATCCCAGATCTGCCACTTGCCTGCTGTGTGACCTTGGGCAAGTCACTTCACCTCTCTGGGCCTCAGTGACCTCCTCTGGAAAATGGGGCTGAAGACCAGGAGCCCCACGTGGGACAACCCGATGACCCGGTATCTCCCCCAGCGCTTAGAACTGTGCTCGGCACGTAGGAAGCGCTTAACAAATACCCACATAATTATACACACTCCAAAAGTGCAGACCCACCACACCAAGCCACCTCCAAATGGGAACACGCCCGGCAAAGATGCACCACGCGAACCCCCAGTACAGGCCCTCGTGTGCCCCGAACGTGTCCCCAACGGGGACACCACACGGACGCCTGTGTGCACACACTAGTGTCCGCAGACACACACACACACACACACACACCACACCAGTCGGTTGTGTTGACCTCCCTCCCGGCTTTAGCGTGAGAGTCCGGTCGGCGGAGAGGAGCCAGGCCTCGGGCTCAGGTGGGAAGGATCGCTCGGGGTTCCAAGCTCGGCCTGAAGCCGGGACCTCAGTTACCTCCTCTGTAAAAGGAGGAATAAGAGCGAGCCCCCAATGGAGAGGGACTGTATCCAATCTGATTAGTCACTTAACTTCTCTGTGCCTCAGTTCCCTCATCTGTAAAATGGGGATTAAAACTGTGAGCCCCACGTGGGACAACCCGATCACCTCGTTTCCCCCAGCGCTTAGGACCGTGCTTTGCACATAGTAAGCGCTTAACAAATCCCACCATTTATTTATCTTATTTAACTATTCCAGTGCTTAGCAGATAGTAAGCGCTTAACAAGAATTATTGTTGTGGTGATTATTATTCTGTATCAAGCACTGTTCTAAGTGTCGGCGAAGATACAAGTTAATCAGGTTCCTGTCCCACGTGGGGGCTCACAGTCTCAGTCCCCGATTTCCAGATGAGAGAACTGAGGCCCAGAGAAGTGAGGTGACTTGCTCAAGGTCACCCAGCAGACGGGTGGCGGAGCCGGGATCGGGATCCAGGTCCCCCTGACTGCCAGGCCCGTTCTCCGAAGGCCGACATCAATCCGGGCAGCGGTGGGATGGGGTGAGCTGGGGACAGTCAGGACAGCGCTCATCCGAGATACCGAACCCTGTTCTTTTCCTGGACGCGCGGCGACCCGAATTAGCCGGGGCGGTGCTTTCTGCTGAAAACCAGTGTTGGTGAGTGGTTACGTTTATGTGCGAGGCCAGAGCTCACCTCCTCCGAGAAGCCTTCCCGGACTGAGCTTCCCCTTTTCCCTCTGCTCCCCCTCCGCCCTCTGTTCCCTCCCCCTTCACCTCCCCTCGGCTAAACCCCCTTTCCCTCTGCTCCTCCCTTCCCCCTCCCCTGGGCACATTTGTATAGATTATTTATTCCCCTATTTATTTTGTTAATGAGGTGCCCCTCCCCCTCGTTCTGTTTATCGTCATTATGTTGTTTTTGTTTCGTTCTGTTCTGCTCTGCCGTCTGTTTCCCCCGATTATTCATTCAGTAGTACTTATTGAGCGCTTACTATGTGCAGAGCACTGTACTCAGCGCTTGGAATGGACAGATCGGTAACAGATAGAGACGGTACCTGCCCTTTGACGGGCGCACGGTCTAATTGATTAGGTTGTGAGCCCATCATTGGGCAGGGATCGTCTCTATCTGTTACCGATCTGTCCATTCCAAGCGCTGAGTACAGTGCTCTGCACATAGTAAGCGCTCAATATTGAATGAATATGCACCTAGGTGACGTCTTTTGACTCCCGAGGGGCTGTGGTAGATACAAACTAGTCAGGGTGGGCACAGACACAGAGAAGTAGTGTGGCCTAGCCACTTGTCTGCTGTGTGACTGTGGGCAAGTCATTTGACTTCTCTGTGCCTCAGTGACCTCATCTGTCAAATGGGGATGAAGACTGTGAGCCTCACGGGGGACAACCTGATTCCCCTGTATCTACCCCAGCGCTTAGAACAGTGCTCTGCACATAGTAAGCGCTTAACAAATACCAACATTATTATAGAGCACAGGCTTGGGAGACGGAAGGACCTGGGTTCTCAACCCGGCTTCGCCACTTGTCTGCTGTGTGACCTCGGGCAGGTCGCTTCACTTCTCTCGGCCTCAGTTCCCTCCTCTGTGAAATGGGATTAATAATAATGTTGGTATTTGTTAAGCACTTACTATGTGCAGAGCACCGTTCTAAGCACTGGGGGAGATACAGGGTCATCGGGTTGTCCCACGGGAGGCTTCCAGTTAATCCCCATTTGACAGATGAGGGAACTGAGGCCCAGAGAAGTGAAGTGACTTGCCCACAGTCACACAGCTGACACGTGGCAGGGGCAGGATTCGAACTCATGACCTCTGACTCCCAAGCCCGGGCTCTTTCCACCGAGCCACGCTGCTTCTCTAAGTCTGTGGGCCCCGTGCGGGGTAGAGTCTGTGTCCAACCTGACGATCTGGTATCTACCCCAGTGCTTAGTACAGTGCCAGGCACATAGTAAGTGCTTAACAGATACTCTTAAAGAAAAAAAAAAACCGACCACATTTCACGAGGGACTCCCAGTCTTAATCCCCATTTTACAGATGAAATAACTGAGGCCCAGAGAAGTATGGGTGGGCTTGTAGGTACTTGTGTGAGGAGAAATCTCTTTCTATTTAGGGAGCTAGGAGGAAAGAGAACAGGAAGATGGATAAAGGATTAAGTAAGGGCTCGAAGAGTGGCGTTAAGCGAGCGGTACAGCGGTCCGCACATGGTAAGCACTCAATAAATACTATTGATTGATTGATTAGAATTTGCTAGCCGAGGGGGTCAGAAGCACCCCAGTGCAGGAATGCCGAGGTGGAGTTCGAGAGGAGCCGACATGAGAAGAAAAAGAATCTGAGAAGGCCACCTCGAGTGGGGAGGGAGGAGGAAGGGGGATTTGGATTAATGACACTAGGGCAGGTTCAGCCCCTGAAAGAAATGAAATGATAATAATGTTGGTATTTGTTAGCGCTTACTATGTGCAGAGCACTGTTCTAAGCGCTGGGGTAGGTACAGGGTAATCGGGTCGTCCCACGTGAGGCTCACGGTTAATCCCCATTTTACAGATGAGGTCACTGAGGCACAGAGAAGTGAAGTGACTCGCCCAAAGCCACACAGCTGACAAGTGGCAGAGCCGGGATTCGAATTCATGACCTCTGACTACCAAGCCCGGGCTCTTTCCGCTGAGCCACGCTGCTTCTCTAGTCAGAATGATCTGAGTCAAGAGGACCATTTTTTTTTAACGGCTTTTGTCAATAATAATAATAATGTTGGTATTTGTTAAGCGCTTACTCTGTACCGAGCACTGTTCTAAGCGCTGGGAGAGATTCAGGGTCATCAGGCCGTCCCACGTGGGGCTCACAGTCTTCATCCCCATTTTACAGAGGGGGTAACTGAGATCCAGAGATGTGAAGTGACTTGCCCTCAGTCACACAGCTGACAGTGGCGGAGCGGGGATTCGAACCCATGACCTCTGACTCCCAGGCCCGGGTTCTTTCCACTGAGCCACGCTGCTTCTCTAAGCCCGTGTCCAGCTCTGTTCTAAGTGCTGCGTTGGAGGCAAGATAATCAGATTGGACATAGTCCCTGGCTCACATGGGGCTCACAGTCTAAATCAGAGGGTGGAGGATTTCATCCCCCATTTTATAGATTCATTCATTCAATAGCATTTATTGAGCGCTTCCTATGTGCAGAGCACTGGACTAAGCGCTTGGAATGGACAGATCGGCAACAGATAGAGACGGTCCCTGCCCTTTGACGGGCCCACGGTCTAATCCGGGGAGACAGACTCCTCCGCAGTCTCCCCGAGTGTCCTCACAGCCTCCCCTCAGTTCATTCATTCAATAGTACTTATTGAGCGCTTACTATGTTCAGAGCACTGGACTAAGAGCTTGGAATGTTCAAATCGGCAACAGATAGAGACAGTCCCTGCCCTTTGACGGGCTCACGGTCTAATGGGGGAGACAGACAAGAACAATGACAATAAATAGAATCAAGATAATAATAATAATAATGACGCTGGTATTTGTTAAGCGCTTACTATGTGCCGAGCACTGTTCTAAGCGCTGGGGGAGATACAGGGTAATCAGGTTGTCCCACGTGAGGCTCACCGTCTTAATCCCCATTTTACAGATGAGGTAAGTGAGGCACAGAGATGTGAAGTGACTTGCCCATAGTCACACAGCTGCCAAGTGGAAGAGGAGGTAACTGAGGACAGAGAAGTGAAGCGGAGGGTCCTGTTCTCGTCGTGGCTCCGCTGCTGACTGCAGGGAGGTCTGAGGCCGGTAGTTTCCTCAGTTTCCCCCCGCCTCTGGAAACAGGGGCTGGTTGGGGCTGAGGAGAAAGTGGTGAGAGTTTTGGTAGCGTTTCATGAGTCCCACTGTTGGCTGGGAATTTGTGAATTGTCTCTCAGCCCTCGTCTCTCTCAGCTTATCAAGGAGTGTGTTGTGTGTTGTGTGTTAGATTCGTGTGTGTGTTTGGCGGGGTTGGGGGGGGGGGAGGGGGAAAGGAGACTTTGGATTTTTCACTTTGGATTTCACCTCCTCCAAGAGGCCTTCCCAGACTGAGCTCCCCTTCTTCCTCTAATAATAACGTTGGTATCTGTTAAGCGCTTACCATGTGCCGAGCACTGTTCTAAGCGCTGGGGGAGACACAGGGGAATCAGGTCGTCCCACGTGGGGCTCCCGGTCTTCATCCCCATTTTCCAGATGAGGGAACTGAGGCACAGAGAAGTGAAGTGACTTGCTCACAATCACACAGCCGACAAGTGGCAGAGCTGGGATTCGAACTCATGACCTCTGACTCCAAAGCCCGGGCTCTTTCCACTGAGTCACGCTGCCTCTACTCCCTCTACCGCCGCCCTTCACCTCTCGGCAGCTAAACCCTCTTTTCCCCCCATTTCCCTCCGCTCCTCCCCCTCTCCCTTCCCCTCCCCTCGGCACCGTCCTCGTCCGCTCGACTGTATATATTTTCATCACCCTATTTATTATGTTAATGAAATGTACATCGCCTTAATTCTATTTATTTGCTATTGTTTTAATGAGATGTTCATCCCCTCCAATCTATTTATCGCCACTGTTCTCGTCCGTCCGTCTCCCCCGATTAGACCGTAAACCCGTCAGAGGGCAGGGACCGTCTCTATCTGCTACCGATCTGTCCATTCCAAGCGCTTAGTCCACTGCTCTGCGCATAGTAAGCGCTCAATAAATACTATTGAATGAATGAATTTTTCCCATTCATTAGCTCTCTCTGCTGCCAACTTTAGTTCCCAGGGTAATGATGACGAGAATAATAATGATAATAACGACAATAATGGTAATATTTGGTAAGCGCTTACTATCCATCAAGCACTGTACTAAGCGCTGGGGGAGATACAAAACAATCGGGTCAGACGTGGTTCCTGTCCTTCATGAGGCTTACAGCCCAAGTAGGCCGGGGGGGGGGGTGGCGGGGGGGAAGCAGCACGGCTCAGTGGAAAGAGCCCGGGCTTCGGAGTCCGAGGTCATGGGTTCGCATCCCGACTCTGCCCCTTGTCAGCCGGGTGACTGTGGGCGAGTCACTTCACTTCTCTGGGCCTCAGTTCCCTCATCTGGAAAATGGGGATGAAGACTCTGAGCCTCACGTGGGACAACCCGATTCCCCTGTGTCTCCCCCAGCGCTTACAACAGTGCTCGGTACATAGTAAGCGCTTAACAAATACCAACATTATTATTATTGTATCCCCAATTTATAAATGAGGAAACTGAGGCCCGGAGATGTTAAATGACCCTCCAGTGGGGGTTGGGCACCAAGGGGGCTCCCCTTGGCAGGATGGGGTGGGGTGGGTGGTCTCTGTTTCTCCTTGGTCTTCTGTTCTGGGGAAATCTCTCCCCCTTGACTTGGCCTGTGAGCTCCGAGCCCCAGGAATAATAGTAATGATGATGGCATTTGTTAAGTGCTTACGATGTGCCAAGCACTGTGTTAAGCTCTGGGGAGGATACAAGGTGATCGGGTTGTCCCACGTGGGGCTCACGGTCTTAGTCCCCGTTTTACAGATGTCGTAACTGAGGCCCAGAGAATTTAAGTGACTTGCCCAAGGTCACACAGCCGACAAGTGGCTGATCTGGGATTTGAACCCGCAACCTCTGACTCCCAAGCCCGGGCTCGTTCCACTGAGCCAAACGGCTTCTCCGTGCAGCGTCACTGATTGATTCATTGATCGAGTGATTAGGCCAGACTCCAGGGACCCGGGGCGGTAAACGGCTGGCTCAGTGGAAAGAGCCCGGGCTTGGGAGTCAGAGGTCATGGGTTCGACTCCCGCCTCGGCCACTTGTCAGCTGTGTGACTGCGGGCAAGTCACTTCACTTCTCCGGACCTCAGTGACCTCATCTGGAAAATGGGCATGAAGACCGTGAGCCTCCCGTGGGACAACCTGATGACCCTGTATCTCTCCCAGCGCTTAGAACGGTGCTCTGCACATAGTAAGCGCTTAACAAATTCCAACATTATTAAATGGCTAGCCTGACAGCCAGTGCCAGCACGGCCTAATGGATAGAGCGGGAGCCTGGGAGTCAGAACGCCCTGGGTTCTAATGCGGCTCTGCCACTTGTATTGCTGGGTGACCTCGGGCAGGTCGCTTCCCTTCTCTGGGCCTCAGTTTCCTCATCTGGAAGATGCAGATTCGGACAGCGAGCCCCTTGTGGGACAGGGACTGCGTCCAACCTGATTAGCTTCTCTCTGCCCCAGGGACATAGTCAGCGCTTAACAAGTACCATCATTATTATTCATTCATTCATTCATTCAGTAGTATTTACTGAGCGCTTACAATGTGCAGAGCACTGGACTAAGCGCTTGGAATGGACAGATCGGTAACAGAGAGGGACGGTCCCCGCCCTCTGACGGGCTCACGGTCTAATCGGGGGAGACGGACGGACGAGAACGATGGCGATAGATAGAATCAAAAGAGAAGCAGCGTGGCTCAGTGGAAAGAGCCCGGGCTTTGGAGTCAGAGGTCATGGGTTCAAATCCCGGCTCGGCCATTTGTCAGCTGTGTGACTTTGGGCAAGTCACTTAACTTCTCGGTGCCTCAGTTACCTCATCTGTAAAATGGGGATTAAGACTGTGAGCCCCACGTGGGACAACCTGACTCCCTTGTGTCTACCCCAGCGCTTAGAACAGTGCTTGGCACATAGTAAGCGCTTAACAAATACCAACATTTAATAATATTATTATTATTGTTGTTATTATTTCAGGGGACTTAGTGGGGCGGGCGAGGGAGGATTGTACCGCAGAATGATCCGTGGCTCAGTGGCAAGAGCCCGGGCTTGGGAGTCAGAGGTCATGGGTTCAAATCCCGGCTCTGCCACTTGTCAGCTGGGTGACTGTGGGCAAGTCACTTCCCTTCTCTGGGCCCCAGTTCCCTCACCTGAAAATGGGGATGAAGACTGTGAGAGTCTCGTGGGAAAATCTGATTTCGCTGTATGTCCTCCAGCGCTTAGAACAGTGCTCTGCACATAGTGAGCGCTTAACAAATACCAACATTCTTAATGGAATTGACACCTTCCCAGATATCCTCATTTCCTGTTTATAGAGCACCCCTCCTTCCTGCTTCCCCCCTGCAACACACACCTATGGTGTAGGTTCTTTGTGGGCAGAGAATATGCCCCTTTTTGTGTTATACTTTCCCAAGCGCAATGCACGGCAATCCCTGGGTGCTCAATAAATCCCGCTATTCATTCGATAGTATTTATTGAGCGCTTACTACGTGCAGAGCACTGGACTAAGCGCTTGGGATGAACAAGTCGGCAACAGATAGAGACGGTCCCTGCCGTCTGACGGGCTTACGGTCTAATCGAAATCGAAGTCCCGCTACTGCTTTTCTGTCGGTGTTTTTGCTCAGGTTTCAGTTTTTAAGAGCTTCACCGTGTGCAAAGCACTAAGGTAGATGGAAGTGTACCCCCGCTTAGACTGTGAGCCCGTCAACGGGCAGGGATCGTCTCTATCTGTTGCCGAATTGTCCATTCCAAGCGCTTAGTCCAGTGCTCTGCACCGAGTAAGCGCTCAGTAAATACTGTTGAATGAATGAATGGAGGAAGGGTCGGCGTCCAGAGCTTGTCTCCCAGGGATCGCTTGTTTCCTCCCGTTCTGGGTTTTCATCCGCTCCCGGACTCTTCCCGTTCCAAATGCCGGGGCCGCCGGCAGGCCCGGAGCATCTCCGGGCTGGCCGACGACTCCGGCAATTCCCACTGCCGTCCTAATAATAATGTGAGGGTATTTGTTAAGCGCTTACTATGTACCGGGCACTGTACTGAGCGCTAAATAATAATAATAATAATGTTGGCATTTGTTAAGCGCTTACTATGTGCAGAGCACTGTTCTAAGCGCTGGGGGAGATATAGGATCATCAGGTTGTCCCACGGGAGGCTCCCGGTCTTCATCCCCATTTTACAGATGAGGTCGCTGAGGCACAGAGAAGTGAAGTGACTCGCCCACAGCCACACAGCTAAGTGGTGGAGGCGGAATTCGAACCCATGACCTCTGACTCCCAAGCCCGGCCTCTTTCCACTGAGCCACGCTGCTTCTCAATAATGATAACGGTACTCGTTAAGTGTTTTCTATGTGCCAGGCGCCATCCGAAGCGCTAGGTAATGAAAATTAAGCGCTTACTATGTGCTGGGCACCGTATTAAGCTGTAGGTAATGATAATGGTACTTGTTAAACGCTTACTGTGACCAGGCACTGTACTGAGTGCTAGATAATAATAATAATAATGGTACTTGTTAAGCGCTTACTATGTGCCAGGCACCATACTAAGCTGTAGGTAATAATAATGGTACTTGTGAAGCGCTTACTACGTGCCAGGGACTGTACTGAGCGCTAGATAATAAGAATAATGGTACTCGTTAAGCACTTACAATGTGCCAGGCACCCTATTAAGCTGTAGGTAATAATAATGGTACTCGTTAAGCACTTACTTTGTGCCAGGGACTGTAGTGAGCACTAGATAATAAGAATAATGGTACTTGTTACGCGCTTACTACGTGCCAGGCACCCTACTAAGCTGTAGATAAGAATAATGGTACTTGTTAAGCGCTTACTATGTGCCAGGGACGGTACTGAGCGCGAGATAATAAGAATAATGGTGCCCGTTAAGCTCTTACTACGTGCCAGGCGCCATGCTAAGCGGTAGATAATACTAATGGTACTTGTTAAGTGCTTATTATGTGCCAGGCGCCATCCTAAGAGCTAGGTAATAATAATGGTACTTGTTAGGTGCTTACTATGGGCCAAGCACTGTTCTAATCGCTGGGGGAGATACAGGGTCATCACGTCGCCTGTCTCCCCGGGCCTCCATCTCGCCCGTCCCGCCGCCGACCTCTCGTCCACGTCCCGCCTCTGGTCCGGAAGGCCCTCCCTCCTCAAATCCCACAGAAGACGACTCTGCCCCCGCTTCAAAGCCTTATCGAAGGCCCACCTCCTCCCGGAGGCCTTCCCGGACCGCGCCCTCCTCTCCTCCCGCTCCCTTCCGCGTCGCCCCGACTCGCTCCCTTTCTTCGTCCCCCCTCCCTCAGGCCCGCACCGCTTATGTCCACCTCCCTCACTGATTTCTCTCTATTCATGTCCGCCTCCCTCTCCAGACTGTAAGGTCACTGTAGGCAGGGAATGTGTCTGTTTATTGTTCTATCGTCCTCTCCGAAGCGCTTAGTCCGGCGTTCTGCACACAGTAAGCGCTCAATAAATACAACTGACTGACTGACTGTTATTTGTTGACCTTTCAGCGAATCAGATCAGACACCTTCCCTGTCCCGCACAGGGATCCCAGTCTGAGGAGGAGGGCGAACAGAGACTGAATTTTTAGAGAGGAGGAAACCAAAGCCCGGAGAAGTGAAGCGACTTTGGTAAGTGCTTACTATGTGCCGGGCACTGTACTGAGCGCCGGGGTGGATACGAGCAGATCGGTTGGACACCGTCCCTGTCCCACGTGGGGCTCCCGGTCTGAGGGCGAGGGAGAAGAGGGAGTGAATCCCCCTGCCATTTTATGATGATGATGTTGGTATTTGTTAAGCGCTTACCATGTGCCGAGCACTGCTCTAAGCGCTGCGGGAGAGACGGGGTCATCAAGTCGTCCCCGTGAGGCTCAGAATCTTCATCCCCATTTTCCAGATGAGGGAACTGAGGCGCAGAGAAGGGAAGTGACTTGCCCACAGCCACACAGCTGACAAGGGGCGGAGTCGGCATTCGAACCCATGACCTCTGACTCCCAAGCCCGGCTTCTTGCCACTGAGCCACGCTGGGGTTCCCAAGAGGAGGGAAACGGAAGCCCAGAGAAGTGAAGCGACTTGCCCAAGGTCACGCAGCAGGCCGGCGGAAGAGCCGGGATTAGGATCCAGGTCTTCTGAGTCCCGAGCTAAAGCTCTTTAATAATAATAATAATAATAATATGGTAGTTGTTAATTGTTTCCCATGTGCCAGGCCCTGTACTAAGCGCTGGAGTGGATACAAGCAAATCGGGTTGGACACGGTCCCTGTCCCCCGTGGGGCTCACGGTCTCCATCCCCATTTTCCAGATGAGGGAACGGAGGCCCGGAGAAGGGAAGTGACTGGTCCAAGGTCACACAGCAAAGAGGCAGAGCGGGGATCAGAACGCACGACCTTCTGGCTCCCAGGCCACTGCTCTATCCACTCCAGCATGCTGTTTCTCCGAAGAGAAGCGAAATGACTCGCCCGAGGCCACCCAGCAGACATGCGGCAGATGAGGGAACTGAGGCTCAGAGAAGTGAGTTGACTGGCCCGAGGTCACACAGCCGACAAGTGGCAGAGCCGGGATTAGAACCCAGGTCCTTCCGACTCCCGGGCCCCAGTCTCTAACCACTAAGGACGCTGCTTCTCTTCTCCCAGGCCGCGTTTTTTTCCCGCCCAACTCACAGAGGCCCCGGACCGTGTATCCTTTCTCCTTTCTAGCGTGCGCTCCCCTCGGTGCTCGGCACGGTGCTCTGTGCTCGGCAGGTGTCAATAAATTATAACGATAATATTGAGGGTATTGGTTAAGCGCTTACTGTGTGCCAAGCACTGTTCTAAGCTCTGGGGGAGATACAAGGTCACCAGGCTGTCCCATGTGGGGCTCCCGGTCTTCATCCCTATTTTCCAGATGAGGTCACTGAGGCCCAGAGAAGTGGAGTGACTTGCCCAAAGTCACACAGCTGACAAGAGGCGGATCGGGATTCGAACCCATGACCTCTGACTCCCAAGCCCGGGCTCTGTCCACTGAGCCGCGCTGCTTCTCCACTGCCCGCGATGGGGTGAGATGTGACCGTCGGTAAATGAGACTGGGGACGGTTAATGGGGTAGATTAGACTGTAAACCCGTCAATGGGCCGGGATGGGTTCTATCTGTTGCCGAATTGTCCATTCCAAGCGCTTAGTACAGTGCTCTGCACATAGTAAGTGCTCAATAAATACTATTGAATGAATGAAGGGAGGAGTTGGGGTCTTTGGGTCACCTTATGGGGTGGGGGCCGGGAATCGGAATCCACCGGGCCTCAGGAGAGCCCTTCCCGCCTCCCCCCAGGCCCCGGACACCCCTCTGATTTATTAATAATATTAATAATAATAATTCCGGTATTTCTTAAGCACATACTATGTGCCCGGCACTGTCCTTAAGCGCTGGGGGTGGATCCACACCACTCGTCTTGGCTCCAGTCCCCATCCCACATGGGGCTCACAGTCTCAACCCCCATTTCCCAGATGAGGTCGCCGAGGCCCGGAGAAGCAGAGTGACTGGCCCAAGGTCACCCAGCAGACGAGTGGCAGAGCCGGGATTAGAACCCACGTCCTCTGACTTCCAAGCTCGGGCTCTTTAATAATAATAATAATAACGTTGGTATTTGTTAAGCGCTTACTATGGGCAGAGCACTGTTCTAAGCGCTGGAGGAGATACAGGGTCATCGGGTCGTCCCACGTGAGGCTCGCAGTTAATCCCCATTTTCCAGATGAGGGAACTGAGGCCCAGAGAAGTGAAGTGACTCGCCCACAGTCCCACAGCTGACAAGGGGCAGAGCCGGGAGTCAAACCCATGACCTCTGACTCCGAAGCCCGGGCTCTTTCCACCGAGCCACGCTGCTTCCCCTAAGCTGTGCTGCTTCTCAATGTTAGTTAGTCCGCTGTATTTATTGAGCGCTTCCCATGGGCCGAGCACTGTACTAAGCGCTTGGGAGAGCGCGATAGAGCCGTGAAACAGACACAGTCCCTGCCCACAACGAGCTGACGGTCTAGAGGGGGCCGAGAGCGCTGACCCCGTGACCGGCCGGAGGAGGAGGGGGTCACTGGTCCGCTCTGTAAACTCAGTCTGTCCATCTGTCTCCTAATAGCAATAATAATAATAATAATAATGTTGGTATTTGTTATGCGCTGACTAGGTGCAGAGCACTGTTCTAAGCACTGGGGGAGATCCAGGGTCATCAGCTTGTCCCACGTGGGGCTCACAGTCTTCATCCCCCTTTTACAGATGAGGTCACTGAGGCATAAAGTCAAGTGACTTCCCCAAGGTCACACAGCAGATGAGCGGCAGGGCTGGGATTAGAACCCATGACTTCTATTAAGAGCTTATCGGGTGTCTAATAATAAGGGGTGTTAGTTAAGTGCTTACTGGCTACCTAATAATATTAAGCGTGGTATTGGATAGTGCTTAATGTGTGTCTAATAATAATAAGCATGCTATTGGTTAACTGCTTAATGGGTGTCTAATAATATTACGCATGGTATCGGTTAACTGCTTAATGGGTGTCTAATAATATTAAGCATGGTATTGGTTAAGTGCTTAATGGGTGGTCAATAATAATAAGCGTGGTATTGGCCAAGTGCTTAATGGGTGTCTAATATTAATGAGTGGCATTGGTTAAGTGTTTACTGGATGTCTAATAATATTAAGTGTCATATTGGTTAAGTGCTTACTGGGTGTCTAATAATGTTAAGCATGGTATTGGTTAAGTACTTAATGGGCGTCTTATAATAAAAGAGTGGTATTGGTGAACTGCTTACTGGGTGTCTAATAATAATAAGCGTGGTGTTGGTCAAGTGCTTAATGGGTTTCTAATAATGAGTGGTATTGATTAAGTGCTTCCTGGGTGTCTAATAATATTAAGTGTGGTATTGGTTGTGTTTAATGGGTGTCTAATAATACTAAGTGCGCTATTGTTTAAGCGCTTACTTGGTGTCTAACAATAATAAACACGGTATCGGTCAAGTGCTTAATGGGTGTCTAATAATAATAATAAGCGTGGTATTGGTTAGCTGCTTACTGGGTGTCTAATAATATTAAGCGTGGTATTGGTTAAGTGTTTAATGGGTGTCTCAGAATAATAAGAGTGCTATTGTTTAAGTGCTTACTGGGTATCTAATAATAATAAACATGGTATCGGTCAAGTGCTTAATGGGTGTCTAATAATAATGAGTGCTATTGTTTAAGAACTTACTGAGTATCTAATAATATTAAGCGTGGTATTGGTTAAGCGCTTAATGGGTGTCTAATAATAATAAGTGTGGTATTGGTCAAGTGCTTAACGGTGTCTAATAATAATGAGTGGTATTGGTTAAGTGCTTACTGGGTGTCTAATAATATTAAGCGTGGTATTGGTTTAAGCGCTTAATGGGTGTCTAATAATAATAAGTGTGGTATTGGTCAAGTGCTTAATGGTGTCTAATAATAATGAGTGGTATTGGTTAAGTGCTTACTGGGTGTCTAATAATATTAAGCGTGGTATTGGTTAAGCGCTTAATGGGTGTCTAATAATAATAAGTGTGGTATTGGTCAAGTGCTTAATGGTGTCTAATAATAATGAGTGGTATTGGTTAAGTGCTTACTGGGTGTCTAATAATATTAAGCGTGGTATTGGTCAAGCGCTTAATGGGTGTCTAATAATAATAAGTGTGGTATTGGTCAAGTGCTTAATGGTGTCTAATAATAATGAGCGGTATTGGTTAAGTGCTTAATGGGTGTCTAATAATGATAAGTGTGGTATTGGTTAAGTGCTTACTAGGTGTCGGGCACTGTATTAAGCACTGGGGTGAGTACAAGCTAATCGGGTTGGACCCAGACCCTGTCCCGCGTGGGGCTCACAATCTTCACCCCCATTTTGCAGGTGAGGGAACTGAGGCCCAGAGAAGTGAAGTGACTTGCCCAAGCAGACAGGTGGGGGAGCTGGGGGTGATTATTAATGATAATAATGACGCTGATGGCATTTGTTAAGCGCTTACTATGTGCCAAGCACTGTTCTGAGCACTGGGGGGAGATACAAGGTCATCAGGTTGGACAGAGTCCGTGTCCCCCGTGGGGAATCCCGGTCTTAATCCCCGTTTTCCAGATGAGGGAACTGAGGCCCAGAGAAGTGAAGGGATTTGCCCAAGGTCACACAGCGGACATAAGGGGGAGCCGGGATTAGAACCCCTGACCTTCTGACTCCCCGGCCCGGGCTCTACCCACTAAGCCACGCTACCCCAGCGCTTAGTATAGTGTCTGGCACATAGTAAGCGCTTAACGGTCACCCTCACTCGCTCCCTTTGCTCTACCTGCCCCCCCCCCCGCCGCCCCACACCACTTTCGATAATTATTATTCTAACTATTTTTATTAATGCCCGTTTCCTCGTTCTGATGTGTCTCTAGCTCTAATTCTATTTATTTCTATTGATGCCTGTTTCCTTGTTTTGATGTGCCTATATCTATACCTACTATTAATAATAATGATGCTGAGGATATTTGTTAAGCGCTTACTATGTGCCAAGCACTGTTCTAAGCACCGGGGTGGATACGAGGTCATCAGATTGTCCCACACGGGGCTCACGGTGTTAATCCCCATTTTCCAGATGAGGTCACTGAGGCCCAGAGAAGCGAAGCGACTTGCCCAAGGTCGCACAGCAGACAGGTGGCGGAGGCGGGATTAGAACCCACGACCCGGGCCCGGGCTGCTTCCGCCCTCGCGGTCAACCGTGGCCGAAGATGGAGTGGGGGTCGGGGGTGGCGTCCCGGGCCTAGGTGACCCCTCACCCCCCGCTGACCTTTGCCCCCTCAGCCGGGCGGGGCTCTGACCATCCTCGCTTGGCTCCCGGGTCACCCCACGGGGCCTCCACCGTCCCCTCCCCGCCCTCGGCCCGGAAGCCCAGTGGGTAGAGCGAGGGCCTGGCAGTCAGAAGGTCCTGGGTTCTAATCCCGGCTCCGCCACATGTCTGCTGCGTGACCGTGGACCAGTCATTTCACTTCTCTGGGCCTCAGTTCCCTCCTCTGTCAAATGGGGATGAAGGCTTTGATCCCCCTGTGAGACAGGGACTGCTTACCTTGTAGAGAAGCAGCGTGGCTCAGTGGAAAGAGCCCGGGCTTGGGAGTCAGAGGTGATGGGTTCGAATCCCTGCTCTGCCACCTGTCAGTTGTGTGACTTTGGGCAAGTCACTTCACTTCAGTGGGTCTCAGTGACCTCATCTGGAAAATGGGGATGAAGACTGGGAGCCCCACGGGGGACAACCTGATCACCTGGTATCCCCCCCAGCGCTTAGAACAGTGCTTTGCACAGAGTAAGCGCTTAACAAACACCATCATCATCTTAGTAAGTGCTTCACAAGTACCTGTCTATTATTCATAATAATAATTAGGGTATTTGTGAAGCACTAACTACGTGCCAGGCACTGTATGGCGGAGTGGCCAGAGCCTGGGCCCGGGAGTCAGATGGTCATGGGTTCTAATCCAGCCTCTGCCACTTGTCTGCTGTGTGACCGTGGCCAAGTCACTTTGCTTCTCTGGGCCTCAGTTCCCTCATCTGTAAAGTGGGGATGAAGACCGTGAGCCCCGTGTGGGACAGGGACCGTGTCCAACCCGTTATATGAGAAGCAGCGTGGCTTAGTGGCAAGAGCCCGGGCCGGGGAGTCAGAGGTCGTGGGTTCTAACCCCCGCTCCGCCACTGATCAGCTGTGTGACTTTGGGCAAGCCACTTCCCGTCTCTGGGCCCCATCCGTAAAATGGGGATGAAGACCGTGAGCCCCACGTGGGACCACCCGATGACCTTGTATCTCCCCCAGCCCTTAGACCGGTGCTCGGCACGTAGTAAGTGCTTAACAGATACCATCATCGTTATCATTCCTTGTACTGGCCGCAGCGCTTAGTACAGTGCCTGCCACATAGTAAGCGCTTAACCGCTACCAGAATTCTGATCATCGTCGTCGGAGGCCGCACCCCGCCACCCTCGGCCCGGCCTGGACGTCGGGGGGGAAAGGCCGAGGGAGCGGACCCCGGGGTCCCCCCAGAAAAGAGCGGGGAGACCCGAGGCGGGGGGGCCCCGAAATGACCGCTGGTGGTGGGGTGGGGTCCCCAAGGGCGTCGGGCGGCCGGAGGACTCGGCCCGTTTTGAGGTCACCCGGGATTTATTCATCGCTTAACAAAACTGTTTCTTTCCAGCAGTGTGTCGGGGTTCCCCCGGGGCGAGGGCATCCCCTCAGCAGAGCGTGGCCCGCAGGGTGAGTTCCAGGAGGAGGAGGAGGGCGGCGGGGAGGGTCCCGGGGGGGTCCCCGGGGCGGGCGAGGGCGCTGGCGGAGGCGGCCAGCCTGCGGGCGCGAGGTCCGTTGCAGAGCGGGGTGCTGCAGCAGCTGATGCACACGGAGTTGACCTTCCCCGGCGAGCAGAACGACTGGTATCCGGCCGAGGCGATGAGGCAGGCCGCCGACGACGCGCACGCCTTCCGGTACAGGGTCCCTGAGGGACAACGTGCCCGGTCACCACGCGGAGCCGCCCGCGCCGTCCACGGGCCCCGGCCTCCCCTCCCCTCATGGCCCCCGGACTCTTCTCCACAGGCCCCCGGCCTCCTCTCCCCCACCTCGCGGCCCCTCGGCCTCCTCTCCGCAGGCCTCCGGCCTCCTCTCCCCTCCATTTCCACAGGCGTCCGGCCTCCTCTCCCCTGCCCTCCCGGCCCCCGGCCTTCTCTCCCCTTCCCTTCATGTCCCCCGGCCTCCTCTCCACAGACCCCAGCCTCCTCTACCCTCCCCTTATAAGCAGTAATAATAACGTTGGTATTTGTTAAGCGCTTACTATGTGCAGAGCGCCGTTCTGAGCGCTGGGGGAGATACAGGGTCATCAGGTTATCCCACGTGGGGCTCATAGTCTTCATCCCCATATTACAGATGAGGTCACTGAGGCCCAGAGAAGTGAAGTGACTCGCCCACAGTCACACGGCTGGCAAGTGGCTGAGCCGGGATTCGAACCCGTGACCTCTGATTCCCAAGCCCGGGCTCTTTCCACTGAGCCACGCCTTATGGCCTTGGTCTCCTCCCCACAGGCCTCCGGCCTCCTCTCTCCTCAATGAGCTTCGACCTCCGCTCCCCTCTGGTCCATGTCCCCGGCCTCTTCTCCCCTCCCCTCCGTGGTCCCCAGCCTCCTCTCCCCAGGCCCCGGTCCCCTCTCCCCTCAGTGTCCCTCAACCTCCCCTCCCCTCGTTCATTCATTCAATCGTACTTATTGAGCACGTACCGTGTGCAGAGCACTGTACTAAGCGCTTGGGAAGTACAATTCAGCACCAAATAGAGACAATCTGTACTCCATGGGCCCCAGCCTCGGCCCCCGGCCTCCCCTCCCCTCCCCTCTGGGGCTTCCGGCCTCCTCTTCTCTCCCATCCGCTGCCTCCGGCTTCCCCTCCCCACCCCGCCGTGGCCCCCGGCCACCTCTCCACAGCCCCGGTCCCCCTCTCCCCTCCCCTCTGCGGCCCCCGGCCTCCTCTCCACAGTCTCCGGCCTCCTCTGTCCTCCCCTCCATGACTTCCAGCCACCTCTCCACAGCCTCTGGCCTCCTCTCCCCTCCCCTCCGTGACCCCCAGCCTCCCCTCCGCTGTCCCCGGCCTCCTCTCCCCTCAATGACCCTCCAACCTCCTCTCCCCTCCCCTCTGCGACTCCCAGCCTCCTCTCCCCTCCCCGGCCTCTTCTTTCCTCTCCTCTGCAGCCCCCAGCCTCTTCTCCCGTCTCCTTCGTGGCCCCTGGCCTCCTCGCCACAGTCCCCATCCCCTCTCCCCTCAGTGACCCTCGACCTCCCGTTCCCCTCCCCTCCATGGCTTTCGGCCTCCTCTCCCCTCCCTTCTGCAGTCTCCGACCTCCTCTCCCCTCCCCTCTGTGACCCCCAACCTCCTCTCCACAGTCCCCGGCCTCCTAATAATAATAATGTTGGTATTTGTTAAGCGCTTACTATGTGCAGAGCACTGTTCTAAGCGCTGGGGTAGAATCAGATTGTCCCACATGGGGCTCACAGTCTTAATCCCCATTTTACAGATGAGGTAACTGAGGTAACTGAGGCCCAGAGAAGTTAAGTGACTTGCCCACAGTCACACAGTTGACAAGTGACAGAGCCGGGATTCGAACCCATGACCTCTGACTCCAAAGCCCGTGCTCTTTTCACTGAGCCACGCTGCTTCTCAGCTGCTCTTCCCTCCCCTCTGTGGAAAGAGCCCGGGCTTGGGAGTCACAGGTCATGGGTTCGAATCCTGGCTCTGCCCCTTGTCGGCTGAGTGACTGTGGGCAAGTCACTTCACTTCTCTGGGCCTCAGTTCCCTCATCTGGAAAATGGGGATGAAGACTGGGAGCCCCACGTATATCTACTCCAGGGCTTAGAACAGTGCTCTGTACACAGTAAGCGCTTAACAAATACCAACATTATTATTCCAGCCTCCTCTCCCCTCCCCTCCGTGGCCCCTGGCCTCCTCCCCGCAGTCCCCGGCCTCCTCTCCCCTCAATGACCCTCGACCTCCTCTCCCCTCCCCCCCATGGCTTCCAGCCTCCTCTCCCTTCCCCTCCTCGGCCTCCAGCCTTCTCTCTCCTCCTTTCCATGACCCCAGCCTCCTCTCCCTCACCCTCGGCCTCCTCTCCTTTCCCCTTCATGGTCTCGGCCTCCTCTCCATCCCCACGCCCCCACTCACCCTCAGCCTCCTCTTCCCCTCCACGGCCCCCACTCACCCTCGGCCTCCTCCTCCCCTCCTCTGGACCCCAGGTTCCAGTCACCTGATTGACCCGGGACCTCAGGGAAACCGAGGCAGGGGTTAAAAAGCTCCGGACAGGGGGAGTTCAGGGTCGCGGGGGTGGTGAGGGGTGGTGAGGGTGGGAAGAGTCTGCCAGCCTCACCCGCCCTCCCTCAGATTTCACGACGAGAGCTTAGATTCAAGGCAAGACTGTGGGCTTATCCCCAAAACGTCAATCAATCATATATATATAGATTTTTAAATTATATTCATTAAGCACTTACTATCAATAGGCAGGGACTGTCTCTATCTGTTGCCGAATTGTCCATTCCAAGCGCTTAGTTCAGTGCTCTGTACATAGTAAGCGCTCAATAAATACTACTGAATGAATGAATAATAATAACACTGTAATAAGCGCTTACTATGTGCTGACCACTGTTCTAAGCGCTGGGGTAGATTACACGTGCATCACGTGGGGCTCACAATTTTTAATTCCCATTTTGACAGATGAGGTCACTGTGGCACAGAGAATAATAATAATAATGTTGGTATTTGTTCAGCGCTTACGATGTGCAGAGCACTGTTCCAAGCGCTGGGGGAGATGCAGGGTAATCAGGTTGTCCCATGGGAGGCTCACAGTCTTCATCCCCATTTCACAGATGAAGTAGCTGAGGCACAGAGAGGTTAAGTGACTTGCCAAGGTCACACAGCAGACAAGTGGCGGAGCCGGGATTAGAATAATGATAATGATAATGTTGGTATTTGTTAAGCGCTTCCTATGGGCCAAGCACTGTTCTAATCACTGGGTAGATACAAGCTAATCAGGTTGTCCCATGTAGGGCTCACAGTTTTAATCCCCATTTTCCAAATGAGGTAACTGAGGCACAGAGAAGTGAAGTGACTTGCCCTCAGTCACCGGGCTGATAAGCGGCAGAGTCGGCATTAGAACCCACAACCTGTGACTCCCCAGCCCGTAGAACCCACGACCTCTGACTCCAAAGCCTGGGCTCTTGCCACTGAGCCACGCTACTAAGTGTGAGGTCACAGAAGCCCAGAGAATAATAATAGTAATAATTAATAACGATGACACGCTTACTACGTGTCAGGGACTGGGGGAGATAGAAGCCAAAGGGGTCGGACGCAGTCCCTGTCCCACCTGGGGCTCACAGCCCCACTTTAGGGGTGAGATCACTGAGGCCCGGAGAAGTCAAGTGACTTGGCCAGGGTCACCCAGCGGACGAATGGCCCAGTGGGGATTAAAATTCCAGGACAAGGACGCCAAATCCTGCCCTCGATCGACCCCCGTCCCGGATTCAGAAGTCTCGGGACGGGGAAGGCGGTCACTCGCCTAAGACCGACACGTAGATTAATGCGCGTCGCAAAGGATGCGGGATGGGATCGATTCGGTTACCGACTCGGTCCATGAACTTTATCTCAATATACCGCATTTAACTTTTAAATAAGGTCGAGGGGAGAAGCGGTAACATTTTGCTCCCTGACACAGCTATATTTTTTACCAAGGGCAGAAATCGGCTAGTCCATAAAAATTAAATTATATCCCTTTCACCGTATCTAGTCAAGGGGAAAAAAAACCTCTAATTACCAGACCGCGCTGTCAAGTCCATGCAAATGTGCATTCTTTTTACTCCGGGTGCAGAATTCAAACTCGGGGCCGGGGGAGGGGGGGATTTCTATTCGAAAATGAAAATCAATATTGAAAAGGCTGGGTTCGGCGATGGAAAGCACACAAGAAAAGACATTAAAAGCGTTCCGGGGGAGTGGATGCCGGCTCGGTAGATGGAATTTACGAGACCGTGGCGGGTTTCTCCTCTGCCTGTTTAAATATCAATTAGCCAAAAAAAAAAAATAAAAAATTGAAAATTAAAAAAGACCAACGATAAGAAATGGATGAGAACGCTGCTCCGTTCCTCGGTTCATTTGGACTCCAGAGAAGCGGAAGGGGAAAAGCCAGAGGAGCCAGTCAAGAATATTCCCCCTCTGGACTGGAAGCTCGTTGTGGGCAGGGAAAGTGCTGATTTTTTCATATTGGACTCCTGAGTGCTTAGTACAGTGCTCTGCACGTAGTAAGCGCTCAATAAATACCATGGAGTGATTATATCGTACTGTCCCAAGTGCTTAGGACAGCGCTCTGCACATAGTAAGCGCTCAATAAATGCCACGGAATGATGATATCATATTGTCCCAAGCGCTTAGGACAGGGCTCTGCACATAGTAAGCGCTCAGTAAATGCCATGGAGTGATTATATCATACTGTCCCAAGTGCTTAGTACAGGGTTCTGCACATAGAACACGCTCTATAAGTACCACAGAGTAATTATATTGTAAAAAAAAAAAATATGTTGGTATTTGTTAAGCGCTTACTATGTGCAGAGCACTGTTCTAAGCGCTGGGGGAGATACGGGGTCATCAGGTCGTCCCACGTGGGGCTCACCGTTAATCCCCATTTTACAGATAAGGTCACTGAGGCCCAGAGAAGTGAAGTGACTCGCCCACAGTCACCCAGCTGACGAGTGGCAGAGCGGAAGTCGAACCCGTGACCTCTGACTCCGAAGCCCAGGCTCTTTCCACTGAGCCACGCTGTCTCAAGCGCTTAGTACAGGGCTCTGCACATAGTAAGCGTTCCATAAATACCATGGAGTGATGATATTGTACTTTCCCAAGCATTTAATACCGTGCTCTAGATGTAGTAAGCGCTCGATAAATTCCACGGAGTGTATACAAATTGCATTCTCCCAACCACTTACAACAGTGCCCTGCACACAGTAAGCGTTCAGTAAATACCGTTGACTGATGCAACGCCCTCCTTCCTCATACCCGACAGACAAGGACCCTCCCTGCCTTCAAAGCCCGATTGAAGGCCCACCTCCTCCAAGAAGCCTTCCCCGACCTCGCCCTCCTCTCCTCCCGCTCCCTTCCGCGTCGCCCCGACTCGCTCCCTTTCTCCGTCCCCCCTCCCGGCCCCGCGCCGCCGACGTCCACATCCCTCATTTATTGATTTCTTTGAGGGATAGAATGTCTGTCCCCCCGGCTCTAGACCGTCAGCTCGTTGCGGGCAGGGAACGTATTGGGAAGCAGCGTGGCTCAGTGGAAAGAGCATGGGCTTAGGAGTCTGAGGTCATGGGTTCTAATCCCGGCTCCGCCGCTTGTCAGCTGTGTGACTTTGGGCAAGTCACTTCACTTCTCTGTGCCTCAGTGACCTCCTCTGGAAAATGGGGATTAAACCGGGAGCCCCGCATGGGACCTGATGACCCTGTATCTCCCCCAGCGCTTAGAACAGGGCTCGGCACATAGTGAGCGCTTAACAAATACCAACATTATTATTATTATTACATCTGGTCTACTGTCCTCTCCCAAGTGCTTAGTACAGTGCCCTGCACACAGTGAGTGCTCAGTAAATATGACTGACTGACTTTCCCTCTGCTCCCCCTCCCCCGCCCTCTGCTCCTCCCCCTCCCCCTCAGCACTGTGCTCATTTGTACATATTATTTATTACCCTATTTATTCTCTGAATAAGGTATGTATCACCTTGATTCTATTTATCTCGATGACGTTGTCTTGTTCGGTTCTGTTTTGCTTTGCCGTCCGTCTCCCCCGTTTAGACCGTGAGCCCGTCGTTGGGCGGGGGTGGTCTCTATCTGTTGCCCAGTCATCCATTCCGAGCGCTTAGTCCAGTGCTCTGCACATAGTAAGCGCTCAATAAATACTATTGAATGATTGCATGAATGACTGACTGACTGATTGGACGATGGAAGGGGAAAGGTGAGGCTTAAGAGACTGGAAAGACCTTCAGAAGGGTAAGGGGGCAAAACCTTCCCCATTTTCCTGCCCCCCATCCCCTCTTGTGAATCAATCAATTGAGAACAGTGTGGCCAAGTGGGTAGAGCCCGGGCCTGGGAGTCAGAGGTCGTGGGTTCTAATCCCGGCTCCACCACTTGTCTGCCGGGTGACCTTGGCCAAGCCACCTCACTTCTCTGGGCCTCGGCGACGTCATCCGGGAAATGGGGATTGAGACCGTGAGCCCCATGTGAGACGGGGACTGGGTCCAGTCTGATGGTCTTGTATCTACTCCAGCGCGCGGTTCAGTGCCTGGCATAAACGCTTAAAAATACCATAAATTAAAACAAAATTATATTTATTGTGTGCTTACTATGTGCAGGGCACTGTACTGAGCGCTTGGGAGAGGACAGTCTGACAGAGTTAGTAGACACGTTCCCCGCACACAGCAACGGCATTCCGTGGTATTTATTAACGATAATAATAACTGTGGTATTCGGTAAGCGCGTACTATGTGCCAGGCACTGTTTTAAGCACTGCGGGAGAGACAGGGTCATCAAGTTGTCCCACGTGGAGCTCACGCTTTTCATCCCCATTTTCCAGATGAGGAAACTGAGGCCCAGAGAAGCGAAGCGACTAGCCCGAGGTCACACAGCAGACCAGCGGCGGAGCCGGAATTTGAACCCACATCCTCTGCCTCCCAAGCTTGTGCTGTTTCCACTAAGCCACTGCTTCTCTTATTGAGCGCCTACTGTGTGCAGAGCACTGGACTGAGCGCTTGGGAGAGGACAATCCAACAGAGTCGCCAGACCTGTTCCCCGCCCACAGCAAGCTTACGGTGTAGAGCGGAGAAGCAGCACGACGTAGCGGCTAGAGCCCGGGCCTGGGAGTCAGAAGTCGTGGGTTCTAATCCCGCCCCCGCCACTTATCTGCTGTATGACCTTGGGCAAGTCACTTCACTTCTCTGGGCCTCAGTGACCTCATCTGGAAAATGGGGATGGAGGTCGTGAGCCCCATGTAGGACGGGAACTGTGTCCAACCCCAGTTTTTAGAACGGTGCCTGGTACAGAGTAAGCACTTAACAAATACCATCATTATTAGCATTATTATTAGATAGACGGTGAAATGCATAAATGAAATCCAGATATGGACGATAAGGGGAGGGGGCTGAGGAAGGGGCTGAGGGTGGGAGCCCCCACCAACCCCGCGCCCCCCACACCCAGGCTCCCCGGGACCGGGGGGGGGGGGTCACGGAGGCCTGGGTGGCCGATTCTCGGGCCGTGACCCCTGGGGTAGGGGAGGGGAGAGGGGTCGCCCTTTGACCGGTCGGTCCGGGCTGGACTCTTCTGAGAGAATGGGACCCCTCTAACCCCCCTGGAAGGCCCCTTCTGCCCCCCTCCCCTACCCCTTTGCTCACCCCCTCCACCCCCCAGCCTCCATCCCCCCTGGGGGCACCGAATCTGCCCACCTGGCCCTCCTGACCCGTGTTAAATAATAATGTTGGGATTTGGTAAGCGCTCACTACGTGAAGAGCACTGTTCTAAGCGCTGGGGGAGATCCAGGGTCATCGGGTTGTCCCACGTGAGGCTCCCAGTTAATCCCCATTTTTCAGATGAGGTCACTGAGGCCCAGAGAAGTGAAGTGACTCGCCCACGGTCACGCAGCTGACAAGTGGCAGAGCCGGGATTCGAACCTATGACCTCTGACTCCCAAGCCCGGGCTCTTGCCACCGAGCCACGCTGCTTCGCCTCCAAGGCCTTCTCGTCTCCCGCCTGGATGTCTGGATCAGCCTCCTGGCCGACTTCCCCGCCTCCGGTCTCTCCCCACTCCGGTCCCCACTTCACTCTGTTGCCCACGCCATTTTGCTACCCAAAACGTTCGGGCCATGTCTCCCCGCCCCTCAAGACCCTCCTTCGGTTGCCCGTCCGACTCCACAATAAACAGAAAGCCGTCACCGTCGGCTTTAAAGGCGTCCATCGGGTTTTTCGCTCCAATATGCCACTGTCGCCTCAGCGCAGGTTTGGCGTGTGGAAAATTCGAGAGAGATAACAATCGCAAAGAAACGTGGACCGTCCCGTTGTTTTTGTAAATCGAAGCTGCGAGCCTCATTCTTAGGCTCTCGGCTTAGCACTGCACTCTCCGCTCACTGACCTCTCCGCCTCCCGCCTGTCCCCACTCCGGCCCACGCCTCGCTCTGCCGCCCGCGTCGTTTTTCGACCCGAACGTCCGGTCCCCGTCTCCCCGCTCCCCAAGACCCTCCGGGTCGCCCGTCACCGTCGGCTTTCAAGGCATCCGTCGAGTCGTCCCGTCCTCCCCGCCCCGGCCGCTCTCCTCCTCCTCCTCCTCCTCCTCCACCCTGGGCCGCACGCTCCGCTCCTCTCGTGCCGACCTCCTCCCTGCCCCTCCAGCTCCTCCGTCTCGCCTCCGACCCCCGGCCTCCGTCCTGCCTCTGGCCTGGACCACCCTCCCTCCTCACATCTCCCACCCCGTTCAAAGCCTTACTGAAGGCCCACCTCCTCCCAGAGGCCTTCCCTGACTAAGCCCACCTTTCCTCATCTCCCGCTCCCTTCTGCATCGCCCCGACTCGCTCCTTTTCTTCATCCCCCCCCCCGCCTCAGTCCCACACCTCTTACAGTGGACAGAGCCCGGGCTTGGGAATCAGAGGTCATGGGTTCGAATCCCCGCTCTGCCACTTGTCAGCTGTGTGACTGTGGGCGAGTCACTTCACTTCTCTGGGCCTCAGTGACCTCATCTGTAAAATCTGGGAGCCTCACGTGGGACGACCCGATGACCCCGTATCTCCCCCAGCGCTTAGAACGGTGCTCGGCACATAGTAAGCGCTTAACAATTACCAACGTCATTATTTATTTCTATTCGTGATACTTACAGTGATAATAACACTGATGATGGTACTTGTTAAGCGCTTACTATGTGCACTAAGTGCTGGGGTAGATATAAGGTAATCAAGTTGTCCCACGTGGGACTCACAGACTTAATCCGCACTTTCCAGATGAGGTAACTGAGGCATAGAGAAGTGAAGTTGGCTTGCCCAAAGCCACACAGCTGCTAAGCGGCGGAGGCGGGATTAGAACTCACCACCTCTGACTCTCAAGCCCATGCTCTTTCCACTAAGCCACGCTGCTTCTCTATTCTTCTTCTTCTTCTTTGTGTCTGTCTCCCTCCACAGACTGTCAGCTCACTGGGGGCAGGAATGTGTGTTTTTGTTCTATTATTCTCTCCCAAGTGCTTAGTACAGTGCTCGGCACACAGTAAGCACTCAATAAATACCACTGAACGAACGAATGGATGAAAATAGATAGGCGCAATCCCTGTCCTCGAGGAGGAGCTGACGGTTCACTGCGTGCAGAGCACTGTGCTGAGTGCTTGGGAGAGATTGAGAGAGTTAGTAGACACCACCCCTGCCCTCAAGGAGCTGTCTACTATGTGCAAAGCACTGGACTGAACACTTAGAAGCCAGAGGGGGGAGAGAGAGCCTGACCAGCGTCGTGGGCAGAAGCAGCGTGGCTCAGTGGCAAGAGCCCGGGCTTAGGGAGTCAGAGGTCGTGGGTTCTAATCCCTCCTCCGCCACTTGTCGGCTGCGTGACTCTGGGCGAGTCACTTCACTTCTCTGGCCCTCAGTCACCTCCTCTGGAAAATGGGGATGAAGACTGGGAGCCCCACAGGGGATAACCTGATTACCTTGTATCTATCCCAGTGCTTAGAACAGTGCTTGGCACATAGTAAGCGCTTAAGAAATACCCTCATTATTATTATTATTATTATTATTAAGCGGGAGTGGTGAGGGAGAGGCGTCCCGGGTCGGACTCTGAGGCCGGCGGGGCCGGGGGAGATGGTGCCGGACCACGCGCCCACCTTACGTCTCCCTCCACCGGCCTGCCTCTTCCAATCCCCTGCCTCCCCTCGATTCCATCTCCACCGGGAAGAGGGGCTCAGCGCCCAGCGCAGGGTTTGGCACATGGTGAAAACGTCTACGACTAACCAGAGGTCGAGGAGGGGTTACCGGCCGTAAGATCCCTTTAGGGGAAGGCTGAAGGGCTGCCGCGTAGACGGGGGTGGGGAGCGGGGGTCGCGGGCGAGGACCGCCTTCACACTAAGGGCTGCCGTGTAGACGGGTGAGCGCTCAATAAATGCCACCGAATGAATGAGAGGAGGTGGGGAAGACCCCCCTCGCGCCCAGGGCTGCCGTGTAGACGGGGGGAGAGGCCCACCTTCACACCGGGACCACCAGGGCTGCCTCGTAGACAGGACAGGGTCGACTACCCTCACCGTAGCCCCCTTTTTTGAGGGTATCTATTAAGCGCTTATTCCCGAGTCCACGCCCGGGCTCCATCCACTAGGCCTCCCTGCTTCTCGGTCAGTAGACACGATCCGAGTGCGGGGTGCCGTGTAGACGCCGGGGCACTGTGGGGGCCCCGCGCTGCGCGGCCTCTGCCGACTGCCGCGACCCTCAGCGGGGGCCGACCGAGCCTCCCCCGGCCCCCTTTCGCCGCGCGCATTCATTCAGTAGTATTTATTGAGCGCTTACTGTGTGCGGAGCACTCTACTAAGCGCTTGGAGTGCGCTAAGCACATCCGCACGTCCACCCGGCCGGCGGGCGGCCGTGACCCCTGACCCCAAGCCGCCCCGGGGGACGCTTGGCCCCCCCGTCGAATGAGGCCGCGGGGGACCCGGACCCCCCGGCCTGAGGAGACCACACACGCGTACACAAGCACCCACGAATACACGCACGTTCGCACCCCGGTCCCTCTCCAACCTGCCACCAGGGCAGCGGAGACCTCGCACACGTACACACACGTATCCACATACGTGCACAAACACAGACGCTCACGTATACCTGCGTGCACATGCCCCCATCCCTCTCCCGCCTGCCAAAAAGGCATCAGAGACCCGCCCCTGGCACGGAGAACAGCGGCTCTTAAATAAAGAGACGGAGGGCATCCATCACCGTCGGGGGGCCGGGCACCGGCGGTTGGCGGGGAGGAACTAAGGGAGGGGGCGTCCTCCCTTCCCCTCCCCGTCCCCCCAATTCTGCCTGGAAAATGATGCATGGGCTCCAAAATTAAATCAAGATCCTCCAGAACTCTGCCCGGTCTCTCTGACAAAGCACATTTTTCAAGCTGTGACCTCTGGCGCCCCGGGACCGGGTCTCTACTTCAGCCTGACAGCCCCCTCCCCCCGGCCCTCGCCTGCCCTGCGTGCTAATAATAATAATAATTATCAGTGGGATACTTGGTAAGCGCTTACTATGTAGACCGCGAGCCCGTCGGGTAGGGATTGTCTCTATCCGTTGGCGAATCGGACTTTCCGAGCGCTTAGGAAACAGGGGATCGATAAATACGGTGGGATGAATGAATGAATGACCGAATCTGTGCCGGGCTACGTACTAAGCGCTGGTCGGGGGGGGGGGGGAATACAAACAAATCGGCTTGGACTTAGTCCCGGGCCCACCCGGGGCTCGCAGGCTTCGGTCCCGTTTGACAGATGAGGCCCGGAGAGGTGACGCGACTCGCCTAAGGCCACGCGGCAGACAAGCGGGATTAGAACCCACGACCTCCTGACTTCCAGGCCCGGGCTGTAGCGCGCTGGAGATTTTCCCGCCACAGGGAATGCGGGCCAGTTATCCGGGGGAGCCGCTAACTTAAAGGATCTCAAGCCTCTGCCTTTGCGGAGTCTCGGCGGGGAGGAGAGGCCTCTGCGACTAACGCTAATTAAGCAAACGATGGTATTTCTTGGGCGCTTAGCGTGTGCGGAGCACTGGACTGAACACTTGGGAGAGGACGGAGGAATCCGGGAGATTAGAGCCAATCGGGACAACTTCCGTCCGCTCGCTGTGGGCAAGGGATGCGTCCGTTGAGTTTGGGATTGAACTCTCCCAAGCGCTCAGTACAGTGCTCTGCACACGGTAAGCGCCCAAGAAATACGAATGAATGAGTGAATGACTGAACGGAAGCGCTTGGGTAGGGACCGTATCAGCCGACTCCGTTTATTGCTATTGTTCTTGTTCTCGTCTGTCCGTCTCCCCCGATTAGACCGTAAGCCCATCAAAGGGCAGGGACCGTCTCTAAGCGCTTAGTCCAGTGCTCTGCACATAGTAAGCGCTCGATAAATACTATTGAACGAATGAAAAATCGTCCTCTCCCAGCGTTCTGCACGCAGTAAGCGCTCAATAAATACCATGGGTTGACGGATGGGTAGCCCCGGTGGGAGGGGAGATTGGGACCAGGTCCGTCCCGCCATATGTGTTTAGCGCTGACTGTGTGCTAAGCGCCGCTGGCTACAATACAATCAGGTCAGACGCTGACGCATCGTCCTCTCCCGAGCGCTTAGAACAGTGCTGTGCGCTCAGTAAGCACTCAGTGATCTAATGATAATAATAATGTTGGTATTTGTCAAGCGCTTGCTATGTGCCGAGCACTGTTCTAAGCGCTGGGGTAGACACAGGGGAATCAGGTCGTCCCACGTGGGGCTCACGGTCTTAGTCCCCATTTCCCAGAGGAGGTCACCGAGGCACCGAGAAGTGAAGTGACTTGCCCAAAGTCACCCAGCTGACAAGTGGCAGAGCCGGGATTCGAACCCATGACCTCCGACTCCAAAGCCCGGGCTCTTTCCACTGAGCCACGCTGCTGATCTAGTCTGTCGGCTAGTTGTGGGCAGCGAGTGTGACCGCTTATTGTTCTGTTGAGAGAGGCAGCGTGCCTGAGTGGCTAGAGCCCGGAGGTCATGGGTTCTAATCCCGGCTCCGCCGCTTTTCTGCTGTGTGACCTTGGGCGAATCACTTCACTTCTCTGGGCCTCAGTTCCCTCCTCTGGGAAATGGGGATGAAGACTGGGAGCCCCACGGCGGACAACCTGATGACCCCGTATCTCCGCCAGCGCTTAGAACAGTGCTCGGCACATAGTAAGCGCTTAACAAATACCATCTATATATAGTGTAGTGGACAGAGCCGGAGCCTGAGAGTCAGAAGGTCCTGAGTTCTAATCCCGGCTCCGCCACCTGTCTGCCGTGTGACCTTCTCTGTGCCTCAGTTCCCTCCTCTGTAAAATGGGGATGGAGACCGTGAGCCCCACAGGGGTCAGGGACCGTGTCCAATCGGATTTGCTTGTCTCCACCCCAGCGCTTAGTACAGCGCCTGGCACAGAGTAAGCGCTTAACACTTTATACTGTCCTATCCCAAGCATTTAGTCCAGCGCTCTGCACACAGTCAGCGCTCAATGAATACGACTGAATGAATGACTGAATGAATGAATGGGGATTGGGTCAGGGGGCGTTAGGGACCAGATCCGTTCCCCTCCCCCACCCAGGGTGGCATGTGTTTAGCTCTGACTACGTGCTAAGCGCTGGTAGCTCCAACCCGATCAGATGGGACACAATCCCGCGTGGGGCTCCTTTAGAGCCCAGTGCTCCGCGCAGAGGGCGGCGTGGCTTAGCGGCAAGAGGCCGGGCTTGGGAGTCGGAGGTCGTGGGTTCTAATCCCGGCTCCGCCGCCTGTCTGCTGTGTGGCCTTGGACAAGTCACTTCACTTCTCTGGGCCTCAGTGACCTCATCTGGAAAATGGGGATGAAGACTGGGAGCCCCACGTGGGACAACCCGATCACCTTGTACCTACCCCAGCGCTTAGTCCAGGACTTGGCACATCGTAAGCGAGTAACAAAGTCAACGGTCAGAGCGGTGCTTGTCACTTGGTAAGCAGTTAAGAAATTCAGCGCCGAACAAATTCGGCTCTCGGAGCAGTGGATGGCACAAAAAAAAAAAAAAATAACGGTATTCGTTAAGCGCTTACTCCGTGCCAATCACTGTCCTAAGCGCTGGGGTAGATACAAGGTCATCAGGTTGTCCCACGTGGGGCTCCCGGTCTTATTAACCCCCATTTTCCAGCTAAGGTCAGCGAGGCCCAGAGAAGTGAAACGCCTTGCCCAAAGTCACCCAGCAGACAAATGGCGGAGCCGGGATTAGAACCCAAGACCTCTGACTCCCGAGCCCGGCCTCTTTCCACTGAGCCACGCTCCTTCCTTAGTAAGTCAGAGAAGTCACCTACTAAGCGCTTAACAAATCCCACCGCCATCATCATAATTATTATTCTCAGTGAGCACGCTGGTTAACAGTGGCAAGAGCCCGGGCCTGGGAGTCAGAGGTCGTGGGTTCTGATCCCGGCCCCGCCGCCTGCCAGCTGGATGACTTTGGGCAAATCGCTTCTCTGGGCCTCAGTTCCCTCATCTGGAAAATGGGGGGTGAAGACTGTGGGTCCCATGAGGGACAACCTGATCACTCTATGTCTACCCCAGCATTTAGAACAGTGCCCGGCACGTATTAAGCGCTTAACGGTGCCATCGTCATCGTTGTAATTATTATCATTAACCCTTCTGGCGCTGCAGCAGAGGAGCGGCCGGGGCGGGGGAGCCCCTCCCGGTGATGTCCTTCTCACCTGAGCTTTGCTCCATGACTTCCTTCTGGCACATGTTCTGGACGTTGACGGTGCAGTTGACGATGAAGTCCGGCGTGGAGCAGTCGTTGTTCAGCTGGAATTCCTCGCACTGGTAGCACTGGATCTGCAGCGCGCCCACTGCAAAGGACCCGGGCCCGGGGCTCGAGGGCTGGGGGAGTCGCCCCCTCTCTTTGGGGGGACCCGGGAGGGTCGGAGGGGGAGGGAATCGCCCCCCGGGCCTGGCTCCAGCTGGGGCCGGGCCCAGGTGCAAAGGTGGGAGAGGAGTGGGGGGGCGAGGGGCGGATCCTGGGGGTCTCGTTCGTCCCCGGGGGGACCCCCCCACATCCCCTCCTCCATCCCCCCACCCTGTGGCGGCCTTTGCGGCGTCTCCCCCGCTCCCGGCCGGCTCTCCTGCGGTGATGTAGGCCTCTGGGTGGTGATGGGGAGGGGGATCCGGGCCCATCGGGGGGCGGGGGGCAGTGGTGGGGGGCGGTGGTCCGTGGCCCCTCTGCTCTGGGCCCGGGCTGGGGGGTGAGAGGCTGGGTGGGTGGGTGGGTGGGTGCCCGGGGTCCTGGGTCCGCCCGGGAGCCCCCGGCCGGTCCTGCGGGCCCCGGGGGGTGGGGGTAGGTAGGGGGATGGAGGGGGGATGGGGGGCATGTGGGGGTGGGGAAGGGGGCAAGGACCGGCCGGGGCCTTCGCCAAGTGGCCCCTTCAGCAGCAGCAGCAGGAGCCCAGAGGATTTCCTCCTCCCTCTTCCCTCCTCCCCCCTTCCTTCCTCTTCCCTCTTCCTTCCTCCTCTCTTCCTCTTCCCTCCTCCACCTTCATCTCTTCTCTCCTCTCTCTCCTCCTTCTCTCCTCTCCCTCCTCCTTCTCTTCTTCCCTCTTCATCTCTTCTCTTTTCCTCTCCCTCCCTCTCCCTTCCCCTCCTCCCTCTTCCCTCCTCCTCCTCCTCCTCCTCCTCCTCCATCTCTTCTCTCCCTCCTCCCTCTTCCTTCCTCCTTTCTTCTTCTTCCCTCTTCTTCATCTCTTCTCTCTTCCTCTCCCTCCTCCTCCTCCTCCCTCTTCTGTCCTCCTCCCTCTTCCTTCCCCCTTTCTTCTTCCCTCCTCCCTCTTCCTTCCTCCTTTCTTCTTCTTCCCTCTTCTTCATCTCTTCTCTCTTCCTCTCCCTCCTTCTCCTCCTCCTCCTCCTTTCCTCCTCCTCCCTCTTCCTCCTTTCTTCCTCTTCCCTCCTCCTCCTCTTCCACCTTCATCTCTTCTTTCCTCTCCCTCCTCTTAGTCCTCCTCCTTCATCTCCTCTCTCTTTTCCTCTCCTCCTCCTCTTCTTCCTTCATCTCTTCTCCTCTCCCTCCTCCCTCTCCTCTTCTTCCTCTCCTCTCCCTCTTCCTCTCGATCCTCCTCCTCCTCCTCCTGTATCTCTTCGCTCCTTCCCGCTCCCTCTCCCTTTTCCTTCTTCCTCTTCTCTCTTCCTCCTCCCCTTCCTCTTCCTTCACCTCCTCTTCTTTCTTCTCTCCTCTTCCTCCTCTTCCCTCTTTTCTCTTCTTTTCTCTTCTCTTCTCCTCTTCTTCCTCCTCCTTCATCTCTTCTCTCCCTCCTCCTTCTCCCTCTCCCTTCTTCCTCTTCTGTCCTCCTCCTCCTCCTCTTCTGTCCTCCTCCTCCTCCTTTCTCTTCTCTTCCGTCCTCTTCTTCTTCTCCTTTATCTCTTCTCTCCTCTCCCTCCTCTTCCTCCATCTCCTCTCTTCTCCTCCTCCACCACCTCTTCCTCCTTCCTCTCCTCTCCTCTCCTCTTTCCTCTCCTGTCCCTCTTCCTCCTCTTGCTCGGTGGGGGTTGAGGCATTGGGGGATCGGGGTGCTGGGGGATTGGGGCTTTGGGCGGTTTGGGGATTTGGGGGGTTTGGAGGTTTGGGGGGTCTGGGGGGCTTGGAGGTTCGGGGGATCGGGGGATTGGGGGTTGGAGGGTTGGGGGTGTCGGGGTGTTGGGGGATTGAAGGATTGGGGGTTGGGGGGTTGGAGAGTCGGGGGGTTGGAGAGGGTTGGAGAGTCGGGGGGTTGGAGGATTGGGGGTTTGGGGTGCGGGGGGATTGGGGGTGTTGGGGGGTTGAGGGATTGGAGGTTAGGGGGTTTGGGGTGTGGGGGCGTTGGGGGTGTTGAGGGATTGCAGGGTCGGGGGTTTGGGGGGGTCGGGGCATTGGGAGTTGGAGGGTTGGGGGTTTGGGGGGTCGGGGGTTTGGAGGGCTGAGGGTCGGGAGGGGTCTCTCACCTGGAAAGAGACAGAATCCCCAGAAAGTTGTAGCGAAGCCAAAGAGCCACATCCTCCCGCAGCCGCCGGGCGGGGCGCGGGAAGGGGCATCGGGGGCGGGCGGGGGCCGGCGGGGGCGGGCGGAGGGCCGGCCGCCCGGCCCTCTCTCTCTCTCTGTCTGTCTGTCTGTCTGTCTGTCTGTCTGTCTGTCTGTCTGCCCGTCCGGCCGGAGGATGGCCGGCCGGGGGCCCGGGGGGCCGGGGCGCGTTGGCTGGCGGTGGGGGCGGGGGGGGGTCTGCCCGTCTGTCTGTCTGTGTGTCCGGCCGGGGGCGGGGGGGGATGGCTGCCTGCCTGCCTGCCTGCCTGTCTGTCTGTCCGGCCGGGGGCGGGAGGGGAATGTCTGACTGTCCGTCCGTCTGTCTGTCCGGGGGGCTGCCGGCCGGCCGGAGGGATGTCCGTCCGGGGGGGAGGGGGAGATGTCTGGCTGGCTGGCTGGCTGGCTGTCCGGAGGGATGTCAGTCCAGGGAGCTGGCTGGCCGGCTGGCTGGCCGGCCGACCGTCCGTCCGGGGAGCTGCGGGGTCCGGAGCTGTCCGGGGACTTCTCCTCCTCCTTCTCCTCCTTCTCCTCCTTCTCCTCCTTCTCCTCCTCCTCCTCTCCTCCTCCTCCTCCCATCCCTCCTCCTCTTCCTCCTCCCCCCGGCCCGCCCCCCGCAACCTGCGGAGCCAGCACCGACATGGGGGAGCGGGAAGGGGGGGAGAGAAACCCCATCACCCCCTCCCTTCCCCCTCCCCCTCCCCCTACCCCCTACCCTACCCGACCCCCGCCTCCATCCTCCTCCTCCCCCCTCCCCCGCTCCGGGGGCCACGTGACGGCAGGGTGGAAGGGGGGGGGCGGATGAGAGGGATGGATGGGGAGAATAATAAAAATAATAATTAATAATGATGGTACCCGTTAAGGGCTTACTTTGTGCCAGGCACTGGACTAAGCGCTGGGTGGGGGGCGGGGGAAGGAAGAGGGGGAGGGGGAAGAGGAGGAGGAGGAAGGGGGAGAAAGAGGAATGGGGGGGGAGGAGGAGGAATGAGGAGAATAATAATGGGGTTTTTTATGTGCCAGGCACTATACTAAGCGCTGGGTGGGCGGAGGGAAGGAGGAGGAGGAGGAAGAATGGGGAGAAGGCGGGGGGAGGAAAGGAGGAGGAGGAGGAGGAAGGGGGGAGAAGGTGGAGGAGGAGGGGGTGATGGAGAAAGTGGAGGAAGCACTGGGGAGGAGGAGGAGGAGGAGGAGGAGGAAGGGGGAAGCAGGTGGAGGAAGAGGAAGGGGGAAGTTGTGGGGGAGAGGAGAAGCCGCTTCAGGCTCAGGTGAAGTCGGGCACCCCGCAACCCCCAGAAGCAGATGGGGGCTTTGGGGAGGGGGACCACGGGGTCCCGGAGGCGGGGAGAGAGGGGGTGCAAGGGGAAGGGCGATGGGCACCTCGGTGCTCCTACCTTCACAACAGCGCTAAAAATCCCTCCTTTCCTCTCCCTCCGATCAGCTACCACCGGGATCGCTCATTTCATCCTTCCCGGATCACCGCATCGAGCCTCCTCACCGACCTCCCTGATGATAATGATGATGAGCGCTTACTACTGTTCTAAGCGCTGCTTTCAAGGTAATTAGGTCGGACAGGCTCCCTGTCCCCCATGGGGCTCATAGTCTTCATCCCCATTTGACGGATGAGGGAACTGAGGCCCAGACAAGTCAAGCGACCTGCCCGAGGTCACACGGCAGGCAAGTGCAGCGTGGCGCAGTGGAAAGAGCACGGGCTTGGGAGTCGGGGCTCGTGAGTTCGAATCCCAGCTCTTCCACTTGTCAGCTGTGTGACTGTGGGCGAGTCACTTCACTTCTCGGTGCCTCAGTTCCCCCATCTGTAAAATGGGGATGAAGACTGTGAGCCCCACGTGGGACGACCTGATTCCCCTGGGACTACCCCAGCGCTTAGAACAGTGCTCTGCACATAGTAAGCGCTTAACAAATACCAACATCATCATTATTATTATTATTAAGTGGCGGGGCCGGGATTAGAATCCATGACCTTCTGACTCCCAGGCCCGGGCTCTACCCACTACGCCGTGCTGCTTCCCTGCCTCCTCACTCTCCCCATTCATTTCCAGACTTCAGTCTGCTGCCTGGATGGTTTTTCTACGGCAGCATTTGGGACATGTCACCCCGTTCCTCAGACACCTCCAGTGGTTGCCCTTCCACCTCCCCATCAAACAAAAACTGGTCACCGTCGGCTTCCAAGCCCCCCACGGCCCGGCCCCGTCCTCCGTCCCCTCCCTTCCGTCCTCCTCCGGCCCGGGCCTCACGCTCCGCTCCTCTGCCGCCGCTCGCCTCCTCCCCGGGCCTCCGGCTCGCCCGTCCTTCCACCGACCCCTGGCCCACGGCCCGCCTCTGGCCCGGAACGCCCTCCCTCCTCTAGTTCATCCATTCATTCACTGAGTCGTAGTTACTGAGCACTTACTGTGTGCAGAGCACTGTACTAAGCACTTGGGAAGTGCAATTCAGCAACAAATACAGATAATCCCTATCCAAGAACGAGCCCAAATCCCACAGACAATGACCCTCCTCACCTTCAAAGCCTTATTGAAGGCCCACCTCCTCCAAGAGGCCGTCCCTGACTAAGCCCCTTTTTTCTTCATCTCCCACTTCCTTCTGCGTCAACCTGACTTGTTCCCTTTCTCCAGCCCTTCCGGCTCCCCAGCATTTACGTCCATAGCCCTCATTTCTCCTCCTCATCCCCCTCCTCCTCCCTCCTCTTCTTCCCCTTCACTCTTCCATCTCCCTCCTTTCCCTCATGCCTCGCTCCTCCCCTTCACTCTTCCCCCCCCCCCTCCTCCTCTTTCCCCCTCATTTTCCTTCCTTTCCCCCTTTCCCTCTTTTCCCTCCTCCCCCTCCCTCCTCCTCCTCCCCCTCACTCTCCCTTCTCTTCTTCCCGTTCATTCTTTCCCCTCATCCTTCCTCCTTTCCCTCATCCCTCATCCCTCTCTCCTCCTCCCCTTCACTCTTTCTCCCTCCTGCTTCTCCTCTTCCCCCCACTCTCCCACCTCTTCCCCTTCATTCTTTCCCCTCCCTCCTTTCCTTCCCCCTTCACCCTTAACTTTCCCTCCTCCCCCCCTCCAGCCTTCCCTCCTCCTCCTCTTTCCCCTCATTCTCCCTCATCTTCTTCCCTTTCAACTCTTCTCCCCTTTCCCTCATCCCTCTCTCCTCCTCCCTTTCACTCCTCCCCCTCCACTTCTTCCCCTTCACCCTTTCCTCTCTCTCCTTTCCCTAACTCCTCTCTCCTCCTCTTCACTTTTTCCTCCTCTTCCCCTTCTTCTCCCTCCTCTTCTTCCCCTTCACTCTTCCCCTTTTCTCCTTTCCCTCATCCTTCTCTCCTCCTCCCCTTCACTCTTTCCCCCTCCTCATCTTCCCCTTCAACCTCCCTCTTCTTCCCCTTCACTCTCCCCCCCCCCCACTTCCCCTTCACGCTTCCCCCTACCTCCTTTCCCTCATCCCTCTCTCCTCCTCCTCTTCACACCTCCGTTTCCCCCTCATTCTCCTTCCTCTTCTTCCCTTTCATTCTTCTCCCTTCCTCCTTTCTCTCCCCCACCCCCTCAATTTTCTCTCCATTTCCCCCTCAGCCTTCCCTCCTCCTCCTTTTTCTCCTCATTCTCCCTCCTCTTCTTCCCCTTCACTCTTCCCCCTCTTCCACTTCCTCTTCCCCCTCATCCCCCTCTTCTTCCCCTTCACTCTTTCCCCTCCGTCCTTTCCCTCATCCCTCTCTCCTTTTCCCCTTCACTCTTTCCCCCTCCTCCTCCTCCTCCTCTCTTCCTCCTCAGCCTCCCACAGTCCCCCTCCCCTCCCATTTCCCCCTTCCTTCCTTCCTTCCTCCCTCTCCTCTCAGCCCTCCCTCCATCCTTATGTGAACTGCCAGTCTGACTGACAGCCCGATGCCTGAAAATATATTGGACTCTCCCAACCGCTGAGTACGGTGCTCCGCACACAGTAAGTGCTCAATAAATACGACCGAATGAGTGGAACGACTGTCTGACGGCTAACGGTCCAACAACTGAAGGACAGACAGCCTGGCTGATAACTTCCAGTCAGTCATGCGGTGGGATTTATTGAGCGCTTACCGTGTGTAGAGCACTGTACTAAGCACTCGGGGGAGGAAGGCAGAACAGGAAAGAAATGACCACTGACGGATTGATAGATGGACTGACTGACCGACATCTGACGGATAGACCGGAAGCTCGTCGAGGGCGGGGGATGTGTCCGTTCTATTGTTCTATCGTCCTCTCCCTATCGCTCAGTACAGTGCTCTGTTCACAGTAAGCGCTCAATAAATACAACTGATTAACTGATGATGGAGCGACTCACAGGCTTCAAGGACTTGTACTTTCCCAAGAGCTGAGTACCGTGCTCCGCACACAGTAAGCGCTCAATAAATACGATTATCATGGCAGAGCGGATAGAGCCCAGGCCTGGAAGTCAGAAGGTCATGGGTTCTCATCCCGGTTCCGCCATTTGTCTGCTGTGTGATCTTGGACAAGTCATTTCACTTCTCTGGGCCTCAGTTCCCTCAGCTGGAAAATGGGGATTGAGAGCGTGAGCCCCATATGGGACAGGGACTGTGTCCGACCCGATTTGCCTGTCTCCGTCCCAGCGCTTAGAACAGTGCCTGGCACACTGTAAGCACTTAACAAATCCACAATTATCATTATTATCAATACAATGCCTGGCACATAGTAAGCGCTTCGCAAATACCATCCCGATTATTATTCCGGTAGACGGGCTTGGGAGAAGACATTGCGTGCGACCAACGGAGATTTTTCTTGCAGCACCGAAAGTTCATTACAGATTGTAAATTGCAAGTGGGAATTGCGGAGCGGGTTCCAAGAATCCATACGATTTCCATCCATTTGGAACGGA
This sequence comes from Ornithorhynchus anatinus, assembly GCF_004115215.2. Classification (NCBI taxonomy): domain Eukaryota; kingdom Metazoa; phylum Chordata; class Mammalia; order Monotremata; family Ornithorhynchidae; genus Ornithorhynchus; species Ornithorhynchus anatinus. Next base: position 182,975,181 of record NC_041728.1, on the reverse strand, counting down.
GATTAAAAATCAACCGTTCCGTTGCAGAAATAAACCGGGAAATTTCCCCTCTTCGTTCATTCAATCGTATTTCTTGAGCGCTAACTGTGTGCGGAGCATTGCTCTGAGAGAGCACATTAGAACCACAAAGAGACATATTCGTGCCCACGGTGAACTCACCGTCTAGAGGCCTGTCTATCTTTCCTTGTAGGTCTAAGGGAACGTGAGAGGGGGAAAGGAAGTCCAACTATTGGGAATGCTGGACTTTTCCTTCATTTTGGCAACAGATTCTTTCCCAACAGTGTCCTGGCTTCAGACTATTTTCTGAAAACCTTAACAGCGACGCACACAGTGTTTGCTGAGCGCTTACTGTGTGCAGAGCACTGTACCGAGGGCCTAAGAGATGCCGTGGAGAATTAATCCGTATTATTTATTGATGGTATTTGTGAAGCGCTTACTATGGGCCAAGCATCGTTCTAAGCCTAGTAGATGCAAGGTGATCAGGTTGGCCCCCGTGGGGCTCCCAGTCTTCATCCCCATTTTCCAGATGAGGTCACTGAGGCCCAGAGAAGTGAAGTGACTTACCCAAGGCCACACAGCAGACAAGTGGCGGAGCCGGGATTAGAACACACGGCCTCCGGCTCCCCAGCCCGGGCTCTTTCCAATAGGCTATGCTGTAGACTGGGAGCTCATTATATGGGCAAGGAATGTGCCTGTTGTTATACTGTTCTCTCCCAAGTGCTTAGTACAGTGTTTTGCACACAGTAAGCGCTCGATAAATATGGCTGAATGAATAATTTACACCCATATCTGTAATTTATTTATCTTTATTTGTGTCTGTCTTCTCCTCTGGACTGTAAGGGAATGAGGGCAGGGAATGTGTCTGCTTAATAATGTTGGTATCTGTTAAGCGCTTACTATGTGCCGAGCACTGTTCTAAGCGCTGGGGTAGATACAGGGTAAACAGGTCGTCCCACGTGAGGCTCACAGTTAATCCCCATTTTCCAGATGAGGTCACTGAGGCACAAAGAAGCGAGGTGATTTGCCCACGGTCACACAGCTGACAAGTGGCAGAGCTGGGAGTCGAACTCATGACTCTGACTCCGAAGCCCAGGCTCTTTCCACTGAGCCACGCTGCTTCCCATCTTCCCGTCTGCTCATTGTGGTAATGTAGTCATTCATTCAGTCGTATTTATTGAGTGCTTCCTGTGTGCAGAGCACTGTACTAAGCGCTTAGGAGAGCCCAAGACATTAAACAGATGCATTCCCTGCCCACAACGAGCTCACGGTCTAAAGCGGGGAAGACGGACGGGAATAGAAATAAAGAAATGACAGAGATGGACAGAAGCGGTGTGGAGCCGGGAGGGGGGATGAAGAAAGGGAGCGAGTCGGGGCGACGCGGAAGGGAGCGGGAGGAGAGGAGAGGAGGACGCGGTCGGGGAAGGCCTCTTGGAGGAGATGGGCCCTCACTAAGGCTTTGAATCGGGAGGAGAGGAATCGTCTGTGGGATTTGAGGAGGGAGGGAATTCCGAGACAGGCGGGACGTAGGCCGGGGGTCGGCGACGGGCCGGGAGAGCCGGAGGCCCGGGGAGGAGGCGAGCGGCGGCAGAGGAGCGGAGTGTGCGGCCCAGGATGGAGGAGGACGGAAAGGAAGGGAGGGAGGAGGGGGCCGGGGCACGGGGGGCTTGGAAGCCAACGGTGACGAGCTTTTGTTTGATATGGAGGTGGATGGGCAACCACCGGAGGTTTCTGAGGAGTGAGGAGACGGGGCCTGAACGTTTTCGAAGAAAAATGATCCGGGCAGCCGACTGAAGCATGGACTGGAGTGTACTTGTCCTTGTCCTCTCCCCAGCGCTTAGTACAGTGCTCTGTACCCTGTAAGCGCTCAGTAAATACGATTGAATGGACGATCGAAAATTTCATCCCTTTAGGAGCAAGGCAGGGTGGAGGTGCACTAGAAGAAAATGTCAAACGTATGTGGTAGACCAATCCATCAGTATTTAGTAGGCACCTAGTGTGGAGAGCTCCTGGAGTGAATGCTCGGGAGAGTACGATAGAGCGGGCATGATCTTCCGGCCTGTGAATTCTTTTCCCAGTGCTTAGGCCAGTGCTCTGCGCGCAGAAACTGCTTCATAATAATAATAATAATAATTCTGGTCTTTGCTAAGTGCTTACTGTGGGCCAGGCACTGTACTAGGTGCTGGGGTGGATACAGGGAAACGAGGTTGGATAGAGTCCCTGTCCTGCATAGGGCTCGCAGTCTTAATCCCCGTTTTCCAGATAATCATAATAATGTTGGTATTTGTTAAGCGCTTACTATGTGCAGAGCACTGTTCTAAGCGCTGGGGTAGACACAGGGGAATCAGGTTGTCCCACGGGAGGCTCACAGTTAATCCCCAATTTACGGCCGAGGTAACCGACGCACAGAGGAAGTGAAGCGACTTACCCACGGTCACACAGCTGTCAAGTGGCAGAGCCGGGATTCGAACCCATGACCTCTGACTCCCAAGCCCGGGCTCTTTCCACTGAGCCACGCTGCTGAGGGAACCGCGCCCCAGAGAAGTGAAGTGACTTCCCCAAGGCCACACAGCAGACAAGTGGTGGAGGCAGGATTAGAACTCAGGACCCAGGCTCGGGGTCTCTCCGCCAGCCTCATAAATATCACCTTTACTGCTACTAAACCGTCCCTGCCCTGTAAGGGCTTACGGTCTTGGGCAAAAGAGGGCAGGAATAATAATAATAATTAACCGTAACGATGGTATTTGGCAAGCGCTTCCTCTGTGGCAAGCACTGTGCTAAGCGCTGGGATGGATCCAAGCAAATCCGGTTGGACACGGTCCCCGTCCCGCATAGGGCTCTCAGTCTTATTCCCCATTTTCCAATCGGGGGAACCGAGGCACAGAGCAGTGAAGTGACCCGCCCAGGGCCCCGCAGCAGACCAGTGGCGGAACCGGGATTAGAACCCACGACCTGCTGACTCCCAGGCCCTTGAAGTGGAAGGTCTGGGCCTGGAATGGTGTGCTAGGGCTCAGCTGAGTGTTTAGAAGCACTAGAACAAAGACACTTCATAAAACCCCACTCAGGTTTCTGTTCATATTTAACATCAGCTTTAAAAGTTAGTCACCTGTAAAAATTTTTTTTTTGAAAAGGCATCAAATCATCAATATAGTGCTGTCGTTTCTTTTCTTGCTACAAATATATCTTTCTTCCCTCCCCCAGAAAATGTTTACAGCTCCTGTACAAGTATTCAAAAAAGTGCAAAATTAAGACTTTCCGTAGAATCCTTTTGTGTTCCCTCCTCAAACGTCTCCCTCAGCCCGGTCTCTTTATCGCCGGCCGGGTCGTGAAAATCGCAGGTCAGCCGAGTGGCCCGCTGCAAAAGCTAACCATGTGGGCTGTGGTTTTATTTTATTTTGTTTTTTGTTTTTTTTTTTCCTTTCCCCCACCACGGTTTATTTTTCTTTCGAATATATCGCCGACGCCTTAAGTGCCGCATTCGCGGCCCACTGGAAAGAGTTTTTATAGATCATTAGAACCTTGGCCGGCACAAGAGAAGCTCTCAGATAATCACTCAGAGAGTCTAAATCGGCTCCTCCAAGCCGATCGGGGCTTTTGAAAGAAGACTCTTCTGTTTTTCCATTTTCCTCCTTTTGTCCTTCAACCTCGTGCAGACGGTGCCTCTCTTTTTCTAATAAAATCACGGTATTGCGGTTAAATTTATTGAGAGACTCCAGGGAAATTTGGGATAATCCGTTCTTCTCTTTCTTCTACTTCTTTCCATTTCTGCGATAAAGAAAAGTTGGGGGGGAGGGGGAGGGGGAGATATTAGGAACATATTTCGCGCAAGAATCGACATCCCGTATCCGGGTTTTCCATCGTTTTCTGCCCGAAACGTTGTGTTTTAAAGGAGAGGATCCCTCGCACGCCCTTCCCGAACGCCAGCTATTTTCGAGGACAATTAGAAGGCAGTAATGACACCGTCGATAACGGTTCTCTCTCCCTCTCCCCCTTCGGCTGTGAGTCATTCGTTCGATTTTAGTAATAATAATAATAATGATGGTATTGTTTAAACGCCTACCCAGTGCCCAGCACTGTTCTAAACGCTGGGGGATACCGGGTAATCGGGTTGTCTCACGCTGGCTCAGGGTCTTCATCCCTGTTCTACTAATGAGGGAACCGAGGCCCGGAGAAGAGAAGTGACTTGCCCGAGGTCACCCAGCAGGCGAGAGGCGGGGTCGGGATTAGAACCCGCGACCTCCGACACCCAGGCCCGGGCTCTTTCCGCTCAGCGACGCTGCTATTTTGAGCGCTTACTGCGTGCAGAGAACTGTACTGAGCAGCCACGTGGGACGGGGATGGTGTCCCATCTGAACATCTCGTATTCATTCGGTGGTATTTATTGAGCGCTTACCGTGTGCAGAGCACCGTGCTAAGCGGTTGGAGGGTACAACTGGGCAACAGATAGAGACCATCCCTACCCAACGACGGGGTCGCAGTCTAGAATCTACACCAAACGCTCAGTTGGGCCGAGGGCGCGGCGTACGCACTTAATAAACGCCACGGTGATTATTACCATTAACATCCAAGTCGATAGGGGCTGGGGGTTCAGGGCTCTGCTCATTCGATTCCTTTCCGGATTTATTTTCGAGGGGGGTCTGTCGAGCGCTCACTCTGTGCCGAGCCCCGGACTGAGCGCCGGGGTAGACACGAGATATCAGATTGGACCCAGTCCATACTCATTTGATTCATTTATCTATTTATTTTGGATGGTATTTGGTGAGCGCTCACTTTGGGCCAAGCCCTGTACTAAGCGCCGGGGTAGCTGCGAGATGCTCAGATGGGACCCAGTCCACATACAGTACAGGGGACTAAGGGGGACGTGCGGAGAAGCAGCGTGGCTTAGCGGCAAAGGCCCGGGCTTGGGAGTCAGAGGTCGTGGGTTCTAATCCCGCTCCGCCACCGATCGGTTGTGTGACTTTGGGCAAGTCACTTCACTTCTCTGGGCCTCAGTGACCTCATCTGGAAAATGGGGATGAAGACTGTGAGCCCCACGTGGGACAACCTGATGACCTTTTACCTCCCCCAGTGCTCAGAACAGTGCTTGGCACATAGTAAGCGCTTAAGTATCATCGTTATTATTATTATTCTTGCCAACTCTGTCAAATTATCCTCTTTCGAGGGCTCAGCACGGTGCTCTGCATGCAGTAGACTGGAAGCTCCTGAAGGGTCACGTCTACTCTCTCGTCCTCTCCCGGGCACTCAGTACAGTGGTCTGCACACAGTAATAATAATAATAATAATGTTGGTATTTGTTAAGCGCTTACTATGTGCAGAGCACCGTTCTAAGCGCTGGGGTAGACACAGGGGAATCAGGTTGTCCCACGTGGGGCTCACAGTCTTCATCCCCATTTTCCAGATGAGGTCACTGAGGCCCAGAGAAGTTAAGTGACTCGCCCACAGTCACACAGCTGACAAGTGGCAGAGCTGGGATTCGAACTCATGACCTCTGACTCCAAAGCCCATGCTCTTTCCACTGAGCCACGCTGCTTCTCAGTAGACCCTCGGTTCCTTGAAGACCGGGACCGAGAGACTAACTCGACCGTCCTCTCCCAAGCGCTCAGTACAGCGTTCTACACACAGTAATAATAATAATAATGATAGCATTTGTTAAGCGCTTACCACGTGCAAAGCACTGCTCTAAGTGCTGGAGAGGATACAAGGCGATCAGGTTGTCCCACGTGGGGCTCACAGTTTCCATCCCCATTTTCCAGATGAGGGAACTGAGGCCCAGAGAAGGTAAGTGACTTGCCCGAAGTCACACAGCTGACAAGTGACTGAATCAGAATTTGAACCCATGTCCTCTGACTCCCAAGCCTGTGCTTTTTCTACTGAGCCACGCTGCTTCTCTCATAACAATGATGGCATTTGTTAAGTGGTTGCTATGTGCCAAGCACTGTTCTAAGCGCTGGGGGGGATACGAGGTGATCAGGTTGTCCCACATGGGGCTCCCAGTCTTCATCCCCATTTTGCAGATGAGGGAACTGAGGCCCAGAGAAGTGAAGTGACTTGCCCAAAGTCACACAGCTGACCAGAGGCGGAGGTGGGATTAGAACCCATGACCTCTGACTCCCAAGCCCGGGCTCTTTCCACTGAGCCGCGCCGCTTCTCTTAGTAGCCTGCCAGTTCCCTGAGGGCAGGGATCCGCTCAGCGTGGCCTTGGGCGAGTCACTTCGCTTCTCTGGGCCTCGGTCCCCTCATCTGGAAAATGGAGATTAAGACTGCGAGCCCCATGCCGGGCAGGGCCCGTGTCCGACTCGATTGGTGTGAATCGCCCCATGCGTTTAGTATAGTGCCCGGCACATAGTCAGCGCTTAACAAATACCACAATATATGGCATTCTTTACAGGGTAGACTGTCAGCTCCTTGAGGGGAGGGAGGGAGTTAGGGAAGTAGCCTGGTGTAGTGGCTACAGACCGGACCTGGGAGTCAGAAGGTCACGGGTTCTAATCCCGGCTCCTCCACTCTTCTGCTGTGTGGCCTTGGGGAAGTCACTTGATGATGTTGGTATTTGTTAAGCGCTTACTATGTGCCGAGCACTGTTCTAAGCGCTGGGGGATACAAGGTGATCAGGTTGTCCCACGTGGGGCTCACAGTTTTCATCCCCATTTTCCAGATGAGGGAACTGAGGCCCAGAGAAGTGAAGTGACTTGCCCAAAGTCACACAGCTGGCAAGAGGCGGAGCCAGGATTCGAACCCATGACCTCTGACTCCCAAGCCCGGGCTCTTTCCACTGAGCCACACTTGACTTCTCTGGGCCTCAGTGACCTCATCTGGAAAATGGGGGTGACGACTGTGAGCCCCACGGGGGCCAACCTGATGACCCTGTATTTACCCCAGCGCTAAGAACAGTACCTGGCACATAGTAAGCGCTTAACAAGTACCATCATCATGATTATTATTATTATTATTATTAAAATGGGGATTGAGGCTGTGAGTCCTATTTGGGACAGGGACTGTGTCCAACACGATTTGCTTGTATCTACCCCAGTGCTTAGTACAATGCCTGGCACATAGTAAGCGCTTCACAAATACCATTTATATATATATATAATTATACATATATAAAATTTATATTATATTGTATATATATTAAGGGTGGAAAGAACTTGTATATATATGTATATGTATATATACATATATACGTATATATATACACACACACACACACATATATATATTAAGGGTGGAGAGAACTTGATATACATATGTACTTGTATATATATATATAATTATATATATTAAGGGTGGAGAGAACTTGATATACATATATATACATGTATATACATATATATCAAGTTCTCTCCACCCTTAATAAATCCCATCCCTCCCCTGGCAGTCTTCCCATCATCCCAAACTACATCCTAGAAACGGGAATTCCGAGATGGGGGCAATTACCCTGAATCGGTTTCCATCTTCACGGACCAGAATCAACCAGGGACGGCTTCCGTCCGCCTCCGGAGGGACCGGGATGCTACGGAAAGGATGAAAAATCAGCAGCGGGCTGGCAGTGGCGGTATTTTGTCCTATTAAAAACCGGCCCCTGTATTACGAAAAGCTAATTCCCACCACCCCCTATCTCTCTCCTCTCCCTTAAAAACCCGAGGGCTCCAAGGACTGGATTACCAACTGATTACAGAAAAGTAGTTCGGTAATTATGAAGTAACTTTCAATTGGATTCTATTTTTATGGCTCTTATGTTCTGTGAGATTTTTGTCAGCGCCTTGAATTCAGCCCCACCCCCAGCCCCACGGCCCTTATTGGCAAAAGCGCCCATTTGGGAGTCAGGGGACCGGGGTTCTAATCCCGGCTCCGCCACTCGTCTGCTGGGTGACCTTGGGCAAGTCACTTCACTTCTCTGGGCCTCAGTGACCTCATCTGGAAAATGGAGATTAAAAGTGTGAGCCCCGCGTGGGACAACCTGATTACCCTGTATCTCCACCAGTGCTTAGAACAGTGCTTAGCACATAGTAAGTGCTTAACAAATACCTTTATTATTCTGTCCATATCGTTTTTTTCAGGTGTTTGTTATGCTCTTACCAGGTTCCGGGCACTGACTGTACTGAGCGCTAGGATGGATACACGGTCATCGGGTTGGACCCAGTCCCTGTCCTCCGGTCTTAATCCCCGTTTTACAGATGAGGTCGTGGAGGCAGAGACAAGTGAAACGACTTGAACAAGGTCACACAGCAGACACGTGGTGGAGCCGGGATTAGAACCCAGGTCCTTCTGATTCCCAGGCCCGGGCTCTAACCGCTAGGCCACGATAAGGATGCAGTCCTGACGGGTCCCAGGAACAAGACACGTCTTCACTTATGCCTGTATCTGTAATTTCTTTATTTCTATTAATTCCTGTCTCCCCCTCTGGACTGTAAACTCTTTGTGGGCAGGGAAGGTGTCTGTTTATTCATTCGTTTGTTCATTCATTTAATCATATTTATTGAGCGCTTATTGTGTGCAGAGCACTGTACTAAGTGCATGGGTGAGGATAATACATCAATAAGCAGTGACATTCCCTGCCCACAGTGGGTTTACAGTCTGAGGGGGAGGAGACAGACGTGAATAGAAAAAAAGGAAGGAAGGAAGGAAGGAAGGAAGGAAGGAAGGAAGGAAGGAAGGAAGGAAGGAAGGAAGGAAGGAAGGAAGGAAGGAAGGAAGGAAGGAAGGAAGGAAAGGAAGGAAAGGAAGGAAAGGAAAGAAAGGAAAGGAAGAAAGAAAGGAAAGAAAAAAGAAAGAAAGAAAGAAAGAAAGAAAGAAAGAAAGAAAGAAAGAAAGAAAGAAAGAAAGAAAGAAAGAAAGAAAGAAAGAAAGAAAGAAAACAGGATGCTGCCCCCGGGATGCTATAAAGCCCGGGCTTCATGAGAAGCAGCGTGGCTCAGTGGAAAGAGCATGGGCTTTGGAGTCAGAGGTCATGAGTTCGAATCCCAGCTCTGCCACTTGCCAGCTGTGTGACTGTGGGCAAGTCACTTAACTTCTCTGGGCCTCAGTTACCTCATCTGTAAAATGGGGATTAAGACTGTGAGCCCCGTGTGGGACGACCTGATACCCCTATGTCTATCCCAGCGCTTAGAACAGTGCTCTGCACATAGTAAGCGCTTAACAAATACCAATATTATTATTATTATTATAAAGCCCGGGCTTCATGAGAAGCAGCGTGGCTGAGTGGGAAGAGCATGGGCTTGGGAGCCAGAGGTCATGGGTTCGAATCCCAGCTCTGCCACTTCTCAGCTGCGTGACTGTGGGCAAGTCACTTCACTTCTCTGGGCCTCAGTTCCCTCATCTGTAAAACGGGGATTAAGACTGCGAGCCTCACGTGGGACGACCTGATGACCCTGTACCTCCCCCAGCGCTTAGAACAGTGCTCTGCACATAGTAAGCGCTTAACAAATACCAACATTATTATTATTATGTGGGCCGGGGGTCGGCGGCGGGACAGGCGAGCCGGAGGCCCAGGGAGGAGGTTGGCATGAGAGGCCCGAAGCGTGCGGGCCGCGCTGGAGGAGGAGAGTAGCGAGGTGAGGTAGGCCAAGTGCTTAGTACCCAGAAAGCGCTCAATAAATAAGGTTGAATCAATGAGTGAACATCCCCCGGGTTGGGAGGCTCCCCCCGGGAAAGAAATCCAGAAAGCATCGGCGGACCCCGGGAGGCGGCAGTGGATCTGAGAGGCCTTGGATCCTTCCTGACTGAGCTAAAAATGTCACGGTTGAACTTCCTTTCTTCCACGCGTCACCTTTCCTATAATAAGGGAAGCCGCCTTCTCCCTCAGGGATCCTCTGAGCCCTCGCCGATCTCTGCGGCGGAGGTATAACAACGTTTGGAAATAATGAAAGGTTTTCCTTTGGATCGGCCGGGCCCCCCGCCCCCCGATCCCACGGTGATTTCGCTGGAGCAGACGGTGACCTCCTCAAAGAGACCTCCTCCACCTCTGGAGATTAATAATCAGGAGGGCCTGGGCTCTCTGCCTCCCGGAGGGAGAAAAAAAAACCCCAAAAACACACCGATAGAGAAATGTTGGTGAAATCGTTCAGACTCCCAGGCTGGTCTGAGAGCGGCTGAGGTAATTATGGTGTTGGTTAAGTGCTGACTATGTGCCAGGCACTGTACTAAGCGTTGGGGTGGATACCAGCAGATCGGGACGGACACAGTCCCTGTCCCACGTGGGGCTCGCGGCCTCCACCCCCCTTTTGCCGATGAGGGAACTGAGGCCCAGGGAAGTGAAGCGACCTGTCCGAGGTCACACAGCAGACGAGCGGCGGAGCCGGGGTTAATCATGACGAGGGTATTTGTTAAGCGCTTACTATGTGCCCGGCACTGTTCTAAGCGCCGGGGGAGATACAGGGGAATCAGGTTGTCCCACGTGGGGCTCCCAGTCTTCGTCCCCATTTGACAGAGGAGGGATCTGAGGCCCAGAGAAGTGAAGTGTCTTGCCTAAAGTCACACAGCAGACGAGCGGTGGAGCTGGGAGTAATAATAATAATAATGTCGGTATTTGTTAAGCGCTTACTATGTGCAGGGCACTGTTCTAAGCGCTGGGGAGATACAGGGTCATCAGGTTGTCCCACGTGAGGCTCAGAGTCTTAATCCCCATTTTCCAGATGAGGGAACTGAGGCCCGGAGAAGTGAAGTGACTCGCCCACAGTCACCCAGCTGACAAGTGGCAGAGCCGGGACTCGAACCCATGACCTCTGGCTCCCAGGCCCATGTTCTTTCCACTGAGCCACGCTGCTTCTGAGTAGAACCCAGGTCCCTCTGACTCCCGGCCCCGGGCTCTATCCACTAGGCTACACTGCCTCTCAATGTTCCGGCGAGGCTCAGATCTCGGATTTCAGGGTCCGAACTGAGGTCGTGCATCTCTCGGCAAGTTCCCCGGGAGTCAGAGGACCTGGGTTCTAATCCCAGCTCCGCCACTTGTCTGCTGTGTGACCTTGGGCAACTCGCATCGCTTCTCTGGGCCTCAGTTCCCTCATCTGTAAAATGGGGAGGAAGACGGTGAGCCCCACGTGGGACAGGGACTGCGTCCAATCTGATTAGCTTGTACGTAACCAGGCGGGTAGTACAGTATCTGGCACATAATAAACGCTTAACAAATGCCTTTAAAAATGAAAAGTCCCGTACGGTAATTCTCCCAATCGATCTACCGGTCGATGATAGTTATTGAATGCTTACTGGGTGCAGAACACTACTAAGTATTCTAGACTGTGAGCCCGTTGGTAGGGATTGTCAAATCCCACGGACAATGACCCTCCCTCCCTTCAAAGCCTTATCGAAGGTCCATCTCCTCCAGGAGGCCTTCCCTGACTGCACCCCTCTTTTCTTCACTCCCGCTCCTTTCTGCGTCAACCTGACTTGCTCCCTTTGTCCAGCCCCCCAACCCCCCAGCATTTACGTCCATATCCCTCATTCCTTCTCCTCCTCATCCTCCCTCCTCTTCTTCTCCTTCACTCTACCACCTCCCTCCTTTCCCTCACCCCCCCTCCTCTTCCCCTTCACTCTCCCCCCCCCCTTTTCCCTTCATATTCCCTTTTTCCCCTTCACTCTTCCACCTCCCTCCTTTCCCTCATCCCTCTTTCCCCTCCCCTTCACTCTTTCCCCCTCCTCCTCCTCTTCTCCTTTCATTTTCTCTCCTTTATCCCCTTCACTCTTCCACCGCCCTCCTTTCCCTCATCCCTCTCTCCTCCTCCCCTTCATTCTCCCCTCCCCATTTCCCCCTCATTTTCCCTCCTTTTTCCCCTTCACTTTTCCCCTTCTCTCCTTTCCCTCATCCCTCTCTCCTCTTCCCCTTCACTCTTCCGCCCCCCTTTTCCCTTCATTTTCTCTCCTTTTTCCCCTTCACTCTTCCACCTCCCTCCTTTCCCTCATCCCTCTTTCCCTTCCCCTTCACTCTTTCCCCCTCCTCCTCCTCTTCTTTTCCCTTCATTTTCTCTCCTTTATCCCCTTCACTCTTCCACCTCCCTCCCTTCCCTCATCCCTCTCTCCTCCTCCCCTTCACTTCCCCCCCATTTCCCCCTCATTTTCCCTCCTTTTTCCCCTTCACTTTTCCCCTTCTCTCCTTTCCCTCATCCCTCTCCCTCCTCCTCCTCCTTCCCCTCACTCTCCCTTCTCTTCTTCCCCCTCACTCTTGCCCCTCATCCTCCCTCCTTTCCCTCATCCCTCTCTCTTCCTCCCCTTCACTCTTTCCCTCTCCTCCTTCTCCTCTTCCCCCTCACTCTCCCATCTCTTCTTCCCCTTCATTCTTCCAGTGTGACCTTAGGCAAGTCACTTCACTTCTCCAGGCCTCAGTTACTTCATCTGTCAAATGGGGATTAAGACTGAGAGCCCCACGTGGGACAGCCCGCTGACCTTGTATCTACCCCAGTGCTTAGAACAGCACCTGGCACATGGTAAGCGCTTAAGAAATACCATTAAAAAAAAGCACTTGGGAGAGTCCGGTACAACAGAGTCGGTAGAAGACATGTTCCCCGCCCACGATGAACAGACTAGAGGAGACATTAATATAAATAAATTGCAGACGGAGGCGGAGAAGCAGAATGGTTCTGTGGCAAGAGCCCAGGCTTGGGAGTCAGAGGTTGAGGGTTCTAATCCCGCCTCCGCCACTTGTCTGCTATGTGACCTTGGGCAAGTCACTTCACTTCTCTGGCCCTCAGTGACCTCATCTGTCAAATGGGGATGAAGCCTGTGAGCCCCACGTGGGACAACCTGATTACTCTGTATCTCCCCCAGCGCTTAGAACAATGCTTGGCACATAGTAAACGCTTAGCAAATATCATATTATTATTACTATTATTATTGGGGGAGAGGTACATCCATGGCATCGCTATGGTTCGGAGTCAACTTTACGGCATAAGACAAGAGAAATGTAAGGGCTGCAGGGTTGATGGTGGAGCAAATATCCAATGCCCAAATTCATTCATTCATTCAATTGTATTTACTGAACGCTTACGGAGCTCAGCTGTACTAAGCACTGTACTAAGCGCTTGGAATGTACAACTGGGCAACAGTTAGAGACGATCCCCGCCCAACAACGGGCTCACGGTCTAAACGGGGGAGACAGACAACAAAACAAAACAGAACAAGTAGTCTGGGGTCAAATGTCACAGATCCAAGCGCGGAGAGGACATGGAAAGGAGAATTCCCAAATGAGATTTCCTTTGGATCTGAACTCGCTGTGGCCTGGGAATGTTTACTGTTCTACTGTCCTCTCCCAAACGCTTGGTATGGTACTTTGCAGACAGTAAACGCTCAATAAATGGGACCGAATGCATCTCTTAGGTACTTAGATACAGGTCCAGAGAATAATAATAATAATGTTGGTATTTGTTAAGCGCTTACTGTGTGCTAAGCGCTGGAGTTAGATACAGGTCTCGTCCTAATCCCCACGACCCTTATTCTCCATCACTTTCAATCAGTCTTCATCCCCGTGAAGCAGCGTGGCTCAGTGGAAAGAGCCCGGGCTTCGGAGTCAGAGGTCATGGGTTCGAATCCCGGCTCTGCCACTTGGCAGCTGCGGGACTGTGGGCGAGTCACTTCATTTCTGTGGGCCTCAGTTACCTCATCTGGAAAATGGGGATTAAGACTGTGAGCCTCACGCGGGACAACCTGACTACCCTGTAAACCCCAGCGCTTAGAACAGTGCTCTGCACATAGTTAGCGCTTAACAAATTCCAACAGTATTATTATTTTCCAGATGAGGAAACTGAGGTCCAGAGAATGATAATAATAATAATAATTATGTCGGTATTTGTGTGCTAAGCGCTGGAGTAATCAGGTTGTCCGACGTGGGACTCACAGTCTTCACCCCCATTTTCCAGACGAGGGAACTGAGGCCCAGAGAAGTGAAGCGACTTGCCCAAGACCACACAACAGACAAGCGGCAGAGCCGGGATTAGAGCCCATGACCTTCTGACTCCCAGGCCCGGGCTCTGGTCACTACGCCATGCGACTTCTCAGGGGGAGAGGACAATATAACGGAAACATTCCCAGCCCATAGCGAGGTTGCAGTCTAGAGGGGGAGACAGACCGGAATAGAAATGAATACATAAATTACAGAGAATAATAATGATAGGATTTGTTAAGCGCTTACTATGTGCCAAGCACTGTTCTAAGCGCTGGGGGGGATACAAGGTGATCAGGTCGTCCCACGTGGGGCTCACAATCTTAATCCCCATTTTCCAGATGAGGGAACTGAGGCCCAGAGACGTGAAGTGGCTTGCCCACAGTCACACAGCTGACAAGTGGCGGAGCCGGGATTCGAACCCAGGGCCTCTGACAAAACTGGTGTGTGTTTCCATCCACCCCACACCCAGCGCCGGGAGCCGGGTCTGGGGGTGCCTCGCCCCCTTTCCCCCCGCTTCATGGCTCGAGCTCTGGGTTTCCCCACCTGCCTTGCTCAAGACAGGTCATCCGCAAGCATCGGCTCACAAGAGGAACCGTGGTTTGGTGGCTAGAGCCCGGGCCCGGGAGTCAGAAGGTCCTGAGTTCCAATCCCGGCTCCACCAGTTGTCTGCTGTGTGACCTTGGGCGAATCACTTCACTTCTCTGGGCCTCAGTTACCTCATCTGGAAAATGGGGATTGAGACCGTGAGCCCCACATGGGACAGGGTTGGTGTCAACCTGATTTGCATGGATCCGTCCCAGAGCTTAGTCCAGTGCTAGGCACATAGTAAGTGCTTAAAAAATACTCCAATTACTATCAATTACTATTATTATCACTGGCCCATAAGTCGTTGTTGAGCGGGATTTCTGAACTCAGAATCGGGTCTGCGCCCGGCCTGAAGGCCCGACCCTACGAGGGAAGCAGCGTGGCCTAGCGGGTAGAGACCGGGCCTGGGAGTCAGAGGTCCTGAGTTCTCATCCCGGCTCCGCCACTTGTCTGCTGCGTGACCTTGGACAAGTCACTTCACTTCTCTGGGCCTCACTTCCCTCATCTGGAAAATGGGGATGAAGCCCGGGAGCCCCTCATGGGACAGGGACTGTATCCGAGCTGATTACCTTGTATTTACTCCAGTGCTTAGTACAGTGTCTGGCATGTAGTAAGCACTTGACAAATACCACAGTTATTATTATTATCCCGGCTCCACCGCGTATCTGTTGCGGGACCTGGGACCAGTCACTTCACTCCTCTGGGCCTCACTTCCTTCATCTGGAAAATGGGATTTGAGACTGTGAGCCCCATGTGGGACGGGGACTGTGTCCAACCTGATTATCTTGGATCTACCCTAGAGGTGTCTGGCACATAAAAAGTGCTTAACACTTACCGTAAAAAGGGGACCCCTGCCCCCCCAAATCCTCGCTCATCTCCCTCCTGCATCTCAGAGCCCCCCGGGCACCTCCATATTGGCTTCCCGCCTGCCCGATGTGGGGGTACCTTAACCCCGAATCCAATCACTCTGCGGATGATTGATGGATCCGGAGATACGCCGTAGCCTAATCAGTTTTAAGTGCGTTCCCCCCAGAAGATAAGACCGGGAAACAACTGTAAAATTACCAGCGGTTGATAAATTTCTGTTTACTATGACGGATGATTTTTAGGGGGATAATTTTACAATCCATCACCCTTTTGTCACTCCAAAAGTCGTGTTCCCCCAACTTAAGCAGTAAATTAATTTTCAAATTTGCATAGTTATTAAAACTCGCCCTGAAAACAGCAGGACGGTGAGCTCGGTTGGAATCATCACAGACCTCGTTATTGGGCGGAAAAGGGAGAAACGAAACCCAGACAAATCGCGCTTAGGGAGATTTTCATTCTTAGGCAGTGAGCCTCGCGTCGGGCTCTCTGAATTAGGAACCTGGAGGTTTTAGGAAGCCTCCCTGGAGGCGGCAGCTGATTAGCTGATTAGCGTACTCTTATCACACACAAGCACACACTCCCATCTCCGAGCTGGGGAAGGTCCGGACTCCCCTGTTGCAGATTTAGGACATCATCCGGTCGGACACGGGCCCCGTCCCCGCCGGGCTCGAGGCCTGACGGGGACAGAAGGGTATCGGTCTTCTCTCCAGGGAACAGAGGAGGAGGAAATTTCACTGATTTGCCTCAAGTGACCTCTAGGACTGTCAGCTCTTTCTCTGCATTGTGAACTCCTCCTCTGGACTGTTTGTCCTTCCTCTAGACTGTCAGCTCCTCCTCTAGCCTGGAAGTTTCTTCTCTAGATTGGAAGCTCCACTGCAATGGAAGCTCCTCTTCTAAGATGTCAGCCCCTCGCCTGGATTGTAAACTCCTCCTCTAGACTGTCAGCTCTTCCTCTAAACTTTTAGCTCCTCCTCTGGATCGTAAACTCCTCCTCTAGACCGTTTGTTCCTCCTCTAGACCGTCAGCTCCTCCTCTAGCCTGGATGTTCCTTCTCTAGATTGGAAGCTCCACTGCAGTGGAAGCTCCTCTTCGAAGATGTCAGCTCCTCCTCTGGATTGTAAACTCCTTCTCTAGACTGTTTGTTCCTTCTCTAGACTGTCAGCTCTTCCTCTAGACTGTTAGCTACTCCACTGACTAGTAAATCCCTCCTCTAGACTGTTTGTTCCTCCTCTAAACTGTCAACTCCACTAGCCTGGATGTTGCTTCTCTAGATTAGCGCTTAACAAATACCAACATCATTATTATTATTATTAGATTGGAAGCTCTCCTGCAGTGGAAGCTCCTCTTCTAAAATGTCAGCTCCTCCTCTGGATTATAAACTCCTCCTCCTCTAGACTGGCAGCTCTTCCGCTAGACTATTAGCTCCTCCTCTGGATTGTAAACTCCTCCTCTAGTCTGTTTGTTCCTCCTCTAGACCGTCAGCTCCTCCTCTAGCCTGGATGTTCCTTCTCTAGATTGGAAGCTCCTCTGCAGTGGAAGCTCCTTTTCGAAGATGTCAGCTCCTCCTCTGAATTGTAAATTCCTCCCCTAGACTGTCAGCTCTTCGTCTAGACTGTTAGCTACTCATCTGGCTTGTAAACTCCTCCTCTAGACTGTTCCTCTCTAGACTGTCAGCTCCTTCTCTAGAGTGAAAGTTCCTCCTCTAAACTGTCAGCTCCTCCTTTAGCCTGGTTTTTCCTTCTCTAGATTGGAAGCTCCTCTGCAATGGAAACTCCTCCTCTAGTCTGTCAACTCCTCCTCTGGATTCTTTGTTCCTCCTCTCGACTCTCAGCTCCTCCTCTACACTGTCAGCTCCTCCTCTAGAATGGGAGCTCCTTACAATGTAAACTCCTCTTCTAGATTGTAAGCCTCTCCTCTGGACTGTAAGGTCCTCTAAATTCTTAACTCCTCCTCTAGACGGCAAATTCCTCCTCTAAACTGTAAATTCCTCCTCTAGACGGCAAATTCCTCCTCTAAACTGTAAGTTCCTCCTCTAGAGTGTAAACTCCTCTTCTGAACTGTAAATTCCTCCCCTAGGCTGTAAAATTCTCCTCTAGATTATAAAGTCCTTCTCTCGATTGGAAGCTCCTCTACAGTGTATGGTCTTCTTCTAAACTGACAGTTCCTCCTCTAGATTTCTGGACTATAAACTCCTCTAAATTGTTAGCTCCTCCTGTAGACGGTCAACTCCTCCTCTGAATTGTAAGTTCCTCCTCTAAACAGGCAAAATCCTCCTCTAGATTGTAAATTCCTTCTCTAGATTGGAAGCTCCTTACAATGTAAACTCCTCTTCGAATCTGTCAGCTCCTCCTCTAGATTGTAAACCTCTCCTCTGGACCGTAAACTCCTCTAAATTCTTGAGCTCCTCCTCTAGACTGTCAACTCCTCCTCTAAACTGTGAGTTTCTCCCCTAGACTGTAAAATCCTCCTCTAGATTGTAACTTCCTTCTCTAGATTGATTGATTGATTGATTAGAGAAGCAGCGTGGCTCAGTGGAAAGAGCATGGGCTTTGGAGTCAGAGGTCATGAGTTCGAATCCCAGCTCTGCCACTTGTCAGCTGTGTGACTTTGGGCAAGTCACTTAATTTCTCTGCGCCTCAGTTACCTCACCTGTAAAATGGGGATTAAGACTGTGAGCCCCACGTGGGACAACCTGATTCCCCTGTGTCTACCCCAGCGCTTAGAACAGTGCTCTGCACATAGTAAGCGCTTAACAAATACAAATAGGTTAGATTGGAAGCTCCTTACAATGTAAACTCCTCTTCTAATCCGTCAGCTCCTCTTCTAGATTGTAAGCCTCTCCTCTGGACTGTAAGATCCTCTAAATTCTTAGCTCCTCCTCTGGATGGCAAATTCCTCTTCTAAACTAAATTCCTCCTCTAGAGCGTAAACTCCTCTTCTGAACTGTAAATTCCTCCCCTAGACTGTACAATTCTCCTCTAGATTATAAAGTCCTTCTCTCAATCAATCAATCAATAGTATCTATTGAGCGCTTACTATGTGCAGAGCACTGTACTAAGCGCTTGGAATGAACAAGTCGGCAACAGATAGAGACGGTCCCTGCCGTTTGACGGGCTTACGGTCTTCTCTCGATGGGAAGCTCCTCTACATTGTAAATTCTTCTTCAGAACTGCCAGCTCCTCCTCTAGATTGTAAACCTCTCCTCTGGACTATAAGCTCCTCTAAATTGTTAGCTCCTCCTCTAGACTGTCAACTCTTCCTCTAAATTGTAAGTTCCTCCTCTAGACTGTAAAATCCTCCTCTAGCTTGTAGGTTCCTTCTCTAGTTTGGAAGTTCCTCTACAATGTAAGGTCTTCTTCTAAACGGTCAGCTCCTCCTCTAGACCCTAAATTTCTCCTCTGGACTGTCAGCTTGCCCTCTAGATTGTAAACTCCTCTAGATTTTCTCTGTCAGCTCCCCCTCTCCTTTGTCAGCTCCTCCTCTAGACTGCCAGCGCTTCCTCTAGATGATAAACTCCTCCTCTGAATTGTAAATTCCTCCTCTAGATTGTTTGTTCCTCCTTTAAACTATAAATTTTGTCCCCCCTTTAAATTGTAAACTCCTCCTCTAGATTTCAAGCTCCTTCTCTAAGCTGGAAGCTCCCTGTGGTCAGGAAAACATATAATAATAATAATAATAATGTTGGTATTTGTTAAGCGCTTACTAGGTGCCGAGCACCGTTCTAAGCGCTGGGGGAGGATTCAAGGTCATCAGGTTGGCCCCCGTGGGGTTCACGGTCTTCATCCCTACTTTCCAGATGAGGTGACTGAGGCTCAGAGGAGTGAAGTGACTTGCCCAAAGTCACACAGCTGACAAGTGACGCGCTTGGGAGGGTACAATAGGGGAAGCAGCGTGGCTCAGTGGAAAGGGCCCGGGCTTCGGAGTCAGAGGCCATGGGTTCAACTCCCGGCTCTGCCACTTAATAATAATAATAATAATAATAATAATAATAATGTTGGTATTTGTTAAGCGCTTACTAAGTGCCGAGCACTGTTCTAAGCGGTGGGGGAGATAGAGGGTCATCAGGTTGTCCCACGTGAGGCTCACAGTTAATCCCCATTTACAGATGAGGTCACCGAGGCACAGAGAAGTTAAGTGACTTGTCCACAGTCACACAGCTGCCAAGTGGCAGAGCCGGGATTCGAACTCATGAACTCTGACTCCCAAGCCCGTGCTCTTTCCACTGAGCCGCGCTGCTTCTCTGTGTGAAGCACAGTGTGTGACAAGTCACACACTTGTCGGCTTTGTGACTGTGGGCAAGTCACTTCACTTCTCTGGGCCTCGGTGACCTCATCTGTAAAATGGGGATTAACTGTGAGCCTCACGTGGGACAACCTGATGACCCTGTATCAGCCCCAGCGCTTAGAACAGTGCTCTGCACATAGTAAGCGCTTAACAAATACCACCATTATTATTACAATAGAACAATAAAAAGACACATTCCCCGCCTGCAACAAGCTGACAGTCGGGGGCCGGAGAGACAGACGTGACGTGAATATAAATCCATAAATGACAGATAGGGACATAAGTGCTGTGGGGTTGAGGGGTGGGGGGAGAGCAAAGGGAGTCATAATTGACAGACAATCACACTCTCCACCTTCAAAAGCTTCCTGAAGTCACATCTCCTCCGAGAGGCCTTCCCTGACTAAGCCCTAGAGCTTCCCGTCTATCTTAAATTCACGCAGTCATTCAATCGTATTTATTGAGCGCTTGCTGTTTGCAGAACACTATACTGAACGCTTGGAAAGTACAGTTCAGCAATAAAGAGAGACGATCCCTGTCCACACTGGGTTTATGGTCTAGAAGCGGGGAAATAAACACCAAAACAAGTTAACAGGCAGCAACAGAAATAAATAGAATGATAGCTCTGTACCTCTATACGCAGTGGGCGGGGATGGTCTCTGTTGCCGAATTGTACACTCCAAGCGCTTAGCACAGTGCTCTGCACATAGTGCTCAATGAATACGACTGAATGAATGAATGAAGTGGTGTGGGGCGGAGAGGGGGGAGAGCAAAGGGAGCGAATCGGGGTGAAGCGGAGGGGAGGAGGAGATGAAGAAAAGGGGCGCTCAGTCCGGGAGGGCCTCTTGGAGGAGGTGATACCATGAGTGAGAACGGCCTGGGCTTGGGAGTCAGAGGTCATGGGTTCTAATCCCAGCCCCGCCGCCTGTCAGCTGTGTGACCTTCGGCAAATCACTTTGCTTCTCTGGGCCTCAGTGACCTCATCTGTAAAATGGGGATGAAGTCTGTGAGCCCTACGTGGGACGACCTGATTGCCTTGGATCTACCCCAGCTCTTAGAATACCGACATTATTATTGTGATACCACGAGACATTTAAAGAAAAGTTGGTATTTATTAAGCGCTCACTATGTGCAGAGCACTGTTCTAAGCGCTGGGGTAGATATAGGGTCATCAGGTTGTCCCACGTGAGGCTCACAGTTAATCCCCATTTGACAGATGAGGTCACTGAGGCACAGAGAAGTTAAGTGACTCGCCCACAGTCACACAGCTGACAAGTGGTAGGGCCGGGAGTCGAACCCATGACCTCTGACTCCCGCGCCCAGGCTCTTTCCACTGCGCCATGCTGCAGAACCCCAGATACAAAGGCATTTGGAAAAGGGGGTTTCACAGTTGTGAATTCTGTCTTCTCTATCTCTCCTCTCCCTCTCTCCCCCTCTATCTCATCCCGTCCCCCCTCTCTTTTCCCCCTTCACACACTCTGTCCTTCTCCCTCTCTCCCCTCCTTCCCTCTCACCCCTTTCCCTTCCTCTTTTCCTGTCTCCCTCCCCTCTTTCTCTCCTCCTTTCCTCTCTTTCCCTCCTCCCTCCTCCTCTCTTTTCCTCCTTCACTCTCTCTTTCTCTCTCTCCTCCCTCTCTCTCCATTCCCCTCTCTCTTTTCCCCATCATTCTCCTCTTCTCCCTCTCTCCATCCCTCTCTCTCTTTTCCCCATCCCTCGCTCTCTTTCTTTCCCTCCTCCCTCTTTCTCTCCCTTTCTTCCCACGTGGGACAACCTGATTCCCCTGTATCTCCCCCAGCGCTTAAAACAGTGCTCTGCACATAGTAAGCGCTTAACAAATACCAACATTATTATTATTATTATTATTATTCTCACTCCCCTCTTTCCCCCTTCACTCTCTCTTTCTCTCTCCCCTTTCCTTTCCCTCTTTCTCTCCCTCTCTCTCCCCATTCTTCTCTCTCCCTCTCTCTCTCCTTTCTCCCTCCCTCTCTCCCTCCTTCCCTTTTCCCCCTTCATTCACTCTCTTTCTCTTCTTTCCCTCTCCCTTTCCCCCTCTAACTCTCCCTCCCTCTTTCTGTCCTCCCTCTCTCACTTTCTCCCACCATTCTTCTATCTCTCTCCCTCCCTCTCTCTTTCTTTGTCTCTCCTCCTGCTCTTTTTCTCTCTTTCCCTCTTCCCTTCCCTCTCCCTCTCTCCTTCTTTCTCTCTCCTCCCTTTCTCTCTCTTTTCCTTCCCTCTCCTCTCTCTTTCCCCTTCATTCTCTTTCTCTCCTCCCTCTCTCTCCCCCTTCCCTTTTCCTTTCGCCCTCCCTCCCTCTCTCTCTTCCTCCCTCCCTCCCTTTTCCCCTTCCCTCTCTTTCTCTCCTCCCTCTCCCCCTTCCCTCTCTTTTTCTCCCTTTCTCTCTCTAGATCTTCCTCTCCCTCCCTCCCTCTTCCCTCTAACACTCTCTCCTTCTCCCTCTCTCTCTTCCTCGCTCCCCCTTCCCTCTCTCTCCCTTTCTCCCCCTCTTTCTCTCTCTCTTCTACTCTCTCCCCCTTCTTTCTTTCTCTCCTTCTCCCCCCTCTCTCTTTTCCTCCATCACTCTCCCTCTTTCTCTCTCTCCTCCCTTTTTCTCTCCCTTCCCTCTCCTTAACCGTCTCTTTCCCCCTTTACTCTCTCTCTTTCTCTCTCTCCCCCCTCCCTCTTTCTCTCCTTCCCCCTCTTTCTCTTTCTCCCTCCCTTTTTCTTCCTCTTTCTCTCTGTCCTTTTCTCTCTTTCTCTCTCTCCCCTTCCCTCTCTCCCTCCCTTTTTCTTCATCTTTGTCTCTCTCCTTCTCTCTCCTTCTCTCTCTCCCCCTTCCCTCTCCCTCTCTCCCTCCTTTTCCCTCCCTTTTCCCCCTTCACACTCTCTCTCTTTCTCCCCCCTCTCTCCCTCCCTCTCCCCTCTTTTCCTTCCTCCCTCTCTCCCCCGAGACCCAAGTTCTCTCCCACTTTCCTCCCTGTCTCTAGCTAATCAGATGGAGGAAGGGGCCGTTCCATCCCAGGCCCAGTGGATGTGGGGAATCTGTCTGAATGATGAATGGAGGTCAGAGCGGGCTGGCAAATTGCAAAAATTTTGCCCCTGAAGTTTCGTCGCTCTTCTGAGCCTTTAGTGAAAGGCTCCGAGACCCGTTTCCATCGCACAGGGCTGTTTCACGCAGTCGCCCAGAATCTCTGTCACTCATCGCTATTAAGCGGGCCTCAATCCCAGTTGGCGTATCGCTACGAACGTGACTACCAAACGCTGTTATACTGTCCTCTCCCAGTTGAATAATAACAATAAAGGCACTTATTAAGCGCTTACTCTGTGCCAGGCACTGTTCCAAGCACTGGGGTAGATACAAGATAATTGGATTGAACACCGTCCCTGTCCCAACGGGGGCTCACCGTCTTCGATCCCCATTTTACAGATGAGGGAATAATAATGATCATTATCATTATTGTGGTATTTACTAAGCACTTACTACGTGCCGGGCTCTGTACTAAATGCTGGGGTAGATACAAGCTAATCAGGTTGGATAGAGTCTCTGTCCCACAGGGGGCTCACGGTCTTAATCCCCATTTTACAGATGAGGGAATAATAATCATTATTATTATTGTGGTATTTATTAAGCACTTACTACGTGCCGGGCACTGTGCTAAATGTTGGGGTAGATACAAGCTAATCAGGTTGGACACAGTCCCTGTCCCACGTGGGGCCCACACTCTTCATCCCCATTTTCCAGGTGAGGGAACTGAGGCCCAGAGAAGTGAAGTGACTCGCCCACGGTCTCGCGGCAGACAAGTGATGGAGCCGGGGATCGGAACTCACATCCCTCTGACTCCCAGGTCCCTGATCTATCCACTCGGCCAAGTGATTAGTACAGTGCCCGTCCTTCATGTACTCATTCATTCAATCGTATTTATCGAGCGCTTATTGGGCGCGGAGCACTGTACTAAGCGTTTGGAAAGTAGAATTCGGCAGTAGAGACAATCCCTGCCCACACCGGGCTCACAGTCCTACACACTAAGCGCTCAATAAATACAACCGATCGATCAATTGATTGAGGCTCTGGATGCCCGTCAACTTGTTTTGTTTTGTTGTCTGTCTCCCCCGTTCTAATAATAATAATTATGTTGGTATCTGTTAAGCGCTTACTATGTGCAGAGCACCGTTCTAAGCGCTGGGGGGAGATCCGGGGTCATCGGGTCGTCTCACGTGAGGCTCACAGTTAATCCCCATTTTACAGATGAGGTAACTGAGGCCCAGAGAATAATAATAATAATGTTGGTATTTGTTAAGCGCTTACTACGTGCAGAGCACTGTTCTAAGCGCTGGGGGAGATACAGGGGAATCAGGTTGTCCCACGTGAGGCTCCCAGTTAATCCCCATTTTACAGATGAGGTCACTGAGGCCCAGAGAAGTCAAGTGACTCGCCCACGGTCACACAGCTGACAAGTAATAATAATAATGTCGGTATTTGGTAAGCGCTTACTATGTGCAGAGCACTCTTCTAAGCGCTGGGGTAGATACAGGGTCATCGGGTCGTCCCCCGTGAGGCTCCCGGTTAATCCCCATTTTACAGATGAGGGAACTGAGGCCCAGAGAAGTGAAGTGACTCGACCACAATCACACAGCTGACAAGTAATAATAATAATGTCGGTATTTGTTAAGCGCTTACTATGTGCAGAGCACTCTTCTAAGCGCTGGGGTAGATACAGGGTCATCGGGTCGTCCCCCGCGAGGCTCCCGGTTAATCCCCATTTTCCAGATGAGGTCACTGAGGCCCAGAGAAGCGAAGTGACTCGCCCACAGTCACACAGCCGACAAGCGGCCGAGCGTCGAACCCGTGACCTCTGACTCCGAAGCCCGGGCTCTTTCCACTGAGCCACGCTGAGGTGGTAGATACGTTCTCGCCTAAAAGGAGTTTCCAGCCTCAAAATCAAATCGCCGTGCGATGGGGATCGAGAAGGGAAGGCTCTCGACGGGGCAGAGACCGCCGACGCCGTCCCTCGAAACACCTCCGTCCGCGGAGAGAATAAATTCCAGCCCGGATTCCAGTCGGCCGCCAAACCCGGCTTCAGCTCGTAAACGGAGCGGTCCGAATCGCCGCCGCCTGGATTTTATGTCGAGTTTAGAGAGCCGTCCCCACGGCTCATTGGATCGCTTAACTGAACAGAGTGCGTAATTAAAAATGAAATGATCTTTACGATCGCGTCTTTATTCCCGAGCCGGCTTAATTGGAGACCTCCGGGAGTGCCGGATTTAGCCCGGCGGGGGGAGGGAAGGGAAAATCATTCCTTACTGGCAGAATCGTGGGGTCGCAAATCCGGGGTCGCGACCGAGATGGCCGACCGGGCCGTCGTACGGCATATAATGGAAAATTCCGTCCCAGGAGAGACGTGGGGCTCAGATGTAAGAATCGAGGCCGACGGGGCACGGCGAAACACCTAATCCACTTCTTCCAGGAAAGACGGCCCTTGGGAATTTCCAGTCGTCGACTTGGGCTTCGTGTTTTGGGTTTCTGGTTTTGGCTAATGACTCTCCCCTCCTCTCAAAGCCCTCCTGAAGGCCCACCTCCTCCCGGAGGCCTTCCCCGACCGCGCCCTCCTCTCCTCTCCTCCCGCTCCCTTCCGCGTCGCCCCGCCTCGCTCCCTTTCTTCGTCCCCTCTCCCGGTCCCTCGCCGCTTCCGTCCACATCCCTCATTTATTGATTTCTATTCATGTCCGTCTCCCCCTCTAGACGGTCAGCTCTTTATGGGCGGGGAACGTATCTTCCAACTCGGTTATACTGTCCTCTCCCAAGTGCTCAGTACAGTGCCCGGCACACAGTAAATGCTCAATAAATGATAATAATAATAATAATAATGTTGGCATTTATTAAGTGCTTACTTGTCAGCTGTGTGACTGTGGGCGAGTCACTTCACTTCTCTGTGCCTCAGTCACCTCATCTGTAAAATGGGAATGAAGATCGTGAGCCTCACGTGGGACACCCGTTTACCCTGTATCTACCCTAGTGCTTAGAACAGTGCCCTGCACATAGTAAGCGCTTAACAAATACCAACATTATTATGTGCTTACTGTTCTAAGCACTGGGTCACCAGGTTGCCCCCCGTGGGGCTCCGGGTCTTAAAATCCCGGTCTTAAAATAGAGAAGCAGCGTGGCTCAGTGGAAAGAGCCTGGGCTTGGGAGTCAGAGGTCATGGGTTCAAATCCTGCCTCTGCCACTTGTCAGCTGGGTGACTGCGGGCAAGTCACTTCACTTCTCTGGGCCTCAGTTACCTCATCTGTAAAATGGGGATGAAGATTGTGAGCCCCACGTGGGACAACCCGATGACCCTGTATCTCCCCCAGTCCTTAGAACAGAGCTTGGCACATAGTAAGCGCTTAACAAATACCAACATTATTAAAATCCCCATTTTCCAGATGAGGTCACCGAGGCCCAGAGAAGTGAAGTGACCTGCCCCAGGTCACACAGCGGACAAGTGGCGGCGGCGGGATTAGAACCCACCACCTCTGACTCCCAAGCAGGCCTCTTGTCACTGAGCCACGCTGCTTCATGTCTACGCCCTGCCCACGGTAAACGCTCAATAAATACACGTCTGCCAACTCTGTTACCTTGTGCCCTCACAAGAGTGCAGAGAAGCAGTGCGGTCTGGTGGTTGGGGCCGGGGCCTGGGAGTCAGAAAGTCCTGGGTTCTAATCCCGGCTCCGCCCCCTGTCAGCTGTGTGACCTTGGGCAAGTCTTTCCTCTTCTCTGGGCCTCGGTTCCCTCATCTGAAAGATGGGCGGTAGAACCGGGAGTCTCGTTTGGGACAGGGTCTGTGTTTATTCTGATTAGCTTGCGTCCACCCCAGCGCTCAGTACAGCACCCGCCACATAATATGTGCTTTATAAATACCACAATTACTATTATTATTATTATTATTACATGGTACAGGGACCGTATCCAACCTGGATACCTCATATGAATGAGTGAATGAATGTTGGTATTCGTTAAGCGCTTACTAGGTGCCGAGCACCGTTCTAAGCGCTGGGGGAGACACAGGGTCATCAAGGTCCGTCCCACACGAGGCTCACAGTTAATTGCCATTTTCCAGATGAGGGAACTGAGGCCCAGAGAAGTGAAGTGACTCACCCAAAGTCACACAGCTGACAGGGGGCGGAGCCGGGATTCGAACCCATGACCTCTGCCTCCAAAGCCCGGGCTCTTTCCACTGAGCCACGCGGCTTCTCCTATCCGCCCCAAGACTCACTACGGCGCTCGGTACATAGTAAGCATTTAGCAAATACTACAATTATTATTATTATTTGGGACGGGGACCATATCAAACCTGATTAGCTCATATCCACCCCAAAGCTTAGTACAGTGTCTGGCAAAAAGTAAGCGCTTAACAAATACCACAATTATTATTGTTTTTATTATTATTATTACTCTTTGGGATAGGGACTGTATCCATTCATTCATCCATTGTATTTATTGAGCGCTCATTGTGTGCAGAACACTGTACTAAGCGCTTGGGAGAGGACAATACAACGATAAGCAGACACATTCCGTGCCTAAAAGGAGCTGACAGCCTTATTTAGGGAAGCTGAAAGAGCCCGGGCTTCGGAGTCAGAGGTCACGGGTTCGAATCCCGGCTCCGCCACTTGCCAGCTGTGCGACTGTGGGCGAGTCACTTCACTTCCCTGTGCCTCAGTTCCCTCATCCGGAAAATGGGGATTAACTGTGAGCCTCCCGTGGGACGACCCGATGACCCCGTATCTCCCCCAGCGCTTAGAACGGTGCTCGGCACGTAGTAAGCGCTTAACAAATACCAACATTATTATTATTTGTTGCTGGATTGGCCTTTCCAAGCACTTAGCGCAGTGCTCTGCCCTCAATAAGCGCTCAGTAAATACGATTGAATGAATGAGCGAATGGAAGCTAATTGTCTTGGATCTACCGCAGCGCTTAGTACAGTGCCTGGAACGTACTAAGAGCTTAAGATGTACCGTTAAAAAAATGAAAAGGCCGGATCGATCTCGGTTACCTTTCCCGCCGCTCTTCGTTGCGCCGGCTAACTTCTCTCTTCCCGTTTCCGAGCCTTCGCGTCCGTCCTCCTGGTTCCCGCAGGCCCCGGACACCTCTTCCTAAATGAGGAATTCCAGCCCGTTAAGACACTCTTTTGGACCACCAGACGGGGGGTCAGTCAGGCAGTCGACTGTATTTATTGAGCGCTTACCGTGTGCAGAGCACTGAAATGAGCGCTTGGGTGAGGACGATAAATCAAGAAATGGATAATAAATCCTAGCAAATAATGATGGTATTCGTTAAGCGCTTACTATGTGCAGAGCACCGTTCTAAGCGCTGGGGGACATCCAGGAGAATCGGGTCGTCCCACGTGAGGCTCACAGTTAATATCCATTTTCCAGATGAGGGAACTGAGGCCCAGAGAATAATGTTAATAATAATGTTGGTATTTGTTAAGCGCTTACTATGTGCGGAGCACTGTTCTAAGCGCTGGGGTAGACACAGGGGAATCAGGTCGTCCCACGTGGGGCTCACGGTCTTCATCCCCATTTTCCAGATGAGGTCACTGAGGCCAAGAGAAGTGAAGTGACTCGCCCACAGTCCCACAGCTGACAAGTGGCAGAGCCGGGATCGCTGCTTAGAACAGTGCTCTGCACATAGTAAGCGCTTAATAAATACCAACATTATTATTTCTATTCATGTCTGTCTCCCCCCACCCCCAGACTGTCAGCTCATTGTTATTATTATTATTATGGTATTTGTTAAGCGCTTAGTATGTGCCAAGCACTGTTCTAAGCGCTGGGGGAGATACAAGGTCATCAGATTGTCCCCCGCAGGGCTCCTAGTCTTCATCCCCATTTTCCAGATGAGGGGACTGAGGTCCAGAGAAGTGAAGCGTCTCGCCCAAAGTCACCCAGTCGACAAGTGGCGGAGCCGGGATTAGAACCCACGACCTCTGACTCCTAAGCCCAGGCTCTTGCCATTAAGCCGTGCTGCTTGTGGGCAGGGAACGTGTCTGTTTACACTACAACAATCTCCCCAGTGCTTAGTACAGTGCTCCGCACACCGTAAGCGCTCCATAAATACAATTGAAGGAATGAATGGATGAATCTGCGGAATAATAATAATAATAATGATGGTATTTGTTGAGCGCTTTCTATGTGCAAAGCACTGGCGTGGCTCAGTGACAAGAGCCCGGACTTGGGAGTCAGAGGTCGAGGGTTCGGATCCCGGCTCCGCCACTTATCAGCTGGGTGACTTTGGGCAAGTCGCTTCACTTCTCTGGGCCTCAGTTGCCTCATCTGTCAAATGGGGATTAAAGCCCCCTTGGGACAACCTGATCACCTTGTGTAATAATAGTCATAATAATGTCGGTATTTGTCAAGCGCTTACTCTGGGCGGAGCACTAAGCGCTGGGGGAGATACAAGGTCCAAGGTGGGGCTCCCAGTCTTCATCCCCATTTTCCAGATGAGGGAACTGAGGCCCAGAGAAGGGAAGGGACATGACCACAGTCACGCAAGCTGAGTTAATGAGATGTACATCACCCTGATTCTATTTATTTGTTATTGTTTTAATGAGACGTTCTTCCCCTCGATTCCATCTATCGCCGTCGTTCTCGTCCGTCCGTCTCCCCCGATCAGACCGTGAGCCCGTCGGAGGGCGGGGACCGTCTTGATCTGTCACCCATCTGTCCGTTCCGAGCGCTCAGTCCAGTGCTCTGCACATAGGAAGCGCTCAATAAATACTATTGAATGAATGACTACAGATGAGGGAACCGAGGCCCAGAGAAGTGAAGCGACCGGCCCACGGTTACACAGCCGACAAGGGGCCGAGCGGGGATTCGAACCCATGACCTCTGACTCCCAAGCCCGGGCTCCTGCCGCTGAGCCGCGCCGCTTCTCCGTACCTACTCCAGCGCTTAGAACGGTGCTTGGTACGTAGTAAGCGCTTACCAAACACCATCATTATTGTGAATCTTTTGTCATGCGAAGCGCCGAAGCACTGTACTAAGCGCTGGAGCGAGTCCCCCGTGGGATGAAGTCGGGGGGATTGGGGGTCCCAGGGCCCTGCCCTACCTGAGCCCGCTTCCTCCTCCAGGGGGAAAGAGGTTTTCCCTTCTCCCTCGTTCGATGGCCGAATCCGAGCGCCGGCAGCCGCCCACGTTTCCCGTCTCTCCCGGATTCCCCTCTGGGCTCTGCCGGGCCGCAAGGGAGACACGTTTCTGGTCATTTCATCGGTATCAGGAAAATAATAATACTAATATGACTACTAATAATAACGATGATACTCGTTAAGCGCTTACTACGTGCCAAGCCCTGTTCTGAGCGCTGGATCTTCGTGACTGTCATCGGAGACGTAGTAATAGTGATAACGATAGTATTTGTTCAGCGCTTACTATGGGCTAAGCGCTGGATCTTCGTGACTGTCATCGTAGACGTACTAATAGTGATAACGATAGTATTTGTTCAGCGCTTACTATGGGCTAAGCGCTGGATCTTCAGGACTGTCATCGTAGACGTACTAAAAATGATAACGATAGTATTTGTTAAACGCTTACTGTGGGCTAAGCGCTGGATCTTCGTGACTGTCATCGTAGACGTACTACTACTACTACTACTAATAATGTCGGTATCTGTGAAGCGCTTACTATGTGCCGAGCACTGTTCTAAGCGCTGGGGTAGACACAGGGGAATCGGGCTGTCCCACGTGGGGGCTCACGGTCTTCATCCCATTTTCCAGATGAGGTCACCGAGGCCCAGAGAAGTGAAGCGACTCGCCCGCAGTCACACAGCTGACGAGCGGCCGAGCCGGGATTCGAACCCATGACCTCTGACTCCAAAGCCGGGGCTCTTTCCACTGAGCCACGCTGCTTCTCTAATAGTGATAATGATAGTATTTGTTAAATGCTTACTATGTGCTAAGCGCTGGATCTTCGGGACAGTCATCGTAGACGTACTAATAGTGCTAATGGTAGTATTTGCTAAGCGCTTACTATGTGCCAAGCACTGTTCTAAGCGCTGGAGTTTCATTACTGTCATCATAGACATACTAATAATGATAATAATAGTATTTGTTAAGCGCTTACTATGCGCCAAGCGCTGGATCTTCTTTACTGTCATCATAGACATAAGAATAATGATAATGATAGTACTTATTAAGCGATTACTATGTGCCAAGCACTGTTCTAAGCGCTGGATCTTGATGACTATCATCATGGACATAAGAATAATAACAATGATAATATTTGTTAAGTGCTTACTATGTGCCAAGCACTGTTCTAAGCGCCGGATTTTATTACTATCACCATAGACATAAGAATGATAATGATGGCATTTGATAAGCGCCTATGTGCCAAGCACTGTTCTAAGCACTGGATCTTCATGACTATCATCATAGACATAAGAATAATGATAATGATAGCATTTGATAAGCGCCTATGTGCCAAGCACTGTTCCGAGCGCTGGATCTTGATGACTATCGTCGTAGACATAATCATGATGATGGCATTTGGTAAGCGCTCACCGTCTTCACCCCCGTTTTCCTGATGAGGGAACTGAGGCCCAGAGAAGTGAAGTGACTTTCCCAAGGTCACCCAGCAGACAAGTGGCGGAGCCGGGATTAGAACCCAGACCCTTCTGACTCCCGGGCCCGGGCTCTAGCCACTAGGCCGCCCCGCTTAACGCCTGTTTCTCACTCTGAGCCCCCTCAGACGTGAGCGATTCCTCGGGCCGACGGCTTCCTCGACCGTCAGCTCGTTGTGGGCAGGGAATGCGTCCGCTCTGTTGTTCTTTCGTCCCTCCCAAGCGCTCAGTACGGTGCTCTGCGCACAGTGAGCGCTCAATCGATACCAGTGAATGAATGAATGAAGGCTCTGCACACAGTAAGCGCTCAATAAATACCACTGACGGATGGACTGAGCTCACTGTGGGCAGGGAATGTGTCCTATTGTCCTCTCCCTAGGGCTTAGTCCACTCACTCGTTCAGTCGTACCTACTGAGCGCATACTGTGTGCTAAGCACTGTACTGAGTGCTTGGGAGAGCAGGGGTAAGAACAAACCGACACATTCCCACAAGGAGCTGACAGTCTTGAGGGGGATTCGGACATGAATAGGAAGAAATAGCATGGCTCAGTGGCAAAAGGCCGGGTTTGGGAGTCCGAGGTCGTGGGTTCTAATCCCGGCTGTCCGCTGTGTGACTCCGGGCAAGTCACTTCACTCTCTGAGCCTCAGTTACCTCATCCGGAAAAAGGGGAGGAAGACCGTGAGCCTCGCGGGGGCTCACAGCCCGATGACCCCGTATCCCCCCGGGCGTTTAGAACAGCGCTCGGCACATAGGAAGCGCTTGACGGATGCCAACATCATCATCGTTATTATTAGGATGATGGATTCGGACCGAAGTGCCGTCCCGCGGGGCCGGGCCGGATCCCCGGGGTCCCCTTCCCGCCACCCCCCGGTCCGGTGGCGGGGTCGGGGTCGTTGGGGAGGGTCTCACCTGAGGGGGCCGGTTTCGGCAGCCCCGTCCAGCGGCCCCCGGGGGCCCCGGCCGGGCCGGCCGGAGGCCGGGCCTCGACGGTCTCCGGACGTCCGGCCGGGCCCTCCTCGGACGAGGCCGCCGCTTCCCGCTCCGGCGTCCCGGGCCGGACGGGCGAGCCGGGGGTCCGTCCCCGGGCCCGGGGGCCCGAGGCCGCCGCGGGGATGGTGCCGATGCCGCTGTCGAGGGTCCTCGTCTGGGCGCCGGTCCCTGGGGCAGAGGAGAAGGGCGTGAAGGCGCGGGCCGGAGGGAGGGCCGCACGTGCGGCGCGAGGGACGGTGGGAGAATGATAACGTTGCTATTTGTTAGGCGCCTACTGCGTTAAGCACTGAGGTAGAGGCAACGAAATCAGGTTGCCCCCGTGGGGCTCCCCGTCTTCATCCCCATTTGACGGATGAGGTCACTGAGGCCCAGAGAAGTGAGGTGACTTGCCCGAAGTCCCACAGCTGACAGCACATAATTTGCTGGAGGGTGAAATCCGGCACGTGGAGGCTGAACGGAGGAGGGTCTTCCCGGACCCAATCTTCTGCTTCCGAAAGATCCCATCGCGGCCGCGGGAGTCGGCTCCGGAGTTTGGGCTTTTTGCTTTGATTATTATCATTACTTTTTAAAGCTACGAAGAAAGGAACTTAATGGCAGGTCACATCTAATCCCAATCGGGGGGAGACGTGGGAGTCTATGAATAGCGATGACTCCTGTTGGTCTCACAAGGTAAAAATCGCCCCATTTCACCATTGGGGGAAACCGAGGCCCAGGAACTGTAAACACGTCGGGGGGCAGGGAACGAGTCTACCAAATCTGGGGCGTTGGACTCTCACCCCCGCTTAGTACAGTTCTTCACGCACCGGAGGCGCTCCATACATAATAATAATAACAATGTTGGTATCTGTTAAGCGCTTACTACGTGCCGAGCGCCGTTCTAAGCGCTGGGGGAGACACGGGGGAAATCAGGTCGTCCCCCGTGGGGCTCCCGGTCTTCATCCCCATTTTACAGATGAGGGAACTGAGGCCCCGAGAAGTGAAGCGACTCGCCCAAAGTCACCCAGCTGACAAGGGGCCGAGCCGGGATTCGAACCCATGACCTCTGACTCCAAAGCCCGGGCTCCTGCCGCCGAGCCCCGCTGCTTCTCAAATACCGTTGACCGAAGCGAAGCGACCCGCTCAAGGTCACCCAGCAGACGAGTGGCGGAGCGGGGATTAAAACCCAGGTCCTCTGACTCGCGGGGCCCGGGCTCTTTCCACTTGTCCACGCCGCTTTCCCTGTTGCGGGGCCAACTCCGGGAGCTCTCCCCAACGCTTAGCACAGTGCTCCGCACCTTGTTAATACCACAGACGGAGCGACTGACGGGGGCTATAGTAACCCTGACCTGTTCGTTCATTCGTTCTTTCACTCATTCCTATTTATTAGGGAAGCCGCGCGGCTCAGTGGCAAGAGCCCGGGCTTGGGAGTCGGAGGTCACGGGTTCGAATCCCGCCTCCGCCGCTCGTCGGCTGAATGACTCTGGGCGAGTCGCTTCACTTCTCTGGGCCTCAGTGACCTCATCCGTCAAATGGGGATTAACTGTGAGCCTCACGTGGGACGACCCGATGACCCCGGATCTCCCCCAGCGCTTAGAACAGGGCTCGGCACCTAGTAGGCGCTTCACAAATATCAACGTGATTATTCTTTGTGCCTCAGTGACCTCATCTGTAAAATGGGGATGCAAACTGGGAGCCCCACGGGGGACGACCTGATGACCTCGTATCTCCCCCAGCGCTTAGAACGGTGCTTGGCACATAATTAAGCGCTTGACAAATGCCGTCATTATTATTATTCTTACTTATTAAGCACTTACTACATGCAGGACACTGCACTAAGTGCTTGGGAAACTACAACAATAAACAACGACCTTCCCTACCCACAACGAACTCACAGTCCGTTCGTTCTTCGTTCCCAGACTACAATCGGTAATTCAATCAATGGTATTGACTGAGGGCTTACTGTGTGCAGAACGCTGTACTGAGCGCTTGGCTGAGTATAAAACATTCCCTGTCCATAAAGAGATTATGGTCCAGAGGATTGCGGCCGCCCTCCTTCCTGCAGACAGTAAGCTCCCTGCGGGCCGGCAAGCTGTTTGCTGTTTGGGCAGCTGTGTGACCTTGGGCAAGTCACTTCTCTTCCTTGGGCCTCAGTTCCCTCATCTGGAAAATGGGGATGAAGCCCGTGAGCCCCAGGTGGGACAATCCGATCACCCTGTACCTACCCCAGCGCTTAGAACAGTGCTCTGCACGTAGGGAAGCAGCGTGGCTCAGCGGAAAGAGCCCGGGCTTCGGAGTCGGAGGTCATGAGTTCGACTCCCGGCTCGGCCACTTGTCAGCTGTGTGACTGTGGGCGAGTCGCTTCGCTTCTCTGGGCCTCGGTTCCCTCATCTGTCAAATGGGGATGAAGCCTGTGAACCCCAGGTGGGACAACCTGAGCACCCTGTATCTCCCCCAGCGCTTAGAACAGTGCTCTGCACATAGGAAAGCAGCATGGCTCAGTGGAAAGAGCCTGGGCTTCGGAGTCAGAGGTCATGGGTTCGACTCCCGGCTCTGCCACTTGTCAGCTGTGGGCAAGTCACTTCACTTCTCTGGGCCTCAGTTCCCTCATCTGTCAAATGGGGATTAACCGTGAGCCTCACGGGGGACGACCCGATGACCCCGGATCTCCCCCAGCGCTTAGAACGGTGCTCTGCACATAGTAAGCGCTTAACAAATACCAACATTATTATTAGAACCCATGACCTTCTGACTCCCAGGCCCGGGCTCTATCCGCTACGCCGTTCCGCTTCGCTACTCTCCCGAGCTCTTAGTCCAGTGCTCTGCACAGAGTAAGCGCTCAATAAATACCCCTGATGGATTGACTGATTCTATTTATCTCGAGGACGTGGCCTCGCTTTTGTTTCGCTCTGCCGTCCGTCTCCCCCGATTAGACTTTGAGCCCGTCGTTGGGCAGGGACCGTCTCTATCTGTTGCCGAATTGTCCATTCCAAGCGCTTAGTACAGTGCCCCGCACATAGTAAGCGCTCAATAAATACGATTGAATGATTGAGTCTCATCTACAGGGAGAGAAACCAGGCTGGGAGTGCAGGGCGATTTTTACCTTGTGAGACCAACAGAAATCATCGTTATTCATAGACTCCCACGTCTCCCCCCGATTGGGTTTAGTTTGCCATTAAGTTTCTTTCTTCGTAGCTTTAAAAAAAAATAATAATAATCAAAGCAAAAAGCCCAAACTCCGGAGCCGACTCCCGCGGCCGCGATGGGATCTTCCGGAACCAGAAGATTGGGTCCGGGAAGACCCTCCTCCGTTCAGCCTCCACGTGCCGGATTTCACCCTCCAGCAAATTATTTTTCAGATGACAGAAATCCCTGGAAGTTGGAGTTTATAATGGAAACGCTGACACAGTCTTTATCTTGAGTTTCTTGAAGGCACCATTACACTCTCGCAGTTGGTGAAAAATGGAGGGGGAAAAAAAAAAAGCATCTCTGAACTCTAAAAGGAGTTGGGGATCGTGGCTTCGAAGACCGTTTTTAATACGGTTTTTCTTGGGCCGGGCGGGAGGTGTTCGAGGAGAAAGGAGAGAATTTTCAAAGCGGAGGGCTCGTTTTTAAAATTCGTCTCCTGCCGACGACTTTTATCTCTAATGATAATAATAATGGCATGGGTTAAGCATGTACCGTGGGCCAGAGCCCGTTGTTGGGCCGTGATTGTCTCTATCTTTTGCCCAATTGTCCATTCCGAGCGCTTAGTACAGTGCTCTGCCCACAGTAAGCGCTCGATGACTACTTTTGAATGAATGAACACTGTACTAAGGGCTTGGGATGGCTCTATGCAAACTGACACAGTCCCTGTCCCACGTGGGGCTCACCGTCTTAAACCCCATTTTACAGATGAGGGAACTGAGGCCCAGAGAGGCGGAGCGACTTGCCCCAGGTCACTCAGCAGACGAGTGGCGGAGGCGGGATTAGAACCCATAACCTGCGGACTCCCAGACCCCGGCTCTATCCATGAGGCCACGCTGCTTATCTTCACGTGGGACCACCCGATGACCCCGTATCTCCCCCCGCGCTTAGAACAGTGCTCTGCACAGAGGAAGCGCTTAACAAATACCAACATTATTATTATTATTATTCCCAAATCGATTCACACCCGCGACCTCCTCTTAAACCTCGCCGCTTCCGCCTGGGGTAAAGAGGCTGGATGGTCTAGAGGAAAGAGCAGGGGCTGAGAGTCAGAGGATCTGGGTTCTAGAGGAGCAGCGTGGCTCAGTGGAAAGAGCCCGGGCTTTGGAGTCAGGGGTCATGGGTTCAAATCCCAGCTCGGCCACTTGTCAGCTGTGTGACTTTGGGCGAGTCACTTAACTTCTCGGTGCCTCAGTTCCCTCATCTGTAAAATGGGGATTAAGACTGTGAGCCCCACGTGGGACCACCTGATTCCCCTTTTGTCTACCCCAGCGCTTAGAACAGTGCTCGGCACATAGTAAGCGCTTAACAGATACCAACATTATTATTAATCCCGGCTCTGCCACTTACCTGCTGTGTGGCCTTGGACAAGTCACTTCACTT
Organism: Ornithorhynchus anatinus; assembly: GCF_004115215.2. Lineage (NCBI taxonomy): Eukaryota > Metazoa > Chordata > Mammalia > Monotremata > Ornithorhynchidae > Ornithorhynchus > Ornithorhynchus anatinus. The sequence continues at coordinate 182,938,452 of NC_041728.1, read as the reverse complement.
CTCATAGTTTATCATCTCTTGTTGATTTCCAAGAGGCCTTCCCCGACCGCGCCCTCCTCTCCTCTCCTCCCGCTCCCTTCCGCGTCGCCCCGACTCGCTCCCTTTCTTCGTCCCCCCTCCCGGCTCCACACTACTTTGGTCCTTCTCTATTTCTATTCTTTTCCGTCTCCCCGGCCTCTAGACCGTAAGCTCGTTGCGGGCAGCGAATGCATCTGTTCAATGTTGTATTGGGCTCTCCCAAGCGCTTAGTACAGTGCTCTGCACCCAGGAAGCACTCAATAAATATGATTGAATGAGTGCATATTGTCCTCTCCCAAGGAAGCAGGGTGGCTCAGTGGCAAGAGGCCGGGTTTGGGAGTCAGAGGTCGGGGGTTCCAATCTCGGGTCTGCCACTTGTCAGCTGTGTGGCTTTGGGCAAGCCACTTTAATTCCTCCCTCCCTCCCTCCCCCTGCCTTCCTGCCTTCCTGCCTCCCTGCCTCCCTGCCTCCCTGCCTTCCTTCCTTCCTTCCTTCCTTCCTTCCTTCCTTCCTTCCTTCCTTCCTTCCTTCCTTCCTTCCTTCCTTCCTTCCTTCCTTCTTCCCCTCCCTGCCTCCCTGCCTCCCTTCCTCCCTCCCTTCCTCCCTTCCTTCCTCCCTTCCTTCCTTCATTCCTTCCTCCCTTCCTTCCTTCCTTCCTTCCTTCCTTCCTTCCTTCCTTCCTTCCTTCCTTCCTTCCTTCCTTCTTCCCCTCCCTGCCTCCCTGCCTCCCTGCCTCCCTCCCTCCCTTCCTCCCTCCCTCCCTTCCTTCCTTCCTTCCTTCCTCCCTCCCTCCCTCCCTCCCTTCCTTCCTCCCTTCCTTCCTTCCTTCCTTCCTTCCTTCCTTCCTTCCTTCCTTCCTTCCTTCCTTCCTTCCTTCCTTCCTTCCCTCCCTCCCTCCATCCTCCCTTCCTCCCTTCCTCCCTTCCTCCCTTCCTCCCTTCCTCCCTTCCTCCCTTCCTCCCTTCCTCCCTTCCTTCCTTCTTTCCTTCTTTTCCTTCCTTCCTTCCTTCCTTCCTTCCTTCCTTCCTTCCTTCCTTCCTTCCTTCCTTCCTTCCTTCCTTCCTTCCTTCCTTCCTTCCTTCCCTCCTTCCCCTTTCTCCCTCCCTGCCTTCCTGCCTTCCTTCCCCTTTCTCCCTCCCTCTTCCTCCTTCCTTCTTCCCCTTTCTCCCTCCCTCTCTCCCTTCCTTTTTTCCTTCTTTCCCTTCCTCCCACCCTCCCTCCCTCCTTCCCTCCTTCCTTCCTTCTTTTCCTTCCTTCCTTCTTTCCCTTCCTTCCTCCTTCTCTCCCTTCCTTCCACCCTCCTTCCTTCCTTCCTTCCTCCTACCCTCCCTCTCTTCTTCCTCCCTCCCTCCCTCCCTCCCTCCTTTCTTTCCCTTCTTCTTTCCCTCCTTTCTTTCCCCCCTTTTTTTCCTCCTCCTTCCCTATCTTCCCTCCCTTCGTCCCTTCCTAAGACTGTGAGGCTTATGTAGGACAGGGACCGTGTCCAACCCAAATATCTTGTATCTCCCCCAGCGCTTAGAACAGTGCCCGGCACATAGTAAATGCTTACCAAATACCATCATTTTTACTATTATTCCTCCCTTCTGCGTCAGCTTGACTCACCCCCTTTGCTCTCCCGCCCTCCCAGCCCCGCACCGCTCACGTCCATCTCTGACATTTGATTTATCGGCACCGATGCCCGTCTCCACCCCTCTAGACTGCGAGCTCATTCTGGCAGGGCATCTCACTGTTTTTGGTTGCGTTGTACTTTCCCAAGTGCTCCGCGGAAAGAGCCCAGGCTTGGGAGTCAGAGCTCATGGGTTCGAATCCCGGCTCTGCCACTTGTCAGCCGGGTGACTGTGGGCGAGTCGCTTCATTTCTCTGTGCCTCCGTTTCCTCATCTGTAAAATGGGGATTAACTGTGAGCCTCCCGTGGGACCACCTGATGACCCTGTACCTCCCCCAGCGCTTAGAACAGTGCTCGGCACACAGTAAGCGCTTAACAGACACCAACGTTATTATTAGTAGTACAGGGCTCCGCCCAGAGGAAGCACTCAATAAATACGATTGAATGAATGAATAAATGAATAATACTATTAGTAATAGTCCTCTTTTCCTCTAGACTGTAAACTCATTGTAAGCAGGGAACAGTGCCTACCGACTCTGTGTCCGAATCGGGTTGGACGCTGTCTCACACTCCTCTGTATCTCCCCCAGCGCTTAGAACGGTGCTCCGCACATAGGAAGCGCTTAACAAATACTAACATTATTATTATTTTCCAGATGAGGGAACTGAGGCCCAGAGAAGTCAAATGACCTGTCCAAGGTCGCACGGCAGACGGGTGGCGGAGCCGGGATTAGAATCCGGGTCCTTCCGACGCCCGGGCCCTGCTCTGTCCACTACACCGTGCTGTATCTGAACTGGGCACCCCTGGCATGAAACCCAGTTGTCTCACAGAATGGATCCTCTCCCACCGCTTAGTACAACGCTCTGCACACGGTAACTATTTAATAAATAGCCGGCTATTTATCGGTCAATCGACAGCATTAGGTGAGGGCGGCGCCTGGGAAAATGCGATACGACAGAGTTGGTAGACCCGTTCCCCGCCCACGGTGAGCTTACAGTCTAGAGGGGGAGATGGACAGTAATAGAAATCAATAAATGATAATAATAATGGTATTTATTAAGCGCTTACTATGCGCCGAGCACTGTTCTAAGCGCTGGGGTGGGTACAAGGGAATCAGGTCTTCCCAGGTGGGGCTCACAGTTTTAATCCCCATTTTACAGATGAGGTCACTGAGGCACAGAGAAGTTAAGCGACTTGTCCGAGGTCACACAGCAGACACGCAGCAGAGTCGGCATTCAAACCCACGTCCTCTAATAATGTTGGTATTTGTTAAGCGCTTACTAGGTGCCGAGCACCGTTCTAAGCGCTGGGGTAGATACGGGGTAATCAGGTTGTCCCACGTGAGGCTCACGGTTCATCCCCACTTTCCAGATGAGGCAACTGAGGCCCAGAGAAGTGAAGTGACTCGCCCACAGTCACACAGCTGACAAGGGGCAGAGCTGGGATCCGAACTCATGACCTCGGACTCCCAAGCCCGTGCCCTTTCCACTAAGTGGCGGTGAGGGAGAGGGTGGGATAAGCCAGAGAACTGGGTTGTTAGGGAACAATCGAAAACCCAGTTTCGCTTTTCTAGCTGTTTTACTAAAATCTCCAGTTTCACCTTCTCACCTAAACCCCGAGAGCTGAAAGGCGCATAAATATTAAACAAGGGTTTTAACGAATCAGGTTTGATTAGCCAGGCCCTTCGGGTGACTCCACTTAAAATAGCAGCCGCGGGGAACTGCCTCTATCCGAAGAGTCCTAATTGAAGATCCTCCTCCCTCCCGTTTTGGACGCCGACGGTTCTTCCGAGGGACGTTTCTTCAGAGAGAACAAAGGGATCTGAAACCTTCGGTCTCTCCGGCCGACCGCGGCCCTGCGGATTCCCGTAACCGGCGGAATTTCCCATCGTCGCGTTTAAAATCCAATTATAAATCATCAAGGAGCCGGGCTTCGTCGCACACGGGGATGATCCACGAGCCCGGATCGACGTTTCGGGGGTTTTAGATCCCAGAAGCAGAATCTCCCCGGGATAGGTTGTTTCGAAGTCCAGTCGGGAACCAGAAATCGGGCTCCGCCTCCCGTCAGACGGTCAGTCGGTCGTCTTTATCGGGCGCTTGCTGTGTGCGGAGCACTGGACCGAGCGCTCGGGCGAGGACAGTGCGACAATAAACGGACACATCCCCCACCCGCAGGTAGCTGAGAGTTCGGCGTGTTTGGCGCACACTGTGCTAATAATGATAATAATGTTGGTATTTGTTAAGCGCTTACTCTGTGCCGAGCACCGTTCGAAGCGCTGGGGGAGACCCAGGGTCATGGGGTCGTCCCACGCGGGGCTCACAGTCTTAATTCCCATTTGACAGATGAGGTAGCCGAGGCACCGAGAAGTGAGGTGACTCGCCCACAGTCACACAGCTGCCAAGTGGCAGGGGCTGGATTCGAATCCAAGACCTCTGACTCCCAAGCCCGGGCTCTTTCCACTGAGCCGCGCCGCTTCCCACGCTGCTGGACACCGAGGAGCACGTGAATCACGCGGCAGGCCCAGAGCCTGGCCTCGAAGGGCTGACTCTCATTCACGCATTCAGTCGTATTTGTGTGTGCAGAGCACCGTACTGAGCGCTCGAGGGAGGACGACAGAACGATAAACAGGCACATTTCCTGCCCGCAACGAGCTGATAGTCTAGAGGGGGACACGCACATGAATAGAAATGAATAAACGAGGGAGGCGGACGGAAGGGCTGCGGGGCCGAGGGAGGCGGGATGAAGAAAGGGAGCGAGTCGGGGCGACGCGGAAGGGAGCGGGAGAGGAGGAGAGGAGGGAGCGGTCGGGGAAGGCTTCCGGGAGGAGGTGGGCTTTCCTTAAAGCTGGGAAGGGCGGAAGAGGAACTGTCTGTGGGATGTGAGGAGGGAGGACGTTCCAGGCCGGAGGCGGGACGTGGGCCGGGGGGTCGGCGGCGAGATAGAGGAGGCGGCGGGGCAGGGAGGAGGTCGGCACGGGAGGAGCGGAGCGTGCGGCCCAGGGTGGAGGAGGAGGAGGAGGAGAGAGGCCGCGGGAGGGAGGACGGGGAGACCCCGTGGACGCCTTTAAAGTCGACGGTGACGAGTTTTTGCTTGATGAGCTGGAGGGGCAGCCACTGGAGGGTCTTGAGGAGCGGGGCGAGGTGGACTGAACGCGCCTGTAGAGAAATGATCCCGGCAGGAGGGCAAAGTCTGGACCGGAGTGGGGTTGAGACGGGAGGCAGGGAGGTCGGCCGGGAGGCTCATCCGGTCATCAAGGCGGGAGAGGATGAGGGCTTGGATGAACGTGGCAGCCGTTTGGACAGAGAGGAAAGGGGGGATTTGGGCCGGGCTGGGAAGGTGGGACCCGCTGGATTTTGCGATGGATTGACGATGTGGGTTGAATGCGAGAGAGGAGTCAGGGAAAACGCCCAGGTGACGGGCTCTCGAGACGGGAAGGACGGTGGCGCCGTCTACAGTGACGGGAGAGTCGGGGGGAAGACGAGGAGCTCCGGTTCAGACGTGGTAGGTTTGAGGTGACGGAAGGACGTCCGAGTAGAGACGTCTCGAAGGCAGGCCGACGGTCAGGACGGGGAGGACGGGATCCAGGCAGACATGCAAAGGAGAAGCAGCGCGGCCTAGTGGGTAGAGCCCGGGCCTGGGAGTCAGGAAGACCTGGGTTCTAACGCTGCCTCTGCCACTTGTCCTTGCCGTGTGACCTCGGATAAGTCACTTCTCTGGGCCTCGGTTCCCTCCTCTTTAAAATGGGGATGAAGCAGCGTAGCTCAGTGGAAAGAGCCCGGGTTTGGGAGTCAGATGTCAGGGGTTCGAATCCCCGCTCTGTCACTTATCAGCTGTGTGACTGTGGGGAAGTCACTTCACTTCTCTGTGCCTCAGTTACCTCATCTGTAAAATGGGGATGAAGACCGGGAGCCTCACGTGGGACAACCCGATGACCCTATATTTACCCCAGCACTTAGAACGGTGCTCTGCACATAGTTAGCGCTTAACAAATACCAACATTATTATTATTATTATTATTACAGTGCCTGGCACATAGTAAGCGCTTAAAAAACCCCCATAAAAAATGAAATGAAACCAGGCAGACCACCTCTTGGGCTATTGGGGTGGGCAGTGGGAAGGGAAGATCAGGTCCACGCTCTCAAGGAACTGAGAATTTGACGGAGGCGACAGGACGCACGTAAAAATGATAACGTAATAACAATAACGATATTGGTATTTGTTAAGCACTTACTACGTGCCGGGGACTGTGCTAAGCACTGGGAAAGATACAAGGGAAAGGAAGCAGCGTGAAGTAGTGGATAGAGCCCGGGAGTCAGAAGGTCATGGGTTCTAATCGTGGCGCCTCCACTTGTCTGCTTGGTGACCTTGGCCAAATCCCTTCACTTCTCTGCGCCTCAGTTCCCTCATCTGTAAAATAATAATAATAATGTTGGCATTTGTTAGGCGCTTACTATGGGCAGAGCACTGTTCTGAAGCACTGGGTAGATACAGAGTTATCGGGTCGTCCCACGTGGGGCTCACAGTCTTCATCCCCATTTTACAGACGAGGGAACTGAGGCACCGAGAAGTGAAGTGACTCGCCCGAAGTCACACAGCGGACAGGTGGCGGGGCCGGGATTAGAACCCACGACCTGTGACTCCTGAGTCCGGGCTCTTCCCACCGAGCCACGCCGCTTCTCTGTGAGCCCTATTTCAGATAGGGACCGGGTCCGACCCAATTTGCTTAAATCTAATACCCCAATCATTTTCATTGTTATTATTAATAGCCGATTAGACTGTAAGCCCGTGATTAGACCGTAAGCCCGTCAAACGGCAGGGACCGTCTCTATCTGTTACCGATCTGTCCATTCCAAGCGCTTAGTACAGTGCTCCGCACATAGTAAGTGCTCAATAAATACTACTGAATGAATTATTTTCGTTTGATTGATGGATCGATCGAAGGCCGGCCTGCCCCGTTTCACTTATTTCCTTCCACAGTTCCACGCTGGACAATTTCTCTGTAGCCCACGCATAACCTCTCTCTTCTTTTCCGGCATCCCTGAAGTCAACGGGTTTATTCAGACGCGTCCGACTTAATGGAAATATTAGATTGTGCGTCCCGAGGGGGTTTCCGCACGGATCGCCTTCATCGCGGCGGTTCGCTCCGAGCGTGCGACCCGGGTCTTGGAAAGGGAAAAAGCCTGCCGAGCGAAACGAGGAACGAAACGCACGCGGACCCGTCCTCCGGGTTGGAAGCGGACGCGGCGGAGGGTGTCGTTCACCTCTAAGGGCGCGGGTGGGGCGGGGGGAGGCCCAAGTGGGACACAAAAGGTGTCGTCCTTTTGTCGTGTCGTCGTGTGTGATGTGGGCAGCGCCCGGCGCGGGTTTCTCTTCGGCCTCCCCGTCTGTCTGGGCACACGTGGCTTTAATTTGTTGGTACCTGTGAAGCGCTTACTATGTGCCGAGCCCTGTTCTAAGCGCCGGGGGAGATAACGGGGTCATCGGGTCGTCCCACGGGAGGCTCAGGGTTAATCCCCATTTTCCAGGTGAGGTCACTGAGGCCCAGAGAAGTGAAGTGACTCGCCCACGGTCCCACAGCTGACGAGTGGCAGAGCAGGGATTCGAACTCATGACCTCTGACTCCCAGGCCCGGGCTCTTTCCGCTGAGCCACGCTGCTTCTTCTGGCTTCAGGAGGCAGAGAGCGGCCTCCCGGCCGGCGGCGGCGGCCCCGGCCCGCTCCGTCCCCGGCCACGGGCTACCAGAACTCACTCGATAATAATAAGGTTGGTATCTGTGAAGCGCTCACTACGCGCCGAGCACCGTTCTAAGCGCTGGGGGGGGACACGGGGGAATCGGGTCGTCCCACGTGGGGCTCCCGGGCTTCATCCCCATTTTCCAGATGAGGTCACTGAGACACAGAGAAGTGAAGTGACTCGCCCAATCAAGTCAATAGTATCTACTGAGCGCTTACTACGTGCAGAGCACTGTACTAGAATCCACCTGGTCCACAGCCCTGTCTGAGCTCGGTGTCCCTCTTTCCCGAGAACATTCCCTCCCGGCTCCCAATCCCGGCTCTCCTCCGGTCAGCTGCCCAGCTCTCCTGCTCCTTCTCCTCCACCGTCCAGCTCGATAAGTTCCCTGTGGGCAGAGAACGTGTCTACCGACTCCGTGGCTCCGTGGAGAGAGGCCGGGCCCGGGAGTCAGAGGTCGTGGGTTCGAATCCCACCTCCGCCACTTAATAATGATAACGTTGGTATTTGTTAAGCACTTACTACGTGCCGAGCACCGTTCTAAGCGCTGGGGGAGATACGGGGTCATCGGGTCGTCCCACGCGAGCTTCACAGTTAATCCCTATTTTACAGATGAGGTCACTGAGGCACAGAGAGATGAAGTGACTCGCCCACGGTCACTCAGCTGCCGAGTGGCAGAGCCCGGATTCGAACCCGTGAACTCTGACTCCCAAGCCCGGGCTCTTTCCACTGAGCCACGCTGCTTCTCATAATGTTGGTATTCGTTAAGCGCTTACTAGGTGCAGAGCACCGTTCTAAGCGCTGGGGTGGAGACAGGGTCATCGGGTCGTCCCACGTGAGGCTCACGGTTAATCCCCATTTTCCAGGTGAGGTCACTGAGGCCCAGAGAAGTGAAGTGACCCGCCCACGGTCCCACAGCTGACGAGGGGCAGAGCCGGGAATCGAACCCGTGACCTCTAACTCCCAAGCCCGGGCTCTTTCCACTGAGCATTTGTCAGCTGGGTGACTGCGGTCAAGTCACTTCACTTCTCTGTGCCTCAGTGACCTCATCTGGAAAATGGGGATTGAGACCGTGAGCCTCTTGTGGGACGGGGATCGCGTCCAACCCCGTTTGCTTGTCTCCACTCCAGTGCTTAGTACAGTGCCTGGCACATAGTAAGTGCCTAGCAAATACCACAGCTATTATTATTTATTATTATTATTATCATTACCGAATCTTCCCTCTCACGTCTAGAGACACAAGGACAATTCTAGTGTATTGTTCTCTACTGTATTGGACTCTCCCGAGCACATAATAATAATAATAATAATAATAATAATAATTATGGTACCTGTTAAATGCTTCCTATGTGCCAAGCACTGTTCTAAGCGCTGGGGCAGACACGAGTTAAGCAAGTCCCTGTCCCACAAGGGGCTCACACTCTGAATCCCCATTTTCCAGATAAGGTAACTGAAGGCCAAAGAAGTGAAGTGACTCGCCCAAGGTCATGCAGCAGACACGTGGCGGAGCCGGGATTAGAACTCATGTCCTTCCGACCGCCGGGCCCGGGCTCTACCCACCGGATCACACTGCCTCTCCTCGCAGTGCTCCGCACACAGTAAGTGCTCAACGAATACCTTAATTGAATTTATTGTGGTATTTGTTATGGCACTGTACTAGGCGCTCGGGTAGAGACAAGGTCATCGGGTCGCTGACCTACCTGGGGCTCGCAGCCTTAATCCCCCTATTACAGATGAGGAAACCGAGGCACAGAGAAAGTTGAGTGGCTTGCCCGAGGTCACGCAGCCGACAAGCGGAGGATCCGGGATTAGAACCCGGGTCCTCCGCCTCCCGGCCTCGTTCAGCTGGTCCGGGCTGCTTTCCGTACCACCGGGCGATTGATTAATCGACTCAACCCTTCTGATCCCTTCTCGAGGCATTTCCGGATTATCGATCTATCGGTGGCATTCACCGAGCACCCACTGGGTGCGGAGCACTGTGCCGAGCGCCTCGGGGACAGAGAACGACGGACGCGAGGAGAGAAGCGGACGTACCGGGGAGGCCGGTTTGACACACGGGGTCGGGGCTCGTGTCCTCCGCGAGCTCGGGCCGCTTGTCGATGGCCGTTCTGGTCTGTGGGGAAACGGAGACACACTTACAATCTAGGGGATTTAGTGAGCGCTTACTGTGGGCAGGGCACCGTACTGAACGCTTGGGAGAGGCCGATACGACCGGGTTGGTAGACCCATTTATGATGATAATACTAATGACGGTATTTGGGAAGCGCTTACTAAGTGCCAAGCACCGTTCTGAGCGCTGGGGGTAGATGAGAAGCAGCGTGGCTCCGTGGAAAGAGCCCGGGCTTGGGAGTCAGAGGTCGTGGGTTCGAATTCCGGCCCTGCCCCTTGTCAGCTGGGTGACCGTGGGCAGGTCGCTTCGCTTCTCTGGGCTTCAGTTTGCTCATCCGGAAAATGGGGATGAAGCCTGGGAGCCTCATGGTGGGACAACCCGATGACCCTGTAACTACGCCAGCGCTTAGAACAGTGCTCTGCACATAGTAAGCGCTTAACAAATACCAACATTATCATTATTATCCCATTATTATCGGGTTGTCCCCCGAGGAGCTCCTGGCCTTCAACCCTATTTTCCAGATGAGGTCACTGAGGCCCGGAGAAGTGAATAGACCTGCCCAAAGTCACCCAGCTGACAAGTGGCGGAGCCGGGATTCGAACCTACGACCTCTGACTCCCAGGTCCGGGCTCTTGCCACAAACTCAAGGGCCCACAAGGTGCTTATGCATGTCAATCAATCGATTGATCAAACAATCAATCGATGAATGATATGTATTGAGTGCTCACGGGGTGCAGAGCACTGTACTGAGTGCTTGGGAGAGTCCACGACAACAGAGCTGGTGGACCTATTTCCTGCCCACAGGGAACTTACAGACTTCAGCCAATCAATCCATCCATCGATCCATCAATCATCCATAATAATGTCTGTATTTGCTAAGCGCTTACTGTGTGCAGAGCACTGTACTGAGCGCTTGGGAGAGTCCAATACAACGGAGTTGGTAGGCCCATTTTATGCCCTACAAGGAATTTACAAATGGCAATCAATTGATCAATTAAGCAATCAGTGGTATTTCTTGAGTGCCCACCGTGTGCAGAGCGCTGTACTGAGCGCTTGGGAGAGTCCAATACCACAGAGTTGGTAGATCCATTTCCTGCTCACAGGGAACACGCAAACTTCAGCTGTTCATTCATTCAATAGTATTTATCGAGCGCTTACTCTGTGCAGAGCACTGGACTAAGCGCTTGGAACGGACAGATCGGCAACAGATCGAGACGGTCCCCGCCCTCTGACGGGCTCACGGTCTGATCGGGGGAGACGGGCGGACGAGAACGATGGCAATAAATAATCAATCAGGCAAGCAATCAGTGGTACTTATTGGGTGCTTACTTTCTGCGGAGCACTGTACTGAGCGCTTGAGAGAGTCCAATACAGCAGAGGGGGGTAGACCCATTCATTTCCTGCCCACAGGGAACACACAATCTTCAGCCAATCAATCAATCAATCAATCAATGGCAATTACTGAGTGCTTACTGTGTGCCGAGCACTGTACTGAGCGCTTGGGCGAGTCCAGTAAAACAGAGTTGGAAGACACGTCAATAATGATGGAATTTCTTAAGCGCTTACTGTGTGCCAAGCACCGGGCTCTTTTCACTCTTGTATCGACCCCAGTGCTTAGTACAGTGCTCGGCACCTAGCGAGTCCTTCACAAACGCCACAGTTACTCCTGACAGCAATAATAATGATGGTATTTATTGAGCGCCCTCTGGGCACGGTGCACTCTACTGAGCACTTGGGAAGATTCAACGCAAATAATGATAATAACGATGGTATTTACTAAGCACTTACTGTGTGCCAAACACTGTTCTGAGCGCTGGAATAATGGCATCTGTTAAGCACTTACTATGTGCCAGGCACTGTAAATAGAATAATAATGATAATAATAATAATAATAACAATGTAGGTATTTGTGAAGCGCTTACTACGTGCCGAGCACTGTTCTAAGCGCTGGGGGAGATACGGGGTCATCGGGTCGTCCCACGCGAGGCTCCCAGTCTTCATCCCCATTTTCCAGATGAGGGGACTGAGGCCCAGAGAAGTGAAGTGGCTCGCCCACGGTCACCCGGCTGACGTGGCAGAGCGGGGATTCGAACCCACGACCTCTGACTCCGAAGCCCGGGCTCTTTCCACTGAACCACGCGGCTTCTCTATACTGATGATACAATAATGATGATTATGGTATTTATCAAGCGCTTACTATGTGCCAGGTGCTGTAAATAGAATAATAATAATGATTAGGGTATTTATTAAGCGCTTACTCTGGGCCAAGCACTGTTCTAAGCGCTGGAACAATGGTATCTGTTAAGCACTTACTCTGTGCCAAGCCCTGTACTAAGCGCTGGAAGACGCTGCCCTGCTTGGAATAATCATTATCGTTATTCTATGTACAGTGCCTGGCACAGAGTAAGTGCTTAACACATGCCATTATTCCAGCGCTTAGAACAGTGCTGGGCGCATAAGTGCTTAAATGCCATTATTCCATTGCTTAGAACAGTGCTTGGCACACAGTAAGTGCTTGATAAATACCCTCATTATGATAATTATTCTATGTACAGTGCCTGGCACATAATAAGTGCTTAACGCAGCCATTATTCCAGCGTTTAGAACAGTGCTGGGCACGTAGTAAACGCTTAACACATGCCATCATTCCAGCGCTTAGAACAGTGCTGGGCACGTAGTAAGTGCTCGATAAATACCCTCATTATTATAATTATGCTATGTACGGCGCCTGGCACATAGTCAGTGCTCAACACAGCCGTTATTTCAGCGCTCAGAACAGTGCTGGGCACCTAGTAAGTGCTTGATAAATACCCTCATTATCATAATTATTCTATGTAGAGTGCCTGGCACATAGTGTTTAACACAGCCGTTATTTCAGCGCTTAGAACAGTGCTGGGCACCTAGTAAGTGCTTGATAAATACCCTCATCATTATAATTATTCTATGTACAGTGGCTGGCCCATAGTCAGCGCTCCACACAGCCGTTATTCCAGCGCTTAGAACAGTGCTGGGCACATAGTAAGTGATCGATAAACACCCTCATCATTAGGCTTCTAAAGTCTCCGAATCCATCCTTCTGGTGTCCCCATTACGTCCTCATTTATCCGCCACTTACGTGGGATTCGTGTTGGATTCGTAGAAGCCGGCCACCCTCCCCTTCCGTCGTGAGGAGAAAATGGCATTTCCCAAGTAGGCGTCAAGCCAATGAGTCAGAAGGGAACGATCCTGGCACCCAAGCGATGGCTTTCCTCCCTCCTCCCCTCCCTTTTCCTCCCTCGCTCCATCATCACCGGACAGGGGGGGAGCGGGCCGGCCCGTTGGGGCCTAGGAATCCGAGAACCCGGGTTCTAATCCCGACTGCTGGAATAACGATGCCGTCATTCCAGCGCTTAGAAGAGTGCCTGGCACATAGTAAAAGTGCTTAAGAGGAATAAATCAGTGGTGGTATTTGTTAAGCGCTTACTACGTGCCTGTTCTAAGCGCTGGGGGGGATACGTGGCGATCAGGTCGCCCCCCCGTGGGGCTCACGGTTTTAATCCCCATTTTCCAGATGAGGTCGCTGAGGCCCAGAGAAGCGAAGTGACTCGCCCACAGTCACCCGGCTGATAAGTGGCGGAGCCGGGATTCGAAGCCGTGACCTCTGACGCCCAAAGCCCGGGTTCTTGCCGCTGAGCCGCGCTGCTCACATTTCTCCCTCAAACCACCAGGTAACTTCGGCTTTCCTGTAATTTTGACAGTGAGTTTAAGAAATGCCAACAAGCGTGGCTCAGCGGAAAGAGCCCGGGCTTCGGAGTCAGAGGTCACGGGTTCGACTCCCGGCTCTGCCACTCGTCGGCCGTGGGACTGTGGGCGAGTCGCTTCACTTCTCTGGGCCTCGGTGACCTCATCTGGAAAATGGGGATGAACCGGGAGCCTCCCGTGGGACGACCCGATTCCCCTGTATCTCCCCCAGCGCTTAGAACGGTGCTCGGCACGTAGTAAGCGCTTAACGGATACCAACATTATTATTATTATTATTAATCATTCTGTGTACGGTGCCTGGCACATAGAAAGTGCTTAACAGATGCCATTATTCCAGCGCTTAGAACAGTGTTTGGCACACAGGAAGAGCTTCGTAAATGCCATAATGATTATTATATTATATTATATTTACAGTGCTTGGCATAGTAAGTGCTTAATAAATACCGTAATCATCATCATTATTATTATTATTATTACAGTGCCTGGCACATAGTAAGTGCTTAACAAATACCATTATGCCAGCGTTTAGAACAGTGCTTGGCACATAGTACACATAGCGCGCTGGGGGAGATACACGGTAATCAGGTAATCTCGGGTGGTCCCCCGTGGGGCTCCCAGTCTTCATCCCCATTTTACAGATGAGGTCGCTGTGGCTCAGTGGAAAGAGCCCGGGCTTTGGAGTCAGAGGTCATGAGTTCGAATCCCAGCTCTGCCACTCGTCGGCTGTGTGACTGTGGGCGAGTCGCTTCACTTCTCTGGGCCTCAGTTCCCTCATCTGGAAAATGGGGATTGAGACCGTGAGCCCCACGGGGGACGACCCGATTCCCCCGCGTCTCCCCCCAGCGCTTAGAACGGTGCTCGGCACACAGTGAGCGCTTAACAAATGCCAACATTATTATTATTATTATTATTATTATTACCCCAGCGCTTAGAACGGTGCTCGGCACATAGTAAGCGCTTAACAAATACCAACACAGAGAGGTTAAGTGACTTCCCCAAGGTCACACGGCAGACGAGTGGCAGAACAGCCGTGCGACTGTGGGCAAATCACTTCACTTCATCCTATCCCTCACGATGAAGTCGTCTCGTTTCCGTCCGTCCGTCTCCCCCGATTAGACGGCGAGCCCGTCAGTGGGCAGGGACGGTCTCTATCTGGTACCGCACGGTCCATTCCAAGCGCTTAGTCCGGCGCTCTGCACATAGGAAGCGCTCAATAAATACTATCGATTTTCCCGCGGCGCGGCTAGTGGGACCGATTAGCCTATCCCCGTTATTGATGGGTCCCTGGGACAATCTTTGTCCCGCTGGGCCAAGATATTCGGAGGGAGCGGAAGGGGCCTCCCGATACCTTCCATCCGATCCACCGGCGGAGGGACGAGAAGCTAGGCAAGCGATCTCCTCATTCGCCGAGAGATTGTTGGTCGATTTTAACGGCGTCTCTGAAACGCAGCGTGGCTCAGCGGCCAGAGGAGTTGGGTTCTAATCCCGGCTCCGCCACCGAGCTGCCGTGTGGCCTTGGACAAGTCGCTTCGCTGTGCCTCAGTTCCCTCATCAGGAAAACGGGCATGAGGGCCGTGAACAATATCTGATCGCTGCGTATCTACCCTGGCGCTTAGAACTGGGCTCAGCACATAGTAAGCGCTTAACAGATAGCATCGTGGCTCAGTGGAAAGAGCCCGGGCTTGGGAGTCAGGGGTCACGGGTTCGAATCCCGGCTCTGCCACTCGGCAGCCGGGTGACCGTGGGCGAGTCGCTTCACTTCTCCGGGTCTCAGTTCCCTCATCTGGAAAATGGGGATTAACCGCGAGCCTCACGTGGGACGACCCGATGACCCCGTGTCTCCCCCAGCGCTTAGAACGGTGCTCTGCACAGAGGAAGCGCTTAACAGATACCAACATTATTATTATTAAGTGCTTTCTAAGTGCCAGGCACCATAGTTAAAAGCTGGAGTAACTCATATTTTATACCTTCATTAACCTGTATCGATTCCAGCGCTTAGAACAGTGCCTGGCACGTAGTAAGCGCTTAACAAACACCAATAAAAAGAAAGAGTAGCTACACGCTAATCAGGTTGGACACAATCCCTGACCCACACAATCCTAATAACTGTGCTATTTGTTAAGCGCTTACTACGTGCCAGGAACTGTACTACATTCTCTAAGCCTGTAGAGAAGCAGCGTGGCTCAGTGGAGAGAGCACGGGCTTGGGAGTCAGAGGTCATGGGTTCGAATCCCAGATTGGCCACTCGTCAGCTGTGGGACTGTGGGCAAGTCACTTCACTTCTCTGTGCCTCGGTTTCCTCATCCGTAAAATGGGGATTAAGACCGTGAGCCCCACGTGGGACGACCCTGATCCCCCCGTGTCTACCCCAGCGCTCAGAACAGTGCTCGGCACATAGGAAGCGCTTAACAAATACCAGCATCATTATTATTATTATTGGGAGTCAGAGGCCGTGGGTTCGAATGTCGGCTCTGACGCTCGTCAGCTTTGTGATTGTGGGCAAGTCACTTCACTTCTCTGGGCCTCAGTTTCCGCATCTGGAAAACGGGGAGTAACCACGAGCCTCCCGCGGGCCAACCCGATGACCCCGTATCTCCCCCAGCGCTTAGAACGGCGCTCGGCACATAGTAAGCGCTTAACAGATGATACCAACGTTATTATTATCACTAAGCACTGGGGCGGATACCAGCAAATCGGGTTGGACCCAGTCCCTGTCCCACGTGGGGCTCGGAATCTTAATCCCCATTTAACCGCCGAGGGCACTGAGGCCCGGAGCAGTGACTTAGCCAAGGTCGCCCAGCGGACAACTGGCGGAGCCGGGATCGGAACCCAGATCCTCCTGGCTCCCAGGCCCGGGCTCTACCCGCTGGGCCTCGCTGCTTCCCTAAAGAGTGAGACATCTTTAAAGAAAGGAATCAGCCAAGTGTAGGAGGCGTATTTTTCTTTTCGTTGTTGTTGTTCTTGATGCTCGTCTCTGTTCTGCGGAAACTTCTGTACGGCGAAGATATCCTCTAAGCTGTCGGGACGGTATTAAATGGGGCCGAGTTAAATTGAGTGGTTCCGATAAGACGTCCGCTCCTCTATCACGGTTCCCGATCAGCCGGATTGAATTTCCTGCATATTTCCGGACCCTCGATCCCTCTGGCTCTTCCCGCCGGCGATAGGGCGCGGGCGACTGGAGATAGACCTCTAATTTGAGGTTTTATAACGCGGGGGACGTCCGCGGTTGCAAAGGAGGATTGATGCTGTGGAAACCGAGGGGAGGATGAGGGGGGAGAGGCCCGGGTCTCCCTCGGTGACCTTGGATCTCCCGGAGAGATGGCATATGTATCGTCCGGTGCACTCGCTTAGACTTTTAACTCTTTTAAAATGGGGAGTTTAAATAATGATAATAATAACGTCGGTATCTGTTAAGCGCTTACTACGTGCAGAGCACCGTTCTAAGCGCTGGGGGAGATCCGGGGTCGTCGGGTCGTCCCCCGTGAGGCTCCCGGTCTTCATCCCCATTTTCCAGACGAGGGAACTGAGGCCCAGAGAAGCGAAGTGACTCGCCCACGGTCACCCAGCTGACAAGGGGCGGAGCTGGGATTCGAACCCATGACCTCTGACTCCCAAACCCGGGCTCCGTCCACTGAGCCACGCCGCTTCTCGTTTAAAGCCGCCCCGTGGCTTACTACGGGGCCTGGAACGTATGAAGCGCTTAACCGATCTCCTGAACGTCATTAATGTTACTGTTATCCTGATTATTATCATTATGATCTTCCCCCTTCTAATAATGTCGGTATCTGTGAAGCGCTTACTCTGTGCAGAGCACCGTTCTAAGCGCTGGGGGAGAGACGGGGTCATCAGGTCGTCCCACGTGAGGCTCCCGGTCTTCACCTCCATTTTCCAGATGAGGGAACTGAGGCCCAGAGAAGTGAAGTGACTTGCCCAAGGTCACACAGCTGCCGAGTGGCAGGGCCGGGATTCGAACCCATGACCTCTGACTCCCAAGCCCGGGCTCTTTCCACGGAGCCACGCTGCTTCTCTAGACCGGGAGCCCGTTGTTGGGTAGGGATCGTCTCTATCTGGTGCCCAATTTTACTTTCCAAGCACTCAGTACTACTACTAATGATAATTATGATGGCATTTAAGCGCTTACTATGTGCAAAGCACTGTTCTAAGCCCTGGACAGTGCTCTGCACACGGTAAGCGCTCAATAAGTACGCCTGAATGAATGAATGATTAGTCTGCTCACGGCGGGCAGGGAATCAATTAATCAATCGGTGCATCGTGGTTTTTGAGCGCTCACTGTGTGCAAAGCGCTGTCCTGGGCACTGGGGAGAGGACGATAAAACAACAAACAAACAGACTCTTTCCGGCCCACAGAGACCTCACAGGCTAGAGGGGGAGACAGACATTAATAGAAATCAGTCATTAATCAATCAATCAATTACAGATCTCTAATAATAATAATAATGATGATGGCATTTGTTAAGCGCTTACTATGTGCAAAACTCTGTTCTAAGCACTGAGGGGGATACGAGGTGATCAGGTTGTCCCACGTAGGGCTCCCAGTCTTCCTCCCCATTTTACAGCCGAGGTCACTGAGGCATAGAGAAGTGAAGTGACTTGCCCACAGTCACACAGCTGACAGCCGGCGGAGCCGGGATTCGAATCCACGACCTCTGACTCCCGGGCCCGGGATCTTGCCACTATGTCCCGCTGCTTCTCCACTTGTCTGCTGTGTGGCCTCGGGTGAGTCACTTCACTTCTCGGGGGCCTCAGTTCCCTCATCTGGAAAATGGGGATGGAGACCGACCGTGAGCCCCATGGGGGACGGGGATCGGGTCCAACCCGACTTTGCTTGTCTCCACCCCAACGCTTAGTCCAGTGCCTGACACATAATAATAATGTTGGTATCTGTTAAGCGCTTACTATGTGCCGGGCACCGTTCTAAGCGCCGGGGGAGATCCAGGGTCATCGGGTCGTCCCACGGGAGGCTCCCGGTCTTCATCCCCATTTGACAGATGAGGGAACTGAGGCCCAGAGAAGTGAAGTAATAATAATAATAATAATGTTGGTATTTGTTAAGCGCTTACTACGTGCCGAGCACCGTTCTAAGCGCTGGGGTAGGCACAGGGGAATCGGGTCGTCCCACGGGAGGCTCACGGTCTTCATCCCCATTTGACAGATGAGGGAACTGAGGCCCAGAGAAGTGAAGTGAGTCGCCCACAGTCACACAGCTGCCAAGCGGCCGAGCCGGGAGTCGAACCCGTGACCCCTGACTCCGAAGCCCAGGCTCTTTCCACTGAGCCGCGCTGCTTGCTTAAGAGGCACCAGAATTATTATTACTATTATTTTTAAGCTAACAGTCTACTGGGTGCAATGCACCGTACTGAGCGTTTGGGAGACAGCCCCGCCCTCCCCTAGACTTTCCCATCACTGTAGACAACACCAGCTTCCTCCCTGTCTCTTATCCTCGACTCCTCTCTCTCACTCAACCCACATATTCAATCTGTCACCAGATTCCTGGCGGTTCCACCTTCACAGCATCGCTGAAATCCGCCCCTTCCTCTCCCTCCAAAGGCTTCTACGCGGCTGATAATAATATTGGTGTTTGTTAAGCGCTTACTATGTGCAGAGCACCGTTGTCAGCGCCGGGGGAGATACAGGGTCGTCGGGTCGTCCCACGGGAGGCCCCCGGTCTTCATCCCCATTTGACAGATGAGGGAACTGAGGCCCGGAGAAGTGAAGTGACTCGGCCAAGGTCACCCAGCTGACGAGTGGCAGGGCCGGGATTCGAACCCGTGCCCTCTGACTCCCAACCCCGAGCTCTTTCCACTGAGCCGCGCCGCTCTGTTTCGGTCGCTGTTCTGAGTTCTGGGGTAGATACAAGATGATCACGCTGGACACAGTCCCTGGCCCACACGGGGCTCCCAGTCTCCATCCCCATTTTATAGACGAGGGAACCGAGGCCCGGAGAAGTGAAGTGACTTGGCCAAGGTCACACGGCAGACAAGTGGCGGAGCTGAGATTAGAACCCGGGTCCTTCTGATTCCCAGGCCCGGGCTCTACCCACACCCTCATGCTGTCCTACCTCATTATCAGTCAATTTTATTTATTGAACATTTATCATTATTATTATTATTATTACTGTTAGATTTGTTAAGCACCTACTATGTGCCAAGCACTGTTCTAAGCTCTGGGGTAGATACGAGTTAATCAGGTTGGCCACAGTCCCTGTCCCGCATGGGACTGGCAGTTTAAGTAGGAGGGTGTAAGATTCGTTCATTCAAAGGTATTTATTCAATTGTATTTATTGAGCGCTTACCATGGGCAGAGTACTGTACTAAGCGCTTGACGAGTGCTTGCTGTGTGCAGACCACTGTACTAAGCGCTTGGAAAGTCCGATTTGGAACAGATAGAGACAATCTCTGCCCAACACCGGGCTCACAGTTTAGAATCCCTCATGGGGTGGTCATGGATTCGAATCCCGGCTCTGCCCCTTATCAGCTGTGTGACTGTGGGCAAGCCACTTCACTTCTCTGGGCCTCAGTTCCCTCATCTGGAAAACGGGGATGAAGACTGCGAGCCCCACGTGGGACCACCTGATGACCCTGGATCTCCCCCAGCGCTTAGAACAGTGCTCTGCACAGAGTAAGCGCTTAACAAATACCAACATTATTATTCTTAGAAGCGGGGAGAAGGATAGCAAAAGAAAACAAGTAGAGACAGGCATCGACAGCATCCAAAAAAGATCGAATCACCACTTTAGAAGTGAGGAAACTGAGGCCCGGAGACAGTGAAGTGATCTGTCCACGGCAAGCGATCGGAGGAGCCGGGATTAGAACCCAGGTCCTCCGAAAAGAGATTGAATCACCACTTCAGAGTTGAGGAAACTGAGGCCCGGAGACAGTGAAGTGATCTGTCCACGGCAAGCGATCGGAGGAGCCGGGATTAGAACCCGGGTCCTTCTGACTCCCAGGCCGGGGTCCTACCCAGTAGGCCGCGCTGCTTCCTTGGACGTGTATCCACACGTTGCGTTTTGATCTCCGTAGCCCGCCTCGACTCCTGCATCCGCCTCCTCGCCGCCCTCTCCGCTTCCCGGCTCTCCCCACTCCGGGAGCCGGGATTAGAACCCGGGTCCTCCGACTCCCGGGCCCGGGCTCTAGCCACTAGGCCACGCCGCTTCCCCGTGGGTTTACCGTTCCCTTTCGCTCCGCCGTGCGACCGTCGCCTGGGCGCCGGTTTGACGTGTGGAAACTTCGAGAGAGATAACAGTGGCGAGGAAACGTGGACCGTCCCGTTGTTTTTGTAAATCGAAGCTGCGAGCCTCATTCTTAGGCTCTCGGCTTAGCACTGCACTCTCCGCTCACTGACCTCTCCGCCTCCCGCCTGTCCCCACTCCGGCCCACGCCTCGCTCTGCCGCCCGCGTCGTTTTTCGACCCGAGCGTTCGTCCGTCGGCTTTCAAGGCGTCCGTCGAGTCGCCCCGTCCTCCCTCCCTCCCTCGGCCGCTCTCCTCCTCCTCCTCCTCCACCCTGGGCCGCACGCTCCGCTCCTCTCGCGCCGACCTCCTCCCTGCCCCGCCACCTCGTCTATCTCACTGCCGACCCCCGTCCCGCCTCCGTCCTGGACGCCCTCCCTCCTCAGATCCCACAGACGATGACTCTTCCCGGCCTTCAAAGCCTAATCGAAGGCCCACCTCCTCCCAGAGGCCTTCCCCGACCGCGCCCTCCTCTCCTCTTCTCCCGCTCCCTTCTGCATCTTCTATACACTTCCGTCTGCCCCCTCGGGACACTGGAAATTAATAGTCAGGATGGCACGTGTGCATTTGTGAGGCGCCTACTCCGTGCCACGCACTGTTCTAAGCGCCGGGGTGGATACAAGGTCATCAGGTTGTCCCCCCCCCCCCGGGGCTCACGGTCTTCATCCCCATTTTACAGAAGAGGGAACTGAGGCCCAGAGAAGCGAAACGGCTCGCCCCAGGTCGCGCGGCAGACGGGTGGCGGAGCCGGGATTAGGTGTTCACTTGATTCCACCCCTCTCTCAACCCCACAGCACTTACGAGAAGCAGCACGGCTCGGTGGCAAGAGCCTGGGTTTGGGAGACAGAAGGTCCTGGGTTCTAATCCCGGCTCCGCCACTTGTCAGCTGTGTGACCTCGGCCAAGTCACTTCATGATTTTTACTTCAATTGAGCAGTTGATACCGTTTCTCTCAAAAAAACCCCACGGGTCTCGTTTTAACTAACGGGAATTACTATAAATAACTTACGGCTGTGGACAAAATAATAATAATGATGGTATTTTTTAAGCGTTCACTTTTTTAAGCGCTGGGGTAGATACGGGGTCACCGGGTTGTCCCACGCGGGGCTCCCAGTCTTCATCTCCATTTTCCAGATGAGGCAACTGAGGCCCAGAGAAGCGAAGTGACTCGCCCACAGTCACCCAGCTGACAAGTGGCGGATCCGGAGTCGAACCCATGACCCCTGACTCCCAAGCCCGGGCTCTTTCCACTGAGCCACCTTGCTTCTCTAGCGGAACTCGGGTCCTCTGACAACCGGGTCTGGACTCTAGCCATTAGGCCACGCTGCTTCTCCTAATTACTCTGCGAATGTTCGCTAAATATCAATTAACAGAAGAGTCAGTTGCTCACGTTGCCTCTTCTGTTTGGAAATATTTTCTGTTTGTCTTCCCCCCCCTCAGCATATAATAATAATAATAATAATAATGTTGGTAATCTGTTAAGCGCTTACTACGTGCAGAGCACCGTTCTAAGCGCTGGGGGAGATACGGGGTCATCGGGTCGTCCCACGTGAGGCTCGCGGTTAATCCCCATTTTCCAGATGAGGTCACCGAGGCCCGGAGAAGTGAAGTGACCTGCCCACAGTCCCACAGCTGCCGAGTGGCAGAGCCGGGATTCGAACCCGTGACCCTGACTCCCAAGCCCGGGCCCTTTCCACTGAGCCACGCTCCCTGTTTCCTGATCCTTTCCTTCCTTGATGGTCTGGAAGTAAGGAATTGGCCGGATTCGATTCCCACTCAGGGGAGGCTTCTTTCCAGTGTTCAGTACAGTCCCTTGCACCTAACTAAGCGCATAACAAATACACTGTTATTATGATTATTCTTCGTCCTCTACTTTCCCAGTAATAATGACGGCGCGCCGACTAGGTGCCGGGCACCGGTCTAAGCGCCGAGCGCCCAGCGCGCCGCTATCGCATCCGGTAATAATGATCGGAATAGAAATGTCGGTATCTGTGAGGCGCTTACTATGTGCCGAGCGCCGTTCTCCAAAGAGTGACAGTCGCAAGAGTGGGGAGGCAGACATCGGGACAAATCAATTTAATGATGTCAGAGGTGGACGGTGTGGGGCCGCGAGGGGGGAAGGGCAAAGGGAGCGAGTCGGGACGACGCAGAAGGGAGCGGGAGATGAGGAAAAGTAGGGATTAGTCTGGGAAGGCCTCTTGGAGGAGGTGGGCCTTCAGCAGGGCTTAATTGTCCGCCGGATTCGAGAAGCAGCGCAGTGGAAAGAGCCCCGGTTTGGGAGTCAGAGGTCGTGGGTTCTAATCCCGGCTCCGCCACTCGCCCGCTGTGCGACCGTGGGCAGGTCGCTTCACTTCTCTGGCCCTCGGTGACCTCATCTGGATAAGGGGGATGGAGATCGTGAGCCCCACGGGGGACAACCTGATGACCCCGTATCTCCCCCAGCGCTCAGAACAGCGCTTAGCACAGAGCGAGCGCTTTACAAATGATATAATAATAATGTTGGTATTTGTTAAGCGCTTACTACGCGCAGAGCACTGTTCTAAGCGCTGGGGGGGAGATGCCGGGTCAACAGGTCGTCCCACGTGAGGCTCACAGTTAATCCCCACTTTCCAGATGAGGTCACTGAGGCCCGGGGAAGCGAAGCGACTCGCCCACGGTCACGCAGCTGACGAGTGGCGGAGCCGGGAGTCGAACCGGTGACCTCTGACTCCCAAGCCCGCGCTCTTTGCCACTGAGCCGCGCTGCTTCCCAATACCATCGTCATCATCATCACTTGAGGACGGGACGGGTTCCAGGCCAGGGGTCGACGTCGCGGGCGGCGAACGTGTCTGCTTACTGCGGTATCGTCCTCTCCAAAGCGCTCAGTACAGTGCTCCGCGCACAGGAAGAGCTCAGTAAAGGTGAGTGAATGAAGGAAGCAGGTTCTGAGGGGGCGATCAGACTCACCCGGGCCTCCAACGGCATTTCCAGTCCGGACTTCTCGTTGCCGTCTTCCCCGGGGCTCCCCGAAGGTCCGAGACATCGGCTGGGCCTGGGGAAGGGTTGGGGTCCGGGCCCCGAGGACCCCCCGAAGGAAACATCTCTCGATCCGCTCTCCGTCCGCAGGCCGGCTTTCCTATCCACTCTGCCGGGAGAAAGCGGTTCCCCTGATTAATGACACGGTTATTCTTCCATCCCTTTAATAAGGATAATGGTAATGATGGTATTTATAATAATAATAATAATAATAATGGTGGTATTTGTTAAGCGCTTCCTATGTGCCGAGCACTGTTCTAAGCGCTGGGGTAGACACGGGGGAATCAGGTCGCCCCACGTGGGGCGCACCGTCTTAATCCCCATTTTACAGATGAGGTCACTGAGGCACCGAGAAGGGAAGTGACTCGCCCACGGTCCCACAGCTGACGGAGTGGCGGAGCCGGGATTCGAACCCACGGCCTCTGACTCCCCAGCCCGGGCTCTTTCCACGGAGCCACGTTATTCATTAAGCGCTTACTAGGTGCCGAGCACTGCTCTAAAGGCTGGGGTGGAGACAAGGTCATCAGGTCCCCCGTGGGGCTCCCAGTCTTCATCCATCCCAGTCATCCCAGTCTTGCTCCCAGAGAAGCAGCGGGGCTCAGTGGCAAGAGCCCGGGCTTGGGAGTCAGAGGTCCTGGGTTCGAATCCCGGCTCCGCCACTTGTCAGCTGGGTGACTGTGGGCGAGTCACTTCACTTCCCCGGGCCTCAGTTCCCTCATCTGGAAAATGGGGATGAAGACGGTGCGCCTCACGTGGGACGACCTGATGACCCTGTATCTCCCCCAGCGCTGCCCACAGTGCTCTGCACATAGTAAGCGCTTAACGGATACCAACATTATTATTATTATTATTATTCATCCCCATTTTCCAGATGAGGTCACCGAGGCCCAGAGAAGTGAAGCGGCTTGCCCAAGGTCACACAGCCGACAAGCGGCGGGGCCGGGAGTCGAACCCACGACCTCTGACTCCCAAGCCCGGCCTCTTGCCACTGAGCCCCGCTGCTTCTCTCCTTTTCATTCATTCAATCATATCTCTAGAGCGCTTGCGGGTGCGCAGAGCGCTGTGCTAAGCGCTCAGGGGAGGACTATAGAACAATAGAACCGGCACCTTCCCGCCCACAGTTCATTCATTCATTCAGTCATATTTATTAAGCGCTTACTGTGTGCAGAGCGCTGTACTAAGCGCTCGGGAGAGGACTATAGAACAATAGAACAGGCACATTCCTGCCCACGGTTCATCAGTCGTATTTATTAAGCGCTTAGTGTGCGCAGAGCACTGTACTGAGCGGTTGGGAAAGTATAATGGTGCTATCTGTTAAGCGCCTACTATGTGCCACACACTGTTCTAAGTGCTGCTGGAGGGGGATACAGGGTGATGAGGTGGTCCCCCGTGGGGCTCCCAGTCTCCATCCCCCTTTGACAGAGGAGGTCACTGAGGCACAGAGAAGTGAAGTGACTCGCCCAAAGTCACCCAGCCGACAAGCGGCGGAAGCGGGATCAGAACCCACCACCTCGGACTCTCAAGCCCCGGGTGGTTGCCACTGATAATAGTGTCGGTACTTGTTGAGCGCTTTACTACGTGCCGAGCACCGTTCTAAGCGCCGGGGGAGACGCAGGGGAATCGGGTCGTCCCCCGTGGGGCTCCCGGTCTTCATCCCCATTTTACAGATGAGGGAACTGAGGCACCGAGAAGCGAAGTGACTCGCCCACAGTCCCACAGCTGCTAAGTGCGGCATTCGAACCCATGACCTCTGACTCCAAAGCCCGTGCTCTTTCCACTGAGCCACGCTGCACTGAGCCGCGCTGCTTCTCCTCTCTCAGGCTTTTACATGATAAATATTTCTAACGGGCTTTGATCAAATCTGCCCCTGGCAGTTATGGTTATGTGACAATTTGCATCATCCTCCACCCATTTATTTTTATATTCCCCCAGCCCCACAGCTCTGCCTGCAATTCCACTCATTCGATCGTATTTACTGAACGTATTTATCGAGAAGCACCGCAGTTCAGTGGAAAGAGCCCGGGCTTGGGAGTCAGAGGTCGTGGGTTCGAATCCCGGCTCTGCCACTTGTCAGCTGTGGGACGGTGGGCGAGTCATTTCACTTCTCGGTGCCTCAGTGACCTCATCTGGAAAACGGGGAGTAAGACTGTGAGCCTCACGTGGGACGACCCGATGACCCTGTTTCCCCCCCCCCCCCAGCGCTCGGGACAGTGCTCTGCACGTAGTAAGTGCTTAACAAATACCAACATTATTATTAAAGAGCCCAGGCCCGGGAGTCAGAGGTCATGGGTTCGAATGCCCGGCTCTGCCACTTGTCAGCTCTGGGACTGTGGGCGAGTCACTTCACTTTTCCGGGCCTCAGTTACCTCGTCTGTAAAATGGGGATGAAGACTGTGAGCCTCACGTGGGACCACCTGATGACCCTGTATCCACCCCAGCGCTTAGAACAGTGCTCTGCACATAGTAAGCGCTTACCAAATACCAACATCATCATTATTATTATTGGAATGGTGCTTGGCACATAGAAAGTGCTGAACAAATGCCAACATTATCATTATTATTAGAACAGTGCTTGTCACATAGAAAGTGCTTAACAAATAATACCATTATTATTCTTAACCTTGATCTACCCCAGCCTGGCCCCAAGTAAGCACTCTAACAAATACCATATTTTTATTTTTCCACCGGGCCAAGATGCTTATCTCTGGAGAGGGACCAAGTCTCCATTTACTGGTGACTTTCACACGAGCGCGGTGTCCCCCAGATTACAAAAAAGGCCAGCAAAAAACCCACGCCATTTTCTTCTATTTCACGCCACATGATTCCATTCATGCTTTCCCCGTATAGGTTGCGTTTCCATCGACTAGGATAAAGCTTACCATTCTTTAATTTCAAAGACCATTGGTTTGTCCAACAGAAGAGCGTGGGCTCCGAATCTCCGCCTTATCGTTCACCGGCTCCTTCCCGCCATCCCAACCCCGCCCCGGGGTGGAAAATCGAGGATCGGGCTTTGGAAAACCGCCCCGTGTAGCCAGGAGACCCAATTTGGTTTGCAGTCGGAGCCCAGGAAGCGCTCGGCCCAGTGCTCTTTAGACCCCGGGCCTGGGAGTCAGAGGTCACGGGTTCTGATCCCGCCTCGGCCACGTCCGGACCTCCCCCTCTAGACGGTCACCTCATCGTGTCACAAAGGGCAGGGACCGTCTCTGTTACCCATTTGTCCATTCCAAGTGCTTAGTACAGTGCCCTGCACAGAGTAAGCGCTCAATAAATACTGTAGAATGAATGAAATTGCTGTATTCTACTTTCCCAACCGTTTAGTACAGTGCTCTGCACGCACTAGAGAAGCAGCGTGGCTCAGTGGCAAGAGCCCGGGCTTGGGAGGCAGAGGTCATGGGTTCTAATCCCAGCTCCGCCACTTGTCCGCTGTGGGACTGTGGGCAAGTCACTTCACTTCTCTGGGCCTCAGTTCCCTCAACTGGAAAATGGGGATTAATAATAATAATGCCGGTATTCGTCGAGCGCTTACTATGTGCCGAGCACCGTTCTAAGCGCCGGGGTAGACACGGGGGAATCGGGTCGTCCCACGTGGGGCTCACGGTCTTAATCCCCATTTGACAGATGAGGTCACTGAGGCACCGAGAAGTGAAGTGACTCGCCCACAGTCACACAGCCAAGTGGCGGAGCCGGGAGTCGAACCCATGACCTCCGATTCCGAAGCCCGGGCTCTTTCCACTGAGCCACGATTAAGACTGTGAGCCCCACCTGGGACAACCCGATGACCCTGTATCTACCTCAGGGCTTAGAACAGTGCTGTGCACATAGTGAGCGCTTAACAAATACCAACATTATCATCATTATTATTATTATGAATGAGGGTGTTACCTGTTGAGAAGTTCCTTGAGGAAGGCGTCTTTGGTCGTAGAAGGGGGTCTGGCTGGCAGGCCCGTCCCGGGCCCGGGAGGGGCGGGAGCCGTTACTAGCCATTTTGTGGCCCCCAAGTCCCCTCCCCCGTGGTCCCGGACCTCCTCGTCCCGTCCGGCCTCGTCCTCCCGCTCCGGGCCCTTCCCGGCTCCGCTCCGCTCCGGTTTCGGCCTCCGGCCGGGAAGGCCCGCCTCGTCCTCCTCGCGTCGGGCGGGCCGGGGCCCGCGGCCTCCGAGGCCCGGCAGCCTGCTCCTCCGGAAGCCGAACCAGCCGGCGATGGACGGGGCGGCCCTGGGCCCGGCCCGGCCCGGCGGCGGGGGGTCCGGGTTCTCCCTGATGCCCCGCATGACCCGCTCTTCCATCGACGGGGCAGGGCCCGCTCCTGGGGGCGGTGGACCCTCCGGGCCCCGGTGCGGCGGGGGCGGGTCCGGTTGACGGGGGCGTCCCCCGGCTTCTCCCCGACCTGCCGGGGGAGAGCGGGGGGCCTCGGGGCCGGACCCTGGGCGAGGCCCAGGCTCCCGGGAAGGCCGCCCACGTGGGCTGTTGGGCCTTCCCGGGACGGCCCAGTCGGGGGGCGACGGGTCCCGGCCTTCCGTGGGGAGTTTGGGGGTCCCGGGGTCACGGCCGGGCCCGGGGAGGGTGTCCCAGCGGTCGGCGGCGCTGGTGATGATCTGGGTGCGGGATCGGCCGGGGCCCGCGGGGTCCGTCCGGTCGTCCGGGCGGGCGGCGCGGCCTTGGCCGCGGGCCTTGGCCGCGTGGGTGCCCAGGGCGGGCCTCGGGGGCCTCTGCGCCCACCCGGTCCCACGGGAGCGAAGGGGAGGCTCCGGGTCCGGGCTCACGGGTCCGGGCGGGGGGCCGCGGGCGGGACGGGCGGCCCCCTCACGGTGCGGGGTCCGGCCGGCGGAGGCTTCGGTGCGGGCCACGGCGTTGACCGTGTCCTTCTCCCTCTTGTCGGGCCCGGGCCGGAGTGGCGGGGGGCATTTCCCCTGGCCCTGTCGCCCCGGGGCCCGGCGCGGGGAGACCTGAGGGCCGGGCCCGTGATCCCAGGGGCTGCCCGGTGAAGGGGGCACCGGCCGACTGGAACGCAGGGGGCCGGGCCCGGCCTTTGCGTCCGGGCCTCGGGCGGACGAAACTCCCGGGGAGTCTGGGGGTCCCGGGTCAGGGGGCCGGACATCACGGCCGGGGGGCACCCTCGGTGTGGGAGCTTCCTGGGGAGGTGGGAGGACTCGCCCGGGGCAGCTCGGGGGCGGAGGGTGAAGACCTCCGGGCTCCGTAGCCGTCTTGCCCCCCGGGCCCGGGGGAAGCACGTCGGCCACTGGGGCTGTCGGGAAGGCCCGGGCGAGGGTTTCTCCGGCCGGGTCCACGGGCGGGTCCGACCGCGTAGGCCGCGGGGCCGCTTGGGGCGACGGGGACCGGGCCTTAGCGAGCCCCCCGGGCCTGGTCTCTCCCGTCAGGCTCGGTCGGAGGGACGGCCCGGGGACTTGGATCTTGGAGATCTGAGCCCTGGCGGTCCGGCTGGGGGGCTCTAACCCGGGACGAGGGGGTTTTGGACCCTCGGGGGGGGCCTCCGGTCCCGGCCCCGGTGTCCCCCACCGCCCCGAGATCCCAGCGTCTGGAGACGAGCCCGAGGACGCCCCCGTAGTCGGCTCCTCGGCTTCCTGCCCCTGTGGGGACGGGCTCCTCCGGGCCCGGATGGTGGTCGTGCTTCCCTTCCGGCCCCCGTCTTCCGGTCCCGAGGTCGGTGCGGAGGTCCGGGGGTCTTGAGGGGAGGCGGTGGGGTCTCCCTGACCTCTGACCTGGGCCTCGTCTCCGGGGGGCCCCGAGCCTCCGCCGGGCCCGGCCCTCGGCCCAGCGCCTCCCCGAGTGAGGAGGGGGATGCCGGCAGCGCGTGGCCACGGTGGTGCCGGGGGGGCTTCGGCCGCCCTTCCGGAGACGACGCCCCCCGCCGCCTTCGTGTTTGCGCCCGGTTGGAGGCCCCCGCCGCCCTCGGCGTCGCCCGGCGTCGTGCGGCGTCGCCCGCCACGTGCCCGCCGCGTGCTCTCCCGCCGCCCCGGGAAGCTGAACGTTTCCGGCCCGGTGCCCTCGGCCGGCCAGAAGGGCGCGGCGGGGACGCCCGGCCTCTCCGGCCTCTCCATCCTCTCCGGCCTTTCAGGGGCACCGTCCCTCCCCTCGGGTGCCCCACCGAGGACGCCGGGGAGCCGTACGGGCCACTCCGAGGGGTCGAGGCCGTGGGGGTCCCAGGGGAAGGCGGTGGCCCGGCGGTGGCCGGGCGCCCCAGGCCCCGGCGAGTAGATGCCCTCATTGGAGACCCCGCCATCCGGCGGGGGGCCGGGCGGACGGGGCAGCGGAAGGGGCCGAGGTCTCTGCAGTCTCCGCAGCCCCTCCAGGATGCGCTTTTCCCGGGTCGTGAATCCGGGACTGGTCGCCTCGTCCTGGCGGGGAGGGAAAGGGAAGGGAAAGTCAAACGGTGGGGAGAGGGGGGTTGTCCGGGGAAATAAGATGGACTGTAAGTTCATCGTGGGCGGGGAAAGTGCCTGTTTATTGTTCTTTTGGACCCTCCCAAGCATTCAGTACAGTGCTCCGCACACAGGAAGCGCTTAAATAAAAACGATTGAATGAATGAATGAACGAATAAAAAGAGTCCGTCTCCCCCCTTTCTAGACCGCCAGCGTGTTACGGGCAGGGGATGTCACTGTTTATTGCTTTCTTGTGCTTTCCTGAGCGCTTAGTACAGTGCTCTGCCCATCGTAACCGCTTAATAAATACGATCGAATGAACGAATCCAATTCACTTAACTTCTCTGTGCCTCAGTTCCCTCATCTGTAAAATGGGGATTAAGATTGTGAGCCCCACGTGGGACAACCTGATTCCCCTATGTCTACCCCAGCGCTTAGAACAGTGCTCGGCACATAGTAAGCGCTTAACAAATACCAACGTTATTATTATTATTATTACCCTGCCTTAACTATTTTAGCAGCCTCCTCGCTGACCTCCCCGCCTCCTGTTTCTCCTCATCCAGTCATTCATTCATTCATTCAGTCGATGGTATTTATTGAGCGCTTACTGCGTGCGAAGCACTGTCCTGAGCATTCAGGAGAGCACGACACAAAAACGAACAGAGGCATTCTCTGCCCCAGTTCGTGCTTCGCTCTGCTCCCCCGATCATTTTTCTACAAAAACGTTCAGTCCACGGCTCCCCACCGCTCAAGACTCTCCAGGGGTTGCCCATCCACCTCGGCATCCAACGGAAACCCATCACCGTCGGCTTTAAAGGCGTCCGGGGGGTCGCCCCCTCTTCCCTCCCCTGGACGCTCTCCTCCTCCGCCCGGCCCGCAAGCTCCGCTCCTCTCACGCCAACCTTCTCCCTGCCCCTCCACCTCGTCTATCTCGCCACTGACCCCTCGTCCACCTTCGCCCTCTGGCCTGGAATGTCCTCCCCCTTAATATAGACAGATGGAGACTCTCCTCACTCCCAAAGCCTTATTAAAACCACATAATAATAATAATATTAATTGCGGTACCTGGCCTGGAACGCCCTCCCTCCTCACATCCGCCAAACTAGCTCTCTTCCCCCCTTTCCAAGCCCTCCTGAGAGCTCACCTCCTCCGGGAGGCCTTCCCACACTGAGTCCCCCCCTTTTCCTCCGCTCCTCCTCCCCTCCCCATCGTCCCGACTCCCTCCCTCTGCTCTACCCCCTTCCCCGCCCCATTACCAGTTGTCTATATATGTACATCTTCATTATTCTACTTATTTCATTAATGATGATGTTGGTATTCGTTAAGCGCTTACTATGTGCAGATCACTGTTCTAAGCGCTGGGGGAGATACAGGGTCAACGGGTAATCAGGTTGTCCCCCGTGAGGCTCACAGTTAATCCCCATTTTCCAGATGAGGGAACTGAGGCCCAGAGAAGTGAAGCGACTCGCCCACGGTCTCACAGCTGACGAGTGGCAGAGCCGGGAGTCGAACCCAGGACCCCTGACTCCGAAACCCAGGCTCTTTCCACTGAGCCACGCTGCTTCCCTATTAATGATGTGGATAGATCTACAATTCTATTTATTGCTATTGATGCCCGTCTACTTGTTTTGTTTTGTTGCCTGCCTCCCCCCTTCTAGACCGCGAGCCCGTTATTGGGTCGGGATGATCTCTATCTGTTGCCGATTCGTACTCTCCAAGCGCTCAGTACAGTCCTCTGCCCACAGTAAGCGCTCAATACATACGCTTGAAGGAATGAGGGAGAATACTTTGCGCCGGGCCCTGTCCTAAGCGCTGTGGAGACGAGCAGATCGGGTTGGACACAGTCCCCGTCCCACATGGGGCTCACCGCCCCTTCCCTCTACCTTGCATTCGTTTAAAACGTCTCCCCAGCTGGATCGACAGCTCTTCGAGGGCAGGGAATCGGGTCTACTCCATTTTCCTCTCCCCGGGTCTCAGGACAGTAGGAGACGGGCGCTTCGGGAAAATACAAACGACCGAACGTCTGATTGATCCAAAGCACCTTCGCCAACACAACTTTCGGAGACGTGAGCGCAATCGGGTATGGGGAAATATCATCGATCCGAGGTCGGGCTCTGTCTTTTCAGACTGACCGACCAATTGTGAAAGCAAACATCTCCTAGGGTAACGGGACCCATCAATTTGCAGGTGTAATTTTCTCACCCACTCCGGTTTGGCAGCCCAGATTCCTCATCTGTACGCACGCCCGCACACACACACACACACACACACACACACACACACACACACATATACACGCACGCCCAGGATTAACAGGAAATTTATATTCATAGGATCACAGACTTTAGCTGAGATGGTGTCAGAATTTCTATTATAATCCAGGGTTTTTATCTCAGCTATGAACATTTTCTCACATCTAAGATGTTCCATAAAAAAAAAAAAATCTCTCGCTGTGAATGAATACATATGTTTGCTCATTTTTTTTTAAATCCGAATCATATAAATTCTTTCCAAATCATCCCAAGACTAGACAATAATCCTCGGGGGGGGGGGGGGGAGACTCATTCTCCCTAACTCTCTTTCTTTCTCTCTTTCTCTCCTTCTCTGTCTCTCTTTTCACTCTTTCTCTTCCTCTCTGTTTCTCTTTCTCTCATTCTCTCTTCCCCTCTTTGTCTTTCTTTCCACACTCACTTTCTCGGTCTCTCTCTCGCCCTCTTCTCTTTTTTTTCTCTCTCTTCCTCTCTTCACTCGCTTTCTCACTCTCTTTCTCTCCTTCTCTCTCTCTCACTCTCTCTTCCTCTCTTGGTTTAGACTGTGAGCCTGTCATTAGGCAGGGATGGTCTCTATCTGTTGCCAAATTGTACATTCCAAGCGCTTAGTACAGTGCTCTGCACATAGTAAGCGCTCAATAAATACTATTGAATGATCTTTGTCTTTCTTTCCACTCTCTCTTTCTGGGTCTCTTTCTCTCACTCTCTTCTCTCTCTTCTTTCTCTCTACTCCTCTCTCTCTCTGTGTCTCTCTTTTCACTCTCTTTCTCAGTCTCTCTTCCTCGATTTGTCTCTCTTTCTCTCTCATTCTCTCTTCCTCTCTGTCTTTCTCTCCACTCTCTCTTTCTGGGTCTCCTTCTCTCTCTCACCCTCTTCTCTCTTTTTTCTTTCTTCCCCCTCTGCCTCTCTTTTCACTCTCCTCACTCTCTCTTTCTCTCTGTGTCTCCCTCTCTCTTCCTTTCTCTTTCTTTCTCTCTTTTTCACTCTCTCTTTCTGGGTCTCTTTCTCCCTCTCACCCTCTTCTCTCTTTTTTCTTTCTTCCCCTCTCTGTCTCTCCACTGTCTTTCCTTCTCACTCTCTCTCTCTCTCACTCTTTGTCTCTCTCTCTCTTCCTTTCTCTTTCTTTCTCTCCTTCCACTCTCTGGGTCTCTTTCACCCTCTTCTCTCTTTTTTCTCTCTTCCCCTCTCTCTCTCTGTCTCTCTTTTCACTCTCCAACTCTCTCTCTCTTTGTCTCTCTCTTCCTTTTTCTTTCTCTCCTTCCACTCTCTTTCTGGGTCTCTTTCTCTCACCTTCTCTCTTTTGTCTTTCTTCCCCTCTCTTTCTGTCTCTCTTTTCACTCTTTCTCTCACTCTCTCTTCCTCTCTCTGTCTTTCTCTCTTTCCACTCTCTCTCTCACTCTCTTTCTCTCTCTCACCCTCTTCTCTCTTTTTTCTCTCTTCTCCCTTTTTTCTCTCTTCTCCCTTTTTTCACTCTGTTTCTTTCTTTCTCTCACTCTATTCCTCTCTGTCTTTCCCTCTTTCCACTCTCTCTTTCTTGGTCTTTCTTTTTCTCTCTTTTCCCTCTCTTTCTCTCTGTCACTCTCTCTTCCTCTTTCTTTGTCTTTCTTTCCACTCTCTTTCTCTCTCACCCTCTTTCTCTCCCCCCCCCCCCCGTCTCTCTATTTCTCACTCTCAGTCTCTCCCCATCTCTCGTTTCACACTTTTCTCTTTCTCTCACGCTCTGTCTCACTCTTTCCACTCTCTCTCTCCTTCTCTGCCTTTGTTTCTCTTTTTCTCTCTCACTCTGTCTCTCCACCTGTCACTCTCTTTTCCTCTGTTTCCTCTCTCTTTTCCCCTCTCTCTCTCAGGTGGGGGCTGGAAGTGTGTACGTCGCCCCAAACCAGTCCTAGAAATCCAATGGGGGTCTGAGGGGGAATCCAGACTCCCCTAGAGTGACACCAGGGATTCTTTCAGTAAAGTCACGACGGGCCTCAGCTCTTTTTTGCCGTCCTCTCCCAACCGCTTAGTAAATACAGTAAGCGCTCAGTAAATACTAATGATTAATCTGTCATTCCTTCGTCTTCCTCTCTCTCTGCCTCTCTCCCTCTCTCCCTCTCTTTCTCTCCTTTCTGTTTGTGTCTCTGACTCTCCCCACCTGTCTCTCTGACTCTCAGCCTCTCTCCGTATCTCTGTGTGTCTTCCGCACACCACACACATACACAAAACACACATAAACACACACACCTTTAGTGGTTCTTCCAACCCAGCAGACATGTTTAGACTGTGAGCCCGTCGTTGGGCAGGGATCGTCTCTATCTGTTGCCGAATTGTACATCACAAGCGCTTAGTACAGAGCTCTGCACATAGTAAGCGTTCAATAAATATGATTGAATGAATGACTCTCTTCTGTGACTTCCATGTATCACCTCTCTTTATTCGCTCTCCTGTCGGGTTTTTCCTCCCTCTCTGTTCCCGTTCTTTTACCTATTGTGATTTGGGCAATTTGTATCTCCCTCAATCCCCTGTTAGATTGTAAGGCCCCTTGAGGATAGGGATGCTAGTTATTGGTTCTAAATTATGATAATAATAATAATAGTACTTGCTAAGCACTTTCCATGTGCTAGGCATTATCCTAAACGCTGGAGTGGATCCAGGCAAATCGAATTGTCCCTGACCCATGGGGGGGCTCAGTCTTAATCCCCATTTTACAGATGAGGTATTTGAGGCACAGAGAATTCATTCAATAGTATTTATTGAGCGCTTACTATGTGCAGAGCACTGTACTAAGCGCTTGGGATGAACAAGTCAGCAACAGATAGAGACAGTCCCTGCCGTTTGACGGGCTTACGGTCTAATCGGGGGAGACGGACAGACGAGAACAGTGGCGATAAATAGAGTCAAGAAGCCAAGTGACCTGCCCAAGGCCACACTGCAAGCCCGGGGTGGACAGGGATTGTCTCTCTTTATTGTTGAATTGTACTTTCCAAGCGCTTAGGGCAGCGCTCTGCACACAGTAAGCGCTCAAAATATACGATGGGATGAATGATTGAATGGAGTGGTGGAGCTGGGATTAGAATCCCAGACTGAGCCCCCCTTTTCCTCCGCTCCCCCTCCCCGTCGCCCCGACTCCCTCCCTCTGCTCTATCCCCCTCCCCGCCCCACACCACTTGTCTATATTTATATATATCATTTATTCTATTTATTTTTATTAATGCCTGTTTACTTGTTTTGATGTGTCTATATCTCTAATTCTATTTATTTCTATTGATGCAGTTGATGCCTGTTTATTTGTTTCAATGTCCATCTCTCCCCCTCTAGACTGTGAGCCCACTGTGGGCAGGGATTGTCTCTCTTTGTTGCCCAATTGTACTTTCCAAGCGCTTAGTATAGTGCTCTGCACACTGTAAGCGCTCAACAAATAGGATTGAATGAATCTACGTCCATCTGACTCCCAGGCCTGTGCTCTATCTACTTCGCTACGCTGCTTCTCTATAATAATAAAAATCATAATAATTGTGGTGTTTGCTAATCGCTTAGTTTGTGCTAAGGACTGTACTAAGCGCTGTAGTAGATAGAGTGCAATTAGGCCAGTCACAGTCCCTGTCCCCACCTACGTCTCACTCTCTGGGAGGGAGGGCTGTGGTTATTGCTTATGGCATTTGTTGAGCGCTTACTATGTGCCAGACACTACTAGATACGACCTAAACAGGCTGGACACAGTCCCTGTCCCACACAGGGCTCACAGTCTCCACCCCCGTTTTACAGATGAGGGAACTGAGGTGCAGAGAAGTCAAGTGACTTGTCCAAGGTCATGCAGCAGACACGCGGTGGGGCCGGGATTAGAACTCGGGTCTTTCTGACTCCCAGGCCCAGGCTTTAGCCACTAGGCCATGCTGCTTCTTTGGAAACTCCTTCTGTCTCCTGACTGGTGGTGGGAGGGGCTGTTTTACTTCAGAACCAACTAGAGGAGTTGGAATAATAATAATAATAATAATGATAATAATAATAATATATGGGAAGTGTTTACTATGTGCTGAGCCCCGGAGGCCACAGAAGCAAATCAGGTTGGACACAGTCCCTGTCCCACGTGGGGCTCACATTCTTAATCCCCATTTTAAGGATGAGGAAACTGACGCCCAGAGAAGTGAAGTGACTCACCCGAGGTCACCCGGCAGACAGTGGCAGGGCCGGGATTTGAACCCAGGTCCTTCTGACTCCCAGGCCCGGGCTCTATCCATTAGGCCACGCTGCTTCTCCTGAAAGCAGGGGCTGGGAGGGGCAATTTTACTTTAACTGGAGGAGGTGGAACTGAGAGCTCCTTCTACTGTGGGGCTGGGGGAAGGTGACGGCGGGGAGGAAGCCCTTTCTTCTCCATAGAAATAAAACAATTGTGGCATGTGTTAAGCGCTTACTATGTGCAAAACACTGTTCTATGCGCTGGGGGACACAAGGTGATCAGGTTGTCCCAAGTGGGGCTCACGGTTTTAATCCCCATTTGACAGATGAGGTCACTGAGGCCCAGAGAAGTGAAGTGACTTGCCCAAGGTCGCACGGCTGACTAGCGGCAGAGCCGGGATTAGAACCCGTGACCTCTGACTCCCAAGCCCGCGCTCTTTCCACGGAGCCACGCTGCTTCTCTATTCTGTACAAATAGCTAGCTGGTTAATCCAGTCACTTCTCCGCTCCTACCTGGATGACGGCATCAGCCTCTTCGCTGACCTCCCCGCCTCCTGTCTCTCCCCACTCCAGTAATAATAATAATAATGTTGGTATTTATTAAGCGCTTACTATGTGCAGAGCACTGTTCTAAGCGCTAGGGGAGATCATCGGGTTGTGATCGGGTCGTTCCACGTGAGGCTCACGGTTTACCCCCATTTTCCAGATGAGGGAACGGAGGCCCAGAGAAGCGAAGTGACTCGCCCACAGTCCCACGGCTGCCAAGTGGCAGAGCCGGGAGTCGAACCCGTGACCTCTGACTCCCAAGCCCGGGCTCTTTCCACTGAGCCACGCTGCTTCCAGTCCACACTTCACTCTGCTGCCCGCATCATCTGTCTACAGAAACGTTCAGTCCATGTCTCCGCTGTCCTGGAGACCCTTCGGGGGTCACCCGTCCACCTCCGCATCAAACAGAAACCCGTCACCGTCGGCTTTAAAGCCGGCCATGGGGTCGCCCCCTCCTACCTCACCCGGCCGCTCTCCTCCTCGCCCGCACGCTCCGCTCCTCTCGTGCCAACCTCCTCCCTGCCCCTCCGTCTCATCTACCACCCCGACAACCCCTCGCCCGCATGCTGGCTCTGGCCCGGACCGTCCTCCCTCCTCAAATCCCACAGAAAATGACTCTCCCTCCGCTTCCAAACCTTCCTGCGGGCCCACCTCCACCCGGAGGCCTTCCCCGACCGCGCCCTCCTCTCCTCTCCCCCCGCTCCCTCCTGCGTCGCCCCGACTCGCTCCCTTTCTTCCTCCCCGCTCCCGGACCCGCGCCGCTTACGTCCATTGCCGTCATTCTTTTTATTTCTATTAATGTCCGTCTCCCCCTCTAGACCGTAAGCTCGTTGTGGGCGGGGGATGTGTCTGTTTTCTGTTGTAATGGACTCTCCCAAGTGCTCAGCCCAGTGCCTGGCACACAGTAAGTGCTCAATAAATGAGATTAGCTGACCGACTGAGCTCTTAATGAGCGGGGAATGTGTCCGTTATAGTGGTACTTTGTCCTCTCCCAAGCGTTGAGTACAGTCCGATTAGACCGTAAGCCCGTCAAACGGCAGGGACCGTCTCTATCTGTTGCCGACTTGGTCATCCCAAGCGCTTAGTACAGTGCTCTGCACATAGTAAGCGCTCAATAAATACTATTGAATGAATGAATGCTCTGCACACGGTAAGCAGTGTGGCCCAGTGGTAAAGCATGGCCCTGGGAGTCAGGAGGTCGTGGGTTTTAATCCGGGCACCGCCATTTGTCTACTGTGTGGCCGTGGACAAGCCATTTTACTTCCCTGGGTCTCAGGTACCTCTTCTGTAAAATAGGGATACAGATTGTGAGTCTCCCCGGGACAGGGACTGTGTCCAACCGAGTCCAAATGTCTCCAACTGTGTCTTTCTACAGAAAGGCTCTGGGCCTGTCACCCCACTCCTCGAAAATCTCCAGGGGTTGCCTAGCAATCTCCGTATCAAAAACTCCTCACTCTTGGCTTCCAAGCCCCCCATCCCCCTGGCTCCCTCCTGCCTCCCCTCCCTCCCGTCCTCCTCCGTCCCGGGCCGCTCGCCTCCTCCCCGGGCCTCCGGCTCGCCCGGCCCGCCCGAGACCCCCGGCCCGCGTCCCGCCTCCGGCCCGGGACGCCCTCCCTCCTCACATCCCACCGACGATGACTCCTTCCCCCTTCTAAGCCCTCCTGGGATCTCACCTCCTCCAGGAGGCCTTCCCAGACTAAGCCCCCCTTTTCCGCAGCTCCCTCTCCCCTCCCCATGGCCTCCACTCCCTCCCTTTGCTCTACCCCCTCTCCCTGCCCCACAGCACTTGTGTTTCTATAGTTCTATCTATTTATATTAATGCCTATTTGCTTGTTTCTATGTATATATATACACAGATATATATATATATATATAAAGTGTAATTCTATTTCTTTTTATTGATGCCTATTTCCTTGTTTTGATGTCTGCCTCCCCCCTTCCAGACTGTGAGCCCAGTGTGGGCGGGGATTGTCTCTCTTTATTCCTGTATTGCATTTTCCCAAGCGCTTAGTACAGTGCTCTGCACACAGTAAGCGCTCAATAAATACGACTGAATGAATGAATGAAGCAGATAGTCTATCCGTACCTGGCACAGAGTAAGCACTTAACAAATACGACATCTATCATTATCAGTAGTAGTCGTAAGGGCTCCGTAAATACGACGGACCGACTAAGCTGGTGGTGGGCCGGGAATTCAATCTGTAGTATTGATTGAGCGCTTACTACCTGCAGAGCACTGTACTAAGCGCCTAGGTGTTGGAGCATCCTCCCCAAGCGCTCCGGAACAAATATCTGACTTCCCGACTGACAGCGAGAGGCCGAGCGGGGAAGACCCTACCGAGAAGCAGCGTGGCTCAGTGGAAAGAGCCCGGGCTTGGGAGTCAGAGGTCATGGGTTCGAATCCCGGCTCCGCCACTTGTCAGCTGTGGGACTGTGGGCAAGTCACTTCACTTCTCTGGGCCTCCGTGACCTCATCTGTCAAATGGGGATGAAGACGGTGAGCCTCGCGTGGGACAATCTGATTACCCTGTGTCTCCCCCAGTGCTTCGAACAGTGCTCTGCCCATAGGAAGCGCTTAACAAATACCAGCATTAAGACCCGCTCCGGGCGATGCCCTTTTTACCCGTTTGCCAGCGGGTCCGGCGCCGTCGCCCGGGCGGGAGGATCCGCTGGAGAGTTCGTTGCAGGAACCGGACGGGGACGGCTCGCTGCAGCTGCTGCAATCGTTGCAACTGCTGCGTGGGGGCCCCCGGCCGAGCCCGGCCGAGCGCCACGGACCCGGCGTCGTCGAGGCGGGGAGTCGGCACGCGGTGCTCAGCAGGCATTCCTAGGGCAAGGAGAAGATAAGGAGGATGACATCCGTTCAGCGTTCACTAGGTGCCGAGCACTCTTCTAAGCGCTGGGGGAGTTACGGGGGCGTCAGGGGACACCATGTGGGGCTCGCAGACCTCATCCCCATTTTCCAGATGAGGGAAGTGGGGCCCAGAGAAGTGGAGCGACTTGCCCAAAGTCACCCAGCCGACAAGTGGCGTCGCCCAGCCCGTCACTGGGCAGGGATGGTCTCTATCTGTTGCCGCATGGTCCATTCCAAGCGCTCAGTACAGTGCTCTGCACCTAGTAAGCGCTCAATAGATACTATTGAATGAATGAATCAATCCCCATTTTCCAGAAGAGGAACTGAGGCCCAGAGAAGTGGAGCGACTTGCCCAAAGTCACCCAGCTGGCAAGTGGCGTCGCCCAGCCCGTCACTGGGCAGGGATGGTCTCCATCTGTTGCCGAATTGTTGGTATCTGTTGAGCGCTTACTAGGTGCAGAGCACTGTTCTAAGCGCTGGAGGAGATACAGGGGAATCAGGTTGCCCCACGTGAGGCTCACAGTTAATCCCCATTTTACAGATGAGGTCACTGAGGCACAGAGAAGTTAAGTGACTCGCCCACAGTCGCACAGCTGACGAGTGGCAGAGCCTGGAGTCGAACTCATGACCTCTGACTCCGAAGCCCATGCCCTTTTCCACTGAGCCACGCTGCTTCTCTAAGTGCTTAGTATAGTGTTCTGCACACAGTAAGCGTTCAATAAATACTATTGAATGAACCCGTGACCCCTGAATCCCAAGCCCGGGCTCTCGCCATTGCGCCACGCTGCTTCTCCCATCGGCCGCCCCCGTCCACAGCTCTTCAGAGGAAGAAACGAGAGTAGGATTCATCTGTCGGTTCATTCGATCGAGCGCTTACTGTGTGCAGAGCACTGTACCGAGCGCTTGGGAGAGGACGATGCAACCATAAACAGTGCCATTCCCTGCCCACAGTGAGGTGACAGTCTAGAGGCGGGAAGACGGGCATGAATAGAAATAGATGAATGAGGGATGTGGACATAAGGGGTGCGGGGCTGAGGGAGAGGGGACGAAGAAAGGGAGCGAGTCGGGGCGACGCGGAAGGGAGCGGGAGGAGAGGAGAGGGGGGGCGCGGTCGGGGAAGGCCTCCGGGAGGAGGTGGGCCTTCGATAAGGCTTTGAACGGGGTGAGAGTCATCGTCTGTGGGATGTGAGGAGGGAGGGCGTCCGGGACAGCGGCGGGACGCGGGCCGGGGGTCTCCGGCGGGCCGGGCGGGCCGGAGGCCCGGGGAGGAGGCGAGCGGCCCAGGAGGAGCCGGGCGTGCGGCCCGGGCCGGAGGAGGACGGAAGGGACGGGAGGGAGGACGGGGCCGGGGGATGGAGTGATAATAACAGTATCCGTTAAGCACATGATAATGACAATAATAATAATAACAGTACTTGTTAGGTGCTTAAGAGTAATAATATGATAATCGTAATTCTGGTATTTGTTGGTGATGATGATGGTGATGGTATTTGTTTAAGGGCTTACTATGTGCCAAGCACTGTTCTAAGCACTGGGGTAGACATGAGGTAATCAGGTTGTCCCGTGTGGGGCTCACAGTCTTCATCCAGTGAAGCAGCGTGGCTCAGTGGAAAGAGCCTGGGCTTTGGAGTCAGAGGTCATGAGTTCGAATCCCATCTCTGCCATTGGTCAGCTGTGTGACGGTGGGCGAGTCACTTCACTTCTCTGGGCCTCAGTGACCTCATCTGGAAAATGGGGATGAAGACCGTGAGCCCCACGGGGGACGACCTGATTCCCCTGTGTCTCCCCCAGCGCTTAGAACGGTGCTCGGCACGTAGTAAGCGCTTAACAAATACCAACATTGTTATTATCCCCATTTTACAGATGAGGGAATTGAGGGCCAGAGAAGTGAAGTGACTTGCCCAGAGTCACACAGCTGACAGGTGGCGGAGCTGGGATTAGAACCCACGACCGCTGACTCCCGGGCCCGGGCTCTTGCCACGAAGCGTCGCTGCGTACTCTGGGCCAGGCACTGTACTAAGCGCTGGAGTGGATCCAAGCAAATTCGGGTTGGACCCAGTCCCTGTCCCATGTGGACCTCACAGTCTTCATCCCCATTTTACAGGTGAGGGAACTGAGGTCCAGAGAAGTGAAGTGACTTGCCCAAGGTCAAACAGGCAAGTGGCAGAGCCAGGATTAATGATGACGATGATGATGATGGCATTTGTTAAGCGCTTACTCTGTGCCAAGCACCGTTCTAAGCACTGGGGGAGATACAAGGTGATCAGGTTGTCCCACGGGAGGCTCACGGTCTTCATCCCCATTTTACAGATGAGGTCACTGAGGCCCAGAGAAGTCACGTGACTTGCCCCAAGTCACAGAGCTGACAAGCAGCTGAGCCGGGATTAGAACCTAAGCCCCTCTGACTCCCAGACCCATGCTCTATCCACAATACCATAAAAATAATTATGGTACTTGTTAATAATAGTAATGTTGGTATTTGTTAAGCACTTACTATGTGCAGGGCACCGTTCTAAGCGCTGGGGTAGATACAAGGTAATCAGGTTGTCCCACGTGAGGCTCACAGTCTTCATCCCCATTTTATAGATGAGGGAACTGAGGCCCAGAGAATTGAAGTGACTTGCCCAAGGTCAAACAGGCAAGTGGCAGAGCCAGGATTAATGATGACGATGATGATGATGGCATTTGTTAAGCGCTTACTATGTGCCAAGCACCGTTCTAAGCACTGGGGGAGATACAAGGTCATCAGGTTGCCCCACCTGAGGCTCACGATCTTCATCTCCATTTTACAGATGAGGTCACTGGGGCCCAGAGAAGTGAAGCGACTCGCCCACAGTCACCCAGCTGACAAGGGGCAGAGCCGGGATTCGAACCCATGACCTCTGACTCCCAAGCCCGGGCTCTTGCCACTGAGTCACGCTGCTTCCCTTACTGTGTGCTAAGCACTGTACTAACCTCTAAGGGGGAATACAAGGAAATCGGGTTGGACACAGTCCCTGTCCCTCATGGGGCTCGCGGTCTTAAACCTTATTTTACAGACGAGGGAAAAGAGGCCCAGAGTAGAGAAGTGACTTGGCCAAGGTCACGGAGCAGACAAGTGGCGGGGGCAGGACCAGAACCCAGATCCTCCTGACTCCCAGTGGATAAAGCGCTGGCCACTATTCAATCGTATTTATTGAGCGCTCACTGGGTGCAGAGCACTCTACCGAGAAGCAGCGTGGCTGACTGGAAAGAGCCCGGGCTTTGGAGTCAGAGGTCATGGGTTCGAATCCCAGCTCTGCCACTTGTCAGCTGGGTGACTGTGGGCGAGTCACTTCACTTCTCGGTGCCTCAGTGACCTCATC
This sequence comes from Ornithorhynchus anatinus, assembly GCF_004115215.2. Lineage (NCBI taxonomy): Eukaryota > Metazoa > Chordata > Mammalia > Monotremata > Ornithorhynchidae > Ornithorhynchus > Ornithorhynchus anatinus. Next base: position 182,895,439 of record NC_041728.1, on the reverse strand, counting down.
TGTAAAATGGGGATGAAGACCGGGAGCCCCACGGGGGACGACCCGATTCCCCCGTGTCTCCCCCAGCGCTTAGAACGGTGCTCGGCACGTAGTGAGCGCTTAACAGATACCAACGTTATCATTACCGTGAAGCAACGTGACTCAGCGGCAAGGAGCCCGGGCTTGGGAGTCAGAAGGTCGTGGGTTCTAATCCCAGCTCTGCCGCTTGTCAGCCGTGTGACTTTGGGCAAGTCGCTTCACTTCTCGGGGCCTCAGTTCCCTCATCTGGAAAATGGGGATGAGGCCTGCGAGCCTGATCACCTGATCACCTTGTAATAATAATAATAATAATAATGTTGGTATTTGTTAAGCGCTTACTATGTGCGGAGCACTGTTCTAAGCGCTCGGGGAGATACAGGGTCGTCAGGTTGTCCCACGTGAGGCTCACAGTCTTAACATGTTTCTCCCCCAGCGCTTAGAGCAGTGCTTGGCACATAGTAAGCGCTTGACAAATACCATCATCATCATCATCCCCTCTCCCAACTTTACTGAACTCTCTCAACCGCTTAGTCCAGCCCCCTGCACGTAGTCGGCGCTCATAATTTCATAAATACAGTAATACCGGATTCACCAAAAAGACCGTAAATGCCACCGGTCCGCGGGTCGTGAACATCCCAGGGAAGCGGCGGGGCTCAGTGGGTAGAGCCCGGGCTTGGGAGTCGGAGGTCGTGGGTTCCAATCCCGCCCCCGCCACTTAGAGAAGCAGCGTGGCCCAGTGGAAAAGAGCCCGGGCTTGGGAGTCAGAGGTCATGAGTTCGAATCCCAGCTCGGCCCCTTGTCCGCCGGGTGACTGTGGGCGAGTCGCTTCACTTCTCTGGGCCTCAGTGACCTCATCTGGAAAATGAGGTTAAGACTGTGAGCCCCACGGGGGACAACCTGATTCCCCATGTCTACCCCAGCGTTTAGAACAGGGCTCCGCACATAGTAAGCGCTTAACAGATACCAACATTATTATTATTATTATTATCAGCTGTGTGACCTGGGGCAAATCGCTTCACTTCTCCCGGCCTCAGTTCCCTCATCTGGAAAATGGGGATGAAGACCGGGAGCCCCACGTGGGACGACCCGATGACCTTGTATCTCCCCCCAAACCTAGAACAGCGGTCTGCACATATAGTAAGCGCTTAACAAATACCAACATTATTATCCCTGTTATCCCAATTCCGCGTGAAACGATCGCTTGCTGAAATTTGGGCTCCGGATTTCGTTAGGAGTAGAAACTCATTTCAAAACCCAGCTTCAAGTGATATTTATCGATTTCTGGACCGGTTTAGCGCCCGAATGTGGTTTGGCTGAGATGCCTTTATCCTTTTCTTGTTTCCCCCCCCGCCCCATTTCTCCTCAACAGAAGGCAGTCAAAGCGAGGGACGGAGAAAAAAACACAAAAAACTCTGACGGATTCAATGGCTCTTTGATGTAGAACGATCAATTTGTAATATCGGTTCCCGCTTCTCGCCAATCCCTCCCCCGTGCGGAGAAGCAGCGGGGTTCAGTGGAGAGAGCACAGGCCCGGGGTGAGGGAAGGGCCCGGGTTCTAATCCCGCGTGTCTGCTGGGTGACCTTGGGCGGGTCACCTCACTTCCTCTGGGCCTCGGTTTCCTCATCTGGAAAACGGGGATTGAGACTGGGAGCCCCACGTGGGACGGGGACTGTGTTCATTCATTCATTCGATTGTATTTATTGAGCTCTTACTGTGTGCAGAGCACTGTGCTGAGCGCTCGGAAAGTACAATTCAGCAATAAAGAGAGACAATCCCGGCCCACGCTGGGCTTACAGTCTAGAAGGGGCGAACAGATAACCGTGTATCTACCACAGTGCTTGGCATATCCCGGCTCCACCACTGTCTGTTGTGTGACCTTGGGCAAGTCACTTCACTTCTCTGGGCCTCGGTTTCCTCATCTGGAAAATAATGATAATAATAATAATAGTAACGCTGGTATCTGTTAAGCGCTTCCTATGTGCCGAGCACCGTTCTAAGCGCCGGGGTAGACACAGGGGAAGCGGGTTGTCCCACGTGGGGCTCACGGTCTTAATCCCCATTTTCCAGATGAGGGAACTGAGGCACAGAGAAGTGAAGTAACTTGCCCAAAGTCCCACAGCTCAAAAGTGGCCGAGCCGGGATTCGAACCCATGAACTCTGACGCCGAAGCCCGTGCTCTTTCCACTGAGCCACGCTGCTTCTCTAATGGGGATCGAGGCTGTGAGCCCCACGGGGGACAGGGACTGTGTCCAACTCGATTTGTCCATAACTACCCCAGCGCTTGGTACAGTGCCCGGCACATAGTGAGCGCTTAACAAACACCATCGATATGTAGTAAGCCCTTCACGAATACCATAATTTCGGTTATTATTATTACCAGAACTCCAGCCTCGAGGTTCCAAGATCCTAAGTTTACAGGTTTTACAATAATAATAATAATAATACTGTTGGTATCTGTTAAGCGCTAACTACGTGCAGAGCACCGTTCTAGGCCCTGGGGGAGATACGGGCTCATCAGCTTGTCCCACGTGGGGCTCTCAGTCTTCATCCCCATTTTGCAGATGAGGGAACTGAGGCCCAGAGAAGCGAAGTGACTCGCCCACAGTCCCACCGCTGACAGGGGGCAGAGCCGGGATTCGAACCCATGACCGCTGACTCCCAAGCCCGGGCTCTTGCCACTGAGCCACAGCAGTTTTATCTGGAAGGGTGCACTTTAGGGGGGAATGGATCTCTGCGGAGCACTTTCTCTCTGAACCCAAATTATGCCCACGTACCGCTGAGCCTCCCTGACCTGTGTAGAGCCAAAGATCAGTGCTTGGCGCTTAACAAATACCATCATTTTTATTCCGCCGCACGGCGCGCGACGGGAAAAAATTATACAGCTCGGCGCAGATAATTACCACGTCCCAAATTAAATGAACAAAATTTAGCCGACGTAGAGGGATTCGTTGGACTTCTCAGTCGGCGAAGAGCCAACTGTCAGCGGGAGAAGTTTTGGGAATGAAGCGAGACCGTGCTCCCGAGAACGATGGAGTTACTTGAAACGATCCTTGCCCCCGAGGAGCGGCCAGTCCACTCTGTGCAGAGCACTGTACCGAGCGCTTGGGAGCGTCCGATACAGTAGAGTTGATAAACACGATTCCTGCCCACCTGAAGCTCACGGAGAAGCAGCGTGGCCTAGGGGCAAAAGGCCGGGCGTGGGAGTCGGAAGGTCGTGGGTTCTAATCCCGGCTCTGCCACCTGTCACTGTGTGACTGTGGGCGAGTCACTTCACTTCTCTGGGCCTCAGTGACCTCCTCTGGAAAATGGGGATTAACCGGGAGCCTCACGGGGGACGACCCGATGACCCCGTATCTCCCCCAGCGCTTAGACCAGTGCTCGGCACATAGTAAGCGCTTAACAAATACCAACATTATTACTATTATTATTAATCCGGGCCCCACCACTTGTCAGCTGGGTGACCTTGGGCAGGCCGCTTCACTTCCCTGAGCTTCAGTGGCCTCATCTGGAAAATGGGGATGAAGACCGGGAGCCCCACGGGGGACGACCTGATGACCTCGTACCTACCCCAACACCTAGAACAGTGCTTGGCACATAGTAAGCGCTTAACAGATACTATTATTATTATTATTCTTATTACGGGGGAGACCGACATCAAAAGAATTTACTGGAGGGGGGAAAAGGATATAATGGATGGATCGATTAATATTTGGGTTGAAATTCCATCCGGGTCTCTTCCAAGGTGAGGACCGAGAAGCAGCGTGGCTCAGTGGCAATAGCCCGGGCTTGGGAGTCAGAGGTCATGGGTTCGAATCCCGGCTCTGCCGCTTGTTAGCTGTGTGACTGTGGGCGAGTCACTTCACTTCTCTGGGCCTCAGTTACCTCATCTGGAAAACGGGGATAAAGACTGTGAGCCTCCCATGGGAGAACCTGATTCCCCTGTATCTCCCCCTGCGCTTAGAACAGTGCTCTGCACATAGTAAGAGCTTAACCAACACCAACATTATCATTATTACTTGTCAGCTGTGTGACTGTGGGCAAGTCACTTAACCTCTCTGTGCCTTAGTTACCTCATCTGTAAAATGGGGATTAACTACGAGCCCCACGGGGGACGACCCGATGACCCCGTTTCTCCCCCAGCGCTTAGAACGGTGCTCTGCACGTAGTAAGCGCTTAACAGATGCCAACATTATTATTATCCCCCCTAGACTGTGAGCTCGTGGCGGGCGGGGAGTGTGTCAGATGCGGACTCTCCCAAGCGCTTAGTCCAGTGCTTTGCACACGGTAAGCGCTCGACAAGACGGCTGAATGAATGACTTTAATTTCAGCCCAACTCAAAGGATCTACTTTATAGCGAGGACCTGCTATTTAGACCGACCCAGCTCCCACATTCGTCCCTGGGATTCCTTAACAGTGCTGGGCACAGCGTAAGCGCTTAAATACCATCACTATCAATAATAATATTAACAATGTTGGTATTTGTTAAGCGCTTACCATGTGCAGAGCACCGTTTCAAGCGCTGGGGGAGATACAGGGTCATCGGGTCGTCCCCCGTGAGGCTCACGGTTAATCCCCATTTTCCAGATGAGGGAACCGAGGCCCAGAGAAGTGAAGTGACCCGCCCACGGTCACACAGCTGACAGGTGGCCGAGCCGGGAGTCGAACCCATGACCTCTGACTCCGAAGCCCGGGCTCTTGCCACTGAGCCACGCTGCTGCCCCGTTCATTCATTCGATAGTATTTAATGAGCGCTTACAATGTGCAGAGCACTGGACTAAACGCTTCGAATGGACCACTCGGCAACAGATAGAGACGATCCCTGCCCACGGACGGGCTCACGGTCTCATCGGGGGAGACGGACGGACAGAAACAAGACGACGTAATCACGATAAGTAGAATGAAGGGGATGGACGCCTCATTAACAAAATAAATAGGGGAATAAAAATATATAGAAATGAGCAGAGTGCTGAGGGGAGGGGAAGGGAGAGAGGGAGGAGCAGAGGGAAAGGGGAGAATTATCCTTTACGCGTTCACCGCGCTTTATTTGAAGAGTTGCCCTCATTTCTGGCCCCGAGACAAAAGAGCCTTTTCCCGGTGAAAGTTTTGTCAAATAAGCACAAAGCTGACCGTAGCTGGAGGGGGGGGGGGGGGGAGAAAAGCTTTTTTTGTATTTTTTTTTCCGCTTCCATGAATTTTTTAAGGTTCATACATAATACATCATAAAAGTACGACCAACGATACGGTACGGCGACTTTACTAAAAAGCTCCTTGACCATCCCTCAGAGTCTCTGAGATGTAATCGATACCCCAGAAGGTATCTCGGGGACGCTGCCGAGATTTACGCTCCCTTTGCCGCCCGGAATGACGCTTTCCTTCGGACGCGATCGTCCGGGGACCTGCTATCGCCTCGCGGAGAGCGGGAGGAGAGAGAGATTTGCTCACTTCATCTGCCCGGTGACATCTTCGGGCAAGAACGTTCCCGCCGTTCAACCGTAACATCGCACGGCACTGAAGGAAAGAGCGATTCCCGAAGAGATTTCCCCGCCGGAGCCCCCGTTTCCTCTCCTCCCTCGTCCTTCTGCGTCCCCTTCGCACTTGAATTTCCTCCCGTTCCCCCTCCCCACCCTGCCCCCTGGTCTAGAGGTCATGGGTTCTAATCCCGGCTCCGCCAGGTATCGGCTGTGTGACCTTAGGCCAGTCACTTAATAATAATGACGGTATCTGTTAAGCGCTTACTATGTGCCGGGCACTGTTCAATGGTATTTACTGAGCGCTTAGTGTGTGCAGAGCACTGGACTAAGCGCTTGGAGAGTCCGATTTGGCAGCGGATCGAGCAACGATGGGCTCACGGGCTAGAAGATTTTGTTAATGCGATGTACATCACCTTGATCCTATTTATTTACTATTGTTTTAATGAGGCGTCCATCCCCTCGATTCTATCTATCGCCCTCGTTCTCGTCCGTCCGTCTCCCCCGATGAGACCGTGAGCCCGTCGAAGGGCAGGGACCGTCTCTATCTGTCGCCGATCTGTCCGTTCCAAGCGCTTAGTCCAGTGCTCTGCACATAGTAAGCGCTCGATAAATACTATTGAATGAATTGAATGAATGAATAGAAGATACAAGATACAAGATAATCGAGTTGGACCCAGTCCCTGTCCCCCGTGGGGCTCCCAGTCTTCATCCCCATTTTGCAGATGAGGGAACTGAGGCCCGGAGAAGTGAAGTGACTTGTCCATGGTCACCCAGCAGATAAGTGGGATTAGAACCCATGACCTTCCGACTCCCAGGCCCGAGCTCTACCCACTAGGCCGTGCCGCTTCTAACAACTTCTCACTTCATTTCTCTGTGGCTCAGTTCCCTCATCTGTAAAATGGGGATGAAGACTGTGTGCCCCATGTGGGACAGGGACTGGGTCCGACCTGATATCCTTGTATCTCCCCCAGCGCTTAGAAAAGTGCCTGGCACATAGCAAGTGCTTAACAAATACCATCATTATTATTATTGTGTCCATATCTGGAATGTATTCATTTCTATCAATGTCTGTCTCCCCCTCTAGAACGGAAGCTCACTGTGGGCAGGGAATGTATAATAATAATAATGGCATTTGTTAAGCGCTTACTATGTGCGAAGCACTTTTCTACCAGTGTATCTGCCGACGGTGTTGTATTGGACTCTCCCAAGCGTTTAGTACAGTGTTCTGCACACAATAAGCGCTCAGCATGGGCTAGCGGCAAGAGGCTGGGCCTGGGAGTCGGGGGGACATGGGTTCTAATCCCGGCTCTGACATTTAGTAATAATAATAACAGTAATAAGTATGGTATTTGTTAAGCGCTTACTATGTGCCGAGCACTGTCCTAAGCGCTGGGGGGTGATACAGGATATTCAGGTTGTACCACGTGGGGCTTCACGCTTTTAATTCTCATTTACAGATGAGGTGAATTAGGTATAGAGAAGTGAAGTGACTTGCCCAAGGTCACACAGCAGACAAGGGGCAGAGCCGGGATTCGAACCCATGTCCTCTGACTCCCAAGCCCGGGCTCTTTCCACTAAGCAACGCTGCTTCTCGTCTTGTCTGCTGTGTGACCTTGGGCAAGTCACTTCACTTCTCTGGGCCTCGGTGACCTCAGCTGGAAAATGGGGGTGCAGACCGGGAGCCCCACGGGGGCCGACCTGATCAACCTCTATCTCCCCCAGCGCTCAGAACAGCGCTTGACGTAGAAAGAACTCAACATCATCATTATTAGCAATACTTACCATTCTTCTTATTAGTATTATTACAGATTGGACTCTCCTAGATTCACAGAACAGTGCTCCGAACACGGTAATGTGTAAACTCCTTGAGGGCAGACATTGCATAAAAATAATAATTCATTCAGTAGTATTTATTGAGCGCTTACTATGTGCAAAGCACTGTACTAAGCGCTTGGAATGGACAATTCGGCAACAGATAGAGACCGTCCCGGCCCAGTGACGGGCTCACGGTCTAATCGGGGGAGACGGAAATTGGTCGCGATAAATAGAATCAAGAGGATGCACACCTCATTAACAAAATAAATAGGGTAATAAATAATATATACAAATGAGGACGGTGCTGAGGGGAGGGGAAGGCCCCTTCCCGGCCCCCCGCCTCTGGCTGCCCCTGGCAGCGAATATTAGCATCTGTTAAGCGCTTACTATGTGCCAAGCACTGTTCTAAGCGCTGGGGTAGATAGAAGGGAGTCAGGATGTCCCCCGCGGGGCTCCCAGTCTTCATCCCCATTTTCCAGAGGAGGTCACTGAGGCCCGGAGAAGTCAAGCGACTTGCCCAAGGTCAACCAGCAGACAAGCGGCGAAGTCGGGATTGGAACCCACGACCCCCGACTCTCAAGCCCGGGCTCTTCCCACTGAGCCGCGCCGCTTCTAGCTGCTTCTCGTCCACTGCTTGTTTTGTCCTCTGTGAAGCACTTTGGCGTTCGAGTAAGTTTTAATCAATCAGTGGGATTTATTGAGCACTTAATGCATGCGGAGCACTGTACTAACTGCTCGGAAGAGTCCACTAAAGTTAGGAGGCACCCTCTTGGCCCTCCAGGCGATTCCAGTCTACTAATAACGATGGTATGTGTTAAGCGCTTACTAGGTGCGACGCACCGTTCTAAGCGCTGGGGAGGATACAAGGCGATCGGCTTGTCCCACGTGGGGCTCCCAGTCTTGGTCCCCATTTGACAGATGGGGTGACTGAGGCACAGAGAAGTGAAGTGACTCGCCCAAAGTCACCCAGCTGCCAAGTGGCGGAGTCGGGATCCCAACGCGTGACCTCTGACTCCCAAGCCCGGGCTCTTTCCACGGAGCCACGCTGCTTCTCCTTGGTGGTGGTATCTGTTAGGCGCTCACTATGTGCCGAGCACCGTTCTAAGCGCTGGGGGAGAGACAGGGTCATCAGGCGGTGCCACGTGAGGCTCACGGTCTTCATCCCCATTTTGCAGATGAGGTCACCGAGGCACCGAGGAGCGAAGTGACTTGTGCAAAGTCACACAGCTGACGGGCGGCGGGACTGGGATCAGAACCCGCGACCTCCGACTCCTAAACCCGCGCTCTTTTCGCTGAGCCATGCTGCTTCTCTATTGTGTGCAGAGCACTGTGCTGAGCACTTGGGAGCGGACAGCAGAAATAGTAGGCCTGGTCCCTGCCTTCAGGAAGCTTCTAGGCTAAGGTGTGCAGTCAGTCGATCGAACTTATTGAGCGCTTACTGTGTGCAGAGCACTGTACTAAGCACTTGGGAGAGGACAATAGAGCAATAGAACGGACACGTTCCCTGCCCCAGATGAGTTTACAGCGAGTGGGAGACGGAGATGAATAGAAATAATATTCATTCATTCATTCAATAGTATTTATTGAGCGCTTACTACGTGCAGAGCACCGGACTAAGCGCTCGGGATGAGCAAGTCGGCAACGGATAGAGACGGTCCCCGCCCTCCGACGGGCTCACGGTCCAATCGGGGGAGACGGACGGACGAGAACGATGGCGATCGATAGGGTCGAGGGGGAGAACGTCTCGTAAAAGCCGATGGCGACTGAATGGAATCGAGGCGATGTACATTTCATTAACAAAATGAATAGGGTAATGAAACTATCCCTAATAATATCTAATATCTACGGTATCTGTTAATAATAATAATAATAATAATGTTGGTATCTGTTAAGCGCTTCCTACGTGCAGAGCACCGTTCTAAGCGCTGGGGGAGATACGGGGTCATCAGCTTGTCCCACACGAGGCTCCCGGTCTTCGTCCCCATTTTCCAGAGGAGGGAACTGAGGCCCAGAGAAGTGAAGTGACTCGCCCACAGTCACCCAGCTGACAAGGGGCCGAGCCGGGATTCGAACCCGTGACCTCTGACTCCCAAGCCCGGCCTCTTTCCACTGAAGCCACGCTGCTTCTCGAAAGGTTTAACATTTTGGACAGAGCACTTGGGAGAGGACGTCGGAGTTAGTAATAATAATAATGTTGGTATCTGTTAAGCGCTTACTAGGCGCCGTGCACCGTTCTAAGCGCTGGGGAGATACGAGGTAAGGAGGTTGTCCCACTTGGGGCTCCCAGTCTTCATCCCCATTTTCCAGATGAGGCAACTGAGGCACAGAGAAGATAAGTGACTCGCCCAAGGTCGCTCAGCTGACAAGTCGGGGAGCCGGGATTCGAACCCATGACCTCTGACTCCCAAGCCCGGGCTCTTTCCCCGGAGCCACGCTGCTTCTCTAAAGCTTGAATATATAATGTTGGTATCTGTTAAGCGCTCACTACGTGCAGGGCACCGTTCTAAGCGCTGGGGGAGATCCGGGGTCGTCGGGTCGTCCCACGGGAGGCTCACGGTCTTCGTCCCCATTTGACAGATGAGGGAACTGAGGCCCAGGGAAGTGAAGTGACATATTGGACAGAGCACTTGGGCGAGGACGACGGAGTTAGTAGATAGGTGATCCCTCGGCTCGAAGAGCTTGCAAGCGCTCACTATGCGCCAAGCGCTGCGTTAAGCGCGGAGGGAGGAACGATTCCATCAGATCAGAAACAGGGCCCTGCCCTTAATAACCACTCGATAAATACCTTCCTTCATTCATTCGGTCCTATTTGTGGAGCGCTTACGGTGTGCAGAGCCCTGCGCTAAGCGATCGGAAGGTACAGCGGATTGATCGGTTGCCGCCGCCGCCGCCGCTGGTGATGGTCTTCGTTAGGCGCTCACTATGTGCCGGGCACTGTACTATGCGCTGGGGTGGAGACGAGGCAATGGGGTCGTTGTTCAACCCCGTCCCTGTCCCACGTGGGGGCTCGCGGTCTCCCTCCCCATTTTCCAGATGAGGGAACTGAGGCCCAGAGAGGCGAAGTGACCTGCCCGAGGTCCCACAGCCGACAAGTGGCGGAGGCGGGATTAGAACCCGTGACCTCCCGACTCCCAAGCCTTTGTTTTTGTTTTGGTATTTGTGAAGCGCTTACTATGTGCAGGGCACTGTTCTAAACGCTGGGGGAGATACAGGTCGCCCCACGGGAGGCTCCCGGTCTTCATCCCCATTTTCCAGATGAGGGAACTGAGGCCCAGAGAAGCGAAGTGACTCGCCCACTTGGCAGCTGCGGGATTAGAACCCGTGACCTCTGACTCCCAAGCCCGCGCTCTATCCACTTCTCCAAGGTTTATAACTCAGGAGCGTGGCCCAGTGGATGGAGCGAGGGCCTGGGAGTCCGGAGGACCTGGGTTCTAATCCCGGCTCCGCCACGGGTCTACTCCGTGACCCTGGGCCGGTCACTTCCCTTCTCTGGGCCTCAGTTCCCTCATCTGGAAAATGGGGATGGAGACGGGGAGCTCCACGTGGGACGGGGACTGCGTTCAACCCGATTGGTTTGGATCGACCGCAGCGCTTAGCGCAGTGCCTGGAACCTAGTAAGCGCTTAACAAATCCCACCACCAGTATTTCCGTCTCCTCGGTCGAGAAGTCGATACTGTTTCTTACTGAAAAAACTCTGTGGTTTTCATTTGAAAGAAACTGGGGCAAACAGGCCCAATGATGTCTGCTGTCACGTAGGTTGATGTCAGAGAAGCAGCGCGGCTCAGTGGAAAAGAGCCCGGGTTTGGGAGTCCGAGGTCATGGGTTCGAATCCCGACTCTGCCACTTGGCAGCTGGGTGACCGTGGGCGAGTCACTTCACTTCTCTGGGCCTCAGTGACCTCGTCTGGAAAATGGGGCCGAAGACTGGGAGCCTCACGTGGGACACCCTGATGACCCCGTATCTCCCCCAGCGTTTAGAACAGCGCTCGGCACCTAGTGAGCGCTTAACAGATACCGACGTTATCAACGGTTAGAGCCCGGGCCTGAGAGTCACAGGATCCGGGTTCTAATCCTGCCTCTGCCGTTGGGCAAGCCCCCTCACTTCTCTTAGGGAAGCGGCGTGGCTCGGTGGAAAGAGCCCGGGTTTGGGAGTCCGAGGACGCGGGTTCTAATCCCGCCTCCGCCACTTCTCTGCTGCGTGACCTTGGACGGGTCACTTCGGTTCTCTGGGCCTGAAAATGAGGATTAAGACTGTGAGCCCCACGTGGGACTGCCTGATTGCTTTGTATCTACCTCAGGGCTTAGAACGGGGCTTGGCGCATAGTGAGCGCTCAACAAATACCATCATCATTACTCTTCCACCGCCTGCTGTATGACCTCGGGTGAGTCACTTCAGTTCTCTACGTCTTGACTTCCTCGCCCATTAAGCGGGGATAAAATAACTCTCCTCCTCCCCTTCCTTCGACTGGGGGCGGGGACCGCGTCCGAGCCGGTGACTGCGGCTCAACCCTAGCGCCGCGCGCGGCGTCACCCGCCGTCGTCGCCGTTACCGCGGGATGCCCTCATTTCAACCCCGACGGCGAACCTTGAAGTCGTCCTTCCAAACCCCTCAGAGAGGGGCTCGGAACCGAGCCCGGGACCCGGAGGGTCGTGGGTTCCGATCCCGCCCCCGCCGCTCGTCCGCGGCGGGACCTCGGGCGAGTCGCCTGGCATCTCCGGGCCTCGGTCGCCTCATCTGTCAGAGGGGGATGGAGACCGCGAGCCCCACGGGGGCCGGGGACCGCGTCCGCCTGGCCCGGATCCACCCCGGAGCTCAGCACGGTCCCCGGCACCCAGTAGGCGCTTCAGAAAATACACGGTCGCGACGAAAATTCAACCCGACGGCCGGTCCGACCCCGTGGCCTTCCGCCGCCACCCGGGCCCGACCCTCCGGCCGGGAAGACGACCCCAGTTCCAAGCGGCGGCGGCGGGCGGAAACCCTCCCTCGGCCGCGTCTTGACTCAGAGTCATTAATGTCATCTGATAGGAACAATTAATGCGCCTAGAAAATAATTGCATCGGGGAACCGGGGATTCAGAAGACGCCGGGTATTAATATTCGCGGGCCGTCCGCCCGCACGCTCCGTTCTTCCTTTCGGTTTTGCTCGGGAGCTTCAGAGAAGCCCCTGTTAATCTAAAGACTAATTACTCGGGCCTTCTGTGAGCCTCAGATCTGATCTGCTTAATTGCAAATACAATAAACTCCTGGTTGATGTCCAGATTTATACCAGGTAGACGTCGTCAGAGGAGGAGAGAGATTTACCGTCTAGTCAGTGCCGGATCCCCGCGGTTGGGTGGCAGGAGGCCGGGCCTGGGAGTCAGAAGGTGGTGGGTTCCAATCCCGGCTCGGCCGCTCGTCGGCTGGGGGGCGCGGGGCGGGTCGCTTCGCTCCTCTGGGCCTCGGTGACCTCCTCGGGAAAATGGGGGTGAAGGCCGGGAGCCCCGCGGGGGACGGCCCGATGACCCGGTATCTCCCCCAGCGCTCAGAACGGTGCTCTGCACATAGTAAGCGCTTAACAAAGACCAACGTTATTATCATCATCCTCTGGGCCTCGGTGACCTCCTCTGGAAAATGGGGATGAAGACCGGGGGCCCCACGGGGGACGATCCGATGACCTGGTATCTGCCCCAGTGCTTAGAACGGTGCTGGGCCCATAGTAGGCGCCTAACAAATGCCAACATTATTCTCTGGGCCTCATGACATGACCTCATCTGGAAAATGGGGATAAAGTCCGGGCGCCCCAGGAGGGACGACCTGATGACCTGCTATCTACCCCCAGCGCTTAGAACAGTGCTGGGCGCCTAGTGAGCGCTTAACAAATACCGACATTATTATTATGATTTTTCTCTGGGCCTCGGTGACCTCCTCTGGAAAACGGGGACGAAGGCCGGGAGCCTCACGGGGGACGACCCGACGACCCCGTGTCTACCTCAGCGCTTAGAACGGTGCTCCGCACGTAGTAGGCGCTTAACCAATACCGACATTATCATTCATCTGTAAAATGGGGATGAAGTCGGTGAGCCTCACGAGGGACAGGGACTGTGTCCATCCTGATTAATTCGCATCTACCCCAGCGCTTAGTACGGTGCCTGGCACATAGCAAGCGCTTAACAAATACCGCAATTGCTGTTGTTATCCTTTACTGGGTGCAGAGCACTGTAATTATAACAATGACGCTGTCCATGAAGCGCCTACTCTGTGCCAAGCACTGTTCTGAGCGCTGCAAGGTCATCAGGTTGTCCCACATGGGGCTCACAATCTTAATCCCCATTTGCCACATGAGGGAACTGAGGCCCAGCGAAGTGAAGTTCATTCATTAGTACTTACTGAGCGCTTACCGTGTGCAGAGCACTGGACTAAGCGCTTGGAATGAACAAGTCGGCAACAGATAGAGGCGGTCCCCGCCCTTGGACGGGCTTACGGTCTTGACTCACCCAGAGTCGCACAGCTGACGGGTAGAGGAGCCGGGATTCGAACCCACGCCCTCCGACTCCCAAGCCCGGGCTCTGTCCACTGAGCCACGCCGCTTCTCTGGAAGAGAAGAGCCCGGGCTTGGGAGTCGGAGGGCGTGGGTTCGAATCCCGGCTCCGCCACTCGGCAGCTGCGTGACCGTGGGCAAGTCACTTAAATTCTCTGGGCCTCAGTTCCCTCATCTGGAAAACGGGGATGAAGATTGTGAGCCTCCCGTGGGACCACCCGATGACCCCGTATCTCCCCCAGCGCTCAGAACAGTGCTCGGCACATGGGAAGCGCTTAACAAATACCAACGTTATTATTATTATTGTTCCCACCAGGCCACGCCGCTTCCGCACTAAGCGCTGGGGACGGGACACTACGCCAGCGAACAGAGGCGGTTCCCGGCCGCAACGAGCCAACCGCCCTCTCCCGAACCCGAAATCCCGTCGGTGTAGATCGCGGAGCTTCACGGGAAGCAGCGTGGCTCAGTGGAAAGAGGCCGGCCTTGGGAGTCGGAGGTCATGGGTTCGAATCCCGGCCCGGCCCCTCGTCGGCTGGGTGACCTTGGGCGAGTCACTCCACTTCTCGGCGCCTCGGTTCCCTCATCTGGAAAATGGGGATGAAGACCGGGAGCCTCCCGCGGGACGACCCGATGACCCTGGATCTCCCCCGGCGCTTAGAACGGTGCCCTGCACGTAGTAAGCGCGAAGCAAATGTAACGTTATTATTCATCGCCGCGCGGGGGTTAAAATCCAGGCCGGGATCCGGGCCCCCCGCCTGAGGAATGGCCAAGAGAGGCCAAAGCCGTTCCCTTCCGTTCGCGGAGAGCTCCGGGATGCCGACCTGAGGGTCGAAGAGAAATGGAGCCCGACGAGGCCGGGCGCGGATCCCGCCGCCGTCGGGCCCGTTTCACGGGAAGCGGCCTAGTTCCGATCCCGACGAGAGACCGCCGGGAACGCGGCCCGGTGACTTCGACCCCCCAAGCCCAGTACGACTCCATCGTCCTACTTTCGGCGTTCCCAGCGATGAGATCGCGCGGACGGCGGGGGGCAAGGAACCAGCGCGGCTCAGTGAGAAAGAGCCCGGGCTCTGGAGTCAGAGGTCGTGGGTTCGACTCCCGGCTCGGCCACTCGTCGGCTGGGTGACCTTGGGCGAGTCACTCCGCTTCTCGGCGCCTCGGTTCCCTCATCTGGAAAATGGGGCTGAAGACCATGAGCCCCACGTGGGACGACCCGATTCCCCCGTGTCTACCCCGGCGCTTAGAACGGTGCTCGGCACCTAGTGAGCGCTTAACGGATACCGACATCATTAAGGAATCGATGGAATTCTGCCCGTGTAAAATGACCCTGACCTGATGGCGCCATTCGTAATCCGAGGGGCTGAAACTCTCCGTCACCGTGGGATTCGCCCCCGGGGTGTAGGAGGGTCCGGGTCCGATCGGAGAAGCAGCGCGTCACAGTGGGAAGTGCCGGGCTTGGGAGTCGGAGGTCGTGGGTTCTAATTCCTGCTCCGCCGCTTGTCGGCCGGGTGACCTTGGACAAGTCAGCGGCGTGGCTCAGTGGAAAGAGCACGGGCTTCGGAGTCAGAGGTCGTGAGTTCGAATCCCAGCTCTGCCACTCGTCGGCTCTGTGACCGTGGGCGAGTCACTTAACGTCTCTGGGCCTCGGTTACCTCATCTGTCAAATGGGGATGAAGACCGGGAGCCCCACGTGGGACATCCCGATTCCCCTGGGTCTACCCCAGCGCTTAGAACGGTGCTGGGCACATAGTAAGCGCTTAACAAATACCAACATTATTAAGTCACTTCACTTCTTTGGGCCTCAGTCCCTCCTCTGTCAAATGGGGAAGAAGATTGGGAGCCCCACGGGGGACAACCCGATCACCTTGTATCTTGGCCGGTGCTTAGAACCGTGCTTGGCTGGCACGTAGTAAGCGTTTAACAAATACCGACAGAATTATTATTTCATTATCATTATTATTTATTACACTTAATTACCGATTTGTACTCATTTATTTATTTCTGTTAGGGTCCGTCTCCCCATCTGATAATAATAATAATGATAATGTTGGTATTTGTTAAGCACTCACTATGTGCCAAGCACTGTTCTAAGCGCTGGGGGAGACACGAGGTCATCAGGTTTTCCCACGTGAGGATCACAGTCTCAATCCCCATTTATCAGCTAATAATAATAATGATGGTACTTGTTAAGTGCTACAATGTGCCAAGCCCTCTTCTAAGCGCTGGGGTAGATACAAGGTCATCAGGTTTTCCCACAGGAGCTCCCAGTCTCAATCCCCATTTTTCAGCTAATAATAATAACGATGGTACTTGTTAAGCGTTGAGTATGCGCAGGCACTGTTCTAAGCGCTGGGGGAGATACAAGGTCATCAGGTTGTCCCCGGCGGGGCTCCCAGTTTTGAATCCCCATTTTCCAGATGAGGGAACCGAGGCCCAGAGAAGTGAAGTGACTTGCCCACAGTCACACAGCTGACAAGGGGTGGAGCCGGGATTAGGATAATAGTAATAATAATAATGTTGGTATTTGTCAAGCGTTTACTATGTGCAAGCACTGTTCTAAGCGCTGGGGGAGATACAAGGTCATCAGGTTGTCATTCATTCATTCGTTCAATAGTATTTATTGAGCGCTTACTATGTGCAGAGCACTGTACTAAGCGCTTGGAATGGACAAGTCGGCAACAGATAGAGACCGTCCCTAACGCTTGGACGGGCGCACGGTCTAATCGGGGGAGACGGACGGACGAGAACGACGGCGATAGATGGAGTCGAGGGGAAGGACGTCTCGTAAAAACCGACGGCGACTGAATAGAATCGAGGCGATGTACATTTCATTAACAAAATAAATACCCACTCTCCAGCCCCATTTTTCAGATGAGGTCACCGAGGCCCAGAGAAGTGAAGTGACTCGCCCAAGGTCACACGGCAGACAAGCGGGCGGAGCCGGGATTAGAACCCGTGACCTTCTGCCTCCCAGATCCTGGCTCTAGGCACCACACCTTAAGCGACGCAGAACGGAGACCGTCTCGTCGCCGACCCCTTTCCCACATCGTCCCTAGCCCGGAACCGTCTTCCCTTGGACACCGGGACAATTCGAGCCTCGAATTGAATAGTAAGCGCTTAACAGATACCATTATTATTATTATTATTATTATTATTATTATTATTATCCATTACACTGCGTTCCTTCCCCCTTCCAAGCATTATTAAGGTCACATCTAATAATAATAATAATGTTGGTATTTGTTAAGCGCTTACTATGTGCCGAGCACTGTTCTAAGCGCTGGGGTAGACACAGGGGAATCAGGTTGTCCCACGTGGGGCTCACAGTCTTAATCCCCATTTTACAGATGAGGAACTGAGGCATCGAGAAGTTAAGTGACTTGCCCAAAGTCACACAGCTGGCAAGTGGCAGAGCCGGGGTTTGAACCTCCCCCGGGAGGCCTTCCCGGATTATTTTCCCCGCTCCGTCTCCCTCCCGAGTCAGTCCTCTCTGACCTTCGGACGCTCGATATTCACCCCACCTCCAACCCCACAGCACTTATAGATATTGAAATTAATATATCATAAATCACCGATTCACATTAAGGTCCGTCTTCCCTCCAAGGATAACGTTGGTATGTGTTAAGCGCTTACTATGTGCCGAGCACTGTTCTAAGCGCTGGGGGAGACGCGGGGTCATCAGGCTGTCCCACGTGGGGCTCCCAGTTTTGAATCCCCATTTTCCAGATGAGGGAACTGAGGCCCAGAGAAATGAAGTGACTCGCCCACAGTCCCACAGCTGAGAAGCAGCGTGGCTCAGTGGTAAGAGGACGGGCTTTGGAGTCAGAGGTCATGAGTTCGATTCCCGGCTCTGCCAACTTGTCAGCTGGGTGACTGTGGGCGAGTCACTTCACTTCTCCGGGCCTCAGTTCCCTCATCTGGAAAATGGGGATGAAGACTGGGAGCCCCACGCGGGACAACCCGATTCCCCCGTGTCTCCCCCGGCGCTTAGAACAGTGCTCGGCCCATAGTAAGCGCTTAACAGATACCAACATTATTATTTTCATTATAAATTACCGATTCGTATTAAGGTCCGTCCTCCCCTCTAGACCGTAAGCCCTCTGCGGGCAGGGAACGTGATACTGAACTCTCCCAAATGCTTAGTGTAGTGCTCTGCACAGAGTAAGGGCTCAATAAATACGCTGGATTGATTGATTAGAGAAGAGGGATCAGTCGGGGGGAAGGCCTCTTGGAGGAGGTGTGATTTCACGAGGGTTTCGAAGGTGGGGAGAGGGGCGGTCTGCCGGATCTGAGGTCTAAGGGCCTACGTTCAGGTCACGGTCTCCCCTGGAGGCGTGGGTTCGAGTCCCGCTCCTGACCTTTGTCTCTTAGAGAAGCAGCGTGGCTCGGTGGCAAGAGCCCGGGCTTGGGAGTCAGAGGTCACGGGTTCAAATCCCCGCTCTGCCACTTGTCAGCCGTGGGACTGTGGGCGAGTCACTTCACTTCTCCGGGCCTCAGTGACCTCAGCTGGAAAATGGGGATTAACTGCGAGCCTCCCGTGGGCCGACCCGATGACCCCGTATCTCCCCCAGCGCTTAGAACGGTGCTCTGCCCATAGCAGGCGCGTAACAGATACCAGCATTATTACTATTATTATTAATCCCGCTCGGCCACTTGTCAGCCGTGGGACTTTGGACGAGTCACTTCACTACTTAGAGAAGCAGCGTGGCTCAGCGGAAAGAGCCCGGGCTTTGGAGTCAGAGGTCATGAGTTCGAATCCCGGCTCCGCCGCTCGTCAGCTGGGTGACTGTGGGCGAGTCACTTCACTTCTCTGGGCCTCGGCGCCCTCATCTGGAAAATGGGGATTGACTGGGAGCCCCACGTGGGACATCCTGATTCCCCTCTGTCTCCCCCAGCGCTTAGAACGGTGCTCGGCACCTAGTGAGCGCTTAACAAATACCAAAATTATTATTATTATTCTCTGCGCCTCGGTGACCCCATCTGTGAAATGGAGATTAAGACTGTGAGCCCCACGGGGGACTACTTTATCACCTTGCATGCATCTCAGCGCTTAGAACAGTGCTTGGCACATAGTAAGCGCTTAACGAATGCCATTATTATTATCATTTGAGGAGGGAAGGTGATCCGGGACAGAGGCGGGACGTGGGCCAGGGGTCGGTGGCGGGACGGGAGAGATGAAGGGGCAGGGAGGAGGTCGGCACGAGAGGAGCGGAGCGTGCGGCCCAGGGTGGCGGGGAGGACGGGGCGACTCGATGGGCGCCTTGAAAGCCGACGGGGGGGTTTCTGTTTGATGGGGAGGTGGACGGGCGACCACTGGAGGGTCTCGAGGAGCGGGGAGACGGGACCTGAACGTTTTCGATGAGAAATGACGCGGGCGGCAGAGGGAAGCGTGGACCGGAGCGGGGAGAGACGGGAGGCCGGGAGGTCGGCCGGGAGGCCGATGCGGAAATCCAGATGGGAAAAAGCCTTGGATTAATGAGGGAGCAGTTTGGATGGAGAGGAAAGGGTGGATTTTAGAGTCGCGGTGAAGGTCCAACTGACAGGATTCGGCGACGGATTGAACGTCACGGATTGAATGAATTGAATGCACGGCTAAGAGAAGCAGCGTAGCTCGGCGGAAAGGGGCCGGGCTTGGGAGTCAGAGGTCATGGGTTCGAATTCCGGCTCTGCCGCTTGGCAGCCGGGTCACCGTGGGCAAGTCACTTCACTTCTCTGGGCCTCAGTTTCCTCATCTATAAAACGGGGATTAACCGTGAGCCTCACGTGGGACAACCTGATGACCCTTTATCGACCCCAGCGCTCCGCACATAGTAAGCGCTTAACAAATACCACCATCATTGTTATTATTAGAGTCCGTCTACTGGTGCAGAGCACTGTACTGAGCGCTTGGGAGAGGAAAACAGAGTTAATAGACAGGATTCCCCACTCGGTGGAAAGAGCTCAGGTTCGGGAGTCAGAGGTCATGGGCTCTAATCCCGACTCCGCCGCTTGTCAGCTGTGTGACTGTGGGCAGGTCACTTCACTACTCGGTGCCTCAGTTCCCTCATCTCTAAAATGGGGATGAAGACCGTGAGCCCTAAGTGGGACGACCCGATGACCCCGTATCTCCCCCAGCGCTTAGAACAGTGCTCGGCACCTAGTAAGCGCTTAACAAATACCGACATTATTATCATTATTATTACCCATTATGCCATGTTCCTGCCCCGGGTGCTCGGCACACAGTAAGGGCTTAATTGATTCGATTGATGGATCGACTGATTCAGGGAAGAGAAACGTAAATGATCTGTGGCCGGAAAATCGAGGGAATTAGGGCTGACTTGCCTCGGAAACACGAGGCAGTGCGGCCCGGTGGAAGACCAACGGGACAAGAAGCCAGGAGGCAAAACTTCTAGTCTCCCCTCAGGATGGGTTGGTCCACTTGTCTGCCGTGTGACCTTGGGCAAGTCACCTCGCTTCTCCGGGCCTCAGTTCCCTCATCTGTAAAATGGGGATTGAGGCTGGGAGCCCCACGTGGGACAGGGACGCAGTCCCTCCCCATTCGCTTGTATCCACCCCAGCGCTTAGTACAGTGCCTGGCACATAGTTAAGCGCTTAACCGATACCATCATTACTATTATAGTCGATAGAGCACAGGCCTGGCAGTCACCGGGACCTGGGTTCCAATCCCGGCTCCGCCGGTTGTCTGCTGTGAGACCTTAGACCAGTCACTTCGCTTCCCGGGGCCTCATTTCCCTCATCTGGAAAATGGGGATGAAGCCCGGGAGCCCCAATCCGGGACAGGGAGCGGGTCCAACCTGATGAGCACTGTATCCACCCCAGTGCTCAGTACAGTGCTCTGCGCACCGTAAGCGCTGCGTAAATACCATCGATTCATTCGTTCGTACATTCGATAGTATTTATTGAGCGCTTACTCTGTGCAGAGCACCGGACTAAGCGCTTGAAATGGACAAATCGGTGACAGATAGAGACGGTCCCTGCCCTCTGACGGGCTTAAGGTCTAATCGGGGGAGACGGACGGACGAGAACGATGGAGATAAATGGGATCGGGGGGAAGAACAAGAGCAAATAAATAGAATCAAGAATAAATAGAATCAATTCATTCATTCAGTCGGATTTACTGAGCGCTTACTGTGTGCAGAGCACTGTAGTAAACGCTGGGAAAGTAAAATTCAGCAATAAAGAGAGACAATCCCTGCCCACAACGGGCTCGCAGTCTAGATTGTGATAGGTTGGCTCAGAGTTCACACTTAACAAAGATCATAATTATTATTATTATTAATGTTATCATTAACCTGATTAGCTTATCTACTCCAACACTTAGAACTGAGAAGCAGCGTGGCTCAGTGGAAAGAGCCCGGGCCTGGGAGTCAGAGGTCATGGGTTCTAATCCTGCCCCCGCACTTGTCAGCTGTATGATTTGGGGCAAGTCACTTTGCTCTCTGGGCCTCAGTTCCCTCATCTGGAAAATGGGGATGAAGACTGGGAGCCCCACAGGGGACAACCTGATTGCCTCGTATCTACCCAAGCGCTTAGAACGGTTCTTGGCACATAGTAAGCCCTTAACAAATTATTATTATTCATAAAAATTATTATTAACAAACGAACAATTCATGAGCAAATGGGCAAGCTGTTATTAACATGATTATTATTAAAAGGGCCTGGCACATGGTAAGCACTTAACAAATATCGCCATTATCATTATTATTCATCCTCAGAGGTCATGGGTTCGAATCCCAACTCTGCCACTTGTCCGCTGTGTGACTGTGGGCAAGTCACTTCACCTCTCTGGGTCTCAGTGACCTCATCTGGAAAATGGGGACTAAGACCGGGAGCCCCACGCGGGACGACCCGATGACCCCGTATCTCCCCCAGCGCTTAGAACGGTGCTCTGCACATGGTAAGCGCTTAACAGACACCAACATTATTATTCTCCCATTCAACGGTATTTACTGAGCGCTTACCGTGTGCAGAGCACTGTGCCAACTGGTTGGAAAGTCCAATCCGGCAACAGAGAGAGACGATCCCTGCCCGACAACGGGCCCGCGGTCTCCGAGGGGGGAGACGGCCAACGAAACAAATAGGTACGAGCCGACGGCCATGACTCCCATCGAAATAGATATATAGATATTAATAATGATGAATAATGATCCGGCTCAGTGGAAAGAGCGTGGGCTCGGGAGTCAGAGGCCATGGGTTCGAATCCCAGCTCTGCCACTCGTCGGCTGTGTGACTTTGGGCAAGTCACTTCTCTGTGTCTCCGTTACCTCATCTGCAAAATGGGGATGAAGACCGGGAGCCCCACGTGGGACAACCTGTTTACCTCGTATCTCCCCCAGCGCTCAGAACAGGGCTCGGCACATAGTAAGCGCTTAACAAATACCAACGTCGTTATTATCACACCCAATTTGGCCAACTCCTCGGCCCGATTCTAACCGGCGGCTCCCGCGTCCCAAATAGCGTCGGTCCCCCGGCCTGGAGACGCTTCTGGTTTTAAATTTCTTTTCACGTTCACTTCTTGACTCCGTCCCCAGGACCCCAAACCATCTAAAGGAATTAGGCAGGTCTCAATACGATCTCCTTATTGACATTTATGCTGATCGATGCTGGTGCTTACACAATTGGAATCTGCAGATCAATCCCTTTATTAGATTCTTTCTCACGGCTGCCACGATCATTTTATCACCGGGGCCGCAGCTATGAAACGCTGCTCCATCGCCCTGCGCGCTGGAATGAGTTAAGGCGGTTTTCGGAGCCTCCTCATCAAGACTCGGCCCGATTTTAAATCGCCTTTCCCCAGTTACCTATAATATTACATAATATTATAATTTTATAATAATAATAATGATAATGTCGGTATTTGTTAAGCGCTTACTATGTGCCGAGCACCGTTCGAAGCGCTGGGGGAGATACGGGGTCATCAGGTGGTCCCACGTGAGGATCCCGGTCTTCGTCCCCATTTGACAGATGAGGGAACTGAGGCCCAGAGAAGTGAAGCGACTCGCCCACAGTCACACGGGTGACAAGGGGCAGCGCCGGAAGTCGAACCCATGACCTCTGACTCCCAAGCCCGGGCTCTTGCCACTGAGCCACGCTGCTTCTCCAGCCATTTTAAGACGGTCCCGATCACTATGTTCGGGGCGAAGTTCGTTCGTTCATTCATTCAGTCGGACTTATTGAGCGCTCGCTAGGTGCAGAACACTGTATTAAGCGCTTGGAAGGTCCAACTGGGCAACGGAGAGAGCCGATCCCTGCCCAACAACGGGCTCACCGTCTAAACGGGAGCCAGTTGAGAGGGAGCGTGGCTCAGTGGAAAGAGCCCGGGCTTGGGAGTCAGAGGTCGTGAGTTCGAATCCCGGCTCTGCCACCTGTCAGCTGTGTGACTGTGGGCCAGTCACTTCACTTCTCTGGGCCTCAGTTACCTGATCTGTAAAATGGGGATTAACTGTGAGCCTCACGTGGGACAACCTGATTACCCTGTATCTTCCCCAGCGCTTAAAATGGTGCTCTGCACATAGTAAGCGCTTAACAAATACCAATATTATTATTAGGTCATGGGTTCGAATCCTGGCTCTGCCACTCGGCAGCTGGGTGACTGTGGGCAAGTCACTTCACTGGGCTTCAGTTCCCTTATCTGTCAAATGGGGATGAAGACTGTGAGCCTCACGTGGGACGACCCGATTCCCCTGTATCTCCCCCAGCGCTTAGAACAGTGCTTTGCACCTAGTAAGCGCTTAACATATACCAACATTATTATTATTATTATTATTATTAAATGGGGGAGACAGACAACAAAACAAATAGTCAGGGTTCAACCCTAACCCTTGCTTGAAGCAGCGGGGTCTAGTGGCTAGAACCTGGGCCTGGGAACGAGAGAGACCAGGGTTCTAGTCCTGCACTTTGTGACCTTGGCTAAGTCACTTCACTTCTCTGGGTTTCGGGGGCCTCATCGGGAAAATGGGGATGAAGACCTTGAGCCCCATGTGGGACTGGGACTGTGTCCAACCCGATAACCTTTTATGATCGTAATGGTATTTGTTAAGCGCTTACTATGTGGCAAGCAACGTGCTAAGCGCTGAATCTATCCCAGCGCTTAGAACGGTGCTGGGCCTGGGAGCCAGAAGGACATGGGTTCTAATCCCGGCTCCTCCACAGTAGCGAGGCTCGGCAGGTAGAGGCCGGGCCCGGCAGTCAGAGGTCGTGGGTTCTAGTTGCGGCTCCGCCGCTTGTCAGCCGTGTGATCTTGGGCAAGCCGCTTCTCTTCTCTGGGCCTCAGTTCCCTCGTCTGTAAAATGGGGACGAAGACTGTGAGCCCCATGGGGGACGACCTGATTGTCTTGTATCTATCCCAGCGCTCAGACCAGTGCTTGGCACATAGTAAGCGCTTAACAAATACCATGATAATTAATTACTGGGAGATCTTGGGCAAGTCACTTCACTTCTCTGGGCCTCAGTTCCCTCATCTGTAAAATGGGGATGAAGACTATGAGCCCCACGGGGGACAGGGACGGTGTCCAACCCGATTTGCTTGTATCCACCCCAGCGCTTAGTACAGTGCCTGGCACATAGACGGCGCTTAACAAATACCACGGTTGTTATGATGATTTGTATTACATATATATGAAATCATAAATATTATTATTTCTTATGTTGTTCTTTAATGATATTTGTCATTAATGATAATAACGAAATACCACCGAAGAAAACAACAATTTTCCAGCTGGATTTCGAGATTTCAGATTCCCAGAAAAGACACCCGTCTCTGGAAAAAATGACATCCGTCTTCTCTCTCTGGTTTCCACCACCTCAGTGACACTGTGGGCAGCGGCGGTTTTCCTGCAGAGTCTGATGTGTGCAATTAGTGGCCTCTATCGAGCGCTTACCGTGTGCGGGACACTGTGCTGAGCGCTTAGGGGGAGGACGCTAGGGTTAGTAGACAGGATCCCTGCCCTCAAGGGGCTGCCAGTCTGCTGTGTGCAGAGCAGCGTACTGAGCGCTTGGGAGAGTCCAAGAGGGTTAGTAGACGCGATCCCTGCCCTCGAGGAGCTGACAAGGCTATTGGATGACTCCAATTCCTATCCTCGTGGCTCAGTGGAAAGAGCCCGGGCTTGGGAGTCAGAGGTCATGGGTTCGAATCCCGGCTCAGCCGCTTGTCCGCTGTGTGACTTTGCGCAAGTCACTTCACTTCTCTGGGTCTCAGTGACCTCATCTGGAAAATGGGGATGAAGACTGGGAGCCCCTCGTGGGACAACCTGATCACCTTGTACCGCCCCCCCCCCCCCCACCCAGGGCTCAGAACAGTGCTTGGCACATAGTAAGCACTTAACAAATGCTATTTGGGGGAAGCAGCGTGGCTCAGTGGAAAGAGCCCGGGCTTGGGAGTCAGAGGTCATGGCTTCGAATCCCAGCTCTACCACTTGTCAGCAGGGTGACTGTGGGCGAGTCACTTCACTTCTCTGGGCCTCAGTGACCTCATCTGGAAAATGGGGATGAAAACCGTGAGCCTCACGGGGGGACAACCTGATGACCCCGTATCTCCCCCGGCGCTTAGAAGGGTGCTCTGCACATAGTAAGCACTTACCAGATACCAACATGATTATCATTATCCTCGAACCCTGCCCTTGACCACCTGCGAACTGGCTTCCGTCCCCTTCATTCCACCGAAACCACCCCCTTAAAGGTCGCCGACGATCTCCTTCTCGCCAAATCCGCCGGCCTCTACCCCATCCTCATCCTCCTCCACCTCTCCTCCGCCTCGGACCCTGCGGGCCACCCCCCGCTCCCGGAAACCTCATCCAGCCTCGGCTTCGCGGACTCCGTCCTCTCCCGGTTCTCCTCCCGGCTCTCGGGCCGCTCGTTCTCCGTCTCCTCGGGGGGCTCCTCCTCGGCCTCCCGCCCCCTCACTGTGGGGGTCCCTCGAGGCTCACTTCTGGGTCCCCTTCTATCCTCCATCCCCACCCCCTCCCTCGGAGGACTCATTTCCTCCCCCGGCTTCAACTCCCACCTCTATGGGGGTGATTCCCAAACCTCCCTCTCCGGCCCCGATCTCTCTCTCTCCCTCTCCGCAGCCTCACACCTCCTCCTGCCTTCAAGACATCTCTAGTCTGCTGTCCTGCCGTCACCTCAAATTTAACATTTCCCGAACAGAGCTCCTTATCTTCCTACCCAAAGTCTGCCCTCCGCCTGACTTTCCCATCACCGTAGACGGCACCACCGTCCTCTCCGTCTCGAAAGCCCGTAACCTTGGCGTTATCGTTGACTCGTCTCTCTCATTCAATCTGCCAAGAGATTCTGTCATTTCAACTTCACGACAACTCTAGAATCCACCCTTTCCTCTCCGTCAGTGCTGCTCATCGCACTATAAGCCCGTTGAGGGGCAGGGACTGTCTCTCTTTGTGGCTGAGTTGAATTTTCCAAGCACTTAATAAGCAGTAAGCGCTCAATAAATAATAAGGTTGGTATTTGTTAAGCGCTTACTATGTGCAGAGCACCGTTCTAAGCGCTGGGGGAGATACAGGGAATTCAGGTTGTCCCACGTTCATTCAATAGTATTTACTGAGCATTTACTATGTGCAGAGCACTGGACTAAGCGCTGGGAATGTACAGAGCGGTAATAGATAGAGACAGTCCCTGCCCTCTGACGGGCGCACGGTCTAATCGGGGGAGACGGACGGACGAGAACGATGGCAATAAATAGAATCAAGGGGATGAAGGCTTGATCCTTCATGAGGTTCACAGTCTTAATCTCCATTTTCCAGATGAGGGAACTGAGGCCCAGAGAAGCGAAGTGACTCGCCCACAGTCACCCAGCTGCCAGGTGGCAGAGCCGGGAGTCGAACCCGTGACCTCTGACTCCCAAGCCCGGGCTCTTTCCACCGAGCCACGCCCCGCGCCGAGTGCCGGAGTGGATGCCAACGGATCGGGTTGGAGCCGGTCCCTGAACTGGGCTCGCAGCTTAATCCCCATTTTACAGATGAGATACGGGGAAGTGACAAGACTCGCCCCCGATCACCCAGCGGACGAGCGGCAGAGGCGGGATTAGAATCCAGGTCCTCGGACTCCCAGGCCCGGGCTCTATCCCCTAGGCCCCGCTGCCGCTTCCCCTCGCTCCCGGGGAGGGCACGGAGAGGATGTCTTGGCTTTGTCATTCATCTTCTACCTTACAGGGCGGTTTGGTCTCCGGGAGGCCGAGAGCAGTCACCTGCATCGGGTTGGATGAAAATCTCTCCCTCCTCGCAATCGACGACAACAGAAATGGGCTTCTTTTTTTTCCTTTCCCCTAGTTGAGCTGAAGTACGCGGCGATCATTGTTATGAATTGCTCCGGCGTGGAACTTAATGGCATCTTAGCCCCTGCGGTAGGCCGAAGGGAAAACTATTTCAAACCTTCAGAAGGCTATTAAAACATGGGCAGATGTCTGGAAAATGAATACTATTATCTAACCGAAACCTTCTGCCTGCAGGAGGAAAACAGGAGAGACTCGAGAAAGACAGTATCGATCGCTCCGCGACAGGAAAGCGGAGGGGGTGATCTTCCAGGAAGCTCAGGAGCCTCCGAGCCCGAGTTTTTATTTTTTGGTGTCTCTTTTTGATGGTATTTGGTAAGCGTTTACTACGTGCCAGCCACCGTACTGAGCGCGCGGGTAGATAGAAGCTAATCGGGTCGGACAGGGTCCCTGTCCCGCGCGGGGCTCACGGTTTTACAGGTGAGGCAACTGAGGCCTAGAGTTTGTTTAATGAGATGTACATCACCCTGATTCTATTTAGTTGCCATCGGTTTTTACGAGCTGTTCTTCCCCTCGACTCTATTTATCGCCGTCGTTCTCGTCCGCCCGTCTCCCCCGATTAGACCGTGAGCCCGTCAGAGGGCAGGGACCGTCTCTATCTGTCGCCGATTTGTCCGTTCCAAGCGCTTAGTCCAGTGCTCTGCATATGGTAAGCGCTCAATAAATACTATTGAATGAATAGCGGAAGGGAAATGACCGGCCCAGGGTCGCACAGCCGACCCGTGGTGGAGCCGGGATTAGAACCCAGGTCCATCTGACTCCCGGGCCCGTTAGGCCACGCTACTTCTCTCGCGCCGCTGTTTGGAGACCCCCGAGGCGGCGGAAAGAGCCCGGCCCGGGAGTCGGAGGCCCCGGGTTCTAATCCCGGCTCCGCCTGCTGCTGTGTGACCTTGGCCGAGTCACCTCACCTCTCCGGGCCTCAGTGTCCTTGTCGGGACCGGTCCCCTCTCTCCCTTAAACCCCAAGCCCCGTGCGGGACGGCGACTCCGTCCCACCGGACGGTCTCTCGTCAAACCCAGTACTTAGCACAGGGCTTGGCACGTAGGAAGCGCTTAATCCACACCGTTCCCGCTGCATCATTTATGACAGGTTTTAAGTTCATTCTCCCACCGTCCCTTCTTATCAGGAAAGGAAGAGCCACGAGAGGGAAGGCTTTAATGCGCTCTTGGGTTACGCGAAGGAGAGCGCGGGCTGATTTTATCTCCGAATACAGGATTTCACAGCCTCAGCAGAGTCGAGGGAAATGCCGTCAATAGGTGTCAGAACTCCTGGCAGCCGACTTGATTTTTACCGATATCGGACCGTCTTTAGCAAGGAGAGGTCATGACCGGGGGAAGGAGGGAGCGTAGGAGGAAAACGAGAAGCATCGTGACCCGGTGGATGGAACCCTCGGAGTCGGTAGGAACTGATAATAGTAATAATTGTGTTGGTATCTGTTAGCACTTACTAGGAGCCGGGCACTAATGATCATCATAACGACGGTATCTGTTAAGCGCTCACTACGTGCCGAGCGCCGTTCTAGGAGCTGGGGTAGATAGAAGGGAGTCAGGTTGTCTCCCGTGGGGCTCCCAGTCTTCATCCCCATTTTCCAGACGAGGGAACCGAGGCAGAGGGAAGCGAGGTGACTCGCCCAAGGTCACACAGCTGACAAGTGGCGGAGCTAAGATTAGAACCCACGACCTCTGACTCTCAAGCCTGGGATCTTTCCACTAAGCCGTGCCGATTCTCCACTTCATTTTACCAAGCGCTGGGGTGGATGAGAAGTAGCGGGGCCCGGTGGGTAGAACCCGGGCCTGGGAGTCAGAAGGACCTGCTTTCTCATCCCGGCTCTGAAACCTGTCTGCTCGGGGACCTTTCATTCATTCAGTAGTATTTATCGAGCGCTTACTATGTGCAGAGCACTGGACTGAGCGCTTGGAATGGACAATTCCAGTTAGAGAAAATCCCCGCCCATCGACGGGCTCACGGTCCCGTCGGGGGAGACGGACGGACAGAAACAAGACAACTTAATCGCGATGAATAGAATCAAGGGGATGGACACCTCATTGATAAGATAAATAGGGGAATAAAAATATATGTAAATGAGCAGAGTGCTGAGGGGGAGGGAGGGGGGAGGAGCAGAGGGAAAGGGGGAAGCTCGGTGTGGGAAGGCCTCTCGGAGGAGGTGACCTCTCGGTAGGGTTTTGAAGAGGGGAAGAGAGTGAGTTTGGAGGGGGTGAGGAGGGAGGGCGTTCCGGGATGGCGGGAGGACGTGTGGGTAAGTCATTTCATTTCTTTGGGCCTCAGTTCCCTCATCTGTAAAATTGGGATCGAGACCGTGAGCCCCACGGGGAGCAGGGGCCGTGTCCAACCTGATTATCTCGTATCCGACCCGGAGCTTAGTACGGTGCTTGACACATAGTAAGCACGCATAATAATACCATTATTATTTCGTTACTGTGAACAAATTGGATGGGACACAGTCCCTGTCACGCATGGGGCTCACAGTCCTGATCTCCATTTTGCAGGTGAGGTAACTGAGTCCCAGAGAAGTGAAGTGCCTTGCCCAAGGTCACACAGCAGGCAGGTGAAGCAGCTTGGCTTAGTGCCAAGAGCCCGGGCCCGGGAGTCAGAGGACGTGGGTACTAATTCCGACTGCGCCGCTGTGCTGGGTGACTTCGGGCGAGTCACTTCACTTTTCTGGGCCTCGGTTCCCTCATCTGTAAAATGGGGATTAACACATGGGACAACCCGATGACCTCGTATCTACCCCAGCACTTAGAACAGTGTTTGCCACGTAGTAAGCACTTAACAAATGCCATGATTTTTATTATTATTAAATGATGGAGCTGGGATTAGAACCCATAACCGTTTCACTCCCAGCCCAGGCTCTATCCACTATACCATGCTACTCTCTTATCTCTCCGGCCGCTCATTCTCCGTCTCCTCGGCGGGCTTACTATGTGCAGAGCACTCTTCTAAGCGCTGGGGTAGACACAGGGGAATCAGCTTGTCCCACGTGGGGCTCCCGGTCTTCATCCCCATTTTACAGATGAGGGAACTGAGGCCCAGAGAAGTGAAGTGACTCGCCCAAAGTCTTCCCTCCCCAACCCCGTCCTCTCCCCGACTTCCCCGTCCCCGTGGCCGGCCCCGCCGTCCTTCCCGCCTCCCGGGCCCGCGACCTCGGTGTCGTCCTCGACTGCGCTCTCTCATTCGCCCCAAACATCCGATCCGACACCGAAACCTGCCCCTCTCACCTTCGAAACATCGGCAAGATCCGCCCTTTCCTCTCCATCCAAACCGCTCTCTTGTTAAAACCATCACTCCTCCTCTCCCGACTGGATTCCTAAATTAGCCTCCTTTCTGACCTCTCGACCTCCTGCCTCTCCCCACTCCAGTCTATTCTTCATTCCGCTGCCCCGATCATCTTTCTACAGAAAGGCTCAGGGCCTGTCACTCCCCTCCTCAAAAACCTCCAGGGGTGGCCTGTCAACCTCCACATCAAACAAAAACTCCTCACCCTTGGCTTCCAAGCCCCCCATCCCCTCACCCCCCCCCTCCCTCCCCTCCCTTCCGTCCTCCTCCGGCCCGGGCCGCACACTCGGCTCCTCCGCCGCCGCTCGCCTCCTCCCCGGGCCTCCGGCTCGCCCGGCCCTCCGGAGACCCCCGGCCTACGTCCCGCCTGTGTCCCGGACGCCCTCCCTCCTCACCGCCGCCAAACTCACTCTCTTCCCCCCTTCCGAGCCCTCCTGAGAGTTCCCCTCCTCCGGGAGGCCTTCCCACGCCGAGCCCCCCTTTTCCTCCGCCCCTCTTCCTCTCCCCATCGCCCCGACTCCCTCCCTCTGATCTACCCCCTTCCCGCCCCCCGCCGCTTGTCTATAGACGTACAGATCTATAATTCTATTTATTTCTCTTAATGCCTGTTTACTTGTTTTGATGCATCTATATCTCTAATTCTATTTATTTCTATTGACGCTATTGATGCCGGTCTACTTGTTTTGATGTCTGTCTCCCCCCTTCTAGACTGCGAGCCCCGGGTGGATTGTCTCTCTTTGTTGCTAAATTGGACTTTCCCAGTGCTTAGTCCAGTGCTCTGCACCCAGTAAACACTCAGTAAATACGATGAAATGAATGAATAAACAATACCCCCCCCCCAAAAAAATATCGGTAGGGGAGATGTAGAGTCCACCCAGAATCGTGACACCGGATGATTCCTCCAAGCGTCTCGGAGCCGCCGTTGGGGAAGCAGCGTGGCTCTGTGGAAAGAGCACGGGCTTGAGAGTCAGAGGTCATGGGTTTGAATCCCGACTCTGCCACTTGTCAGCTGTGTGACTGTGGGCGAGTCACTTCACTTCTCTGGGCCTCAGTGACCTCATCTGGAAAATGGGGATGAAGACTGTGAGCCTCCCTTGGGACAACCCGATTACCCTGTAAATCTACCCCAGCGCTTAGAACAGTGCTCCGCACACAGTAAGCGCTTAACAAATACCGACATTATTATCATTAAAGGGATCGGGCCCACTTACTCTACAATCCTCTCTCGAGCGCTCGTTCCGGTGCTCGGCACACAGTCCGACGATAAGGGCCTTGAGGTCGAGGAACTGCATCTCCAACTCCCCCGTATTCTCCCAAGCGTTCAGCCCAGTGCTCCGCACGCTGTGGATCGGAAGCTCTTCGAGGGCAGGACGCGTGTCTACTAACTCAATTGAATACTCCCGAGCAGTCAGCACAGTGCTCTGCGCACAGTAGAGTGGAAGGTCCTGGAAGAGAGTTCGACCCACTCCACGGCAGACAGAATCTCCTCGCCCTTACCTTTAAAGCAATCGTCTGTTCTATCGTCCTCTCCCAAGAGCTTAGCACAGAGCTCCGCGCGCAGGAAGCGCTCAAAATAACAATAATCATATTTGTTAAGCGCTTACTATGTGCCAGGCACTGTTCTAAGCGCTGGGGAGGATGCGAGGGAATCTAGTTGTCCCAACTGGGGCTCACGCTCTTAATCCCCATTTTATAGATAATAAATACGACCGACAGAATGAACGGCAAGACAAGCGGCGCGGCTCAGCGGCAGGGGCCCGGGCTTGGGAGTCAGAGGTCGTGGGTTCTAATCCCGCCTCCGCCCCCCCGTCAGCTGTGTGACTTTGGACGAGTCACTTCGCTTCTCTGGGCCTCGGTTCCCTCACCTGTCAAATGGGGATGAAGACCGGGAGCCCCACGTGGGACGACCCGATGACCTTGTATCCCCCCCAGCGCTCAGAACAGTGCTCGGCACAGAGCAAGCGCTTAACAGATACCATCGTCATTATCAAATACCCTCGGTCGACGGATGGATCGAAGGTTCTCGATGGATCGATGGACTGGGGACTCTCCCAAGTGCTCCAGAACAGAGCGCTCTTTAAACTAAGCCGCGCCGACTCTCGATCGATACGGCGGCCCGATGGATCGATCGGCGTACGGTCCCTCTATCTGCGGCCGGGCCTCCGGACCCCTTTAGAATTTCAATAAATTCACAGGGTCGTAAAAAGAAAACCGACCCGCCCGCTCCGTCTTGAAATCGTTTAATTTTATGCAATCTTTTGGTATTTCATTTGGGAGTTATGGAGTGTGAAATAGGCACCATGATGAGAAAACAATTAACCGGCGCACCTGTTGTTCCTGCCGATCGAGGAGGAAAAGATTCACTCATTCGCTCATTCGATCGTATTTACTGAGCGCTTACTGATAATGATGATAATGTTGGCATTTGTTAAGCGCTTACTAGGCGCGGAGCGCCGTTCTAAGCGCCGGGGGAGATCCAGGGTCATCGGGTCGTCCCACGGGAGGCTCCCGGTCTTCATCCCCATTTTACAGATGAGAGAACTGAGGCCCGGAGAAGTGAAGTGACTTGCCCACGGTCACCCAGCTGACAAGTATGTGCCGAGCGCCGTACTAAGCGCTCGGCAAGTGTAATTCGGCACCCGAGAGGGACAATCCCTGCCCAACAACGGAAGACTTGTGCTTTCGTGGGTCCGACCTGGCCCGGTCTCTGTCTGTTGAGCAAGAGAGTTGCGTCGTGCTCTCCCAAGCGCTCAGCACAGTGCTCTGCCCACAGTAAGTGCTCAATAAGTATGGCTGACGGGCCGACTGACAGCCTGTAGGCTCCTCGAGGGTAGGGATCGTGTCTAGACTGGGAGGTCGTCGTGGGCAGGGATTGTCTCTCTTTGGTGCCGAAATGTACATTCCAAGCGCTTAGTACAATGATCTGCCCACAGTAAGCGCTCGATAAATACGGAGAAGCAGCGCGGCTCAGTGGAAAGAGCCCGGGCTTGGGAGTCAGAGGTCGTGGGTCCGAATCCCGCCTCTACCATTTGTCCGCTGTGTGACTTCGGGCGAGTCACTTCGCTTCTCTGTGCCTCAATTACCTCATCCGTAAAATGGGGATGTAGACCGCGAATCCCAGGTGGTACAACCTGATTACCTTGCGTCTCCCCCAGCGCTTAGTACAGTGCTCTGCACATGGTAAGGGCTCAATAAAACACGCCTGAATAAAATACGACTGAATGAATGCACGCAGGAGACTGGCAGCGTCTTGAGGGCAGAGACTGTGCTGATTCATTCTACCGGGCTCTCCCAAGTGCTCAGGACAGTGCTCTGCACGCAGAAGCAGCGTGGCCTAGTGGCAAGAGCCCGGGCTTGGGAGTCAGAGGGCCTGGGTTCTAATCCCGCCTCTGCCCCGTGCCAGCTGTGTGACTTTGGGCGAGCCACTTCAGTTCTCTGGGCCTCAGTTCCCTCACCTGTAAAATGGGGATGAAGACCGGGAGCCCCACGTGGGACCACCCGATGACCCTGTATCTCCCCCAGCGCTTAGAACAGTGCTCTGCACATAGGAAGCGCTTAACAAATACCAACATTATTATTACTATTATTATTCTATTAACTCTATTATCCTCTCGCCAGCGCTCATTCCATTCATTCATTCCATTCATTCAATCGTATTTACTGAGCGCTTACTGTGCGCAGAGCACTGTACCGAGCGTTTGGAAAGTACGATTCCGCAAGAAAGAGAGACAGCAGTGGGCAGGAAGACCCGGGGAACTAGGGATCGTACCTACTAACTATTGTCCTCTCCCCAGCGCTCTGCACAGTGCTTTTCATTCTGGACTGGCAGCTTCATGAGGGCAGGGATTGTGTCCATTAAATCTATTCTTTCCTCCCAAGCTTTCAGTCCAGTGCCCACATAATAATAATAATAATGTTGGCATTTGTTAAGCGCTTACTGTGTGCAGAGCACCGTTCTAAGCGCTGGGGGAGATACGGGGTCATCGGGTCGTCCCGCGTGAGGCTCACAGTTAATCCCCATTTTACAGATGAGGGAACGGAGGCCCAGAGAAGTGAAGCGACTCGCCCACAGTCACACAGCCGACGAGTGGCAGAGCCGGGAATCGAACCCGTGACCTCTGACTCCGAAGCCCAGGCTCTTTCCACTGAGCCACGCTATAAGCCCCATCCTCCCCCCGGCCCGGAATGTCCTCCCCTTTCGTTCAATCATATTTATCGAGCGCTCACTGGGTGCAGAGCACTGTACTAAGCGTTTGGGGGAGGACAATAGAACAACAGACTCTTTCCCGCCCACAACGAGCTCACAGTCTCACATCCATCACATCGAGTCTTCGATGAGGCTTCGAAAGAGGGGGAGAGGCCCTGTCTGTGAGATTTCATTCGTTCAATCGTACTTATCGAGCGCTTACCGTGTGCAGAGCTCTGTACTAAGCGCTTGGGAAGTAGAATTCAGCAATAAAGAGATTCGATCCCTGCCCCTAAAGGGCTCACAGTCTAGAAGGGGGGGCGGAATTTGAGGACACAAGTGTTGAAGGCCAGAAGGAGGCAGGAATTTCGGTGGGAGAGGATGAGTGATGGTATTAAGAAGGTAACACTTAACAAATAGCCCAATTAATAATAATAATAATAATAATAATAATGTTGGTATTCGTTAAGCGCTTACTATGTGCCGAGCACTGTTCTAAGCGCTGGGGGAGATACAGGGTCATCGGGTTGGCCCCCCGTGGGGCTCCCGGTCTTCATCCCCATTTTACAGAGGAGGGAACTGAGGCCCAGAGAAGTGAAGTGACTCGCCCACGGTCACCCAGCTGACGAGCGGCAGAGCAGGGATTTTTAAACCCATGACCTCTGACTCCCAAGCCCGGGGTTCTTTCCGCTGGGCCACGCTGAGTCGATTGATCCGTGTATCTGTATTTCTGATTCTCTGCGCCTCGGTTCCCTCGTCTGTGAAAGGGAGACCGTGAACGCCCCGTGGGTCTGTGCTAACCCCAATTTCTGTGTTGGCACCCCGGTGCCTAGTACAGTGTCCGGCCCATAGTTAGCGCTTAGATCCCGCAATTATTATCATTCTTCTTCTTCTCCGGGCCTCGGTTCCCTCACCCGTCAAAGAGGGATTGAAGAGTGCAAGCCCCCGGGGGACAGGGATCGGGTCCAACCCGACTTCTGGGGATCCGCCTCAGTGTTTAGTGGTGTGGCTGGCACCCAGTCAGCGCCTAACCCCAGTTACGACGATGATTATCGCTTCGGGCGGCTGGGTTAACCAGAGGGCTCCCCGGAGGAGGCGTGTCTCTATCTGTTACCGATTTGTCCATTCCAAGCGCTTAGCACAGTGCTCTGCACCTAGTAAACGCTCGATAAATACTATTGAATGAATGAACGAAAGGGGAATTCCGTCTGGCCTTTCTGTCGCCGGGGATTTCCACTTCCCCGCAGGGCCACAGGGAAGCCGCTATGCTCTTTGCCGCTTGGCAGCTGGGTGACCCTGGGCAAGTCACTTCACTTCTCTGGGCCTCAGTTCCCTCATCTGGAAAATGGGGGTGAAGACTGGGAGCCGCACGAGGGACAGGGACTGGATCCAACTTGATTTGCTTGTATCCACCCCAGCACCTGGAACAGCGCTTAAAAGAGGTCGTGGGTTCTATAACGATAATAATTGTGATATTTATTAATTGGCTTACTACGTGCCCAGCACTGTTCTAAGCACCGGGGGCGATACAAGGTAAGCAGGTTGTCCCACGAGGGGCTCACAGTCTTCATCCCCATTTTACAGATGGGGTAACTGAGGCACAGAGAAGTGAAGTGACTTGCCCAAGATCACACAGTTGACAAGTGGCGGAGCCGGGACTAGAACCCAAGGCTTCCGACTCCCTCCGACTCCCAAACCCGTGCTCTTTCCACTGAGCCACGCTGCCTAAGCGCTTAGTAATGATAATAATAATGGTGGTATTTGTTAAGCGCTTACTATGTGCAAAGCACTGTTCTAAGCACCTGGGGGTTAACAAGGTGATCGAGTTGTCCCACGTGGGGCTCACGGTTTTAATCCCCATTCTCCAGATGAGGTCACTGAGGCACCGAGAAGTGAAGTGACTCGCCCAAAGTCACCCAGCTGGCAAGCGGCGGAGCCGGGATTAGAACCCGTGACCTCTGACTCCCAAGCCTGAGCTCTTGCCACTGAGCCACGCCGCTTCTCCAACGAACAGAGCGAGAAAGTCCGTCTTTACTGAATCCCCACCACAGTCTGGGGTCGAAGGCTTCGATGATCAATTTAGGCCCGATAATTGATCAATAATCAATCATAACAATAATAATGTTGGTATCTGTTAAGTGTCTACTACGTGCAGAGCACCGTTCTAAGCGCTCGGGTAGATACAGGGTCATCAGGTCGTCCCACATGAGGCTCCCGGTCTTCATCCCCATTTTCCAGATGAGGGAACGGAGGCCCAGAGAAGTGAAGTGACTCGCCCACGGTCACCCAGCTGACGAGTGGCAGAGCCGGGATTCGAATCCATGACCTCTGACTCCCAAGCCCGGCCTCTTTCCACCGAGCCACGCGGCTTCTCTAATTCTCAGAGACGCCCCCCAAAATCAGCAAGGTGGGGCGGCGGGGGGCAGCCTCCTTCCCCCTCCACATCCGTGGTCTTCCCCTGGAGAATCGGGATCTTATTTCATTTTCCGATGGCCCGGAGCCATCGATCGACGGGAGGAGGAAAGGTGAACCTTTTGTCATGTCCGGGAGGTTCGGAGGAATAAGACGTCTTAATTCCGAAGGCCGCGCGCGTCCCATTCCCTTCTCACCCCCGCTCCGGGACCACGCGGAGATGGGCCCACGGTAGGAGCTCAACGCGCTCAGCGCAGCGCTCTGCACACAGTAGGCGCTCAGGGAACGCGACCCAATGGGTGATTCCGCTGATTCATCGGCTGAACGATCGTTCGCCGATTTCAGGCCCGTCCGATGTCCAGTCTAACTGATTAATCGGTCACTTCGTAGGGAGGGAAGACGTTGGCCAACTCCGCTTTTGTGTTTATTTTTAGGCGCTTAGTATAGGCCTGGTACTGTAGTAGGGGCTGGCGTAGGTGCTTTTTATTTTGAGCGCTTAGTATATGTCAGGCCCTGTACTAAGCGCTGGGGTAGATACCAGTTCATCAGGTTGGACACAGTCCCCGTCCCACGCGGGGCTCCCGGTCTTAATCCCCATTTGACGGATGAGGGAACTGAGGCCCAGAGAATAATAATAATGATGATGTTTGTTAAGCGCTTACTATGTGCCGGGCACTGTACTAAGCGCTGGGGTGGATAGCAGCAAATCTAGGTACACACGGACCCTGTCGCACGCGGGGCTCACCGTCTCGATCCCCACTTTCCGGATGAGGAAACTGAAGCACAGAGAATAATAAAGGTATTTGTTAGGCGCTTACTACGTGCCAAGCACTGTCCTGAGCGCTGGGGTAGATACGAGGTCATCGGGTTGTCCCATATGGGGCTCCTGGTCTTCATCCCCGTTTTACAGATGAGGGAATCGAGGAGCAGAGAAGCGAAGTGGCTTGCCCAAGGGCCACACAGCAGACAAGCGGTGGAGTTGAGATCTCAGAAAGCCGGGGATGAAGTTGGAAGAAACAGGGGAAACTGAGTCACGGGTGGGATGATCACATCATCCGCTCTGGGCGTTCCAAGGATTGAGCACAGGTGGGTGTTCCGGATAGATCAGAACTCCGATGAAAATCGGCTTCCTCCGACTCCCCCCTCCACAAAACGGAAATAATGATAATCATGATGGTATTTGTTAAGCGCTTACTATGTGCAGAGCACTGTTCTAAGCGCTGGGAGAGATACAGGGTCATCAGGCTGTCCCACGTGAGGCTCACGGTTAATCCCCATTTTACAGATGAGGGAACCGAGGCACAGAGAAGTGAGGTGACTTGCCCACTGTCACACAGCGGCCGAGTGGCAGAGCCGGGATTCGAACCCATGACCTCGGACTCCCAAGCCCGGGCTCTCTCCACTGAGCCACGGTAATCCCCATTTTTTAGAAGAGGCACCCGAGGCCCACGGAACTGAAGTGACTTGCCCAAGATCGCACAGCAGACAGATTGTCCAGCCGGGACGAGAACTCTTGACCTCCAGAAAGCGCTTAACCAAAAAGAAAGTTATTTTTATATGAATTTATAAATCTCGCAGACACCGCTCTCATCTGTGAACAGCCTCGCCCACAGAATCCTTCCCGTTTCATTCATTCATTCAATTCAATCGTATTTATTGAGCGCTTCCTCTGTGCAGAGCACCGGACCGAGCGCTTGGAATGGACAGTTGGGCGACAGACGGAGAGCGTCCCCGCCCAGTGACGGGCTCGCGGTCGAATCGGGGGAGACGGACGGACAAAAACGAGACGACCTCGGGGCGTCTCGGGGCGGAGGGCGAGGTGGCCGGCGAGGGAGCCGGCCCTAGGGATAAGAGGAATCCCCTCCCTCCTCAAATGATGATGAGGATGGTATTTGATAAGCGCTTAGCATGTGGCAAGCACTGTTCTAAGCGCCGGGGGAGATACAAGGTTGTCCCACTTGGGGTTCCCAGTCTCCGTCCCCATTTTACACGGAGGCCCAGACGAGCGAAGCGGCCTGTCCCAGGTCACCTGGCAGACGCGGGCCGGGGCCGGGATTAGAACCCACGACCTCTGACGTCCCAGCCCGGCCTCTTTCCACTGAGCCACGCTGACTCTCCCCCTCTTCAAAGCCTTACCGAGGTCCTCCCGGAGGCCTTCCCCGACCGCGCCCTCCTCTCCTCTCCTCCCGCTCCCTTCCGCGTCGCCCCGCCTCGCTCCCTCTCTTCCTCCCCCGTCCCGGCCCCGCGCCGCTTCCGTCCACATCCCTCATTTTATTTAGTAATTTCCATTAACGTCTCTCTCCCCCTCTGGACTGTCGGCTCGTCGTGGGCAGGGAAATGCGTCCGTCGGTTGCTCTACCGCGCCGTCCCAAGCTCTTCGGCCTCCGTTAACGCGACCGAATGAAGGAAGGAGATTTCCCTCTCACCTCCCTCGTTCCCCGTCAGGATTAGGCAGGATTAGAGAAGCAGCGTGGCTCGGTGGAAAGAGCCCGGCCTTGGGAGTCGGAGGTCCTGGGTTCGACTCCCGGCTCTGCCCCTTGGCAGCTGGGTGGCTGTGGGCGAGTCGCTTCACGTCTCTGGGCCTCAGTTCCCTCATCTGTCAGATGGGGATTGTGAGCCTCCCGTGGGACAACCCGACGACCCTGGATCTCCCCCAGCGCTTCAGAACAGTGTGGCTCAGTGGAAAGAGCCCGGGCTTTGGAGTCGGAGGTCATGGGTTCGACTCCCGGCTCGGCCACTCGTCGGCTGGGTGACTTTGGGCGAGTCACTTCACTTCTCGGCGCCTCGGTTCCCTCATCTGTAAAATGGGGATGAAGACCGTGAGCCCCACGTGGGACGACCCGATTCCCCTGTGTCTCCCCCGGCGCTTAGAACGGTGCTCGGCACAGAGTGAGCGCTTAACAAACACCAGCATTATTAACAGTGCTCTGCACACAGTAAGCGCTTAACAAATACCCACGTTATTATTAGGCGGTGCCTTCGATACGATTTCATGGGCAAGGTAGACTCCGGCGGGACGGTACCTGCAGGAGGAGATCACAGGCAGGCCTGATTCTCTGCTGCAGAAGCACGCTCAACGCCCGATTCTGTTCTTCCAGATGCGACACCCTGGCTTTCAGCTTGACACATTTCTTCCTCAGATCCTGCGGCCGACAAACAAAGCGGAAAGGAGCGGTGAGGGAGGGCCGCCGCGCCTCGGAGAAGCCCGACGGCGTGGCGAATCAGATTTCGGGCCTATTAAGCCGAACGTTTGTCATCTTCAAAGCCCCCCGAAATCAATCCGATCAAAGCCTCCGCGGGCCCGACGGTAGGTCGGATCGGATTAGCCCCGACAGAGGAGCCTCGGCGAAGAGAGGATCCATCAGCTCAGAGACGCGTTGATACGGGATTGGATTCTCCGGTGTTACCGATTCCGGCAACAACGTGCCAGTTGACTCGGTCTCCCCTTTCTCCCGCTCCTTCGCTCGGTTCGTGAGTGCGATGGCGGGAGAGGGTTCACGCGAATAAGGCCTTTTGAGGGGGGGGTTTCCGGGGGGGGGAAGGGGATCCCGTGAGCACTTGGAGTCCCTGGGTTTCATCTGGGGAAACTCAGTTTGAGAGCACGAGATAATTTAGCCGTCCGCTTTGGTGAGGCGGGCTTGGGAACGGTGTAATTCTAACACGGTGTTGTCGTTCATTCAGTAGTATTTACTGAGCGCTTACTATGTGCAGAGCACTGGACTAAGCGCTTGGAATGGACAGATCGGTGAGAGAGAGAGACGGTCCCTGCCCTCTGACGGTCGTCTGGAAGGCCCTGCCTCCTCATATCTGTCAGACAACGATTCTCCCCCAACCTTTCCCGCCTCCTCCCAGGGGCCTTCCCTGATTAATCCCCCCTTTCCTCTTCTCCCACTCCCTTCTGCCGTCGCCCTGACCTGCTCCCTTTAATCCTCCCCTTTTCCAGCCCCTCGGCCCTTCTGTCCTCATCCGTGATTTTATTTCTTTATGATAATAATAATGTTGGCATTTGTTAAGCGCTTACTCTGTGCAAAACACTGTTCTAAGCCCTGGGGGGGATACCAGGTGATCACGTTGTCCCACGTGGGGGGTCGCAGTTTTTAATCCCCATTTTGTTGTACTTTCCGAGCCCTTGGCACAGTGCTCCGCACAAAGCGAGCGCTCAATAAATGCTATTGAATGAATAATAATAATAACGATGTTGGTATTTGTTAAGCGCTTACTCTGTGCAAAGCACCGTTCTAAGCCCTGGGGGGATACAAGGTGATCAGGTTGTCCCACGTGCGGCTCCCGGTCTTCATC
Organism: Ornithorhynchus anatinus; assembly: GCF_004115215.2. Taxonomy (NCBI): domain Eukaryota; kingdom Metazoa; phylum Chordata; class Mammalia; order Monotremata; family Ornithorhynchidae; genus Ornithorhynchus; species Ornithorhynchus anatinus. The sequence goes on along the minus strand of NC_041728.1, from coordinate 182,854,148 downwards.
CCATTTTCCAGATGAGGTCACTGAGGCCCAGAGAATAATGACGATGTTGGTATTTGTTAAGCGCTTACTCTGTGCAAAGCACTGTTCTAAGCGCTGGGGGGGATACAAGGTGATCAGGTTGTCCCACGTGGGGCTCCCGGTCTTCATCCGTAAGCCCGCCAAAGGGCAGGGACCGTCTCTATCTGTTACCGATCTGTCCATTCCAAGCGCTTAGTACAGTGCTCTGCACATAGTAAGTACTCAATAAATCCTATTGAATGAATCCCCATTTGACAGATGAGGTCACTGAGGCACAGAGAATAATAATAGTAATAATAATGTTGGTATTTGTTAAGCCCTTACTATGTGCAAAGCATTGTTCTAAGTGCTGGGGGCGATACAAGGTGATCGGGTCGTCCCACGTGAGGTTCACAGTCTTCATCCCCATTTTACAGATGAGGTCACTGAGGCACAGAGAATAATAATAATAATAATAATAATAATGTGGGTATTTGTTAAATACTTACTATGTCCAGAGCACTGTTCTAAGCGGTGGGGTAATAATAATAATAATAATAATAATGTTGGTATCTGTGAAGCGCCTACTATGTGCAGAGCACTGTTCTAAGCGCTGGGGGAGATTCAAATAAAAGCAATGTGGCTCGGTGGAAAAGAGCCCGGGCTTGGGAGTCAGAGGGTGTGAGTTCGAATCCCAGCTCTGCCACGTCAGTGGGCAAGTCACTTCACTTCTCTGGGCCTCAGTGACCTCGTCTGGAAAATGGGGGCGAAGACCGTGAGCCTCACGGGGGACGACCCGATGACCCTGTATCACCCCCAGCGCTTAGAACAGTGCTCTGCACCTAGTAAGCGCTTAACAGATACCAACATTATTATTATTATTATTATTATTCCCTGTGCCTCAGTTACCACATCTGTAAAATGGGGATTACCTGTGAGCCTCACGGGGGACAACCTGATGACCCCGTATCTCCCCCAGCGCTTAGAGCGGTGCTCGGCACATAGTAAACGCTTAATAGATACCAAATACCAACATTAGTATTATTAAATGACTAGAATCATGGATATAGACTCCAAATGTCCCATTTATGATTAATAAAACCCACTCGATAAGTACTAACAATATCAATGTTGGTATTTGTTAAGCGCTTACTATGTGCCGAGCACCGTTCTAAGCGCTGGGGGAGACATGGGGGAATCGGGTTGTCCCACGTGGGGTGGGGGGGGGGGGTCACAGTCTTCATCCCCATTTTCCAGATGAGGTCACTGAGGCCCAGAGAAGTGAAGTGATTCGCCCACGGTCACAGAGCTGACAAGTGGGCGAGCCGGGAGTCGAACCCAAGACCTCTGAATCCAAGACACCGTCACACCGTCGATACACCCTTCCCCCTGGAGGAAGCGAGAAAGCAGGTCCTACCTTTTGGGTCAGCAGGGCTTGGACCACCTGGTTGGCCACCTTGGAGAGAGAAGAGAAAACGGCCACTTGAAATCACGAGAAAAAACCCCGGGCCAAGTCTCACCTCATCCGTCGCCGCCGGCCCTCCGCGCACCACCATCGCTCGGGACGTACGGTTGGATCGGTCGACATCGGGGAGCTTACCGAGCGCGTGTGCATTCAGTAGTACTTATTGAGCGCTTACCGGGTGCGGAGCGCTGGACTAAGCGCTTGGAATGGACAGTTGGGCAACATCTGGGAGACCGTCCCCGCCCACCGACGGGCTCACGGTCTACTGGGTGCAGATCACCGGTGGGAGGATGTAACACGGCAGCGCTGATGGGACCGGTGGCATTTATTTATTGAGCGCTCCCTGTGGGCTGTGTGGACTAAGCGGTCCAGAGAGGACATTACAACACTGTTATTATTCTTGTATCTGTGAAGCGCAATGTGCCACGCGCCGTTCTAAGCGCCGGGGTAGCGAGAGGCAGCCTGGCTCCGTGGAAGGAGCCCGGGCTTAGGAGTCAGAGGTCACGGGTTCTTATCCCGGCTCCGCCACCTGCCAGCTGGGTGACCCTGGGCAAGTCACTTCTCGGTGCCTCAGGGACCTCATCTGGAAAATGGGGATGAAGACCGGGAGCCCCACGTGGGACGACCGGATTACCCGGATTCTACCCCCAGCGCTTAGAACAGCGCTCGGCACGTAGTAAGCGCTTAACAGATACCAACATTATTATTATTATTACAAGGTTATCAGGTCGTCCCACGTGGGGCTCCCCTTTTTCCAGATGGGGTCACTGAGGCCCAGAGAAGTGAAGCGACTGGCCCAAGGTCACACAGCTGATCGGTGGCGGGGGCGGGATTAGAACCCACGACCTCTGACTCCTAAGCCGGGGTTCTTCCCACTGAGCCACGCTGCTTCTCTACCATTTCCTGCCCCCAATGTACTTAAATCAAGGGGATTTACTGAGCGCTTAGCGAGTGCAGAGTCCTGGAAAAGGCATCTGGGCGAGGAGAAAACAACAGAGTTGGTCGACATCCTGTGCCCACTAATCAATCAATTAATCGTGCTGTGATTATCATCGGTAAAAATAAAAATCCAAAGAATAAGCATAACCGTTAGGCGCTTACTAGGTGCCAGGCACCGTATCGAGCCCTGGGGTAGATACAGGTTGATCAAGTCGGAAACGGTCCCCATCCCAAATAAGGATAATGATATTGATGATGAGGATGGTAATTAGAATAGTAATGATTAATGATTGTGGTATTTATTAAGAATTTACTACTCGCCAGGCACTGTACTAAGGGCTGGGGTATCAGGTCAATCAGGTTGGACACAGTCCATGCCCCAGATAATAATAATAGCGATAATTACAATAATAATGACAAAAAGGATCACTCATTCATTCATCCATTCAATCGAATTTATTAATGATAATAACAACGAGGGTATCTGGTAAGCGCTTCCTATGTGCCGAGCACTGTTCTAAGCGCCGGGGGAGATCCGGGGTCATCGGGTTGTCCCCCGCGGGGCTCACATTTTTTAATCTCCATTTTTCCAGGTGAGGTAACTGAGGCATAGAGAAGTGAAGCGACTTGCCCAAGGTCACCCAGCGGGCAAGCGGCGGAGCCGGGATCAGAACCCACGACCTCTGACTCCCAAGCCCGGGCTCCTTCCACTGAGCCACGCTGCCTCTGCGCGCAGAGCACTGGCTTCGGTGCTTGGAAGGTACGATTCGGCAACAAACAAATGATAGTAATAATAATAACTGTGGTATCTGTTAATCATTTCCCGTGCGGCACCGTACCGAACACTGAGGGGGGTACAAGCTAACGAGGGCGAAGACGATCTCCGTCCCACCTGGGGCTCACGGTCTTCATCCCCATTTTACAGAGGGGGTAAGTGAGGTCCGGAGAAGCCCAACGACCGGCCCGAGGTCACCCAGCCGCCGAACGCAGAGCCGGGATTAGAACCCGGGTCCTCCCGACTCCCGGGCCTGCGCTCTCTCAGCGCTTCGGAGGACCGATTCCGGAGAACAAACGGGCCGGGGAATCTCAAGGCCGTCGACTCCCGAGAGTTTCCTCAGCATCCTTTAGTCGGAAACCTCAGGAGCCGTGGAAGCGACGGCGTTGCATTATTCATTCGCGTTGCGTACGCTTGGGTGTGTTTCATTAAAATTTCGGACCACGCGCCACCCGAGAGGGATTTTTTCCAGCGCCGCCTGCCTAATTAGCACGGAAACCTTGAAGGAAATCTCCCGTGGAACATTCCGCTCCCGTCATCGGGGCCTTGGCACGTGCCCGGTATCACCGGGCCCGGCCTTAACCCGCAGGGCGTTGACACCCCAGTCGAACCCGAGGGCGGGACGGGCCGTACCGAGCGGCCTCTTGGTGCTTTAGTTCCCCCTCGCCGTAAAAATAATGATAATAACAATGACGATGGCACTGGTTAAGCGCTTACTACGTGCCAAGCACTGTTCTTGTCAGCCGGGCGACCTCGGGTGAGCCGCTTCACTTCCCTGAGCCTCAGTGACCTCGTCTGTCAAACGGGGATGGAGACTGTGAGCCCCACGGGGGACGGCTTGATAGCCTTGTAATAATAATGATAATAATAATGGCATTTGTTAATGATGTTGGTATTTGTTAATGTGAATGTTGGCATTTGTTAAGCGCTCGCCATGTGCCGAGCACTGTTCTAAGCGCTGGGGTAGACACAGGAGAATCCCGGTTTGTCCCATGTGGGGCTCCCAGTCTTAATCCCCATTTGACAGATGAGGGAACTGAGGCACAGAGAAGTGACTCGCCCACAGTCACCCAGCTGACAAGTGGCAGAGCTGGGATTCGAACCCATGACCTCCGACTCCAAAGCCCATGCTCTTTCCACTGAGCCACGGTGCTTCTCTGTTAAGCGCTTACTATGCGTAAAGCCCTGTTCTAAGTGGGGGGGGGGGGCGCGGATACAAGGTCATCAGGTCGTCCCCCGTGGGGCTCCCGGTCTTCATCCCCATTTTCCAGATGAGGGAACTGAGGCCCAGAGAAGCGAAGCGACTCGCCCCAAGTCACCCAGCTGACAAGTGGCGGAGGCGGGATTAGAACCCACCACCTCTGACTCCCAAGCCCGGCCTCTTTCCACCGAGCCACGCTGCTTCTCTTATAATGATGATAACAACGATGGTATTTGCTAAGGAAGCAGCGTGGCTCGGCGGAAAGAGCCCGGCCTTCGGAGTCAGAGGTCGTGGGTTCGAATCCCGGCTCCGCCACTTGTCAGCTGTGGGACTGTGGACCAGTCGCTTCACTTCTCTGGGCCTTAGTGACCTCATCTGTAAAACGGGGATTCACCGTGAGCCTCACGTGGGACGACCCGATGACCCCGTATCTCCCCCAGCGCTTGCAACAGTGCTCCGCACGGAGTAAGCGCTTAGCAAATACCGACATTATTATGTGCCAAGCACTCTTCATGTCAGCAGTGTGACCTCGGGCGAGTCACTTCACTTCTCGGTCCCTCAGTTCCCTCATCTGGAAAACGGGGATGAAGACCGTGAGCCCTACGTGGGACGACCCGATGACCCTGTATCTCCCCCAGCGCTCGGAACGGTGCTCGGCACATAGTAAGCGCTCAACAAATAGCATTACATGAACATGAATGAGTAAATTAAGAGATAAACGGAATCGCTCCGGGCTGAAGCGGGTGGGATTAAAGGGACCCGAATCCAAGGGCAAGGAGGACGCAGCAGGGAGTGGGAGGATGGCGAAAACCTTTCCATTTACCTTACCTCATCCAGACACCTCTCATATTGCTCCCTCTGATTCTCGTTTTCCAAAGCTAAGGCCAGATTCTCCGCCTGCGGCGAAACATCAAAAAAGGAAAAGAAAAAAAAATGACAGGGATGAATCAAGGCAGCGCTCCGTCGGCCCACTTATCCCATACATTCGCCCGACGTAATCGCCTCGGGATCCAAAATCGTCTTTTAACAGTAACGTTGGTGCTTGTTAAGCGCTTACGATGTGCCGAGCACTGTTCTGAGCGCTGGGGGAGACGCGGGGTCATCAGGTCGGCCCCCACGTGAGGCTCACTGTCAATCCCCGTTTTACCGATGAGGTCACACTGAGGCCCAGAGAAGGGAAGTGACTTGCCCACAGTCACCCAAAAGCCAAGTGGCAGAGCCGAAATTCGAACCCATGACCTCTGACTCCCAAGCCCGGGATCTTTCCACTGAGCTACGGTGCTTCTCCTACGAACAAATACGAACTAATCGGATTGTTGGATACAGACGCATCGGGTTGAACCCAGTCCTCGGTCCCACATGGGGCTCACGCTCTTCATCCCCATTTTACAGATGAGGGAACCGAGGCACAGAGAAGAGACTTGGTCAGGGTCACCCAGCAGACACGTGGCAGGGCCGGGATCAGAACCCAGGTCCTTCTGACTCCCAGGCCGGAGATCTAAGAGCCCGGGTGTGGGAGTCAGAGGCCATGGGTTCGGATCCCGGCCCTGCCACTTGCCAGCTGTGTGACCGTGGGCAAGACCCTTCTCTGTGCCTCGGTTCCCTCATCTGTCAAATGGGGATGAAGACTGGGAGCCTCACGTGGGACAACCTGATGACCCTGCATCTCCCCCAGCGCTTAGAACGGTGCTCGGCACATAGTAAGCGCTTAACAGATACCGACATTATTATTATTATTTTTATTATCCACGGTGAATTACTGTCTTTTCAGGAGTCTGATATATAGTTGTCAAACCCCACCGCCCTGTGAGATTTGAATTCTGTGGAGTGGATGTTATTCTTTGACAGCTTTGGCCTTGGCAGAAGTAAAGGTGGCGTCAAGAAAAAGCTAAATGTCACTGTCAGAGCCTGCCGCGGAGGGATCAATTAATCGATCCTTTGCAATCGTCGAGTGCTTATTCCGCGCCGAGCACTGAACTGAGCGCTTGGGGGAGGACGATAAAATTAATAGACATGATCCCGGCCCTCAAGGAGCCGACGGTCTGCCGTCAGGCGGTGGGTCGATCGTATTTATTGAGGATCTTCTGCGCGCAGAGCACTGGGCTAAGCGCTCGGGAGAGTCCGCTGTAACGGGAGACAGACACACTCCCTGCCCGCAGTGAGCTGACGGTCTAGAGGGGCCGACGGACGGTAGTAGAAATTAATAAATGAGGGATAGGGACATAAGCGGGGTGGGATTGGGAGCGGGGAGGAAGAAAGGGAGCGCGTCGGGGCGACGCGGAAGGGAGCGGGAGGAGAGGAGAGGAGGGCGCGGTCGGGGAAGGCCTCCGGGAGGAGGGGGGCCTTCAGGGAGGCTTTGAAGGTGGGGAGAGAAGCAGCGCGGCTCAGCGGAAAGAGCCCGGGCTTGGGAGTCAGAGGTCATGGGTTCGAATCCCCGCCCCGCCACTCAGCCGTGTGACTGTGGGCAAGTCACTTCACTTCTCTGGGCCTCAGCGACCCCATCTGGAAAACGGGGATGAAGATGGGAGACACACGGGGGACAAGCTGACGATCCGGTATCTCCCCCAACGCTTAGAACGGTGCTCGGCACGTAGAAGCGCTTAACAAATCCCAACATCATTATTGGAGGAGGGAGGGCGTTCCGGGCCAGAGGTAGGATGCGGGCCAGGGGTCGGCGGCGGGACGGGCGAGCCGGAGGGGCAGGGAGGAGGTCGGCGCGAGAGGAGCGGAGCGTGCGGCCCAGGGTGGCGGGGAGGACGGGGCGACTCGATGGACGCCTTTGAAGCCGACGCTGACGGGTCTCTGTTGGATGTGGAGGAGGCCGGGCGACCCCCGGAGGGTCTTGAGCAGCGGGGAGACTGGACTGAACGTTCTTTCGCTAAAGCCTTGGGAAAGCACAATCGACAGAGTTGGCAGACACGTTCTCGGCCTATGAGGAGGAGGAGCAGAGAAGCCCGGGGGGCCTGGTGGGTAGAACCCAGGCACGGGAATCAGAAGACCCGGGTTCTAATCCCGGCTCCGCCACTTGTCCGCTGTGTGCGACCTTGGGCAAGACACTTCATTTCTCTGGGCCTCAATCTCACTAGCTATAAAATGGGAATGAGCAAGATAGCTCTTAATAATAACAACGATGATGACGGTGAAGCGGGGTGGCTCAGTGGAAGGAGCATGGGCTCGGGAGTCAGAGGTCATGGGTTCGACTCCCGGCTCTGCCACTTGTCGGCTGTGTGACTTTGGGCAAGTCACTTCACTTCTCTAAGTCTCAGTGACCTCATCTGGATTCTATTTATTGTCGTTGTTCTCGTCCGTCCATCTCCCCCGATTAGGCCGTGAGCCCGTCAAAGGGCAGGGATTGTCTCTATCTGTTACCCATCTGTCCATTCCAAGCGCTTAGTACAGTGCTCTGCACATAGTGAGCGCTCAATGAATACTATTGAATGAATGAATGAATGAAGAGCGTGAGCACCATGGGAATAATAATAATAATAATAATGTTGGTATTTGTTAAGCACTTACTATGTGCAGAGCACTGTTCTAAGCGCTGGGGGAGATACAGGGTCTTCAGATTGTCCCACGTGAGGCTCACAGTCTTCATCCCCACTTTCCAGATGAGGTCGCTGAGGCCCAGAAAAGTGAAGTGACTCGCCCACAGTCACCCAGCTGACAAGTGGCGGAGCCGGGAATCGAACCCACGACCTCTGACTCCCAAGCCCGGGCTCTTGCCACTGAGCCACGCTGCGCCGTTTCTCTATATCTGTACATATTTATAACTCTATTGATTTTAATGGGATGAAGACTGTGAGCCCCTTGTGGGACAACCTGATCACCTTGAATCCTCCCCAATGCTTAGAACAGTACTTGGCACATAGTAAGCGCTTAACAAATGCCATTATGATGATGATGGTATTTGTTAAACCCTTACTATGCGCCAAGCACTGTTCTAAGTGCCGTGGGAGATATAAATTGATCATGTTGGACACAGTCCCTGTCATTCATTCAGTTATTCATTCAGTGGTATGTATGGAACGCTTACTGTGTGCTGTACTAAGCGCTTGGGAAGTACAATTCAGCAACAAATAAAGACAACCCCTGCCCACAGCGGGCTCACAGTCTAGAAGGAGAGGAGACAGGCATCAAAACAAGTAACCAGGCATCAAGAGCATCAGTAGAATTATAGATATATACACATCATTAATTCAATCAAAAGAATTATAAATACGTACAGATATACTCATGGGGCTCACACTCTTAATCCCCATAATAATAATAATAATAATAATAATAATAATGTTGGTATTTGTTAAGTGCTGGGGGAGATACAGGGGAATCAGGTTGTCCCACATGAGGCTCCCAGTCTTCATCCCCATTTGACAGATGAGGTCACTGAGGCCCAGAGAAGTGAAGGGACTTGCCCAAAGTCACCCAGCTGACAAGTGGCGGAGCCGGGATTAGAACCCATGACCTCTAACTCCTAAGCCTGTGCTCTTTCCACTGAGCCATGCTGCTTCTCTAGTAAGCGCTTAACAAATGCCATTATTAGGATGATGACGATGATGATGGTATTTGTTAAACCCTTACTTTGTGCCAAGGACTGTTCTGAGTGCCAGGGTAGATAAAAGTTAATCACATTGGACACAGTCCCGGTCATTCATTCACTCATTCATTGTCGTATTTATTGAGCGTTTACCGTGTGCAGAGCACTGTACTAAGCGCTTGAGAAGTACAATTCAGCAACAAATAAAGACAACCCCTGCCCACAACAGGCTCAGAGTCTAGAAGTGGGGGAGACAGGCGTAAAAACAAGTAACCAGGCAGCAATAGCATCAGTAGATTTATAGATATATACACATCATTAATAAAAGCAAAAGAATTATAAATACGTACGATATACCCATGGGGCTCACACTCTTAAGCCCCATAATAATGATAATAATAATAGTAATGTTGGTATTTGTTAAGGGCTTACTATGTGCAGAGCAATAATAATAATAATAATAATAATAATGTCGGTATTTGTTAAGCGCTTACTATGTGCCGAGCACCGTTCTAAGCGCTGGGGTAGACACGGGGGAATCAGCTTGTCCCACGTGGGGCTCACGGTCTTCATCCCCATTTGACCGATGAGGGAACTGAGGCCCAGAGAAGTGAAGTGACTCGCCCACAGTCACACAGCTAAGTGGCAGAGCCGGGATTCGAACCCGTGACCTCTGACTCCCCAGCCCGGGCTCGTTCCACTGAGCCACGCTGCTTCCCATTCGACAGACGAGCTCACCGAGGCCCAGAGAAGCGAAGTGACTCACCCAAGGCCACACGGCGGACAACGTGGCGGAGCCGGCATTAGAACCCAGGTCCTCCCGACTCCCGGGCCCGGGTCCCCGCCGCCTTAAGCTCCGAGCGCCGGACGGGACTGATCTCCCACCCGAACAGATCGTCCCGAATCGAGCCCGCTCTGAGCATTCGGCATCCGGGAAGCGCTCCACGCCTCCGGATAATTAACGGCTCTATCACGTCTCCGGTCGAGGCCTCAGCGGGAAGGCGGGAAGAGACGGGAGTCGGAGTTTCCCCAGCAGGGACGGAGGTTTATAGGTCATCCGTCCGGTTAGAACTCAACCAGATGTTAGGGATCTCTGGCGGGCTCCGCGGTAAAGGTCGGGAGAGGCGGAGCGGGAGCCGTGAACTTCAGCTCTCCCGGCTGCTCGCCGGACTCAATCCGAGGAAGGCTAAGCCGTTAGCCCTTTGGCGGCGGGATTTATCGATCCGCCGCAATTCCCATTTGTCGCGGCCCGGCGGAACCCAAAACTGCCCGCACAGTTTCGCACGCCGAAGGCCGGCTCCGCTTGAGAAGCGGGCCCGGCTTGGTGGCAAGAGGCCGGGCTTGGGAGTCGGAGGCGGTGGGTTCTAATCCCGCCTCGGCCACTGATGACCTGGTGACTTCGGGCCAGTCGCTTCACTTCTCTGGGCCTCAGGGACCTCCTCTGGAAAAGGGGGATGAAGACGGTGAGCCCCAAGTGGGACGACCTGACGACCTCGTAGCCACCCCCAGCGCTTAGAACGGCGCCTGCCGCTGCTGGGCAGGGATCGCCTCGGTCCGCTGCCGGACCGTCCATTCCAAGCGCTTAGTACAGCGCTCTGCGCACAGTAAGCGCTCAATAAATACCACTGAATGATTGAATGAATAAATACCATCAACGTCATCAGAGCCGTGGGGCTGAGCGGCGGCGAGTTATGGATAGTAATGATCATGATCCTAAAAATAACCATAACGATTGGGGTATTTGTTAAGAGCTTACTACGTGCCAGGCACTGTACTGAGCTCCGGCGGTGGATCCGAGCAAATGGGGTTGGACGCGGTCCCTGTCCCATGGGGGGTTCGCTGTCTCCATCCCCGTTTTGCAGATGAGGGAACTGAGGCCTGTTTATTCTCCTACCGTGCTCTCCCAAGCGCTCAGTACAGTGCTCTGCATACAGTGCTCGCTTAATCAATTCGATTAAATGCCCCCCCGCCCCGAGTCACTCAGGCCATCCGTGGTGGGCAGGAAAGTCGTCCAACTCTTCTATAGTACTCTCCCAAACGCTTAGCACGGTGCGTGAAAGTGAAGTCACTTGCCCAAAGTCGCACGGCAGAAACGTGGTGGAGCCGGGATCGGAACCCAGGTACTCTGACTCCCAGGCCTCACCTCTATCCACTAGGTTCCGCTGCTTGGGTTTAATAATAATAATGTCGGTATTTGTTAAGCGCTTACTATGTGCAGAGCACCGTTCTAAGCGCTGGGGGAGACCCAGGGGAATCAGGTTGTCCCACGTGGGGCTCACGGTCTTCATCCCCATTTTCCAGATGAGGGAACTGAGGCCCAGAGGAGTGAAGTGACTCGCCCACAGTCACCCAGCTGCCAAGCGGCAGAGCCGGGATTCGAACCCATGACCTCTGACGCCGAAGCCCGGGCTCTTTCCGCTGAGCCGCGCTGCTTCTCGTTTAATCCGTTTACTATGGGTTAAACCCTGTGCTAAGCACTGGGGTTGATACAAGATATGCAGTTCAGTCATAGGCCCTGAACCAGCCAGGGCTCTCACTTTAAGAGAAGAAAAACAGGGTTTTCTTCATTTATTTTATGCCAGAGATGTTCAGTGACTTACCCAAGGCCATACGATCGATCAAAATATCAATATCAGCCAGTTAATCATATTTGTTGAGCACTTATTATGTGGCGAACACTGTACTAAGCGCTTGGGAGAGCACAAGACAACAGGATTAGCAACGAGTTTACAGTCTAGAGGGGGAGACAGACATGAAAATGAATAAATTGATCATTTATATGAGCCCCACGTGGGACGGGGACTGCCTCCAATTTGATACGCTTCTACCCACCCCAGTGCTTAGTACAGCGCCTGGCACGTAGTAAGTGCTTAACAGATACCATCAGCGGCAGCATTATTATTAGACTTAACTAATTTAAAGACGGGGACGTAAGCACTGGGGGACTGGGGGTGGGGGGAATATCGAATGTCCAAGAATCAATCCATCAATCCATGAATCAATAATCATGTCGGTATTTGCTAACTGGGATTGGGGGGAATAGCAAATGTCCAAGAATCAATCGATCGATCCATGAATCAATAATAATGTCGGTATTTGCTAACTGGGGGTGGGGGGGAATATCAAATGTCCAAGAATCAATCAATGCATGAATCAATAATAATATTGGTATCTGTTACGTGCTCACTATGTGCCGAGCACCCTTCTAAGCGCTGGGGGAGACGCAGGGTCATCGGTTCGTCCCACGTGAGGCTCACAATCTTAATCCCCATTTTCCAGATGGGGTCACTGAGGCCCAGAGAAGTGAAGTGACTCGCCCGCCGTCACCCCGCTGACAAGCGGCGGAGCCGGGATTCGAACCCATGATCTCTGACTCCCAAGCCCGGGCTCTTTCCACTGAGCCACACTGCCTCTACTGCAAGCGCTCAACAAATATCCACTTTCCATCTTATTTCCTGAGTGCTTACTATGGGCAGAGCACTGTACTAAGCGTTTGGGAGAGTACTTTAGAAGGGTTGGACGACTTTCCTGCCCACCATGGATTGCCCCAGTGACCGGGGGGGGGGGAGGGGGCATTCAGTCATATTGATTAAGCGAGCACTGTACCGAGCGCTTGGGAGAGCACGGTAGGAGACTAAACGGGCACACGTCCTGCCCACAACGAGCTTAGCGTCTAGAGGTGGGGGAGACAGACGTTAACGGAAACGAACGGAACGCGTCTACCAACTCTGCTTCACTGTACTCGCCCAAGCGTTCAGCACAGCGCTCGGCACATGGGAGGTCCTGAAGAAATACCGCAGATCGAGCGATCAATCCATCCATTAATTGACTGAAAGAGCAGGGGAGAAGGGGAAGGAACCCTCCTGATAAAAAAAACCCATCGTGTCCCCGAGAGTCGGGAAAGACGAAGCAGGCCGGCGAACAACAGGTTTCGTTCCGATGTCGGAGGGCTAATTCTCTCGGAAAACAAGCCCGCAAATCAAATGTCTCTTTGAATTAATACGAATCCCTCCCCGGCAATTTGGGGCCGTCGTAATTTCGCGTCGATGCGACTCATTACGCCGGTTTTAAAAATTAAACCCCGGCCAAAAGATAACATAAAAAAAATAACGATCAGCTGAAGGAATCCAAGTCGTCGATAGTGCCTGTGAAATTCCAGGAATCCGAGGTATTTTCTCTCACCCCTTAGCCCTTAGGGAGGAGGAAATGATCATCCGATTCCGGGCACCGTCCCAAATCCTCAATCCAGCAGACTCTCGGTCCCTCGTCCCATCCCGCCCCTCCGCCCATCCCGGACTAATTCCCCGTCAGGTCTGACTGCAAGCTGACAAACTGCCTTTTATCTGCAGGGAAAAAAAAGGAAAGGAGCCATTTTCCCATCAATCTCTAATATCTGCCCTTTATTCCTTCCAATCTGCCAGCGCGGCCTAAGAACCTGAGAGCCGGCGGACCCGGGTTCCAATCGCAATCCCGCCGCTTACCCGTTGGGTGACCTCGGGTGAGTCACTTCGCTTTTCCGCGCCTCGGTTCCTCGCTTTTAAAATGGGGATTCAATCCCTGTTGTCCCTCTTATCTGGACTGTGAGCAGAAGCAGCTCAGCAGAAGCAGCGTGGCTCAGTGGAAAGAGCCCGGGCTTTGGAGTCAGGGCTCATGGGTTCGAATCCCAGCTCTGCCCCTTGTCGGCTGGGTGACTGCGGGCGAGTCACTTCACTTCTCTGCGCCTCAGTTCCCTCATCTGGAAAATGGGGATGAAGACCGGGAGCCCCACGGGGGACGACCCGATTCCCCTATGTCTCCCCCGGCGCTTAGAACGGTGCTCGGCACGTAGTGAGCGCTTGACAGATACCAACATTATTATTAACATTACTGATCTTCCCCCCAGGGCTTAGCACGGTGCTCGGCGCAGAGTTCGGCGCTTAACAAATAGTAGTATTTCGATAGTTCTTAGTATTGTTATCTGTTTCTTCACTTTTCCACGTCACCAGGAACGTTTCGTCAAGCCCTTGCGGTACCAACGTCCATATTTTTATTATCTTTCACTTCTTCCGAACTGTAATATTTTCTCGTGTCTATTTCCAACCCGACGGTCCATGAGCCTTTAAGGGCAGGGATTTTGTCTGACCGTATTGGACTCTCCCAAGTGCTCAGTACAGTGCTCTGCACACAGTAGACTCTCAGCTCCTTGAGGGCACGGATCGGGCCTATGATATTAATGATGATAATAGTAATGATGGTATTTGTTAAGCGCTTACTATATGCGTAGCTCTGTTCTAAGCGCTGGGGGGATACAAGGTGATCAGGTTGTCCCGCGTGGGGCTCCCAGTCTTCATCCCCATTTTCCAGATGAGGGAACTGAGGCATCGAGAAGTGAAGTGACCTTCCCGTAGTCACACACCTGACAAGCGGCAGAGCTGTGATTCGAACCCATGACCTCTGACTCCCAAGCCCGGTCTCTTTCCACTGAGCCACGCTGCTTCTCCCCCAAGTTCTGATTACAGAACCCAGAGATCCAGAATCCAGAAATCCTCCCTTTTCTCAATCGATCAATCGATTAATCAATAATAATGATAATCATGGTATCTGTTCAACTCTTACTCTGTGCCGGGCACGGTACTAAGCGCCGGGGTGGATACGGACAATTGGGGTTGGACGCAGTCCCCGTCCCACGTGGGGCTCACGGTCTCCATCCCCATTTTACAGAGGAGGGAACTGAGGCCCAGCGATGTGAAGTGACTGGCCCAAGGTCACACAGCAGACAAGCGGCGGAGCCGGGATTAGAACCCATGACCTTCTGACTCCCAGGCCCGGTCTCTACCCACTACACCAGGCTGCGGTCAATCGTATCTACGGGGTACTAACTGTGTGCAGAGCACTGTACTGAGCACTTGGGAGAGGACGATAGAGTCTGTGGACACAGTTTGGACTCGTGGGAAGAGCCCGGGCTTGGGAGCCAGAGGACGTGGGTTCGGATCCTGCCTCCGCCACTTGTCTGCTGGGTGACAAGTCACTTCACTTCTCCATGCCTCAGTTACCTCATCTGTAAAACGGGGATTAAAAGTGTGAGCTTTCCTTAATAACAATAATAATGATAATAACGTTGGTATCTGTTAAGCGCTTACTATGTGCCGAGCACTGTTCTAAGCGCTGGGGGAGAGACGGGGTCATCACGTCGTCCCTCGTGAGGCTCACGGTCTTCATCCCCCTTTTTCCAGATGAGGTCACTGAGGCCCAGAGAAGTGAAGCGACTTGCCCACAGTCACACAGCTGACAGGCGGCGGTGCCGGGATTCGAACTCGCGACCTCTGACTCCCAAGCCCAGGCTCTTTCCACTGAGCCACGCTGCTTCTCCTTGGGACAACCTGATTCCCCTGCATCTACCCCAGCACTTAGAACAGAGCCTAGCACGTTGTAAGCGCTTAACAAATACCAACATTATTATTATTAATCCACGGTCACACAGCTGACAAATGGCAGAGCGGGGATTCGAACCCATGACCTCTGACTCCCAAGCCCGGGCTCTTTCCACTGAGCTACGCTGCTTCTCTAGGTATTGAATGAATGAATGTGTAGGCGCTCAATAAATACCACTGAAGGAATGAATGAACGCATGGAGGGAGGAGACAGACTTTAAAGTAAATAGCTTCAAAGAAGCGTCTCGGGGGTTTTTTTCTTTTTCTGTCTTCGGTGCCTCAGGAATGGGCTCGGTTTATTTCCAGAAGGCAGCAGTCAGAGCAATTTTCTTTTATTTCGCCCCACAGAGAAAGGAGATCCTTAAGTCCTCCCATAAAAGTTGAGCCCCGAGGTTCCAAACGATTTGTTTCCGGGGATTTCATTGGCCCTCCGCTTCCTGCCAAGGAAGAATTTTTAAGGAAGGTCTGGTTTTTATGCCCAGGCCCTGCCAGCAACACATTTTTCATAATGATCTGTCTCCGTCGGACCCGAGAATCCGATATTAAAACTCAGCTCGGCGGGGCCTGGGGGCCGGAGCCCGGGCCTGGGGGTCGGACGGACCTGGGTTCTAATCCCAGCTCCGCCCCTTGTCCGCTGTGGGACCTCGGGCGAGTCTTTCCGCTTCTCTGGGCCTCAGTTCTCTCATCTGGAAAACGGGGGCGAAGACCGTGAGCCCCACGGGGTCCGATGTTTCGTTTTGTCTGCCGTCTCCCCGTCCCGGGCCGTGAGCCCGTCGTCGGGCAGGGATCGTCTCTATCTAGCTGTGTGACTGTGGGCAAGTCACTTCACTTCTCTGGGCCTCAGTGACCTCATCTGTAAAATGGGGATTGAGACTGGGAGCCCCATGTGGGACAACCCGATTCCCCCGTGTCTCCCCCAGCGCTTAGAACACATAGTAGGCGCTTAACAAATACCAACATTATTATTAGTATTATCTGTTGCCGAATTGGATTTTCCAAGCGCTCAGTACAGCGCAGCTCGGGCCTCCGGTTTCAGGTCCTCGTAGGGCCCGGCTGCCTCAGTTCCCTCATCTGTAAAATGGGGATTAAGACCGTGAGCCCCACGGGGGACAACCTGATCACCTTGTATCCGCCCCCAGCGCTTAGAACAGTGCTTGGCGCCTAGTAAGCGCTTAACGAATACCAACACCGTCGTCGTCGTCGCTCTGCACACAGTAAGCGCTCAATAAATACGACCGAGTGAACGAACGAATCTACCCTAGCGCTTAGAACAGTGCTGGGCACAGAGTAAATGCTCATCAAGTACCCAAAATTAATTAGGTCCTTCTGACTCCGAAGCCCGGGTTCTCTCCACCGGGCCACGCAGCTGATCCGGCAGCGTCGATTCTACCCCGGCGCTTAGCACGGCGCGGACCGTGAGCCCGTCTCTATCTGTTGCCGAATTGTCCATTCCAAGCGCTTAGTCCAGTGCTCTGCACACAGGAAGCGCTCATTCAATACCCCACCAACACCGCAATCATCACTATTAGGGGAAGCAGCGTGGCTCAGCGGAAAGAGCCCGGGCTTGGGAGTCAGAGGTCATGGGTTCGACTCCCGGCTCTGCCCCTCGGCAGCTGCGTGACCGTGGGCGAGTCGCTTCCCTTCTCTGGGCCTCGGTTCCCTCATCTGGAAAACGGGGATGAACCGTGAGCCTCCCGTGGGACGACCCGATGACCCTGTATCTCGCCCGGCGCTTAGAACGGTGCTCTGCACAGAGTAAGCGCTTAACAAATGCCAACATTATTAGCGTTATTATCGCTCTCGTTATTAGTCTGGATCCCCTCCATCTCGGCCACCGCTTCCGACAGCCGCTTCTCGGAATTCCCCGGCTCAACCCGGTCATTCCGACCGACGGCTCCGAGAGCATTTTCCATCTGGCAGGTGCCAGGGAAGGGGGCCGGGTTAGCATCCAAACTTCATTAAAGTTTCAGCGCCTTCTCACGTCCGGAAGACAAACGAGTTATCCGAGGAATTATTCTCCGCTCCGGAAGAGCTATGAGGTTTTAGATCGGAACAGCTGAAGGACATTAAATCTGATTTCTTAAACACCGCTTTATAACGGCTGACAGCTCAGCGAGGCAGGAAAATCCTGAAGAGGTGTAGGGACCGTTGAATGATATATATTTTTATTTTTTAGTGGTGTTCGTTAAGCGCTTCGTACGTGTCAGGGACTGTACTAAGCCCCGGGGTAATAATAATAATAATAACGTTGGTATTTGTGAAGCGCTTACTATGTGCAGAGCACCGTTCTGAGCGCTGGGGGAGACCCGGGGGAATCAGGTTGTCCCACGAGGGGCTCCCAGTCTTCATCCCCATTTTACAGATGAGGGAACTGAGGCCCGGAGAAGTGAAGTGACTCGCCCACGGTCACACAGCTAAGGGGCGGAGCTGGGATTCGAACTCATGACCTCTGACTCCCAAGCCCGGGCTCTTTCCACTGAACCACGCTGTAGATACCGGCTAATCAGGTAAGCACAATCCCCGTCCCACATGACCGCTGTAACGTCCTCTCCCAAGCGCTCAGTACGGTCCTCTGCACACAGTTAGCTAGCGCTCACTAAATCCGATTACCTGTCGGACTATTTGCCAAGCACTTATTTCGTGCCAGAGGCGCCGGGGTGGACACAAGCTAATCGGGTTGGACACGGAGTCCCCGTCCCACACGGGGCTCCCATTCTTGATCCCCGTTTTACGGATGAGGGAACGGAGGCCCGGAGAAGTGAAGCGACTTGCCCGGGGTCCCACGGCTGATACGTTCATTCATTCATCCAATAGTACTTATTGAGCGCTTCCTATGTGCAGAGCACCGGGCCGAGCGCTTGGAACGGACAAATCGGCCACAGACAGAGACCGTCCCCGCCCTCCGACGGGCTCACGGTCTCATCGGGGGAGACGGGCGGACGGGAACGAGGGCGATAAAGAGAGTCGAGGGGAGGAACGTCTCGTAAAAACAATGGCAAATAAATAGAATCGGGGTGACGTGCATCTCATTAAACGAAATAAATAGGGTGAGGAAGATACAGACCGTCGAGCGGCCGAGTACGGCGCCGAGGGGGTGGGACGGGAGAGGGAGAGGAGCGGAGGGAGATGGGGGGAGAAGAGGGTTTAGCTGCGGAGAGGCGAAGGGGGGGGGAGAGGGAGCAGAGGGAGAAAAGGGGGAGCTCAGTCTGGGAAGGCCTCTCGGAGGAGGTGAGCTTTAAGTAATAATAATGTTGGTATTCGTTAAGCGCTTACTAGGTGCCGAGCACCGTTCTGAGCGCTGGGGGAGACCCGGGGGAAGCAGGATGTCCCACGTGGGGCTCCCGGTCTTAATCCCCATTTTACAGATGAGGGAACCGAGGCCCGGAGAAGTGAAGTGACCCGCCCACGGTCACACAGCCGACAAGTGGCAGAGCTGGGATTCGAACTCATGACTTCTGACTCCAAAGCCCGTGCTCTTGCCACTGAGCCACGCAAGTAGGGCAGGCGCGGGATTAGAACCCAGGTCCTCTGACTCCCACGGCCGGGCTCTTTCCCTTAGGCCGCGCCGCTTCACCCCGTCATAATGACGAAGCCTCATAGAAAGAGGCTTATTTTGTTAACGAGATGTCCATCGCCTCGATTCTATTTAGTCGCCATCGTCTTTACGCGACGTCCTTCCCCTCGACCCCGTCTAGCGCCGTCGTTCCCGTCCGCCCGTCTCCCCCGATGGGACCGCGAGCCCGTCGGACGGCGGGGACCGGTCCCTGTCTGTCGCCGACCCGTCCGTTCCGAGCGCTCGGTCCGGTGCTCTGCACGTAGTAAGCGCTCAATAAATACTATCGAATGAATGAAAGAGCACTCGCCGGGAATCAGAACACCTGGCTTCTACTCCCGGCTCTGCCACTGGCCTGCTGGGAGACCCTGGGCAAGTCGGCGGGCCCTCGGTCTCCTCATCCGTGAGATGGGGATGCGACCCCCGTTTCCCCTCCGACTTAGACTCTGAGCCCCTCGTGGTTGCAGGGGCCGTGGCCGACTTCATTGTCTTTTCTCTACCCCGGCGCTTAGCACAGTGCTTGGCTCATAGTATTTTGGCACCTTATTACCATGCGAGCGCCACTGGCTGAATGGCTGAGGAACTGAATTAGAATCAGAGAAGCAGCGGGGCTCGGTGGAAAGAGCCCGGGCTTGGGAGTCAGAGGTCATGGGTTCGAATCCCGGCTCGGCCACTTGTCAGCTGTGGGGGCGAGTCACCTCACTTCTCTGGGCCTCAGTGACTACCTTGTATCCCCCCGCCCCCCAGCGCTTAGAACGGTGCTTCGCACGTAGTAAGCGCTTAACAAATGCCGTCATTATCATTATCCAAGCTAACCAGGCTGAGCGCAGTCCCTGTCCCCCGTGGGGCTCACAGTCTCCCTCCTCGTTTCGCAGGCGAGGAAACCGAGGCCCAGAGAAGGGAAGCGACTTGCCCAAGGTCACGCAGCAGACAGGTGGCGGAGCCGGGATCGGAACCCGGGTCCTTCTGACTCCCGGGCCCGGGCTCTACCCACTAGGCCGCACCGTTTCTTATCGATTGGTGACCTCGACTGAGCAGAGCTCTGAGGCGTAGGAGGGACATTTACGAGAGAGAATAGGGAGGGGAGATGAGGGAGTAATCAGGGAAGACCTCCCGGAAGAGGCATGATTTTTCAGCGCGGCTCAGTGGAAACGGCCCGGGCTTGGGAGTCGGAGGTCGTGGGTTCTAATCCCGCCTCCGCCACCTTCTCGGTGCTCCAGCTGCCCCATCTTCAGTTGCCTCATCTGGAAAATGGGGATGAAGACCGTGAGCCCCACGGGGGACAACCTGAGGAGCTTGTATCTCCCCCAGCGCTAATTAGAACAGGGCTTGGCACCTAGTCAGCGCTTAAGAAAACACGAGCATTCTTATTTTTAGAGGGGTCTGAAGGTGGAGAGAGGGTGGGCTATTAGACATGAAGGGGGAGGGCGGTCCAGGGCGGAGGCAGGATGTGGGCGAGAGGTCGGAGGCGAGACGGAGGAGCTGGAGGGGCAGGGAGGAGGTCGGCGCGAGAGGAGCGGAGCGTGCGGCCCAGGGTGGAGGAGGAGGAGGAGGAGAGCGGCCGGGGCGGGGAGGACGGGACGACTCGACGGACGCCTTGAAAGCCGACGGTGACGGGCGACCCGGAGGGTCTTGGGGAGCGGGGAGACGGGGACCGGACGTTCGGGTCGAAAAACGACGCGGGCGGCAGAGCGAGGCGTGGGCCGGAGTGGGGACAGGCGGGAGGCGGAGAGGTCAGTGAGCGGAGAGTGCAGTGCTAAGCCGAGAGCCTAAGAATGAGGCTCGCAGCTTCGATTTACAAAAACAACGGGACGGTCCACGTTTCCTCGCCACTGTTATCTCTCTCGAAGTTTCCACACGTCAAACCGGCGCCCAGGCGACGGTCGCACGGCGGAGCGAAAGGGAACGGTAAACCCACGGGGAAGCGGCGTGGCCTAGTGGCTAGAGCCCGGGCCCGGGAGTCGGAGGACCCGGGTTCTAATCCCGGCTCCCGGAGTGGGGAGAGACGGGAAGCGGAGAGGGCGGCGAGGAGGCGGATGGAGGAGTCGAGGCGGGCTACGGAGATCAAAACGCAACGTGTGGATACACGTCCAAGGAAGCAGCGCGGCCTACTGGGTAGGACCCCGGCCTGGGAGTCAGAAGGACCCGGGTTCTAATCCCGGCTCTGCCGCTTGTCCGCTGGGTGACCTTGGGCGAGTCGTTGCATTTCTCTGGGCCTCGGTTCCCTCGCCTGTCAAATAATACTAACGGGATTTATTATTACAGTCTCAATCTCCATTTGACAGATGGAGGGAACTGAAGCCCAGAGAAGTAAAGTGACTCGCTCAAGGTCACCCAGCAGACAAACGGCAGAGCGGGGATTAGAACCCCAGACCCCATTTTCCAGAAGAAGGAACTGAGGCACAGAGAAGATAAATGGGGGTGATGACCGTGAGCCCCGTGTGGGATAGGGACTGTGTCCAAACCGATTAGCCTGCAAAGTAATAAGAATAATAACAATAATAATAATGTCGGTATTTGTTAAGCGCTTACTACGTGCAGGGCACTGTTCTAAGCGCTGGGGGAGATACAGGGTCATCGGGTTGTCCCACGGGAGGCTCACAGTCCTCATCTCCATTTTCCAGGTGAGGTCACTGAGGCCCAGAGAAGTGAAGCGACTCGCCCACAGTCACACAGCCGACAAGCGGCGGAGCCGGGACTCGAACCCATCACCTCTGACTCCCAAGCCCGGGCTCTTTCCACTGAGCCAAGCTGCTTCTCTCTATCTCCCCCCCAGCGCTTAGAACAGTACTTGACACATAGTGAGCGCTCAACAAATCCCACGATCACGATTATGACATTAATTATATCCGCTTCATGCCTTCCTGATAATAACGATGGTATTTGTTAAGCGCTCACTATGTGCCGAGCACTGTTCTAAGCCCTGGGGTGGATACCAGGTAATGAGGCTGTCCCCCGTGGGGCTCACAGTCTTCACCCCCCAAAGAAGTGAAGTCTCTGGCCCCAGGTCACACGGCTGCGAGGCGGCAGAGCGCGGATTCGAACCCACGCCCCCCGACTCCCCAGCCCGGCCTCTTTCCACTGAACCACGTTTGGGGGTGCAGAGAGAAAGAAGTCGCTGACAGGCGATTTCTCTTTCCTCGGTGGGACTTGGTAAATCGGGCTAATTAAGGCGTTCACAAACATATTGGGAGAAACCTGCGAGCGCGAGAGCGGCAGACGAGAAACCAGGTGCTCGGTCACGCTCCACCGAGCCCGGTGGAGACATCGCCACGAGCATCGGAGCAGAAACACGCTTTTATTTTGGGAACTCGGACCCGCTGCTCCCCGGAGCAGACGATGGGTTTGGACACATTGCAGGCCCCCTCCCTGAAGCGGGCCGGGTAAGCAGCGGGTCTCAGTGGAGAGAAACCGGGCCTGGGAGTCGGGAGGTCACGGGTTCTAATCCCGGCTCTGCCGCTTGTCTCCTGGGTGACCCTGGGAGAGTCGCCTCACTTCTCTGGGCCTCGGTTCCCTCCTCTGGAAAACGGGGATGGAGACCGTGAGCCCCACGTGGGACGGGGACTACATCCAGCCCGATTCGCCTGTATCCATCCCAGCGCTCAGCACAGTGCCTGGCGCACGGTAAGAGCTTGGCTAATATCGGAATTATAAGGATTATTATCATCATCCCATCGGTCCCATTTCCCCTAATCCCTCAACGGGGATTTCTCCTTCAGATCTGCAAATCTGGGTCCCCTAAAGAGTCGAGAGAGCGCAGGACGAACCCAAATCAACCCTCGGATTCCAACGGTTCGGCAAAAGCCCTGACGGTGCTTAATTAGGAGACAAATCCCAACATCTACTACCTGCCTGCTGTGTGACCTTGGGTGAGTCTCCTACCTTTTCCGCGCCCCCCTGTAAAACGGGGATTCAATCCCTGTCCTCCCTCTGCCTCAGTTGTGAGCCCCCTCCATTCATCCATTCGCATTTATTGAGCGCTTCCTTCCTTCCTTCATTTATTCATTCGTATTTATTGAGCGCTCGCCGGGTTCAGAGCACTGTACTAAGCTCTCGGGAGAGGACGATACAATAAACGGACACATTCCCTGCCCACAGTGAGTTTGCAGGCTTGCGGGACGTGGACCGGGTCCAACCTGATCATCCTGTGTCTACCCCAGCGCTCAGTACGGTGCTTGGCACGTAAAAGTGCTTCGCCTAACTAAGCTCTCTGAAAGTAACAATAACAATAATAATAATAACGTTGGTATTTGTTAAGCGCTTACTATGCGCAGAGCACTGTTCTAAGCGCTGGGGTAGACCCAGGGGAATCGGGTTGTCCCACGCGAGGCGCCCAGGCTTCACCCCCATTTTACAGATGAGGGAACTGAGGCACAGAGAAGTGAAGTGACTTGCCCACGGTCACACAGCTGACAAGTGGCGGAGCCGGGATTTACAATAGAAATGATCAACACAATTGCCCACAAGGAGCTGACAGACTTCCGTGGGCAGAACACTGTACTGAGCGCTCGGGAGAGGACGACAGAGTTAGTAGACACCATCCCTGCCCTCAGTAACGATTACGGTGTCTATTAAGCGCCTACTATCTGTCAAGCACTGTGTTGAGCGCTAGGGCTAAGATCATCAGTGCAGACATATTCCGTGGCTCGCGCGGGGCTTAGGTTCTGAGAAGTTGAGAGCGCAGGTATTTTACCCCCATTTGACAGGGCAGTAAACTGAGGCTCATCGTCACCAAGTGACCGGCCCAAGGCCACCCGGCACGCAGCTGGCGGAGCCAGGATTAGAACTCGCGTCTCCCGAGTCCCGGCCCCGGTAGATCTGCGTGGCAGGTGTGATTTCCGGAGAGCCGTTTTTCCCGAAGCAGCAGGGGAGTAGGAGAGCTGGGATCAAAGGACCTCAAGGTGCTTGTGGTGAGACCTTGGACAAGTCACTGAATAATGATAATAATGACGTTGGTATTTGTTAAGCGCTTACGACGCGCAGAGCACTGTTCTAAGCACTGAAGTAGATCCAGGGTCACCAGGTCGTCCCACGTGAGGCTCACAGTTAATCCCCATTTTACAGATGAGAGAACTGAGGCCCAGAGAAGTTAAGTGACTTGCCCACGGTCACACAGCTGACAAGCTATGATAATAATGTTGGTATTTGTTAAGCGCTTACTCTGTGCAGAGCGCCGTTCTAAGCGCTGGGGGAGAGACAGGGTCATCGGGCTGTCCCACGTGAGGCTCACATTTAATCCCCATTTTACGGATGAGGTCACTGAGGCACCACGTGTTCATTCCAAGCGCTGAGTACAGTGCTCTGCACATAGTAAGCGCTCAATAAATACTATTGTATTGTAAGAAGCTAAGTGACTTGCCCACAGTCACACAGCTGACCATCTGGGCCTCACATCTCCCTCATCTGTGGAATGGGGCTTCACTGTTTTTTTTTAAATTGTACTTATTGAGCACCTACTATGTGCAGAGCGCTTTAATCTCTCTCCCTTTCCCCCTCTCCCCTTGCCCCCTCTCTCCCTTTCCCTTTCTCCCCCAAGTCCCCTTCTTTCCCTTGCCCCCTTCTCCCTTTCCCCCTCTCCCCCATGTCCCCCCGTCCCCCTTGCCCCCTCTCTCCCTTGCCCCTCCTCCCCCATGTCCCCTCTCCCCCACTGGGAGTCAGAGATCACGGGTTCGAATCCCGGATCTGCCACTTGGCAGCCGTGTGACTGTGGGCAAGACACTTAACTCTCTGGGCCTCAGTTCCCCCATCTGGAGAATGGGGATGAAGACCGGGAGCCTCACGGGGGACAACCTGATGACCTTGTATCTCCCCCAGCGCTTAGAGCGGTGCTCTGCACATAGTGAGCGCTTAACGAATACCAACTTGGGAGAGCACAATATTCATTCGCTCATCCATGCGTTCAATTGTATTTATCGAGCGCTTACTGTGTGCAGAACACTGTACTAAGCGCTTGGGAATTACAATTCGGCAACAGATAGAGACCGTCCCTGCCCAACAGTGGGCTCACAGATATAAGAAGCAGCATGGTATAATAATGTTGCTATCTGTTAAACGCTCACTACGTGCCGAGCACCGTTCTAAGCGCCGGGGTAGACGCGGGGGAATCGGGTCGGCCCACGTGGGGCTCCCGGTCTTCATCCCCATTTGACAGATGAGGTCACTGAGGCACCGAGAAGTGAAGTGACTCGCCCAAAGTCCCCCAGCTGACGAGTGGCCGAGCCGGGATTCGAACCCATGTCCTCTGCCTCCAAAGCCTGGGCTCTTTCCACTGAGCCACGGGTACAGCGGCTAGAGCACGGGCCTCGGAGTTGGAAGGTCATGAGTTCTAATGATCCGGTAATATGTCTAATAGTGTTGTTAATTATGGTATTTATTAAGCGCTCACCACGTGTCGGGGACTAAGTGCCGGGGGTGGGTACGAGCAAATGGGGTTGGACACGGTCCCTGTCTCACATGAGGCCCACAGTCTCCATCCCCATTTTCCAGATGAGGGAACTGAGGCCCAGAGAAGTCAAGTGACTCGGCCAAGGTCACACAACAGAGAAGAGAGGGAGCCGGGATCAGAACCCACCACCTTCTGACTCACAGGCCCGGACTCCATCCACCGCCCTTGTTCTATCACCCTCCCAAGTGCTTAGCTGGAGAAGCAGCGCGGCTCAGCGGAAGGAGCCCGGGCTTGGGAGTCAGAGGTCACGGGTTCTAATCCCGGCCCTGCCCCTTGTCGGCTGTGGGACTGCGGACGAGTCACTTCACTTCTCTGGGCCTCAGCTCCCTCATCTGGAAAATGGGGATGAAGACTGGGAGCCTCACGGGGGACAACCTGATTGCCCTGGATCTCCCCCGGCGCTTAGAACGGTGCTCTGCGTCTAGTAAGCGCTTAACAGATACCGACGTTATCATCATCACTAGTACAGTGCTCTGCACAGGGTAGGCGCTCCATAAATAGGCCGATCGCTAGCCAAACGCCGCCGCCTCGTTGGCTTTTCTCAACTGAGGGTTTCAGATGTGCAGGGCTCGATCGTAACAATAATAATAACGTTGGCGTCTGCTAAGCGCTTACTATGTGCCGAGCACCGTTCTGAGCGCCGGGGGAGACGCAGGGGAATCAGGTCGTCCCCCGTGGGGCTCCCGGCCTTCATCCCCATTTTACAGATGAGGCCGCCGAGGCGCCGAGAAGTGAGGTGACTCGCCCAAAGTCACACAGCCGACGAGCGGCGGAGCCGGGGTTCGAACCCACGACCTCCGACTCCGAAGGCCGGGCTCTTTTCCACTGAGTCGACGCTGCTTCTCTAACCGACCGATCGTAACCAACGGATGCTTGTTGGTTAAAAAACAACAACAACCCCTCTTGCAAACTGTACAGTCGGTCACGCCTCTTTAGCGTTGTTAGGATTCCGGGGATTCATGGAAATTTTTTCCACCCGCTGATCAGGTTGCCTCGAACAAAGGTGGTCCATGTGGAATTCCGAGCAGCTGCGATTCCCTTATCGCTCTCAAATAAATGCATCCCCTAATGTGACCTCGACGGATTGAAATCTGCTAGGTTGTTTTATTTTTTCCTCCTAGTCGCTGACTGTTTAAAATGAATGGGGTCTCCACGCGCTCGGTATTTAAGTTGCGGGTTTCAAAACCTGGATTATCATCTTGATTACAACCCCGGCAGCCTCGCGGATAGAGTGAAAAACGACGGCGAAAGTCTTTCTGACTCATAAATTTCGGGCGTCTGCGTGATAATAACGGTTGGGGAGAGTCCTGATGTTCCACCGGCCAACTGACGCCCGGCCTCCCTACTTGTTTGGTTCCGTTGTGTTTTGTCGTCCGTCTCCCCCGTTCAGGCCGTGAGCCCGTCGTCGGGCAGGGACGGTCTCCGTCTGTTGCCCGATTGTCCATTCCGAGCGCTCAGTCCAGTGCTCTGCACACAGTGAGCGCTCAATAAATACCATGGAATGAATGACTGAGAAACCGTTTCAATAATGACGGTATTTGTTCAGCGCTGACTCCGTGCCAGCACCGTTCTAAGCGCTGGGGTAAGAATGATAATAATGTGGGTATCTGTTAAACGCTTCCTATGTGCCGAGCAGCGTTCTAAGCGCTGGGGGAGATACGGGGTCATCGGGTGGTCCCACGGGAGGCTCACGGTCTTCATCCCCATTTGACAGATGAGGGAACTGAGGCACGGAGAAGTAAAGTGATTTGCCCACAGTCACCCAGCTGCCAAGCGGCGGAGCCGGGATTCGAACCCGTGACCTCTGACTCCCAAGGCCGGCCTCTTTCCACTGAGCCACGCTGCTTCTCGTCGTTAATAATAATGATGGCATTTGTGAAGCGCTTACTATGTGCAAAGCCCTGTTCTAAGCGCTGGGGGATACAAGGTGATCAGGTTGTCCCACGCGGGGCTCCCGGTCTTCATCCCCACTTTACAGATGAGGTCAGTGAGGCTCAGCGAAGTGAAGTGACTGGCCCGAAGTCACCCAGCTGATAAGTGGCAGAGTCGGGATTAGAACCCACGGCCTCTGACTCCCGAGCCCGGGCTCCTTCCACTAAGCCCCGCTGCTTCTCTGTGGAGCCCTGCCGATCAATCGATCGGTCGTATTTATTGAGTGCTTACTGTGTGCAGAACACTGGACTAAGTGCTTGGGAGAGCAGGAAGTAATAATAATAACAATGATGATGGTATCTGTTAAGCACCTACTACGTGCAGAGCACCGTTCTAAGCGCTGGGGGAGATACGGGGTCGTCGGATTGTTCCTCGTGGGGCTCACATTTTTTTAATCCCCATTTTTACGGATGAGGTAACTGAGGCCCAGAGAGGTTAAGTGGCTTGCCTCAGGTCACACAGCAGACATGTGGCGGAGCCGGGATTAGAACCCGCGACCTCTGACTCCCACACCCGGGCTCTTTCCACCGAGCCACGCTGTCTTCACCCTACCGGGTTCCTGTCAATCAAACCTCTCTAATGCGGTCCTGTCAATCCACCTTCCACCTCACTGGAATCCTACCTTTCAAGCCACCAGCTTACTGGGGTCCTGTCAATCAATCTTCCGCCTTACAGGGGTCCTGCCAATCAAACAACCACCTATTGGGCACCTGTCAATCAAGCGACCTCTCTACCGAGGTCCTGTCAATCAACCTTCCACCTTAACGGGATCCGATCTTTCAAGCAACCACCTTACTGGGGTCCCGCCAATCAACCAACCACCCTATTTAATAATAATAATGATAATAATGGTAACGGGGAAGCAGCGTGGCTCAGTGGAAACAGCCCGGGCTTCGGAGTCAGAGGTCATGAGTTCGACTCCCGGCTCGGCCCCTTGTCGGCTGCGTGACTGTGGGCGAGTCGCTTCGCTTCTCTGGGCCTCAGTTCCCTCATCTGGAAAATGGGGATTAACCGTGAGCCTCACGGGGGACGACCCGATGACCCCCGCATCTCCCCCGGCGCTTAGAACGGTGCTCGGCACAGAGTAAGCGCTTAACAAATACCAACATTATTATTATTAATGACGGGATTTGGTAAGCACTGACTACTTGGCATGCACCGTCCCAAGCACCGGGGCGGCTACTGAGCAGATCGGGTTGGACACGGTCCCTGTCCCACGTGGGGCTCCCAGTCTCCATCCCCATTTTACAGATGAGGAAACTGAGGCCCAGAGAGGCGACTTTTCCAAGGTCACGCGGCAGACAGGAGGTGGAGCCGGGATAAGAACCTACGACCCGTTGACTCCCTGGCCCGGGCTCTATCCGCTACGCCACGTCGCCTCCCCCTTTGCGTCCTGGCAATCAACTGGCCACCCTGCAGGGGTCCTGCCGATCAAACAAGCACTCCGTTGGGGTCCTGCCAATCGAACGACCACCTTCCTGGGCTCCTGCCAATCAAAAACCACCGTGCCGGGTTCCGGCCAAACCACCCTGACAGGGCCCTGCCACAGAAATAATTCGTCCGGGCAGCGAATGTGTTATGAGCATCCGCTGTCCGGCCTCAAGCGTTTTACTACAGCGCAATGTCCCCAGTAGGCACTCGGTAAATAGTGATGACGACGATGATGGTATTTGTTAATAATGATAATAATGTTGGTATCTGTTAAGCGCTTACCACGTGCGGAGCACCGCTCTCAGCGCCGGGGGAGATCCGGGGTCATCGGGTCGTCCCACGTGGGGCTCCCCGGTCTTCATCCCCATTTGACAGATGAGGGAACGGAGGCACGGAGAAGTGAAGTGACTCGCCCACGGTCACACAGCTGACGAGTGACAGGGTTGGGATTCGAACCCGTGACCTCTGACTCTCAAGCCCGGGCTCTTTCCACTGAGCCAAGCTGCCTCTTTATTTCTTCTATCCCACTGGGGTGGGACTCACTCTAGCAGGGAAACTCTCACTTGGTCAGACCCTGATTTCTGACCGTGGCCAACCCGATTACCTTGTATATGCCCCAGCGCTTAGTACAGTGTCTGCCATGTAGTAAGCGCTTAACGAACGCCATTTTTCAAAAGAAGAAAGAAAGAGGTGGCTGGATTGGGGAGGGGCTGGGAAATTGTCCCCTATTCATTCATTCATTCGTTCAATAGTATTTATTGAGCGCTTACTATGTGCAGAGCAGTGTACTAAGCGCTTGGAATGGACACATCGGCGACAGATAGAGACGGTCCCTGTCCACTGACGGGCTTAGGGGTCCAGGATTTGGAGCCGGGTCTGCCCCTCAACTCCTTCTTCAGAAGGGGGCACTGGGGGAAACACCTCCAGGAGATGAAACCCTGAAGGGAAACTCCCTGAGGATCCACAGGATAATATCCCGGCTCTGCCGCTAGTCAGCTGTGTGACCTTGGGCAGGTCACTTCACTTCTCTGGGCCTCAGTTACCTCATGTGTCAAATGGGGATGAAGACCGTGAACCCCACGTGGGACAACCTGATCACCTTGTATCCCCTAGTGCTTAGAACAGTGCTCTGCACCTAGTAAGCGCTTAACAAATACCACAAATAATAATAATAATGTTGGTATTTGTTAAGTGCTTACTACGTGCCAAACTCTGTTCTAAGCGCCGGGAAGCAGCGTGGCTCAGGGGAAAGAGCCCGGGCTTCGGATTCAGAGGTCATGAGTTCGACTCCCGGCTCTGCCCCTTGTCAGCTGTGTGACTGTGGGCGAGTCACTTCACTTCTCTGTGCTTCAGTGACCTCATCTGGAAAATGGGGATCGACTGTGAGCCTCCCGTGGGACGACCCGATGACCCTGCATCTCCCCCAGCGCTTAGAACAGTGCTCTGCACATAGTAAGCGTTTAACAAATACCAGCATTATTATTATTATTATTATTATTATTATTACAAGGTGATCAAGTTGTCCCACTTGGGGCTCACGGTCTTCATCCCCATTTTCCAGATGAGGGAACTGAGGCCCAGAGAAGCTGAGTGACTTGCCCGAGGTCACAGGGCAGACATGTGGCAGAGCAGGGATTAGAATCCACGCCCTCTGACTCCCAAGCCCGGGCTCGTAATAATGTTAATAATGTTGGTATTTGTTAAGCGCTTACTATGTGCCAGGCACCGTTCTAAGCGCTGGGGGAGATCCAGGGTCATCAGGTCGTCCCACGTGAGGCTCACAGTTAATCCCCATTTTTCAGATGAGGTAACTGAGGCCCAGAGAAATGAAGTGACTCGCCCACAGTCACACCGCTGACAAGTGGCAGAAGCGGGATTCGAACTCACGACCTCTGACTCCCAAGGCCGTGCTCTTTCCGCTAAGCCACGCGCTAGGCCACGCTGCTTCCCATTTCTCGCGGTCCCTGTCCGCCGTGAGGTTCCCGGACCGAATCCTCATTTTACAGATGAGGCCACTGAGGCTCGGAGAGGTAAAGTGACTCGTCCAAGGTCACCCAGCACACAGGTGGGGGAGCCAGGATCAGAACTCTAGCCACGGCTCCGTGCTGTAACTGTTGAAGAGGGGGTGGTGTTTATGGAGCCCCTTCTCTCGGAACACGAAGCCAACGTGGCTCGCGGGATCTAGAAAGAGACGTCCGAGATACGATTCCTGCCTCCAAAGGGCTTCCCTTCTAACCTACGTGCTGTCGATCGAGCAATCGTATTCACTGAGCGCTTACTATGTGCAGAGCGCTGCACTAAGCGCTTGGGAGAGGACAATGCCACAGACGTAGCAGACCCGCCCTCGACGTTGGAGGCATAAACAAGGGCTAAACAAGTATATCAGAGAAGCAGCGGGGCTCAGCGGGAAGAGGCCCGCCTTGGGAGTCAGAGGTCATGGGTTCGAATGCCGGCTCCGCCGCTTGTCAGCTGTGTGACTTGGGGCAAGTCCTTTCGTTTCTCTGGGCCTCAGTTCCCTCATCTGTCAAATGGGGATGAAGACTGAGAGCCCCATGTGGGACAACCTGATCACCTTGTATCCCCCCAGTGCTTAGAACAGTGCTTCACAAATACCATTATCATTATCATTATTATCGTTACGTCAACAGTGCCTGACACAGTCATTCATTCATTCATTCAATTGTATTTTTTGAGCGCTTACTCTGTGCCGAGCACTGTATTTGTTAAGCGCTTACTCTGTGCCGAGCACTGTTCTAAGCGCTGGGGTAGATACAGTGTCATCAGGCTGTCCACGTGAGGCTCACGGTTAATCCCCATTTCACAGATGAGGTCACTGAGGCGCAGAGAAGTGAAGTGACTCGCCCACAGTCACACAGCTGCCAAGTGGCCGAACCGGTACTCGAACCCATGACCTGCGACTCCCGAGCCCGGGCTCTTTCCACTGAGCCACTCTGCTTCTTTCTAAGCGCTTGGAAAGTACAATTCAGCAACCAACAGAGACGATCCCTGCCCACAGCGGGCACATAGTAAGCAATTAACAAATACCTTTCTTATTATTATCAACCCCATCCCCCACCCCGACAGAGGAATTTAATAATAATGTTGGTATTTGTTAAGCGCTTACTATGTGCCGAGCACTGTTCTAAGCGCTGGGATAGACATAGGGGAATCAGGTTGTCCCACGTGGGGCTCACAGTCTTAATATCCATTTTTACAGATGAGGGAACTGAGGCACGGAGAAGTGAAGTGACTTGCCCACGGTCACACAGCCGACAAGTGGCAGAGCCGGGATTCGAACTCATGAGCCCTGACTCCAAAGCCCGTGCTCTTTCCACTGAGCCACGCTGCTTCTCCATAATTTCCATCATTCATTCATTCAGTGGTATTTATTGAGCGCTTACTGTGTGCAGAGCACTGGACTGAGCGCTTGGATAGTACAATTCAGCAATAAAGAGAGGCAATCCCTGCCCACAGCGGGCTCACGGTCTAGAAGGGGGGAGGCAGACGGCAAAACAAGTGAACGGGCATCGATAGAAACAAAATTATAGGTACGTACATATCAAAACAAGTAAGCGGGCAGTAATATAAATAAATCGAATTATAGTCAGGTACATAGACAAGTGGTGTGGGGCGGGGAGAGGGGGTAGAGCGGAAGGAGGGAGTCGGGGCGACGGGGAGGGGAGGAGGAGCGGAGGAAAAGGGGGGGTCAGGCTGGGAAGGCCTCCCGGAGGAGGGGACCTCTCAGGAGGGCTTGGAAGAGAGTTAGTTTGGCGGCCGTGAGGAGGGAGGGCGTCCGGGACGGCGGGAGGACGAAGGCCGGGGGTCTTCGGCGGGCCGGGCCAGAAGGAGGCCCGGGGAGGAGGCGAGAGGCGACGGAGGAGCGGAGTGTGCGGCCCGGGCCGGAGGAGGACGGAAGGGAGGAGAGGGAGGAGGAGGCCGGGGCCTGGAGGGCTCGGAAGCCAACAGTGAGGAGTTTCTGTTTCATGCAAAGGTTGATAGGCAACCCCTGGAGATTTCTGACGAGGGATGACATGCCCAGAGCGTTTCAGTCAAACAATGCCATTTCGGAGCACTTCCTCGGCACACAGAGCTGAACTAAGCGCCCGGGAGAGTCCGACGGAACATCAGACACGTTCCCCTCCCACAACGAATTGACAGTCTAGAGCGGAAAGTAGACTTTAATTTAAGTCAATAAATTCCAGATATGGACGTAAGTGCGGCGGGGCTTAAAATGCTTTCACGGCGTTCATAATTGATAAGATTCTGCAGCCTTTCGGAATAAACAATTTTCCGGACACCCTCAAGATTTCGCCCGTCTTTACCTCCCACCCCGACACACACACCCGCCCCCAACCATCGCTCTCTGATTTCTCCTTCCCGAGGAGCAAAGAAATCTCACCAAGGATCGGCCTAGCTGGGCAGTCCGACGTCATTAATGTTTTATCGCCCTCAGAAGTTCATACAGAGAGGGAATTACCAGCGGAGTGCTTTTTTCGCTCGGTAGAAAATAGTCGATCAAGCCGGTTGAAGTCAATTAAATGAGATTTTCTTTCCACCGGCCCCCCGTCGCGAGGGGCAGGTGCTATCCGGAAGATATTTGCGAGAAAATTCTTCCGGTCACCTGTTTGTTTTTACATTCCATGGTATTATGGTATTTGTGCCGCATTCGCTGTGTGTCGAGCACGTCATCGACGCGGGGGTGGATACGAGCTAATTGGGATGATGATGACGAGGGTGGTAATATAATGATGATGATTATGGTATTTGGTAAGCGCTTACTATGTGTCGAACACTGTTCTAAGTGTTGGGGAGGACACAGTCCCCGTCCCACGTGGGGTTCCCGGTTTTAAACCCTATTTTCCAGATGAGGGAGATGAGGCCCAGAGAAGTGAAGCCGCTTGCCCAAGGTCACCCAGCAGTCAAGAGGCGGAGTTGGATTGGAACCCAGATCCTTCTGACTCCCAAGCCCGGGCTCTCTCCACCGGGGCCCGCTGCTTCTCGCTGCTTTCTGTCAATCAGATCGATCCGTCCGTCACTGCTATTTCTTGAGCGTTTACTGGGCGTAGAGCTCTGTACTAAGCGCTGGGGAGAGCACGGTACAAAAGTTGGTAGACATGATTCGATAGTATTTATTGAGCGCTTACTGTGTGCAGAGCACTGGACTAAGCGCTTGGAACGGACAATTCGGCAACAGATAGAGACCATCCCTGACCATTGACGGGCTTACGGTCTCTGCCCTCGAGGAGTTTGCGATCCGTATGGGGAGATGGATATCGATAATACTTGTGCGTATATTAAGCACTTACTATGTCTCAGGCCCTGTACTAAGCGCTGGGGGAGATCCAAGCTAATCAGGTTGGACGCAGTCCCTGTCCCACCCGGGGCTCACAACCTTAGTTCCCATTTTACCTCATCTTCCATTTCCCTCAGTGACCTCATCTGGAAAATGGGGATGAAGACTGTGAGCCTCCCGTGGGACAACCCGATGACCCTGTATCTCCCCAGCGCTTAGAACAGTGCTCTGCACATAGGAAGCGCTTAACAAATCCCAACATTATTATTTTACAAATGGAGAGAACTGAGGCTCAGAGACACGGAGCGACTTGCCCACCATCAGCCAGCAGACAGAGGGCAGAGCCGGGATGAGAACCCAGGTCCTTTTGACTCCCAGGCCCGGGTTCTACCCACTATAATAATAATAATGTTGGTATTTGTCAAGCGCTTACTGAGTGCAGAGCACCGTTCTAAGCGCTGGGGGAGATACAGGGTCATCAGGTTGCCCCACATGAGGCTCGCAGTTAATTCTCATTTTACAGATGAGTTAATTGAGGCACAGAGAAGTTGAGTGACTCGCCCACAGTCCCACAGCTGCCAAGTGGCAGAGTCGGCATTCGAACCCATGACCTCTGACTCCCAAGCCCGGGCTCTTTCCACTGAGCCACGCTGCTTCTCTATTATGTGTATCACATGTATAGGTGTTTTACATGTATAATTTTATTTCTATTGATGTACTTTATCAGTTGTTTTGGTAATAATAATAATAATAATGATGATGGCATTTGTTAAGTGCTTACTATGTGCAAAGCACTGTTCTAAGTGCTGGAGAGGATATAAGGTGATCAGGTTGTCCCTCGTGGGGCTCACAGTCTTCATCCCCATTTTCCAGATGAGGTCACTGAGGCCCAGAGAAGTGAAGTGACTTGCCCACAGTCACACAGCTGCCAAGCGGCTGAGCTGGGATTTGAACCCACGACCTCTGAATCCCAAGCCCATTTTCTTTCCAGTGAGCCACGCTGATGTATATATATATATCTTGTTTTTGTTGTTTTTGTCCATCCGTCTCCCCGGATTAGACCGTAAGCCCATGAATGGGCAGGGACGGTCTCTATCTGTTGCCGAATTGTCCATTCCAAGCGCTTAGTCCAGTGCTCTGCACCTAGGAAGCGCTCAATAAATACTATTGAATGAATGAATATCTAATAATGTTATTTGTTAAGCGCTTACTAGGTGCAGAGCACTGTTCTAAGCGCTGGGGTAGACACAGGGGAATCAGGTTGTCCCCCGTGGGGCTCCCAGTCTTCATTCCCATTTTACAGATGAGGTCACTGAGGCCCAGAGAGGTGAAGTGACTCGCCCACAGTCACACAGCTGAGAAGTGGCAGAGCCGGGATTCAAACTCATGACCTCTGACTCCGAAGCCCGGGCTCTTTCCACTGAGCCAATTCTATTTATTTCTATAGATGCCCGTTTACTCGTTTTGCCGTCTGCCTCCTCCCTTCTAGACTGTAGACCCGGTGTGGGCAGGGATTGTCTCTCTCTATTGCCGAATTGTACTTTTCAAAGGCTTAGCACGGATCTCCGCACACAGTAAGCGCTCAATAAATACGACTGAATGAAAAGAGAGTAGGAGAAATGCAGACTCAATCAGGGCAGGCCTCTTGGTGGAGGTGTGATAGGAGGGCTCCGAAGGAGGGCAGAGCCGTGGTCTGTCGGCTATGAAGGGGGAGGCCGTTCCGGGCCAGAGGCAGGGTGTGGACGAGGGGTCGGCGGTCAGATAGACCGTGGCTCAGTGGAAAGAGCCCGGGCTTTGGAGTCAGAGGTCACGGGTTCGAATCCCGGCTCCGCCACTCGTCAGCTGTGCCACTGTGGGCGAGTCACTTCACTTCTCGGTGCCTCAGTTACCTCATCTGTAAAATGGGGATGAAGACCGGGAGCCCCACGTGGGACGACCCGATTCCCCTGTGTCTACCCCGGCGCTTAGAACGGTGCTCGGCACGTAGTGAGCGCTTCACAAATACCGACATTATTATTATGAGGCAACTGAGGCCCAGAGGATAATAATGTTGGCATTTGTTAAGCGCTTACTATGTGCAGAGCACTGTTCCGCTAGAGAAGCAGCGTGGCTCAGTGGAAAGAGGCCAGGCTTGGGAGTCAGAGGTCACGGGTTCGAATCCCGGCTCCGCCACTCGTCAGCTGTGCGACCGTGGGCGAGTCGATTCACTTCTCGGTGCCTCAGTGACCACATCTGCACAATGGGGATGAAGACCGTGAGGCCCACGTGGGACGACCCGATTCCCCTGTGTCTCCCCCAGCGCTTAGAACGGTGCTCGGCACAGAGTGAGCGCTTAACAGATATCAACATTATTATAGACGAGATGGAGGACAAGGGGAAAGGTTGGCATGAGAGGAGCGGAGCGAGCGGCCTGGGCTGGCGGCCGGGGGAGGAAGATCCTCTCTCGATTTCCTCCGGCTCCCTCCAGTGATGGCTCCCTCTCCCTCCTGCCTTTCCTCTCCAAACTCCCCAAGCGAGTCATCTACACCGGCCGTCTCGAATTCCTCTCCTCCGACTCTCTCCCGGACGCCCTCCCATCTGGCTTCCGTCCCCTTCGCTCCACAGAAACGGGCCTCTCGAAGGTCACCGATGACCTCCCGCTCGACTTACCCTCCGGCCTCTACTCCATCCTCATCCCCCTCCACCTCTCGGCTGCCTCGGACCCCGCGGGCCACCCCCCGCTCCCGGAAACCTTATCCAACCTCGGCTCGGCCGTGCCGTCCTGGTTGTCCTCTTGTCTCTCCGGCCGCTCCCTCTCCGTCTCCTCTCTCCCCCTCCCGCCCCCTCACTGCGGGGGGGTCCCTCGAGGTTCGGTTCCGGGTCCTCTTCTAGTCTCCCTCTCCACCCCCTCCCTCGGAGAACTCATCCGCTCCCCCGGCTTCGACTCCCACCTCTGCAGATGATTCCCAAATCTCCCTCTCCGGCCCCGATCTCTCTCTCTCTCTCCGTCTCTGCAGTCTCGCACCCCCTCCTGCCTTCAAGACATCTCTCCTCGGACGTCCTCCCGTCACCTCAAACTTAACATGTCCAAAACCGAGCTGCTCGTCTTCCCTCTGAAACCCTGACCTCCCCGTGACTTCCTCATCTCTGTTCTTGGCACCACCGTCCTTCCCGTCTCTGAAGCCTACGTTGGCTTTCACCTCGACTCCTCTCTCTCATTCAACCCACGTATTCAATCCGTCACTAAATCCTGCCCGTCCCACCCTCGCAACCTCACTAAAATGTGGAAGCAGCGTGGCTCAGCGGAAAGAGCCCGGGCTCTGGAGTCAGAGGTCATGGGTTCCAATCCCGGCTCGGCCGCTTGTCGGCTGTGTGGCTTTGGGCGAGTCACTTCACTTCTCGGCGCCTCAGTGACCTCCTCTGGAAAATGGGGATGAAGACCGTGAGCCCCACGTGGGCCGACCCGATTCCCCTGTGTCTCCCCCGGCGCTTAAAACAGTGCTCGGCACATAGTAAGCGCTTAACAGATACCAACATTATTATTATTATTAAAATCTGCCCTTTCCTCTCCATCCAAACTCTACCACGTTAATAAAAAAATGAACGGGGGTATCTGTTAAGCGCTTACTATGTGCAAAGCACTGTTCTAAGAGCTGGGGGATACAAGGTGATCAGGCAGTCCCACGGGGGGCTCCCAGTTTTAATCCCCATTTTCCAGATGAGGTCCCTGAGGCCCAGAGAAGTGAAGTGACTCGCCCAAAGTCACCCGGCTGGCAAGCGGCGGAGCCGGGATTGGAACCCACGACCTCTGACTCCCAAGCCCGGGCTCTTTCCACTGAGCCACGCTGCTTCTCTATTAATGAATCCAATCAGTCCAGTGCTCTGCACATATAGTAAGTGCTCAATAAATACTATTGAATGAATGAATGAATATCGATAATTCCACGTATTTCTATAGATGCCCGTTTACTCGTTTTGCCGTCTGCCTCCTCCCTTCTAGACTGTAAACTCGGTGTGGGCCGGGATTGTCTCTCTCTACTGCCAGATTGCATTGTATTGCCAAATTAATCCAGTCGCTCATCCTCTTCTGCCTTGATGACCGTATCAGCCTCCTGGCTGACCTCCCTGCCCCCTTTCTCCCCCTACTCCAGATTTCACTCTGCTGCTTGGCTTATTTTTCTACAAAAGCTTGGAGATCACGTTTCCCCACTGCCTCAAGGCTCTCCAGTGGTTGCCCATCCACCTCTGCATCAAACAAAAACTCCTCACCGTTGGCTTCCAAGCCCCCCACGGCCCGGCCCCGTCCTCCCTCCCCTCCCTTCCGTCCTCCTCCGGCCCGGGCCGCACGCTCCGCTCCTCCTGGGCCGCTCGCCTCCTCCCCGGGCCTCCGGCTCGCCCGGCCCGTCGTCGACCCCCGGCCCGCGTCCTCCCGCTGTCCCGGACGCCCTCCCTCCTCAGATCCCACAGACGATTCCTCTCCCCCCCATTCAAAGCCCTCCTGAAGGCCCACCTCCTCCCGGAGGCCTTCCCCGACCGCGCCCTCCTCTCCTCTCCTCCCGCTCCCTTCCGCGTCGCCCCGACGCGCTCCCTTTCTTCGTCCCCCCCTCCCAACCTCACACCGCTTATGTCCATCGCTCTAATTAATTCATATGAATGTCTCTCTTCCCCTTCACGCTGGAAGCTCATTATGGACAGGGATTGCGTCTATTTCCTGTTATATCGCACTCCCCCGAGTGCTCGGTGCTCTGCACACAGTAAGCGCTCAATAAATACGATTGAATGAATGAATACCATCGATTAGTTGATTTTTATGTCTGTCTTCCCCTCTGGACTGTAAACTCACTGTGGGCAGGGGCTGTGTCTATACTGTGCTCTCCCGAGTGCTTAGTAGAGTGCTCTGCGCACATTAGGCGCTCAATAATAATAATAATGAGGATGGCGTTTGTTAAGCGCTTACTATGTGCTCTAAGCGCTGGGGAGGATACGAGGTGATCAGGTTGTCCCACGTGGGGCTCACAGTCGCCAGCCCCATTTTCCCGATGAGGTCACTGAGGCCCAGAGAAGTGAAGTGACTCGCCCAAAGTCACCCAGCTGACAAGCGGCAGGG
Organism: Ornithorhynchus anatinus; assembly: GCF_004115215.2. Lineage (NCBI taxonomy): Eukaryota > Metazoa > Chordata > Mammalia > Monotremata > Ornithorhynchidae > Ornithorhynchus > Ornithorhynchus anatinus. Next base: position 182,815,087 of record NC_041728.1, on the reverse strand, counting down.
TCGGGATTAGAACCCATGACCTCTGACTCCCAAGCCCGGGCTCTTTCCACTGAACCACGCTGCTTCTCTACTAATACCACTGACTGTTTTACTGAAGAGTACGGTAGAGTCGATGTCCATCATCCTTGTCCCCCCAAAATACAATAATAATAATAATAATAATAATAATAACACTAACGATGGCATTTGTTAAGCGCGTACTATGTGCCAAGCACTGTTCTAAAATATATAATCTATGGGAGAGAAAGGCAGTAAGGGAAATTACAAATGCTATGTTTTAAAATCCTTGAGGGCAGGGATTGTGTGTATTAACTCTATTGCCCTCTCCCAAACGCTCAGCACAGTGCTCTGCACACCGTAGACCGTCAGCTTCTCGAGGGCAGGGATTGTTTCCACTAACTCTATTTTACGCCCCCAAATACTCAGTACAGTGCTCTGCACCCAGTAGACACGCAATCGATATTATTAATTGATAGATACGAAAGTGCTGGCGTGGCAGTTAATCTCTACGGAGGGGTGATAAGAATTTAATTGGGCAATTAATTTTCCCCCTTTTGGCTACCGAAGATAACGGTAGATTTGTGTTTCCTGGAGCGGCGTCTAAGCGACCGAAGCCGGAATTAGCTTCCAGCGACCCCCCCCCGCCCCCCCCGGAACGCTCACGGCCTACCTGAAAAAGCCCAGCCTTGGAAGTGGGAGCTGGGTTCTAATTCCGGCTCCTCCCCTTATCTGCTGGGTGACCTTGGGCAAGTCACTGCACTGCTCTGGGCCTCAGTTCCCTCAGCTGTCAAATGGGATGAAGGCTGTGAGCCCCACGTGGGACAGGGACTGTGCCCAACCTGATCAGCTTGTACTTACGCTGAGTATACTACCTGCCACATCGTAAGCGCCTAACAAATATCCCCCCCAAAATAAATAAATCTCCATCGTTTCCAACCCCCCGGAAGGCAGGTTCTCAGTTCTAACGTCTTCCCTCCTTCAGGACGTAAGGAGGAATAATTAGGTTCTTCCATGAGATGAGAAAATCTTTCTCATGGGGAACTCAGTCATAAGAAGCAGCGCGGCTCAGTGGAAAGAGCCCGGGCTTGGGAGTCAGAGGTCATGGGTTCGAATCCCGGCTCGGCCACTCGTCAGCTGGGCGACTTTGGGCGAGTCACTTCGCTTCTCGGTGCCTCAGTGACCTCATCTGTAAAATGGGGATGAAGACTGCGAGGCCCACGGGGGACAACCTGAATCCCCTGTGTCTCCCCCAGCGCTTAGCACAGTGTTCGGCACATAGTGAGCGCTGAACAATATACCTACATTATTATCATTAAACCCGTCAATAAATCACTGGTATTTTTTGGGGGTGCATATTACGTGCACAATATTTTTTTTTTTGGCATGTGTTAGGTGCTTACTATATGCCAGACACTGTTCTGAGCAGTGGAGTAGATAGAAGCTAATCGGGTTGGACACAGTCCCTGTCCCCCGTGGGGCTCGCGGCCTTCATCCCCATTTTGCAGCTAAGGCAACCGAGCGGACAGAGCCCGGGCTTGAGAGACAGAGGACGCGGGTTCTAATCCTGGCCCTGCCACTTGTCTGCTGTGAGACCTTGGACAAGTCACTTCCCTTCTCGGTGACCCCCTGGAACGCTCACTTCTCTGGGCCTCAGTCACCTCATCTGTAAAATGAGGATTAAAAGGGTGAGCCCCGCGTGGGACAACCTGATGACCCTGCATCCACCCCAGTGCTTAGAACAGTGCTTGGCACATAGTAAGCGCTTAACAGATACCAGCGAGGCTCAGTGGAAAGAGCCCGGGCTTGGGAGTCAAAGGTCTTGGGTTCGAATCCCGGCTCCGCCACTTGTCATCTGTGTGACCTTGGGCAAGTCACTTGGCTTCTCTGTGCCTCAGTGACCTCATCTGTAAAATGGGGATGGATAATAATGTTGGTATCTGTTAAGCGCTTACTATGTGCCGAGCACTGTTCTAAGCGCTGGGGTAGATACAGGGTCATCAGGTTGTCCCACGGGAGGCTCACAGTTAACCCCCATTTTACAGATGAGGTGACTGAGGCACCGAGAAGTGAAGCGACTTGCCCACAGTCACACAGCTGACAAGTGGCAGAGCCAGGATTCGAACTCATGACCTCTGACTCCGAAGCCTGTGCTCTTTCCACTGAGCCACGCTGCTTCTCTGTGATGAAGACCGTGAGCCTCACGTGGGACAAAACCTGATGACCCTGTATCTCCCCCAGCGCTTAGAACAGTGCTCTGCACCTAGTAAGCGCTTACCAAATACCGACATTATTCTCTGGGCCTCGGTTGCCCCATCTGTAAAATGGGGGTTGAGACTGTCAGCCCCTTTCTAAAGACGTGGACTGTGTCCAAACTGATTCGCTTGCGTTTTTTGAAAGATGGTATTCGTTAAGCGCTTACTATGTGCCGAGCACTGTTCTCAGCACTCGAGCACTGGTCCCCCCCCCAGAGCTCGGTATGATGCCCAGCCGCGTAGTAAGCGCTTAATAAATATCATTAAGAAAAAGTGAAATACCTCTACTATTATGACTTACTCATCCCAGGTAGAGCTGGGATCTTTATCGAATCCCCACCAGAGATTCATAAAAGAATGATAAGGAGGGTATTTGTTCTAAGCACTGTTCTAAGCGCTGGGATGATAATAATAATGATGGCATTTGTTAAGCGCTTACTATGTGCCAAGCACTGTTCTCAGCATCGTTGAGAAGCAGCGTAGCTCAGCGGAAAGAGCCTGGGTTTGGGAGTCAGAGGTCATGGGTTCGAATCCCCACTCTGCCACTTGGCAGCTGTGGGACTGTGGCAAGTCACTTGACTTCTCTGGGCCTCAGTGACCTCATCTGTCAAACGGGGATGAAGGCCGTGAGCCTCCCCTGGGACAACCTGATGACCCTGCATCTTCTCCAGCGCTTAGGACGGCGCTCCGCACACAGTAAGCGCTTAACAAATACCAACGTTATTATTAAGCGCTGGGGTAGACACAAGCTAATCAGGTTGGCCCACGTGAGGCTCACGGTCTTCATCCCCATGTTCCAGATGGGGGAACTGAGGCCCAGAGAATAATAATAACAATGTCGGTATTTGTTCAGCGCTTCCTATGTGCCGAGCACCGTTCTAAGCGCTGGGGGAGATACGGGGTCATCGGGTCGTCCCACGCGAGGCTCACAGTCAATCCCCATGTTCCCGATGAGGTCGCTGAGGCCCAGAGAAGCGAAGCGCCTCGCCCACAGTCCCGCAGCTGCCAAGTGGCAGAGCCGGGAGTCGGACCCACGACCTCGGACTCCCAAGCCCGGCCTCTTGCCACCGAGCCCCGCCGCTTCTCTAAGTGAAGCGACTGGCCCAAAGTCGCACAGCCGATAGGCGGCGGAGCCGGGATCAGAACCCACGACCTCGGACTCCCAAGCCCGGCCTCTTGCCACCGAGCCTCGTCGCTTCTCTAGAAACGGGACGAGTTTTTCTCTTTCAATTGCTCTCATGAAATACTAAGATGAATCACCTCCTTTACCAACCGGGGAGGAAAAAAAATCGCTAATTGCACGGAACGGAGAAAACTCAGATCTCCCGATGAAACATGGAGAGGGCACACAGACCCTGACAACCCAATTTATACCCTCCCAGAAAATACAAGTGCCAAGGGAGAGACCATTAAACCAACAGACAATTAACAACATTGGTTCTAATTATCTGCGGGTACAATGGATGGAGCTTCCCAGTTCATATTTCTTCCCCGATAGCTCCTTGGAGGCGGGGAGGCTTTGCATCCCGCGGTCGACGGATGTCTTGCCGAGCCCCCGGTGGAAATCCTCCCATCGGGGCCTTCCATCCCAGAGTGGAGATTACCCCATTCGTTCATCCGATCGTATTTATTGAGCGCTTACTCTGCGCAGAGCGCTGGACTGAGCGCTTGGAACGGACGATTCGGCAACAGATAGGGACCGTCCCTGCCCATCGACGGGCTCACGGTCTATATATATATCTAGATAGATAGATGGATAGAGATATATCTGTATATACTAGAAATATGTAAGTTTTGAAGGGGCAGGGATGTCGAGCCCGGGCTTGGGAGTCAGAGGTCATGGGTTCGAATCCCGGCCCTGCCACTCGTCAGCTGGGTGACTGTGGGCGAGTCACTTCACTTCTCTGGGCCTCGGTTCCCTCATCTGTCAAATGGGGATGAAGACCGGGAGTCTCACGGGGGACAACCTAATTACCCCGTCTACCCCAGCGCTTAGAACAGTGCTCGGCACATAGTAAGCGCTTAACAAATGCCAACATTTTTATTAGTATTATTAGTAATCGGGGGAGACGGACGGACAAAAACAAGACAACTTAATCACATAGGAATCCCTAGTAGCTGCGATGATAATAACGAGGGATCCTAATAACCGAAACGAGAGCCGATCTTTCTTGCCTTCCGCCTCCATTCATTCGTTCAGTCATTCAATCGTATTTACTGAGCGCTTCCTATGTGCAGAGCACTGGACTAAGCGCTTGCAATGAACGATTCGGCCACAGATAGAGACCGTCCCTGCCCATTGACGGGCTCACGGTCTAACCGGGGGAGACGGACGGACGGAAACGAGACAACTTAATCACATAGTTCATTCATTCATTCAGTAGTATTTATTGAGCGCTAACTATGTGCAGAGCGCTGGACTAAGCGCTTGGAATGTAAAATCGGTAACAGAGACAGGCCCTGCCCTTTGACGGGTTTACGGTCTAATCACGGAGAGACGTAAGCCCGTCCAACGGCAGGGACCGTCTGTATCTGTCGCCGACTTGTTCATTCCAAGCGCTCAGTCCAGTGCTCTGCACATAGTGAGCGCTCAATAAATACTATTGAAGGAATGAACGAATGAATCACGGGTTTACAGTCTAATCACGGACGTACAGTCTAATCATAATCCCTAATAGCTCCGATGATAATAACGAGGGATCCTAATAATCGAAACAAGAGCCCATCTTGCTCGCCTTCCGCCTCCATTCATTCATTCAGTCATTCAATTGTATCTATCGAGCGCTTCCTATGTGCAGAGCACTGGACTGAGCGCTCGGAATGGACCGCTCGGCAACAGATAGAGACCGTCCCTGCCCACCGACGGGCTCACGGTCTCATCGGGGGAGACGGACGGACAAAAACGGTGGCAATAAATAGAATCGAGGGGATGGACATCTCATTATGCGGGCGTAGTTCGGGAAGGCCTCTCGGAGGAGGTGGGATTTTTTAGGAGGGCTTTGAAGGTGGGGAGGGCGGGGGTCAGTTTCTTTGGCGGGATAATAACGTCGGCATTTGTTAAGCGCTTCCTATGTGCAGAGCACTGTTCTAAGCGCTGGGGGAGACACAGGGGAATCGGGTTGTCCCACGTGAGGCTCAGAGTCTTCATCCCCATTTTCCAGAGGAGGGAACTGAGGCCCAGGGAAGTGAAGTGACTCGCCCACAGTCACCCAGCTGACAAGGGGCAGAGTCGGGATGCGAACCCACGACCTCGGACTCCGAAGCCCGGGCTCTTGCCACTGAGCCACGCTGCTTCTCTAACCTCCTCTGCCTCCCATTCCATCACCGGGGGGGCGTCTCTCAAGGGTCAATTCCTGGTCCCCTCCTTCGTCTCCACCCCCTCCCTCGGACACCTCATTCGCTCCACGGCTTCGACCGCCACCTCTCCGCGGACGATTCCCAAATCTCCCTCTCCGGCCTCGATCTCTCTCCCCCTCCGCGGTCTCGCATCTCCTCCCGCCTTCGGGACGTCTCTGCTCGGAGGTCCCTCCGACCCCTCCAACTTCACGCGTCCAGAACAGCGCTCCCCATCTTCCCACCCCGTCCTCCGCGCGATTTTGCCCTCGTTGCGGGCAATCCCACCTTCTCGAGGTACTTGTTAAGAGCTCACTAAGTGCCAGGCACTGGAGTGAGCGCTGGGGAAGCCGCGTGGCTCAGTGGAAAGAGCCCGGGCTGGGGAGTCAGAGGTCATGGGTTCGACTCCCGGCTCGGCCCCTTGTCAGCCGTGGGACCGTGGGCGAGTCACTTCACTTCTCTGGGCCTCAGTTCCCACGTCCGGAAAAGGGGGATTAACTGGGAGCCTCCCGTGGGACGACCCGATGACCCCGTATCTCCCCCGGCGCTTAGAACGGTGCTCTGCACATAGTCAGCGCTTAACAAATAGCGACATTATTATTACAAGTTAATCGTGCTGGGCACGGTCCATGTCCCACATGGGGCTCACAGTCTTCATCCCCATTTTACAGATGAGGTAATAAAAATAACGTCGGTATTTGTTAAGCGCTTACTATGTGCCAAGCACTGGTCTACGCACTGGGGGAGACCCAAGGTCATCAGGTTGTCCCTCGTGGGGCTCCCAGTCTTCATCTCCATTTTACAGATGATGTAATAATAATAATAATAATGTTGTGATTTGTTAAGCGCTTACTATGTGCCGAGCACTGTTCTAAGCGCTGGGGGAGTTACAAGGTCATCAGGTTGTCCCTCGTGGGGCTCACAGTTTTCATCCCCATTTTACAGATGACTTAATACTAATAATAATAATAATGTTGGTATTTGCTAAGCGCTTACTCTGTGCCAAGCACTGTTCTAAGCACTGGGGGAGATACAAGGTCATCAGGTTGTCCCTCTTGGGGCTCACGGTCTTCATCCCCATTTTACAGATGAAATAATAATAATAATAATAATAATAATAATAATGTTGGTATTTGCTAAGCGCTTACTCTGTGCCAAGCACTGTTCTAAGCACTGGTGGAGATACAAGGTCATCAGGTTGTCCCTCTTGGGGCTCACGGTCTTCATCTCCATTTTACAGATGACGTAATAATAATGTTGGTATTTGTTAAGCGCTTATTCTGTGCCAAGCACTGTTCTAAGCACTGGGGGAGATTCAAGGTCATCAGGTTGTCCTTCGTGGGGCTCACGGTCTTCATCCCCATTTTACAGATGATGAAGCAGCGTGGCTCAGTGGAAAGAGTACGGGCTTTGGAGTCAGGGCTCATGAGTTCGAATCCCAGCTCTGCCACTTGTCGGCTGTGTGACTGTGGGCGAGTCACTTAACTTCTCTGGGCCTCAGTTCCCTCATCTGTAAAATGGGGATGAAAACTGTGAGCCCCACGTGGGACAACCTGATTCCCCTATGTCTACCCCAGCGCTTAGAACGGTGCTCTGCACATAGTAAGCGCTTAACAAATACCAACATTATTATTATTAGAGAAGCGAAGTGACGTGTCCAAGGTCACCCATGAAACAGGATTAAACCCCAAGTCCTCTGACTCTCAGGTCTGGCCTCTATCCACTAGGCCCTAATAATAATAATAATCTCTATGATAATAATGATAATAATGATTGTGGTGTTTGTTAAGTACTCACTATGTGCCGAGCACCGTTCTAAACACTGAGGTAGATACGAGGTGATCAGGCTGTCCCAAGTGGGGCTCACGGTCTTCATCCCCGTTTTACAGATGAGGGAACTGAGGCACAGAGAAGTGAAGTGGTTGCCCAAAGTCACCCAGCTGACAAGTGGCGGAGCCGGGATCCGAACCCATGACCTCTGACTCCCGAGCCCGGGCTCTTGCCACTGAGTCACGCTGCTCACGATCCCCCGCCCCCTCAGGAAGCTGACAGTCTACTGGGTGCCGAACACTGTACCGAGCGCACGGACTGTACAATAGGCTCAGTAGACACAATCTCCGACCGCCAAGGCCTCACAACGCTGGGATTTATAATAATAATTATAATAATGCCATTTGTTAAGTGCTTACTACATGCAAAGCACTGTTCTAAGCGCTGTGGGGGGATACAAAGTGATCAGCTTGTCCCACGTGGGGCTCACGGTCTTCATCCCCATTTTCCGGATGAGGTCACTGAGGCCCAGAGAACAATAATAATAATAATAATGATGTTGGTATCTGTTAAGCGCTTACTCTGTGCAGAGCACTGTTCTAAGCGCTCGGGGAGATACAGGGTCATCAGGTTGTCCCACGGGAGGCTCACAGTTCGTCCCCATTTTCCAGATGAGGGAACTGAGGCCCAGAGAATTATAATAATAATGATGTTGGTATTTGTTAAGCGCTTACTCTGTGCAAGAGCACCGTTCTAAGCGCTGGGGGAGATACGGGGTCATCGGGTTGTCCCAGGTGGGGTTCCCGGTCTTCATCCCCATCTTCCAGATGAGGTCACTGAGGCCCAGCGAAGTGAAGCGACTTGCCCACGGTCCCACAGCTGACAAGGGGGCGGAGCCGGCATTCGCACCCATGACCTCCGACTCCCAAGCCTCTTTCCGCTGAGCCCCGCCGCTTCCCTATTTCTGAAAGCCGGGTTCTCAGCCCTCCTCCGACTCACAGCGTGACCTCGCCCGAGTGACCGACCCCCGCGAGCCTCGGCCTTCTCGTCTGAGCAGTGGGGACGACCTCCCGGCCGCGACGGCGTCGTAGTAGACGCCGCCGCCTCCGCCTCAGCGGAGAAATCCCCCGCCGTGTACGGACACGCGGCGAACCCCGCCGACACACCCGGGCTGCCGGTGGACACACAGGCCCGCACGCACACACACCGCACACAACTCACTCTACCCACGCGCACCTCACTCTCTCAAGTCGCTTCACTTCTCTGGGCCTCGGTGACCTCGTCTGGAAAATGGGGATGAAGACTGGGAGCCCCAACCTGATGGCCTTGTATCCCCCCAGCGCTTAGAACAGTGCTTAGCACCTAGTAAGCGCTTAACAAATACCACAGTTATTATTATTATGGACACACACCTCACTCTGTGGACACACACCTCACTCTACAGAGACTCACTTCACTCTACTGACACACTCCTCACTTTTCGGACACACACTTCGCTCTCCGGACACACACCACACGCTATGGACGCACACCTCACTCTACGGACACACACCTCACACTACGGACACACACCTCACTCTCCGGACGCACACCACACTCTACGGACACACACCTCACTCTACGGACACACACCTCACTCTACGGACACACACCTCACACTACGGACACACACCTCACTCTACGGACACACACCTCACACTACGGACACACACCTCACTCTACGGACACACACCTCACACTACGGACACACACCTCACTCTATGGACACACACCTCACACTACGGACACACACCTCACTCTCCGGACGCACACCACACTCTACGGACACACACCTCACACTACGGACACACACCTCACTCTACGGACACACACCTCACTCTACGGACACACACCACACTCTACGGACACACACCTCACTCTACGGACACACACCTCACACTACGGACACACACCTCACTCTACGGACACACACCTCACACTACGGACGCACACCTCACTCTACGGACACACACCTCACACTACGGACACACACCTCACACTACGGACACACACCTCACACTACGGACACACACCTCACTCTACGGACACACACCTCACTCTACGGACACACACCTCACACTACGGACACACACCTCACTCTACGGACACACACCTCACACTACGGACACACACCTCACACTACGGACACACACCTCACTCTATGGACACACACCTCACACTACGGACACACACCTCACTCTACGGACACACACCTCACTCTCCGGACACACACCACACTCTACGGACACACACCTCACACTATGGACACACACCTCACTCTATGGACACACACCTCACACTACGGACACACACCTCACTCTACGGACACACACCTCACTCTATGGACACACACCTCACACTACGGACACACACCTCACTCTCCGGACACACACCACACTCTACGGACACACACCTCACACTACGGACACACACCTCACTCTATGGACACACACCTCACACTATGGACACACACCTCACTCTCCGGACACACACCACACTCTACGGACACACACCTCACACTATGGACACACACCTCACTCTATGGACACACACCTCACACTACGGACACACACCTCACTCTACGGACACACACCTCACACTATGGACACACACCTCACACTATGGACACACACCTCACTCTCCAGACACACACCTCACTCTCTGGACACACACCTCACACTATGGACACACGCCTCATGCTACGGGCACATATAATAATAATAATGTTGGTATCTGTTAAGCGCTTACTATGTGCCGAGCACTGTTCTAAGCGCTGGGGTAGACACAGGGGAATCAGGTCGTCCCACGTGGGGTTCACAGTCTCCATCCCCATTTGACAGATGAGGTCACCGAGGCTCCGAGAAGTGAAGTGACTCGCCCACAGTCACCCAGCTAAGTGGCCGAGCCGGGATTCGAACCCATGACCTCTGACTCCCAAGCCCGGGCTCTTTCCACTGAGCCACGCTGCTACGGACACGGACCTCACCCTAGACATAGACACCTCACCCTAAGGACACACACTTCACTCTCCGGACACACAACCTCACTCTATGGACACACACCTCACTCTTCGGACACACACCTCACTTTGCGAGCACACACCTCACTCTCCGGACACACACCTCATGCTACAGACACATATGTGACTCTCCGGACACGCACCTCACTCTCCGGACACACACCTCGTGCTACGGACACATATATTACTCTTCGGACACGCACCTCACACTATGGACACACACCTCACTCTCCGGACACACACCTCATGCTACAGACACATGTATTACTCTGCGGACACACACCTCACCCTAGACACAGACACCTCACTCTATGGACACACACCCCACTTTATGGACACACACCTCACTCTACGGACACACACCTCACTCTTCGGACACACAGCTCACTCTCCGGACACACACCTCACTCTCCGGACACACACCTCTTGCTACAGAAACATATATTACTCTACGGACACATACCTCACCCTAGACACGGACACCTCACTCTTTGGACACACACTTCACTCTCCGGACACACACCTCACTCTACAAACACACACCTCATGCTACAGACACATATATTACTCTACGGACACTCGCCCCACTCTAGGGACACGCACCTCACACTCCGGACACACACCTCACTCTACGGACACACACCTCTTGCTACGGACACATATATTAAGAGAAGCAGCGTGGCTCAGTGGAAAGAGCACGGGCTTTGTCAGAGTCAGAGGTCATGAGTTCAATTGCCGGCTCGGCCACTTGTCAGCTGTGTGACTGTGGGCAAGTCACTTAACTTCTCTGGGCCTCAGTTCCCTCATCTGTAAAATGGGGATGAAGACGGTGAGCCCCCATGTGGGACAACCTGATTCCCCTCTGTCTACCCCAGCGCTTAGAACAGTGCTCGGCACATAGTAAGCGCTTAACAGATACCAACATTATTATTATTATTACTCTATGGACACACACCTCACACTATGGACACACACCTCACTCTTCAGACACACACCTCATGCTACAGACGCATATATTACTCTACGGACACACAACTCATCCGAAACATAGACACCTCACTCTATGGACACACACCCCACTTTATGGACACACACCTCACTCTACAGACACCCTCCCACACACTTTATGGACACACACCTCACTCTACAGACATACACCTTACCCTACAGACACCCCCCCCCTTTATGGACACACACCTCACTCTACGGACACACACCTCACTCTAGGGACACACACACACCCCACCTTGGAGAAGCAGCGTGGCTCAGTGGAAAGAGCCCGGGTTTGGGAGTCAGAGGTCATGGATTCTAATCCCGGCTCGGCCACTTGGCTGCATGACTTTGGGTAAATCACTTAACTCCTCTGGGCCTCAGTGACCTCATCTGAAAAATGGGGATGAAGACTGTGAGCTCCACGTGGGACAACCTGATGACCTTGTATCTACCCTAGCGATTAGTACAGCGCTCGGTACATAGGAAGAGCTTAACAAATACCATTATCATCGTCATCATTATGGACCTCACTTTACAGATACACAGCTTACTCTACAGACACACACCCTATTTTATGGCCACCTCACTCTAAAGATATACATCTCACTCTATGGACACACTTCACTCTTTGGGGACACACTTTTAGACAGACCCCTCACTCTATAGACACACACCTCACTCTACGGGTACACACCTCACTCTGTGGATACACATCTCACTTTACAGGCACACAACTGTCTCTACAGACACACACCTCACTCTACAGACACACACCCCACTTTCTGGACACCTCACTCTAAAGATACGCCCCTCACTCCGTGGACACACGACACACTTTCTGGACACCTCACTCTAAAGATCCGCTCCTCAATCTATGGGCACACACCTCACTCTACGGACACACACCTCTCTCTACGGACACACACCTCACTCTACAGACACACACCCCTCTTTCTGGACACCTCACTCTAAAGATACACCCCTCACTCCGTGGACACACGACCCACTTTCTGGACACCTCACTCTAAAGATCCGCTCCTCAATCTATGGGCACACACCTCACTCTACGGACACACACCTCACTCTACGGACACACATCTTACTCTAGGGACACCCCCCCCCCCACTTTATGGACACCCACCTCACTCTATGGACACACACCTCACTCTACAGACACACACCTCACTCTACAGACACACACCCCACTTTCTGGCCACCTCACTCTAAAGATACGCCCCTCACTCTGTGGACACACAACACACTTTCTGGACACCTCACTCTAAAGATATGCACCTCACTTTATGGACACACACCTCACTCTACAGACACACACCTCACTCTACGGACACACACCTTACTCTACGGACACACATCTTACATTAGGGACACACACCCCGCTTTACGGACACCCACCTCACTCTACAGATACACACCTCACTCTACAGACACACACCTCACTCTACGGAAACACACCTCACTCTACGGACACACACCTCACTCTACGGACACACACCCCACTTTATGGACACCCACCTCACTCTACGGTCACACACCCCACTTTATGGACACCCACCTCACTCTACAGACACACACTTTACCGACACACACCTCACTCTACAGTCAAAGCAGCGAGGCTCAGTGGCAAGAGCCCGGCCTTGGGAGTTAGAAGTCATGTGTTCGAATCCCTGCTCTGCCACTTATCAACTGTGTGACTGTGGGCGAGTCACTTCACTTCTCTGTGCCTCAGTTCCCTCATCTGTTAAACGGGGATGAAGTCTGTGAGCCTCACGTGGGACAACCTGATGACCTTGTATCCACCCCAGCGCTTAGAAAGGTGCTCGGCACATAGTAAGCGCTTAATAAATACCTTCGTCATAATCATCATTGTTACAGACACACAAAGTATTCTACGGACACACACCTCACCCTAAAGACCCACGTGTCACCTTAAGGACCCACACCTCGCTCTTCGGACCCGCACCTCACTCTGTAACCCCACACCCTCCAGTACGACCACAAACTTTACGGAAGCACAAACCTCACAACTCTCCCTCCGGACGCACCCCTTTCTCCTAACGTGAGCTCCTCAACCAGGCAAAGACCGTTCGGCGCGCAACCCGGAGCCGAAAGCATTTATTTTTATGACTCTTATCGAACCGCACATTTAGTAAATTAACGTTTGAAGGCGAAGTCAGAACACCACATTCCAGCTGCCAGCAAGGCACGGCGAGGGACGGGAACTCGCAGTGAATTAAAATTATTTATGGAGCTCTTTGGGCGGGGGGGGTCTATGATCCTTGACACCCTAGAAAGCTCCTTCTAGGGGTTCTCCGACCGATTTCCGCTCAGGCTCGACAAATGAATCATGAAGGGAACCTGCGTAGCGTAAACCGGAGTGAACTGAACGTGGCAAGATTAATCCCTCCCTCCCTCCGATCCTGACCTAATAAAAAAATCCCCTTTACGGGGAACAGCGTACTGAGCGTGGCAAGATTAATCCCTCCTTCCCTCCCCCGCTCCAGTTCTGGCCCAGTAAAAAGACCCCATTTACGGAGAACAGATGGATAATTTCTTACCTCCAAAGCTTTCAGTCGGCTCAGCATTAATGTGGTCTTTTCATTTTCTCCAGAGTCGTTTTTGCCTTCATTCTCTGGAGCTTCGAACACTCCCGCCTCCAAATCTTCCAGATTTTTCTTCCGCGTCTGCTCTTTTAGGATAAAGACATCCCGCTCTTTGTCCTAAAACGGGAAATCACGTCCTCAGCAGACTTTATCACCGACCGATCCCCACAGCTGAGTTCCAAACCGAATCCCTCGTCTTCCCCCGCACCCAACCCTGTCCTCCCCATCCCTGTAGACGGCACTACCATCCTCCCGGTCCCATAGGCCCGATTAGACCGGGAGCCCGTCACTGGGCAGGGATCGTCTCTATCTGTTGCCGAATTGTCCATTCCAAGCACTTAGTCCAGTGCTCTGCACATAGTAAGCGCTCAATAAATACTACTGAATGAATGAATACGCCCGTAACCTTGGCTTTATCCTGGACTCTTTTCTCTCGTTCAATCCACGTGTTCAATCGGTTCGACCTAGACGCCGCCGCCGCCGCTAAAATCCGCCCTCTCCTCTCCATCCAAACTGTTCCCAAGCCGATCCGAGCCCTTATCCCATCCCGCTCTGATTACTGTAATAATGTTGGTATTTGTTAAGCGCTTACTAAGTGCAGAGCACTGTTCTAAGCGCTGGGGGGGATACAGGGTCATCGGGTTGTCCTCCGTGAGGCTCACAGTCTTCATCCCCATTTTACAGATGAGGTCACTGAGGCACAGAGAAGTGAAGTGACTCGCCCACAGTCACGCAGCTGACAAGTGTCGGAGCTGGGATTCGAACCCGTGACCTCTGACTCCCAAGCCCGGGCTCTTTCCACTGAGCCACGCCGCATCGGCCTCCTCGCTGACCTCCCGGCCTCCCGCCTCTCCCCACTCTGGTCCGTTCTTCACTCTGCCGCCCGCGTCATTTTTCTACAGGAACGTTCAGTCCACATCTCCCGCTCCTCAAGAGCGTCATCGTCGGCTTTCGAGAAGCAGCGTGGCTCAGTGGAAAGTTGGGCTGCCAAGTGGCAGAGCCGGGATTCGAACCCATGACCTCTAACTCCCAAGCCTGAGAAGACGGGCTTAGTCTGGGAAGGGCTCTGGGAGGAGGGGGAGTCTTCAATAAGGCTTTAAGTGGAGGAGATCCAGCGGAGGGAGGGGGTCCGCACTCTCATCCTTCCCGTCCCACAGGCACGGAATTCCCGGAATTCCCAAGCTCCCAAGTGCAGATACTGTCCATAAAAAATAATAATGTTGGTATTTGTTAAGCGCTTACTATGGGCAGACCCCTGTTCTAAGCGCTGGGGGAGATACAGGGTCATCAGGTTGTCCCCCGTGAGGCTCACGGTCTTAATCCCCATTTTACAGATGAGGGAACTGAGGCATCGAGAAGTGAAGTGACTTGCCCAAGGTCACACAGCTGATAAGTGGCGGAGCCGGAATTCGAACCCATGACCTCTGACTCCTAAGCCCATGCTCTTTCTACTGAGCCACGCATAAAGCTCCTCCCTGGGGCCGGGGAGACCCAGGTTTTGCTGCAAGATGTTTATCGACTATTTGCCATTTCTTTCATTCATTTAATAGTATTTACGGGGCGCTTACTACTAATAATAATGATAATGATGTTGGTATTTGTCACGCGCTTACTATGTGCCGAGCACTGTTCTAAGCGCTGGGGGAGACCCAGGGGAATCAGGTTGTCCCACGTGGGGCTCACAGTCTTCATCCCCATTTTGCAGATGAGGGAACTGAGGCCTGGAGAAGTGAAGCGACTCACCCAGGGTGGACAAGGGGTGGAGGCAGGATTGGAACCCAGGTCCCTCTGACTCCCAGGCCCGGGCTCTAGCCCAACACTGTGCTAAGCGCAGAACGGATCGGCTTTAGATCAGATTAGATTTGGTCGGATTAGAGTTGGTAGACTCTTAGAGAAGCAGCGCGGCCTAGTGGGTAGAGCCCGGGCCTGGGAGTCCGAAGGACCTGGGTTCTAATCCCGCCTCCGCCGCTTGGCAGTGGGACCCTGAACAAGTCACTTCACTTCTCTGGGCCTCAGTTTCCCTCATCTGGCAAATGGGGATCAAGACGGCGAGCCCCACTTGGCTTTGTCCAACCCAATTTACTTCTAATAATAATGTTGGTATTTGTTAAGCGCTTACTACGTGCAGAGCACTGTTCTAAGCGCTGGGGGAGACACAGGGTCATCAGGTCGTCCCACGTGAGGCTCACAGTTAATCCTCATTTTACAGATGAGGGAACTGAGGCCCAGAGAAGTGAAGTGACTCGCCCACAGTCCCACAGCTGCCAAGTGGCGGAGCTGGGATTCGAACTCATGACCTCTGACTCCCAAGCCCAGGCTCTTTCCATTAAGCCACGCTGCTTCAGTGCTCAGTACAGTGCCTGGCACATAGTAAGTGCTCAACAAATAACTATATTAATTGTGGTATGATACTATTGTTATCATTATTATACATAATCCTGGCTCCAGAGGAAATTACGGTGTTTTGTGTGCAGAACACTCGAAAGAGGACGATCGAGCGAGTAGAAAAAAAAAATATTGGTATTTGTTCAGCGCTTCCTATGTGCAGAGCACTGTTCTAAGCGCTGGGGGAGATCCAGGGTCATCGGGTCGTCCCCCGTGAGGCTCCCAGTCTTCATCCCCAGTTTTCCAGATGAGGGAACTGAGGGCCAGAGAAGTGAAGTGACTTGCCCGCAGTCACACAGCTGCCAAGTGATTCGAACCCATGACCTCTGACTCCCAAGCCCGGGCTCTTTCCACGGAGCCACGCTGCTTCTCTGAGCCTCGCTCCCCAGCCTCAGCGGGTTTACAGTATCCGGTGTTCTGAGTGCTACACTGTACTGAGCAGCTGGGAGAGGAAAATAGAGTTAGCAGACAGGATTCCCTATCCAGTCTACTCTGGGCAGAACACTGGACTGAGCGCCTGGGAAATCCCCTTAGTAGACACCATCATTCATTCATTCAGTGGTATTTATTGAGCGCTTACTGTGTGCAGAGCACTCTACGTGGGAAGCAGCATGGCTCAGTGGAAAGAGCCCGGGCTTGGGAGTCAGAGGTCATGGGTTCGAATCACTTGGCAGCTGTGTGACTGCGGGCAAGTCACTTCACTTCTCTGGCCCTCAGTTCCCTCATCTGGTAAATGGGGATTGACTGTGAGCCTCATGACCCTGTATCTCCCCCAGCGCTTAGAACAGTGCTCTGCACCTAGTGAGCGCTTAACAAATATCAGCATTATTATTATTACTAAGCATTGGAAAGTACAACTCTGCCACAGATAGAGACAATAAAAATGATGGTATTTGTTAAGCGCTTACTAGGTGCCAAGCACTGTTCTAAGCACTGGGGGGATACAAGTGATCAGGTTGTCCCCCGTGGGGCTCACCGTCTTCATCCCCATTTTCCGGACGAGGTCACTGAGGCTCAGAGAAGTGAAGTGACATGCCCAAAGTCACCCAGCTGACAAGTGGCGGGGCCGGGATTCGAACCCATGACCTCTGACTCCCAAGCCCGGGCTCTTGCCACTGAGCCACGCTGACAATCCCACCCCAACTATAGGCCCACACGATCCCCGCCTCCGAGAGCTGACCGTCTACCGTGTGTGCCAAACCACTGTACTGAGCGCCCGGGAGAGGTCAACGGCGTCAGCAGACACGATCCCTGCCCCCAAAAGAGCGCAAAATCTGTCCCCAAACACGCAGTTGAGCAATTCTACATTCCATTTCTCAGTCCCACGTAGTGAAGGTATTCGTTGAGTGCCCCCGAGGTCGGGGCACTGTACCGAGCGCCCGAGAGCAGACGCCCCAACCGCAAACCCGTTCCCCGACGGCCGAGGCCTCGCGCGATGGGGCGGGGACTCCCGGCGAGGCTTAAAAGGACGATTTTCCCCGGCGACGTTATTTTAGAGCATTTTGCTCGTTTTGAATTATTTAAGATCGTGTCAGAATCTAAGCTTTTCAAAGCCCCCAGCGGCCCGCCTGCCACATGGTAATTTGCGGCTCGGAAAGATCTCCTTTGAAACTAAATCACTTCTGGAGTGCCGTGTTCTGAGACTTGGATAATTCCGTCTCCTTGAATAATCAAAGAGAAAAGAAACGCGCTCTTCTTCAGAAAAATCAAATGAAATAAGAGAGGAGGAAGAAAGGGGCCCCGCTTGGATCACAAGCCTTCGCCCGCCTCTGAAGCGAGGACGTCGTCTTTGACGCCGGCCCCCGGCGGCCCCGGAGGAGGACGGGTTCCCAGGACGGGCCCGCGTTCAACGCAAATAATAATAACTGGGGTATCTGTTGAGCGCTCGCTATCTGCCGGGCGCTGTGCTAAGCGTCCGGGAGGATCGTGGCTCGGTGTGGAAAGAGCACGGGCTTTGGGGTCAGAGGTCATGAGTTCAAATCCCAGTTCTTGTCCGCTGTGGGACTGTGGGCAAGTCGCTTCCCTCTCTGGGCCTCAGTGACCTCATCTGGAAAATGGGGATTAAGACCGGGAGCCCCACGGGGGACGACCCGATTCCCCTGTGTCTCCCCCAGCGCTTAGAACGGTGCTCGGCCCGTAGTAAGCGCTTCACAGATACCAACACTATTATTATTATTATCCAAGCAAATCGGGTTGGACACGGTCGCCTGTTCCATACGGGGCTCAAAAGCGGGAGACGAGCGGCAGGGCTGGGATTATTTCGATTATCATGGTATCCGTTAAGCGCTTCCTATGTGCCGAGCACTGTTCTAAGCGCTGGGGGAGATGCGGGGGTCATCGGGTCGTCCCACGTGGGGCTCACGGTCTTCATCCCCGTTTTCCGGATGAGGCACGGAGGAGTGAAGCGACTCACTCGAGGTCACGCGGCAGACAGGCGGCGGGGCCGGGATTAGAACCCAGGGCTTCCAGGCCTGGACTCTGTCCACTAATCGATCGATCGACGGTGCTTACCGAGCGCTTACTGCGTGCAGAGCGCTGTACTGAGCGCTGGGAATGGACGGTTGGGCAACAGAGAGAGACCATCCCTGCCCAACGATGGGCCTCCGGTCTAATCCGGGAGGAGACGGACACTCCCGGCCCCAGACATTTGTCACCCGTGGCCCCTCCCCCAGGCACAGGTCTCCCATTTTACAGAGGAGGAAACTGAGGCCCAGAGAGGCGGAGGGAGTGGCCCGAGGTCACACAGCTGGGGCTGGGCCGGGCCTAGAATGCAGGTGTCCTGCTGCCTTTGCAGCGTGGCTCAGTGGAAAGAGCCCGGGCTTTGGAGTCAGGGGTCAAGGGTTCGAATCCCGGTTCTGCCTCTTGTCAGCTGGGTGACTTTGGACGAGTCACTTCACTTCGCTGGGCCTCAGTTCCCTCATCTGGAAAATGGGGATTAAAACTGTGAGCCCCACCTGGGACAACTGATCACCTTGTATCTCCCCCAGCGCTTAGAACAGTGCTTGGCACATAGTAAGCGCTTAACAAATACCTACTTTTATTTATTTATTTATTTTATAGATGAGAACAGTGAGGTCACTGAGGCCCAGAGAAGTGAAGTGACTTGCCCAAAGTCACACGGCTGACAGGTGGCGGAGCCGGGTTCAGAACCCACGACCTCTGACTCCCAAGCCTGGGCTCTTGCCACTAGGTCACCGAGCGGCCAAGTGGTGGAGTGGAGATTATTATTAATAATAATAATAATGTTGGTATTTGTTAAGCGCTTACTATGTGCAGAGCACTGTTCTAAGCGCTGGGGGAGATACAGGGTCATCGGGTCGTCCCTCGGGAGGCTCCCAGTTAATCCCCATTTTCCAGATGAGGTCACTGAGGCCCAGCGAAGTGAAGTGACTCGCCCGCAGTCACACAGCTGACGAGTGGCCGAGCCGGGAGTCTAACTCACGACCTCTGACTCCGAAGCCCGGGCTCTTTCCACAAGGTGATCAGGTCGCCCCCCGTGGGGCTCCCGGTCTTCATCCCCATTTTCCAGATGAGGGAACTGAGGCCCGGAGAAGTGGGGTGACTGGCCCAAGGTCACCCAGCTGCCAAGGGGCAGAGCCGGGATTCGAACCCATGACCTCTGACTCCCAAGCCCGGGCTCTTTCCACTGAGCCGCACCGCTGCTCAGAGTAAGCGCTCAACAAATGCCACCAAACAACAACAACAACAAAAATACCACTAAAATAAAAAGAAAAAAGAAAGAAAATCCAGCAGGGGGGTCCTACCTGCAGGGCGAGGGTCTCCAAGGGGGCTCCTCTCCTCCAACCCGCCGGCTCCAGCTGGTCCAGAAGACTCCTCACGGTTCCTTCCATCCTGGGGAGCCGATCAGCCCGTCAGTCAATCCTATTTATCGAACGCCTACTCTCATACTTAGAATTCATTCCATCGTATTTATTGAGCCCTCACTATGTGCAGAGCACTGCACTAAGCGCTTGGAGCGTACAATTCGGCAGCAGATAGGGACCATCCCTGCCCAGTGACGGGCTCACGGTCTAAACAGCAACTCCGGTATTGGTTAAGCACTTACTATGTGCCGAGCACTGTTCTAAGCTCTGGGGGAGATAGAAGGTCATCGGGTCGGACGCAGTCCCCCTCCTACGTGGGGCTCACGCTCTTCCCGGCTCTGCCACTCGGCAGCTGTGTGACCGTGGGCGAGTCACTTCACTTCTCTGGGCCTCAGTGACCTCATCTGGAAAATGGGGATGAAGACCGTGAGCCCCACGTGGGACGACCTGATGACCCTGTATCTCTCCCAGCGCTTAGAACAGTGCTCTGCACTTAGTAAGCGCTTGACGAATACCAACATTATTTTCCAGATGAGGGAACTGCAGCACCGTATATATATATATATATATATTCTATAAATATCATCTATAAAGAAGTAGCGTGTTTCAGTGGAAAGAGCCCGGGCTTGGGAGTCAGAGGTCATGGGTTCGAATCCCGGCTCTGCCACTTGGCAGCTGTGGGACTGTGGGCGAGTCACTTCACTTCTCTGGGCCTCAGTTACGTCATCCGGAAAATGGGGATTAACTGTGAGCCTCACGGGGGACGACCTGATGACCCTGTACCTCTCCCAGCGCTTCGAACAGTGCTCTGCACATAGTAAGCGCTTAACAGATAGCAACATTATTTTCCAGATGAGGGAACTGCAGCACTGTAAACTGAAGTGACTTGCCCAAAGTCACACAGCAGACGCATCAATCATATTTACTGAGCGCTTACTGTGGGCTGAGCACTGTACTAAGCACTTGGGAGAGGACAATAGAAGAATAAACAGACACATTCCCTACCCACAATGAATCCCGGCCCTGCCACTTGTCAGCTGTGTGACTTTGGGCAAGTCACTTAACTTCTCTGAGCCTCAGTTCCCTCATCTGTACAATGGGGATGAAGACTGTGAGCCCCACGGGGGACAACCTGATAACCTTGCATCTATCCCAGGTTTTAGGACAGCGCTTGGCACATAGTAAGCGCTTAACAAGTACCATTATTATTATTTTTATATATTTTATTTATATTTATATATTATTAAATAATAATTATTAAATAATATATTTATATTATTAAGTTATTTTTAAGAACTCGGGAGAGTACAATAGAATAATAAACAGACACATTTCTTGCCCACAGTGAATCCCGGTCCCATCACTTGTCAGCTGTGTGACTTTGGGCAAGACTTTTAACTTTTCTGTGCCTCAATTCCCTCATCTGTAAAATGGGGATTAAGCCTGTAAGCCCTACGTGGGACAACCTGAATGCCTTGAATCTACTCCAGCTCTTAGATGAGTGCTTGGAACATAGTAAGTGCTTAACAAATATTATTATTATTATTATTATTAAAGGAGCAACAATATTTGTCGGGATAAGGTGGGATTAGGGCATGAGGCTTATCGGAAAATCCTCTCATCACGGATGGCTTGATGGGTCGATGGGAATATGTTGAAGTTTAGCCAGGGAGGGAACCAGATAGTGTATATTCTATCTCTCCTGTTACACTCTAAGCTCCTTGAGGCAGGCATGGTGACTTCTCTTCATATATATACATACATATATAAATATATATATATATATATATGTGATCCTGCTTCTTCATGCTGCTTAGTGGTCAATGGCCACAGACTCACACACATAGCCACGCATCGATTATCCCCCCGGGCGGATGAATTTCCCCCGATGTCATCGCCATCTACTTTTCACATACATATCTATGCATACATATATAAATATATAGATATAGATATAGATATAGATATAGATATATGTGATCCTGCTTCTTCATGCTGCTTAGTGGTCAGTGGCCACAAACTCAAACACAAAGCCACACATCGATTATCCCCCCAGGCGGATGAATTTCCCCCGATGTCGTCTACTTTTCACCATAAATAAAGCGTCTGCGGTGACGATCGACGCCCCGTGCCCCGAGGAAGCCCGCTTGGCAAGTTAGGTCGACTCAGAGGGAAGTGAAAGAGGAAACGAGGGCCTAGTCGGGGAAGGCCTCTCGGAGGAGATGGGCCCGCAAAAAGGCTTTAAAAGTAGGGAGAGCAGTGGTCAGTCAGGTGTGAAATCCCACCGTATCTCCAGAGGTGACCTTCCGCCTCCTCTCAAGTGCCACCCCCTCCATAGGTGCATCGGACCCCATCCCCCCGTCGCACCTTAGAAAAACTCTCGCCCCTTCCCTCCTCCCCTCCTTAATTTCCGTCTTCAACGGCTCGCTCTCCGACGGCTTCTTCCCCTCTGCCTTCAAACATGCCCGTGTCTCCCCCATCCTAAAAAAAACCCCCTCCCTTGACCTCACAGCCCCCTCCGGTTCTATCGCCCCATCTCCTACCCTTCCTCTCCAAACTCCCGGGAGCCGGTCGTCGACGCTGGCTGCCTCGAATTCCTCTCCTCCAACTCTCTCCTGGACCCCTTCCAATCTGGCTCCCGCCCCCTCCATTCCACTGAAACCGCCCTCTCAAAGGTCACCGATGACCTCCTCTCTTGCCAAATCCAACGGCTCCTTCACCGTCCTGATCCTCCTCGACCTCTCGGCTGCCTTCGACACTGTGGACCATCCCTTTCTCCTCAACACGTTACCAAACCTTGACTTCATGGGCTCCGTCCTCTCCCGGGTCTCCTCTCATCTCTCTGGCCGCTCGTTCTCGGTGTTCCCGGCGGGCTCCTCCTCCCCCTCCCATCCCCTCACTGAGGGGGCCCTCGAGGGTCAGTTCTTGGTCCCCTTCGGTCCTCCACCTACACTCACTCCCTCGGTGAACACATTCGCTCCCACGGCTTCAACTCTCATCTCTATGCGGATGACACCCAAATCGCCATCTCCTTCCCCGTTCTTTCTCTCTCCCTTTCTTTCTCTCTCCCTCCAGGCCGGCATCGCCTCCTGCCTTCAGGACGTCTCCCCCCCGGATGTCCTCCCGCCACCTCCAACTCGACACGTCCAGGACCGAGCTCCTCATCTTCCCTCCCAAACCCTGTCCTCTCCCTGACATTTCCGTCACTGTGGACTGCGCTACCGTCTCTCCCGTGGAAAGCCCGCATCCTCGGTGTCATCCTCGACTCCGCTCTCTCATCACCCCACACAACCAATCCGACATCAAAACCTGCCGGTCTCACTTTCGCAACATCGCCAAGATCGGCCGTTTCCTCTCCATCCGCACCGCTATCACGTTAGTACCATCGCTCATCCTCTCCCCACTGGATGTCTGCATCTGCCTCCTTTCTGACCTCCCGACCTCCCGCTTCTCCCCAGTTCAGTCTGTACTTCACTCCGCTACCCAGATCACCTTTCTGAAGAAACGCTCTGGGCCCGTCACTCCAATATCTCCAGGAGTGGCCTATCAACCTCCCCATCAAACAAAAACTCCTCACTGTTGGCTTCCAAGCCCCCCATGCCCCGGTCCCCTCCTCCGTCCCCTCCCTTCCGTCCTCCTCCGCCCCGGGCCGCACGCTGCGCTCCTCTGCCGCCGCTCGCCTCCTCCCCGGGCCTCCGGCTCGCCCATCTCATCGCCGACCCCCGGCCCGCGGCCCGCCTCCGGCCCGCGACGCCCTCCCTCCTCTAATCCCGCCGACGATGACTCTCCCCCCCTTCATGGCTTTACTGAAGACCCGTCTCCTCCAAGAGGCCTTCCCTGACTAAGCCTCACTTTTCCTCAGCTCTCATTTCCTTCCGTGTCACCCTGACTCACTCGCTTTGCTCTTTCCCCCTTCTCTCCGCCCCGCAGCGTTTCTGTATAATTCTGTCATTTTATTTCTTTATATGGCTATGTTTACTTGTATTGAGGTCTGTCTCCCCACTCCCCTCCCCCCGCCAGACTGTGAGCTCGCTGTGGGCAGGGACTGTCTCTCTTTATTGCTGCATCGTACTTTCCCAAGCGCTTAGTCCAGTGTTCTGCGCATAGTAAGTACGATTCATTCATTCAATAGTATTTACTGAGCGCTTACTATGTGCAGAGCACTGGACTAAGCGCTTGGAATGGACAAATCGGCAAGAGATAGAGACGGTCCCTGCCCTGGACAGACAAAAACAATAGCAATAGATAGAATCGAGTCATTTTGCTTCGCCGGGCCTAAAATGAATGAATACGGTAATCGACGTGGGATAGGATAAGTGATCCGATTGCCGTGATAGCAGTTCGGAAGGAGAGGAGAGGGTGGAATTTAGCGATGTTGGGAAGGTTGAGCTATCAGGAAAAAGTGACGGATTGAATATGCGGGTAAAATGGGATAGATGAGTGGAGGATAACCGTCAAAGTTAAGGGCTTGTTAGACGGGAAGGACGGTGGTGCCGTCTACACTGATGGGAAAATCAGGGGGAGGACGGGGTTTGGGTGGGAAGATCAGGAGCTCGGGTTTGGACATGTTAAGTATGAGGTTCATTCATTCATTCAATAGTATTTATCGAGCGCTTACTATGTGCAGAGCACTGGACTGAGCGCTTGGAATGGACAAATCGGCAACAGATAGAGACGGTCCCTGCCCTTTGACCGGCTCCCGGTCTAATCGGGGGAGACGGGCAGACCAGAACCATGGCAATGAATAGAGTCGAGGGGAGGAACATCTCATAAAAACAATGGCAAATAAATAGAATCAGGGTGAGGTACACATCTTATTAAACAAAATAAATAGGGTGATGTACACATCTTATTAAACAAAATAAATAGGGTGATGTCGTGACAGACACGACAGGACATCCAACTACAGAAGGCGGGAGGAAAGGCCAGGCTGCAGAGAGGGAGAGAGATCGGGGTTGGAGAGGGACATTCGGGAATCGTCCGCGGAGAGGTGGGAGTCGAAGCCGTGGGAGCGGATGAGTTTTCCGAGGGAGGGGGTGGAGATGGAGACTAGAAGCGGACCCAGAAATGGAGCTTGAGAGGCCCCCACAGTGAGGGGGCGGGAGGCGGAGGAGGAGCCCCCCGAGGAGACGGAGAATGAGCGGCCGGAGAAGTAGGAGGAGAATCGGGAGAGGACGGCATCCGGGAAGCCCAGGTTGGATAAGGTTTCCGGGAGCAGGGGGTGGCCCACAGGGTCCAAGGCAGCAGAGAGGTGGAGGAGGATGAGGATGGAGTAGATCCTCCCTGTATCTCCCCCAGCGCTTAGAACAGCGCTCTGCACGTAGTAAGCGCTTAACAAATACCAACATTATTATTATTTATTATCAGAGGCCGGCGGATTTAGCAACGAGATGTGAAGCAGCGTGGCGTAGCGGCTTAGAGCCCGGGCCTGGGAGACAGTAGGCCTTGCGTTCTAATCCTGATCTGCCACTTAATAATAATAATGTTGGTATTTGTTAAGTGCTTACTATGTGCAGAGCACTGTTCTAAGCGCTGGGGGAGATACAAGGTCATCAGGTTGTCCTACGTGAGGCTCACGGTCTTCACCCCCATTTTCCAGATGGGGGAACTGAGGCCCAGAGAAGTGAAGGGACTTGCCGGAGGAGAGCGGAAAGATGGTTAATTTTGTGCTGACAGAGGAAGCCCGCTTTTCCTGAGGACGTCTCTGCTGACATCAGGGAGAATGGGGACCCCCTCATTTTCTCCCCGATTCCTGACAGCGGGCTCCCTCCGCCAGAAACTCACTTTCGGGATGCAATTCTGTCTTTAAAAATGAGATTTTTGACGGCCTCCCCCCGGCAACGGGGAAGACGGATTTGGGTCTGATGTGTCCTGCTGATTCAGGCCAGAGGATCGTAGGCTTTTACTGAGACTTTCGTCGTGACATAGCCCTGATTGATCTTCTATCCATAACTTATTTTACATCTGTGATTTATCTTACGTCCATAATTTATTCCCTATTTGTGATTTAGATCGGGCCTCCACTTTATATCCGTAACATTGCGTATTTGCGATTTATTTTATGCTTGTGATTTATTTTCTATCCATAACTTATTTTATATTTGCGGTATATTTCATAGCCATAATTCATTTGATATTTGTGATGTATTTCATAGCCACAATCTATTTTGTATTTGTGATTTATTTCCTAGCCATAATTTCTTTTATATTCGTAGTTTATTATATATATGCATAATCTGAAAAAGGTATTTCTGAAGTTCTTACTATGTGCCAAGCACTTTACTAAGCGCTGGGGTAGGTACAAGATAATCGGGTTGGACACAGTCCCTGTCCCACGTAGGGCTCACTGTCTTAAGCAGCGTCGCTCAGTGGAAAGGGCCCGGGCTTGGGAGTCAGAGGTCGTGGGTTCGAATCCAGCCTCTGCCACCTGTCAGCTGGGTGACTGTGGGCAAGTCACTTCACTTCTCTGTGCCTCAGTTCCCTCATCTGGAAAATGGGGATTAAGACTGTGAGCCCCACGTGGGACAACCTAATTACCTTGTATCCACCCAGCACTTAGAACAGTGCTTGGCACATAGTTAAGCGCTTAACAAATACCAAAATTACGAACTTATTATTATTTTACAGATTAAGGAACTGAGGCACAGAGAAGTGAAGTGACTTGCCCACGGTCACCCAGCTGACCGCTGGCAGAGCCAGGATTAGAACCCAGGACCTTCTGACTCCCAGGCCCGGGCTCTACCCACTAAGGCATGTTTGTGGTTTATTTTCTCTCCATAATTTATTTTCTATCTGTAATTCATTTTATATTTGTGATTTGTTTTATTATCTGTCTCCAACTCCAGACTGTAAGCTCCTTGTGGGAAGGGAATTTATCTACCCACTCTATTGCGCTGGACTCTCCCAGGAGAAGCAGCGTGACCTAGCGACAAGACCCCGGACTTGGGAGTCAGAGGTCATGGGTTCTAATCCCGGCAATACCACTTGTCAGCTGTGTGACCTTGGGCAAGTCACTTCTCTGTGCCTCAGTTCCCTCATCTGCAAAATGGGGATGAAGACTGTGAGCCCCACGTGGGACAACCTGATGACCTTGGGTCTCCCCCAGTGCTTAGAACAGTGCTTGGCACATAGTGAGCACTTAACCAATACCATAATAATAATAATAATAATAATAATCCTGGCTCTGCCACTTGTCTGCTCTGTGACCTTGGGCAAGTCGCTGAACTTCTCTGTGCCTCAGTTCCCTCATCTGCAAAATGGGGATGAAGACTGAGAGCCCCACGTGGGACAACCTGATCACCTTGTGTCTCCCCCAGCGCTTAAAACAGTACTCGGCACATAGTAAGCGCTGAATAAATCCCATTTTAAAAAAGTACAGTGTTCTGCACAAGGTAAACATTCAATAAATCCCATTGATTGATTGACAAAGAGAACACTTGACTCTGATCGATTATAAAATCAATCAACGTTTTTTAATGATATTCGTTAACCACCTACTATGTGTTAGGCACCGTACTAAGCAGGAAAATTGAGCGGGACACAATCCCCATCTACTAAGAGCTCACAGTCTTAGTCCTCGGTGTATTATATCCACCAATCCATCAATCAATCAATCAATCAATGGTATTTATCGAGTGCTTACTATGTGCAGAACACTGTACTAAGCACTTGGGAGAGGACAGTACAACAGAGTTGATGGACAAGCTCCCTGCCCACTGCGAGCTTACGGCCGAGCGGAGGAGGAAAATCCTGACGCCACCCCTTGTCTGCTGTGTGACCTTGAGCAGGTCACTTCGCTTCTCTGGGCCTCAGTTTCCCCACCTGTTAAATGGGGATGAAGACTGTGAGCCCCACGTGGGACAGGGACTGTGCCCAACCCGCTTTGCTCGTATCCGCCCCAGCGTTTAGTACAGTACCTGGCACAGGGTAAGCGCTTAACAAATATCATAATTATTAGAAGTGAAGTGACTTCCCCAAGGTCACCCAGGAGGCAAGTGGTGGAGCCTGGATTAGAATTCATTCATTCATTCATTCATTCAATCATATTTACGGAGCGCTTACTGGGTGCACAGCACTGGGCTAAGCGCTTGGAAAGTCCAATCTGGCAACAGATAGAGACGATCCCTGCCCAACGACGGGCTCACGGGCTAGAAGGGGAGAGACAGACAAAATCAAAATAAATAAATAGGTCCTCTGACTCCCAGGCCTGTCCTCGATCACTTATTGAGCACCTCTTGCCTCCCCCTCTAGACTGTGAGCTCATTACGGGCGGGGAACGTACCGGCTAATTCTGTTGTATTCTACTTTCCCAAGACTTAGCACGATGCTCTGCACGTAGTAAGCGCTCAATAAATGATAATGATAACTCTAGTATTTATTAAGCGCTTACTATGTGCCAGGCACTGAACTAAGCGCTGGGGTGAATACTTACAAATCGGGTGGGACACAGGCTCTGCCCTAGATGGGGCTCACAGTCTCAATCCCCATTTTGCCGATGAGGGAACTGAGGCACAGGGAAGTGAAGTGACTTACCCAAGGTCACCCAGCAGACAAATGGCAGAGGGGAGATTAGAACTCATGAACTCCAGTGGTTTCCTATCAAGCTCTGCATGAAACAAACACTCGTCACTGTTGGCTTCCAAACCCCTCATCCCCCGGCCCCGTCCTCCCTCCCCTCCCTTCCGTCCTCCTCCATCCCGGGCCGCACACCGCTCTCCTCCGCGGCCGCTCGCCTCCTCCCCAGGCCTCCGGCTCGCCCGGCCCGCCGAAGACCCCCGGCCCACGTCCCGCCTCTGGCCTGGACGCCCTCCCTCCTCAAATCCGCCAAATAATCCCACTTCCCCCCCTCCAAGCCCTCCTCAAAGGTCACCTCCTCCCGGAGGCCTTCCCACACTGAGCCCCCCTCTCCCTCCGCTCCTCCTCCCCTCCCCATTCCCCCTCCTCCCACCCTCTGCTCTTCCCCCTTCCCCTCCCCCCAGCCCTGGTGCATATTTGTGTATATTATTTATTACTCTATTTATTTTGCTAATGATGTGTATTTATCTACGATTCTATTTATCTTGATGATATCGACGCCAGACTGCTCGTTTTGTTTTCTTCCGTTTTGCCGTCTGTCTCCTCCGTTTAGACCGTCAGCCCGTCGTTGGGCAGGGATGGTCTCTATCTGTTGCCCGACTGTCCATTCCAAGCGCTTAGTACAGTGCTCTGCACACAGTAAGCGCTCGATAAATACGATCGACTGTATGGATGACCTTCTGACTCCCAGGCCTATGCTCTATCCAGTATGCCATGCTACTTCAGAAGCAAATCAGGTTGGACACGGTCCCTGTCCTACGTGGGGCTCACAGTCTTCATCCCCATTTTACAGATGAGGGAACCGAGGCACAGTGAAGTGAATTACTTACCCAGGGACACACAGCAGTCAAATGACAGAGCGGGGATTAGAACTCATGACCTTCTGACTTCCAGGCCGTGCTCTATCCCCTATTGCACTCTCTCGAGTGCTTGGTACCGATCTCTGCACCTAGTAAGCGCTCAATAAATACCGCTGGTTGACTGTACTCTACTCGCCCAAGCACTTCTGCACCTAGTTGGAGCTCAATAAGTACGATTGATCGTTTGATTGCATTCTCCCAAGCGCTTAAAACGGTGCTCTGTACATAGTAAGCACTCAGATGCAATAGAGCGACTGTAGAAGCAGCGTGGCTCGGTGGAAAGAGCCCGGGCTTGGGGGTCAGAGGTCGTGGGTTCGAATCCCGGCTCTGCCGCTTGTCAACTGTGTCACTGTGGGCAAGTCACTTCACTTCTCTGGGCCTCAGTGACCTCATCTGGAAAATGGGGATGAAGACTGGGAGCCTCACGCGGGACAACCTGATTGCCTTAGAACAGTGCTCGGCACATAGTAAGCGCTTAACAAATACCAACATTATTATTACTATTATCATACTCTCCCAAGCTCTCAGTTCTGTGCTCTGCACCTAATAAGCGCCCAATAAATATCGTGGATTGTTTGATTGATTGCTGAGGACTGTAGTAAGCCTGGTCCCAGTTGAACACCTGCGGTTCAGCTAAATCTCCCCCCTTCGTCGGGTAGCGATTGTCTCTATCTGTCGCCGAATCGCACTTTCCAGGCGCCTGATACAGAGCTCCGCACTCAGTGAGCGCTCAATGAATACGATTGAATGAAGGAATAAGAGCTTAAACTTCATAAAGCCTCCGTACCGGGGTTGGAGAATCCGAGAATGTTGGAGAACATTTCCCCAGCCTTCCGGCTCCGCTTCCGGGGAAGCGGAAAGCGACTGAATCCCAGATCGCTAGCGGGAAAGAAAACACCTTTTCTGCTGATAGATTTTTCTGACGGCGAGGATCATGTCTTTGTCTTACTCGGATTGGATTGATCGGAACGTGAGAAATCGTTTCGGGGGGATCATTTCCCCCCGGCAGATCCTGAAATCTTTCGTTTCCCTGGGGGGGAAATGAAATTTAAAGTCATCCGGGGATTAAGGAAGCAAAACACAAGGGAGATTTGGGAGAGCTTTTCTTTCACCTTACTCTGCCTGGAGGCGGGACGGTCTCAGTTTGGGGCCTTTACTGTTATTTATAACGTAGTATTATTATATTATATTATAATAATGATGGTGGTATTTGTTAGGTGCTTACTATGTGCAGAGCACTGTTCTAAGTGCTGGGGGAGATACAGGGTCATCAGGCTGTCCCCCCGTGAGGCTCACGGTCTTCATCTCCATTTTGCAGATGAGGTCACTGAGGCCCAGAGAAGGGAAGTTCATTCATTCATTCATTCAATAGTATCGATCGAGCGCTTACTATGTGCAGAGCACCGTACTACGCGCTTGGGATGGACAAGTCGGCAACAGATAGAGACGGTCCCTGCCGTTTGACGGGCTTCCGGTCTAATCGGGGGAGACGGACAGACGAGAACAGTGGCGATAAATAGAGTCAAGGGGAAGTAATAATAATAATAATTTTGGTATTTGTTAAGCGCTTACTATGTGCAGAGCACTGTTCTAAGCGCTGGGGTAGATACAGGGTCATCAGGTCGTCCCACGTGAGGCTCACAGTTAATCCCCATTTGACAGATGAGGTAACTGAGGCCCAGAGAAGTGAAGTGACTCGTCCACAGTCACACAGCTGCCACGTGGCAGAGTAGGGATTCGAACCCATGACCTCTGACTCCCAAGCCCGGGCTCTTTCCACTGAGCCATGCTGCTAATATACTTGATCCACAAAATATAATACTTATTATTATGCATAGTAGTTATTATTTACTATGAACTACCAATAGTTTACTATTTTTAGTTATAATAATAATGTTGGTACTTGTTAAGCGTTCACTATGTGCCGAGCACTGTTCTAAGCACCGGGGGAGAGTTACAGGGTAATCAGGTTGTCCCACAGGAGGCTCACAGTTAATCCCCATTTTACAGATGAGGTAAGTAAGGCACAGAGAAGTGAAGGGACTTGCCCACAGTCACACAGCTGACAAGTGGCAGAGCGGGGATTCGAACTCATGACCTATGACTCCCATGCCTGAGCTCTTTCCACCGAGCCACGATATTATTATCCTACCTCTGGCCTGGCACCTCCTCTCTCCTCCTCTCAAACAGGAGATGCGAGGTAGTCACGGTTTGGGGTTTTGGGGGTGAGGGTGGGATTCTGGCAGTCACAGGACCCGGGTTCTAATGCCGACTCCGCCACTTGCCTGCCGTGTGACCTCGGGCGAGTCGCTTCCCCCCTCTGGGCCTCGGTTTCCCGCTCGGGAAAAGGGGAAGAAGCACACCCGCCTCTTCCTCCCAGTAAAAGAGAGGAAGGCGAGGGTTAGTAGACGCGATTCCCGTCCTCAGGGAGCACTGTACTGAGCACTCGGGAGAGGAAAATAGAGAAACGATCCCTGCCCTCAAACAACTTACGAGCCCGCCACTGGGCAGGGATGGTCTCTATCCGTTGCCCAATTGTCCATTCCAAGCGCTCAGTCCAAGTGCTCCGCACATAGTAAGCGCTCGATAAATACGATTGAATGAACGAATGAATTTACAGTGTACTCTCTGCAGAACACTGTACTAAGCACTTGGGAGAGGACAATGCAAGCGGCTGCATAGCCTAGAGGATAGAGAAGCAGCGTGACTCAGTGGAAAGAGCCCGGGTTTAGGGGTCAGAGGTCGTGGGTTCGAATCCCGGCGCCACCGCTTGTCAGCTGGGTGACTTTGAGCACAAGTGGCGGAGGCGGGATTCGAACCCATGACCTCTGACTCCCGAGCCCGGGCTCTTTCCACTGAGCCAGCTGTGCTGTGGGGAGGGGAGTATTCTACTTACCCAAGCGCTTAGTACAGTGCTCCGCCCTCAGTAAGCCCTCCTGAGGGCTCACCTCCTCCGGGAGGCCTTCCCAGACCGATCCCCCGTTTCCTCCGCTCCTCCTCCCCGTCGCCCCGACTCCCTCCCTCTGCTCTACCCCCTTCCCCGCCCCACGGCACTTGTGGATATAGGTACATATTTACTATTCTATTTTATTAATGATGTGGCTATATCTATAATGCTATTTATGGCTTGGGAGTCCGAGGTCATGGGTTCGAATGCCGGCTCTGCCCCTTGCCAGCTGTGTGACTGTGGGCAAGTCACTTCACTTCTCTGGGCCTCCGTGACCTCACCTGGAAAATGGGGATGAAGACCGGGAGCCTCACGTGGGACAACCTGAGGACCCTGTATCTCCCCCAGCGCTTAGAACAGTGCTCTGCACATAGGAAGCGCTTAACAAATACCAACTTTATCATTTCTTTATATTGATGCTCCTGATGCCTGTATAGTTGTTTTGATGTCAGTCTCCCCCCTTCTAGACTGCGAGCCCGTTGTCGGACAGGGATTGGCTCTATTCGTTGCCGAATTGTACTTTCTAAGCGCTTAGCGCTCTGGGCACAGTGAGCGCTCAGTAAACACGACTGAATGAAGGAAGGAAGGAAGCGCTCAGTAAATACAATTGAATGAATTTACGAATGAATCCAGGGGCTCTGTCCCCCGAAAACCGCAGCTGCGACTGTGAGGGACCCCAGAAGGCCCCGGGGACGTCCCATCTCCCATCGCCAACTTGGGAGACCCCCGAACTGAAAAACTCCCAAGCAAGCAGCGTGGCTCAGTGGCAGGAGCCCGGGCTTTGGAGTCAGAGGTCACGGGTTCGAATCCCGGCTCTGCCCCTTGTCAGCTGGGTGACCGTGGGCGAGTCACTTCACTTCCCTGTGCCTCAGTTACTTCATCTGTAAAAGGGGGATTAAGACTGTGAGCCTCATGTCGGACAACCTGATCCCCCGTGTCTCCCCCAGCGCTTAGAACAGTGCTCGGCATACAGTAAGCGCTTAACATATACCAACGATATTATTAATATCATCATCCTCCTCCTCCGCGCCGCTCTCCACGTGGAAATGCCGCCCGAAGCCCATCAGGGCCTACCGTTAGACGCTCTTTACTGCCACTAAAGCCGTCTCGGATAACCGATAAAAACGCGGAACTATTATCCGCGTTGTAAAATCCAGAGAGAGACTGGTAAATAAGGAAGCTTCCGGCAGTCGCTCCCATAAAAACAGAATGTCCCTGTCCATCACCGACTGAGCGGAGACGCGCGCGGTAGCGAGAACACTTAAAACCCGTGGAGGGAAATTAGCCCCTCTGGCCAAAACGCGCCTTGTTTTCCAAAGAGAATTTGTTCGACTGGTTGGTCTCAGTTTTCCCGGGTGCGAGGAGAGACGGTCTGCTCCTTCCCTGGGCCTTCTGTCTCCCGTTCCCACCTTTCCGCTTCTTGGGGTTCCCCCCACCCCGTATCCCGGGTCCCGTGAGGAAATCGAAAGATCTTCCCTGTTGTGTTATTAATAACCCTAATAATGATGCTAATGACAACAACGGTGAGGAACACTCCTCCTCCTATTACGACTAATAATCTCTCCCTTCTTCTTCTCCCTCCTGGGCCCCGGGAGGAAATTGAAAGATCTTCTCCGACGGCTTGTGTTGATAACGATAATAGTGATAATGATGACGATAATGATGATAGCGGTGATTACTACTACTAATAATGATGATCTTCCTTTTTTCTGAGGCGCTCCCCGACGAAGCAGAGAAGCCGCGTGGCCTAGGGGGAGGAGCCCGGCCTGGGAGTCGGAGGGTCGTGGGTTCTAATCCCAGGTCCGCCACTTGTCTGCTGGGTGACCCTGGGCCAGTCACTTCCCTACTGAGCAGCGTGGCTCAGTGGAAAGAGCCCGGGCTTCGGAGTCAGAGGTCATGAGTTCCACTCCCGGCTCCGCCACTTGTCAGCTGTGCGACTGTGGGCGAGTCACTTCGCTTCTCTGGGCCTCAGTGACCTCATCTGGAAAATGGGGATGAAGACCGGGAGCCCCACGGGGGGCCAACCCGATGACCCTGTATCTCCCCCAGCGCTTAGAACGGTGCTCGGCACATAGTGAGCGCTTAACGAATACCAACATTATTATTATTATTATTCTGATCCCGGCTCCGCCACGTGTCTGCTGGGTGACCTTGGGCCAGTCGCTTCCCTACTCCGGGCCTCCGTTCCCTCATCTCGAAAATGGGGATGGAGACCGTGAGCTCCATGCGGGAGAGGGACTGTGTCCAACCCGATTGGCTCATATCCACTCCAGTGCTTATTACAGTGCCTGACACATAGTAAGCACTTAACGAATACCATAATCATAATAATAATTATTATTATTACTATTAAGCCCCCCTTTCCTCTTCTCCCGCTCCTTTCTGCATCAAGATGACTTGCCCCCTCTCTTCATCCCCTCTCCCTCCACCGCACAGCACTTATTTTCACAGCTGTCATTCATTTATTTCTATTAATATCTGTCTCCCCCCCCTAGACTGTAAGCTCATTGTGGGCAGGGAATGTGTTTGTTTATTTTTGTATTGTCCTCTCCCAAGTGTTTAGAAGCAGCGTGGCTCAGTGGCAAGAGCAGGGGCTTTGGAGTCAGAGGTCATGGGTTCGAATCCCGGCTCGGCCACTTGTCAGCTGTGTGACTTTGGGCAAGTCGCTTCACTTCTCGGTGCCTCAGTGACCTCATCTGGAAAATGGGGATGAAGACTGTGAGCCCCCCGTGGGACGACCCGATTCCCCTGTGTCTACCTCAGCGCTTAGAACAGTGCTCGGCACATAGTAAGCGCTTAACAAATACCAACATTATTATTATTATTGTTAGTACAGTGCTCTGCACAGAGTAAGCGCCCAATGAATACGAATGAATGAATGAATGTATAAACTCTCCCTTCCACCTCCCGGAACTTCCCCCAGGCCCCCCCCCCATATCTTCTCTGACGGCTTGTGACCATCATCATCATCATAATAACAATAACTGTGGTATTTGTTAAGCACTTACTATGTGCCAGGCACTGTACTAAGCGCTGCGATAAATACAAGGTAATCGGGTTGGACTCAGTCCCTGTCCTAAGTGGGGCTCTCAGTCTTCACCCCCATTTTCCAGTTGAGGGAACTGGGGCCCAGAGAAGTGAAATGACTCGCCCAAGGCCCCACAAGAGACAAGGGGTAGACGCGGGATTAGAACCCATGACCTTCGGACTCCCAGCCCCGGGCTCTAGTCACTACACCGCATTGATTAATACTACCACTAATACTGATAATAATATTAATAATCTCTCCCTTCTGCTTCTGGGGTCCTATGAGGAAATTAAAAGTTCTTCTCTGATGGCTTGTGTTGATAATAATGATAATAATGATGATAATAACGATGATTAATACTACTAGTAATAATAATGATAATAATCTCTCCCGGCTTCCTCTTTGGTGCTCCTCCTGTATCCTGTGAGGAAATCGAAAGATCTTCTCTGACAGCTTGTGCTACTAATAGTGATAATAACCATGATTAATACTACTATGATTACTAAATATAATAATTGTTGTCTTTCTTCAGCTCTTCCTATTTTCCAGGCACTGTACTTAGCACCGGGGTGGATCCAAGAAAATGAGGATGGACCCAGTCCCTGTCCCACATGGGGCTCACGGCCTCACTTCCCATTTTCCAGATGAGGTCACTGAGGCCCGGAGAAGTGACTTTCCCAAGGTCTCTCAGCAGGTAAAGGGCAGAGCCAGGATTAGAACCCAGGTCCTCTGACTCCCGGAGGAGTTTTATACCTAGGAGGAGCCGTCTTGGGGGCCTAGGGGATGGGGTAGTGACATCCACTATTACTAAGCGCTTAGGACAGTGCTCTGCACATAGTAAGCGCTCAATAAATACTATTGAATGAATTACTACTAACAATGATGGTATTTGTCAAGCACTTACTCTGTGCCAAGCACTGTTCTAACCACTGAGGTAGCTAGAAGGTCATCAGGTTGTCCCACGTGGGGCTCACAGTCGTCATCCCCATTTTACAGATGAGGAAACCGAGGCCCAGAGAAGTGAAGTGACTCGCCCAAGTTCACAGAGCAAATAAGGGGTGGGGCTGGGATGGGAATCCAGGTCCTCTGATTCCAGGCCTAAGCCACACTGCTGTTGAATGGTCTGCCCACAAGACACTTCATAATGACAATAATAATGATGATTTGGGTGTTTTTTAAGCACTCACTATGTGCCACACCCTGTTCTAAGCGCTGGGGCAAATACAAAATAATCAGATTAGACACAGTCCCTCATTCACGGGGGGCTACTGTCTTAATCTTAATCAAGAAGCAGCGTGGTTTAGTGGAAAGAGGCCGAGCTTGGGAGTCAGAGGTCGTTGGTTCTAGTCTCAGCTCCGCCACTTGTCTGCTGGGTGACCCTGGGCAAGCCCCTTAACTTCTCTGTGCCTCAGTTACCTCATCTATAAAATGGAGATGAAGGCTGTGAACCCCACCTGGAACAAGCTGATGACCTTGTATCAACCCCACTGCTTAGAACAGTGCTCGGCACATAGTGAGCACTTAACAAATACCGTAATTATTATTAGTATTATTATTATTAATCCTCATTTTACGGGTGAGGTGACTGAGGCCCAGAGAAATGACTCGCCCACGATCACACAGCAGATATGTGGCAGAGGCAGGATTAGAACCCACATCCTCTCTCGCCACAAGACCACGCTGAGCTACCCTCCGGTCAGCCAGGCCTCTTCCTAGCCTCAGCATCTCCCACCCGGGTCGGCGCCTTTAGCACAGTGTTTTCTGGACGGATGCGGACAGAGACCGAGAGGAAGGGAGACAGAGACGGGGAGGGGGATAGAGAGAGACAGAGAGAGGAGACCCAAAGAGAGAATCAGAAAGGACAGGAGACTGACAGAGAGCTCGAGACAGAGACGAGAGAGACTGAGAGAGAGGCCGAGGGGAGAGAGACAGAGACAGAGTGACAGAGACAGAGAAGCAGAGAGAGGGAGACACAAAAAGAGAGAGAAAAGGAGGAGACTTCGAGAGACAGAGCAAGACAGAGTAGGTAGAGAAAAGGAAAGA
Organism: Ornithorhynchus anatinus; assembly: GCF_004115215.2. Taxonomy (NCBI): domain Eukaryota; kingdom Metazoa; phylum Chordata; class Mammalia; order Monotremata; family Ornithorhynchidae; genus Ornithorhynchus; species Ornithorhynchus anatinus. Next base: position 182,777,399 of record NC_041728.1, on the reverse strand, counting down.
GGAGCGAAAGAAGGGGGGAGAAAGAGAAATGGAAGAAGAAATCGAGAGGAGAGGAGGGAGACTGAGAGAGACACGGAGAGGAGACGGTGGAGAAAGAAGAGACGGAGAGGGAACAGAAAAAGAGAGACCAACGGAGTCAGAGAGAAGAGGAGAGACAAAGAGGAGACCCAGTGAGACGGAGAGGAGAGACAGAGAGGAGAGGAAAGAAAGAGAATCAGAGAGATCAAAAGAGATAGAGAGAGACAAAGCTAGGCTAAGAGACTAAGAGAAGCAGCTTGGCTTACTGGAAAGAGCCCAGGTTTGGGAGTCGGAAGTCATGGGTTCTAATCCCACTCCACCATTTGTCAGCTGGGTGACTTTGGGCAAGTCACTGACTTCTCTGGGCCTCATCTGGAAAATGGGATTAAGACTGTGAGCCCCATGTGGGACAACCTGATTACTTCGTAACTACCCCAGTGCTTAGAGCAGTGCGTGGCACTTATTAAGCGCTGAGTAAGTACCATCATCGGTATTATTATTATTAGGCAGAGAGAAGGAAGAGGAGGGAATGAGCAAGGGACAGAGAGAGATAGAGACAGACTGGAGAGGAGAGATCGGCAGGAGAGAGACAGAGAAATGAGGAAAAGAAAAAGGGAGACAGAAGAACAAATAAAAAGAGACACAGGAAGAGAGGAAGAGAAAGGGTAGAGGAGAAGTGAGACACAGAGGAGAGATAGAGAGGAGAGAGATGGAGAGAGGAGATTGTGTCTTGCTTGTATCCACCCCAGCGCTTAGTACAGTGCCTGGCACATTGTAGTGCTTAACAAATACCATAATTTATTATTATTATTATTATTATTATTAGAGAGAAGGAAAGGGGAGGGAAGGAGCAAGAGACAGAGAGGCATAGAGAGGAGAGAGGGAGACAAAGGAGACAGAAGGAGAGAAGGAAAGAGGAGCAAAAGAAGGTGGGAGAAAGAGTGAAAAAGAGAGGAAAGAGAAGCAGAGAAAGAGAGCAGAAACAAAAAGGGAGACAGACAAAGAGGAGGGAAGGAAGGTGGAGAAAGGGACAGGGAGACAGAGAGAGGAAAGGGAGACACAGAGAAAGAGAGAGAGAGAGAGAAGAGACATAGAGAAGATAGAAAGTGAGAAGGAAAGAGGAGGGAAGGAAAGTGGGAGAGGCAGAGAGAGGAAAGAGGGGCAGAGAGACAGGAGAGAAACAGAGGAAATAGAAAGAGAAGGAAAGGGGGGAAGAAAGGAGGGAGAAACAGACAGAGAAGAGAGATAAACAGAGGGGACAGAGAGAGAGAGAAGGAAAGAGGAGGGAAGGAAGGTGGGAGAGGCAGAGAGAGGAAAGAGGGGCAGGGAGACAGGAGAGAAACAGAGGAAATAGGCAGAAAGAAAAGAAAAGGGAGGAAGAAAGGTGGGAGAAAGAGACATAGAAGAGAGACAAACAGGGGGATAGAGAGAACGAAAGAGGAGGGAAAACATGTGGAAGAGAGAGAGGAATGAGAGGCAGAGAGAGAGGAGAGACACCGGCAGAGGAGATAGAAAGCGAGAAGGAAAGACGAGGAAAAGAAGGTGGGGGAAAGAGACAGGGAGACAGAGAGAGGAAAGAGAAGCAGAGAGAGAGGAGACAGACAGAGGAGATAGAAGAGAAGGAGAGGGAAAAAAGAAGAGACAGTGAGAAATAGGAAAGCAAGAAAGTGAGAGACAGAGAAAGAGAGAAAGGAAATAGAGAGAAAGGAGCAAAGGAAAATGGCAAAAAGATGGGAGGGAGAGAGAGGAAAGAGACAGAGAAGATACAGAAAGAGAAGAAAAGAGGAGGAAAAAAGGAAGAGATGGTGAACAAAAGGAAAAAGAGCGGAGAGAGAGAGGACATAGGAGAAAAGCAAAGCAAAATGGGAAAAAGACAAGGAGAAAGAGAGGTAGGAGAGACAGAGAGGAGACCGAGAGGATACAGAAAAAGAAGAAAAGAGGAGGGAAAATGAAAGACACTGAGAAAGAGAGGAAAAAGTAAGAGAGAGGAGGTAAACAGGAGGAAAGACGAGCGAAGGAAGGTGGAGGAAAGAGGCAGAGAGGAAAGAGAGACAGAGGAGAGAGACAGAAAGCGAAGGAAAGTAGAGGGAAGGAAGGTGGGAGAAAAGGACAGGAAAAAGGCCGAGGGGGAGAAAGGAGAGAGGAGGGAGGAGGAAGAAGAGGAGGAAGCGAGACGGAGAGACGGCTCACCCACATTCACGTCCTGCGGAATCCTAGTGTGAACGTCTCCGGGCCCAGACCCGATTCCAGCCAGACCTCGAATCCTGCCCGGATTCCAAGGGCCACAGTGTTTTTCTGGGTTTTTGGTGGATCTGAGGCTAATCAGCTCAGCAATTTCCCCGCCTGGAGGAATTCGCTTGGACACAACTACCTTCTGTCCACTCCGGGGCCTTGGACAAGGCTTGGCACCTTAATCAGAGCTTAACAAACACCACAGTTATTCTTTTTTTTTTTTTTTAGGGTATTTGTAAGGCGCTTACGTGTCCGGCACTGTTCCGAGCAAGGACGCTAAATACGCGGGGATCGGGTTGGACACGGTCCCCGTCCCCCAAGGGGCTCACGGTGTAAGTCGGAGGGAGGCCAGAGGAGGAGAGGAAATGGAGAGGGAGAAGGTGAATAATAATGTTGGTATTTGTTAAGCGCTTACTACGTGCAGAGCCCTGTTCTAAGCGCTGGGGGAGATACAGGAGAATGAAGTTGTCCCACGTGAGGCTCACAGTCTTCAAGTCCCATTTTCCAGATGAGAGACCTGAGGCACAGAGAAGTGAAGTGACTTGCCTACAGTCAGCTGACAAGGGGCAGAGTCGGGATTCGAACCCGTGACCCCTGACTCCCAAGCCCGGGCTTTTTCCACTGAGCCACGCTGCTTCTCAAGAAGTAGGTGAAGAAGTGGGGAGAGAAGAAAGGTGACAGATTAGGAGGCGGGGACCGCTTGTGAAGAACTGAGGCATTTGTAAAGCACCGACTGTGTGTCCAACACTGTGCTAAGCACTGATAATCAGGTCGGACGCGATCTCTGACCCACATCGGTCTCACGGTCTAAGCGGGAGAGAGAAAAGGGATTAAATCCACCAATGGATGGGTGGTATTTATCGACAGTTAACCGTGTACGGAGCGCTGTACTAAACTTTAGGGAGAGTCCGATACAGCAGAAGTGGTAGAAACGTTCCCTGCCCACCGCGAGCTTACAGTCTAGACTAAATCCCCATTTGATAAGTGGAAACTGAGGCCCGGAGAAGTGAAGTGACTTGCCCAAGGTCACACAGCAGGGAATTGGTAGAGTTGGAATTAGAACCCAGGTCCTCTGACTCCAGAACGATCATCACTGACCCCGGGATGAAGGTCATCATTAACCCCGGGGGGACGGTGATCATTAACCTAGGGGAACTGTCATCTCAACCATTTCATTCGTTCATTCAGTAGTATTTATTGAGCGCTTCCTATGTGCAGAGCACTGGACTAAGCGCTTGGAATGGACAGATCGGCAACAGATAGAGACGGTCCCCGCCCTCTGACGGGCTCACGGTCTCATCGGGGGAGACGGACGGACGAGAACGATGGCGATTAAGAGAGTCGAGGGGAAGAACATCTCATTAAAACAATGGCAAATAAATAGAATCGGGGTGACGTACATCTCATTAAACGAAATAAATAGGGTGAGGAAGATATAGACAGGCGAGCGGCCGAGTACGGTGCCGAGGGGGTGGGACGGGAGAGGGGGAGGAGGAGAGGGAAAGGGGGGAGAAGAGGGTTGAGCTGCGGAGAGGTGAAGGGGGGGGAGAGGGAGCAGAGGGAAAAGGGGGGAGCTCAGTGTGGGAAGGCCTCTCGGAGGAGGTGAGCTTTAAGTAGGGATTCGAAGAGGGGAAGAGAATGAGTTTGGCGGAGGTGAGGAGGGAGGGCCTTCCGGGACCGCGGGAGGACGTGGCCCGGGAGTCGACGGCGGGACGGGCGAGAACGGGGGACGGCGAGGAGGCGGGCGGCGGAAAAGAGGAGCGTGCGGGGTGGGCGGGAGAAAGAGAGAAGGGAGGAGAGGTAGGAAGGGGCGAGGTGATGGACAGCCTCGAAGCCTAGAGTGAGAAGTTTCTGTTTTGTGCGGCGGTTGATAACATGACCAAAACTGAGCTCCTCGTCTTCCCTCCCAAGCCCGGTCCTCTCCCAGACTTCCCCGTCACCGTGGATGGTACGACCGTCCTTCCCGTCTCTCGGGCCCGCGACTTCGGTGTCATCCTCGACTCGTCTCTCTCGTTCACCCCACGCGTCCTATCCGTCACCGAGACCTGCCGGTTTCACCTTTACGATATCGCCAAGATCCGCCCTCTCCTCTCCACTCAGACGGCTACCTTTTCCGCCACGGGCTCTCGTGATATCCCGGCTAGACTACCGTGTCGGCCTCCTCTCGGACCTCCCTTCCTCCTCTCTCGCCCCGCTCCGGTCTATCCTTCGCTCCGCCGCCCGGCTCATCTTCCCGCAGAAAGGCTCTGGGCCCGTCACTCCCCTCCTCAAAAACCTCCAGGGGTTGCCCGTCGACCTCTGCACGAAACAAAAACTTCTCACTCTAGCCATTTGCCTGCTGGGTGACCTTGGGCGAGTCACTTCATTTCTCTGGGCCTCAGTTCCCTCATCTGGAAAACGGGGATAAGGACTGAGAGCCCCATGTGGGACAGGGACTGCGTCTGACCCGACTTGCTTGTATCTCTCCCACTGCCTTATACAGTGTCTGACACATAGTAGGTGCTTAACAAATACCATAAAGAGGCAGCATGGCGTAGTGGATAGAGCCCGCACCTGGGAGTCAGAAGGGCAGGGGTTCTAATCCTGGCTCTACCATTTTTGTCTGCTGTGTGACCTTGGGCAAATCACTTCACTTCTCTGGGCCTCAGTTGCCTCATCTGTAAAATGGGGATGGAGAATGTGGACTGTGTCAAACCCGATGGCTCGTATCTACCCCAGCGCTTAGTACAGTGCCTGGCACATAGTAAGCGCTTAACAAATACCATAATTATAATTATTGATCACAAGGGAAGGGTCATCGTTAACTCTAGGAGGATGGTCATCGTCGACCCTGGGAAGACGGTCATCACCGACCCCAGGAGAGCTAGGGCCGAGATCCAACTCTGCCACTAGCGAGAAGCAGTGTGGCTTAGTGGAAAGAGGCCGGGCTTGGGAGTCAGAGGTCATGGGTTCGAATCCCGGCTCCGCCATTGTGTGACTTTGGGCAAGTCACTTCACTTCTCTGGGCTTCAGTTCCCTCACCTGGAAAATGGGAACAAAGACCGTGAGCCCCACGTGGGACAACCTGATGACCTTGTATCTACCCCAGTGCTTAGAACAGTGCTCGGCACATAGTAAGCACTTAATACCATCCTCATCACTACTCCGCTCTGCGGCGTTGGGCAACTTGACCTCTGCGGGCCTCAGTTTTCTTTTCATCATCTTTAAAGCCGTCCATCGGCTGCCCCCTTCCCCCCCGCACCTCGCCTCGCTGCTCTCCTACTCCAGCCCTGCCCGCACACTCCGCTCCTCATTCATTCAGTCATTCGATCGCATTTATTGAGCGCTCCCTGTGTGCAGAGCACTGTACTAAGCCCTTGGAAAGTACAATTCAGCAATAGAGACAATCCCTGCCCACACTGGGCTTACAGTCTAGAAGGGGGGAGACAGACGTCAAAACAGGCTCACTGTCCCTCCATCTCCTCTCTTTGGCCTCCCACCCCCGGCCCACGTCCTGCTTCTGGCCTGGAGCGTAATCCCTCCTCATAATAATAATAATAATAATAATAATAATGTTGGTATTTGTTAAGCGCTTACTCTGTGCCGAGCACTGTTCTAAGCACTGGGGGAGATACAGGGGAATCAGGTTGTCTCACATGGGGCTCACAGTCTTCATCCCCACTGGACAGATGAGGTCACTGAGGCCCAGAGAAGTGAAGTGACACGTCCACAGTCACCCAGCTGACAAGTGGCAGAGCCGGGATTCGAACCCATGACCTCTGGCTCCGAAGCCCAGGCTCTTTCCACTGAGCCACGCTGCTTCCCCTTAGCCGACAGACCACGGCTCTCTCCGCCTTCAAAACCCTCCTCGAGCCAATCTCCTCCAAGGGGCCTTCCCCTGCTTCCCCAACTCTAGACTGTAAACTCGATGCGAGCGGGGAATGGTTCTTTTTAAGAGGGAGGAGGTACCGTAATTGACTCAACACTCTACAGAGGAGGAAACTGAGGCCCAGAGAAGCAAAGGGGCCTACCCCTGGTCGTACAGATGGGGTGACAGATACAATCTCACTGTGGCTCCATCTTGCCTGTCTCACCGCCGACCCCCGGCCCACGTCCCGCCTCTGGCCCGGAACGCCGTCCCTCCTCAAATCCCACAGACGACGACTCTCCCCAATCTTCAAAGCCTTAGGGAAGGCCCCTCACCTCCCGGAGGCCTTCCCGGACTAAGCCCCGCTTTTCCTCATCTCCCCTTCCCTTCTACGTCGCCCTGACTCGCTCCCTTTGCTCTTCCCCCCTCCCAGCCACACTCCAGTCCAGATCTGCCATTTTATTTATTTCTATTCACGTCTGTTTCCCGCCCCCCCCGTCCGGACCGTGAGCTTGTTGTGAGTAAGGAATGCTCTGCACACAGTAAGAGCTTAATAATTACAATTGAATGAATGAATGAGTGAATAAGATTAGTCAAGCGTATTCGTTGAGCGTTTACCGTGTGCAGAGCACCGAACCGGGAGTCTGGGAGGGGACAAGAGAACGATAAGGAGACGCATTCCCTGCCCACAAGGAGCTGACAGTCTAGAGGGGGAGATAGACATGAATATGAGTGAAAAAATTCCAGAATCGGACAAAATAATAATAATGTTGGTATTTTTTAAGCGCTTACTATGTGCAGAGCACTGTTCTAAGCGCTGGGGGAGAGACAGGGTCATCAGGTCGTCCCACGTGAGGCTCCCAGTTAATCCCCATTTTACAGATGAGGTCACTGAGGCCCAGAGAAGTGAAGTGACTTGCCCACGGTCACACAGCTGCCAAGCGGCAGAGCCGGGATTCGAACCCACGACCTCTGACTCCCAAGCCCGGGCTCTTTCCACTGAGCCACGCTGCAAGCGGTGCGGGGCTGAGGTAGGGAGGAATAAAGGGGGCAAATCCTAGGGTGAGGGGGACACAGGAGGGAGGGGGAGAAGAGGGAACGAGGCCTCAGTCGGGGAAAGCTAAGCGTTGCGGGAGATGAGCCGTCCTGCCGCCTGCATCTCAGCTCGGCGGAGGATGGCGTCCGTCCTGATTATTTCAGAGAGATCAATCAAAATCCATCATCTGGTTTTTCTTCGTCTTGCGGGACGAGATCCAACTGAGCCCCCCTCCCTCGTTTCTTCTCATTTCTTGCACTTGGATTTCACATTTCATTCCCCCCTCCCTCAGCCCCAAAGACCTTCTGTCCATAGCCGGCATTTATTTATTGCTATTCCTGTCTTCCTCCCCCTCAGTCACTCGATCAATCCGTCTTATTTATTGAGCGCTTACTGTGTGCAGGGCACTGTGGTAAGGGCTTGGGAGAGTGCAGTGCAACAGTATAATAATAATAATAATGTTGGTATTTGTTAAGCGCTTACCACGTGCCAAGCACTGTAATAATAATGTTGGTATCTGTTAAGCGCTTACTATGTGCCGAGCACTGTTCTAAGCGCTGGGGGAGATACAGGGTGATCACGTTGTCCTACGTGAGGCTCCCAGTCTTCATCCCCATTTTCCAGATGAGGGAACTGAGGCCCAGAGAAGTGAAGTGACTTGCCCACAGTCACACAGCTGACAAGTGGCAGAGCCGGGATTAGAACCCGTGACCTCTGACTCCCAAGCCCGGGGTCTTTCCACTGAGCCACGCTGCCTCTCTATAACCATATAAGAGCCACAGTCCCTGCCTACAATGAGTTTACAGGCTGCATTATTATTATTATTATTAATAATCATCATAATAAGCCAGAAATAGAAGCCAGAATAATAAACCATCTTATTATTAATAAGCCAGAAGCAGCGTGGCTTAGTGGAGAGAGCCCGGGTTTGGGAGTAAGAGGTCATGGGTTCTAATCCCGGCTCCGCCACTTGTCTGCTGTGTGACCATGGGAAAGTCACTTAACTTCTCTGCGCCTCAAGGACCTCGTCTGTAAAATGGGGATGAAGACTGTGAGCCCCACGTGGGACCACCTGATGACCCTGTATCTACCCCAGCGCTCAGAACAGTGGTCGGTACATAGTAAGCGCTTAACAAATACCAACGTTATTAACTTCTCTGTGCCTCAGTTCCCTCATCTGTAAAATGGGGATGAAGACTGTGAGCCCCACGTGGGACAACCTGATGACTTTGTATCTACTCCAGCGCTTAGAACAGTGCTCGGCACACAGTAAGGGCTTAACAGATACAATTATCATTCTTACATTATTCATATTATTTATTATCAAGTGCCATCGAGTCGTTTCCGAATCACAGAGACTCCACGGATATATTTTCTCCGGAACGTCCTGACCTCTGCCATAATCCCCAACCTTTCTAAGGGTTCTTCCGTTACGGTGGTTAGGGTCTCTACCCATGTAGCGGCCGGGATTCCTCTTCCTCCTTTTCCCCGGACTTTTCCTAGCATGAATGTCTTCTCCAGAGAATTTGCCTTCCTCATTATGTGTCCAAAATCCGCTCATCTACATCGAGTCATCGGGCCTTCCAAAGACCACTTTGGTTTAATTTGCTCCAAAATCCATTTGTTTGTTTCTCGGGCAACCCATGGTACTCACAAAAGCCTTCTCCAACACCACATCTCGAAAGAATCGATGCTCCTTTCTACCTTGTTTTTTCACTGCCAGCTTTCGGGTCCGAACACCGTCAGTGGAAGCCCCACAGAATTGACAATGTGTATTTTTGTGGCAATTTTTAGATCGGCACATTTCATGACATCCCCCAGGCTTCTCGTAGCAAGTCTTCCTAACGTTCGTCTTCAGAAATATCGATCACCATTAATAACCATATCAAGCGGACAGTCGAAAGGGTCTGTATGTCAGTGGTGTTTATTGAGCGCTTACCGTGTGCAGAGCACCGAACTAAGCGCTTGGGAGAGGACAGTCCAACAGAATCGATAGAAATGTTCCCTGCCCACAGTGAGCTCACGGTCTAGAGGGGGAGAATGACGTTAATATGAATAAATAAGTGACGGATATGGACATAAGTGTTGAAGGACTGAGGGTGAGGTGAGTAAAAGGAGCAAATTAGGATGAGGCAGAAAGGAGTGGAAGAGGAAATGAGTGTTTGGAGGAGATGGGCCTTCACTAAGGCTTGGAAGGGCGGGAGGGCGGTGGTCTGGTGGATACGAAAGGGGATGGCGTTCCGGGCCAGGGACAAGACGCGGGCGAGACGTAGGCGGCGAGAGGGGCGAGATGGAGGCCCAGTGAGAAAGTCGGCATTAGAGGAGCGGGCCGGGCTGGAGGAGGACAGCAGCGAGGCGAGGTAGGAGGGGGCGACCTGATGGACGGCCCGAAAGCCCACGGTGACGGGTTTCTGGAAGATCTGAGACCTCCAGAATGGGGAAATTTAAAAAAACCCCAAAAAAACGCATTTAAGAAAATCATCGCGTTAGCTTTTTGGGCAATGGTTTGTAATAAGTGGATGGTAATTGTTGCTAAATTACATCTGAATCTCCAGGGGATTGAATAGTACATCCGTATTAGCATCAGATGACTTCATGGTGATTAATGATCCCCTGGTGAAACTCCCGGGAATGAAAATGATTGGCCCTTTATTGGAAACTGTTGATGTTTCCCCTGGATTTCGGCAGTTTCAAGCACAGCGTGATAGGTAACATCAGATCCCTCTCCCTACCTTCAGAGACCTCCTAAAATCACATCTCTTCCAAGAAGCCTTTCTGGTTCAATACTCTTCACGCGATAAGCACTAGATCATAAGCTCATCGTGGACAAGGAACGTGTCTACGAATTTAGTTCTTTTATACTCTCCCAAATGCTTAGGACAGTGCTCTGTACATAGCAATCCCTCAGGAGACACAGTGTGGCCTAGTAGGAGAAGCAGCGTGGCCCAGTGGAGAGAGCCCGGGCTGGGAAGTCAGAGGTCATGGGTTCAAATCCCAGCTCCGCCTCTTGTCAGCTGTGTGACCTTGGGCAAGTCACTTCACTTCTCTGGGCCTCAGTTCCCTCAACTGTAAAACGGGGATGAAGACTGTGAGCCCCACGGGGGACAACCTGATCACCTTGTATCCTCCCCAGCGCTTAGAACAGTGCTTTGCACAGAGTAAGCGCTTAACAAATGCCATCATTATAGAGCATGGATCTGGTAGTTAGAAGGACCCGGCTGCCGCGTGACCTTGAGCATGTCACTTCACTTTTCCGGGCCTCACTTCCCTAATATCTGTAAGATGGGGAGCCCCGTGAGGGATTAGTGTCTAGCTTGTATCTACTCCAGTGCTTAGAACAGTGCTTGGCACATGAATACTACAAAGAAAGCTCTCAATAAATATGATTTATTGGTTTATGGTTTTTGTAGCGGCGCTTGTTAAGCACTTACTATGTGCCAGGCGTTGGACTAGGAACTGGTGTCGGCACAAAATAATTAGGTTGGACACAGTTCCTGTCCCACGTGGGAGCTCCGGGTCTTCATCCCCATTTTACAGATGAGGGAACTGAGGCCCAGAGAAGGGAAGCAAATGAACCCCGTCCCACAGCAAACAAGTGACAGAGTCAGGATCGGAACCCGGGTCCTTTGGATACCCAGGACCGTCCACGAGGCCGCTCTGCTTCTTGTGATCGATTGATCATTTACCCGCTGTACTCACCCTCCCCTAATAAATGAACCAAGACACTGAACTAATAATAATAACAATAATGACGATATCTGTTCAGCGCTTACTCTGTGCCGAGCACTGTTCTAAGCACTGGGGTGAATACAAGGTAATCGGATTGTTCCACGTGGGGCTCACAGTCTTCATTCCCATTTTACAGATGAGGTCACTGAGGCACAGACCAGTTAAGTGACCTGCCCAAGGTCACACAGCAGACAAGGGGCGGAGCCAGGATTAGAACCCACGTCCTCTGACTCCCAAGCCCTTAAGCGCTGGGGTGGATCCAAGAAAATCGGGTCAGACCCAGTCCCTGTCCCACACGGGGCTCACGGTCTTCATCCCCATTTTCCAGATGAGGGAACTGAGGCTCAGAGAAGTAAAGCGACTTGCCCATGGTCACCCAGCAGACAAGTGGCGGGGATTAGAACCCAGCTCCCTCTGACTCTCAGGCTCGGGCTCTATCCAGTCTACGCACAGGTGTCTGTAGCCCTTAATCGCTTTGATAATCACCTCATCCTCAGTCCCACAATTAAATCAATGATACCTGTTGAGCTCTTACTGTGCGCAGAGCGCTGTACTAAGCGCTTGGGAGAGTCCAATACAACAGAGCAGGTAGGCGAACTCCCGGCCCACCGTGAGCTCAGAGTATGGAGCTGCGGGGTTTTAAATGAGCGCGCGTTTAGCCGCCTCAACTCAACTGACCACACGCGAATGGCCCTTCAGCCTGCGTGGAAACAATTCAATTGGATAATTAAAGACCCTGAGGTATAATTAAATCTTCATACTAATTCTTTTGTGAAACAACCCGGAAGAGGCAGACGGAGCGGAGAGCTGGAAAGACGGAACGGCGAGCAGATAAATTATTATTTTCCCTTTTCCGGCTCTAAGCGGGGCCCTGAGGAGTTTACTTAATCCCGAATAAAGAACCGGACTCTTTTCCTCCCACGCTCCCCGAGGTAAAGTCAGAGGGAGCGAAGACGTTTTTGGAGCTCGGGTGGTTGCCCGTCCCCCTCCGCATCGAACAGAAACTCCTCGCCACGTTACGCCGTACCCTTCCAAGCGCTTCGTACGGTGCTTCGCACCATAGTAAGTGCTCAGTGACTACGACTGATCGACTGACAGCGAGCGCTCAGTGAATACGACGGACGGGCCGATAGTTCAGTGCTCAATAAATACGACTGGATGAATAATTCCGCTTTTAAAGTCCTCCATCAGCTGGCCTCCTCCTCACCTCACCTGGCCCGCTCTCCTCCTCCAGGCCGGCCCGCACGGGATTGTTCTCGTCCGTCCGTCTCCCCCGATTAGACCGTAAGCCCGTCAAAGGGCAGGGACCGTCTCTATCTGTTACCGATTTGTCCATTCCAAGCGCTTAGTTCGGTGCTCTGCACATAGTAAGCACTCAATATTGTCCATTCCAAGCGCTTAGTACAGTGTTCTGCACATAATAAGCGCTCAGTAAATACTATTGAATGAATGAGCCTTCTCCCTGGGCCTCCATCTCATCTATCTTGCCGCCGACCTCTCGCCCTCGTCCTGCCTCTGCCCTGGAATTCCGTCCCTCCTCAGATCCGACAGACGATTCCTCTCTCCCGACTTCAAAGCCCGCCTCCTCCCGGAGGCCTTCCCCGACCGCGCCCCCCTCTCCTCTCCTCCCGCTCCCTTCCGCGTCGCCCCGACTCGCTCCCTTTCTTCGTCCCCCCTCCCGGTCCCGCACCGCTCAGATCCCTATCTGTCATTTACTATGTCCCCCTGACGTCTTTTTTACGGCGTTTGTTAAGCGCTTACTACGTGTCGAGCAATGTTCTGAGCACTGGGAGAGATGAAAATCAATATCGGGTCAGACGCAGTCCCCGTCCTACATGGGATTCCCGATCTAAACGAGAACAAGAATTGAATCCCTGCTTTACAGAAGAGGTAACTGAGGCACAGAGAAGTGCAATGACTCCTCCGAGGTCGCACAAGCAGGCAAGTGGGAGAGCTGGGATCAGAACCCAAGTGAATCGATCCTGGGCTTCGGAGTCAGAGGTCATGAGTTCGACTCCCGGCTCTGCCACTTGTCAGCTGTGGGACTGTGGGCGAGTCGCTTCACTTCTCTGGGCCTCAGTTATCTCATCTGTAAAATGGGGATTAAGACCGTGAGCCCCACGTGGGACGACCTGATTCCCCTGTGTCTGCCCCAGCGCTTAGAACAGTGCTCTGCACATAGTAAGCGCTCAACAAATACCACCATTAAACGATCGATCAAGCATGTTTATTGAGCGCTTACTGTGTGCAGAGCACTCTACTAAGAGCTCGAGAGAGTCCGATACGAAAGAGTCGGCAGGCCCGTTCCCTGCCCACGACGGCCTTACAGTCTGGAGGGGAAGAATATTATAATTAATATAAATTATCCATAGGAATAATTCTCTGAATCCCAAGCCCGGGCTCTTTCCACCGGACCACACTGCTTCTCATCACACGCTCGATTAATGTTGCTCAATTACTTTTCCAGAGAATTGCTTGATTCATATAAGCTCAATCAGGTTGCTCAATTAATATTTCCAGAGGATTGCTTGATCAGATTCGATCGTTCGAGACCGATTGATTGATTGAGACTATGCCGCTTCTAAAATCAATCGCTCGATCGCCATAATCCTGTCTTCTCTTACGATGTCGCGTCGTCTCCGACCCGCAGCGACGCCACGGACCCATCTCTCCCACAGCATTCCACCTCAGTCGGCGATCGTTCCGGGAGTGGATCCGTAGAGTTTCCTTGGGAAAAATCCGCAAGCCGAGACTGGTAGAGGCCCGGAAAGTCTCCGGATCCCATCCCGAGAGGAGCAACGAAATCCAGTGAGGTAGATTCGGGAATGGCGCCCAAAGAGATGGGAGTTGAAATTATGTGAGCCAACGAGTCCTCCAAGGGAGTGGGTTTAGATGGAGAATAAAAGAGGTCATTCTACACTGCCAAGCGCTCAGTACAGTGTCCTGCGCATACACAGGAGTCTGTAAGATCTACGAGGGTGGGGATTCTGTCTTCTAACTCTAACGTCCTCTCCCAAGCGCTCAGTACAGTGCTCTGTACACAGTGGACTGGAAGCCCCATGAGGTATCGATCTCTCCCAAGCGCTCAGTACAGTGTTCTGCAAACAGTCGACTGTCAGCTCCAAGAGGGTAGAGATTGTGTATGCTATCGTAATATTAATAATAATAATAATGTTGGTATTTGTTAAGCGCTTACTATGTGCAGAGCACTGTTCTAAGCACTGGGGGAGACACAGGGTAATCAGGTCGTCCCACGTGAGGCTCCCAGTTAATCCCCATTTTCCAGATGAGGTCACTGAGGCCCAGAGAAGTGAAGTGACTTGCCCACAGTCACCCAGCTGACAAGTGACAGAGCCGGGATTCGAACCCATGGCCTCTGACTCCCAAGCCCGGGCTCCTTCCACTGAGTCACACTGCTTCTCTTAATAATGATGGTATTCTTTCATTCAATCGTCTCTATTGAGCACTTACTATGTGCAGAGCACTGTACTAAGCGCTTGGAACGGACAATTCGGCAACAGATAGAGACCGTCCCTGCCCAATGTCGGGCTCACAGTCTATTCGTTAAGCGCTTACTATGTGCCAAGCGCTGCTGGGGTAGATACAAGGCCATCAGGTCGTCCCCAGTCTCAATCCCCATTTTACAGATGAGTCAACCGAGACACAGAGAAGTGAAGTAGCTTGCCCAAGGTCACACAGCTGACAAGGGGCGGAGCGGGGATTAGAACCCGTGACCTCTGACTCCCAAGCCCGGGCTCTACCCACTGAGGCACGCTGCGTCTCTATTGTAATAATAATAATAATGTTGGTATTTGTTAAGCGCTTACTACGTGCCGAGCACTGTTTTAAGCGCTGGGGGAGATACAGGGTCATCAGGTCGTCCCACGTGGGGCTCACAGTTAATCCCCATTTTACAGATGAGGTAACTGAGGCCGAGAGAAGCGAAGCGACTCGCCCACAGTCACCCAGCTGACAAGTGGCAGAGCCGGGATTCGAACTCATGACCTCTGACTCCCAAGCCCGGGCTCTTCCCACTGAGCCACGCTGCTTCTCTATTGTACTCTCTCAAGTGTTCAGTACAGTGCTATGTAAACAGTAGACTGTAAACTCCTTGAGGGTAGGGATGGTGACTGTGGTATTTGGGAAGCGCTTACCATGTGCCAGCCACTGTTCTAAGCGCTGGGGGAGATACAAGCCAATCGGGTGGGGCACAGTCCCTGTCTCACCGGGGGCTCACACTCTTCATCCCCATTTTACAGATGAGGGAACTGAGGCCCAGAGAGGGGAAGTGACTCGCCCAAGGTCGCACAGCCGACAAGCGGCGGAGCTGGGATTAGAACTCATGACCTGCTGACTGCCAGGCCTGGGCTCTATCCAGGCAGCGTGGCCTAGTGGCTAGAGCCCGGGTTTGGGAGTCAGAGGACGTGGGTTCTAATCCCGGCTCCGCCGCTTGTCAGCTGGGTGACTTTGGGCGAGTCACTTCACTTCTCTGGGCCTGAGTGACCTCAGCTGTAAAATGGGGATGAAGAGACTGTGAGCCCCATGTGGGACAACCCTATTACCTTATAACTAATAATAATAATAATGTTGGTATCTGTTAAGCGCTTCCTATGTGCCGAGCACTGTTCTAAGCGCTGGGGGAGACCCGGGGGAATCAGGATGTCCCACGTGGGGTTCCCGGTCTTCATCCCCATTTTCCAGATGAGGTCACTGAGGCCCAGAGAAGTGAAGTGACTCGCCCACAGTCACGCAGCTGACAAGTGGCAGAGCCGGGATTCGAACCCATGACCTCTGACTCCCAAGCCCGGGCTCTTTCCACTGAGCCACAGTGCTTCTATTTCAGCGCTTAGAACAGTGCTTGGCACACGGGAAGTGCTTCACAAATACCATCATTATTATTGTTATTCTAAATACCATGGACTGATCCATTGGATTATCTAGGCAGTAAACTTGTTATAATAATAATAATGATGGCATTTGTTAAGCGCTTACAAATACCAACATTATTATTGTTGTTATTATTATTATTATTATTGTTGTTATTATTATTATTATCCAAGGGCGGGCAGGTGCTTCGCATGCGGAGAGGGCGGTTTCCTCCTGCAGAGCCTGCCCCCTGGTGGCGGACAGAGCAATTGCCAATGCCTAATTCCGCCCTTCACCTCAATCCACCCGCCCTAGTAAATAATAATGTTGGTATTTGTTAAGCGCTTACTACGTGCCGAGCACCGTTCTAAGCGCTGGGGGAGATACAGGGTCATCAGCTTGCCCCAGGTGGGGCTCCCAGTCTTCATCCCCATTTTCCAGAGGAGGGAACTGAGGCCCAGAGAAGTGAAGCGACTTGCCCGCGGTCACACAGCTGCCAAGTGATTCGAACCCATGACCTCTGACTCCCAAGCCCGGGCTCTTTCCACTGAGCCCCGCTGCTTCTCTATAGTGAGCACTTACCAAGCGCAGAACACTGTACTAAGCGTTGGGCTGGGAGACACGATCCCAGCACTCAAGGACCTCCCGCCCACATCCCGCCTCCGGCCTGCAGGCCCTCCCTCCTCACATCTCACAGACGCTGACTCTCCCCACCTTCACAGCCTCCCTGCAGGCCCACCTCCTCCCGGAGGCCTTCCCCGACCGCGCCCTCCTCTCCTCTTCTCCCGCTCCCTTCCGCGTCGCCCCGACTCGCTCCCTTTCTCCGTCCCCCCATCGCAGTCCCACACCCACTCAAGTCCACATCCCTCATCTAGTCGGAGAAAGAGCCCGGGTTTGGAAGTCAGAGGCCGTGGGTTCTACGACTCCACCACTTGTCAGCTGTGTGACTTCGGACAAGTCGCTTCACTTCTCTGGGCCTCAGTTCCCTCATCTGTCAAATGGGGCTGAAGACCGGGAGCCTCACGTGGGACAACCTGATGACCCTGGATCCCCCCCAGCGCTGAGAACAGTGCTCTGCACATAGCGAGCGCTTAACAAATGACAACATTATTCTTATTATTATTATCATTACTAAGCGCTCAATAAATACCCTTGATTGATTGCTCGATCGGCACCCCTTCTCCCTCCTTCGGAACTGCGAGTCGCTTGTGGGACGCAGACCGTGTATCTGATGATGATAATAATAATGGCGGGTATTTGCGAAGCGCTTACTATGTGCCAGGCGCTGTTCTAAGCGCTGGGACGGATCCAGGTTAATCAGGACACGGTCCCTGTCCCCCATGGGGCTCACAGTCTCCATTCCCATTCTCCAGATGTGGCAACCGAGGCCCAGAGAAGTGAAGCGACTCGTCCAAGGTCACCCAGCAGTCAAGTGGGCAGAGTCGGCATTAGAACCCAGAGCCTTCTGACTCCCAGGCCCGGGCTCTGCCCACTAGGCCACGCCGCATCTGGACCAGCATTTAGCACAGAGCTTCAGCCCTGAGCCGGGGCTTCATCAATTCCATCGGCGTAAGCGCTATTAATTCGGAAGGGGAAGCGCAAGAAATCCTACCCGCAAGATGACAATAACAGCCTGAGATTTGCTATTCCGAGTCACAGATGAAAGATCTTTCTGAATGATGTAAGAATTTTGAGCCATTATTCGGCAAAACTCTTGCGAAAGGGCCTGAAATCGATCTAATTAAGTCTCCAAATTCATTCCCATAACACGCCGGCAATTATCAATTTTATCAAAGCCGGCCGCAAACCTCTCTGTCCTACCAGACAGCCCCATCTTCTTTTCTTTTTTTTCCTTTTCCAAAACTCATTTGAAAATATTTTTAATAAGACTAATTCGCCGTTCCTATTAATCAGCCCGCCAAGTGAGTCGGTAATGACTCCAGCAGAGAGGATAATGAGAATCGTGTCCCGTTTAGGCCTATGAAACCGAAAGCTCCTAATGAAGTACGATAGGTGCTATTCACATGTAGAAGCAGCAGGATTCTCCAATCTTTTGAATTCAGACCGATGTGCCGTTCTGCACGCGGCCGATATTAAATTCCGCAGACTTCGAGTCTGCCCATCGAGTTAAGTATCCCGGCCATATGCTCCGAGATGCTTAAGCTCCCCCGAGTATCCCGGGAGAAGGATTTTTTAGATCTTCGGAGAATCTCCATCCTAGAATTCCCCGTCTTCTCTCCCGGTAAAGAGCTCGGAGGGGACGGGGAGATGCTTTCTTGCCGCCCGAGATAACTTTGACCGAGAAACTGCCAGAGTGATCGTCCAGTCATTCGTTCGGTCGTATTTATCGCGCGCTTTGTGGGCGCGGAGCGCTGCGCTAAGCGTTGGGAGAGGACGATCCATCCATCAACGGATACCTTCCCTGCCCACGACGAGCTACCGGTCTAGAGGGGGGGATTCGTAGAGTCTATAATTCATACGGCCTAGGGGCGAGGAAGGATCACCCATCGTTGCGGTATTTGCTAAGCGCTTGCACTGTACTAAATGCAAAGAGATACAAGATCATCCCCTGTCAGCTGGGTGACTGTGGGCAAGTCACTTCACTTCTCTGGGCCTCAGTTCCCTCCTCTGTAAAATGAGGATGAAGACTGTGAGCCTCACGTGGGACCACCTGATGACCCTGTATCTCCCCCGGCGCTTAGAACAGTGCTCTGCACCTAGTAAGCGCTTAACAGATACCAACATTATTATTATTATTATTATCAGGAAAGTAGCCAAACCTAATGGTTAGAACACAGGGCTGGGGATTAAGACTGTGAGCCCCACGTGGGACGTGGACTTGATCTAAATTGATCAGCATGGATGGTGTGACTGTGGGCAAGTCACTTCACTTCTCTGTGCCTCAGTTACCTCATCCGTAAAATGGGGATTAAGACTGTGAGCCTCACGTGGGACGACCCGATGACCCTGGATCTCCCCCGGCGCTTAGAACGGTGCTCGGCGCATAGTAAGCGCTTAACAAATACCCACATTATTATTATTATCAGGAAAGTAGCAGTCTAGTGGTTAGAACACAGGCCTGGGGATTAAGACTGTGAGCCCCACGTGGGACGTGGACTGGATCCAAATTGATCAGCATGGATGATAATAATAATAATAATGATGATGATGATGATGGTATTTGTTAAGCACTTACTACGTAAGAATTGATGATGATAATGGCATTTGTTAAGCGCTGACTATGTACCAAGCACTGTTCTAAGCACTGGGGTAGCTACAAAGTCATCGGGTTGTTCCACGTGGAGCTCACGGTCTTCATCCCCATTTTCCAGATGAGGGAACCGAGGCCCAGAGAAGTGAAGTGACTTGCCTAAAGTCACACAGCCGACAAGTGGCGGAGCAGGATCAGAACCCATGTCCTCTGACTCCTAAGCCCATGTTCTTGCCCCTAAGCCGCCCTGCTTCTTGGATTTATCCCAGCGCTTAGAACAGTGACTGGTACATAGTAAGTGCTTATCCAATACCAATTTTTTTCTCAAAAAGTCCCTCATGGGGCTCACAGTCTAAGTAGGAGAGGGGACAGGTATTAAAATCCCCATTTTGCATTCATTCTATCGTATTCATTGAGCGCTTACTGTGTGCAGAGCACTGTACTAAGCGTTTGGAAAGTTCAATTCGGCCACAGATTGAAACGATCCCTACCCAACAACGGACTCACGATCTAGAAGGAAGACAGAACAGAGGAACAGAGAGGACAAGTGACTTGACCCAAGCAGGGAGATGGTGGAGCTGGGATTAAGAATAATAATAATAACAGTAATCGGGGTACTTGTTAAGCGCTTACTACGTGCCAGGGACTGTACTAATCAGGTTGTCCCACGGGAGGCTCACAGTTAATCCCCATTTTCCAGATGAGGGAACTGAGGTCCAGAGAAGTGAAGTGACTCGCCCGCAGTCACGCAGCTGACAAGGGGCAGAGCCGGGAGTCGAACCCACGACCTCTGACTCCAAAGCCCAGGGACCGGGGAAGCAGCTTGGCTCAGTGGAAAAGAGCCCGGGCTTGGGAGTCAGAGGTCATGGGTTCGACTCCCGGCTCTGCCCCTTGTCAGCTGCGTGACTGTGGGCGAGTCACTTCACTTCTCTGGGCCTCAGTGACCTCATCTGTAAAAGGGGGATGAAGACTGTGAGCCTCACGTGGGACAACCCGATTACCTTATATCTCCCCCAGCGCTTAGAACAGTGCTCTGCACATAGTAAGCGCTTAACAAATACCAACATTATTATTATCATTATTATTTATTCCTTCAATCGTATTTATTGAGCGTTTACCGTGCGCAGAGCACTGTACTAAGCGCTTGGAAAGTACAATGTAGCAACAAAGAGAGACAATCCCTGCCCACAAGGGGCTCACGGTCTAGAAGGGGGGAGACGGGCGCCTCACAGTCTTCATTCCCATTTTCCAGATGAGGTCACTGAAGCGCAGAGAAGTGAAGTGACTCGCCTTAGGTCACACAGCGGACAAGTGGCGGAGCCGGATTTAGAATCCGTGACCTTCTGACTCCCGGGCCCCGGCCCTAACCACTACACCACGCTGCTTTGCAGACATGAATAGAAATAAATAAATCACAGGTATTCATTCGGTCGTATTTATTAAGCGCTTACCTTGTGCAGAGCACTGAATTTAAGCGTTTGGGAAATAGGGTCATAAGTGGTGTGGGGTTGAGGGAGGGTGAATAAAGGGGGCAAAGCGGGACGACGCAGAAGGGAGTGGGAAAAGAGGACAGGAGGGTTTAGTCGGGGAAGGCTTCTTGGAGGAGACGGGCCTTCGGGAAGCCTTGAAAGCCTTGCTTAGAAGCAGCGCGGCTCAGTGGAAAGAGCCCGGGCTTGGGAGTCAGCGGTCGCGGGTTCTAATTCCGCCTCCGCCACCTGTCGGCTGTGAGCCCGTCAATGGGCAGGGATCATCTCTATCTGTTGCCGAACTGTCCCTTCTAAGCGCTTAGCACAGCACAGTGGGAAGCAGCGTGGCTCAGTGGAAAGAGCCCCGGCTTGGGAGTCAGAGGTCATGGATTCGAAATCCAGGCTCTGCCACTTGGCAGCTGTGCGACTGTGGACGAGTCACTTCACTTCTCTGCGCCTCCGTTACCTCGTCTGTAAAATGGGGATTAGGACTGTGAGCCTCACATGGGACGACCCGATGACCCCGTATCTCCCCCAGCGCTTAGAACGGTGCTCGGCACATAGTAAGCGCTGAACAGATACCAACATTATTCTTATTACAGTGCTCTGCACAGAGTAAGCGCTCAATGAATACTATTGAACGAATGAATGACTTGGAGGGAGTCACTTCACTTCTCTGGGCCTCAGTTCCCTCACCTGTCAAATGGGGATGAAGAGCGGGAGCCCCACGTGGGACGACCTGATGACCTTCTATCTCCCCCAGCGCTTAGAACTGTGCTCGGCACCACTGGAAGAGCCAACGATGATTTTATTTTTTCTGAAAGAGTCCAGTACGACGGAATTAGCAGACACGCTCCCTGCCCCTAACCTCCAAATGAAGTCGGCTTTGGCGCTGGTGATTAAGTAGATGTTACCGAACCGGGAAAGCAATAATTGGATCAGTCAGTCACTTTCTCCCTCTCCTTCCTTCCCTCCCTCCCCCGGGGCCTAGGCAGAAACACAAAGACGCAAACACACAGAGACACACACACACACACGATCCCATCCGCCCCCGCTGGAGTAAATAAATCACCCCACCCGGGCTCACAAATCACTCGTTTCCTCGGCACCGACGCGAGGCGGTTTCACGGCGAAAGCCGAGGTGGCTCAGAGCGAGAGGAGGATGGAAGCTGATGGGGGCGTCTCGGACACCTATTTTCCTTTTATGGGATTTCTTAAGCGCCTACTATGTGCCAAGCGTTGGGGGTGGATACGAGGTAATCAGGTTGGAGACGGTCCATGACCCACATGGGGCTCGCGGCCTTTTAATTCTCATTTGACAGAGGAGGGAACTGAGGCCCAGAGAAGCGACGTGACTTGCCCAAGGTCAATAATAATCATAATAATGTCGGTATCTGTTAAGCGCTTACTATGTGCAGAGCACCGTTCTAAGCGCTGGGGGAGATACGGGGTCATCAGGTTGGCCCACGGGAGGCTCCCAGTCTTCATCCCCATTTGACAGATGAGGGAACTGAGGCCCAGAGCAGCGAAGTGACTCGCTCACAGTCACACAGCTGACAAGTGGCAGAGTGGGGATTCGAACCCATGACCTCTGACTCCCAAGCCCGGGCTCTTTCCACTGAGACGCGCTGCTTCCCATAGGTCGAGCAGCAGATGGGCGGCGGAGCCGGGATTAGAACTCGGGTCCTTCTGACTTTAGGCTTGAGAAGTATCCATTAATGGAAGAGAAGCAGCGTGGCTCAGTGGAAAGAGCCCGGGCTTTTGAGTCAGAGGTCATGGGTTCGCATCCCTGCTCTGCCACTTGGCAGCTGGGCGACTGTGGGTGAGTCACTTCACTTCTCTGTGCCTCAGTTCCCTCATCTGGTAAATGGGGATTAACTGTGAGCCTCCCGTGGGACAACCCGATGACCCTGTATCTCCCCCAGCGCTTAGAACGGTGCTCTGCACAGAGTAAGCGCTTAACAGATACCAACGTTATTATTAATGGAAAAGATAATAATAAAGAAGATTTTTGTTAAGCATTTACTGTGCGTCAAGTACCAATCTAAAAGCAATCAGGTTGGACCCGATCCCTGTCCCACGTGGGGCTCACGGTCTTAATCCCCGTTTTACAGATGAGGGAACTGAGGTCCAGAGAGGTGAAGTGACTCGTCCAAGGTCACACAGAGAGTAATCGGCAGAGCCGGGATGAGAATTCAGGTCCTTCTGACCCCCGGGCCTGGGCCTTTTCCACCGAGAGACCTCACGGTGGTTTAGGGAATACCACGGATCGATAGCTCTTTTAGCCTCGGAAGGAGTCACGGCATTTAATCAGTCAGCCAATCGATCGTATTTATAATAATGTTAATACTAATGTTGGTATTTGTTAAGCGCTCACTATGTGCCGAGCACTGTTCTAAGCGCTGGGGTAAACACAGGGGAATCAGGATGTCCCACGTGGGACTTAATCTTAGTCTTAATCCCCATTTTACAGATGAGGGAACTGAGGCACAGAGAAGTTAAGTGACTTGCCCACGGTCACACAGCTGACAAGTGGCAGAGCTGGGATTTGAACTCATGACCTCTGACTCCAAAGCCCGTGCTCTTTTCACTGAGCCACGCTGCTTCTCTATGGAGCGCTCACTGTGTGCAGAGCACCGTACGGAGCGCATGGGAGAATCCAATATAACAATAAAACAGAAACATTCGGGGACTCGCGTTTATTAAATAATAATGTTGGCATCTGTTAAGCGCTTACTATGTTCGGAGCACTGTTCTAAGCGCTGGGGTAATAATAATGATGACATTTGTTGAGCGCTTACTGTGTGCAAAGCACTGTTGTAAGCGCTGGGGTAGTACAAGGTAATTAGGGTGTCCCACGTAGGACTTCATCCCCATTTTCCAGATGAGGGAACTGAGGCCCAGAGAAGTAAAGTGACTTGCCCAAAGTCACACAGCTGACAGGTGGCAGAAGCGGGATTAGAACCCACGCCCTCTGACTCCCAACCCCGGGCTCTTTCCACTAAACCACGCTGCTTCTCCGCAGATAGGGGGTCATCAGATTGTCCCACATGAGGCTCCCAGTCTTCATCCCCATTTTCCAGATGAGGTCACCGAGGCCCAGAGAAGTGAAGCGACTCGCCCACAGTCACACAGCTGACAGGTGGCAGAGCCGGGATTCGAACCCATGAAGATAGGGACCCAATAGGGGCTCCAGATCAGATCAGCTAGGGGCCATGGCCTATTAAATATTATTTGTATTTATTTTATGGTATTTATAATAATTATTATTAATAATAATAAGGGTATTTGTTAAGTGCTTACTATGTGCCAAGCACTGCTATAAGCACTGGGGAAATTACAAGGTGATCAGGTTGTCCCCAGCTGGGGCTCACAGTCTTGATCCCTATTTTCCAGATAATAATAATAATAATAATAAGAATGTTGGTATTTGTTAAGCGCTTACTCTGTGCAGAGCACTGTTCTAAGCGCTGGGGGAGATACAGGGTCATCACGTTGTCTCACGTGAGGCTCCCAGTCTTCATCCCCATTTTACAGATGCGGGAACTGAGGCCCAGAGAAGTGAAGCGATTCGCCCACAGTCACCCAGATGACAAGTGACGGAGCCGGGATTAGAACCCACGAACCCCTGCCTCCCAAACCACGCTGCTTCTCACGTTGCTATTTGTTAAGCGCTCACTATGTGCAGGCACTGTACTAAGGACTGAGTTTTACTAAGGACTCTGTCTTGCTCTGCCGTCTTTCTCCCCCATTTAGACGCAGCATGGCTCAGTGGAAAGAGCCCGGGCTTTGGCGTCAGAGGTCATGGGTTCGAATCCCCGCTCTGCCACTTGTCAGCTGTGGGACTGTGGGCGAGTCACTTCACTTCTCTGGGCCTCAGTTCCCTCATCTGGAAAATGGGGATGAAGACCGGGAGTCCCACGGGGGACGACCTGATTCCCCTGTGTCTCCCCCAGCGCTTAGAACGGTGCTCTGCACATAGTGAGCGCTTAACAAATACCAACATTATTATTATTATCATTAGACCGTGAGCCCGTCATTGGGCAGGGATCGTCTCCATCTGTTGCGAATCGTCCAATTCCAAGCGCTCAGTACAGTGCTCTGCACATAGTAAGCGCTCAATAAATACGATTAAATGAACGCACGAGGTAGATCCAAGCTAATCAGGTCGGACGCAGTCCACGCCCCATGGGGGCTCAGTCTTAATCCCCGTTTTCTGAACCGAGGCCCAGAGAAGCGACGCGACTCGCCCAAGGTCACACGGCGGAGAAGTGGCGGAGCCGGGATCGGAACCCAGGTCCTTCCGACGCCCAGGCCCGGCCTCTTTCCGCTAGGCCGTGCTGCTTCTCGGTGATGGATCTTTCCATTTCTCCAGCAATTTTCTCCTTGCCACCTGAGTGCTTAGAAGCCTATCATTTCACGGTGACGCTACGAGAAAATTTCCACTTTCCAAAGTCAGGCGTGAAACGATCACGAGGGCGCGACAGACGGTTCCTTGGACCAGACAACGACGAGGATCGGTGAGAAGAAGATTCCATCTCTGGATTGCAAGCTCTTTTTATTTTTTATGGCATTAATTTAGCACTTACTTAAGCGTCAAACGCTGTGCTAAGCGCTGGTTGTAGAAAGGGAGCGTGTCTATCTACTCTATTGGTGCTATCGTTTTAATGTCCCCTCGATTCTATCTATCGCCATCGTTCTCGTCCGTCCGTCTCCCCCGATCTGACCGTGAGCCCGTCAAAGGGCAGGGACCGTCTCTATCTGTCACCGATCTGTCCATTCCGAGCGCTCAGTCCAGTGCTCTGCACCTAGTAAGCGCTCGATAAATACTATTGAGTGAATGAATGAATGAACTCTATTATACTGTACGCTCCCAAGAGCTTAGTACAGTGACCATTGATTCCGTCTCCTCTGTTGATGCTCGTCTACTTTTTGGTTTTGTTGTCAGTCTCCCCCCTCTAGACCGTGAGCCCGTTGCGGGGTAGGGATCGTCTCGATCTGTTGCCCAATTAGACTTTCCAGGCGCTCAGTACAGTGCTCTGGCAATATATTAGAACCACGACCTCTGCCTCCCATTCATTCGTTCACTCATTCAATAGCATTTATTGAACGTTTACTATGTGCAGAGCACTGTACTGAGCGCTCGGAATGGACAGATCGGTAACAGATAGAGACGGTCCCCGCCCTCTGACGGGCTCACGGTCTGATCGGGGGAGACGGACGGACGAGAACGATGGCGATAGATAGGATCGAGGGGATGGACGTCTCATTAAAACAATTGCAAATAAATAGAATTATGAATGAAGGCGATGTACATTTCATTAACAAAAGAAATGGGCTAATAATAATAATAATAATGTTGGTATTTGCTAAGCGCTCACTATGTGCAGAGCACTGTTCTAAGCGCTGGGGTAGACACAGGGGAATCAGGTTGTCCCACGTAGGGCTCACGGTCTTAATCCCCATTTTACAGATGAGGGAACTGAGGCACAGAGAAGTGAAGTGACTTGCCCACAGTCACACAGCTGACAAGTGGGCTCTTTCCACTGAGCCACGCTGCTTCTCTAATCCCAACGACAATGACTCTCTCCACCTTCAAAGCCCTTCTCGGTGTCTCAGTTCCCTCATCTGTAAAATGGGGATGATAATAATGTTGGTATTTGTTAAGCGCTTACTATGTGCAGATCACTGTTCTAAGCGCTGGGGGAGATACAGGGTAACAGATTATCCCACATGAGGCTCCCAGTCTTCATCCCCATTTTACTGATGAGGGAACTGAGGCCCAGAGAAGTGAAGTGACTCGCCCACAGTCCCACAGCTGACAAGTGGCAGAGCCGGGATTCGAACCGGTGACCTCTGACTCCCACGCCCGGGCTCTCTGTGAGCTTCACATGGGACAACCTGATGACCCTGTATCTACCCCAGCGCCTAGAACAGTGCGCGGCACATAGTAAGCGCTTAACGGATACCAACATTATTATTATTACTGAAGGCTCCCCCTCCTCCAGGAGGCCTTCCCAGACTGAGCCCCCTTTTCCCTCCGCTCCCCCTCCCCATCCCCCTGACTCCCTCCCTCGGCTCTTCCCCCTCCCCGCCCCACACCACTTGTGTACATTTGTATGTATTTTTATTTCTATTTATTTCTACTGATGCCTGTTTACTTCTTTTGATGTGTATCTCTAAATCTATTTCTACTGATTCAACTGATGCCTGTCTACTTGTCTGTCTCCCCGCTGCTAGACCGTAAACCCGCCGTGGGCAGGGACTGTCTCTCTTTATTGTCGAATTGTACTTTCCGAGCGCTTCGTACAGCGCTCCGCACCCAGTGAGCGCTCAATAAATGCGACTGAATGAACGACAGAGGAAACAGCTGCTAAGAAACTCCCACACGCCTTAGGAATCTTCCCCCCTCCTCAAAAATCTTCAGTGGTTGCCCATTCACTTCCATATATATATCGGTATCTGTTAAGCGCTTCCTATGTGCAGAGCACCGTTCTAAGCGCCGGGGGAGATACAGGGTCATCGGGCGGTCCCACGGGAGGCTCCCGGTCTTCATCCCCATTTTCCAGACGAGGTCACTGAGGCCCAGAGAAGTGAAGCGACTCGCCCGCAGTCACCCAGCTGACAAGTAGCAGAGCCGGGATGCGCACCCATGACCTCTGACTCCCCAGCCTGGGCTCTTTCCACTGAGCCACAAGGCTCAGTTTCCCATATAATAATAATGTTGGTATTTGTTAAGCGCTTACTACGTGCAGAGCACCGTTCTAAGCGCTGGGGGAGATACAGGGTCATCGGGTCGTCCCACGTGAGGCTCCCAGTTAATCCCCATTGTACAGATGAGGTCACGGAGGCCCAGAGAAGTGAAGTGACTCGCCCACAGTCCCACAGCTGACAAGTGGCAGAGCCGGGAATCGAACCCATGACCTCTGACTTCGAAGCCCAGGCTCTTTCCACGGAGCCACGCTGCTTCTCATATCCTCACCATTGGCTTGAAAGCCCCCCATCCCCCGGCCCCCTCCTCCCTCACCTCCCTTCTCTCCTCCTCCGTCCCGGCCCGCACACTCCCCTCCTCCAACGTCAACCTTCATCGCGGTACCTCGATGACGTCCGTCTCGCCTCCGACCTCCCGTCCGCGTCCCGCCTCCGGCCCGGAACGTCCTCCCGCCTCAAATCCCACGGCCAGTGACTCTCTCCTTCCTTCAAATCCCAATTGAAGGCCTTCCTCCTCCTCCTCCTCCTCCTCCAGGAAGCCTTCCCTGACTGCGCCCTCCTCTCCTCTTCGCCCGCTCCCTTCTGCGCCGGGAGAGAGTCCGAGGCGGAAACCCGAGTTTACTGCGTGGAAGGAGGCGCCGGTCAACCACTGCCAGATATTTCCCAAGAAAACTCTCCGGATCCCCTCTCAGAACGACGGCAGATGGAGGTGGGGGGTTCTGGGAGAGATGCGCCCATGGCGTCGCTATGGGTGGGAGACGACTCGGCAGCATAAGAGAGGGCAAGGGGGAAGGGGAAGGGCACTGCCATCTTTGTGAGAGGCAGCCCCACCACCACCCCATTGCCATCTTTTGGGTGGGGGGAGCAGCCCCACCGCCATCTTTGAGAGCGACACTCCATTACCATCTCTGAGGGACGGCACTTCCGCCATCTTTGTGAGGTACCGCACCGCCGCCGTCTTTAAAGGGAGGGGCACCACCGCCGCCATCTTTATGAGAGGCCGCTCCACCACCAGCTCCGCGAGGGGCCACGCTACCGCCATCTTCGGAAGGGACCGCGCCACCACCATCTTTGCGCGAGGCAGCCCCACTGCCATCTTTGTGAGGGATCGCCCCACCTCCATCTTTAAGGTGGGGGTGAAACGCCACTGCCGTCTTGGTGAGGGACAGCCCCGCCGCCATCTTGGCGCGGGACGGCACCATCGCCATCTTTGTACCACTGCCCTCTTTGTAAGAGCAGCCCTGCCGCCGTCTTGGTGAGAGGCGGCCCCGCTGCCATGTTGGAAGGAAAACACGTCCTCGTCCCCATTGACGCGGGGACCGTACTGTCGCCTGAACCTCACCGCTCGGCCCTGCGTCCTGAGGCGGTGGCTTACCTCTTTCCCCCTCCAAGATCCCATTTCGGGCCAGTAGCCGGTGGGCCTTTCCCGGGGGCCTGGAGCCTACCTGGCAAACTGCTCCTGGAGTCCCCGGATCTGCGCCCGGCCCCGTTCCGCCTCCAGCGTCACCTGCCACAGTCGCTTCTCGCTCTGGAGCCTCCAACCTCTCTCCTCCTCCAGCTCCAGGATCAGACGCTCGTGCTGAAAGATGGAGTCCCGCCGGGGGGAGAGGACAGTGAGCCGGGGGGCGAGGGAACGACCCCTCTGGAAGCTCCTCACCCCTCCTCGGCACGAGCTCTGGCACCAAACGGCATCAGCCATCGTGGAGCCCCTCCGACTTCCAGGCCTCACCGAAAGCCCACTCCTCCAAGGGGCCTTCCCTGACTGCGCCCTCCTTTCCTCTTCTCCCGCTCCCTTCTGCGTCGCCCCGACCCGCTCCCTTCCTTCATCCCCCTCCTCCCGGCCCCGCACCGCTTACGTTATTTTATTTATTTCTATTAACGTCTGCCTCCCCCTCTAGACCGTCAGCTCGTTGAAGGCAGGGGCCGTGTCTGTGTTGGTTGTCGTAGAGAAGCAGCGAGGCTTCGTGGAAAGAGCACGGGCTTGGAGTCGGAGGTCGTGGGTTCTAATCCCGGCTCACAGCAGCTATGTTAGGCAGCCAAGCCTATTTAGTGAGCGCTTACTGTTGCTGGGAAAGTAGGAGGGAGAGCGGTTTTAAATCATTCGATCGAATTTATTAATAGTAATAATAATAATGGTGGTATTTGTTAAATGTTTACTATGTGCAGAGCACCGTTCTAAGCGCTGGGGGAGATCCGGGGTCATCAGGTTGTCCCACGTGAGGCTCACAGTCTTAATCCCCATTTTACTGATGAGGGAACTGAGGCACAGAGAAGTAAAGTGACTTGCCCACACTCACACAGCTGACAAGTGGCAGATTCGGGATTCGAACCCATGACCTCTGACTCCCAACCCCATGCTCTTTCCACTGAGCCACGCTACTGTGCTGAGCACTCTACTAAGCGCTTGGAAATTACAATATAGCAATTAAGAGAGACAATCCCTGCCCAAAACGGGCTTACAGTCTAGAAGGGGGAGACAGACATCAACAGGCATCAATTATAAATAAATAGAATTATAGATATAGCAGCGTGGCTCAGTGGAAAGAGCCCGGGCTTGGGAGTCGGAGGTCACGCGTTCGAATCCCGGCTCTGCCACTTGTCAGCTGGGTGACTGTGGGCAAGTCACTTCACTTCTCTGGGCCTCAGGTACCCCATCTGCAAAATGGGGTTGAAGACTGTGAGCCCCACTTGGGACAACCTGATGACCCTGTATCTACCCAGCGCTTAGAACAGTGCTCTGCGCATAGTAAGCGCTTAACAAATACCAACATTATTGTACATACATAAGTGCTGTGGGGGCGGGAGAGGGGGGAAGAGCGAAGGGAGCGAGTTGAGGAGACGCAAAAGGGAGGAGAGAGCTGTCTCTCTCTCTCTTTCTGTCTCTCTAGTTCTTCCTCTCTCCCTCCTATCATCTCTCTCTCTCCCCTCTGTGTCATTCTCCCTTCATTTTCTTTCTGTCACTCTGGTCTTCCCTCTCTCCATCCTATTCTCTCTCCTCTTTCCCTTAGTCCGGAAAAGCCTCCTGGAGGAGCCTTCGGTAGGGCTTTGAAGGGGGGGAAGAGTCATCGTCTGGAGGATTTGAGGAGGGAGGACATTCCGGGCCAGAGGTAGGATGTGGGCCGGGGGTAGGCGACGAGACAGGTGAAATGGAGGCCCAGTGAGAAGGCTGGCACCAGAGGAGCGGAGTGTGCGGCCCAGGATGGAGAAGGAGAGAAGGGACGTGAGGTAGGAGGGGGCCGGGGGATGGGGGGCTTGGAAGCCAAGAGTGAGGAGTTTTTGTTTGATACGAAGGTTGATAGGCAACCACTGGAGATTTCTGAGGAGGGGGGTGACATGTAGAATGATTATCTGGATCCCAGTCCCCGGGAAAGGCCCACCGGCTACCGGCCCAAAATGGGATCTGTGGACCAGAGAGGGGGAGCGGGCCCGTAAGGCCTCCTTGGAGCGGGAAAGAGGTAAGCCACCGCCTCAGGACGCAGGGCCTAGCGGTGAGGTTCAGGCGACGGTACGGTCCCCACATCAATGGGGACGAGGACGTGGATTCCTTCCAAGATTATCTGGGCAGCGGAGTGAAGTGTGGACTGAAGTGGGAAGAAGCAGGAGGTTGGGAGGTCACCAAGGAGGCTGATGCCGTCATCCGGTCGGGAGAGGATGAGCGACTGTACTAACGTAGTAGCTGTTTGGATCGAAAGGGTGGATCTTTGGGATGTGGTGAAAGTGAGGCTGGAAGGATTTGGTGACGGATGGGATATGTGGGTTGAATGAGAGAATGGAGTCAAGGATGACACCAGGGTTAGGGGCCTGTGAGGCCGAAAGGACGGTCGTGCCGACTACAGTGAAAGGAAAGTTCGGGAGCGGACAGGGACTGGGAGGGAAGATAAGGAGCTCGGTCTTGGACACGTTGAGTTTGAGGTGGCGGGAGGACATCCAAGGAGAGATTCCCTGAAGGCAGGAGGAGATGCCAGCCTGGAGGGGGGGAGAGAGAACAGGGGAGGAGATAGAGATTTGGTTGTCATCCCCGTAGAGCTGATAGTTGAAGCTGTGGGAGCAAATGAGTTCTCCATGAGAGTGAGTGTAGTTGGAGACTAGAAGGGGGCCCAGAACTGAACCTCGAGGGACCCCCGCAGTGAGGGGGCGGGAGGCAGAGGAGGGGCCCGCCAAGGAGACGGAGAATGAACGGGCAGAGAGCTAAGAGGAGAACCAGGAGAGGATGGTGAGTGAAGCCAAGGTTGGTTAACGTATTGAGGAGAAGGGGAAGATATTGAATCCCCAAGACTGTAAGCTCCTCTAGACCATAAGCTCGTTGTGGGCAGGGACTGTATCTGCTTATTGTTCTATTGGCCTCTCCCAAACGCTCCGTACATTGCTCTGCACTTAGTACGTGCTCAGTAAATTCCACTGACCGATTGACTGAGGCACAGAGAGGTGAAGTAACTAGAATGCACAATCGGCATGAAGGTGGAGCTGGGATTAGAACCCAGGTCCTCTAGCTGCCAGGTTCTTTCCACCGGGACACATTGCTTATCTCTTTCACTAGTTCTGTCCCCCATCACTCTGACTCCCTTTCTCTCTGTCCCCTTCTCCTTTCTCTCTCCCCCGTCTCTCCCCTTCCCCTTCTCCCCTATGTCTCTCTCACTCCCCTCTGTCTCTCTCAATCCCCCCACTCTCTCTTTCTGTCTCTAGTCCTCCCTCTCTCCATCCTATCTTCTTTCTCTGTCTCTTTCACTCCCTTGTCTCTCCCTTTGGTCTTTCTAGCCCTCCTTTTCTCCTTTTCTCTCTAGTCCTTCCTCTCTCCCTCTATCCTCTCTCTCTGTCTCTCACTCGATTCTGTCTCTCTCATTCTCTCCCTCGCTCTTTGTGCCTCTAGTCCTCCCTCTCTCACCCTTATTCCCCCTGTCTCTCCCACTCCCTTCTGTGACTTTCATTCTCCCCCCATTCTCTCTTTCTGTCGCTCTAGTTCTCCCTCTCTCCCTCCTATCATCTCTCTCTTTCTCTCTCACTCCCCTCTGTGTCATTCTCCCCTTCATTCTCTTTCTGTCACTCTGGTCCTCCCTCTCTCCATCCTATTCTCTCTCCTTTTTTCCCCCCATTCTTCCCTCCTGTCTCTCCCTTTCAGTCTCCCTGGCCTCTCTCTGTCTCTCATATCTTCTTTCTCTCTCTGTCTCTATCTTTCAACTCTATTTTCCCCCTCCATTCTCCCTCTCCTTCTTCATCCCTCTCTAGTCTTCCCTTTGTCCGTCCTCTCCCCCCCCCCCCCCCCCCCGTGTGTCTCTCTCACTCCCCTCTGTCTGTCTCATTCCCCTCTCATTCTCTCTTTCTGCCAGTGCTGTAACAAAGGTATTATTTTTATGACAATCCTGCTCTGGCTTCCGAGGATGGAATTTAGAAGGAGAGGGAGAGAGGGAGGAAAGGAGAGAGGGAGAAGATGGAGGGAGAAAGGGAGAAAAGTGGGGAGAGAAGGGGAGGGATAACAAGTGGGGGAGAGGGAGAGAGAGAAAGGGGAAGAGGGGAAAGAGAGGGGAGAGGAGAAGAGAGGAGAGGGAGAGAGAAAGGAAGAGAAAGAGGGGAGAGAGGGAAAGAGAAGGGGGATAAGGTGAAAGGGGGTTAGGGAGAGAGTGAGAAAAAGAAGGGTGAGAGGGAGAACGTGAGGAAGAGAAAAAGCGGGGAGAGGAAGAGATGGGGATAGAAGGAGAGAGAAAGAGGGGGAAGAGAGAGGTAAAGAGATGGAGAGACTGGGAGAAAGAAAGAAAAGAGAGAAAGGGAGAGAGGAGGGAGAAAGAAATGGAGAGAAGGTAAGAGAGAAAGGGAGAGGAGAGAGAGAGAAAGAAAGAGAGAGATCAGAGAGATGGAGAAAGGGAGAGAGATGCCAGAGAGAGAGGAGGAAGAGAGGGGGGAGGAAAACAGAGAAAAAAGAGAGAAATAAAGAGAGAGAGAGAGAAAGGGAGAGAGAAGAGAGCACCCTTATTCCTTTACAGCCCCAGCAAATTTCACCCTTACCAAGAGCGGAACAGTAAAGACTGACCAGCCAATCAGTGGTACTTATTGAGCGCTGACTATGTGCTGCACACTGTTCTAAGGGCTTGGGAGAGGACGATGCAACAGAATTAGCAGACACCTAACCTGAAATATTTTCTCTAGTGACGCTAGAGTTCGTATTTGGGTGGATCCGATCTGAGAGACGGTGGGCTCCGGGTGGGAAGGGGACCGGGGCCGAAATGACCATCCAGATCCGCCCCAGGGCGTAGCCCAGTGCTTAGCACACAAAGGAAGCACTCACCCAATCCCCTCCTTCATAAACTCCTGAGGTGCTTCGGCGTTGGGCAGAGCAGAATTACGGGAAAAATGAGGAGGAGGAGGGATTCTGTCAGATGGGAAGTGATAGACAAGGGGCTTGGATCATATGCATGAGATTGTGTGATGGAAAGTGAGATTTATTGATTTTTTACGGTATTTGTTAAGCGCTTGCTATAAGTCAAACACTGTTCTAAGTGCTGGGGTAGGTAATAATCGTAATAATGATGGTATTTGTTAAGCACTTACTATGGGCCAAGCACTGTTCTAAGCGGTGGAATAGATACAAGGTCATCAGGTTGTCCCACGTGGGACTCACACTCTTCATCTCCATTTTCCAGATGAAGGAACTGAGGTCCAGAGAAGTGAAGCGGCTTGCCCACGGTCACCCAGCAGACAAGTGGCGGAGGTGGAATTAGAACCCACATCCCCGGACTCCCAGGCCCGGGCTCCTTCCGCTAAGCCACGCCGCTTCTTCTCCAGGGTAATCAGGTCAGATGCAATCTCTTGAACCTCATGGGGCTCACAGTCTAAGCAGGAGGGAGAACAGGTATCCCATTTTACAGACGAGGTAACTGAGGCACAGAGAAGTGAAGCCACATGACCAGCGTCTCCCAGCCTGCAATTGGCCGAGCGGGGATTAGAACCCGGGTCCTTCTGATTCCCGGGCCCGGGGTTCTTTCCATGTTGCTTCCCGAAATCTCAAGTGTGGAGAGGGGGATTAAATCCCCATCAGCTCCCCAAAGGCGGGAACCGTGTCTATCAACTCTTCTCCTCTCCCCAGCGCTCAGTACAGCGCTCTGCACACAGTAAGCGCCCAACAAACACCACTAGTTGAATGACTGAATAAAAGCCAAGTGACTCATTCCTCCGCTGGCTTCCCGACTCCTCTCTGTTGCCGTGTTCATTGATCACAATTAATAGCGCTCTTCATTACTCTCTCCCCACGAGGGGTTTTAGAAGTCGTCTGCATTCAGTATCTTTCCCGTCTTGCCCGAAACCTTAAACACTCTGGCGGCTTCTTCTCTTCCTCCTTCCGGGCAGGAGGACTTGGCATCTCCCTACATATTTATCATTCTATTTATTTTATTGATGATGTGTATTTATCTATAATTCTATTTATCTGTTTTGATGCTACGGATGCCCGTCGACTTGTTTCGTCCCCTTGGCTGTCTCTCCCTTCCAGACCGTGAGCCCGTTGTCGGGTAGGGACTGCCTCGCTCCGTTGCCGAATTGTATTTTCCAAGCGCTTAGTCCAGGGCTCCGCACGGTGTAAGCGCTCAATAAATACGATTGAATGAATCTCTCTGGGGCCTTGAGGATGCAAAGTTGAGAGTTTCCCACGTCCTCCTCCCTGTCCCCCATAGCTACCGGGCTTTAAAGCCGTCCATCACCTAGGCCCCTCCTGCCTTACCCATTCAATCGTATCTATTGAGCACTTATGAGGTGCAGAGCATTCATTCATTCACTCAATAGTATTTATTGAGCACTTACTATGTGCAGAGCACTGGACTAAGCGCTCGGAATGGACAAATCGGTAACAGATCGAGACGGTCCCCGCCCTCTGACGGGCTCACGGTCTGATCGGGGGAGACGGACGGACGAGAACGATAGCGATAAATAGAATCGAGGGGATGAACGTCTCATTAAAACAATAGCAAGTAAATAGAATCGAGGCGATGTACATCTCATTAACAAAATAAATAGGGTGATGAAGATATATACAGTTAAGCAGACGAGTACGGTGCCGAGGGGTTGGGAAGAGAGAGGGGGAGGAGCGGAGGGAAATGGGGGGAAAAGAGGGTTTAGCTGCGGGGTAGAGGGAGCAGAGGGAAAAGGGGAGCTCAGTCCGGGAAGGCCTCTCGGAGGAGGTGAGCTGTAAGTAGGGTTTTGAAGAGGGGAAGAGAATCAGTTTGGGGGAGGTGAGGAGGGAGGGCGTTCCGGCACCGCGTGAGGACGTGGCCCGGGGGTCGACGGTGGGATGGGCGAGAACGGGGGACGGCAGAGGAGCGGAGCGTGCGGGGTGGGCAGTGGAAAGAGAGAAGGGAGGAGAAGAAGGAGGGGGCAAGGTGATGGACAGCCTTGAAGACTGTACTGAGCACTGAGGAGAGGCCACTAGAACGATAAACAGGAGCATCGATTCAATTCCTATCGCTCCTCTTTACACTGTGAGACCTGTGTGGGTCGGGGATTGTGTTCCACCCTGATTATCTTGTATCTACCCCAGCGCTTACCACAGTCCTGGGCTATCAATTAATCGTTGGTATTTATGGAGCACTTACTGTGTGCAGAACACTGTATTAAGCGCTCGGAAGAGGACGAAACAGAAGAGTTGGCAGACACATTCCCTGCCCATAGGGAGTTTACAGGCTAGAGGTGCATAGTAAGGGCTTGTTTTTGTCTGTCCGTCTCCCCCGATTAGACTGTTTCTATTTATCTTGATTCTATTTATCTTGATTCTATTTATCTTGATTCTATTTATTGCCATCGTTCTTGTCTGTCCGTCTCCCCCGTTTAGACCGCAAGCCCGTCGGAGGGCAGGGACCGTCTCTATCTGTTACCGATTTGTCCATTCCAAGCGCTTAGTCCAGTGCTCTGCACATAGTAAGCGCTCAATAAATACTATTGAATGAATGAATGAAAGTCAATGGGCAGGGACTGTCTCTATCTGTTGCCGATTTGTCCATTCCAAGCGCTCAGTACAGTGCTCTGCACATAGTAAGCGCTCAATAAATACTATTGAATGAATGAATGAATTTTCAAATATCACAATTATCATTATTATGTACATATCTTTAAATCAGATATTATAAATGACTTACGGGTTTAGATTAATGTCTGTCTTCCCCTGCAGTCTGTAGGCTTATTATGAGCAGTGAACGCGATGACTGCTAATTCTCTTGTGTTGTACTTTCCCAAATGTTCAGTACAGTGCTCTGCACCTAGTAAGCTCTCAATAATAATAATGAAATTATTTTGGTAACTGTTGATCCCTTACTTTGTGCCAAGCACAGCGTAGCTCAGTGGAAAGAGCCAGGACTTGGGAGGAAGCAGCGTGGCTCAGTGGAAAGAGCCCGGGCTTCAGAGTCAGAAGTCATGGGTTCGACTCCCGGCTCTGCCACTTGTCAGCTGTGTGACTGTGGGCGAGTCACTTCACTTCTCTGGGCCTCGGTGACCTCATCTGTAAAATGGGGATTGACTGTGAAGCCCACGTGGGACAGCCTGATTACCTTGTATCTCCCCCAGCGTTTAGAACAGTGCTTGGCACACAGTAAGAGCTTAACAAATGTCATCGTTATAATTACTATCATTATGAGCACTGGAGTTCGTCAGCTCGGGCCGAGTCCCTAATCCCAAGCGGGGCTCACAGTCTAAGTAGAAGGGAGTAAGATTAATCTCCCTTTTACAGATGAGGAAACTGAGGCACAGAGAAGTTAAGTGACTGGCCCAAAGTCACACAGAAGACACAGGATTGGAACCCACATCCTCTGACTCCCAGGCCCGGGCTCTTGCCACTAGGCCAATTAATACCACTGATGATTACTGTTATTAGTAGAGAAGCAGCATGGCCTAGTGGGTAGAGCACAGGTCTGGGAGTCAGAAAGTCATGGGTTCCGATCCCAGCTTTGCCACTTTTCTGCTGTGTGACTTTGGGCAAGTCACTTCACTTCTCTGGGCCTCAGTGACCTCATCTGGAAAATGGGGATGAAGACTGGGAGCCCCCCGTGGGCCAGGGACTGTGTCCAACACGTTCGTTTCTATATATTCATTCATTCAACTGCATTTATTGAGTGCTTACTGTGTGCAAAGCACTGTAATAATAATAATGATGGTGGTATTTGTTAAGCACTTACTATGTGCCAAGCACTGTTCTAAGCGCTGGGGGAGATACAAGGTAAAGAGGTTGTCCCACGAGGGGCAGCGTGGCCCAGTGGAAAGAGCCCAGGCTTGGGAGACAGAGATCGTGGGTTCGAATCCCGGCTCCGCCACTTGGCAGCTGTGTGGCTGTGGGCAAGTCACTTCACTTCTCTGGGGCTCAGTTACCTCATCTGGAAAATGGGGATTAACTGTGAGCCTCACGTGGGACAACCTGATTACCCTGTGTCTACCCCAGGGCTTAGAACAGTGCTCTGCACACAGTAAGCGCTTAACAAATGCCAACATTATTATTATCATTACAGTCTTAATCCCCATTTTACAGGTGAGGGAACTGAGGCACAGAGAAGTGAAGTGACTTATCCAAAGTCACACAGGGGACAAGTGGCGGAGCCAGGTTTAGAACCCACGACCTTCTGCCTCCCAGCCAGGGCTCTTTCCACTAAGGCACGCTGCTTCTCTAAGGGCAGCGCTTGGGAGAGTACAATATGTCAAAAAATAGACACGTTCCTGTCCACAACGAGCTCACGGCCTAGAGCTCACCGGCTATCTCCCCCAGCTCTTAGTACAGTGTCTGGCACATAGTAAGCGCTTTACAGATGTCACATTATTATTATT
The DNA here is from genome assembly GCF_004115215.2 of Ornithorhynchus anatinus. Classification (NCBI taxonomy): domain Eukaryota; kingdom Metazoa; phylum Chordata; class Mammalia; order Monotremata; family Ornithorhynchidae; genus Ornithorhynchus; species Ornithorhynchus anatinus. Next base: position 182,739,498 of record NC_041728.1, on the reverse strand, counting down.
AGAGAAGCAGCGTGGCTCCGTGGAAAGAGCCCGGGCTTTGGAGTCAGGAGTTCGAATCCCAGTTCTGCCACTTGTCAGCCGTGTGACTGCGGGCAAGTCACTTCACTTCTCTGGCCCTCAGTTACCTTATCTGGAAAATGGGGATTACAACTGTGAGCCCCATGTGGGACAACCTGATTCCCCTGTGTCTACCCCAGGGCTTAGAACAGTGCTCTGCACAGAGTAAGCGCTTAACAAATACCAACATTATTATTATCGTCATTATTATTATTATTTTTAACCCCACTCCCACGGGGCAGCCTGGGACTTGAGAAGAAAGCAATCCCTGGTTTCTCAAAGCCATCACTGCCAGCTAACTGACAAATACGCTCGCTTCGTACCCAGGCCCCAGAGGGAGGATAAAACGTTTCCTCGGTGGGGCTGGCGAATCTCGGAATTTTTATCTAAAAACCATAAAGCTTTCCTGCAACGAATTTGCACATGTAATTGAGCTTCTAATAGCGTCTACTGACAGTAATTAAAGAAATCTCATTTCCCTAATTTAAACGTAATGAAAAGTTTTTTAAGACCAAATAAAAGTGGGAGAGGATATCGGCAAACAGATCCTTACAATCATCCACTTCCTCCCGGTGTAATTTCTTTTAATGTCTGTCTCCCCGTCTAGAATGTGAGATCTTACCAACAGGGTCGACCAACTCTGTTGTAGCGGACTTCCCCAAGCGCCCAGTACAGTGCTCGGCACACAGTAGGCGCTCAATAAATACCACCGATCGATTGACCCTGGGCAAGTCGTTTCACTTTTCTGTGCCAGCTCATGGTGGTCAGGGACTGTGTCTGTTCATATCGTCCTCTCCCAAGTGCTTAGTACAGTGCTCTGCACACAGTAAGCGCTCAATAAATATCATTCAGTGAATGAATAAATGAATAAACCAGGGATTCAATTCCTGTTCTTCCTCCTACTTAGACGGCGAGCCCCACTTGGGCCAGGGACTGTGTCCGACTTAACTTTTATCTATCCCAGCGCTTAGAAGAGCGCTCGATACGTGGCAAGTGCTTAATAAATGCCATTTGAAAAAATGGTTCTTATTGAGCGCTTACTGTGATCTCGGGTCGGGCAGGGACGGTGTCTGATCTGGTTATCTTGTCTGCCAGTCAGTCAGCGGTAAAGAAGCAGCGTGGCTTACTGGCTAGAGCCGGGCCTGGATATCAGCAGGTCCTGGGTTCTAATCCCTGCTCCGCCACGGGTCTGCTGTGTGACCTCGGGAAAGTCACTTCGCTTCTCTGGGCCTCAGTGATCTCATCCGCAGAATGGGGTTTAAGAGTGTGAGCCCTGTGTGATTAAGATTACCTTGTATCTACACCAGCGCTTAAAACAGTGCTTGGCACATAGTACGTGCTTCACAAGTGCCATAATTATTATTTACTGAGTGCTTACTGTGTGCAGGCCACTGTACTAAGCGCTTGGAAGAGAACGATATAAAAATATAACCGACACATTTCCTGCCAACATCAAGCTAACAGTCTCAAAACATACAGCATCACAGTCTCTATTTCCCTCTGTCCTTTCTGCCTCTGTTTTTCCCTGTTTCTCTTTCTCTGTCCCTTTATTTCCCCCATCGGTCTGTTCCTCCTTATTTCTCTCTTTCTATTTCCCTCTGTCCTTTCTGTCTCTCTGTCTCTCCCTATTTCCTTCTCTGTCCCTTTATTTCCCCCATCTGTCTGTCCTTATTTCTCTCTATTTCCCTCTGTCTGTTTCTCCCTATTTCTCTTTCTCTGTCCCTCTATTTCCTCCATCTGTCTGTCTCTCCTTATTTCTGTCTCTCTGTCTCTCTATTTCCCATTCTGTCTGTCTCTCTGTCTCTGCCTATTTCTCTTTCTCTGTCTCTTTATTTCCCCCATCGGTCCAGCCTTATTTCTCTCTATTTCCCTCTGTCTGTCTGTTTCTCCCTATTTCTCTTTCTCTGCCCCTCTATTTCCCCCATCTATCTGTCTCTCCTTTTTTCTGTCTCTCTGTCTCTCTATTTCCCTCTGTCTGTCTGTCTCTCCCTATTTCTCTTTCTCTGTCCCTCTATTTCCCCCATCTGTCTGTCTCTCCTTATTTGTCTCTCTATTTCCCTCTGTCTCTCCCTATTTCTCTTTCTCTGTCTCTTATTTCCTCCACCTGTCTGTCTCTCCTTATTTCTGTCTATTTCCCTTTCTGTCTGTCTGCCTCTCTTTCAATCCCCATTTCTCTTTCTCTGTCTCTTTATTTCCCCATCTGTCTCCTTATTTCTCTCTCTCTCTCTCTCTCTCTATTTCCCTCTGTCTGTCTCTGTTTCTCCCCATTTCTCTTTCTCTGTCCCTCTATTTCCCCATCTGTCTGTTTCTCCTTATTTCTGTCTCTCTGTCTCTATTTCCCTCTGTCTCTCTGTCTCTCCTTATTTCTCTTTCTCTGTAATAATTATGCTATGTGTTCAGCGCTTACTATGTGCCAAACACTGTTCTCAGTGCTAGATATTTCCCTCTGCTTCACTCGTTCTTTGTCTCACTCTGTCTCTATTTCCCTCTGTCTGTCTGTCTGTCTGTCTTTCCCTATTTCCCTGTCTTTCTCTCTATTTCCCTGTCTTTCTGTCTCTCCTTATTTCTCTTCCTCTGTCTCTCTATTTCCCTGTTTGACTGCCTCTCTCTCCCTATTTCTCTCTCTATTTCCCCCATCTGCCTTTCTCTCCCTATTTTTATCTATTTCCCTCTGTCTCTCCCTATTTCTATTTCTTTTCCCTTCTGTCTGTCTCTGTCTCTTCCTGGCTTAGTGGAAAGAGCCCAGGCTTGGGAGTCAGAGGTCATGGGTTCTAATCCCAGCTCTGTCACTTAAGAGCTGTGTGACTTTGGACAAGTCACTTCACTGCTTTGTGCCTCAGTTACCTCATCTGTAAAATAGGGATTAAGACTGTGCGCCCCATGTGGGACAATCTGATGATTTCTTGTGTCTACCCCAGGGCTTAGAACAGTGCTTGGCACAGAGTAAGCACTTAACGAATACCATCATCATCATTTCCCTCTTTCTGTGTCTCCCTATTTCTATTTCTCTTTTTCCTTCTGTCTCTGTTTCTCTCTATTTCTCTCTCTGTGTTTCTAATTCTGTCTCTGTCTTTATATATTTCCCTCTCACTCTCCATATTTAACCTCTCTGTCTCTCACTCTCCCTGTCTCTCTATTTATTTTCCCTCACTGTCTCTGTCTAGTCACCTACATCTATCTCTGTATCTTTATTTCCCAGTCTTTCTATTTCTCTGTCTCTCCATTTTTCCCTGTCGCCCTCTCAGTTTCTCTTTCTGTCCCGCTCTCAACTTCTCTCTGTGTCTCCATTTCTTTCTCTATTTCTCTGTCTCTATGCATTTCTCACTGTCTCTATTTCTTTGCCTTTCTCTTTCTCTCTCACTGTCTTTCTATTGTCTCTGTCTTTCTCTCTATTTTCCTATCTCTTAATTTCTCTGTATCTCTGCTCTGTCTCTCCATTTCGCTGTCTCTGATCTGTCTCTACTGCCTCCATTTCTCCTCCTATTCTCTATGTCTATTTTTCTTCTCTGTCTCTCCATTTCACTCTGTCTCTGATCAGTCTTCATTTCTCTGCCTCTGTCTCTCTGACTTTCTCTGTCTTCTATTTTTCTCAGTCTCTCTATTTCGCCATTTCTCTGCCTATCTCTCCATTTATCTCTGCCTCTGCTCCATCTCTCCTTTTCTCTTTCTATTTTTCTTCTCTGTCTCTCCATTTCTCTCTGTCTCCGATCTGTCTCCATTTCTCTGCCTCCGTCTCTCTGATTTTCTGTCTCCTATTCCTCTCAGTCTCTCTATTTCACTATTTCTGTCTCTCTCCATTTGTCTGCCTTTCCTCCGTCTCTCCATTTCTCTCTGTCTCTGCTCTTCTCTCCATTTCTCTCTGTCGATACTGTCCATTTCCTTCTGTCTCCAACCTATCTTCATTTCTCTGTCTCTGTCTTTCGCTGTCTCCTATTTCTCTCAGTCTCTGTTTCGCTATTTCTCTATCTCTCCATTTATCTCTGTCTCTGCTCTGTCTCTCCATTTCTCTCTCGGCCTATCCTCTCTCCGTCCGTCTCTCTTTCTCCATTTCTCTTTTTCATTCCCTCTCTATTGCTCTCCCTGTCTCTATCTCTTTCCATCTCCTATTTCTTTCTGCCTCTATCTCTCTGTCTCTGATCTATTTCTCTCTGCCTCTGTCTCCCCCCGTCTCTGATCCAGAAGCAGCACGGCCCAGTGGACAGAGCACGAGCCTGGGAGTCAGCAGGTTGTAAACCCGGCTCTGCCACTTCTCCGCTGTGTGACCTTGGGCCAGTCACTTCACTTCTCTGGGCCTTGCTTCCCGCATCTGGCAAATGGGGATTGAGACTGTTGAGACCTAAGTGGGACAAGCAGCGTGGCTCAGTGGAAAGTGCCCGGCTTGGGAGTCAGAGGTCATGGGTTCGAATCCCGGCTCTGTCGCTTGTCAGCGGGGTGACTGTGGGCGAGTCACTTCACTTCTCTGGGGCTCGGTGACCTCATCTGGAAAATGGGGATTAACCGTGAGCCTCCAGTGGGACAACCTGATGACCCTGTATCTCCCCCAGCACTTAGAACAGGGCTCTGCACAGAGTAAGCGCTTAACAAATACCAACATTATTATTATATGGTACTGTATCAAACCCAATTATCTTGTATCTACCCTAGTACTTAGAACAGTGCTTGACACATAGTAAGCGCTTAAGAAAAACCATCTGGCCCTCTGTCTCTCTCTGTCTCTATCATCCTCTATCTCTGCTCTGTCTATTTCTCTCTATCTCTATCTCCCTCTGTCTCTGATCTATTTCTCTTGTCTACGCCTTGCTCACTGTCTCTCTTTCTCTGTCTCCTCTCTATCTCTCTCTCTATTTTTCTGTCTCTCACTATTTCTCAGTTTCTGCTCTCAATTTCTCTCCATTCCACTGTTTTTGTCTCCCTAGTTCTGTCGTCTACAGTTCTATGTCTCTATTTGTCTCTTTCCATTTGTCCCTTTGTTTCTCCCTGTCTTAGCTCTCCATCTTTCTCTGTCTCTCTCTTTTTCTCGGCCTGTATTTCTCTCTCTTGTCTCTGATCTGTCTTATTTTAAAAGCAGTGTGGCTTAGTGGACAGAGCCCGGGCTTGGGAGTCAGAGGACGTGAGTTCTAATCCCGGCTCCACCACTTGTCTGCTGTGCGTCCTTGGGGAAGTAAATTAACTGCTCTGGGCCTCAGTAACCTCATCTGTAAAATGGGGATTAAGAATGTGAGCCTCAGGTAGGACAACCTGAATAACTTGCATCTGCTCCAGTGCTTAGAACAGTGCTTGGCACATAGTAACTGCTTAACAAATACCATAATTATTATTAATTATTATTATTTCTCTCTGTCTTCATAGCTCCCTGCCTTTCACCGTATCTCTCTCTGTCTGTCCCTCTCTGTCTCTATTTCTCCGTCTTTTGCTCTCTCTGAAGCAGCGTGGCTTAGTGGAAAGAGCTCGGGCTTGGGAGTCAGAGGATGTGGGTTCTAATCCCAGGTCCACCACTTGTCTGCTGTGTGACCTGGGGCAAGCCACTTAACTGCTCTGTGCCTCAGTTACCTCATCTATAAAATGGAGATGAAGACTGTGAACCCCACATGGGACAACCTGATGACCTTGTATCTACCCCAGTGCTAAGAACAGTACTTGGCACCGAGTAAGCGCTTAACGAATGCCATCATCATCATTATTACTATATCATAGGAAGTGCTCAAGAAATACCATCGATTGATTTCTACATTTCTACATTTCTTTCTCTATTACTGTCTCTGTTTCTTGCTTTGACCTTCTATTTCTTTTTTGCTGTCTCTTTCTCTATCTGCTTCTGTCTCTATTTCTCTCTGTGTCTCCCTGTCTCTGTCCCTCTATTTCTCTGTGTTTCTCCCTAGTTCTGTCTATTTCTCTCCGTATCTCCCTGTCTCGGTCTATTTCTCTCTGGGTGGATCCCCCCGTTTCTGCCTCTCTATCTCTGTGCATATCTCCCTGTGTCTCTATTTCTCTGGCTGTGTCTCCCTACCTCTCTTTCTCTGTTTCTCCTTGTATATCTCCCTGTCTCCGTCCCTCTATTTCTCTATGTATCTCCCTGCTTATGTCTATTTCTATGTGTGTCTCCCTGTCTCTTTCTCTCTGTCTGTGTCTCCCTGTCTCTGCCTCTCTATTTTTCTGGCTGTCTCCTGGTCTCTGTCTATTTCTCTGGGTGTCTCCCTGTCTCTGTCTCTCTAGGTGCATCCCATGTCTCTGTCTCGCTATTTCTCTGTGTGAACCTCCCTAGCTCGGTTTCTCTGTCTGTGTCTCCCTATCTCTGCCTCTCTATCCTTCTGGGTGTCTCCCTGTGTCTGTCTCTCTGTGACTCTGTCTGTCTGTCTCTCTCTTTCACTGGGTGACTCCGTCTCTCTGTTTCTGTGTGGGTGTCCCTGTCTCTGTCTCTCTATTCTTCTGGGTGACTCCCTGTCTCCTTCTCTCTGTTCCTCTGTGTGAACGTCTCATCTCTGTCTCTCTGTCTGTGTCTCTGGGTGTCTCCCTGTCTCTGCCTATTTCTCTGTGTGTCTCCCTGTCTCTGTCTCTCTGTTTATGTCTCCCTGTCTCTGCCTCTCTATTTCTCTGGGTGTGTCTCTGTCTCTTTGTCGCTACTCCTCTGGATGTCTCCCCATCTCTGTCTCTGTTTGTCTCCCTGTCTCTGCCTCTCTAATTCTCTGGGTGTCTCTCTGTCTCTGTCTCTCTGTTTCTGTGTAGCTCGTCTTGTCTCTGTCTCTCTATTCCTCTGGGTGTCTCCCTGTCTCTGCCTCTCTATTTCTGTGTGTGTCTCCTTGTCTCTGTCTCTGTGTGTGTGTCTCCCTATCTCTGTCTCGCTGTTTAAGTCTCCCTGTCTCTGCCGCTCCATTTCTCTGGGTGTCTCTCTGTCTCTGTCTCTCTGTTTATGTCTTCCTGTCTCTCTGTTTCTCTGGGTGTCTCTCTTTGTCTCTTTGTCTCTAGTCCTCTGGGTGTCTCCCTGTCTCTGTCTCTGTTTGTGTCTCCCTGTCTCTGCCTCTCTATTTCTCTGGGTGACTCTCTGTCTCTGTCTCTCTGTTTCTGTGTGGGTCTCCCTGTCTCTGTCTCTCTATTCCTCTGGGCGTCTCCCTGTCTCTGTCTCTCTGTTCTTCTGTGTGGAACCTCCCTATCTCTGTCTCTCTGTGTCTCCCTGTCTCTGTCTCTCTATCCCTCTGGGTGTCTCCCTGTCTCTGCCTCTCTATTTCTGTGTGTGTCTCCCTGTCTCTGTCTCTCCGTGTCTGTCTCTGTCTATCCCTCTGGGTGTCTCCCTGTCTCTGTCTCTGTGTGTGTGTCCCCCTGTCTCTGTCTCTCTGTGTCTGTCTCTGTCTCTCTATCCTTCTGGGTGTCTCCCTCTCTCTGTCTCCCTGTGTCTGTCTCTCTATCCCTCTGAGTATCTCCCTGTCTCTGTCTCTCTGTTTGTCTCCCTATCTCTGTCTCTCTGTTTATATCTCCCTATCTCTGTCTCTCTCTCTCTCTGTCTGTTTCTCCCTGTCTCTGCCTCTGTTTCTGTCTCCCTGTCTCTGCCTCTCTATTTCTCTGTCTCTCTATCCCTCTGGGTGTCTCTCTGTCTCTGTCACTCTGTGTCTGTCTCTCTATCCCTCTGGGTGTCTCCCTGTCTCTGTCTCTCTGTCTCTGTCTCTCTAGCCCTCTGGATGTCTTCTTGTCTCTGTCTCCCTGTCTCTGTCTCTCTTTCCCTCTGGGTGTCTCCCTGTCTCTGTCTCCCTATGTGTGTCTCCCTGTCTCTGTCTCTCTATCCCTCTGGGTGTCTCCCTGCCTCCGCCTCTCTGTGTGTGTCTCCCTGTCTCTGTCTCTCTGTTCATGTCTCCCTGTCTGTGTCTCTCTGTTCATGTCTCCCTGTCTCTGTCTCTATCCCTCTGGGTGTCTCCCTGTCTCTGTCTCTCTGTTTATGTCTCCCTGTCTCTGTCCCTCTATCCCTGGGTGTCTCCCTATCTCTCTCTCTGTCTGTTTCTCCCTGTCTCTGCCTCTGTTTGTGCCTCCTTGTCTCTGCCTATTTCTCTGTCTCTGTGTGTGTGTCCCCCTGTCTCTGTCTCTCTGTGTCTGTCTCTCTATCCCTCTGGGTGTCTCCCTGTCTCTGTCTGTGTGTGTGTCCCCCTGTCTCTGTCTCTCTGTGTCTGTCTCTGTATCCCTCTGGGTGTCTCCCTATCTCTGTCTCTCTGTTTATGTCTCCTTGTCTCTGTCTATCCCTCTGGGTGTCTCCCTGTCTCTGTGTGTGTGTTTCCCTGTTGTCTGTGTCTGTCTCTCTAGCCCTCTGGGTGACTCCCCGTCTCTGTCTCTTTATCCCTCTGGGTGTCTCTCTGTCTCTCTGTGTCTGTCTCTGTCTGCCTCTGTCTCTCTATCCCTCTGGGTGTCTCCCTGTCTCTGTCTCTCTGAGTCCGTCTCTATCTCTCTATCCCTCTGGGTGTCTCCCTGTCTCTCTCCGTCTGTTTTTCCCTGTCTCTGCCTCTGTTTGCGCCTCCCTGTCTCTGCCTCTCTATTCCTGTCTCTCCATCCTCCCTGTGGGTGTCTCTCTGTCTGTGTCTCTGGGCGTGTGCCGCTGTCTCTGTCCTTGTGTGTGTGTTTTTCCCCGAGGTTGGGGGCCGACGTTGGGCGGCGGGCCGACCTCGGGCGGAGACCGGGGGGGGGGGGGGGCAAGGGCAGGGGCCGGGAGGCGGCGCCCTCTGCTGGTCACGACCCACAACCGCCGCCCTGCGGGACCGACCACCCCCCACCAGGCCCTGCCCCAGCCGGGCCCATCCCCCTCCCCTCCCTTCCCCTCATCCACCCCCCCATCTCCTCCCCCCCCTCCCCTCCCCCCCATACACCCCAAACCCCAACGCTTAGAACAGTGCTCGGCACATAGTAAGCGCTCAATAATAATAATAATAATAATAATGTCGGTATCTGTTAAGCGCTCACTATGTGCCGAGCACCGTTCTAAGCGCTGGGGGAGATCCAGGGTCATCGGGTGGTCCCCCGTGAGGCTCCCAGTCTTCATCCCCATTTTCCAGAGGAGGGAACTGAGGCCCAGAGAAGTGAAGTGACTCGCCCACGGTCCCCCAGCTGACAAGTGGCAGAGCCGGGATTCGAACTCATGACCTCAACCACTTCCATCATCATTATTATCATTATTCTCTGGGCCTCAGTTCCCTCGTCGGTAAAATGGGGATGAAGGCAGTGAGCCCCGCGTGGGACAACCCGATGACCCTGGATCTCCCCCGGCGCTTAGAACAGTGCCTGGCACCTAGTCGGTGCTTAACAAATGCCATCATCATCGTTATTATTATCAATGGAAATAAGTGGAATTATAGATAGGTACACATCCTTAATAAAACGAATAGAATGATAGATAAGTACATCTATCCACACAAGTGGTGTGGGGCGGGGAAGGGGGTAGAGCAGAGGGAGGGAGTGGGGGAGACGGGGAGGGGGAGCGGAGGAAAGAGGGGGCTCGGCGTGGGAAGGCCTCCCGGAGGAGGGGACCTCTCAGGAGGGCTCGGGAGGGGGGAAGAGAGCGAGTTTGGCGGCCGTGAGGAGGGAGGGAGGGCGTCCGGGACAGAGGCGGGACGTAGGCCCCGGGGTCGACGACGGGCCGGGCGAGCCGGAGGCCCGGGGAGGAGGCGAGCGGCCGCGGAGGAGCCTGGTGTGCGGCCCAGGCCCGGAGGAGGACGGAAGGGAGGGGAGGGAGGACGGGGCCGGGCCGTGGGGGGCTTGGAAGCCAATTGTGAGGAGTGCTGGGTAATAATAATGATTATAACTGGGGGTTTTGTTGAGCACGGCGTAGTGGCTACAGCCCGAGCCTGGAAGTTCTAGAAGGTCATAGGTTCCAATGCCAGCTCCTCCACTTGCCCGCCGTGAGGCCCCGGACAAGTCGCTTCACTTCTCTGGGCCTCGGTTCCCTCCATCTGTAAAATGGGGATGAAGACGGGGCGCCCCACGTGGGACGGGGACGGCGTCCAACCTGATCTGCTTGTAATAATGATGATGTTGGAATCTGTTAAGCGCTTACTACGTGCCGAGCACTGTTCTTAAGCGCCGGGGGAGATACGGGGTCATCGGGGTGTCCCGCTTGAGGCTCACAGTCTTCATCCCCTTTTTACAGATGAGGTAACCGAGAGAAGTGGAGTTGCCCAAGGTCACCCAGCTGACAAACGGCAGAGTCGGGATTAGAACCCATGACCTCTGACTCCCGAGTCCAGGCTCTTTCCACTAAGCCACGCTGCTTGTGTCCACCCCAGGGCTCAGAACCGTGTCCGGCACATAGTACGCCCGTGACAACTTGTCCATTCCGATCACTTAGTACAGTGCTCTGCACAGTAAGCGCTCAATAAATACTATTGAATGAATGAATCAAAAAATAGCATAAATATCATTATTATTGTTGTTGTTATTATTAAGCGCTCATTTTGTGCCAGGCACTGTATTCAACGCCGGGGTGGACACAAGCAAATCGGGTTGGAGATAGTCCCAGTTCCACGAGGGGCTCACAGCCTCCATCCCCATTTTATAGGTGAGGGAACTGAGGCCCAGAGACTGTCTCCGTGGCCGACTTGTTGATATCTGTTAAGCGCTTACTATGTGCCGAGCACCGTTCTAAGCGCTGGGGTAGACATAAGGGAATCAGGTTGTCCCACGCGGGGCTCACAGTCTTAATCCCCATTTTACAGATGAGGGAACTGAGGCACAGAGAAGTTAAGTGACTTGCCCACAGTCACACAGCCGACAAGTGGCAGAGCTGGGATTCGAACTCATGAGCCCTGACTCCAGGGCCCGTGCTCTTTCCACTGAGTCACGCTGCTTCTCTACCAAGCGCTTAGTCCAGTGCTCTGCACATAGTAAGCGCTCAATAAATACTATCGAATGAATAATCATGATGGTATTTGTTAAGCGCTTACTATGTGCCAGGCACTGTACTAAGCACTGGGGGAGATAACAAGTTCATCAGGTGGACCCAGTCCCTGTCTCACACGGGGCTCGCGGCCTCAATCCCCATTTTACAGACGAGGTAACTGAGACCCGAAGAAGCGAAGTGACTCGCCCAAGGTCACCCGGCCGACAGTGGGGCAGTGAGGGAGCCGGGATTAGAACCTATGACCTTCCGACTCCCAGGGCCCTGCTCTACCCACTACACCACACTGCTTCTCTCCAATATCCATCAAGTAATAATAATAATGCTGGTATCCGTTAAGCGCTTACTATGTGCAGAGCACTGTTCTAAGCGCTGGGGGAGATACGGGGTCATCGGGTTGGCCCACGTGGGGCTCCCCGTCTTCATCCCCATTTCACAGATGAGGACACTGAGGCACAGAAAAGTGAAGTGACTCACGCTGTTCCTTGTAGACAGGGATCATTTCTACCAACTCTGTTGTACCGCACTCTTCCAAGCGCTCAGTACAGTGCTCAGCATTTATATACGAGGCAGCGTGGCTCAGTGGAAAGAGTCCGGGCTTGGGAGTCAGAGGTCAGGGGTTCGAATCCCAGCCCTGCCACTTGGCAGCTGGGTGACTGTGAGCGAGTCACTTCACTTCTCTGGGCCTCAGTTCCCTCATCTGGAAAATGGGGATGAAGACCGGGAGCCTCACGGGGGACGACCCGATGACCCCGTATCTCCCCCAGCGCTTAGAACGGTGCTCGGCACGTAGTAAGCGCTTAACAAATACCAACATTATTATATATCTATGTCTGTCTCCCCCTCTAGACTGTCAGCTCGTTGTGTGCAGGGAATGTGTCTGTTTATTGTTCATTCGACTCGCCCAAGCGCTTAGTACAGTGTTCTGCACACACTGAGCACTCGATAAATACGACTGAGCGAATGAATGAACCTCCTCGAGGACTGGAAAAATCTCTTTCAGCTCCTCTGTCCTCTCAGTCCAAGCACTTGGTCCACACATAAAAGCTCCTGAATGATTAATCAATCCATTTTTAATCACTAATCCAACAGATATTGAAAACCTGCCTGATTCTACTTAAACCAAAGTCAGTACGCCCAAAAAAAGTGGCAGAAAAAATATATATATATATATATATTTTTATATTCCAAGGCTTTTATGACTAATTAGTCTGGGCCGCCTGGAACAAAAACTTATTTTAAAAACGTGAGAGGCTGTTATTATATTCTGGATACCTTCAGAGTGGGTGGCAAAATCTGGGCTCAAAGACAGAAAGCTAAATATTCCCATTTTCCGGAAATCCGAAGAGCTGCAGAATGGTAATTTGAAATATATATATATATATAAATATAACGATGTTGGTATTTGTTAAGCGCTTACTATGTGCAGAGCACTGTTCTAAGTGCTGGGGGGAGATACAGGGTATTCAGGTCGTCCCACGATACATACATGTATAAATATATATATATATAAATATATACAAATATATATATATATATATATGTTTGACACCCAGAGTTAGTATGAGCCGATCCTATCTGGATCTAACTAATTTGCGGAAATACGACGGGCGTAGAAACATTTGTTTCCATCTCTCTGTGCTAACGGGGCGTTTAAATACGTTAATATTTTAAAATGATGGATGATCCTAGGAAAGTGATTGAGAAAGCGAATGTTATTATTTCTCTGCCTGTCAGTTTTTTTTTTTTTAATTCTTCTCCACTCCTGGACTACATCGAAGCGAAATCCGAATATGGCAATATAACATTAGGGTTGAAAAATGCCATGGATTGATTCGATCCATCAGTCATTCGTATGTATTGAGCGCTTACTGTGTGTAGAACAGTTGACTGAGCGCTTGGGAGAGGACGATATTGATTGATTAATGGATTTATTGGATTGACTGTTTGGATTGAACGATTCATTGGATTGAATGAGACTATATATTTCAAATAGACTATATTTAGGGTTATATATGATATACGCTGTACACTAGACTATACATTTTAAGTATAGATGTATACTTAAATATTATACTATTTCAGTATAATAAATATACTTGAATACTTATACTTAAATAGACATCTACTAGATTCTAGCATATGTGGTCTATTTTAAAATGTAGTCTAGTTATATATGAAAACTACACATTGTGAAACAGACTGCACAAGTACTAGATAATACTATATAAATAAATTCATTTTCATTAATAACGTGTATAGATCTGTATTTCTAAGTATTTATACTGATGCTATCGATGCCTGTTTACTGGTTTTGATGTCTGTCTTCCCCCTTCTAGACTGTGAGCCCATTGTGGGCAGGGATTATCTCTATTAGTTGCCGCATTGTACTTTCCAAGCGCTCAGTACAGTGCTCAGCACACAGTAAGCGCTCAATGAATATGATCGAATGAATGAATGAATTTATACTACATATATTATATATATATTTTTATAGTGTACACATATTGGGAAGCAGCATGGCTCAGTGGCAAGAGTCCGGGCTTCGGAGTCAGAGGTCATGGGTTCGAATCCCGGCTCTGCCACTTGTCAGCTGTGTGACTGTGGGCAAGTCACTTAACGTCTCTGTGCCTCAGTTACCTCATCTGTAAAATGGGGATGAAGACCGTGAGCCTCACGTGGGCCAACCCGATGACCCTGTCTCTCCCCCAGCGCTTAGAACGGTGCTCTGCACATAGTAAGCGCTTAACAAATACCAACATTATTATTATTATTCTTATATTGGGCAGGAAATGTGTCTGTTTTCTGTTGTATTGGACTCTCCCCAGAGCTTAGTACAGTGCTCTGGGGAGTGCCCGACTCTGCAACTTATCTGCTGTGTGACCTTGGGCGAGTCACTTAACGTCTCTGGGCCTCAGTTACCGCGTCTGTAAAAATGGGGATTAAAAAATGTGAGCCTCCCGTGGAACAACCCGATGACCCTGTATCTCCCCCAGCGCTTAGAACAGTGCTCTGCACAGAGCAAGCGCTTAACAAATACCATAATTATTATTATTATTACAGCACAGGGCAAGTGGCTTGCCCCAGATCACACAGCAGAGAAGTAGGCAGGGCGGGGATTAGAACTCAAGGCCTCTGCCTCCCGACCCCAGGCTCCTGCCACTAAGCCACGCGTGTAATCAAGTCCCCATTAACAGAGAACTGAAGTGACTGGCCCAAAGTCACCGAGCTGACAAGTGGCGGAGCCGGGATTCGAACCCACGACCTTGGACTCCCAAGCCCGGGCTCTTGCCACTGAGCCACGCTGTCCTCTCCCAGACACTTAATACAGTGCTTGGCACATGGTCTGTTGTCTGTCTCCCCGCTTCAAGACTGTGAGCCCGTTGCTGGGCAGGGACGGTCTCTATCTGTTGCCGAATTGGACTTTCCCAGCGCTTAGGACAGTGCTCTGCACACAGTAAGCGCTCAATAAATACTACTGAATGAATGAATGAATGAATTTAACAGATCAGGAAATGGAGCGACGGTGAAATTAGGCCTCAGCGTGGGTCAGTGGAAAGACCCCCCGGGCTTGGGAGTCAGAGGTCATGGGTTCTAATCCCGCCTCTGCTACTTGCCAGCTCTGTGACTGGACAAGTCGCTTAACTTCGCTGTGCCTCAGTTACCTCATCTCTAAAATGGGGATAATCATGTTGGTATTTGTTAAGCGCTTACTACGTGCAGAGCACTGTTCTAAGCTCTGGGGGAGATACAGGGTCATCAGGTTGTCCCCGTGGAGCTCGCAGTTTTCATCCCCATTTTCCAGACGAGGTCACTGAGGCACAAACTCAGTGATGAGGGACGAAAACCTGGAGCCCCACGTGGGACAACCTGATGATTTTGTATCCCCCCCAGCGCTTAGAACAGTGCTTGGCACATAGTAAGCGCTTAACAAATACCACCATTGTCATTATTATTATTATTATTATTATTAGGGGATGGGGGGGCCAAGATCACTCGGCAGGCAAGTGGCAAAATGGGGATTGGGATTGTGGTTTCCTCATTCCCCGGCCTGTGGTTTTTCCACCAGGCCTCGCTGGGCGCTTTCTCCAAAAATGGAGAGGTGGCTGACGGGCTGAGAGACGGACAGAGACGGACAGAGAGAGACGGACAGAGATGGATTGACAGACAGAGATGGACAGAGATAGACAGCCGGAGAGAGATGGACGGAGAGAGACGGACAGAGAAAGACAGAGAGAGATGGACAGAGAGAAACGGACAGAGATGGACAGAGAGAGATGGACAGAGATGGACGGACGGAGAGAGACGGACAGAGATGGATGGACGGAGAGACGGACAGAGAGAGGCGGACAGAGATGGATGGACCGAGAGAGATGGACAGAGAGAGACAGAGAGGTAGAGACGGACAGAGATGGATTGACAGACAGAGATGGACAGAGAGAGACGGACAGAGCTGTACGGACGGAGAGAGACGGACAGAGATGGACGGACGGAGAGAGACGGACAGAGAGAGGAGGACAGAGATGGATGGCCAGAGAGAGAGATGGACAGAGAGAGACAGAGAGGTAGAGACGGACAGAGATGGATGGCCAGAGAGAGAGATGGACAGAGAGAGAGGGCCAGAGTGGTAGCCCCAGGTCCTGTTGCAGGCCCGGCCGGGCCTCTCCGTCCTGGGTTGCCCCCTCCCCGGCAGGGCAAATCCCCTCGCGTTCCGGCTACCTCCATCCTCTGCCCTTCCCCCTTCTCCTCCCCTCAGCACTGCGCTCATTTGTATATATCATTTATTACCCTATTTCTTTTCTTAATGAGGTGTCCAGCCCCTTGATTCTATTTATCTCGATGATGTTGTTTCGTCGGGCTCGGTTTTGCTCTGCCGTCCGTCTCCCCCGTTTAGACCGTGAGTCCGTCGTCGGGCAGGGACTGTCTCTGTTGCCGAACTGTACACTCCAAGCGCTTAGTCCAGTGCTCGGCACGTAGTAAGCGCTCGATAAATACGATTGAATGAATGAATGAATAATTCTACTGTGTTGAGCTCCCCAAGCGCTTAATACAGCGCTCTGCATCGGCTAAGCGCTCAATAATAACAATGATGATGGTATGCGTTAAGCGCTTACTACGTGCCGAGCACTGTTCTAAGCACTGGGGTAGACATAAGGTGATCAGGTTGTCCCACGTGGGGCTCACGGTCTTCATCCCCATTTTACAGATGAGGGAACCGAGGCCCAGAGAAGTTGAGTGGCTCGCCCGAGGTCACACAGCAGACAAGTGGTGGAGGCGGGATTAGAACCCACGACCTCTGACTCCCAACCCCGGCCTCTTTCCAGCGAGCCGCGCTGCTTCTCTAATCAATACCACCGATTGATCGACGGGCTCCCGCAGTGATTCCGGCAGCGGCTCCTTGCAACGACGACCCCAGCGCTCGGAAGAGTGCTTGGCACATAATAATGATAATAATGTCGGTATTGGTTAAGCGCTTACTACGTGCCGAGCACTGTTCTAAGCGCTGGGGGAGACGCGGGCTCATCGGGTCGTCCCCCGTGAGGCTCCCGGTCTTCATCCCCATTTTGCAGATGAGGGAACGGAGGCCCAGAGAAGTGAAGTGACTCGCCCACAGTCACCCAGCTGCCAAGTGGCAGAGCGGGGATTCGAACCCATGACCTCTGACTCCCAAGCCCGGGCTCCTGCCACTGAGCCACGCTGCTTCTCTATAAGCCCTTTTACAGCCACCGTTGCCATTGTTTTTATGAGATGTTCTTCCCCTTGACTCCATTGTTCATTCCAACCGCTTTGTTCATTCCAAGCGCTTAGTCCAGTGCTCTGCACATAGTAAGCGCTCAATAAATACTATTGAATATTTCTTGCCATTCTTCTTGTCTGTCCGTCTCCCCCCATTAGACGGCGAGCCCGTCATCGGGCAGGGACGGTCTCTTTCCGTTGCTGACTCGTACATTCCAAGCGCTTAGCACATAGTAAGCGCTCAATAAATACCACTGAATGAATAGAGGGCGACGCAGAAGGGAGGGGGAGAAGAGGAGGAAAGGGAGGGCTTAATCAGGGAAGGCTTCCTGGAGGAGAGCCAGCTCGGCCTGCAGGGAAAGAGATCAGAGCGCCCCTCTCCTTCATCCCTTCGAGCATCCATTCAAACCCGTTTACTGAGCGCTCGCTGTGTGCAGAGCACTGTACTAAGCGCTTGGGGGAGGACGACAGGACGAGAAACAGATACATTCCCAGTCCACCGTGACCTCCCAGTCTAGAGGGGGAGACGGACGTGAATAGAAATAAAGAAAATGGGGGGCGCGGACGTAAGTGGGGTGGGGATGAAGAAAGGGAGCGAGTCGGGGCGACGCCGAAGGGAGCGGGAGGAGAGGAAAGGTGGGGCGCAGTCCGGGAAGGCCTCCGGGAGGAGGTGGGCTTCTCACCATCGCGCCTTCGCTCCGACTCCGGGCCATTTGCCGCCGCCTCCGGGATCCCGCCGGATTCTCCCTGCTGGGGCAAAGGGGACGGATCAAGAGTCGCTCCGTTCCACTGTCTCTTTCGACGGTCTCTGCGCACCGCTCACTAGGTGCCGGGCACTGTACTAATCGCTGAGGTGGATGATGATGAGGGTGGTATTTGGAGAGAGAGAGGAGCGGCGGGGCTTAGTGGAAAGAGCACGGGGTTGGGGAGTCGGAGGTCGTGGGTTCTAATCCCGGCTCTGCCCCTTGCCAGCTGTGTGGCCTTGGGCAACTCAATTCCCTGGGCCTCGGTGACCTCATCTGTAAAATGGAGATGAAGACGGTGAGCCTCACGTGGGACAACCTGATGACCTTGTATCTACCTCAGCGCTTAGAACAGCGCTTGGCACACGGTAATACCATTATTTTTATTTGTTAAAGGCTTACTACCTGCCAGGCATTGACCTAAGCGCTGGGGTGGAAACAAGCAGGTTGGACACGGTCCCTGTCCCGTGCCGGGCTCACAGTCTTCATCCCCATTTTACAGATGAGGGAACTGAGGCACAGAGAAGTTAAATGACCTGCCCAAGAATCAGTGATGGAGCCGGGATTAGAACCCATGACCTTCTGACTCCCAGACGCGGGCTCTAGCCACCGCGCCGAAGTTGGACACAATCCCTGTCTCCCATGGGACGCACGGTCTTCATCCCCATTTTACAGATGAGGGAACTGAGGCTCAGAGAATAATAATAGCAATAATAATGGTGGTATTTGTGAAGCGCTTACTATGTGCCAAGCACTGTTCCAAGCGCTGGGGGAGAGACGGGGTCATCAGGTTGTCCCAAGTGGGGCTCACAGTCTTCATCCCCATTTCACAGATGAGTTAACTGAGGCACAGAGAAGTCAAATGACTTGCCCGAAGTCACACAGCTGATCAGTGGCGGGGGCGGAATTAGAACCCACTCCCTCTGACTCCCAAGCCCGGCCTCTTTCCACCACACCAAGCTGCTTCTCTAGTGAAGTGACTCTCCTTGAAGACCTCCGATCTATCTTTTAATACTAATTAAAAGAGCTGAGATTGGGAAGCAGCGGGGCTCAGTGGCAAGAGCCCGGGCTTGGGAGTCGGAGGTCATGGGTTCGAATCCCGGCTCCGCCCCTTGTCAGCTGGGTGACTGTGGGCGAGTCACTTCACTTCTCTGGGCCACATTTCCCTCATCTGGAAAATGGGGATGAAGCCCGTGTGCCTCACGTGGGGCAATCTGATGACCCTGTACCTCCCCCAGCGCTTAGAACAGTGCTCTGCCCATAGTAAGCGCTTAACAAATACCAACATTATTATTATTATTACTGTCTGCTGTGTGACCTTGGGCAAGTCACTTCACTTCTCCGGACCGCAGTTCCCTCATCTGTAAAATGGGGATGAAGACCGGGAGCCTTGCGGGGGACAATCTGATGACCCCGTATCTACCCCAGCGCTTAGAACGGTGCTCGGCACGTAGTAAGCGCTTTCAAAAAAGAGAAAAAAGATTAGAACCGATGACCTTTTGACTCCCAGGCCCGGGCTCTAGCCATGATGCCACGCTGGGAGGCTTGGGGTGGGGTGAATATCTTGTTTCTACAAAAACGTTCTGGACACATCACCCCGCTCCTCAAAAATCTCCAGGGGTGGCCCGTCAACCTCCGCATCAAACAAAAGCTCCTCACCCTTGGCCTCCAAGCCCCCCATCCCCTCACCCCCCTCCTCCCTCCCCTCCCTCCCGTCGTCCTCCGGCCCGGGCCGCACGCCCCGCTCCTCCTGGGCCGCTCGCCTCCTCCCCGGGCCTCCGGCTCGCCCGGCCCGTCGTCGACCCCCGGCCCGCGTCCTCCCGCTGTCCCGGACGCCCTCCCTCCACTGATCCCACGGACGATTCCTCTCCCCCGACCTTCAAAGCCTTCTTGAAGTCCCGCCTCCTCCGAGAGGCCTTCCCCGACCGCGCCCTCCTCTCCTCTTCACCCGCTCCCTTCCGCGTCGCCCCCACTTGCTCCCTTTCTTCATCTCCCGCTTCCAGTCCCACACCGCTTACGTCCATATCTGCATTTTTATTTGTATTGATGTCTGTCTCCCCTGTTCTAGACTGTGAGTTCCTTGTGGACAGGGAATGTCACCGTTCTTAGTTGTATTCGACCGTCCCAAGTCATTAGTCCGGTGCTCTGTACACAGTAAGCGCTCAATAAATACGATTGAATGAATGAATGAATGAATGAGTGAGTGCTTAAGGGGTAATAATAATAACGTTGGTATTTGTTAAGCGCTTACTATGTGCCGAGCACTGTTCTAAGCGCTGAGGGAGATACAGGGTCATCAGGTTGTCCCATGTGAGGCTCCCAGTCAATCCCCATTTTCCAGAGGAGGGAACCGAGGCCCAGAGAAGTGAAGTGACTCGCCCACGGTCACACAGCTGACGAGTGGCAGAGCCGGGATTTGAACCCACGACCTCTGACTCCAAAGCCCAGGCTTTTCCACTGAGCCACGCTGCTTCGAAAAGCAGATGCAAGGGCAATGCAGAAGGGAGTGGGAGTCGGAGAAATGCCTCACGGTAAATGGACCGCCCCACGCTCACCGTGTATCTCGACCTCTCCCGACAAAGCAGAGCGGCCGAAACGGAAAGGACCCAGGCCTGGGAGTCAGAAGGACCTGGGTTCTAATCCCGGCTCCACCGCTTGTCTGCTGTGGGACCTTGGACCAGTCGCTTCACTTCTCTGGGCCTCAGTTCCCTCATCTTGCAAAATGGGGACTGCGACTGGGAGCCCCATGGGGGACGGGGACCGTTTCCAACCTGGTGACCTCGTATCTCCCCCAGAATTCAGTAACAATAATAATAATAATAATAATAATGTCGGCATTTGTTAAGCGCTTACTATGTGCCAAGCACCGTTCTAAGCGCTGGGGGAGACACAGGGGAATCGGGTTGTGGGGCTCCCAGTCTTCATCCCCATTTTACGGATGGAGGTCACTGAGGCACGGAGAAGTGAAGTGACTCGCTCAAGGTCGCCCAGCTGACAAGCGGCGGAGCCGGGATTAGAACCCATAACCTCTGTCTCTCAAGCCCGGGCTCTTTCCAACGAGCCACGCTGCCTGGCACGTAGTAGTAATAATAATAATGTTCATATCTGTTAAGCGCTTACTATGTACCAAGCACCGTTTTAAGCGCTGGAGTAGATACAGGGTCATCAGGTTGGCCCACGTGGGGTTCACAGTCTTCCTCCCCATTTTACAGACGGAGGTCGCTGAGGCACAGGGAAGTGAAGTGACTCGCCCAAGGTCACGCAGCTGACAAGCGGCGGAGCCGGGATTAGAACCCACGACCTCTGCTTCCCAAGCCCGGGTTCTTTCCACTGAGCCCCGCTGCCTGGCACGTAGTAAGCGGTCGACAGATACCAAAGTGATCATTACTGTTAGCGTCATTAACAAATTCTGTAGAAAATTCAAATTAAACTGCCGCTGTCCCCCTCTTCTACTCTTAGAGGGAAAAGAACTCGCCTTTTATTGGCCATTTTAGGGAAGGCTATTAACTCCCCTGATGTAGAAAAGTCAGTAAGTGGATAATGCTTTCTAAATTGTTGACCTTTTCACGGTTTTGCTCAGAAAGCAGGGCCGCTCAGCGGAAGACAAAAGAGCCGGCCTAGCCGTCCCGCGGCCGATCGGGCTCAAGAGAGGGGACTGAATGAAGAAGAGCATCCTGATTTTAAGACTCTCTGTGGGGCAAAAGATTGGCGATAACTGCCAGATGTCTTAATAACGATCATGCCGGGAGTGTTGGTTAAGTACGTACTGTGGGTGCGCCTAGAACTGGGCGAAGCACTGGGGGAGACCCAGATCGACCGGGCCTACGATGGTGAGGAATCTGCTGAAATGTACTAAATGCTCGAGGTTAGAGAAGCAGGGAGGAAAGAGAGAAAGAGAGAGAGAGAGAGAGAAAGAGAGAAAGAGAGAAGTGAAGCGACTTGCCCAAGGTCGCACAGCAGACAAGTGGCGGAGGTGGGATTAGAACCCACGTTCTAATCTAGTTGCAAACTCGTCATGGGCAGGGAACGTGTCAGTTGACTCCCAAGCGCTTAGTACAGTGCTCTGCGCACAGTGAGCGCTCCATAAATACGACCGAATGAATGAATGAACTAGGTATCGCGTAGCTCAGTGGAAAGAGCACGGGCTTTGGAGTCAGAGGTCATGAGTTCGAATCGCAGCTCTGCCACTTGTCAGCTGTGTGACTGTGTCAGCTGGGCGAGTCACTTCGCTTCTCTGGGCCTCAGTGACCTCATCTGGAAAATGGGGATGAAGACGGTGAGCCCCACGTGGGACAACCCGATTCCCCTGTGTCTACCCCAGCGCTTAGAACAGTGCTCGGCACCTAGTAAGCGCTTAACAGATACCAACATTATTATTAGTAGTAGTAGTATCCACCCCAGCGCTCAAAACAGTGCCTGGCAGCTCCGCCGCTTGGCAGCTGTGTGACTTTGGGTAAGTCTTTTAACTTCTCTGGGCCTCAGTGACCTCATCTGTCAAAGGGGCATGAAGACCGTGAGCCCCACGTGGGACAACCTGATGACCGTCTATCCTCCCCAGCGCTTAGAACAGTGCCTTGCACGTAGTAAGCGCTTAACAAATGCCATCGTTATTATTATTAAGGACTTAAGTACCACGATCAATCATTCTAACTATAAATCGCCATCCACGGCGACTCAGATGTTCAGAAAGTAGGGTGGAAACGTCTCTCTCCTCCGGGCCCCCTTGGGACGCCGAAGCCGAGCCGAATGCAGAGGCGATGGAGTATTTGTTACGCGCTTACTATGCACCAGGGAGTGTACTAAGCGCTGGGGAGGGTACAGGAAAATAGGGTTGTTCCCAGTCTCTGTCCCACATGGGGCTCGCAGCCTTAATCCCCATTTTCCCGAGGAGGGAACTGAGGCCCAGAGAAGGGAAGTGACCTGTCCAAGATCACTCAGCGGACAGGTGGAGGAGCTGGGATTAGAACTCAGGTCCTTTTGACTGCCAGGCCCGGGCTCTAGCCACTGTGGAGAGCTCCTCCAGATGTTAATGTTGGTATTTGTTAAGCGCTTACTATGTGCAGAGCACTGTTCTGAGCGCTGGGGGAGACACAGGGGAATCAAGTCGTCCCACGTGGGGCTCCCAGTCTTCATCCCCATTTTACAGATGAGGGAACTGAGGCACAGAGAAGTGAAATGACTCTCCCACAGTCACACAGCTGACAACTGTCTCTATCTGTTGCCGACTTGTTCATCCCAAGCGCTTAGTACAGTGCTCGGCACATAGTAAGTGCTCAATAAATACTATTGAATGAATGAATGAAAGTGGCAGAGCTGGGATTCGAACCCCTGACCTCTGACTCCAAAGCCCGGGCTCTTTCTCCTAGATGCTCCTCTAGACTGTGAGTTCACTGTGGGCAGGACTGAGTCTGTTGTTGAACTGTACTCTCCCAAGCGCTTAGTGCAGTGCTTTGCACAGGGTAAGCGCTCAATAAATGAGAAGCAGCGCGGCTCAGTGGAAAGAGCCCGGGCTTGGGAGTCAGAGGTCATGGGTTCGTATCGCGGCTCTGCCATTTGGCAGCCGTGTGACTGTGGGCGAGTCACTTCCCTTCTCTGGGCCTCAGTTGCCTCATCTGGAAAATGGAGATGAAGACTGGGAGCCTCACGTGGGACAACCTGATTACTCTGTATCTACTCCAGCGCTCAGGACAGTGCTCCGCACATAGTAAGCGCTTAATAAATACCAACATGAAATAGGCCGCGCCGGTTCCCCGAGAGTTCCCGAGCAAGAGATGCAGGCTCCCCGGCGGGGGGGTAGCTGGGCTTTCAGAATTTGAGGTGCCGATGGAGGCTGGGGGGTGGGGGGGTGTAGGGGGTGAGGATGATGATGGGGGTGATGGGGATGGAGGAGGCGGAGTAACTGCTGACTGCTGTATTATCCCCTCCCAAGCGCTTAATCCAGTGTTCTGCTAAGCGCTCAATAAATCTGACCGACTGACCGAGGGTGGTGAAGGGGGAGGTGGGGAGGGTGGTGATGGGAGGAGGGGACAAGGAGGAGGAGGGGAAGAAGAAGGGGAGGAAGGGGAAGGGGAGGAGGAGGAAGGGGAGGAGGAAGGGGAGGAAGGGGAGGAGAAGACAGGAGGAGGGGAGGGGGAGGAGGGGTGAAGGCGAAGAGGAAGAGAAGGAGGAGGAGGAAATGAAGAGGAAAAGGAGGAGAAGAAGAGGAGGAAGGGGAGGAGGAGGAAGGGAGGGGGAGAAGAGGCGGAGGAGGGGGAGAAGGAGGAAAAGAGAAGGAGGAAGAGGAGCGGGAAGGGGATGAGGGGGAGGAGGAAACGAGGAGGAGAAGGAGGAGAAGAGTAGGAAGGGGAGGAGGAGGAAGGGAGGAGGAGAAGAGGCGGAGGAGGGGGAGAAGGAGGAAGGAAGGGGAGGAGGAGGAGGAGGGGGAGGAGGAGGAGAAAGGGGAGGAGGAGAAGAGGCAGAGGAGGGGGAGAAGGAGGAAAAGAGAAGGAGGAAGAGGAGCGGGAAGGGGATGAGGGGGAGGAGGAGGAGGAGAAGAGGAGGAGGAGAGGAGGAGGAGAGAAGGAGGAGAAGAAGAGAAGGAAGCGGAGGAGGAGGAGGAGAAGGAAGGAAGGGGAGGAGGAGGAAGGGGAGGAGGAGGAGGAGGAAGGGGAGGAGAAAGAGGGGGACAGGAGAAGGAGGAGAAAGAAGGAAGGGGAAGAGGAGGAGAAGAAGGAAGGAGGGGAGGAGGAAGAGGAGGAGGAAGACGAGAAGGAAGGGGAGGAGGGGGAGGAGGAGGAAGAGGAGGAGCGGGAGGAGAAGAGGAGGAGGAGAAGGAAGGGGAAGAGGGGGAGAAGGAGGAAGCGAGGAGGAAAGAGAGGAAGAGAAGAGGAAAGGGAGAGGACAATAGAGTTAGTAAACACGATCCCTGCCCTCGAGGAGCTGACAGTCTCCTGTGTGCAGAGCACTGTACTGAGCGTTTGGGAAAGGGCAGAGTAGTAGACTTTCTTACATAGGGAAGCAGTATTGCCGGACGGTAAGAAATGGGCCTGGGAGTCAGAGGACCTGGGTTCTGATCCCAGCCCCTTAACTCCCGGGTGATCTTGAACAAATCACCTCACTTCTCTTTCTTATGGTATTTGTTAAGCGCTTACTATGTGCCAGGCGCTGTTCTAAGCTCTTTGCCTCAGTTTCCTCATCTGCAAAATGGGGATTCATTACCTGTTCTCCCTCCCCCTTAGATCATGAGCCCCGTGTGGGACAGGGACGGTGGCCAACCTGCTTAATTTAAACCTCACCCAACGCTTAGTAGAGTGCTCTTAACAAACATGGTGGCTAAGCAGCTTCACCTAAAGGATAGAGCCCAGGACTGGGAGTCAGAAAGACCTGGGTTCTAATCCCGGCTCCATCGCTTGCCTGCCGTGTGACGTCGGGCAGGTCATTTCACTTCTCCGGGCCTCAGTGACCTCATCTGGGAAATGGGGATTCAGACCGTGAGCCCCACGTGGGACAGGGACTGGGTCCAACCTGATTTGCTTGTATCTACGCCGGGGTTTAGTACGGTGCCTGGCACATAGTAAGCGCTTAACAAAAACTATGACTTTCATTAATAGTACCATTATTATTATCATTACGTATTAAGATTAGATCCCATGTCCGAAATAATTTATTAAAAGTGTTACGCTACGCATAGAACTGTATATATCTGTAATTCGTTTATTTATTAATCTATTTATTTATTTCTATTCATGTCTGACTCCCCCTCTAGACCGGGAACTCACTGAGGGCAGGGAATGGGAATTTGTTGTTATATCGTCCTCTCCCGAGCGCTTAGTACAGTGCTTTGCACACAATAAACGCTCCATAAATACGTGGCTCAGTGGAAAGAGAGCGGGCTTGGGAGTCGGAGGTCATGGGTTCGAATCCCCGCGCGGCCACTTGGCAGCTGGGTGACCATGGACAAGTCACTGCACTTCTCTGGGCCTCAGTTCCCTCATCTATAAAATGGGGATTAACTGGGAGCCTCACGTGGGACAACCTGATGACCCTGGATCTCCCCCGGCGCTTAGAACGGTGCTCTGCACATAGGAAGCGCTTAACAAATACCAACGTTATTATAAATACGATTGAGAGAATGCATGACTGAATGACTACGCTAAGCACTGGGCCGGGGGTGAGGTCAGACACGTTCTCTTTCGCACCCAGGGCGCACAGCCCGAGAGCTGGGGACAGGAGATAGCATCCCCGTTTTACAGAGGAGGATACCCAGGCCGGGTGGAAATGACTTGTCCACAGTCACCCAGGGGGTCAGTGGGTGAGCCGGGACTAGCCCGGCTTAGTCCAGTGCTCTGCACATAGTAAGCGCTCAATAAATACTACTGAATGAATGAATTTAAAGGATGCCAGAGGGATTCCTCCTTGAGACTACGAGGGGGACAGGGACCGTGTCCCACCCGATTCGCTTGCCTCCGCCCCAGCGCTTAGTACAGTGGAAAGAGCCCGGGCTTCGGAGTCAGGGGCCATGGGTTCGACTCCCGGCTCTGCCACTTGTCGGCTGTGTGACTGACTGGGGGCAAGTCGCTTCACTTCTCCGGGCCTCGGTTCCCTCATCTGTAAAATGGGGATTAACTGTGAGCCTCACGTGGGACCACCCGATGACCCTGTCTCTCCCCCGGCGCTTAGAACGGTGCTCCGCACGTAGTAAGCGCTTAACAAATACCAACATTATTATTATTATTGTTCTTATCATCATCTGTCCCCCTCTCTAGACTGTAAGTGCCCTGTGGGCAGGGAAGCTTTCTGCCGACCCCACTGGCTCGGCTCGCGGTGAGCGCCATTAATTGATTTGCTCCTTCTCCCCCCAGAAGCGTCGTAGAAACGAGAACATCCGTTCGCCCGAAAAAGTGATTTACGATTCTAATTTCCACAAATGGCACCAATTTGCTCCACTTACTAAACCCTAATAAGCCTGCTTTCCCTGACAAATCGAAATTAGCTCCGTGCATTCTGTCCTGGAATGCCGAGGGAGAACGAAAGGAAATCGGCTAAATAACTGGCAAAGGAAAAGCTGAGAGCCAAACAACCGAAAAGATTTCCAAGGTCTTCAGAAACATGGCTCCCGGTGAATATTTTCATCCGACAAGAATCCGCTACTTGAATCCAACACTGAATGGGATTTCTTCGTGCCTCTGTAGCGCACGGGAGCGGCGCGGGCCTGGGAGCCACGGGGACCTGGGTTCTAATCCCGGCTCAGCCACGTGTCTGCTGTGTGACCTTGGACAAGTCACTTCACTTCAGGTGACCTCGCCTGGAAAATGGGGATTAAGAGTGGGAGCCCCGTGTGGGACAGGGACTGTCCCCAACCTGATTAACTTCTATCTACCCCAGGGCTTAGAACAGGGCCTGGCACATAGTTAGCGCTTAACAAATAGCATTATTATTATTACCACGTGCCAAGCCCTGTTCTAAGCACTGGGGTAGGTACGAGGTCATCGGGTCGTCCCTCGTGGGACTCGCGGTCTTAAGCACTTAACAGGTAGCATCACGACGAGTGGGAAGAGCCCGGGTTTGAGAGTCGGAGGACCTGGGTTCTAATCCCGGCTCTGCAAGTGTGTGGCTGTGGGCAAGTCACTTCTTCACTTCTCTGGGCCTCAGTGACCTCATCTGGAAAATGGGGATGAAGACTGGGAGCCCCACGTGGGACGATCTGATTCCCCCGTATCTCCCCCGGCGCTTAGAACAGTGCTCTGCACAGGGTAAGCGTTGAATAAATACAAAACAAAATAATCCCACCTCTACCATTTGCCTGCTGAGTGACCTTGGGAAATTCCCTTCACTTCTCTGTGCCTCAGTTACCTCATCAGTAAAATAGCGCTTCAAGAAACAGTGTTGCCTAATGGCTAGAGCCCAGGCCTAGGAGTCGGAAGGATCTGGATTCTAATCCCAGCTCCACCACTTGACTGCTGCGTGACTTGGGGCAAGTCACTTCACTTCTCTGTGCCTCCGTTCCCTCCTCTGTAAAATGGGGATGAAGACCAGGAGCCCCACGTGGGACAGAGACTGTGTCCAACCTGATTTTCTTGTCTCCATCGCAGCCCTTAGAACAACACCTGGCACAGAGTAAGTGCTTCATAATAATTACAATGTCGGTATTCGTTAAGCGCTTACTGCGTGCCAAGCACTGTTCCAAGCGCTGGGGGAGATACAAGGTAATCAGGTCGTCCCCCGTGGGGCTCCCGGTCTTCATCCCCATTTTCCAGATGAGGTCACTGAGGCCCAGAGAAGTGAAGTGACTCGCCCAAAGTCACCCGGCTGACAAGCGGCGGAGCCGCGATTTGAACCCATGACCTCTGACTCCCAAACCCGGGCTCTTTCCACTGAACCACGCTTAACAAATACAATCATTATTATTATTATTATTATTATTTTCATTTTTGGTTTTGGGGTCTGTAGCTTCACACCCAATCAGACCGACGATCTTAGGGTTTAAAGAAGCAGCGTGGCTCCGTGGAAAGAGCCCGGGCTTGGGAGTCAGGGGTCATGGGTTCGAATCCCGGCTCTGCCGCTCGGCAGCTGGGTGACTGTGGGCGAGTCCCTTCACTTCTCTGGGCCTCAGTGACCTCATCTGTCAAATGGGGATTGACTGTGAGCCTCATGTGGGACAACCTGATTATCCTGTATCTCCCCCAGCGCTTAGAACGGTGCTCTGCACATAGTAAGCGCTTAACAAATACCGACATTATTAGTATTAAAGGCCTCGTTCGGTTAAAAGCCATTCTATGGAGCGTCAGTTACGTAGCATCGTCCTTCGGGATGGGAGAGGACAAAAGTACCGAGACCTGTGAGCTCGTGCCGTGGCTGAGAAATCGCGTTTTTAGGGTGATGATGATGACGATTTAAGTTGTAGCAGAACTCCAGACGCGGCGAGAGACCCAGATTTTGCTCCCAACCCATCAGCAATATTTAATAATAATGTTGGTATCTGTTAAGCGCTTACTACGTGCAGAGCACCGTTCTAAGCGCTGGGGGAGATACAGGGTCATCGGGTCGTCCCACGTGAGGCTCCCAGTTAATCCCCATTTTCCAGATGAGGTCACTGAGGCCCGGAGAAGTGAAGTGACTCGTCCACAGTCACCCAGCTGACAAGTGGCCGAGCCGGGATTCGAACCCATGACCCCTGACTCCCAAGCCCGGGCTCTTATTTACTGCGCACAATGTTGTAATAATAATAATATTTAAGTGCTTACTATCTGCCAAGCTCTGTTCTAAGTGCTAGGGTAGATTCTGTCCATTCCAAGCGCTTAGTCCAAGCGCTCTGCACAGGGTAAGCGCTCAATAAATACTATCGAGTGAATAAAAACATCAGAGCGGAACGAAAATTAGAAGATCCCCAAATGCCCTGAGATGGACTGGTGGAGACAAGGACCTTTAAGTTCGTTGTGGGCAGGGACGTCTGTAGTGTGGTACTCTCCCAAGCGCTCAGTACAATGCTCTGCCCATGGAAGGCGCTCAATAAATACCACCTTTGGGCTGATTTTCATTAATCCCTGTCTCTCCTTCTATTGGAAGCAGCGTGGCGTGGCGGAAAGAGCCCGGGCCGGGGAGTCGGAAGGTCGTGGGTTCTAATTCCGGCTCCGCCACTTGTCCGCTGTGTGGCCTTGGCCAAGTCACTTCACTTCTCTGGGCCTCGGTGACCTCATCTGGAAAAGGGGGATTGAGACTGTGAGCCCCACGAGGGACGGGGAACTGGTTCGCTTGTGTGTTCACCCCGGTGCTTAGTACAGTGCCTGGCACATAATAAGCGCTTAACAAACACCACGACTATTAGTAGACTGTCAGCTCACTGTGGGCTGGCATATAGTAAACGCTTAACAAATACCGTGATGATTATTATTCTCGCAAGAAGAGGGACTACAAAATAGCCAAATAAGTTGAAAATGCTAGTTTTACTAGCCACCTTAGAGCTCAGAAAAGCCCAGCCGTCACTCACCGTCATGGGCGGCAGGCAGCGACACGAAAGAGCCCGGGCTTTGGAGTCACAGGTCATGGGTTCGAGTCCCGGATCTGCCACCTGGCAGCTGTGTGACTGTGGGCGAGTCACTTCATTTCTCTGGGCCTCAGTGACCTCATCTGGAAAATGGGCATGAAGACCGGGAGCCCCACGTGGGACAACCCGATGACCCTGGATCTCCCCCAGCGCTTAGAACAGTGCTCTACACATAGTAAGCGCTTAACAAATACCAACATCATTATTATTATTATTATTATTATTAAAAGCAGAGCTGGCCCTTTTATCCACCTCAGCGCTTAGTACAGTGTCTGGCACGTACTGAGCGCTTAGCAAAAACAACAGGGAAAAAAAGGGCTTAGAGGACTTTGATTCCATGGGTCCTGTGGTCGGGAAATGGAGGCACGGCTGTCTCCCCGCCTGTAGACCGTAAGCTCGTTGCGGGCAGGGAACGTCACCGTCTATCGTTGCATCGTCATAATAATTATTATGGTGCTTATTAAGCACTTACTATGTGCCAAGCACCGTTCTAAGTGCTGGGGTGGATCCAGGTTAATCAGGTCGGACGCAGTCGCCGTCCCACGCGGGGCTCACGCTCTTAATCTCCATTTTCCAGATGAGGGAACTGAGGCCCAGAGAAGTGAAGTGACTCATCCGAGGTCATGCGGCCGACAAGTGGCAGAGTCGGGATTCGAACCCAAGTCCTTTTGACTCCCGGGCCCCTGCTCTGGCCACTAAGCCACTCTCCTTCTCTCCCCCAAGCGCTTAGTTCCGTGCTCTGCACACAGTAAGCGCTCAGTGAGGACGACTGAATGACGCATTCGGGCCCATTGAGGACCCTTCCCACGACAATAATAATTTTGGTATTTGTTAAGCGCTTACTATGTGCCAAGCACTGTTCTAAGCGCTGGGTAGATACAAGGTAACAGGTTGTCCCCCGTGGGGCTCCCGGTCTTCATCCCCATTTTCCAGACGAGGTCACTGAGGCCCAGAGAAGTGAAGTGACTCGCCCACAGTCACCCAGCTGACAAGTGGCAGAGCGGGATTCGAACCCATGACCTCTGACTCCCAAGCCCGGGCTCCTTCCACTGAGCCACACTGCTTTCCTGCAGAGGAAGCAGGTGACAAATTCCACAACGACTCTTATTTTTACCATCCTGACATTCAGCTGGTGCATTCGGTGAAATCAGGCGTAAAATCCCACTTCTCCCACAAGCGTCACTTCCCGTTTAGGCCAAAAAGCTGTTAGATTTGTCCGGGATATTGGCAGGCAGGCCTTGCTCTAATCAATCGATCGATGGATCGATC
The DNA here is from genome assembly GCF_004115215.2 of Ornithorhynchus anatinus. Classification (NCBI taxonomy): domain Eukaryota; kingdom Metazoa; phylum Chordata; class Mammalia; order Monotremata; family Ornithorhynchidae; genus Ornithorhynchus; species Ornithorhynchus anatinus. The sequence goes on along the minus strand of NC_041728.1, from coordinate 182,708,807 downwards.
AATGAATTAGTACTTTGTAATAATGTCGGTATTTGTGAAGCGCTTACTCTGTGCACAGCGCCGTTCTAAGCGCTGGGGGAGATACAGGGGGATCAGGCGGTCCCACGGGAGGCTCCCAGTCTTCATCCCCATTTGACAGATGAGGGAACTGAGGCCCGGAGAAGTGAAGTGACCTTTTGAGCTCGCAGAAGAACCGGCAGCGAGGTTGGGGAAATCCATCCCCAGAGTGGCTATGAATCGGAAACCGCTCGCCGGCGCTTCGTCGTAGTGATGTTTTTGAGCGCTCGAAAGATGTTGGTATCTGTTAAGCGCTTACTACGTGCAGAGCACCGTTCTAAGCGCTGGGGGAGACACAGGGTCATCGGGTCGTCCCACGTGAGGCTCCCAGTTAACCCCCATTTTCCAGATGAGGTCACTGAGGCCCGGAGAAGTGAAGTGACTCGCCCACAGTCACCCAGCTGACGAGTGGCAGAGGTGGGAGTCGAACCCATGACCTCTGACTCCGAAGCCCGGCCTCTTTCCACGGAGCCACGCCGCTTACTGTGTGCAGAGCACTGTGCTGAGTGAGAAGGAGAGAACAATACGAGAGAGGTGGTAGAGACGATCCCTGACCGTGAGCAGCTGCCAGACTACCGGGTGCCGAGCACCGTACCGAACGCTGGGGAGAGGAGAATAGAGTTCGTAGAAATAATAATGATGGTATTTGTTAAGCGCTTACCATGCGCCGAGCACTGTTCTAAGGAAATCAGGTTGGCCCCCGTGGGGCTCCCAGTTTTCATCCCCATTTTCCCGAGGAGGGAACTGAGGCCCAGAGAAGCAGAGTGGCTTGCCCAGAGTCACCCAGCTGACAGGGGGCAGAGCCGGGATTCGAACCCATGACCTCTGACTCCAAGCCCGGGCTCTTGCCCCCGAGCCACGCTGCTTTTATCACCCTTGCCCTCCTGAAGCTGCCGATCTACTGTGTGCGGAGCACTGTACCGAATACTTAGGAGAGGAGACTAGAAGTAGTAATTACAATAATAATAATAATAATGTTGATATTTGTTAAGCCCTTTTTATGTGCCAAGCACTGTCCTAAGCGCTGGGGGAGAGACAAGGTGATCGGGTCGTCCCACGGGGGGCTCCCGGTCTTCATCCCCATTTGACAGGTGAGGGAACCGAGGCCCAGAGAAGTGACGTGACTTGTCCTGAGTCCCACAGCTGACGAGTGGCGGGGCCGGGATTAGAACCCACGACCTCTGACTCCCGAGCCCGGGCTCTCGCCACTGAGCCACGAGGCGCAGACGCGCTGTTCCAACCGGGCCCGGGGGTCGTCCGGCGGGTCGTCCCGGTGGCCGCGCGCCTTGAACTCACCTCCAGGGCCGGCGGGCCTGGTCTCCCATCTGGATCAGCCAGCGTTGAATGCGGTCACCGGAATCCCGATATTCCTGAAAGACACGAGGCCCCAAGCGGCGGATCATTCCGACCTTCGGAGACAAGCAGGGCGGCCTAACGGTAACAGTAATAACCGTGATAACTGCGATATTTGTTTGCTATTTGATGATAACTGTGGTATTTGTTAAGCCCAGAGTGACCTTGGGCAAGTCTTCGAATCCCGGCTCCGCCCCTTGTCAGCCGGGTGACCGTGGGCGAGTCACTTCACTTCTCTGGGCCTCGGTGACCTCATCTGGAAAATGGGGATTAACTGGGAGCCTCCCGTGGGACGCCCCGATGACCCCGTGTCTCCCCCAGCGCTTAGAACGGTGCTCTGCACATAGGAAGCGCTTAACAGATACCAACATTATTAAGTCACCTCTCCGTGACTCAGTTTCCTCATCAGTAAAATGGGGATTCTCTCCTATATGACGCCTTTTCATGGCCGGAGAGTTGTGGTGAAGCAGGGAGGCTCAGTGGAAAGAGCACAGGCTTGGGAGTCAGAGGTCATGGGTTCGAATCCCAGCTCTGCCGCTTGTCAGCCGCGCGACCTCGGGCGAGTCACTTCATTTCTCTGGGCCTCGGCTCCCTCGTCTGTAAAATGGGGGATGAAGACCGTGATTCCACTCTCACGGCGTAGCGGATAGAGCCCGGGCCTGGGAGTCAGGAGGTCACGGGTTCTAATCCCGGCCCCACGTGGGACGGGGACTGTGTCCAACCCACTTTGCCTGTATCTACCCCAGCGCTTAGTACAGTGCCCTACCACACAGTGAGCACCTAGAAAATACCACAGTTATTCTCATTTATGATTATTTATCCCGGCTCTTCCACTTCAATCCGTAGTATATCCATTCATTGGTATTTATCGAGCGCTTCCTATGTGCAGAGCACTGGACTGAGCGCTTGGAATGGACAGTTCGGCAACAGATAGAGACCGTCCCTGCCCACCGACGGGCTCCCGGTCTAATCGGGGGAGACGGACGGACAAAAACAAGACGACTCAATCGCGATAAATAGAATCAAGGGGATGCACGCCTCATTAACAAAATAACTAAAGTACATAATACTAATAATAATGTTGGTATTTGTGAAGCGCTTACTATGTGCAGAGCACTGTTCTAAGCGCTGGGGGAGACACAGGGGAAGCAGGTTGTCCTACGTGGGGATCACGGTCTTCATCCCCATTTTACGGATGAGGGAACTGAGGCCCAGAGAAGTGAAGTGACTTGCCCAAAGTCACCCAGCTGACGAGCGGCAGAGCCGGGATATGAGCACGTACCATGTGCAGAGCACCGTGCTGAGCACCGGGAAGGGTGGAACCCATTCCAGCCCTCAAGGAGAAGCAGCGCGGCCTAACGGGGAGGACCCGGGCCTGGGGGCCGGAGGACCCGGGTTGCCGTTCCGGCTCCTCCTTCTGTCTGCTGCGTGACCTTGGGGAAGTCACTTCACTTCTCGGTGCCTTAGTTTCCTCACCAGTAAATGGGCATTAAATCCTCCTTCCCTCTATTTAAAATCTAGAGAAGCCTAGTGTTTCCTCATTAGTAAATTGGGCTTTCAATCCTCCTTCCCTCTGTTTAAAATTTAGGGAAGGCTCGTGCAAAGAACACAAGCCCGGGACCCCGAGGACCTGGGTTCTAAATCCCGCTCCGCCACCCGTCGGCCGTGCGGCCCAGGCCCGAGTCGCTCCGCTTCCCCGTCTGCCTTCGATTCCCCCGTCCGAGAAGTGGAGATTTCATTCCCGTTCTCCCTCCCTCGTGAGCCCGGACTGGGTCCAACCTGACTATCTTGCATCCACCCCAGCGCTTAGGACAGTGCCTGGCACGTAGTAAGGGCTCCACAGACTCCACCGACATCGAAACTAAAATGATCGGACGTGGACACGTGCAGGGGGTCCCTAAAAGCGACAGATCCGAGTTCGAGGGCCGGGCGTCGTGGCGTCAGGCGGCTCCTCCGTTCCTCGTTCCCCGAATTCGTTGCCGATATTTCGACGGCGTTTTCCGCCCGTGGAAAAAGCGCGAAGAGCCCAGATGTGACACGCGTCTGTTCGTAAAGCAACATGACACGTCCCCGGCGGCGGGACGATTTATCTTCATCACGGAGCTCTCTCCGCGGATGGTTTTCCCACAACCCGGAATGAAATACACCGTTTCCCTCCCCCCCCCCCCCCGCCCCCGTCAAGCGAAGATAAAAAATAGCTTTTGTCGGAGACTCCGCCTCTGCTTTTCTCCTTCGCGTCTCCGAGGCCGAAGCCGTCGCGCTTCCCGAATATTAAGAGGATGTTACCCAACGGGCGGTTGGATGAGTCTTTTAGACCGCCAGCCCGTGGGTGGGCGGGGATCGTCTCTATCTGGTGCCGGATGGTACATTCCCAGCGCTTAGTACACAGTAAGCGCTCAAGAAATACCACCGAATGAATGAATGAATGAGAAAGACTTCACGATCTCGGCGGCGGCGGCGAATTTTAACGTCTGCATTAGGCGAAGAGCCCGCTTAGTTCATAATAATGATGATAATAGGAATAATTGGGCTATTTGTTAAGCGCTTATTCCGTGCCAGGCACTGTACTAAGCGCCGGGGTGGATACAAGCCAATCGGGTTGGACACGGTCCCCGTCCCACGTGGAGCCCCGCGGTCTCCGTCCCCGTTTCAGAAGCAGCGCGGCTTAGTGGCAAGAGCCCGGGCTTGGGAGTCAGAGGTTGTGGGTTCTAATCCCGGCTCCGCCACTTGTCAGCTGTGTGACCTTGGACAAGTCACTTAATGATAATGAGGATAACGTCGGTATTTGTTAAGCGCTTACTATGTGCCGAGCACTGTTCTAAGCCCTGGGGTGGATACAGGGTCATCGGGTCGTTCCACGTGAGGCTCCCAGCTAATCCCCATTTTCCAGATGAGGTCACGGAGGCCCAGAGAAGTGACGTGACTCGCCCACAGTCACCCAGCTGACAAGTGGCAGAGACGGGATTCGAACCCATGACCTCTGACTCCCAAGGCCGGGCTCTTTCCACTGAGCTGTGCTGCCTCTTCCCTTCACTTCTCTGGGCCTCAGTGACCTCATCTGTCCAACGGGGATGAAGACTGGGAGCCCCACGTGGGACAATCCGATGACCTTGTGTCTCCCCCAGCGCTTAGAACAGTGCTCTGCACATAGTAAGCGCTTAACCGATATTATCATAATTACTGAGCACTCACCGTGGGCAGAGCACTATACTAAACACTTGGGAGAGGACACACAGTTAGTAGCCGCGATCCCCGCCCTCAAAGAGCTTCCAGCCTACGTGTGCCGAGCACTGTATTAAACGCTTCAGAGGGTGAGTTTCGGGGCAGTTTTCTGCTCCTCAACCCATCTGACTTGCAAGAAGCAGATCGCCATCTTCCCTAGAACGCCAGGAAGTACGAGAGGTCACGCTGCCGGATTCACGTGGCTCAGTGGAAAGAGCCCGGGCCTGGGAGCCAGAGGCTGTGGGTTCGAATGCCAGCTCTGCCACCTGTCAGCTGGGTGACCGTGGGCGAGTCACTTCACTTCTCTGGGCCTCGGTTCCCTCATCTGGAAAATGGGGATGAAGACTGGGAGCCCCACGTGGGACATCCTGATTCCCCCGTGTCTCCCCCAGCGCTTAGAACAGTGCTCGGCACATAGGAAGCGCTTAACAGATACCAACGTTGTTATTATTATTTAAACTGCCGAAGACTGCCAGCGTCAAACTCACGATGATATAGCAGCATGGATGGTCAGAAGGCTTGACGTCTCTGGGCCTCAGTTCCCTCATCTGTGAAATGGGGATGAAGACCGTGAGCCCCACGTGGGCCAACCTGATGACCTCGCATCTCCCCCAGCGCTTAGAACAGTGCCTGGCACATAGTAAGCGCTTAACAAAGACCATCATTATTATAGCTAGAGGCCGGTTACAGACCTGAAAAAGCTCCTTTGACATTTTCCCAAAGTAGATATAGTTATAATCCTATTTATTTTTATGAATGATGTCGATACACCTATAATTCTATTTATTTATAAAGATGCTACCGATGTCTAGCACTGATCGACTGAATGGGAGTGGAAGGAAGGCAAGCATTCATTGGAATCGTTTTTAAAAATACTAATCGATAACAATGGCATTCGTCATATCTATAATTCTATTTATTTCCATTGATGCTACCGACGCCCGCTTCCTTGTTTTGCTGTCTGTCAGCCCGGTGTTGGGTCACGACTGTCTCTCTTTCTTGCTGAATTGTAAAAACAATGTTGGTATTTGTTAAGCCATTACTACGTGCAGAGCACTGTTCTAAGTGCTGGGCTAAATAATAATAATAATAATTTGGTATTTGTTAAGCGCTTACTATGTGCAGAGCACCGTTCTAAGCGCTGGGGGAGATCCAGGGTCATCGGGTCGTCCCACGCGAGGCTCACCGTCTTCATCCTCATTTGACAGACGGGGGAACTGAGGCCCGGGGAAGTGAAGTGACTCGCCCACAGTCACCCAGCTGACAGGTGGCAGAGCCGGGAGTCGAACCCATGACCTCTGACTTCCAAGCCCGGGCTCTTTCCGCTGAGCCACGCTGCTTCTCTAATTGTACTTTCCAAGCGCACGGTACAGTGCTCTGCCCACCATAAGCAACCTGGCTTAAGCGGGCAAGAACCCAGGCTGCGGAGTCAGAGGTCGTGGGTTCTAATCCCGGCTCCCCCACTCGGCAGCTGGGTGACTTTGGGCGAGCCGCTTCACTTCTCCGGGCCTCCGTGACCTCCTCTGGAAAATGGGGATGAAGACCGGGAGCCCCACGGGGAACAACCTGATAACCTTGTATCTCCCCCAGCCCGTAGACCAGTGCTTGGCACACAGTAAGCGCTTAACAGATACTATTATTAGTCGTAGTTGTAGTGGTAAGCGCTCAGTAAATACGGTTGAATGAATGAATTTGCCGTCCCGGCCGTCCTTCAGATTGGAAGAAGGCGGCACTGAGGGTGCCGTTCCCTCTAAGGGCGCGGGTGGGGCGGAGGAGGCCCACGTGGGAACCACGGTCCCGGCCACAATGGCCACCCAAAGTGTCGTCCTCTTGTCGTGTCGTCGCGTGTGATGCGGGCAGCGCCCGGGGAGGGTTTCCCTTCGGCCTCCTCGTCTGTCTGAGCACGCGTGGCTTTAGGAGGCAGAGAGCGGCCTCCCGGTCGGCGGAGGCGGCGGCCCCGGGCCTCGGGCTCCCGCCGTCCGGCGGGGCCGCGGCCCTGTCTCGGCTCGGTGTCCGCGGGTCCCCAGGACGCTCCCCGTCCCGTCTCCCCGGGCCCGCCCTCCTCCCGGAAGCAGAGAGCGGCCTCCCGGCCGGCGGCGGCGGCCCCGGCCCGCTCCGTCCCCGGCCACGGACTCCCGGAATCCAGGCCGCGGCCCTGTCTGGGTTGGGTTCCCCCCGTGTCCCGGGGACGTTCCCTCCGCCCTCCCGGCTCCCCATCGCGGCTCTTCGGCCGGAGGCCGTCGCGACCTCCGGCCGTCGTGGTTCGTTCTCCTCCCGGGTCCCGCCCGGAGCGGCCGCCTCGAGGGGAGTGGAGCGCCAACGCTCCGTGACTGACCAGGTTCCGGAACTGGGAGCCCGTCATCGGGCAGGGATCGTCTCTATCTGTTTCCAAATTGTCCATTCCGAGCGCTTTTTTGTTAATGAGATGTACATCGCCTCGATTCTATTTGTTTGCTATCGTTTTAATGAGACGTCCCTCCCCTCGATTCTATCTATCGCCATCGTTCTCGTCCGTCCGTCTCCCCCGATCAGACCGTCAGCCCGTCGGAGGGCGGGGACCGTCTCTATCTGTCGCCGATCTGTCCGTTCCGAGCGCTCAGTCCAGTGCTCTGCACATAGCAAGCGCTCAATAAATTCTATTGAATGAATGAATGCTCTGCACATAGTAAGCGCTCAATAGATGCCATTGAACGAACGAAGGGATGAATGACATGACCATCCGAGATCCGGTCTCCCCGTTGGACGTCTAGTCGGGTCCGTCGATCAAAAACGACTCTGCCCTGTCTGGAAATTCAATTCCTCGCTACTCACTGGGAGACTCCAGTTTCCTTATAAGAGAACGATTAATAATGATAATGATAATTAGGGTATTTATTAATCCCAGCTCTGCCACTTGCCAGCTGTGTGGCGGTGGGCAAGTCACTTAACCTCTCGGTGCCTCAGTGACCTCATCTGTCAAATGGGGATTCGGACTGTGAGCCCCACGTGGGACAACCTGATCACCTCGTATCCCCCAGCGCCTAGAACAGCGCTTTGCACATAGTGAGCGTTTAACAAATACCACCATTTATTTTTTATTTTTATTTTATTAAGCGCTCCACTGTGAGCCTGGCACTGTACCTCTGGTAATAATAATAATGACGGTATTTGTGAAGCGCTTACTATGTGCCAAGCACTGCTCGAAGCACTAGGGTGGAGCCAAGGTAAGCAGGTAGGGCTCACGGAACTGAGGCACAGAGAAGTGAGGTGACTTGCCCAAGGTCACACAGCTGACATATACTAAGCGCTGGGGTGGCTACAAGCAATCCAGTGGGACCCGGGCCCTGTCCCCCCCTGGGGCTCCCAGTCTCCATCCCCTTTTTCCAGACGAGGGAACGGAGGCCCGGAGAAGTGAAGTGACTTGCCCAAGGTCACGCAGCAGCCGAGGAGCGGAGCCGGGATTAGAACCCGTGACCTAATCGAGCGATCCACATTCAGAAGAGTCGTTCGCCGTCATTAGCCCCCGCTAGGCGAGGATTGGTCGTGCGAGAGAAACCCTTTGCGTGGACTAGAGTTCTTAAAATAAAGCTGCAGTTGAAGAGAATTCTTTTTATCGCTCTCCATGCGGCAGCGAGGGGTAATAAAGACGTGTTCATAACTCCTTTCGTTCCTCGAAACGATTCGCTCCAGAGCGTAAAGTTCCGATTCCTTCCCGCGGCTTCCCGGTTCCCTTTCGACTGGGCTGTTTCGAAGCCGGTTGGGGGAATAATACGGTCAGAGGAAGAATTCCACTTAGAGAAAGGGGAGAAAAAAAAAAATCCCACCAGGAAAGATGTTTATTTTCGTTTCTCTGGTTTAGGAGTTGTTTCTGTAGTGAAGCCAAAGGATGATTCAGATCGCTCTCGAGGTTCTCGGGTCAAGAATGCATCATTTTACATCCATGGGGAGGTCACGGCCACGGAAACGGAAAGATCTGGGGGGAGCGGGACGAGAAGCAGCGTGGCTCAGGGGAGAGAGCCCGGGCTTGGAAGTCAGAAGTCATGGCTTCGAATCCCGGCTCCGCCATTTGGCGGCTGTGTGACTGTGGGTGAGTCACTTCGCTTCTCTGGGCCTCAGTGACCTCATCTGGAAAACGGGGATTAAGACTGGGAGCCTCGCGTGGGACGGCCCGATGACCCCGTATCTCCCCCGGCGCTTCGAACAGCGCTGCGCACGTAGTACGCGCTTAACAAATGCCAACATTATCATTATTTCACGGTCCACTGGAAGACGGTCAGCTGATGAGACGCTCCCCTCCCTCAGCCCCATGGCACTTTGCGTTTGTTCTTGTTTTAATGGTATTTAAGTGCTTACTAAAAATAATAATAATGTTGGTATTCGTTAAGCGCTCACTATGTGCCGAGCACCGTTCTGAGCGCCGGGGGAGATACGGGGTCATCGGGTTGTCCCACGTGAGGCTCCCAGGCTTCATCCCCATTTGACCAATGAGGAAACTGAGGCCCAGAGAAGTGAATTGACTCGCCCACAGTCACACAGTGGACAAGGGGCTGAGCCGGAATTCGAACCCATGACCTCGGACTCCCAAGCCCGGGCTCTTTCCACTGAGCCACGTGCCAGGCACTGTGCAAAGCGCTGGGGTAGATGATAATGATAATGATGATGCGTGGTATTTGTTAAGCGCTCACTAGATGCCAAGGTTGAGAAAAACAGGTCCCATGTGGGGCTCACAATCTAAGCAGGGGGAAGAATAAGAATTGAATCCTCATTTCGCAGAAAAGGGAACTGAGGCCCAGAGAAGTTAATAATAATAATAATAATGTTGGTATCCGTTAAGCGCTTACTATGTGCAGAGCACCGTTCTAAGCGCTCGGGGAGAGACAGGGTCATCAGATTGTCCCCCGTGGGGCTCACAGTTAATCCCCATTTTACAGATGGGGGAACCGAGGCCCAGAGAAGTGAAGTGACTCGCCCACAGTCACCCAGCTGACAAGTGGCAGAGCCGGGATTCGAACCCATGATCTCTAACGCCCAAGCCCAGGCTGAGCTACGCCGCTTCTCTGACTTGCCCAAGGTCACACAGCACGCACGACAGTAGAACCCAGGTCCTTTGGCTTTCAGGCCCGGGCTCTTTCCACTAGCCCACGTGGAAACAGTCCCTGTCCCACGTGGGGCTCACGGTCTTAATCCCCTTTCACAGATGTGGGAACTGAGGCCCAGAGAAGTCAAGTGACTTGTCCAAGGTCACACAGCAGACGAGGGGTGGAACCAGGATTCGAATCCAGGTCCTTCCGACTCCCAGACCCGGGCTCTGATTCCTTTAGGCCGCACTGCTTATGTGAGAAGCGGCGTGGCTCAGTGGAAAGAACACGGCCTTGGGAGTCAGAGGTCATGGGTTCTAATCTCGGCTCTGCCGCTTGGCAGCTGGGTGACCTCTCTTGGCACTGAGGCCCAGGGAAGCGAAGTGACTGGTTCGTGATCACACTAGACCGTAAGCCCGTCAATGGGCAGGGATGGTCTCTATCTGTTGCCAAATTGTCCATTCCAAGCGCTCAGTACAGTGCTCTGCACAGAGTAAGCGCTCGATGAACACTAGTGAATGAATGACTGACAGACGAGCGGTGGAGCCGGGATTAGAACCCATAACCTTCTGACTCCCGGGCCCGGGTCCTACCCACTGCGCCACGCTGCTTCCTATGAACTCGCTGTGGGCAGGGAATGTCACCCTTTACTGTTGTATGCTCCTCTCCCAGTCGCGTCGTCCAGTGCTCTGCACACGGTGAGCGCTCAATAGATACCACTGATCGAATGGCTGGGGGGTGTTTTTATGATGTGTCTATAGCTCTAATTCCGTTTATTTCTTTCGATGCTATCGATGCCTGCTCGCTTGTCCTGATGCCCGTCTCCCCCCTTCTAGTCCGTGAGCCCGCTGCGGGCAGGGATCGTCTCTCTCTGTTGCCGCACCGTGCTTTCCGAGCGCTCGGCACGGTGCCCCGCGCACGGTAAGCGCTCAATAAATACGACCGAATGAATGGAATCCGTGCCGGGGAGGCGACCGGCCCGCGATTCCCGCGGCTCGGGGGGAGATTCCCTTCGGCCTTCCCACCCGTCTCCGAAAGCCGCTCGGCCCGGCTCTCGTCCCGTCCCACATGTGAGGCCGGGGCTGGAGAAGAGAGAAATATTTCCGAAATTCCACTCGTCCCTCCCGAGGGCAAAGCGGACGGGGAGGGGGACCGGAATTCCCAAGCGGGCTCCGAGAATTAATATCCCTTTATTTCTCCTCCAATCTTCGCCGAGCCGAAGCCGAGAACCAGCCCGGCCCTCGGGCTCTTCCCATCGCTGGGGACCCGTCCCTCTGAGTCACCGGAAGAGATTCCCGAAAATATTTACCTGACTTATCCAGAAAGCATTTCCTGGTGATCTAATAATAACTGAGGTGACTGCGAAGCGCCTACGACGTGCCAGGCCCTGTACTGAGCGCCCAGGGTTGGAGACGGGCACACGGGGTGGGACCGGGTCCCCGGCCCACGCGCTCACGGTCTCGATCCCCCTTCTGCAGACGAGACAACCGAGGCAGGGGAAGGGAAGCGACCTTGGCCAAGGTCGCCCAGCGGACAAGCGGCGGGGCCGGGATTGGAACCCAGGCCCGAGGCTGTAGACGCGTTGTGGGCGGGGAACGTGTCTCCAGCTCTGTTGGGTTGGAGTCTCCCAAGTGCTCTGCCAGCAATAAGTGCTCAATAAATACCCTCCATTGGTGGGTTTCCTAACCCCGGCTCCACCATGGGTCCGCTGCGTGACCTTGGTCAAGTCCCTTCACTTCTCCGTGCCTCAGTTCCCTCATCTGTCAAATGGGGATGAAGACAGCGAGCCCCACGTGGGACAGGGACGGGGTCCAACCCGATTACCTCGGATCTACCCCAGCGCCTAGAGCAGTGCTTGCCACGTGGTAAGCGCTTAGCGAGTAGCATGATTATTATTATTATTCAGTGCTCGCCTCAGTTCCCTCATCTGTAAAATGGGGACGGAGACTGTGAGTCCCACGTGGACTTTGCCCGACCCCCATTTGCTTGGATCCATCCCAGCGCTTAGTACAGTGCCTGGCGCATAGTAAGCCCTTAATTGCCATTATTATTATTATTATTGTTATTAAAGCGCTTACCGTGTGCCAAGCATTGCACTAAGCACTGTAGTAGATACAAGATAATCTACTCCTTTTAGGCACAGAGAAGTAAAGGGACTTGTCCGAGGTCACACAGCCGACGGGGGGCAGAACCAGAACTAGAACCCGGGACCTTCTGACCCCCCAGGCCCGTCATCTATCGACCGGGCCCCGTCCCACGGGGGGCTCACGGTCTTAATCCCCACTTTCCAGATGAGGGAACTGAGATCCAGAGATGAGAAGTGACTTAATAATAATAATAATGTTGGTATTTGATAGGCGCTTACTACGTGCAGAGCACTGTTCTAAGCGCTGGGGGAGAGACAGGGTCATCAGGTCGTTCCCCCGTGAGGCTCCCAGTTAATCCCCATTTTACAGATGAGGGAACTGAGGCCCAGAGAAGTGAAGTGACTCGCCCACAGTCACACAGCTGCCAAGGGGCAGAGCCGGCATTCGAACCCAAGACCTAATAATAATAATGTTGGTATTTGTTAAGCGCTTACTATGTGCCGAGCGCCGTTCTAAGCGCTTGGGGTAGACAGAGGGGAATCAGGTGGTCCCCCGTGGGGCTCCCGGTCTCCATCCCCATTTTCCAGACGAGGTCACTGAGGCCCAGAGAAGTGAAGTGACTCGCCCACGGTCACGCAGCTGACAGGTGGCAGAGCTGGGATTCGAACTCATGACCTCTGACTCCTGAGTCCCGGCTCTTTCCACTAATGATTAAGGAGTTTGTTAACGCTTATTATGTGCTCTGCGCACAGTAAAGCGTAGTAAATACGCTTGATTCTATTTATCTCGATTCTATTTATCTTGATTCTATATATCGCTATCGTTCTCGTCCGTCCGTCTCCCCCCGATTAGACCGTGCGCCCGTCACAGGGCGGGGACCGTCTCTATCTGTTACCGATCCGTCCATTCCAAGCGCTTAGTACAGTGCTCTGCACATAGGAAGCGCTCAATAAATACTATGAATACTATTGAAATACCGCTGAATGAATGAATCATTTATCACTTTGAAAAGCTGAAGACTCTTCTTCTGCAGGGGAAACAACTGAGGCTAAACTCATATATGTATTTTTTCATGGCGTTCGTTAAGCGCTCACTATGTGCCGAACGCCCCTCTAAGAGCTGGGGTAGGTACAGGTTGATTGAGTCGAACCCAATCCCTAGCCCGCGTGGGGTTCGCGGTCTAAGTAATGATAATAACAATAATGATGATGATGGCATTTGTTAAGCGCTTACTATGTGCCAAGCACTGTTCTAAGCGCTGGGGGAGATGCAAGGTCATCAGGTTGTCCCAGGTGGGGCTCCCAGTCTTCATCCCCATTCTACAGATGGAGGTCCCTGAGGCACAGAGAAGTGAATAATAATAATGTTGGTATTTGTTAAGCGCTTCCTATGTGCACAGCACTGTTCTAAGCGCTGGGGGAGATACAAGGTCATCAGGTTGCTTTGAGGTGCACGGTCTTCATCCCCCTTTTAGAGATGAGGTCACTGAGGCCCAGAGAAGTGAAGTGACTTGCCCACAGTCACACAGCTGACCAGTGGCGGAGCCGGGATTCGAACCCACATCCCCCGATTCCCAAGCCCGGGCTCCCGCCACTGAGCCACGCTGCTCCTCTAGTAGGAGGCGGAAGTAGGAGGGAGAACGGGTAACCCCCTTTTGCAGATGAGGCAAACTGAGGCCCAGAGAAATGAAGTGCCCCCCCCCCCCCCAAGGTCACCCAGCAGCCAAGCGGCGGAGTCGGGATTAGAACCCGGCTCCTTCTGAGGACTGTCAGCGGCGTGGCTCGGTGGAAAGAGCTCGGGCTTGGGAGTCAGAGGTCATGGGTTCGAATCCGTGTGTGACCGTGGGCAAGTCACTTCCCTTCTCTGGGCCTCAGTGACCTCATCTGTCAAACGGGGATGAAGACCGGGAGCCTCCCGTGGGACCGCCCGACGACCCCGTATCTCCCCCGGCGCTTGGAACGGTGCTCTGCCCATAGGAAGCGCTTAACAAATACCAACCTTTATCATCCTCCGGACCGTAAGCTCGTTGCGGGCGGGGAATGTGTCCGTTTCTCGTTGGAGCGGCCTCTCCCCGGCGCTCAGTACAGCGCCGTGCACACAGTAGGCGCTCAGGAAGCACGACTGAACGAAAGAATGAACCGCTAGGCCCCGCTGGATTTCCAGGCCGTTTCCCATCATTCCCATTAGCGCAGAGAATCCCGCGCCGGACGGGGGATCAGAAAATAAAACATCCCTTTTAATTACTTCCCACAGTAAAGTAATCCTTCAAGAGAGCAATACTTCCCCCCCCCCCCCCCCCCGAGATATCGATTAGGAAACGGCGGCGGCGAAGCGAATTATTATTTAAACTCGGGAGTTAATGTCCGGCGTTCCTCAGAGGATGCGGTGGCAGACGACGAATGCCCAATCGATATATCGCTCGACTGGAAATCGTATTTCATTTTTTGTGGGGCTCGGTTGGGTTTTTTTGCGTTTGTTCCCTCAGCGGTTTATGCGCCGCTTGAGGAAACTGAGATCATGAAGCTGAGCAGGTGAATCTGAGGGCCAGGAGGGAAAGGGGAGCTGGAGGAAATTCCTTTTTCTCTGAGGAAAAATGGACAGGACCGTGATTATAATTAATAAGGAGAATGATGGTGGTATGTGTTAAGCGCCTACTATGTGCCAAGCACCGTTCTAAGCGCCGGGGGGATACAAGGTGATCAGGTTGTCCCACGTGGGGCTCACAGTTTTCATCCCCATTTGACAGAGGGGGTCACTGAGGCCCAGAGAAGTGAAGCGACTCGCCCGCAGTCACACAGCCGACAAGCGGCAGAGTCGGGATTGGAACCCGTGACCTCTGACTCCCAAGCCCGGACCCTCTCCGCTGAGCCCACGCTGCTTACCGCGTGCCGAGCGCTGCACTAAGCACTGTTATAGAAACAAGATAATCTAGCAGCGTGGCTCAGTGGAAAGAGCCTGGGGTTGGGAGTCAGAGGTCATGAGTTCGAATCCCCGCACTGCCCCTTGTCGGCTGGGTGACTGTGGGCGAGTCCCTTCACTTCTCTGGGCCTCAGTGACCTCGTCTGTAAAATGGGGATGAAGACCGTGAGCCTCACGTGGGACGACCCGATGAGCCCGTGTCTCCCCCAGCGCTTAGAACGGTGCTCGGCACATAGGAAGCGCTTAACAAATAGCAACATTATTATGATTATTATCACTCCTTTAGGCACAGAGAGGTTAAGGGACTTGTCCAAGGTCACACAGCCGACGAGGGGCAGAACCGGAACTAGAACCCAGGACCTTCTGACTCCCAGGCCCGTCATCCATCGACGGGGCCCGGTCTCTCCGGGGGCTCACGCTCTTAATTCCCCACTTTCCAGATGAGGGAACTGAGATCCAGAGATGGAGTCAGGGGATGGAGCCCAGGGCTGGGAGTCCCAAGGTCGTGGGTTCGAATCCCGGGTCCGCCGCGTGGCTCCGTGGGAAGAGCCTGGGCCTCGGAGTCAGAGGTCATGAGTTCGACTCCCGGCTCTGCCACTTGTCAGCTGAGTGACTGTGGGCGAGTCCCTTCACTTCTCTGGGCCTCAGTGACCTCCTCTGTAAAAGGGGGATGAAGACCGGGAGCCTCAAGTGGGACGACCTGACGACCCCGTATCTCCCCCAGCGCTTAGAACAGTGCTCGGCACATGGTAAGCGCTTAACAAATACCCACAAAAAAAAAAAAAAAAATACCTCGGACAGGTCACTTCACTTCTCCGGGCCTCGGTTCCCTCATCTGGAAAATGGGGATGGAGACTGTGAGCCCCACCTGGGACAAACTGATAACCTTGTATCTCCCCCTGCGTTTAGAACAGTGTTTGGCACATAGTAAGGGACAGAGACCGCCTCCAACCCGATTCGCCTGTTCCACCTCAGCGCTTAGTACAGCGCCTGGCGCATGGTAAGCCCTTAATAAATATCACCATTATTAAAAGGATCACGGCCCAGTAGACAGGACGCAGGCCTGAGAGTCAAAGGGTCACGGGTTCTAATTCCGGCTCCGCCACTTATCTGCCGTGGGGCCTTGGGCAAGTCACTTCCCTTCTCTGGACCTCAGTTAGCTCATCTGTAAAATGGGTACTAACAACGGCGGTATTCGTTAAGCGCTTACTATGTGCCTTAACTGAGGCGACTGAGGCAGGGAGAAGTGAAGTGGCTCGCCCGAAGTCACACAGCCGCCAGGCGGTGGAGCCGGGATTCGAACCCGTGACCTCCGACTCGTAAGCCCGGGCTCTTTCCACTGAGCCACGCCGAGACTGGGAGCCCCACGTGGGACAGGGACTGTATACAACCTGATTAACTTGTATCTCCCCCAGCGTTTAGAACAGGGCCTGGCACCTGGTAAGCGCTTCACAGATACCAACATGATTGATCGTTTATTATTATCACATCGTGGCTCAGTGTGGCCGGAGCCCGGGCTTGGGAGTCAGAGGTCAAGGGTTCGAATCCCGGCCCTGCCACCTGGCTGCTGTGTGACTACGGGAAGGTCACTTCACTTCTCTGTGCCTCAGTTCCCTCATCTGGAAAATGGGGACGAAGACGGGGAGCCTCACGTGGGACGACCCGATGACCCCGGCTCTCCCCCAGCGCTTAGAACGGTGCTCTGCACCTAGGAAGCGCTTAACAGATACCAACATTGCTATTATCATTATTATTATTATCACTTCCGGCAGAAGCAGCGCGGCCCAGTGGAAAGAGCCCGGGCTTTGGAGTCAGAGGTCACGGGTTCGAATCCCGGCTCTGCCACCTGTCGGCTGGGTGACTTGGGGCGAGTCACTTCACTTCTCGGTGCCTCAGTGACCTCATCTATAAAATGGGGATGAAGACCGGGAGCCCCACGTGGGACGACCCGATGACCCTGTGTCTCCCCCAGCGCTTAGAACGGTGCTCGGCACATAGGGAGCGCTTAACAGATACCAACACTATTATTATTCCATCACCCAGGCCCCGCTTTCTGTCTTCACCCCATCCGCCCGCTCGGTGATTTATCGCCGTACGAGGCCGGAGCTTTCGCCTTCCCTGGGATAAATCCGTCCTCTAAATACTCAAGGGGGAATTTGCGTCACCCGGGACGGGGAAGGGGGGAATTCCACCTCATCCCAGTGGAAAGATGAGCTGGAATGAAATTAAACTCGGGAAACCTCTCAGCCGTATTTCCCTACCGGTCCATACACGGAGGGGGCGGCCTGGGAAGCGGAAGGACGTGGGTTCTAATCCGCTGCGTGACCTCGGACAGGTCACTTCCCTCCTCCGGGCCTCAGTTCCCTCATTTGGAAAATGGGGCTGAAGACCGTGAGCCCCACGGGGGACGGGGACTGTGTCCAACCTGATTAGCTTGGATCTACCCCCAGTGCTCAGTACGGGGTCCGGCGCGTAGTAAGGGCTCGAAGCAGCGTGGCTCAGTGGAAGGAGTCCGGGTTTGGGAGTCGGAGGGCATGGGTTCGGATCCCGCCTCTGCCCCTTGTCAGCTGTGTGACTGTGGGCAAGTCACTTCACATCTCTGGGCCTCAGTTCCCCCACCTGTAAAATGGGGATTAAAACTGGGAGCCTCACAAGGGACGACCTGATGACCCTGGGTCTACCCCAGCGCTCAGAACTGTGCTCTGCACACAGAAGCGCTTAACAAATACCCCCCCCAAAAAAACATTAAAAAGTATTATTAATAGTAATGATAATGAAGGTATTTAAGTAAATACTGTTAGTTTATTCATTCAATCATATTTTTGAGCATTCACTGTGTGCGGAGCACCGTACTGAGCGCTTAGGAGAGCACAAAAGAACAATAAACGGATACATCCCCTGACCGAAGCAAGCTTTCAGTCTAGAAGGTGAGCTTATAATAATGATAACGATGATAATCGTGGTATTTCTGAAGCCGCTGACTATGTGGCAAGGACTGTACTAAGCGCTGGGGTGGATACAAGCAAATCGGGTTGGACACGGTCCCTGCCCCCCTTGGGGCTCACCATCCCAATCCTCATTTTACAGCTGAGATAACTGAGGCCCAGAGAAGTGAAGTGACTCGCTCAAGGTCACCCGGCAGACAAGTGGCAGAGCAGGAATTAGAACCCATGACCTTCTGACTCCCAGGCCACTCCGCCCTGCTGCTTCTCCTAGCGTGAGCTTTTGTGCCATTCATTCATTCATTCATTCATTCATTCGTATTTATTAAGCGCTTGCGGAGCGCTGTACTAAGCACTTGGGAAAGTACGATAGTAAACAGCGACAGTGTTAAGCACCGTGGAAGCTGCAGTAATAATAATAATAATGTTGGTATTGGTTAAGCGCTTCCTATGTGCAGAGCACTGTTCTAAGCGCTGGGGGAGATACGGGGTCATCGGGTCGTCCCCCGGGAGGCTCCCAGTCTTCATCCCCATTTTCCAGATGAGGGAACTGAGGCCCAGAGAAGTGAAGCGACTCGCCCACGGTCACCCAGCTGACAAGTGGCAGAGCCGGGAGTCGAACCCGTGACCTCTGACTCCCGGGTCCGTGCTCTTTCCACTGAGCCGCGCTGCTTCCCTTCTGAGTACCATCACATCAGACACAATCCTTCTTCCACATCGGTCTCATCGTCTTAAGTCCCCGGAGGAAGAGGGATTTTATCGCCATCGTCCTCGTCCGTCCGTCTCCCCCGATCAGACTCCAAGCCCGTCACTGGGCGGGGACCGTCTCTATCTGTTGCCGACTTGTTCATTCCAAGCGCTTAGTCCAGTGCTCTGCACCTAGCAAGCGCTCAGTAAATACGAACGAATGAAAGGGATTTAATCCCCATTTGACAGTTAGGAGGCCCAGAGGAGTCAAGCGATCTGCCAAAGGTCACGCAGCAGCAAAGTGGGAGCTCCCCTCCTCCGGGAGGCCTTCCCAGATTGAGCCCTCGCTTTCCGTCCGCTCCCCCTCCCCTCCCCATCGCCCCGACTCCCTCCCTCTGCTCTATCCCCCTCCCCGCCCCACCCCGCTTGTCTGTTTATGTATATTTTTATTACTCTATTCATTTTATTAAGGATGGGTCTCTATCTACGATAGTAAGCGCTCAATAAATACCATTGAATAAAAGAATGAAGGGGCCTGGGCTCCGTGCAGGATGGTAGTTCTGTCTGATGTACCTGGGACTGGGACGACCCAAGGCCCTTAATTCTATAGACGGGTCCCGCAGCGTGGCTCAGTGGCAAGAGCCCGGGCTGGGGAGTCAGAGATCATGGGTTCAAATTCCGACTCTCCCGCTTGTCAGCCGTGTGACTCCGGGGCAAGTCACTTCATTTCTCTGGGCTTCAGTTACCCCATCTGTAAAATGGGCATTAAGACGGCGAGCCCCAAGGGGGACGACCTGATCACTCTGTAATAATAATAATGTTGGTATTTGTTAAGCGCTTCCTATGTGCGGAGCGCCGTTCTAAGCGCTGGGGGAGATGCGGGGTCATCGGGTCGGCCCACGTGAGGCTCCCGGTCTTCATCCCCATTTTAGAGCAGCAGCATGGCTCAGTGGAAAGAGCCCGGGCTTTGGAGTCAGAGGTCATGAGTTCGAATCCCAGCTCTGCCCCTTGTCAGCTGTGTGACTGTGGGCAGGTCACTTCACTTCCCTGGGCCTCAGTGACCCCATCTGTAACATGGGGATGAAGACTGTGAGCCCCACGAGGGACAGCCTGATCACCTTGTATCCCCTCAGCGCTTAGAACAGTGCTCTGCACAGAGTAAGCGCTTAACAAACAAATACCAACGTTATTTTCCAGATGAGGGAACCGAGGCCCAGAGAAGTGAAGTGACTCGCCCACAGTCACACAGCTGACAGGTGGCAGAGCCGGCATTCGAACCCATAACCTCTGACTCCCAAGCCCATGCTCTTTCCACTGAGCCACGTTGCTTCGCTTGTATCCCCCCCCCCAGTGCTTAGAACAGTGCTTTGCACATAGTAAGCACTTAAATGCCATCATCATTATTATCATTAATAATCTATTTCGATGATATTGATGCCTGGCTACTTGTTTTGCTGTCTCCCCCTTCGAGACCGCGAGCCCGTCGTTGGGCGGGGATGGTCCCTACCTGTGGCCGAACTGTCCATTCCAAGCGCTTAGTACAGTGCTCTGCACACAGTAAGCGCTCAATACGTACCACTGAATGAACGAATGGCAGAACCGGCAGTGGAACCCAGGTCTCCCGCCTTCCGGTCGTGTGCTTTTTCCACCAGGCCCAACTGCTCAGACCGTCCCTAACAACGCCCTCGTCGGTATTCTTATTTAGGGGCCGGTGTACTCCCTCGGGCGCTCAGTACAGCACTCTGCGCACAGTAGCCGCTCAGTAAACACCACCAACGGTTGGATTCACCCATTCCGGGATCCGAAATCGTGGAAGAGAAGGCGCTGTCTGGGGTGCGGGGAAAGCGATGGTGCACGGGAGGGTTGCGAGTGGTATTGGAGAGGGGTCCAGTTGATTCGTGCTATTTATCGAGCACCTACTGTGTGCAGAGCACTGTGCGCTAAGCACTTTGGAGAGTCCAATGCAACGGAGAGGGCAGACGTGTTCCCCGCCCACAATGAGTTTACAGCCTAGAGGATGCGGAAGCCCTTCCAGTCCTGGGCCAACGGGATCGACAAGTGGCGGGGTGGCTAGAGGTCGGGCCCGGGAGTCAGAGGTAGCGGGTTCTAATCCCGGCTCCGCCACTCGCCTGCCGGGTGATCTTGGGCAAGTCACTTCTCGGTGCCTCAGTTACTTCATCGGCCAAATAAATAAATGTCGGTAGTTGTTAAGCGCTTACTATGTGCAGGGCCCTGTTCTAAGCGCGGGGGTAGATACAGGGTCATCAGGTCGTCCCGCGTGAGGCTCACAGTCAATCCCCATTTTCCAGATGAGGGAACCGAGGCCCAGAGAAGTGAAGCGACCGGCCCACGTTCACGCAGCTGCCGAGGGGCAGAGCCGGGAGTCGAACCCATGACCTCTGACTCCCAAGCCCGGGCTCTTTCCACTGAGCCATGGCGCTTCCAGATGGGGATCGAGACTTTGAGACCCACGCGGGACAGGGATTGGGTCCAATCCGATTTGCTCGTATCCACCCCCGTGCTTCGTGGAGTTCCTGGTGCACGGTGAGCCCTCAACGAATGCCGTAATTATTCATTAATGATTATTAATGAATGAATTATTCTGATATCATCTCATTCGGCCCACGTCGCCCCACTCCTCGAGACCCCCTCGTTGTCACCCAACGCCCCTCCGCATCGAACAGAGACCCGCCACCGTCGGCTTTAAAGGCGACCACCGGGTCGCCCCTTCCTCCCTCCCCCGGCCGCTCTCCTCCTCCAGCCCGGCCCGCACGCCCCGCTCCTCTAATGATAATGACGGTATCCGTGAAGTGCTCACTATGTGCCAAGCGCTGTTCTAAGCACTCGGGCGGATACGAGGTGGTCGGGCTGCCCCTCGTGGGGGCCCACGGGGTTAATCCCCATTTTATAGATGAGGGGACCGAGGCCCAGAGAAGTGAAGCGACTCGCCCGAGGTCACACAGCAGACACGGGGCGGAGCCGGGATCAGAACCCACGTCCTCTGGGTCTGGGCACTGAGCCACGCTGCTTCGCTATTCCAACCTCCTCCCCGGGCCTCCATCTCGCCCGGCCCGCCGTCGGCCCCCGGCCCGCCTCTGGCCCGGACGCCCTCCCTCCTCACATCCCACCGACGACGAAATCTCCCCTCCTTCAAAGGCTTATCGCAGGCCCACCTCCTCCAGGAGGCCTTCCCCGACTGCGCCCTCCCCTCCCCTTCTCCCGCTCCCTCCTGCGTGATCTCGCCCTTGGATCGCCAATAATCGCCCTTGATTCGCCCTCTTCCCCGAAGCGGCGCGGCGCGGCGGCAAGAGCCCGGGCTCGGGAGTCAGAGGTCATGGGTTCGGATCCCGGCTCGGCCCCCTTGTCGGCCGTGTGACTCCGGGCGAGTCGCTTCGCTTCTCTGTGCCTCGGTGACCTCATCTGTAAAAGGGGGGTGGAGACCGTGAGCCTCATGTGGGACAACCTGATGACCCTGTGTCTCCCCCAGCGCGTAGAGCGGTGCTCTGCACATAGTAAGCGCTTAATAAATATCAACACTGGTAAATGCCGACACTATTCCCCTCAGCCCCACGCCGCCCGCGTCCATTTCGTCAACCTATTTTAACGTCTGTTTCCCTCCGTAGACTCTAAGCTCTTGGTGGGCAGGGACCGCATCCATCCATTCATTCATTCAAGGGTACTTATTGAGCTCTTACTGTGTGCAGGGCACTGTACTAAGCGCTTGCAACGGACAATTTGGCACCAGATAAAGCCAATCCCTACCCAACCACGGGCTCACAGTCCACCGACCGGTCTTTCCCGAGGCCTTCTTTTTGAAGGCCCATCTCCTCCCGGAAGCCCTCCCCGACTAAGCCCCCCTTTCCTCTTCTCCCACTCCCTTCTGAGTCACCCCAACTTGCTCCCTTTGGATAGAGCCCGGGCCTGGGAATCAGGTTACGAGTTCTAATCCCGGCTCCGCCACTTGTCTGCTGTGTGACTGTGGGCAAGTCACTTCACTTCTCTGTGCCCCAGTTCCCTCATCTGTCAGATGGGAATTAAGACTGCGAGCCCCACGTGGAACAACCTGATTCCCCTGGGTCTACCCCAGCGCTTAGAACAGTGCTCGGCACAGAGTAAGCGCTTAACAGATACCAACATTATTAATCCCGGCTCCGCCACTTGTCTGCTGTGTGACCTTGACACTTCGCTTCTCTGGGCCTCAGTTCCCTCATCTGGAAATTGGGGATGGAGACCGAGAGCCCCACGTGGGCCGACGGCGGCGGTGTCCGACCCGATTTGCTCATATTCATTCATTCATTCATTCAATAGTATTTACTGAGCGCTTACTACGTGCAGAACACTGTACTAAGCGCTTGGAATGGCCAGATCGGCAACAGATAGAGACGGTCCCCGCCCTCAGAGGGGCTCACGGTCTAATCGGGGGAGACGGACGGACGAGAACGATGGCGATAGAGTCGAGGAGAAGAACATCTCATAATCATATCCACCCCGGCGCTTAGAACAGTGCCTGGCGCACATAGCAGACAACTTAAATACCACAGTAATAGTCCAAGAGGGGTAAGTCCTTCCCGAACGGCGACTCATAGCTCCTAAGGTAACGTTTACGGTCCGATGAGAGGAATTTGACTCCATTAAATACTGCTCCATCAGTCCTGGTTATTGTTGAGTCCAAATGGGTCGCTTTCTAAGGAAATAAAATATTCCCAGGAGTTGAATGAAAGGTTCGGCCTCTATCTACCGGCAAATCATCCTATTAGGCTGGAGTTTATCGGGCAGCACTTTGAGAGGAATGAAATGTTAATCCGGCTAAAGGAGAAGCGTGTGTTTCCGTGCCTTCGAAAAATTCCCGTCACCGCCAACGATCTCGGAATTTCCCTCGTACGTGGGCTGTTTTTTTGGTTGCCTTTCTAGAGAAGCAGTACGGCTCAGTGGCTAGAGTCCAGGACCTGGCTTCTAATAGAGAAGCAGCGTGGCTCAGCGGAAAGAGCCCGGGCTTGGGAGTCAGGGGTCGTGGGTTCGAATCCCAGCTCTGCCCCTTGTCAGCTGTGGGACTGTAGGCGAGTCACTTCACTTCTCTGGGCCTCAGTTCCCTCATCTGTCAAGTGGGGATGAAGACTGGGAGCCTCACGTGGGACAACCTGATCCCCCTGTATCTCCCCCAGCGCTTAGAACAGTGCTTTGCACATAGTAAGCGCTTAACAAATACCACCAGTATCATTTATTATTATTATTATTATTATTAATCCCGGCTCCGCCATTTTTCCACTGTGTGACCTTGGGCAAGTCACTTCACTTCTCTGGGCCTCGGTTCCCTCAACTGTAAAATGGGGATGAAGACTGGGAGCCCCACGTGGGTCAGGAACTGGAGCCTAGTAAAGAGCTTGGCACGTAGTAAGAGCTTAGCAAATACCATAATTCTTATTATTATTGGTTCTTGGCACATAGTAAGCACTTTAGAAATAAGTAAAAAAAAAATACAAAAAAGAAAAGAAAGAAATAAGAAATACCATCATCATCATTATTAATCGATTAATTAATGGTGGTATTTGTTAAGCGCTCACTACGTGCCAAGCACTGTCCTAAGCACTCGGGGGGGATACAAGGTGATCAGGTTGTCCCACGTGGGGCTCACAGTCTTTAATCCCCATTTTCCAGATGAGGTAACTGAAGCCCAGAGAAGTGAAGTGACTCGCCCAAAGTCACCCAGCTGATAAGTGGCGGAGCCGGGATTAGAACCCACGACCTCTGACTCCCAAGACCGGGCTCTTTCCACTGAGCCACGCTGCTTTTCAGTTAATTGACACAGTCCCTACCCCACACAGGGATTCACTGTCGAAGAGCAAGCGGGAACAGGTATTTTACCTCCCTCTGACCGATCGCTGAAAACAGACGCAGGGAAATGACTTACCCAAGGTCTCGCACAACGAGCCGGTGACCGAGCGGAGACTAGAACTCAGCGCGGCTCAGTGGCGAGAGCCCGGGCTTGGGAGTCCGAGGTCATGGGTTCGAATCCCCACTCTGCCACTTGTCAGCTGTGTGACTGTGAGCGAGTCACTTCGCTTCTCTGGGCCTCAGTTCCCTCATCTGTCAAATGGGGATGAAGACTGGGAGCCTCCCGTGGGCCAACCTGATGACCCCGTATCTCCCCCAGCGCTTAGAACGGTGCTCTGCACATAGTAAGCGCTTAACAGATACCGACATTATTAGAACTCAGCTCGCCCGACTTCCAGCCCCTTGCTCTCAACGCGAGGCCTGCGGGAAGATCCCTCGACTTCATACCCATTGGCTCGCACTCACAACTTCCCAAGTGACCAACCGTTTGAAAGTACACATATATCCCGGAATACATAAAATCCTTTTGTGGTTAGATGTCATATACCGTTCCGGAGCCTAGAGGGAATTTTTACGGCGGCTATAAACCCAAGAAAATGAGATGTGGAATGGAAAAGCGGACCTTCCTTCGGCAAGCAGGGGTTCGAGGTGACCTCTCCATTATCACTTGGTATCTCGGTTGCTATCTAATGTTTGCTACCTAATGTTTTCACTCCAGAGCCCATCTTCACAGCACAAAAGCAGCCCAGAGCTTAGGCCGGGGGATATTTTTCTCATCACGGGACAGTTCCTGGTCACTCATTCTCTCTCTCTCTCTCTCTGTCTCTCTCATTCTCTCTCTTAATTCCTCTCGATTCTCTCTCCATCTCTCTCAATTTCTCTTTTGATCTTTCGATCTCTCCCTCGATCGCTCTCTCCCCCTTTCACTCTCTCTCAATTTCTCTGTCCATCTATCTTTTGATCTCTCCCTCAGTCGCGTTCTCTCCGTCTCTGTTAATCTCTCATGGAAAGAGCACGGGCTTTGGAGTCAGGACTCATGAGTTCGAATCCCAGCTCCGCCACTTGTCGGCTGTGTGACTGTGGGCGAGTCACTTCACTTCTCTGTGCCTCAGTTCCCTCATCTGTAAAATGGGGATTAAGACTGTGAGCCCCACGTGGGACGACCTGATTCCCCTGTGTCTACCCCAGCGCTTAGAACAGTGCTCGGCACATAGTAAGCGCTTAACAAATACCAACATTATTATTATTATCTCTCTCAATCTCTCCCTCGATCTATGTTTCAATCTCTTTCTATCTCCCTCTCAATATCTCTTTTTTCAATCTTTCTCAGACTCTCTCTCAGTATCTCTCTTAATCTCTCCCCATCTCTCTCTCGCTATCTTTTTCAATCCTTCTCCGACTCTCTCTTGGTATCTCTCTTAATCTCAATCTCTCTTTAAATCTCTCTCAATTTTTCTCCCTCTCTCTATCTTTCAATCTCTCGATCTTTCTCAGTCTCTCTCAATCTCTTTGAATCTCTCTCTCAATCTCTCTCCCTCTCTCAATCTCTCTTTCAATCTCTCAATCTTTCTCAGTCTCTCTGAATCTCTTTGAATCTCTCAATCTCTCTCCCTCTCTCAATCTCTCGATCTATCTTTCAATCTCTCTCAGTCTTTCTCAGTATCTCTCAATCTCTCCCTCAATCTCTCATTCTCTCAATCTCTCTTCCAAGATCTCTTAATCTCTCTATCTTTCAATCTCTCAATCTTTCTCAGTATTTCTCAATCTCTCTCCCTCTCTCTATCTCTCTCAATGTCCCATTCTCTCTCAATCTCTCCCCCCTCAAACTCTCTCACTCTCAATCTCTCTTTCAATTTCATGCTCTCTCCCTTTCTCTCTTTCTCTCTCTCAATCTGTGTTTCTATCTACCTCAATCTCCCTCTCAATCTCTCTATCTTTTTTCAATCTCTCTCAGACTCCGCAGTCTCTCGATTTCTCTCGGTCTCTCTCAATCTCTCAGTCTTTCTCCCTCTCGCAATATCTCTCCCTTTCTCAGTCTCTCTCTCAATCTCTCACCTTCTCTCAATATCTCTCCCCTTCTCAATCTCTCTACCTTTCAAATTCTCTCCATCTCTCATTCTCTCTCTCAATCTCTCTGTCTATCTTTCAACCTCTCTCAATCTCTCCCAATCTCTCTCCATCTCAATCTTTCACAATCTCTCTCCCTCCCTCTCTCTCCCTTTCTCAATGTCTCTCAATCTCTCTCAGTCTCTCTCCATCTCAATCTTTCTCAATCTCTCTCCCTCCCTTTCTCAATGTCTCTCAATCTCTCAATCTCCATCAATCTCAGTCTCTCTCCAATCTCAATCTTTCTCAATCTCTCCATCTCTCTCCCTCCCTTTCTCAATGTCTCTCAATCTCTCAGTGTCTCTCAATCTCTCTCAGTCTCTCTCCATCTCAATCTTTCTCAATCTCTCTATCTCTCTCCCTCCCTTTCTCAATGTCTCTCAATCTCTATCAATCTCTCTCAGTCTCTGTCAATCTCAATCTTTCTCAGTATCTCTCTGTTTCTCTATCTCCCTCTCACCCTTTCTCAATCTCTCTCGATCTCTCTCCCTCTCTCATTCTCTCTTCAATCTCTCTCTTTCCATTTCTGGCTCTCTCCCTCTCTCTCTTTCTCTCTCTCAGTCTCTGTCTCATCCCTCCCTTTATCTGGCTTCAGAGTTTCTCCTGACAGCACTTTCCACATCCTAGGCCCATTACGGCGTAGAAATCCGGCGCGGAGAGATGGAGGGAGGGGTTGCTATGGAGACCACGGTGATTTGTCATGAGGAAAATCTATTGCGTTTGGGACGATTCTCCACACTAATGATCCCGGATTCTTTTTTTTTTTTTCCTTTTTCTTTTTCGAACAAACGATCGGCAAATATTTGAAGGGCGGGAGACAAATATCTTTTCGGACTAGTAGACTTAGCAGAGCGAATCCATTCTCAGATTCGGAGCCTCTAGGGGCCGGGAATTGGCTCTAAATCTCTAACCTGGATAGTTTGTCGGAGTTTAGCCTTCCACTTTGCACACAGCGGGGGCTTAATAGATACTAAAACCAGATTGCAATCCCATCTTCTCCACAAACCCTTTCCTAATTGATTTCTAATCTCCCCATTTCATATCCTATCAATGGCCTTTTTTTCAATCAATCAGTGGTATTTATTGAGGGCTTGCTGTGTAATAATCACGATAATAATGAGGATGATAGTTCTATTTATTTCTACGGATGATGCTATTTGTTAAGCGCTTACTATGTGCCAAGCACTGTTCAAAGCGCTGGGATAGATACAGGGTCATCAGGTGGTCTCACATGGGACTCACAGTCTTAATCCCCATTTTACAGGTGAGGAAACTGAGGCCCAGAGAAGTTAAGTGACTTGGCCAAAGTCACCCAGCTGATGAGTGGAGGAGGCGGGATTAGAACCCACGACCTCTGACTCCCAAGCCCGGGCTTTTGCCACTGAGCCGCGCTGCTTCGCATGCTATCGATGCTCTCGATGCCTGTTTCCTCGTTTTGATGTCTGCCTCCCTCCTTCTAGACTGTGAGCCCACTGTGGGAGGGGACTGTCTCTCTTTGTCCCTGAATTGGACAGGTGGCGGAGTCAGGATTAGAACCCACGACCTCCGCGCCCCAAGCCCGGGCTCTTGCCATTTATAACAATGCCTGTTTACTTGCTTTCTTTTGTTTTGTTGTCTGACTCCCCCCTTCTGGACCGTGAGCCCGCTGCGAGCAGGGATTGTCTCTCTTTATTGCTGAATTGGACTTTCCAAGCACTTAGTACAGTGCTCTGCACACAGTAATAATAATAATGTTGCTATTTGCTAAGCACTTACTATGTGCAGAGCACTGTTCTAAGCGCTGGGGGAGATCCAGGATCATCAGGTCGTCCCACGTGAGGCTCACAGCTAATCCCCATTTTCCAGATGAGGGAACTGAGGCCCAGAGAAGTGAAGTGACTTGCCCACGGTCACCCAGCTGAAAAGCGGAGGAGCCGCGATTCGAACCCACGACCTGGGACTCCCAAGCCTGGGCTCTTGCCACTGAGCCATAAGCGCTCAATAAATACTACTGAATGAATTAGGCCATCCTGCTTCTCCTAGAGTCGATAGATACGATCCCCGTTCTCGAGAAGCACTAGATAAATTCCCTGATTCCTGTCATCATGTCGTAGACCTTCCTGAGGCCGAGATGAGGTTCAACTGGGCTGTGGAGGTTTCACTAACGCCCTGCAGTTCTAGCCCAAAGCTAATAAGCGCCCGATAATAATAATAATGATGGTATTTGTTAAGCGCTTACTATGTGCAGAGCACCGTTCTAAGCGCTGGGGGGATACCAGGTGATCGGGTTGTCCCACGTCTGGCTCAAAGTCTTCATCCCCACTTTCCAGATGAGGTCACTGAGGCCCAGAGAAGTGAAGCGACTTGCCCAGAGTCCCACAGCTGACGAGCGGCGGAGCCGGGATTCGAACCCACGACCTCTGACTCCCCAGCCCGGGCTCTTGCCACTGAGCCACGCTGCGTCTCTTAAAATCCCTTATTACCGTCACGATTTCACAGACCTCCCTGGGGCCAGGGTGGTGTTCATTTGCACTGCAGATCAAATAATTGTCGTATTTGTTAAGCGTCTACTACGTGCCAGGCACCAATGGTAATTAGGGTATTTATTAAGCGCTTACTACGCCTCAGTCACTCTACTATCTTAGCTGGAGAGCAGTGTGGCTTAGTTGAAAGAGCACAGGCTTGGGAGTCCGAGGTCATGGGTTCTAATCCCGGCTCCACCGACTGTCAGCTGAGTGACTCGGGGCAAGTCGCTTCACTTCTCTGGGCCTCAGTTCCCTCATCTGGAAAATGGGGATGAAGACTGAGCCTCACAGGGGACATCCTGATTACCTTGTATCTCCCCCAGTGCTTAGAACAGTGCTTGGCACATAGTAAGCGCTTAAAAGATACCATAATTACGATTATTATTGCTAGAGAAACAGCGTGGTTTAGTGGCAAGAGCCCAGATTTGGGAGTCAGAGGATGTGGGTTCTAATTCCGCCTCCACCACTTGTCTTTTGTGTGACCCTAGGCAAGCCATTTCACTTCTCTGGCCCTCAGTGACCTCATCTGGAAAATGGGGATGAAGACTGGGAGCCCCACGGGGGACAACCTGATCCCCTTGTATCTACCCCGGCGCTTAGAACAGAGCTCGGCACATAGTAAGCGCTTAACAAATAACCGTTATTATTATTATTATCATTTTACTAAGCACCGGAGAGGATACAATCAAATTGGGTTGGACACAGTCCCCGTCCCCCGTGGGGCTCACAGTCTCAATCCCCATTTTACAGACGAGGGAACTGAGGCACAGCTAAGAGAAGCGGCTTACCCAAGGTCACACAGCGGACAAGTGGCGGAGCCAGGATTCGAACCCACGACCTTCCGACTCCCAGGCCCGGGCTCTATCCACCTCGCCAGGCTGCTTCCTTAAGGCACTGTTCTGAACGCCGAGATAGATACAAGACACCACAAAACAGTCCCATACAGGGCTCACAGTCTTTGCTAATAATAATAACGATGGCATTTGTGAAGCGCTTCCTATGTGCCGAGCACCGTTCTAAGCGCTGGGGGAGATACAAGGTCATCAGGTTGTCCCACACGGGGCTCTCAGTCTTCATCCCCATTTTGCAGGTGAGAGAACTGAGGCCCAGAGAAGCGACTCGCCCAAAGGCACACGGCTGACAAGCGGCGGAGGCGGGATTAGAACCCACGACCTCTGACTCCCAAGCCCGGGCTCTGGCCGCTGAGCCGCGCTGCTACTCTGATGCACCGCATCCTAGCAAAAAGCGCTCGAAAAATTCCCTTATTCCCGTCGCGATTTTGCCAGATTTCCCTGTGCCCGAGATGACGTTCGGTTTGGCTGCGGATCCGTCGCTAAATGTCCTTGCGATTCTAGGCGAAAGCTAAAAAGCGCGGGATAAATTCCCCGTCACCGTCACGATTTCACAGACCTCCCTGGGCCCTAGATGGTGTTGGGTCGTGCTGTGGATCAGTCCACTTAGTAAAGCGCCTAGTTCAGTGCTCTGCACACAGCGTGCGCTCACTAAATAGCGTAGAATGAATTTCGTTGACGCGTTGCAATTCTCTAGCCAAAATACGAGGCTGGAAAACAAAATCTTCAAGGCCGTAGTTTAGGAATCCAGATGAAAGATCCATTCTCATCTGGAAAATGGGGATTCATAATAATAATAATAATAATGATGGTGTCTGTTAAGCAGTTACTATGTGCCAAGCGCTGGGGGGGGGGGGTATGAGGTAATTGGGTTGTCCCAGTCTACATCCCCATTTTACAGAGGAGGGAACTGAGGCACAGAGAAGTGAAGTGACCATCCCAAGGTCACACAGCTGATGATGATGATGATGGTATTTGTTAAGTTCTTATTATGGGCCAAGCACTGTTCTAAGCGCCGGAAGATACAAGGTCATCAGGTTGTCCCCGGTGGGGGTCACAGTCTTAATCTCCATTTTACAGATAATAATAATAATGATGATGATGTTGGCATTTGTTAAGCGCTTACTTTATGCCAAGCACTGTTCTAGGCGCGGGGGGGGGGGGGAATACAAGGTGATCAGGTTGCCCCACGTAGGGCTCCCAGTCTTCATCCCCATTTTACAGAAGAGTTAACTGAGGCCCAGGGAAGTGAAGTGACTTGCCCACAGTCACACAGCTGACAAGCGGCAGAGCCAGGATTCGAACCCGTGACCTCTGACTCCCACGCCCGGGCTCTTTCCACTGAGCCCCGCTGCTTCCCATGAATAATAATAATGATGGCATTTGTTAAGTGCTTACTACGGGCCCAACCCGCTTTTCTTCTCTCTAGCCCAGTGCTTAGAACAGGGTCTGGCACATAGTGAGCCCTTCATAAATACTTCATACTCAATGGGAGCACTTTGTAATAATAATAATAATAATAATGTTGGCATTTGTTAAGCGCTTACTAGGTGCAGGGCACTGTTCTAAGCGCTGGGGTAATAATAATATTAACGTTTAAGAAAGCACTTACTACATAATAAGAGCTGAGTACAGTGCTCAGCTGAATCTAAGCGCTGGGGGGGGATACAGGGTGATCAGGTCGTCCCACATGGGGCTCACAGTCTTCGTCTTCGTCCCCATTTTCCAGATGAGGTCACTGAGGCCCGGAGAAGTGAAGTGACTGGCCCGCGGTCACTGAGCAGACGAGCGGCAAAGCCGGGATTAGAACTCATGACTTCTGACTCCCGAGCCCGGGCTCTTTCCACTGAGCCACGCTGCTTCTCAAGGACCTGGGTTCTAATCCTCGTCCCTCACTTGTCCGTTGGGTGGTTTGGGGCAAGTCATTTCATGGGGGGGGGGGGGGGAGAAGCAGCCTGGCGTAGGTGATAGGGGCCGGGCCTGGGCGTCAGGGGGACCCGGGTTCTCATCCCGGCACCGTCGCTTGTCTGCTTGGTGACCTTGGACAGGTCACTTCACTTCTCTGGGCCTCAGTTGCCTCATCTGGAAAATGGGGATTGAGACACTGAGCCCTATGTGGGACGGGGACCGGGTCCAACCTGATTTGCTTGTATCCACCCCAGCGCTTAGTACAGTGCCTGGCACATAGTAAGTGCTTAACAAATACCATCATTATGATCACTATTATCTGGGCCTCAGTTTCCTCATCTGTAAAATGGGGATGAAGACCGTGAGCCCTATGCGGGACAGGGACTGTGTCCAACCGCTTACCTTGCATCTACCCCAGCGCTTAGAACAGTGCCCTGCACGTAGTAAGCGCTTAACAAATACCAGCAGGGTGGCTCGGTGGAAAGTGCACGGGCTTGGAAGTCAGAGGTCATGGGTTCGAACTCCGGCTCTGCCGCTTGTCAGCTGGGTGACCGTGGGCGAGTCCCTTCACTTCTCTGGGCCTCAGTTCCCTCATCTGGCAAATGGGGATGAAGACCGTGAGCCTCACGTGGGACGACCCGATGACCCCGGATCTCCCCCAGCGCTTAGAACGGTGTTCTGCACATAGTAAGCGCTTAACAAATACCCACATTATTAACATTATTATTGTTATTAGAAGGGGGATCCCTTTCCAGGTGAAGACACTTAAACCCCGAGCGGTCGAGCAACCGGCCTAAGGTCGCACAGCGTGTGAGTGGCCCGACTCCGGAGGAGCAGAAGGGTAGGCGTCGAACTCCTCACGGGGCCTGGGCCCGATCCGATGACGCCTTCTTGACCCCGGCGCTTAGCACATAGTAATTCATTCAATAGTATTTATTGAGCGCTTCCTATGTGCAGAGCACTGTACTAAGCGCTTGGAATGGACCACTGGGCAACAGATAGAGACAGTCACCGCCCAATGACGGGTTCACGGTCTAACTGGGGGAGACGGACGGACAGAAACAAGCCAACTTAATCACCTAGGAATCCCTAATAGCTGCGAGAATAATAACGAGGGATCCTAATAACCGAAACAAGAGCCCATCCCTCTCGCCTTCCGCCTCCATTCATTCATTCAGTCATCCCGTAGTATTTATCGAGCGCTTACTATGTGCAGAGCACCGGACTGAGCGCTTGGAATGGACCATTCGGCAACAGATAGAGACCGTCCCCGCCCAGCGACGGGCTCACGGTCTAATCGGGGGAGACGGACGAAAACAAGACAACTTAATCGCGATCGATATTCATTCATTCATTGAATAGTATTTTCTGAGCGCTTACTATGTGCAGAGCACCGGACTGAGCGCTTGGAATGGACCATTCGGCAACAGATAGAGACGATCCCTGCTCATCGACAGGGTAACGGTCTAATCGGGGGAGACGGACAAAAACAAGACAACTTAATCGTGATCGATATTCATTCATCCATTCAATGGTATTTATTGAGCGCTTCCTATGTGCAGAGCACTGGACCGAGCGCTCGGAACGGACAGATCGGCGACAGACAGAGACGGTCCCCGCCCTCCGACGGGCTCACGGTCTAATCGGGGGAGACGGACGGACGAGAAGGATGGCATTAAATAGGATCGAGGGGAGGGACGTCTCATTAAAACAATAGCAAGTAAATAGAATCGGGGCGACGTACGGCTCATTAACAAAATAAATAGAATGAAGGGGATGGACACCTCATTAACACAATTAATAGGGGAATAAAAATAGATATAAATGAGCACAGTGTTGAGCGGAGGGGAAGGGAGAGGGGCCTCCAGGAACGCACAACCTGCCTTGTTGGAAAGATTCACCCGCGGGAAGGAGGGCAGGAAGTCTTATCCCACTTGTAGCGATGAGGAAACGGAGGTTCAGAGAGGTGAAGCGACTCACCCCAGGTCCCACAGCAACCTGGTGGCTGAGTGCGGATGATCCGTTCGTTCGTCCGGTCATTCGCTCCTATTTATTGAGCGCTCACCGTGTGTAAAGCACTGGGCTAAGCGGTTGGAAAGTCCAGTCGGGCAACTGATAGAGACCATCCCTACCCAACAACGCGCTCCCCGTCTAGAAGAGGGGAGGCAGAAGTGTGGCTCGGTGGAAAGAGCCCAGGCTTGGGAGTCAGAGGTCACGGGTTCGAATCCCGCCCCCCCCCCCGCCACTTATCAGCTGGGTGATCGTGGGCAAGTCACTTCACTTCTCTGGGCCTCAGTTCCCTCATCTGGAAAATGGGGATTAACTGTGACCTCACGTGGGATGACCCGATGATCCTGTATCTCCCCCAGCGCTTAGAGCAGTGCTCGGCACATAGTAAGTAAGCGCTTAACAGATACCAACAGCATCAAGACGAGTAGACAGGCCTTGATAGCGTCGGAGTAGATAAATAGAATTATATATAGATACACATCATTAATAAAAGAAATGGAAAAATAAACGCGGACAAATATACATATGCGCTGTGGGGCGGGAAAGGGGGTAGGGCAGAGGGAGGGAGTCGATAGTGAGCCCTCTAATGATAAAAGTCACGGTGGCATTCGTTAGGCGCTTACTATGTGCCAAACACTGTTCTAAGCGCTGCGGGGGGGTACAAGGTCATCAGGTTGTCCCCCGTGGGGCTCACAGTTTTTAATCCCCATTTTCCAGATGAGGTCACTGAGGCACAGAGAATAATAAGAACAGTAATAGTGTTGGTATTTGTTAAGCGCTCACTAGGTGCAGAGCACCGTTCTAAGCGCTGGGGGAGATACGGGCTCCCCGTCTTCATCCCCATTTTCCAGATGAGGTCACTGAGGCCCAGAGAAGTGAAGTGACTGGGCCAAGGTCACCCAGCTGGCAAGCGGCGGAGCCGGGATTCAGCTGAGCACTGTACTCAGCTCTTATTATGTAGTAAGTGCTTTCTTAAGCATTAATATTATTATTACCCCAGCGCTTAGAACAGTGCTCTGCACCTAGGAAGCGCTTAACAATTACCAACATTATTATTATTATTATTATTATTATTATTATTATTACGAAGTGCTCCCATTGAGTATGAAGTATTTATGAAGGGCTCACTATGTGCCAGACCCTGTACTAAGCACTGGGGTAGCGAGAAAAAAAGCGGGTTGGGCCCAGCCCCTATCCCATCTGGGACTCACAGACTTAATCCCTCGCACGTAGTAAGCGTTTAACAAATACCACAGTTGTTTTTATCGTTATTATTAATTATTATTAAGAACGGTCACCCACTGAACCAGCACCTGGCTCAGTGGAAAGAGCCCGGGCTTGGGAGTCGTAGGTCATGAATTCGAATCCCGGCTCCGCCGCTTGTCAGCCGGGTGACTGTGGACGAGTCACTTCACTTCTCTGGGCCTCGGTTCCCTCATCTGGAAAATGGGGATTAACTGGGAGCCTCACGTGGGACAACGTGATGACCCCGTATCTCCCCCAGCGCTTAGAACGGTGCTCTGCACATAGGAAGCGCTTAACAGATACCAACGTTATTATTATTATTATTATTCTCTGGGCCTCAGTGACCTCATCTGGAAAATGAAGACTGGGAGCCCCACGGGGGACAACCTGATGACCTTGTATCTTCCCAGCGCTTAGAACGGTGCTTTGCACCTAGTAAGCGCTTAACCCATACCATCATTATTATTATAATTATTATTATTACCCTGCCTAATAATAATGCCGGTATGGGTTAAGCGCTTACTAGGTGCAGAGCACCGTTCTAAGCGCTGGGGTAGACATAGGGGAATCAGGTCGTCCCACGTGGGGCTCCCGGTCTTCATCCCCATTTTACAGATGAGGGAACTGAGGCAGAGAGAAGTGAAGTGACTCGCCCACGGTCCCCCAGCCGACAAGGGGCAGAGCTGGGATTCGAACCCATGAGCCCTGACTCCGAAGCCCGGGCTCTTCCCACTGCGCCACGCTGCCTCTCAGAGTAAGTCCTTCATCAGTGCGCTGAGCCCGGGTGACCCCGAACTCACGCTTCGACACAAAGACGTCGACGAGGAAGATTTCCCCGGATCCTCCGCGGGCCCCAAGCCCTCCCTCAGCTTTGACGCGCGGACGCCAGCCCCGGGGACGCCACGGGGCCGAGCACCCGAAAACCTGATTGTCTTTTCATGAGAAACGCTAAACGCCGCTCATCGATTATTCAAGTTTTCCCCTCGGGCCATAAAACCCAGGAAACCTGTGGAGAAATTGTGTAGCTGTGTCTACAGCTGTAATTCCATTTATTCCTACTGACGCTCTTGAGGCCCGCTTACTTCTCTGGATGACCGCGAGCCAGTTGGTGGGTAGGGACGGTCTCTATCTGCGGCCGAATCGGACTTTCCAAGCGCTTAGTACAGCGCTCCGCGCACGGAAAGCGCTCAATACATCTTAGTACAGTGCTCTGTACGTAGTAACCGCTCAATGAATCCTTCCGAATGAATGAATGAACAGCGTGGCCTAGTAGATAGAACCCGGGCCGGCGAGTCAGAAGGACCTGGGTTCTAATCCCGGCTCCCCGTCTTGTCTGCTGTGTGACTTGGGGCAAGTCCTTTCCCTTCTCTGTGTCTCAGTGACCTCACCTGCAAGGTGGGGATTATTATACTCTCCCAAATGCTCAGTACAGTGCTCTGCA
Source organism: Ornithorhynchus anatinus (assembly GCF_004115215.2). NCBI lineage: Eukaryota > Metazoa > Chordata > Mammalia > Monotremata > Ornithorhynchidae > Ornithorhynchus > Ornithorhynchus anatinus. Next base: position 182,672,586 of record NC_041728.1, on the reverse strand, counting down.
CATAATGAGTGCTCAGTGATAGAGCAGAGGACTCGAGCCGTTAGAGGAGCAGCGTGGCTCAGTGGCAAGAGGCCGGGCTTGGGAGTCAGAGGTCGTGGGTTCTAATCCCGGCTCCGCCACTTGTCGGCTGGGTGACTTTGGGCGAGTCATTTCACTTCTCTGGGCCTCAGTTACTTCATCAGTAAAATGGGGTTTAAAACGGTGAGCCCCACCTGGGACAACCCGATGACCTCGTATCTACCTCAGTGCTTGGTACAGTGCTCTGCACACAGCAAGCGCTCAATCAATTCAATTGAATGAATTAATGAATACCATCATTATTGTTATTATTATTAAGGTCCCCCCTCTAGATCTTAATCTCACTGTGGGCAGGCAACATGCCTATCAACTCTGTTACATCGTCCTCGCCCAAACGTTCAGTACAGTGCTCTGCATAATAATCGTGTTGGTATTTGTTAAGCGCTTACCACGTGCAGAGCACTGTTCTAAGCGCTGGGGTAGGTCCAGGGGCCTCAGGTTGTCCCACGGGAGGCTCACAGTTAATCCCCAGATGGGGTAACTGAGGCACAGAGAAGCTGTGACTTGCCCACAGTCACACAGCCGACAAGGGGCAGATCTGGGCTTCGAACCCATGACCCCTGACTCCCAAGCCCGGGCTCTTTCCACTGAGCCATGCTGCTTGGCACTCAATAAATACGACTGATGGATTTCGACAATCATCGTTATTGTCTTCTCGTTTCATTTTCCCGTCCGTCTCCCCCTTCTAGACTGTGAGCCCGTTGTTGGTTAGGGATCATCTCTATCTGTTGCCGAATTGTACCTTCCGAGCGCTTAGTACAGCGCTCTGTACACAGTAAGCGCTCAATAAACACGACTGAATCGAAGACGACAGAATGAGTGAATTATAATTCTTACGCAGCTTGGCTCCGACAGGAGCTGCCTGAAACGATGACATGCCCAGGTCACTCACCTAGGGGAGCTTACTGGACGCCAGCAGCTCCTGGGAGAAGACTGAACGCACGTCCATCCGATCCCTCCGATCGAGCGGTGGTATTTAACGAGCACCCGCTGTGTGAAAATACAGAGAATGCAAACAGAACCCCTCACTGGATTCTCCACCCCGGCTGTCTACGTGAAAGGTGTCACGTAAATATTTCTGTTAGGGACAGATAATAAGGTTCTGGAAGGAGGCTGAATTTAATACTGGTCCCCAGCGGCTCACTAGAGGAAACCGGGATTCGGAAAAGTCGATAAATTAAATCCCGAGAAGCAGCGGGGCCTAGTGGACAGAGCCCGGGCCTAGGCGTCGGAAGGGCCTGGCTTCTAATCCGGCTCCGCTGGGAGACCTTGGGTGAGTCACTTCACTTCTCTGGGCCTCAGTTACCTCATTTGTAAAGTGGGGATGAAGACTGTGAGCCCCATGTGGGACGGGGACCGTGTCCCACCTGATCAGTTTGACTCTCCCCCAGGGCTTGGTGCAGTGCCTGGCGCACAGTAAGAAGAAGAATAATAATAATGTTGGTATTTGTTAAGCGCTTTCTATGGGCAGAGCACCGTTCTAAGCGCTGGGGGGGATACAGGGTCATCGGGTCGTCCCACGGGAGGCTCCCGGTCTTCATCCCCGTTTTCCAGATGAGGTCACTGAGGCCCAGAGAAGCGAAGTGACTCGCCCACAGTCACACAGCTGACAAGTGGCGGATCCGGGATTCGAACCCGTGACCCCGACTCCCAAGCCCGAGCCCTTTCCGCTGAGTCACGCTGCTTCTCTAGCAGTGAGCAGTTCACATTACCATTAAAAATACAGTAAAATAAATTTCAATAATAATAACGATGATATTTGTTAAGCGCTTACCGTGTGCCAAGCACTGTTCTACGCACTGCGGCAGACACAAGCTAATCAGGTTGGACACAGCCCCTGCCCTGCATGGGGCTCATACTCTTAATGTGCATTTTTTTTATGGTATTCGTTAAGCGCTAGGTGCCAGGAACTGCTCTAATTCCCTAATAATTTCTAATAATTGTGGCACTTGTTAAGCGCTTACCATGGGCAGAGCACTGTTCTAAGCGCTGGGGTAGATACAGGGTAAACAGGTTGTCCCACGTGAGCCTCACCGTCTTCATCCCTATTTTATAGACGAGGGAACTGAGGCCCCGAAGAAGGGAAGTGACTTGCCCAGAGTCACACAGCTGCCAAGTGGCGGAGCGGAGATTCGAACCCGTGACCTCTGGCTCCCAAGCCCGGCCTCTTTCCACCGAGCCACGCCGCTCGTCTAATCGGACAGTCGAAGGATACAGAAGTAATGTTTCAGGGGGACGATCCCAAGTGCTTAGATGCGGCAGAGGGGAGGGTGGATGGGGGAAATCAGGGCTTAAGCTCGTTGTGGGCAGGGAATGTGTCTGTTTATTGTCGTACAGTACTCTCCCAAGGGCTTAGTACAGTGCTCTGCACACCGTAGGTGCTCAATAAATACGACCATGAATGAATGAAAAGCTTGGAGGGTTTCAAAGATGGGGAGAGCGGTGGCCTATGGGCTATGAAGTGGTCTCTTGTCAATCCCCTCTCGCCCTTTTTAATTTTTAATAATAATGTTGGTATCTGTTCAGCGCTTACTACGTGCAGAGCACCGTTCTAAGCGCTGGGGGAGATACGGGGTCATCGGGTTGCCCCACGTGAGGCTCCCAGGCTTCATCCCCATTTTCCAGATGAGGTCACTGAGACCCAGAGAAGTGAAGTGACTTGCTCACAGTCACACGGCTGGCAAGGGGCACACTACCCATTTTATTTTGTTAATGAGATGTGCATCACCTTGATTCTACTTATTTGCTATTGTTTTCATGAGAAGTTCATTCATTCAATAGTATTTATTGAGCGCTTACTATGTGCAGAGCACTGGACTGAGCGCTTGGGATGAACAAGTCGGCAACAGACAGAGACGGTCCCTGCCGTCCGACGGGCTCACGGTCTAATCGACCCCTTGATTGTGGGCAAGTCACTTCACTTCTCTGGGCCTCAGTTCCCTCCTCTGTAAGATGGGGATGAAGACCGGGAGCCTCACGTGGGACAACCTGATGACCCTGGATCTCCCCCGGCGCTCAGAACAGTGCTCTGCACATAGGAAGCGCTTAACAGATACCGACATTATTATTATTATTATTATTATTATTGATTCTATTTATTGCTATTGTTTTTGTCTGTCCGTCTCCCCCGATTAGACTTTAAGCCCATCAGAGGGCAGGGACCGTCTCTATCTGTTACCGATTTGTCCATTCCAAGCGCTCGGTCCAGTGCTCTGCACATAGTAAGCGCTCCATAAATACTATTGAAGGAATGAACGAATGAAAGTGGCAGAGCCGGGATTCAAACCCATGACCTCTGACTCCCAAGCCCGTGCTCTTTCCACTGAGCCACGCTGCTTCCCTTTTTTTTAGAATGAAAGGCAGTCAGTCGAGCTGACTCTCTATTTACTGAGCACTTACTGTGCGCGGAGCACTGTACTCTTAGGATTTAGCGACGGATCCAATATGGGGGTTGAATGAGAGAGAGGAGCCAAAGACAAGGCCAAAGTTACGGGCTCGTGAGACGGGAAGGACAGTGGTGCCGAACTGTCCATTCCAAGCGCTCAGTACAGTGCTCTGCACAGAGTAAGCGTTCAATAAATACTATTGAATGAATGAACGGTGCCGTCTACAGCGATGGGAAAGTCGGCGGAGGACAGGGTTTGGGTGGGAAGATGAGGGGTTCTGATTTGGACAGAATAATAATAATGTTGGTATTTGTTAAGCGCTTACTACGTACAGAGCACTGTTCTAAGTGCTGGGGGAGATACAGGGTCATCGGGTTGGCCCACGTGAGGCCATTTTCCAGATGAGGTCACTGAGGCCCAGAGAGGTGAAGTGACTCGCCCACAGTCCCACAGCTGACAAGTGGCAGAGCCGGGAGTCGAACCCGTGACCTCTGACTCCGAAGCCCAGGCCCTTGCCAGTGAGCCACGCTGCTTCCCATGGACATGTTAAACCTGAGGTGACGGATCCAAGTAGAGACGTCCAAGTAGAGAAGCGGCGTGGCTCAGTGGAAAGAGCCCGGGCTTCGGAGTCAGAGGTCACGGGTTCGAATCCCGGCTCGGCCATTTGTCAGCTGTGTGACTTTGGGCGAGTCACTTCACTTCTCGGTGCCTCGGTGACCTCATCTGGAAAATGGGGATTAAGACCGGGAGCCCCCCGTGGGACGACCCGATTCCCCTGTGTCTACCCCGGCGCTTAGAACAGTGCACATAGTAAGCGCTTAACGAATACCAACATCATTGCTATTATCGTCTTGAGGGCGGGAGGAAATGTGCGATTTGCATTCATTCATTCAATAGTATTTATTGAGACTTACTACGTGCAGAGCACCGTACTAAGCGCTTGGCATGGACAAATCGGCAACAGATACAGTCCCTGCTCATTGACGGGCTTTGCAGAGAGGGAGAGATCGGGGCTGGAGATGGGGATTTGGGAATCATCCGCGGACAGGCGGGAGTCGAAGCCGTGGGAGCCAATGAGTTCTCCGAGGGAGGGGGTGGAGATGGAGACTAGAAGGGGAGCCAGAAGTGACCCCCGAGGGACCCCCACGGCGAGGGGGCGGGAGGCGCAGGAGGAGCCCCCCGAGGAGACGGAGAACGAGCGGCCGGAAAGACGAGAGGAGAACCGGGAAAGGAGTCTGAGGTTGGGTAACGATTCCAGGAACGGGGAGTGGGCCACGGGGTCGAAGGCGGCCGAGGGGTCGAGGAGGATTGGGATGGAGCGGAGGCCGGCGGATTTGGCGAGAAGGGGATCGTGGGACGCTTCCGAGAGCCCTCTACTTGGGAAAGTCCAATACGACGGAGTTGGTGGACGTGTTCCCTGCCCACGAGGAGTTTACGGTCTAAAACGCGACCCAGACATTCAGATAACAATAAATTACGGACACGGGCATAAGCGTTGGGGGGCTATCCCGAAATAGAGGCTTAATGACCACTCCCACTATCACGTTATTACCTCTGAAGCCTAATAATAAGAAATCTTCGTAATCGTAGTATTTGTGAAGCACTCTGCTGGGTGCCAAGCACCGTACTAAGCGCCGAGCTAGGGTAGATACAGGATAATCGGGTTGGACACACTTCCGTGTCCTCCACGGGAATCCCGTCGAAGAAGGGGGAGTCCAGCTAGACCGAGCCCGGTCATCATGTCCACCGATATTCTCACCCCTATTCTTCTCTGGGGGGGGGCTCACGGTCGCGGCCCCCCATTCTCACCGACCGCCCCCCCCCCCCCAGATGGTAAATTCGGTGGTGTGGGCGGGAAGAGTATTTATTCATCTACCGTCCGCTCCCAACCGCTTAGTACGGTGCTCTGCACACAGTTAGCGCTCAAAAAAACCAATCGAACGAATGAGTGAATCAAAATGAGAAGCTGGAATTTTGCTAGCGATTCGCCAGGATGCAGCCCAGGCCTAGGCGTCAGAAGAGCTTAATACAGAGCCTGGTTCACGGTAAGCGCTCAACAGATACCATATAAAAAAGCAAAAATTAAACAAAATTTAGGCTTCCCCGGCCGGAATTCCACCCGGTTTTCCTGCTGGCGTGAGACAGATCCCCTCTGGGGAAATCAGTCAGTCGATCCGTGGTTATCTATCGAGCGCTTACTACGTGCAGAGCACTGTACTCAGCGCTTGGGCGAGTCTAATATTCATTCATTCATTCAACCGTATTTCCTGAGCGTGCACTGTGTGCAAAGCGCTGTACTCAACGCTTGGGAGAGGACAATACAACGACAGACAGACACATTCCCTGCCCACCACGAGCTTACAGTCCGGCGGGGGGGGAGAGAGACGGGGATAGAAATAAATAAATTACAGATCTGGACATACAAAGATCACAGACGAAGCAGAACGGAGAGAGCGCGGGGGGGAAACGGGCTTCGTCGGGGAGGGCCTCACGGAGAGGAAAAACCCACCTTGCAGTATCCGCCCCAGGCCCGTGCTCCGCCATCTCTTCGATACGCCGCTCCCCCGAGCGCTCAGTACGGCGCTCCGCTCGATAAATACGATCGATCGACTCGGCCCCGGGCTGCGTCCGTCCGGTGGTCACGGCCGGTGACCCCCTCCGGACCCCTTTCCCGTGTTTTCGCCCTCCCCCCCCCGGCTCCGGCCCCGGCCGTGGGATCGATAGCGTTCCCGCTCGGAGTGATTCTGCAGGCGCGGTCTTGCCCAAACCCGTCGCGAAGTCCACACCCACTCGGGCAGGACTGAAGGAAATTCCAGGCCCCCGGGCTCAGCTGCTCCGTGGAGAAGGAGGGAAGCGAAGACTTTTCTACCAACAGAGGCCGGCCGTCTATGCCCTAAAACTAAGGCCGACCCGCTGGCCGTCCCTAGTTCTCATCTGTCACGACGCCGACCCCTCGCCCACGACCGGCCTCCGGTCTGGAACTCGCTCCAACTCGGTATCTGAGAGATCACCTCTCTTCCCACCCTCCGTATCCGACAGGCCGCCGCTCTTCCCACCCTTTATATCCGACGGACCAGCAGTGTGTCCCCACCCTTCGTATGCGACAGACCACCGCTTTTCCCACCCTTTATATCCGACGGTCCCACCCGTCGTATCCGAGAGACCACCGCTCTTCCCATGCTTCCTATCTGGCAGTCTACCAATCTTCCCTCGCATCTGACAGACCACCGCCTTTCCCACCCGTCATATCCGAGGGACCACCGCTCTTCCCACCCTCCGTGTCCAACAGACCACCGCTTTTCCCACTCTTTTATATCCGACGGACCACCAACATTCCCACCCTTCATATGCGACAGAGCACCGCTCTTCCCACCCTTTGTATCCGACCGACAGCTCTTCCCACTCTGTATCTTGGACGGACCATCAATATCCCCACCTTTCCTATCCGACAGACCACCGCTTTTCCCACCCGTCATATCTGAGGGACCACCGTTCTTCCCACCCTCCGTATCCAACAGACCACCGCTTTTCCCGCTCTTTATATCCCACGGACCACCAACATTCCCACCCTTCATATGCGACAGACCACCGCTCTTCCCATCCTTCACATCCAACGGACCACCGCTTTTCCCACTCTTCATATCCGACGGACCACCAATATACCCCCCCTTCGCGTGCGACAGAGCACCGCTCTTCCCACCCTTTGTATCCGACTGACCACAGCTCTTCCCGCCCTCTATCTTCGACGGACCACCGATATTCCCACCTTTCCTATCCGACAGACCACCGCTCTTTCCACCCTTCAAATTATGATAATAAGAATAACGATGGTATTTGTTAAGCACTTACTACCCGCCAAGCGCTGCTCTAAGCGCCGGGAGGGATACGAGGTGTGATCAGGTTGTCCCACGTGGGGCTCACAGTCTTCATCCCCATTTTCCAGACGAGGTCACTGAGGCACAGAGAAGCAAAGTGACTTGTCCAAAGTCACACAGCCGACAGGCGGCGGAGGTGGGATTAGAACCCGTGATCTCTGACTCCCAAGCCCGGGCTCTTTCCACTAAAGCCACGCTGCTCTGCCAGACCACCGCTCTCCCCGCCCTTCATATCTGACGGACCACTGCTCTCCCCACCCTTGGTATCTGACAGCCCAAGGCTCTTCCCACCTTTCATATCCAACAGACCGCCACTCTTCCCACCCTTTGTATCTGACAACTCAAGGCTCTTCTCACCTTTCATATCCAACAGGCCATCACTTCTCCCACCCTTCATATCCTGACAGACGACCGCTCTTACCACCCTTCGTATCCGACAGCTCATCGCTTTTCCCACCCTTATCCGACAGCTCATCGCTCTTCCACCCTTTTGCATCTGACAGCCACCACCCTTCCCACCCCTCATATCCGACAGACGACCCCTCTTCCCACCCCTCATATCCGACAGACCACCCCTCTTTCCCCCCTTCATATCTGACTGTCCACCCCTCTTCCCACCCTTCATATCCGACAGACCACCCCTCTTCCCACTCTTCATCACCTTCAAACATGCCCACGTCTCCCCATCCTAAAAAAAAAAAGCCCTCCCTCGGCCACCAGTTATGGGCCCATCTCCTTCCAATTCCTCTCCAAACTATTTGAGCAAGTCGTCCGCACCCGCTGTCTCAGATTCCTCTCCTCCAATTCTCTCCTTGACCTCTTCCACCCTGGCTTCCGTCCCCTTCACTCCACAGAAACCTCCCTCTCACCGATGATCTCCATCTTGCCAAATCCACTGGCCTCTCCTAATCCTCTTCCACCTCTCAGCTGCCTTTGACGCTGTGGCCCACCCCCTTCTCCTGGAAACACTATCCAATAATAATAATAACGTTGGTGTTTGTTAAGCGCTTACTATGTGCCGAGCACTGTTCTAAGCAACGGGGGAGATACAGAGTCATCAGGTTGTCCCACGTGGGGCTCCCAGTTAATCCCCATTTTACAGATGAGGGAACCGAGGCACCGAGAAGCTAAGCAAATTGTCCCAAGTCACACAGCTGAAAGGTGGCGGAGCGGGGATAAGAACCCATGACCTCTGACCCCTAAGCCTGTGTCCTTTCCACTGAGCCACGCTGCTTTTCAAAACTGCAACCTTGGCTTCACTGACCCCGTCCTCTCATCTCTCCGGCCGCTCATTCTCCGTCTCCTCGGCGGGCTCCTCCTCCGCCTCCCACCCCCTCGCTGTGGGGGGGGGTCCCTCGGGGGTCACCTCTGGGTCCCCTTCTAGTCTCCATCTACCCCCCCTCCCTCGGAGAACTCATTCGCTTCCCACGGCTTCAACTCCCACCCCTCCGCGGATCCTTAATTCCTCTCTTTCGTTCCACCCACATATTCAATTCATCACTAAATCCCGTCGGTCCCACCTTCACAACCTTGCTAAAATCCTCCCTTTCCTCTCCAGCCAAACTGCTTCCACACTAATCCGAGCGCTCCTCCTCTCCCGCCTGGATGACGGCATCGGCCTCCTGGCTGACCTCCCGACCTCCTGCCTCTCCCCGCTCCGGGCCACACTTCACTCTGCTGCCCGGATCGTTTTTCTACAGAAATGGTCACGACTCATCACCCTGCTCCTCATCGAACTCCAGTGGTTGCCCATCCACCTCCACATGAAGCAAAAATTCGTCACCGTTGGCTTCCAGGCCCCCCACGGCCCGGCCCCCTCTTCCCTCCCCTCCCTTCCGTCCTGCTCCGGCCCGGGCCGCACACTCCGCTCCTCCGGCACCGCTCGCCTCCTCCCCGGGCCTCCGGCTCGCCCGGCCCGCCGGAGACCCCCGGCCCACGTCCCGCCTCTGGCCCGGTTCGCCCTCCCTCCTCTGATCCCACCGACGACGACTCTCTCGCCGTTCAAAGCCTTATCGAAGGCCCCCCTCCTCCCGGAGGCCTTCCCCGACCGCGCCCTCCTCTCCTCTCCTCCCGCTCCCTTCCGCGTCGCCCCGACTCGCTCCCTTTCTTCGTCCCCCCTCCCGGTCCCGCACCGCTTATGTCCGCATCCCTCATTTTATTTATCTGTACCGATGTCTGTCTCCTCCCTAGACTCTAGGTTCGTTGTGGGCAGGGAATGTGTCTGTTTAGACCGTGCTCCCGTCAGAGGGCAGGGACCGTCTCTATCTGTTACCGATCTGTACATTCCAAGCGCTTAGTACAGTGCTCTGCCCATAGTAAGCGCTCACTAAATACCATTGAATGTTAATTGTTGCTTTGTACTCTCCCAAACGTTTAGTCCAGTGCTCTGCACACCGTAAGTGCTCAATAAATACGACTGAATGAATGAATAAACACGACTGATTGATTTTGGGGATGATGATGATAATAACAATGACAAGAACAATAATGGAACTTCTTAAACGCTTACTTTGTGCCAAGCACTGTTCTAAGCACTGGGACAGATACAAGTTAAGCAGGTTGGGCACAGTCCCTGGTGCCGACTCCCTTAATCCCTATTTTACAGGTGAGGTAACTGAGGCCCAGAGAAGTGAAGGACTTGCCCAGTCATAATAATAATTGACGGCATTCGTTAAGCGCTTACTATGTGCCAAGCACTGTTCTAGGCGCTGAGGTAGATACGAGGTAATCGAGTTGTCCCACGTGGGGCTCGCAGTCTTTATCGCCATTTTCCAGATGAGGGAACTGAGGCACAGAGAAGTGAAGTGACTTGCCCAAGGTCACACCACAGACAAGTAATGGAGGCGGGATTAGAACCCACATCCTCTGACTCCCAAGCCCGGGCTCTTGCCACTTGGCCACGCTGCCCAAGGTCGCGTAGCAGACATATTTACTGTGATTATGTTGTCTTGTTTTTGTCCGTCCGTCTCCCTTGACTAGACTATGAGCCCGACAACGAGCAGGGACGGTCTCTATCTGTTGCTGAATTGTCCATTCCAGGCGCTTAGTACAGTGCTCTGCACATAGTAAGCGCTCAATAAATGCTCCTGAATGAATGAAGGTGGTGGATCCAGAATTAGGACCCAGGTCCTTTTAACTCCCAGACCCGTGTTCTAGGAACCGAGGCCCAGAGAAGAAGAAGAATAATAACAGTGTTGGTATTTGTTAAACGCTTACTATGTGCAGAGCACTGTTCTAAGCGCTGGGTAGATACAGAGCAATCAGGTTGTCCCATGTGAGGCTCACAGGCTTAATCCCCATTTTACAGATGAGGGAACTGAGGCCCAGAGAAGGGAAGTGACTTGCCCAGTCACCCAGCTGACGAGCGGCAGAACTGGGATTTGAACCCACGACCTATGACTCCGAAGCCCGTGCTCTTTCCACTGAGCCACGCTGAAGAGAAGTGACTCGCCCCGGACAGCAGACACGTGGAAGAGACAGAATTAGAACCCACAACCTCTGACTCCCAGGCCTGGGCTCGTTGTGATACTGCCCTCTCCTAGGGCCTGCTGAGAGGATTTACCCCCCCGCCAACCCCATGCGGGGATGTGGGGAGGGGAGAGGTCTTCAAGGTGGGGACCACCCCCCCGAAACAATATTAATAATGGTAGTTTTTAAGCGCTCACCATGTACCAAGCACTGCTCTAAGCGCTGGGGGAGATAGAAGGTCATCAGGTTGTCCCTCGTGGGGCTCACGGTCTTCATCCCCATTTGACAGACGAGGTCACCGAGGCTCAGGGAGGTGACCCGCCCAACGTCGCCCAGCCGACGAGCGGCGGGGGCGGGATTAGAAGCAGCGCGGCTCGCTGGAAAGAGCCCGGGCTTCGGAGTCAGAGGTCACGGGTTCGAGCCCCGGCTCTGCCCCTGGTCAGCTGGGGGACTGTGGGCGAGTCACCTCACCTCTCGGTGCCCCAGTGGCCTCATCTGGAAAATGGGGATGAAGACCGGGAGCCCCACGGGGGACCACCTGATTCTCCTGCGTCTCCCCCAGCGCTTCGAACAGCGCTCGGCACATAGTAAGCGCTTAACAAATACCAACTTTATGATTGGAACCCACGACCTCCGACTCCCGGGCCCGGGCTCTCGCCGCTGAGCCCCGCTGCTGCTCCTGAAGAGACCGGGCCTCCGCCTGACTCCCTCCTCGAGTCCCGACAGGCCCCGGAAGCAGTGGGAGAGACGCCACGAGGCCAACGTTTTCTGTCGGGAAGCCAGGAGGTTCGGAGCCGGGGGCCTACGACGGCTTGGGAGGTTCCTCTAGGTCCTGGCCCCCTGCCACCCCAAACAAATGAGGCCTTAATAATGCCGATGGTATCTGTGAAGCGCTTACTATGTGCCGAGCACCGTTCTGAGCAGCGTGGCTCAGTGGAAAGAACCTGGGTTTGGGAGTCCGAGGTCATGGGTTCGAATCGCAGCTCGGCCCCCCGGCAGCTGTGTGACCGTGGGCGAGTCACTTCACCTCTCTGGGCCTCGTCTGCAAAATGGGGATGAAGACTGTGAGCCTCACGTGGGACAACCCGACGACCCGGTATAACGATGTTGGTATTTGTGAAGCGCTTACTATGTGCCAGAGCGCCGTTCTAAGCGCCGGGGGAGATACGGGGTCATCGGGTCGTCCCACGTGAGGCTCCCCGGTCTTCATCCTCATTTTGCAGATGAGGGAACTGAGGCACAGAGAAGTTAAGTATCTCCCCCAGCGCTCAGAACAGTGCTCTGCACATAGTAAGCGCTTAACGAATACCAACAAATACCAACATTATTAAATAAATGGTGGTATTTGTTAAGCGCTTACTGTGTGCAAAGCAGCGTTCTAAGCGCCGAGGGAGATACAAGGTGATCAGGTTGTCCCATGTGGGGCTCACAGACTTAATCCTATTATTAATTCTATTAATCCTTTATTGCTATCGTTCTCGTCCGTCCGCCTCCCCCGATGAGACGGTGAGCCCGTCAGAGGGCGGGGACCGTCTCTATCTGTCACCGCTTTGTCCATTCCAAGCGCTTAGTCCAGTGCTCTGCGCATAGTAAGCGCTCAATAAATACTATTGAATCCCCATCTGACAGATGAGGGAACTGAGGCACAGAGAAGTTAAGTGACTTGCCCAAGGTCACACAGCTGACTAGCGGCGGTGCTGGGATTAGAACCCGTGACCTCTGACTCCCAAGCCCGCGCTCTTTCCACTGAGCCACGCTGCTTCTCTAGATAGAGGGTCATCGGGTGATCCCACGTGGGGCTCCCAGTCCTCATCCCCGTTTTCCAGCTGAGGCAACTGAGGCACAGAGAAGCGACTTGCCCAAAGTCACCCAGCTGATAGGTGGCGGAGCGGGATTAGAACCCGCGACCTCCGACTCCCAAGCCCGTCCCCTTGCCACCGAGCCGCGCCGCTTCCAGAGTCACCCGGCTGACGAGCGGTGGGGCCGAGATTAGAACCCACGACCTTCTGACTTCCGGGAATGTGCTCCCTCCACTACGCTCTGCTGCTTCTCATATACTTAGTCCAGTGCTCTGTACATAGTAAGCGCTCAATAAATACTATTGGATGACTGAATGAATACTTCTGGTATTCGTGAAGCGCTTACTAGGTTCCAAGCACTGTACTAAGCGCTGGGGTAAACGCAAGGTATTCAGGTTGGACACGGTCCCCGTCCGCCGCGGGGCTCCCGGTCTTCATCCCCATTTTCCAGATGAGGTCACTGAGGCCCGGAGAAGTGAAGCGACTTGCCCGCGGTCACACGGCAGACAAGTGGCGGAGCCGGGAGTAGAATCCATAACCTTCCGCCCCACAGGCCCGGGCTCTATCCACTATTCCGTCTCACTGTTTACTGCCGTATTGTACTTTCCCAAGCGTTTAGTACAGTGCCCTGCACTCGGTAAGCGCTTAATAAACCCCCTTGAATGAATGAATCCAGTCCCTTAGACTGTAGGCCCTGGGCGGGCAGGGATCGTCTCTCTTTATTGCTGAGTTTCGCTTACCAAGCGCTTAGTACAGCGTTCTGCACAAGGTAATCGCTCAGTACACGCGATGGAACGACTGAATGAGAGGTGGCGGGTCGAGGGGGTCGGCCTCAGTTCCCTCATTTGTAAAATGGGCTTGAAGCCTGGGAGCCCCACGTGGGACAACCTGATGACCCCGTATCTCCCCCAGCGCTCAGAACAGTGCTCGGCACCTAGTAAGCGCTTAACAAATACCAACATTATTATCATTATACTAGTCTTAATGGTTCTAACTGGATTCATTCATTCACGGTCTAGAAGGGGGGCGACAGACGACAAAACAAAACCAAACAAGTAGACGGACACCAATAGGATAATAATAATAATAATAATAATGTTGGTATCTGTTAAGCGCTTACTATGTGCCGAGCACTGTTCTAAGCGCTGGGGGAGAGACAGGGTCACCAGGTTGTCCCACGGGAGGCTCCCAGTTAATCCCCATTTTCCAGATGAGGGAACCGAGGCCCAGAGAAGCGAAGCGACTCGCCCACAGTCACACAGCTGACAAGGGGCAGAGCCGCGCGTCGAACTCATGACCTCTGACTCCGAAGCCCGGGCTCTTTCCACTGAGCCACGCTGCTTCCCACAGGGGAGGAAAAGGGGAAGGAAGAAGGAAGAGAGAGAAGAGGGAAAGGGGGAAGGGGTGTAGCCTAGTGGAAAGAGCCCGGGATCGGTAAGAGCGCGGGCTTGGCAGTCCGAGGACGCGGGTTCTAATCCCGGCTCCGCCACCTGTCTGCTGTGTGACCCTGGGCAAGCTACTTCACTTCTCTGGGCCTCAGTTCCCTGCTCTGTAAAACGGGGATGAAGACCGGGAGCCCCACGTGGGACGACCTGATTGCCTTGTATCTCCCCAGTGCTTAGAACAGGGCGTGGCACATAGTAAGCGCTTAAATATCAAAATAATAATTATTATTCTTATCACTATTACTATTAATAATAATTAGACTGTAAGCCCGTCAAAGGGCAGGGACCGTCTCTATCTAATAATAATGATAATGTTGGTATCTGTCAAGCGCTCACTACGTGCCGAGCACCGTTCCAAGCGCTGGGGGAGACACGGGGGAATCGGGTCGTCCCCCGTGGGGCTCCCGGTCTTCATCCCCATTTTCCAGATGAGGTCACTGAGGCCCAGAGAAGGGAAGTGACTCGCCCACGGTCACACAGCTGAGAAGGGGCCGAGCGGGGAGTCGAACCCATGACCTCTGACTCCAAAACCCGTGCTCTTTCCACTGAGCCCCGCCGCTTCTCTGTTATCGATCTGTCCATTCCAAGCGCTTAGTACGGTGCTCTGCACATAGTAAGCGCTCAATAGATACTATTGAATGAATATTAATCCCGGCTCAGCCGCCGGTCTGCCAAGTGCTTACTGCGTGCCAGGCACTGTACTAAGCGGCGGGGTCGATACAAGCAAATGGGGTTGGCCACGGTCCCCCGTCCCTCTTGGGGTTCACAGTCTCCATCCCCCTTTTCCACGTGAGCTTCACCGAGGCCCCGAGAAGGGAAGTGACTCCCCCAAGGCCACGCAGCGGCCAAGTGGCGGAGGCGGGTTTAGAACCCATGACCTCCCGACTCCGAGGCCGGGGGCTCTCTCCATTACGCCACGCTGCCGCGGGACCTCGGCCGCATCGCCTCCCTTCTCCGGGCCTCGGTTACCTCATCTGGAAAGTGGGGATTCAGTGCGTGGCTCAGTGGCAAGAGCCCGGGCTTGGGAGTCAGAGGTCACGGGTTCGACTCCCAGCTTTCCACTCGTCAGCTGGGTGACTGTGGGCGAGTCACTTCACTTCCCTGGGCCTCAGTTCCCTCATCTGTAAAGTGGGGATGAAGACCGGGAGCCTCACGGGGGACGACCTGATGACCCTGTATCTCCCCCAGTGCTTAGAACAGTGCTCGGCACATAGTAAGTGCTCAACGAATACCAACGTCATCGTGACTTAGGCGGGGCATCCTATATTTTCCTCTCCCAAGAGCTGAGCCCAGTGCCCGGCACAAAGTGAGCGCTCGATAAATACGATTGAAGGAATGAATGAGAGCCAGAGGTGGGAGACGGGGAAGGATTTACGGGGAGTAGGAGTCATTTATCGTCAGACGTAAAAACCCCTTCTCCGATCAGTCATCCTCCTCCCCTCCGTTATATGACAAATCTTTCTACCCCGTTGCCTAGCAACCTGGCCTCGGGGCGAGAGCCCGGGGCCTGGGAGTCAGAAGGTCACGGGTTCTAATCCCGCCTCCGCCACTTAAAAATAAAAATAATGATGGTTTCTGTGACCATTAGCCAAGCACTGTTCTAAGCGCCGGGGTAGACGCCAGGTCATCAGGCTGTCCCACGTCTTCATCCCCATTTTCCAGATGAGGTCACTGAGGCCCAGAGAAGTGAAGTGACTCGCCCCGAGTCTCACAGCTGATGAGTGGCGGAGCCGGGATCAGAACCCACGACCTGTGACTCCCAAGCCCGGGTCCTCTCCACCGAGCCGCGCAAGCGCTTACTATGTGCCAGGCACTGTATTAAGCACTGGGGTGGACACTAGTCAAGCGGGTGGGAGACGGTCCCTGTCCCCCGTGGGGCTCACAGCCTCCATCCCCATTTTACAGACGGGGGAACTGAGGCACAGAGAAGTGAAGGGACTGATCCAAAATACAGTTCCTTCTGCACAGTCGGTCTGTAGAAAATAATGACAATATTAATTATAATAATAACGTTG
The DNA here is from genome assembly GCF_004115215.2 of Ornithorhynchus anatinus. Lineage (NCBI taxonomy): Eukaryota > Metazoa > Chordata > Mammalia > Monotremata > Ornithorhynchidae > Ornithorhynchus > Ornithorhynchus anatinus. The sequence goes on along the minus strand of NC_041728.1, from coordinate 182,656,520 downwards.
GTATCTGTTAAGCGCTTCCTATGTGCCGAGCACTGTCGTAAGCGCTGGGGGAGAGACAGGGTCATCGGGTCGTCCCACGTGAGGCTCACGGTTAAACTCCATTTTCCAGATGAGGTCACTGAGGCCCAGAGGAGTGAAGCGACCCGCCCACAGTCACCCAGCTGACAAGGGGCAGAGCCGGGAGTCGAACTCACGACCTCTGACTCCGAAGCCCGGGCTCCTTCCACTGAGCCACGCTGAGCGCTGGGTCCCGGGCACTGTACTGAGCGCCGGAGTGGATACGAGCAAATCGAGTCAGACACGGTCCATGTCCCACGTGGGGTTCACGGTCTTCATCCCCATTTTCCAGAGGAGGGAACTGAGGCCCAGAGGAGTGAAGTGACCTCTCCGAGGTCACACAGCCGATTTGTACACTCCAAGCGCTTAGCACAGTGCTCTGCACATAGTGAGCGCTCAATAAATACTATAGAATGAATGAATGAAGTGGCAGAGGCGGGATTAGAACCCACATCCTCTGACTCCCAAGGCCCACCTCTTGCCACTGGGCCGTGCTGCTTCTTGGCGTCTCCTACTCCCGTAATGCCTCGGTCTGCTTTTAATAAGAATAATGTTGGTATCTGTTAAGCGCTCAGTATGTGCCGAGCACCGTTCTAAGCGCTGGGGGAGACACGGGGGAATCGGGTCGTCCCCCGTGGGGCTCCCGGTCTTCATCCCCATTTTAGAGATGAGGTCGCTGTCACTGTCCCTTCACTGTCACGCTTGTCAGCTGTGTGACTTTGGGCGAGTCGCTTCACTTCTCTGGGCCTCAGTGACCTCATCTGGAAAATGGGGATGAAGACTGGGACCCCCACGGGGGACACCCTGATCACCTTGCATCTCCCCCGGCGCTTACCGCCATTATTATTACAGTAAGTACTTAGCAAACATCAACGTCGTTACTATTACCGTGTTGGACTCCCGGTCTCCAGCCCCATTTCCCAGAGGAGGGAACTGAGACCCAAAGATGTGAAGTGACTCGCGCAAGGTCACGCAGCGGACGAGCGGCGGAGCCGGGATTAGAACCCAGGACCTTCTGACTCCCGGGCCCGGGCTCCACCCACTCCGTCCGGCTGCTTCCGACCGGTGCCGTTTCCACTATTTGCAGATGGTTTTTCTCCGCGTTCCCCGTCGTAACGTCAACTCCTGATGTGCAATTATCAGAAGTCTCGCTTTGCTTGTGATGATAATAATTATAGCCCAGCACAGAACGAAACCTAATGTGATAAAAACGAAACAACACCCACGTCAGGCGGTTAATTCGTCCACGAGGGAGCCGAGGCCCGGAGAGGCTAAGCCGTCGGCCCCGGGTCACCCAGCAGGCAAAGGTGGAACCCGGGTCTCCCATTCTTTCGACCGTTATTTACCGAGCCCTCGCTGTGCGCCGGACACTGCGCTGCTCGCTTGTGCAATTCAGCCGCAGAGACGACCCCGGCCCACAGCGGGCTCCAGGTGACGATAATCCTCCTGGGGAAGCGCTTGCTATGGGCCAGACACTGGACTGAGCGTTGGGAAGCAGCGCGGCTCAGGGGAAAGAGCCCGGGGTTGGGAGTCGGAGGTCATGGGTTGGAATCCCGGCTCTGCCACTTGGCAGCCGGGTGACCGCGGGCGAGTCGCTTCACTTCTCCGGGCCTCAGCGGCCTCCTCTGGAAAATGGGAATTAAGGCTGTGAGCCTCACGTCGGACAACCCGATTTCCCTCTATCTCCCCCGGCGCTTAGAACAGTGCTCTGCACAGAGTGATAATAATAATAATGTTGGTATCTGTTAAGCGCTTCCTATGCGCAGAGCACTGTTCTAAGCGCGGGGGGGGGGGGAGACACAGGGTGATCAGGTCGTCCCACGTGAGGCTCCCGGTCTTCATCCCCGTTTTCCAGAGGAGGTCACTGAGGCCCAGAGAAGCGAAGCGACTCGCCCGCGGTCACACGGCTGCCAAGCGGCCGAGCCGGGAGTCGAACCCACGACCTCCGACGCCCAAGCCCGGGCTCTTTCCGCTGAGCCGCGCTGCTTGAGAGTAAACACGGTGATTAAGACCGTGAGCCCCACACGGGACAGGGACGGTGTCCAACCTGATTACCCTGTATCCACCCCAGCTCTTAGTACAGCGCCTGACACCTAGTAAGCGCCCAACAAACACCACAGTTAAAATAATTCTTACTATTACTAGAGCCCGAGCCTGGGAGACAGAAGGTCTTGGGTTCTAAACCCTGCTCTGCTACTTGTCTGCTGCGTGATCTTGGGTAAGTCACTTCGCTTCCCTGGGCCTCAGTTACGTCATCTGTAAAATGGGACTGAGACGGTGAGCCCCACGTGGGACGGGGACCGTGTCCAACCTGATCTGTCTGTGTCCACCCCAGCGCTCAGTACAGGGCCCGGCACACAGTAAGAGCTTAACGAATGCCCTAAGTAGTATTATTATTATTATTATTTCCGTTTTCTCGATCCTCACACGGTGGGAAGAAAACTCTCTAAAACGGGCTGTGAAATATAACAACAGGAGTCCTACCCGTTACGTGTTTTCTAGTTGCCAGGTACCGGAATAATAATCATGGTAAAAATTCACAGTCTCCATCCCCATTTTCCAGATGAGGTCACTGAGGCCCAGAGAAGTGAAGTGACTTCCCCAAGGTCACACAGCAGACAGATGGAGGAGCGGGGATTAGGACCCATGACCTTCTGCCTCCCAGGCCCGGGCTCTTCCCACTCCGCCCCGCTGTTCTAATAATAATGTTGGTATTTGTGAAGCGCATGCTATGTGCCGAGCGCTGTCCTAAGCGCCGGGGGAGATCCAGGGTCGTCGGGTCGTCCCCCGTGAGGCTCCCGGTCTTCATGCCCATTTTCCAGATGAGGTCACTGAGGCCCAGGGAAGCGAAACGACTTGCCCACAGCCACCCAGCTGCCAAGTGGCGGAGCCGGGATTCGAACCCACCATCTCTGACTCCCCAGCCCGGGCTCTTTCCACCGAGCCACGCCGGTACGTGCTTCCCAGTTGCCGAGCACTGTACTGGGCGCCGGGGGAGATACGGTATAGAAGCGGACACAGTCCGGGTCCCACACGGGGCTCCCGGACTAAGGGGGCGGGCGACGAGGGATTGAACCCCCATTTTGCAGACGGGGGGACCGGGGCGCAGGGAAGTGAAGCCTTACTGAAGGCCCGCCTCCTCCAAGAGGCCTTCCCGGCCTATTTCCCACTTTTCCTCATCTCCCGCTCCCTCCGCGTCGCCCCGACTCGCTCCCTTTGCTAATCCCGGCCCCGAAACCCTGACGTCCAGACCTATAATTTCATTTATCCCTCTGCTCTTCCCCGCTCCCGGCCCCAAAGCGTTTATTTCCATTCCTCTGATTTCATTTATCCCTTTGCCCTCCCCCCCCTCCCCGTCCCAGCCCCAAAGCGTATCTATCCACCCCTTTCATTTTCTTTATCCGTTGGCTCTCCCCCGGCGTGGCTCAGTGGCGAGAGCCCGGGCCTGGGAGTCAGAGGTCACGGGTTCGAATCCCGGCTCGGCCCCTTGGCAGCTGTGGGACCGTGGGCGAGTCGCTTCACTTCTCTGGGCCTCAGTGACCTCGCCTGGAAAATGGGGATTAACTGGGAGCCTCACGTGGGACAAGCTGATGACCCTGCATCTCCCCCAGCGCTTAGAACGGCGCTCGGCACGTAGTGAGCGCTTAATAAATGCCAACATAATGATACTAATAATTGCCAGCCACCGTGTCCGGTGCTCCGCACACAGTAAGCGCTCAGTACGTACGATCGAATGGATGACGGGGACTGTGTCCAACCCCATCAGCTTGGATCTATCCCCAGCGTTTAGTACAGGACCTGGCCTGGAGTAAGCGCTTAAGAAACGCAAGGAAAATCCAAACCCAAATTCCCAAATCCCGGTGGGCTCCAGTCTGAATCCCGGCCACGGAGAACTCCGACCGGACTATGTCCATATCTCTCATCTTATTTATCCGTATTGATGTCTGTCCAAGCGGCGTGGCTCAGTGGAAAGAGCCCGGGCTTGGGAGTCAGAGGTCATGGGTTCGAATCCCAGCTCTGCCACTTGGCAGCCGTGTGACTGTGGGCAAGTCACTTCACTTCTCGGTGCCTCAGTGACCTCATCTGCCAAATGGGGATGAAGACGGGGAGCCTCACGTGGGACGACCCGATGACCCCGGATCTCCCCCAGCGCTTAGAACGGCGCTCGGCACAGAGTAAGCGCTTAACAAATGCCAACATTATTATTATTATTGTGGGCAGGGAATGACACTGTCTACTGTACTGTTGCCCAAACTCTCAGCACAGTGCTCTGCACATAGTAAGTCTCTCCCGATTAGACTGTAAACCCGTCAAAGGGCAGGGACCGCCTCTATCTGTTACCCATTTGTACATCCCAAGCGTTTAGTACAGTGCTCTGCACATAGTAAGCGCTCAACAAATACTCCTGAATGAATGACAAATAGGACTGAATGAACGAATCAAGGAAAAGGGCAGTGACTCGCCTAAGGACGCGCGGCGAAGCCGGGATTAATAGTAATAATAATGTCGGTATTTGTTAAGCGCTTACTATGTGCAGAGCACCGTTCTAAGCGCTGGGGGAGATACGGGGTCATGGGGCCGTCCCCCGTGAGGCTCGCGGTCTCAATCCGCGTTTTCCAGATGAGGGAACTGAGGCCCAGAGAAGTGAAGTGACTCGCCCACGGTCGCCCAGCTGCCGAGTGGCAGAGCTGGGATTCGAACCCATGACCTCTGACTCCCAAGCCCGGGCTCTATCCACCGAGCCGCGCCGCTTCCAGCTCCTCCGACTCCCAGGTCCGGGGGTCCTCGCGCTAGGCCGCACTTCCCGGCATCCTCCCGTCCCGATGGGTCCAAGCGCTGAGTACAGCGCTCCGCACACAGTAAGCGCTCGTTAAGTACTACTGAATGAATGAGCGTATTTTCCCTCTGGAAGCCCGATCCGAGGTACCGGCCGGTGGGATGTGGGGGTTCGCGTATCCACGGCGACGGCGGAGAGCTCCAGATTGATGGGGTTTTAGAGAGTCCGACTGGGCAAACACTCTCGCCATTTCCGAACGTTAGCATAATCGGCCCGGCTGTTTATATTTATTTTCCAAAGATCAAAAGTCTCCCCTCCCAGCAGAAGAAGGGAAAGGAAATAAAAAGGACCGGCGGAAAAGATCCATCGCGAAAACACACGCTGGAACAACGTCTGGTGAAAACCGGAGAAATTCTCCTCTCCTTAATCCTCCCCTAATTACGGCTGGATTATTCCGGCCGGCCGGAATGCCATCGGTCGCCATGACTCTCCCGGTCGGAGATTTCCGCGGCCGGGATTCGGCCCGGAGCCCACCGGGATGGGCAGAGGGTCAGTTCTTTTGGTTTTGATTTTCCTTCCACTTCTTAAGCACTTACTCCATGCCAGGCCCTGTACTGAACGCTGGGGTAGATACAATGTTGGCATTTTGTTAAGCGCCTACTGTGTGCCGAGCACCGTTCTAAGCGCCGGGGGAGATCCGGGGTCATCGGGTCGTCCCACGTGAGCCTCCCGGTCTTCATCCCCATTTGACAGATGAGGGAACGGAGGCCCAGAGAAGCGAAGTGACTCGCCCGCAGTCACCCAGCTGACGAGTGGCAGGGCCGGGATTCGAACCCATGACCTCTGACTCCCAAGCCCGGGCTCTTGCCACTGAGCCGCGCTGCTTCTCTAGGGGTAGATCCAAGCTGAGGCGGTTGGACACAGTCCCCGTCATTCATTCAGGCGTATTTACTGAGCGCTTACTGGGTGCAGAGCACTGGACTCGGCGCTGTCCTACACCGGGCTCACCGTCTCCATCCCCATTTTCCAGAGGAGGAAACTGAGGCCCAGAGAATAATAATAATAATGTTGGTATTTGTTAAGCGCTTACTCTGTGCAGAGCACTGTTCTAAGCGCTGGGGGAGATACGGGGTCATCGGGTTGGCCCACGTGAGGCTCACAGTCTTCATCCCCATTTCACAGACGAGGGAAGTGAGGCACAGAGAAGTGAAGCGACTCGTCCACAGTCACACAGCAAGCAAGTGGCGGAGCCGGGATTAGAACCCAAGCAATAATAATAATAATAATAATAATGTTGGTATCGGTTAAGCGCTTCCTATGTGCAGAGCACCGTTCTAAGCGCTGGGGGAGATACGGGGTCATCGGGTCGTCCCACGTGCGGCTCACAGTCTTAATCCCCATTTTCCAGATGAGGTCACTGAGGCCCAGAGAAGTGAAGTGACTCGCCCACAGTCTCACAGCTGCCAAGTGGCAGAGCCGGGAGTCGAACCCACGACCTCTGACTGCCAAGCCCGGCCTCTTTCCACTGAGCCGCGCTGCTTCTCAGTAAGAGTATTCATCTATTCAATCAATTGTATTGAGCGCTTACCGTGCGCAGAACACTGTAGTAAGCACCTGGGAGAGTGCAATAGAACAACAGACATATTCCCCGTGGTGTTTGTTAGGCGCTTACTATGGTGCCAGGCACCGTACTAAGCGCTGGGGTAGAGACAAGGTGATTGGGTTGGACACAATCCCTGTCCCACATAGGGCTCACAGTCAGAAGGTCACGGATTCTAATCCCGGATCCACCACTCGTCTGTTGTGTGACCTTAACCAAGTCACTTCCCTTCCCCGTGCCTCAGTTCCCTCATCTGTAAAATAAGGATTGAGACCGCGAGCCCCACGGGGGACGGGGACTGTATCCAACCTGACTGGCTTGGATCCACCCCGGTACCTAGTACGGGGCCTGGCACATAGTAAGCGCTTACCAAATACCGTGATTAATATCATTATCATTATGAACAATCCTCATTTGACAGAGGAGAAAACTGAGGCCCAGAGAAGGGCAGTGACTTGCTCAAGGTCACACAGGAGACACATGAGTCCTCTGACTCCCAGGCTGGGGCTCTATCCACTAGGCCACGCGGCTTCAAACACTACGAGAGGCACCGTGGCTCAGTGGAAAGAGGCCGGGCTTGGGAGTCAGAGGTCATGGGTTCGAATCCCAGCTCCGCCACTTGTCAGCTGGGTGACCGTGGGCGAGCCATTTCGCTCCTCTGGGCCTCAGTGACCTCATCTGGAAAAGGGGGATGAAGACCGTGAGCCCCACGGGGGACAGACTGATGACCTCGTCTCTCCCCCGGCGCTTAGAACAGCGCCGGGCACATAATAAGCGCTTAACGAATACCGTCGTCATTATCATCATTATTACTACCCATGGGGTTTTCCCCCCACAGCAAGTCCCTCCTCACAGCCCCTTGCCCGGCGTCCCGGAAGCTCGGCCGGAGGGAACGGCGCTTTCGGGAATGCCCTCCGTCCCCCGGGCCCCGTCCCTCTTGCCCTTTCTCAGCTCCGCCTGACCGACCACATCGGGAAGGACAAACCCGGAGCTCACGGCTGAGCGAATTCCCCAGGGAAACGGCGGGTCTTCCCATCGTGGTTCCCAGAGCCCCTGCTCCCGGGAATGCCCGGAACGCCCTCCCTCCTCAGATCTCACAGACTCTCCCTCTCCCCCGCCTTCCTGCAGGCCCACCTCCTCCCGGAGGCCTTCCCCGACCGCGCCCTCCTCTCCTCTTCTCCCTCTCCCTTCCGCGTCCCCCCGACTCGCTCCCTTTCTTCGTTCCCGCTCCCTCGCCGCTGACGTCCGCCTCCTTCGTTTATTAATTTCTATTCATGTCCGTCTCCCCCTCTAGACGGTCAGCTCGTTGTGGGCAGGGAATGTGTCTGTTTACTGTTCTATTGACCTCTCCCAAGCGCTTAGCCCAGTGCTCCTCACACAGTAGGCGCTCAGTAAATAGCGCTGACTGACCGATCGACGCCCAGCAAGTCCTAGGCACGTGAGCGCGGAGCTGAGCACTCCCCAAGCCCCCGGCCTCCCTCATCCTCGCCTCCGGAATCCTTCGCATCCTCTTCTTACCCCCCCCCCGTCGACCTACCCCTACCCAGGGATCCCCCAAGGGGTCCCTTTTTTTATGGTATTTGTTAAGCGCTTACTTGCTATGTGTCAAACGCCATTCCTGGCTCTGCCCCTTGTCAGCTGGGTGACTGTGGGCGAGTCACTTCACTTCTCCGTGCCTCAGTTCCCTCATCTGTAAAACGGGGATTAACTGGGAGCCCCACGTGGGACAACCCGATGACCCCGTATCTCCCCCGGTGCTTAGAACGGTGCTCGGCACGTAGTAAGCGCTTGACCAATACCAACATTATTATTCCAAGAGGCGGAGTAGGTACGGGGAGGCAGCGTGGCTCAGTGGAAAGAGCCCGGGCTTGGGAGTCAGAGGTCATGGGTTCGACTTCCGGCTCTGCCACCCGTCAGCTGCGTGACCGTGGGCGAGTCACTTCACTTCTCTGGGCCTCGGTGACCTCAACTGGAAAATGGGGATTAACCGGGAGCCTCACGGGGGACGACCCGATTCCCCTGCATCTACCCCGGCGCTTAGAACAGTGCTCTGCACATAGTAAGCGCTTAACAGATACCAACATCATTATTATTATTACAGATTAATCAGGTCGAACACAGTCCCCGTCCTGCATGGGGCTCAGAGTCTAATCAGGAAGGGGAACGGGTGTCCAGTTGAGGAAACGGAGGCCCAGAGAAGCCAAGTGACTGGCCCAAGGTCACACGGCAAGCAATTGGCCAAAGCGGGATTACAACCCAGATCCTTTGGACTCCCAAAAGCCCGGCCTCTCTCCCTCAGGCTACGCCCGGTGTCCCGCGTGGGGTTCACAGTCTAGCAAGGAAGGAGAACAGCTATCAGATGAAAACAGATGACAAGCAGCACGGCGTAATGGATCGAGCAAGGGCCTGGGAGACAGAAGGTCGTGGGTTCTAATCCCGGCTCAGCCACTTGTCTGCCGTGTGACCTGGGCAAGTCACTTTGCTTCTCTGGGCCTCAGTTCCCTCCTCTCTAAAATGGGGATTGAGACTGTGAGCCCCCACATGGGACGGGGACTGGGTCCAACCCGATCTGCTGGCATCGACCCCAGCGCTTAGTACAGTGTCTGGCACACAGTGAGGCGTTTAACCAATCCCGTCATCATCGTATCCCCATTTTACAGTTGAGGAAACGGAGGCCCAGAGAAGTGAGGTGACTGGCCCAAGGTCACGCGGCTAAGCAACTGGCAGAGGCGGGATTAGAACCCGGATCCTTCCGACTCCCGGGCCCCGGCTACCTCCATGAGGCCGCACTCTCCCCGCGTAGCCCCCGTGACGCGCCTCCCCTCGCCCCGGGGTGGGGTGGAAAGGGGCGAGAGAAGCAGCCGCAACCCGGCCTCCCCACCACGAGGCCCCAGGGAGGCTGCGGCAGCCGAGGCCGTGGAGAAATTCTGCGTTCCCCCCCACTCGGGGCCCTTGCTCAGCTCTGTCTTCATCTTTAGATTTTCTGCACTTCTGCTTTCATCCCTCTTTACGGATCCATTGCCGACACCCTCTCCCCGCTTTCTATTTTCCAATCTCCAGTCCCCCGAGGTTTAGTACAGTGTTCCGCACCCCGGAACGCCTAACCACTTCTGTTCCACCTCCTCAACAAGAAGTCTTTCACCCGGTTTCCTCTCGCCCCCTCCTCCCGCTCCTCGCTCCTCTTCTACTCCGACCCAGCCCACGCGCTCTGCTCCTCTAACGCCAACCTACTCCCTGGGCCTCCAGCTCGTCTCTCCCGCCGTCGACCTCTTGCTCCCGTCCCGCCTCTGGCCTGCAGTGCCCTCCTTCCTCAAATCCCCAGACGACGACTCTCCCCCGCTTCAAAACCTTCCTGAAGGCCCACCTCCTCCCGGAGGCCTTCCCCGACCGCGCCCTCCTCTGCTCTTCTCCCGCGCCCTTCCGCGTCGCCCCGACTCGTTCCCTTCCTTCATCCCCCCCCCCTCCAATCCCACACCGCTTATGCCCGCATTTATTTATTTCTATCCATGTCCATCTCCCCCTCTAGACTGTAAGTCTGTGGTGGGCAGGGGCGGTGTCCGTTCTATTGTCCTCTCCCAAGTGCTTAATACTATCGTCTACGCCCAGTAAGTGTTCAGTAAATACATCTGACAGACTGACACCGACATCATCACCACCTTCAGCAGCATCGTAGCATCACGTCATCAGTTTAGCATCGCGATCGTCACTGCCATCGCGTCGACCGCTTAGACCAGCGCTCCGCACGCAGTAAGCGCTCAGTAAATGTGATTGAATGAATATAATAATAATAATAACAATTATGGTATTTAAGCACTTACTACGTGCAGAGCACTGTTCTAAGCGCCGGGGTAGATATAGGGTCATCAGAGTGTCCCGCACGGGGCTCACTTTTTTTTTTTTTAATCCCCTTTTTTACTGATGAGGTAATTGAGGCACAGAGAAGTTAAGTGACTTGCCCCAGGTCACCCAGCAGACAAGTGGTGGAGCCGGGATTAGAACCCACGACCTCTGACTCCCGAGCCCGGGTTCTTTCCACTAAATGTATGATGGCATCTGTTAAGCGCTTAATATGTGCAAATCATTCATTCATTCGTTCAGGGATTAGAACCCAGTCCCTTCTGACTTCCAAGTGTTCTGCACCCAGGAAGCGCTCAATAAATAAGATTGATGGAATGAATGAATGAATGAACGACTGAATACTAACTCTACTATCCTCTCCCAAGCGCTCAGTACAGTGCTCTGCACACAGCAGACTGTCAACTCTTCGAAGGCAGGGATCACGTCTATAAGCCCGGAGTATAAATCTGGAATCTCTGGACCCACTGCCGTACCAGAGATCAGGGAAGGGCCGAAAACCGGTGGGAAGCCAGTCGGGAAGGAGACTCAAAGCTTGGAAAGCTCTTAGGAAAATTTCCCACCCCCCCCCGCATCCCAACGACAGACACCGTGTCTCCTACTTAAACCATTCACTATGTGCCGCATGCTGTGCTGAGCACAGGGGTAGTTTGGCTTTTTTAGTGGTATTTGTTAAGCGCTTACTATGAGCCGGGCACTGTATTCATTCATTCATTCAATAGTATTTATTGAGCGCTTCCTATGTGCCCAGCACCGTACTAAGCGCTCGGAATGGACAGGTCGGCAACAGATAGAGACGGTCCCTGCCGTCTGACGGGCGCACGGTCTAATCGGGGATCCGTACTGAGCACTGCGTTAGATCCAAGCTGGTCAGGGTGGGCAACAGAACCCTGTCCCAGTTGGGGCTCACAATCCCCATTTTACAGACTGTGGCCGACTTGTTCATTCCAAGCGCTCAGTACGGTGCTCTGCACGTAGTAAGCGCTCAATAAACACCATTGGATTTTACAGACGAGAAGTAGCTTGGCCTCGCGGATGGAGCGCAGATGGAGTCCGAAGGACCCGCGTTCTAATCCTCGCTCCTCCGCTGGTCTGCCGCATGACCTTGGAGAAGTCACTTCACTTCCCTGGGCCTCAGTTCCCTCATCGGCAAAAGGGAATTAGGACCGTGAGCCCCCCGGGAGACGGGGACCGTGTCCACCTGTTTGGCCCGTATCTCCCGCAGCGCTTAGTTCGGTACCTGGCTCACGGTACGCGCTTAACGAATACCATTAAAAATAAAAGAGAGAGGCAGAATTCCCCTCTTTTAGGGGTGGCGGAGAGAGGGAGATTGGAACGTGATCTTCCGGGAGAAGGAAACGGTGTGTTCTAGCAGAAAGAACGCGGGCCTGGGAGTCAGAGGTCCCGGGTTCTAATCCCGGCTCCTCCGCCTGCATGCCGTGTGGCCTGGGGCATGTCACTTCACTCCTCTGGGCCTCAGCTACCCCATCTGGAAAATGGGGATGAGGACCGGGAGCCTCCGGTGGGACACCCTGATTACCTAGTATCTACCGCAGCGCTTAAAGAGGGCTTGTCACTTCGTAGGTGCTTACTAAATATCACAAGAATGATTACTATTGGAGAAGCAGCATGGCTCAGTGGAAAGAGCAGGGGCTTTGGAGTCAGAGGTCATGGGTTCGAATTCCTGCTCTGCCACTTGTCAGCTGTGTGACTGTGGGCAAGTCACTTCACTTCTCTGTGCCTCAGTGACCTCATCTGTAAAATGGGGATTAAGACCGTGAGCCCCACGTGGGACGACCCGATTTCCCCGTGCCTACCCCAGTGCTTAGAACAGTGCTCTGCACCTAGTAAGCGCTTAACAAATACCAACATCATTATTATTATTATTTATCACTTCGAAGGTGCTTAAGAAATACCACAAGAATTATTACTATTATTATTTATCACTTTGTAGGTGCTTAATAAATACCACAAGAATTATTACTATCATCATCCTCTGAGCTTATAAACGTACCGACGCTGACTCCTCGTCAGCCCCACTCAATATTTTCCCTTTAATTCGCGAAGACAAACTCCAAACCTAACTTTATTTAGTCCTTACACCGAGTAAGACCGCCACAATGATGTTTTGTCTAAGATGTCTCCCTTCAGCTAGAATTACAGCAATTATACATTACGCTGACAGATTTGGGCCCGCTCCCATTAAGACACTCTACAAACATTCCTGCCACCCGCCGGCTTTGGGAACTGATGAAAAATAAATGAAATGAAACTCCGGGGAACGCTTCTAAAGGCGGATCTGGAATGGTCATTTCAAAGGCAGAAGGCTGAGGAAATTCGGTGGGAGAAATCACCCTTCTTAAGCCGGAACGTCAAGAGAGGTAAATGAATATTTCAGTACGTACCGCGAGCCCGCCATCCTGGGAAAATCTTTTTCCGGAGTTCCTTTTCTCCTGTCGTCCTCTCCCCTCCATGGACGAAATTATTTATTTTCCTTCGGGATTTCGCTCAGATTCACTGCAAAAAAAAAAAAAAAAACCAAACGTGCTTTTAAATATCCAAGTGGCAGGGGTCGATTCGTTTCCTTATTAACTCTGGAATAAGTGCAAGTCGCGTTCCAAGAGTTTAGGAGTCGCCCAAAGCAGCCGGGACATCGGGACCCAAACGAGAAAGGTGGCGATTCCCGGCTCTGGCAGTTGTTTGCTGCGTGACCTTGGGCAAGTCACTTAACTTCTCACTTAGCCCCTCTAATAATAATGATAATTGTGGCATTTCTCAAGTCCTTCCTATATGCCAGCGTCTGCACTAAGCGCCATGGTAGAGACAAGATAAAATAATAATAATAATAATAATGGTATTTGTTAAGGGCTTACTACGTGCCAGACACTGTTCTAAGCGCTGGGGTAGATACAAGGTCATGAGGTTGTCTCACATGGGGCTCCCAGTCTTCATCCCCGTTTTCCAGTTGAGGTCACTTAGGCCCAGAGAGGTGAAGTGGCTCGCCCAAGGTCACACAGCAGACAAGTGGCAGAGCTGGGATTAGAACCCAGGGCCTCTGAATCCCAAGCCTGGGCTCTTTCCACTAAGCCATGCTGCTTCTTCCCAAAATCGCCTCTTCCCCTCCTCAATTTTCCATCCTTCCCAGCAGTATCCGAGGACATCTCCTGCCTCCTCTCCAATACTACCCCCTCCACGTGTGCGTCGGATCCCATTCATTCATTCATTCATTCAATCGTATTTATTGAGCGCTTACCCTGTGCAGAGCACTCTACTAAGTGCTTGGGAGAGGACAATGCAACAATAAACAGATCCATTCCCTGCCCACAACGATCTTTCGGTCTAGAGGGGGCAGTTACACGGGGGAATTCCCTGGAATCACATTGGCTTTAATCATATGTCACCTTATAAAAACTCTCGCCCCCTCCTTCCCTCCTTCCTTAACTGCCAGCCTCAACCATTCACTCTCCTATGGCCTCTTCCCCACAGCTTCAAACATGCCTACGATGATGATGATGGTGGCATCTGCTAAGCATTTCCTACGTGTGAAGCACTGTTCTAAGTGCTGGGAGGGATACAAGATGATGAGGTCGCCCCACGTGGGGCTCACAGTCTTCATCCCCATTTTCCAGATGAGGTCACTGAGGCACAGAGAAGTTGCCCAAAGTCACACCGCTGACAAGCGGCAGAACCGGGACTAGAATCCATGACCTCTGACTCCTAAGCCCGGCCTCTTTCCACTGAGCCACGCTGCTTCCTGCCTACGTCTCCCCCACCCTCTCTTAAACCCCCGGCTCCCTCCAGTTTTCACCCCATCTCCCTCCTACCCTTCCTCTCCAAACTCCTTGAGCGAGTCGTCTACACCCGCTGCCTCCAATTCCTCTCCTCCAACTCTCTCCCGGGCCCCCTCCGACCTGGCTTCCGTCCCCTCCACTCCCCTGAAACGACCCTCTCCAAGGCCCCTTCTCCGATGCCCTCCTTCTTGCCAAATCCAACGCCTTCTACTCCGTCCTCATCCTCCTCCACCTCTCGGCTGCCTTCGACACTGTGGAGCGTCCCCTTCTCCTCAACACGTTATCCAACCTCGGCTTCACGGACTCCGTCCTCCCCCGGTTCTCCTCTCATCTCTCTGGCTGTTGGTTCTGTCTCCTTCGCGGCTCCTCCTCCCTCTCCCATCCCCACGGTGGGGGGCATCCTTCAAGTTTCAGTTGCGGGTCCCCTTCTATTCTCCTTCGGCTCCCATTCTCTTGGAGAACTCATTCGCTCCCACAGCTTCAACTCTCATCTCTACGCAGATGATCCCCAAATCTCCAACTCCTTCCCTGTTCTCTCTCCCTCCCTCCAGGCTGACATCTCCTCCCGCCTTCGGGACGACTCCACCTGGCTGTCCTCCCGCCACCTCAAACTTAACACGTCCAAAGCACAGCTCCTTATCTTCCCTCCCAACCCCTCTCCTCTCCCAGACTTTCCCGTCACTGTACGTGACACCCCCATCCTTCCCGTCTCACAGGCCCGTAACCTTGGTGTCAACCTTCACTCCGCTCTCTCATTCATCCCATATATCCAATCCGTCACCAAATCCTATCGGTCCCTCCTTCGCAACCTCACCAAGATCCTCCCTTCCTCTCCATCCAAACCACTATCACGTTAGTACAATCATTCATCCTCTCCCGCCTTCATCAGCCTCCTCTCTGACCTCCCAACCTCCTGCCTCTCCCCACTCCAGTCCACACTTCACCCCGCTGCCCCGATCATCTTTCTAAAGAAACGTTCTAGGCATGTCACCCCCCTCCTCAAAAATCTTCACCTCCATATCAAACAAAAACTCCTCACCATTGGCTTTAAAGCCTCCCATCCCCCGGCCCCGTCCTCCCTCACCTCCCTTCTCTCCTTCTCCCGCCCGGCCCGCACACTCCGCTCCTCTGCCGCCGATAACCTTCTCCCTTGCCCTAGTTCTCACCCGTCTCTCCGCCGATCCCCGGCCCCCGTCCCGCCTCTGGCCGGGAACGCCCTCCCTCCTCAAATCCCACAGAAAATGACTCTCCTCTCCTTCGAAGTCTTACTGAAGTCATACTTCCTGCGAGAAGCCTTCCCAGACTAAGGCCCTTTTCTCATCTCCCACTCCCTCCCGCTTCATCCCGACTCACTCCCTTTGCTCTTCCCCCTCTTCCCGCGCCACGGCACTTATGTATCCATCTGTCATTTTATTTATTTATATTGATGTCTGCTTGTATTGATGTCTTTCTCCTCCCCCTCTAGAGAGTGAGCTCGTTCTGGACAGAGACTGTCTCTCTTTATTGCTGTATTGGACTTTCCCAAGTGCTTAGTACAAGTAAGCACTCAATAAATGCAACTGAATGAATACATTCATTCATTCAATAGTATTTATAGAGCGCTTACTATGTGCAGAACACCGTACTAAGCGCTTGGAATGGACAATTCGGCAACAGATAGAGCTAATCCCTGCCCATCGACGGGCTAGGGCTCAGAGTCTCAATCCCTGTTTTACAGATGAGACAACTGAGGCCCATGAAGTGAAACGACTTGCCCAAGGTCACACGGCAGACAAGCGGCAGAGGCCGCATTAGAACCCAAGACCTTCTGACTCACAGGCCCGGGCCCTCTCCACTGTGCCGCGCTGCTCCTCCGTGGCGTCGAGAGATGAAGCGACTTACCCAAGGTCAAACAGCAGACAAACGGAGGCGCCGGGATTAGAATTCTCACTAAATTCCAGGCATTCCTGATAAATTCCCAGAGGGGAAACTTCTGGGGGACGACGGGGTCCGGCTCTCCGGACCAGCCTAAATCGGGGGGCTTACCCACCTCTATCCAGTGACCGGTGACCTCTGACCTAGCCAGTGACCTCTGACCTAGCCCGGCCCTGAAGCGGGAAGTCGGGTCCAGCTTCCACCGTGGCCAGAGGCAGGATCGGGGAGTCTGGCCCCGCGGAGCCGAACGGCAGGAGATAAACCCATTTCCCAAAGCTGACGTCCTGCTTTCCCATCCGCCTTCGGCTCCGAGACGGCGAGCTCGTCGTGGGCGGGGAACGGGTCCGTTTATCGCTCCGCTGCCCTCTCCCCAGCGCTCGGTACGGTGTTCCGCAGGCGGCGAGCGCTCATCGAACTCGACTGAACGACGCACGAGCCGATGAACTCATCTTCGCGCTCGGCGAAACCGAGTTTGACGGACCAAACGCTCGTTGGCTTTTCTTGGGCGTTTAACGGCGAAAGGCTGACCTTTTGCAGATTCCTATTGAGGCCGATAACGCTCCTCGAGGTTTAGCCGTTGGCCACGGGAGCTTCGCTAAGGGGCAGTGAGATCGTTTATCACCGCTAATTGGCTAAACCCATTCATTTCAACCGTCGCAGAGCAGTTTCTCGGGCCTCAACCGCTTCTATTTCACTCATCACGGCTCAGATCTTCACGGCCGGTACGGTAACCTGTCCCGGAGGCGCTCGGTACAGTGCAGGGCCCCCGGTGGGTGCTCAGTAAACCTTATCTCACCACCACCATCCCGCCGATGGTGATGTTCGCCTTTGAAGCAGTGTGGCCTAAAGTATGGGGCCCGGGCCTGGGGGTCAGGAGGTCACGGGTTCTAATCCTGGCTCCGCCACTTGTCTGCTGTGTGACCTTCAGCAACTCACTTCACTTCTCTGGGCCTCGGTTCCCTCATCTGGAAAATGGGGATGGAGACCGGAAGCCCCACGTAGGACGGGGACTGCTTCCAACCCGATTTCCTCGTGTCCACCCCAGCGCTTAGTACAGTGCCTGGCACGTAGTAAAAGCTTAGCAAATACCATGATTATTATTATAACTATTACTATTGTGGCTGAATAGAGAAGCAGCACGGACTAGAGGAAAGAGCCCAGGCCGGGGAATCAGAGAACCTGGGTTCCATTCCCGACTCTGCCAATTGCTTTCTGTGTGACCTTGGACAAGTCACTTTACTTCTCTGGGCCTCATTTAACATGAACGATAATTATGGTATTTTTTAAGCACTTACTATGTGCCAGGCACTGTACTAAGCACTGGGGTAGATACAAGGTAATCAGATTGGACATAGTCCCTGTCCCACATGGGGCTCAAAGTCTTAATCTGAGAAGCAGATTAAGCACGCTGAGAAGCAGCGTGGCTCAGTGGAAAGAGCCCGGGCTTTGGAGTCAGAGGTCATGGGTTCGAATCCCGGCTCGGCCACTTGTCAGCTGTGTGACTTTGGGCAAGTCACTTCACTTCTCGGTGCCTCAGTGACCTCATCTGTAAAATGGGGATGAAGACGGTGAGCCCCACGTGGGACAACCTGATTCCCCTGTGTCTACCCCAGTGCTTAGAACAGTGCTCGGCACATAGTAAGCGCTTAACAAATACCAACATTATTGTTATTGTTATTAATCCCCGTTTTCCAGATGACCCCCAACCCTCCTCCCAATTCCCCCTACTCCCTCCCTCTGCTCTATCCCCTCTCCCTCCGCACCGCACTTGTGTATATTTGTATATATTATTTATTACTCTATTTTATTAATGAGGTGTATATATCGCTGATTCTATTTATCTTGATGGTACTGATGCCTACTTGTTTTGTTTTGTGGTCCGTCTCCCCCTTTTAGACCGTGAGCCCGTTGTTGCGCAGGGATCGCCTCTATCTGTTGCCGAACTGTACGTTCCAAGCGCTTAGGACAGTGTTCCGCACACAGTAAGCACCGAGTGAATAAATGAGGGAACTGAGGCCCAGAAAATTGAAGTGACTTGCCCAAGTGTCACAGCAGACAAGTGGCGGAGCCGGGATTAGAATCTAGAACGCCAGGAAGGTTGCAAGGCCCCCACACCTAAACATGCCAACGAGGCTGGAGGCCTTAGAGGACTTATCAATCCTCTAAGCAGTGTGGCTCAGTGGAAAGAGGCCGGGCTTGGGAGTCAGAGGTCATGGGTTCGAATCCCGGCTCTGCCACAAGTCAGCTGGGTGACTGTGGGCGAGTCACTTCACTTCTCTGGGCCTCAGTGACCTCATCTGGAAAATGAGGATTAACTGTGTGTCTCACGTGGGACAACCTGATGACCCCGTATCTCCCCCAGCGCTTAGAACAGTGCTCTGCCCATAGTCAGCGCTTAACAAATACCAACATCATCACCAATCGCTCAATCACGCCGCCTCTTGTCCGCTGGGTGACCTTGGGTAAGTCACTTCACTTCTCTGGGCCTCGGTTCCCCCATCTGTAATATGGAGATTAAGACTGCGGGTCCCACGTGGGACAGGGACTGTGTCCAACCTGATTATCTTATATCTACCCCAGCCTTTAGAACAGTGTTTGACACACAGTAAGAGCTTAATAGATACCGTAAAATAAAAAAAGAAGTCATGGCCCCTATCCGCGTCTGGGAAGGTGGCTACCAGACCATCACCTGGGCCTAGACTGTAAGCTCCTTGTGAGCAGGGAACGTATCCGTTTACTGTCGTACCGTCTTCCTTATTGATGTATTGAGAAGCAGCCTGGCTTAGTAGCTCGAGCCGGGCCGGAGAGCCAGGAGGACCTGAGTTCTAATCCCGGCTCCGCCCCTTGTCCGCTGTGTGACCTTGGCCCGGTCACTTCACTTCTCTGGCCCTCAGTTTCCTCTTCTGGAAAACGGGGATGAAGACGGTGAGCCCCACGTGGGACGGGGACTGTGGCCGACCTGATTAAACTTGTATCCACCCCAGTGCTTAGAACAGCGCCTGGCACATGGTAAGCACTTAACAAGTACCGATAATTAATAATAATTACTACTATCATCCTCCAAAGCGCTTAGTACAGTGCTCTGCACAAGGTAAGCGCTCAATTAATACGATTGAATGAATGAATAAACGAATGACTATAGCCAGGGGAAAGAAGTCAGCGTCGACCCCTCTCCACGATTCCTCTGGGAACATTTCTCCCCTCCCCGCCCCGGGGCCTGAGACTTCTTCCCTCTTCCTTCCGTAACCCTCAGTAAGCACCGGCCCACGGAGAAACTAAATGATTTTACGCGAAGACCCGAAAAGACAAGTTAGTACTTAGAACATCTGGCAAAGCTCTACCTGAAGATCAAAAAATTTCCACCCTCCCGTAAGCCTTGGGATTTTTGTGCTGGGTTTTTTTTCGATCCTTGCCACAGGCTTGCCTCTCTTCTCGTCAACCGAAACCCTAAAAGGGGGGGAAAAAAAACTACCTCATGTGAACCATGCTAAAAGCCAAACAAGTAAAGATTAAGGGATTAAGTGTAAAAAAAACCTATTAATGGGCTCGAAATAATACTAGGATTTGAAGAAGGGGTAACAGCTGTCAGAATGAAATGCCTGACGAAAGTGTAAATGTGGTCTCCCTCTCTCCTCGTGGATAAACGCTGGGTTTATTGGAGGGAAAAACCTGGAATTTGGGAAAATTCCACTCAATTTTCCACCCCATACCCTTGGCTCCCTGGAGCTCACTGTGGGCAGGGAATATTGGGAAGCAGCGTGGCTCAGTGGAAAGAGCCCGGGCTGGGGAGTCAGAGGTCATGGGTTCGACTCCCGGCTCCGCCACTTGTCAGCTGTGGGACTGTGGGTGAGTCACTTCACTTCTCTGGGCCTCAGTTACCTCATCCGTAAAATCGGGATTAACTGTGAGCCTCGCGTGGGACAACCTGATCACCCTGTATCTACCCCAGCGCTTAGAACAGTGCTCTGCACATAGTAAGCGCTTAACAAATTCCAACATTATTATTATTATTATTTCTGGCTGTTGTTATATGGTACTCTCCCAGGCGCTTAGCACAGAGTTCTGCACGTAGTATGTGCTCGATAAATACGACTGATTGACTGACCAAAAGCAACCGTAATTGTGACATCTGATAGAAGCGTGGCCTAGTGGGTAGAGGCCGGGCCTGGGAGTCAGAAGGACCTGGGTTCTAATCCCGGCTCTGCCACCTGTCTGCTGTGTGACCTTGGGCGAGTCGCTTCACTTCTCTGGGCCTCAGTTCCCTCCTCTGTCAAATGGGGATTGAGACTGCGAGCCCCATGGGGGACAGGGACTGTGTCCAACCTGGTTCGCTTATATCTACCCCAGTGCTTCATTCATTCATTCATCATACAATAGTATTTATTGAGCGCTTACTATGTGCAGAGCACTGGACTAAGCGCTTGGAATGGACAATTACGACAACAGATAGAGACCAACCCTGTCCAATAACGGGCTCACAGGTTAGCGCTTAATGAACACCTCAGAAGGTCAGAAGGTCATGGGAGTACATTACTGAGTTGGTAGACACGATCCCTGCCCACAATAAATACCAATCGATCAATGGTATTTATTGATCACTTACTGTGTGCAGAGCATTGTACTAAGCGCTTGGGAGAGGACAATGCCGCAGACTTGGCAGACGCGTCCCCTGACCACAGCGAGCTTCCGGCCTACTGATGAATCAATTAATCGATCCATCAGAGTCAGTCAGGCAGCAGGGTCTGAGTCCGCCCTGCCTCAGAGAATAAAAATAATAATGTTGGTAGTTGTTAAGCGCTTACTACGTGCAGAGCACTGTTCTAAGCGCTGGGGGAGATACAGGGGAATGAGGTTGTCCCACGTGAGGCTCACGGTCTTCACCTCCGTTTTACAGATGAGGGAACTGAGGCACAGAGAAGTGAAGTGACTTGCCCACAGTCACACAGCTGACAAGGGGCAGAGTCGGGATTCGAACCCATGACCTCTGACTCCCAAGCCCGGTTTCTTTCCACTGAGCCACGCTCCTTGTTCTTTCCACCGAGCCACGCTGCTTCCCCGAGAACATGTTCATTCATTCATTCAATTCATTCAATTCATTCATTCAATTCATTCAACTCATTCACTCATCTGTAGCGAGTGCTTACTGTGTGCAGAGCACTGTCCTAAACGCTTGGGTGAGTACAAGACAACAATGAACAGACACATCCCCTGCCCACACCAAGCTTACACATCCCGCTCTCTCCACTGCAGACCACACAAGGAGACTAGGAAGTCAGTCAGTCGTATTTATTGAGCGCTTACTGTGTGCAGAGGACTGTACTAAGCGCTTGGGAGAATACAATAGAACCGTAAAAAGATACATTCCCTGCCTACAATGACTTGACAGTCTAGAGGAAGAGACCGACATGAATAGAACGCATGAGCAACCCCTGGAGCGTCTTGAAGAATGAAGAGATGTGGTCAGAACGGTTTTTCTTTGAAAAGTGACGTGGGTAGCAAAGTGAAGTCATTCAATAGTATTTATTGAGCGCTTACTATGGGCAGAGCACTGAACCAAGCGCTTGGAATGTACAATTCGGCAACAGATAGAGATAATCCCTGCCCAGTGACGGGTTTACGGTCTAGTTACCTCCTCTGTAAAATGGGGATTAAGACTGTGAGCCTCATGTGGGACAACCCGATGACCCTGTATCTACCTCAGCGCTTAGAACAGTGCTCGGCACATAGTAAGCGCTTAACAAATACCAACATTATTATTATTATTATTATTATTATTATTATTATTATTAATCAGGCGGGACCAGAGTGGTGAGAGACAGGAGGCAGGGAGGTCAGCGAGGAGGCTGATGCAGTCGTCCAGGCGGGAGAGGAGAAGCATTTGGATTCGCATTTTGAACGGGGAGGAAAAAGCAGATTTTAGTGATGCTTTGAGGGATTTGGTGACAGATTGACCATGTGGGTTGTAAAAGAAAGGTGAGTCGAGGAAAAGGCCAAGGATACGAGCTTGTGAGACGGGAAGGATGGTGATGCTGTCGATAGTAATGGGAAAATCAGGTGGAGGACAGGGTTTGGGTAGGAAGATGAGGAGCTCTGTTTTGGTCAGGTTAAGTTTGAGGTGACGGGAGGACAGCTAAGTACATGAAGGGGAGGACAGCTAAATTTGTCTGCCCCCCCGTAAACCCGTCAAACGGCAGCGACCGTCTCTACCTGTTGCCGACTTGTACATTCCAAGCGCTTAGTACAGTGCTCTGCACATAGTAAGCGCTCAATAAGTACTACTGAATGAAAGTAGAGACGTCTTGAAGGCGGGAGGAGACGTGCGTCTGGAGAGAGGGAAAGAGATCGGGGCTGGAGAGGGAGATTTGGGTGTCATCCACATAGAGGGGGGAGTTGAAGCCGGGGGAGCGGATGAGTTCTTCGAGGGAGGGGGTGGAGATGGAAAATAGAAGGGGACCCAGAACTGAGCCTTGAGGGACCCCCACAGTGAGGGGGCGGGAGGCGGAGGAGGAGCCCGCGAAGGAAATTGAGAATGAGCGGCCGGAGAGATAGGAGAAGAACCGGGAGAAGATTGAGTGTATAATTCAGGTGCTTCCATTTCTGCTAGGTTTCAATCAACAGTTTTATCTGAGGACTTACTTTGTGCAGAACACTGTACTGAGCACTAGCAAAAGTACAATAGAGCTAGTTTGCACAGTCCCTGCCCTTGGGTTGTTGACAGACTACTCTATGCAAAGCGCTGTACTGAGCGCTTGGGAGAGTCAATAAGAGGTAGCAGACACGATCCCCGTCCTCAAGGACCTTACAGTCTTCTGGGTGGAGAGCACTGTACTGAGTGCTTGGGAGAGTCCAATAGAGTTAGTAGACATGAATCCTGCCCTCAAGAGGCTGACAGTGTACTGGGTGCAGAAAACTGTACTGAGAGCTTGGGAGAGCTCCCCTATCCTAAAGAAAGCCTCCCTCGACCCCTCCCCAGCTACCACCGGTTACGGCCCCATCTCCCTCCCGCCCTTCCTCTCCGAACTCCTCGGGGGAGTCGACTACACCCGCCGTCTCGAGTTCCGCTCCTCAAATTCTCTCCTTGACCCCCTCCAAACTGGCTTCAGTCCCCTTCGCTCCACAGAAACGGGCCTCTCGAAGGTCACCGACGATCTCCTTCTGGCCAGATCCACCGGCCTCTACTCCATCCTCATCCTCCTCCACCTCTCGGCTGCCTTCGACCCCGCGGGCCACCCCCTGCTCCCGGAAACCTCACCTCACCTCGGCTTCCCGGACGCCGTCCTCTCCCGGTTCTCCTCTTCTCTCTCTGGTCGTTAATTCTCAGTCGTCTCTGGGGGCTCCTCCCCCGCCCCTCCTCTAACTGTGGGGGTCCCTCAAGGTTCAGTTCTGGGTCCCCTTCTATTCTCCATCTACACTCACTCCCTTGGAGAACTCATTCGCTCCCATGGCTTCAGCTACCACCTCTCTGTGGACGACTGTTGCTGAACTGTACTTCCCAAGCACTTAGCACAGTGCTCTGTACCCAGTAAGCGCTCAATAAATATAGTTGAATAAATAATTTCCAAATCTCCACCTCCAGCCCTGAGGTCTCTCCCTCTTTCCAGTCGCTCACCTCCTCCCACCTTCAGGAGATCTCTATTTGGCTGGCCTCCCGTTAAACTTAAACACGTCCAAAACAGAGCTCCTCATCTTCCCATCCTAACCCTGTCCTCTCCGTGACTTTCCCATCACTGTAGACATCACCACCACCCTTCCTGTCTCACAAGCCCCTAACCTTGGCATCATCCTTGATTCCTCCCTCTCGTTCAACCCACATATTGAATCCATCACTAAACCCTGGCGGTCCCACCTTTACAAGATCCGCCCTTTCTTTTCTATCCAATCTGTCTCCCCGTTAATCCGACCGCTCATTCTCTCCCGCCTGGATGACCGCATCAGCCTCCTTGCTGACCTCCCTGCCTCCTGTCTCTCCTCATGCCAGTCATTCATTCATTCATTCAATAGTATCTATTGAGCGCTTACTAGGTGCAGAGCACTGGACTAAGCGCTTGGAATGAACAAGTCGGCGACAGATAGAGACGGTCCCCGCCGTTCGACGGGCTCACGGTCCGATCGGGGGAGACGGATGGACGAGAACGATGGCGATAGATAGAGTCGAGAGGAAGGACGTCTCGTAAAAACCGATGGCGACCGGATAGAATCGAGGCGATGTACATTTCATTAACAAAATAAATAGGGTCATGAGAATATACACAGTCGAGCGGACGAGGACGGTGCCGAGGGGATGGGAAGGGAGAGGGGGAGGAGCGGAGGGAGATGGGGGGCGAAGAGGGTTAAGCTGCGGAGAGGTGGGGGGGGGGGGTGGTAGAGGGAGTAGAGGGAGAAGAGGAGCTCGGTCTGGGAAGGCCTCTCGGAGGAGGTGAGTTTTAAGTAGGGTTTGGAAGAGGGGAAGAGAATCAGTTTGACGGAGGTGAGGAGGGAGGGCGTTCCAGTCCAGAGTTGGCTCTGCTGCCCGCATCATCTTTCTACAAAAACATTCTGAACACGTCACCCTGCTCCTCAAAAAACTCCAGGGGTTGCCCATCCGCCTCCACATCAGAGCAAAACTCGTCACCAGCGTCTTTAAAGCCCCCCCGTCCCCCGGCCCCCTCCTCCCTCCCCTCCCTTCCGTCCTCCTCCGGCCCGGGCCGCACACTCCGCTCCTCCGCCGCCGCTCGCCTCCTCCCGGGGCCTCCGGCTCGCCCGGCCCGCCGCCGATCCTCGTCCCCCGTCCCGCCTCTGGCCTGGACGCCCTCCCTCCTCAAATCCCACAGACGATGACTCCCCCGGCCTTCAAAGCCTTATGGAAGGCCCATCTCCTCCAAGAGGCCTTCCCAGACTAAACCCCACTTTTCCTCATCTCCCTCTCCCTTCCGGGTCACCCTGACTTGTTCCCTTTCCTCTTTCCCCCTCCCAGCCCCGCACCACTTATGTCCAAAGCTGTCATTTGATTCATTTCTATTCACGTCCGTCTCCCCACCTCTAGACCGTGAGCTTGTTGTGTGCCGGGAATATATCTGTTCTATTGTTCATTCATTCATGCAATAGCATTTATTGAGCGCTTACTATGTGCAGAGCACTGGACTAAGCGCTTGGAATGGACAAATCGGCAACAGATAGAGACGGTCCCTGCCCAGTGACGGGCTTGGAGTCTAATCGGGGGAGACGGACGGACGGAAACAATAGCAATAAATAGAATCAAGGGGATGAACATCTCATTAAAACAAATTGTTGCATCGTCCTCTCCCAAGCGCCTAGTACAGTGCTCTGCACACAGTAAGCGCTCAATGAATACGAATGAATTGGAGGACCAGAGATTGAGTAGACACACACGCCCTGCCCTCAAGAAGGTCCTTGCCCTCCTCCACCGGGAGCCCCTGCCTCGCCTCTGACTGGAAAAGAGATTTCTTCTCACACGGTCAGCGAGGAGGGGGCATTCTCGCTTCAAGCTGGTCAATTAATCAATCATTCAGTGATATTTATTGAGCGCCATGTGCCCAACCCTGAACTAAGCGCTCCAGAGGGTACAATACAGTGGCGTTGGTAATAATAATAATAATAATAATAATAATGTTGGTATTTATTAAGCGCTTACTGTGTGCAGAGCACTGTTCTAAGCACTGGGGGAGATACAGGGTCATCAGGTCGTCCCACGTGAGGCTCCCAGTCTTCATCCCCATTTTCCAGATGAGGAAACTGAGGCCCAGAGAAGTGAAGTGACTCGCCCACGGTCACCCAGCTGACAAGTGGCAGAGCTGGGATTCGAACCCGTGACCTCTGACTCGCAAGCCCGGGCTCGTTCCACTGAGCCACGCTGCTTCCCTGTCCTTAGAGTACTTAGCGCTGTAGTACTCTGTAAGCGCTCAGTACGTACGATCGAATGAACAGCCTAACTATTCACCTGGACCTTCTGCAGGGCGGAGAATGATGCTAGGTAGCAGGAAGCTTGATGCCGCGGAAGGGAGATGGTCCGGAAGCCAGAGGTCCAGGGTTCGAATCTCACCTCTGTCCCCTGCCCGCTTTATCTCCCTGACTCGCTCTCTTTATTCATCCCCTCTCCCAGTCCCACACCACTTATGTCCATCTCCGTCATTTCTTTATTTCTACTAACGTCTGTCTCCCCTCTAGACTGTCAGCTCACTGTGGGCAGGGAAGGTGACTTCCAACTCTTGACTGTCCTCTCCCAAGCGCTCGGTACAGTGCCCTGCCCACGGTAGACGCTCAATAAATAGCACCGATCGACTGCTCGGTTCCCTCATCTGCAAAAGGGGATAATACCAGCCTTTCTACCTACTTCACAGAGTTATTGTTATCATCCTGGTTCTCCCCCAGCGCTTAGAACAGTGCTCTGCACATAGTAAGCGCTCAACAAATACCAATATTATTATTATCATCATTACGGCTTTGGTTAAGTGCTTAATTTGTGTCAACCGCTGTTCTAAGCTCTGGGGTAGATGATAATAATTAGGGCATCTGTTAAGCACTCACTATATGCCAGGCACTGTACTAAGCGCCGGACAGAGGTCGCACACGGTCCGTGTCCCACACGGGGCTCACGGCCTTAATCGGAGGGAGACGAGCGATCGAATCCCCATTCTGCGGATGAGGAAACGGAAGCACAGAGAAGTGAAGTGACTCGTTGGAGGTCACACAGCGAGGAGATGGCCGAGCCGGGATTGATGATACTGATGGTTTGTTAAGCGCTTACTATGTGCAAAGCACTGAGCCAGGTCCGTGAGGCCGCGAGGCGAAAAGGAGCTAAGAAATGTGAGAGCCCTTTGGAAATTAAAGCATTCTACAAAAACCAAAGTGGTTTTTTGAAACTTTTTGAAAAAGAAAAGTATCTTTTCTGCCCTCGGGTGGTTTAAAATGATGATGATGATGATGACGGAATTAGTTAAGCGCTTACTCTGTGCCAAGTACTGTTCTAAGCACTGCTTAATAACCGTATTTGTTAAGCTCTTACTATGGGCTAAGCACTGTTCTAAGCGCAGGGGTAGATACAAGGTAATTAGGTTATCCCACTTTGGGGCTCACAGTCTTCATCCCCGTTTTACAGATGGGTTAACTGAGGCCCAGAAAAGTGAAGTGGCTTGCCCAAGGTGACACAGCAGAGAAGTGGTGGAGCCGGGATTAGAACCCAAGTCCTCAGACTCCCAAGCCCACGCTCTTTCCAGAGAAGCGGCGTGGCTCAGTGGAAAGAGCCCGGGCTTTGGAGTCAGAGGTCATGAGTTCGAATCCCAGCTCTGCCATTTGTCAGCTGTGTGACTGTGGGCGAGTCGCTTCACTTCTCTGGGCCTCAGTTCCCTCATCTGTCAAATGGGGATGAAGACTGTGAGCCCCACGTGGGACATCCTGATTCCCCTGTGAATACCCCAGCGCTTAGAACAGTGCTCGGCACATAGTAAGCGCTTAACAAATACCAACATTATCATTATGTCCACTATGCCCTGCTGCTTCTCGCCTAAGCAGTCAAAAATAGCTAAATATATGAAGATAATAACGGTATCTGTTAGGCATTCACTATGTGCCGAGCACTGTTCTAAGCCCTGGGGTAGATACAAGATCATTAGATCCCACATGGGGTTCAGTGGCACTGAATCCTCACTTGCAGATGAGAAAATAATAATAATGTTGGTATTTGTTAAGCACTTACTATGTGTATGTTCTAAGTGCTGGGGTAGATACAGGGTCATCAGGTCGTCCCACGTGAGGCTCACAGTTAATCCCCATTTCACAGATGAGGTCACTGAGGCCCAGAGAAGTGAAGTGACTCGCCCACAGTCACCCAGCCGACAAGTGGCAGAGCCGGGATTCAAACCCATGACCTCTGACTCCCAAGCCCGGGCTCCTTCCACTGAGCCACGCTGCTTCTCAGCGCTCAGCTGTACTGAGCGCTTGGGTAGAGGACAACAGAGTAGGTAGACAGAGGAGGAGGAAGAAGCAGCATAGCTTCGTGGCTAGATCCCGGGCCCGGGAGTCAGAAGGACCCGCGTTCTAATCTCGGCTCCACCACTCGTCGGCTGTGTGACCTTGGGCAAGCCGCTTCACTTCTCTAGCCCTCAGTGCCCTCATCTGGAAAATGAGGATGAAGCCTCCGAGCCCCGCGGAGGACGGGGACTGTGTCCACCCTGATCGACTTGGATCGACCCCAGTGCTTAGAACGGTGCTTGGCACATAGTAAGCACTTAACGAGTACCATGATTGATATTATTATTAAGAAGGAAGAGGAATAGGAATGTGAGTCTGTGTTTAAGTGAAGGGTCTGAAAGATATACGTACCTTAGAATCAAGGGAAATGGGGAGAAGCAAAGTGGCCTAGTGGTTAGAGTCTGGGCCTGGAAAGCAGAAGGGCCTGGTTTCTAATCCCGGCTCCTCCACTCGTCTGCTTTGTGATCTTGAACAAGTCACTTCTCTGGGCCTCAGTTCTCCACTCTGTAAAATGGGGATTCAATGCCTGTTTTCCCGCCTACTTAGACGGCAAGGGGACTAATAATAATAATAATGTTGGTATTTGTTAAGCGCTTCCTATGTGCCGAGCACCGTTCTAAGCGCTGGGGGAGATACGGGGTCATCGGGTCGTCCCACGTGGGGCTCACGGTCTTCATCCCCATTTTCCAGATGAGGTCTCTGAGGCCCAGAGAAGTGAAGTGACTCGCCCAAAGTCACCCAGCCGGCAAGTGGCAGAGCAGGGATTCGAACCCATGACCTCTGACCCCCAAGCCTGTGCTCTTTCCACTGAGCCACGCTGCTTCTCTATAAAGAGAGCACACCCAAGTTCAAGGGCAACACGGAAGGGAGAGGGAGACGAGGAAAAGAGGGTTTAGTCAGAGAAGACTTCTTGGAGGAGGTGGCCCTTCCAAAAGGCTTTGAAAGTGGGGAGAGCGATAATAATAATAATAATAATGTTGGTATTTATTAAGCGCTTCCTATGTGCCGAGCACTGTTCTAAGCGCTGGGGGAGATAAAGGGCGATCGGGTTGTCCCACATGAGGTTCACCGTCTTGATCCCCATTTTACAGATGAGGTAACTGAGGCCCAGAGAAGTGAAGTGACTCGCCCACAGTCACACAGCTGACAAGTGGCAGAGCCGGGAGTCGAGCCCATGACCTCTGACTTCCAAGCCCGGGCTCTTTCCACTGAGCCACGCTGATGGTCAGTGGGATATGAAGAGGGAGGGAGGGCCGGGCCAGAGGCAGGACGCGGGCCAGGGGTCGCCGTCGGCGAGGTAGATGAGATCGAAGGATGGTTAGTATTTTCTAATCGTTGCCATTTGTCCGCTGTGTGACCTTAGGCAAGTCACTTCACTTCTCTGGGCCTCAGTTCCCCCATCTGGAAAATGGGGATGGAGACTGCGAACCCCACAAGGGACGGGAACTGGGTCCAACCGATTTGCTCGTATCTCCCCCCCAGCCCTTAGGACAGTGCCTGGAGCACAGTAAGCACTTAACAGACACCACACTTATTATTACGATTATTATATAATAATGTTGGTATCTGTTAAGCGCTTACTCTGTGCAGAGCACTGTTCTAAGCGCTGGGGGAGATGCAGGGTCATCAGGTTGTCCCAAGTGGGGCTCCCAGTCTTCATCCCCATTTCACAGATGAGGTCACTGAGGCCCAGAGAAGTGAAGTGACTCGCCCACAGTCACCCAGCTGACAAGGGGGCAGAGCCGGGATTCGAACCCGTGACCTGTGGCTCCCAAGCCCGGGCTCTTTCCACTGAGCCGCGCTGCTTCTCTAATGTATATATATAATTCTCTCTATATATAAAATTCTATAATACGATGATGACCATATGATGATGAGAAGCAGCGCGGCTCAGTGGCAAGAGCCTGGGCTTCGGAGTCAGAGGTCATGAGTTCGACTCCCGGCTCTGCCACTTGTCAGCTGGGTGACTGTGGGCGAGTCGCTTCACTTCTCTGGGCCTCAGTTCCCTCATCTGGAAAATGGGGATTAAAAGTGTGTGAGCCCCACGTGGGACAACCTGACTACCCTGTATGTCGCCCAGCGCTTAGAACAGTGCTCGGCACCTAGTAAGCGCTAAACAAATACCGACATTATTATTATTATTATCATATGGTCGGCAGCGATCACCGGCGATAATATCTCGCGGCCCTCGTCCTTTCCGGAATCCCGCTTGAACATCGGGCATTTCGCGGTCCCCGTGGGCCCCCGTCGGACGCTGTACGACTTTTAGCCGTACCTTGCGGGCATGTGGGATCAAGAAAACCGTGGGATAACTGACGCATTTAGCTGGCAGACGACCTGATGACCCTCTATCTCCCCCAGCGCTTAGAACAGTGCTCGGCGCATCGTAAGCGCTTAACAAATACCAACATTATCATCATCTCCCGTCTTCGGTACCGGAACGGAAACTGATCTCTTCCGATCGGACGGCCGTTGAGCGGTTAGCCAGACCCGTCGACGTAAAGAGGCCGGGCTTGGGAGTCAGAGGTCATGGGTTCTAATCCCGGCTCGGCCACTTGTCAGCTGTGTCACTTCACTTCTCTATGCCTCGGTTCCCTCATCTGTAAAATGGGGACGGAGCCCGGGAGCCCCACGTGGGACAGTTCCCTCATCTGTAAAATGGGGATTAACTGCGAGCCTCGCGTGGGACAACCTGATCACCTTGTATCCCCCCCCCCCCAGCGCTTAGAACAGTGCTTCGGACATAGTAAGCGCTTAACGAATGCCAACATTATTATTATAATTTGGTAAGGACTTCCACGATGCCTCTTCGGCCGCCCGAAACGCCCCAGCAGGAAGCCTGTCAGAGCCCGGTGCCTTATTTTTGGCCGGGCGGCGTAAAAGGAAGTCAGCGCGCGCTTTTATGGATGACATTAAGGCCGGCGACCGCGTGGATCACGAGAAACTCCGCAGCACGTCACGGAAAATGGGCAGAATGGCCCATTTCCTTGCATGAATACGGAACCTGAATGACAATAAGAACAGAATCTGGAGAGACAGATCGGTCGCCCATTAGTAAGGGACCAAGACAAGGATGCATCTTTTCGCCTTTTCCGTTCATCCTTTAGACCGACTACCTGACGAGAGAAGCCGGATTGGATGAAGACAAACGGGGAGTAAAGGTTGGAGGGAGGAAGAACATAAACAACCTCCGTTAGGATGATGAAAAGACCCTACTAGCAGAAAGCGTAGAAGACTTGAAGGGCTTATTATTAAAAGTTAAGGAACAGAGTAAAATGTCGGGCCTATATTTGAACGTCAAGAAGACACAGGTCCCGACAGCTGGAAGCTTTAACACGTTCGTAGAGGACGGGGAGTGGCTCGGCGGAAAGAGCCCCGGCCGGGGAGTCGGAGGTCATGGGTTCGAATCCCGGCAGCTGGGTGACCGGGGGCGAGTCACTTCACTTCTCTGTGCCTCGGTTCCCTCATCTGTAAAATGGGGATGAAGACTGGGAGCCTCAGGTGGGACAACCTGATGACCCCGTATCCACCCCAGCGCTTAGAACGGTGCTCTGCACATACTAAGCACTTAACAAATACCAACATTACTATTATTATTATTATTGAAATGGCTGACAGTTTTTCTCTCCTGGGATCGATAATCGAGAATAAAGGAAATAGAAGCCAAGAAATATGTCAAAGGTGAATTCATTCATTCATTCAGTCGTATTAATTGAGCGCTTGCTGTGTGCAGAGCACCGGGCGGA
Organism: Ornithorhynchus anatinus; assembly: GCF_004115215.2. Taxonomy (NCBI): domain Eukaryota; kingdom Metazoa; phylum Chordata; class Mammalia; order Monotremata; family Ornithorhynchidae; genus Ornithorhynchus; species Ornithorhynchus anatinus. Next base: position 182,624,813 of record NC_041728.1, on the reverse strand, counting down.
GCGCTTGGAATGGACAAATCGGCAACAGACAGAGACGGTCCCTGCCCTCCGACGGGCTTACAGTCTGACGTTAGGAAGGCTTGATACGAAAAGCTTGGAAAAAGATCTGAAATGCACTGATGTAAGAATTGCCACAAAGATATAAATTGTCAACTCTACGGTGTTTCCAGTGACAACGAACGGATCCCCAAGCCGGACAGTGAAAAAACAGGATAGAAAGAACATCGATTCTCTTGAAACGTGGTGTCGGAGAAGGCTTTGGCGATTACCGGGGACGGCCTGAAAGCCGAACAGATGGATTTCAGAGCAAATGAAACCCAAGCGGGCTTCGGAAGGTCAAACGACTCGACTTAGACGGGTGGATTTTGGACACGTCATCAGGAGGACTGATTCTCTGGAGAAGACACTAGCGCTAGAAAAAGTCCAGGGAAAACGTGGAAGAATCAGAGAGGGAGAGAGACCCTAACACCGCTAGCGGAAGAGCCGTCAGAAAGGTGGCGGATTATGGCAGAAGACAGGGCGCTCTGGAGAAAGTATATCCGTGGAGTCGCTGTGAATCGGAAATGACTAGTCGGGACGGAATAATAATAATGATAATAAAGTGATCATCACGAAGCCTTTGGGACATCCATTATCCTTCCCCCCCCCCAATTACGCTTATGAAATAAGCTTATGCCTGTCTTCTTGTTTTGTTGCCTGTCTTCTTGTCTTGTTTCGCTGTCTGTCTCCCCCTTTTAATAATGTCGGTATTTGTTAAGCGCTTACTACGTGCAGAGCACCGTTCTGAGCGCCGGGGGAGATCCAGGGAATCGGGTTGTCCCATGTGAGGCTCACGGTTAATCCCCATTTTCAAAATGAGGTCACTGAGGCCCAGAGAAGTGAAGTGACTCGCCCGCAGTCACCCAGCTGACTAGTGGCAGAGCCGGAATTCGAACCCATGACCTCCGACTCCCAAGCCCGGCCTCTTTCCACTGAGCCGCGCCGCTTCCCTTTTAGACTGTGAGCCCACTGTTGGGCAGGGACTGCCTCTATCTGTTGCCAAATTGTACTTTCCAACCACTCGGTACAGCGCTCAGCACACAGTAAGCGCTCAATAAATACGATTGAATGAATAAATACAATTGAATGAACGAAAGCCGCCCCTAAACTCTCACAGCTTTCACCTGGACATTTTAGATTTGGGGAGGAGGAGGAGGGGAAAGCAGGGGGCTGTCATCCGAGGCCCCATCGATTTACCGAGCTGTGTGGCCTAGTGGGTAGAACCCGGGCCCGGGAGTCAGAAAGAGCTGGGTTCTAATCCTGATTCCGCCATTTGTCTGTTGTGTGACCTCGAGCAAGTCGCTTGACTTCTCTGGGCCTCAGTTCCCTCATCTGGAAAACGGGGATTAAGACTTTGAGCCTCATGTGGGACACAAACTGTGTCCAACCTGAGTAGCTTGTAGAGAAGCAGCGGGGGCTCACTGGAAAGATCCCGGGCTTGGGAGTCAGAGGTCGTGGGTTCTAATCTAAGCCTCCACCACTTAGCTGTGTGACCTTGGGCAAGTCACTCAACTTCTCTGTGCCTCAGTGACCTCATCTGTCAAATGGGGATGAAGACCGGGAAGCCCCACGTGGGACGACCTGATCACCTTGTATCTCCCCCAGCACACAGAGGGGTGCTTGGCACATAGTAAGCGCTTAACAGACGCCGTCATCATCATCATTATCATTATTATCATCCACCTCAGCGCTTAATACAGTGCCCGGCACATAGGAAGCACTTAACGGATACCATAAAAAAAGAGCCGGAAAATACCTCGACCGCTCTCCGAGGGTCTTCTCTCATATGATCCCTCATCAATATTCAGTAAGCGCCTTCCGAGAGAGGAATCTCTCTTTCAGAAAGCCCCAGGCCTGGCACCCTGACACCTTGAGCCTTTCATTGAGAAGGAATTAATTCCCCCGCTATTTTTTTTCTTCCATTTGCAAATTACTCGGCGCTGCTGAAACATCGTCGGCGATCCCACGGCGAAGGAAAGAAAAAAACAACCCCTCTCCACCCCCTCCAAAAAAAAACAAAAAACCACAAACCCCAATCATTCAAACTTTCCGGCCCCGGTATAAATGTTTGCATTCCGCTCCAGTTATCTGAAACAGAGGAAGCTTTCCGTTCGCTCTAACGCGCCGGGGACATACAGCTGACGGAGAAATATTAATTCTGCAAAGGGGAGAGTGGAATTTAATTCTCTCTCCCTTGAAAGGGACACCCCCCTGACACAGACACACGCCGAACCCCTCGAACCTCGGCAAAGACCGCTCCTTTCCCTGTTGGTAAATTCATCCGACGATCGGTTTGAGGTGGGAAATGAAACGGTGCGTCTTGGGACCGGGAGGAAAACAAAACCAGATAACGACCCCGGCTCCACCACTTAATTATGGTATTTGTTAAGCGCTTACTACGTGCAGAGCACTGTTCTAAGCGCTGGGATAGATACAGGGTCATCAGGTTGTCCCACGTAGGGCTCACGTTTTTTAATCCCCATTTTTTACAGATGAGGGAACTGAGGCACCGAGAAGTTAAGTGACTTGCCGCGTCACTTCTCTGGGCCTCAGTGACCTCATCTGGAAAACGGGGATGGAGACCGGGAGCCCCGCGCGGGACAGGGACTGGGGACTGGGTCCAACCTGATCGGCTTGTATCCACCCCAGCGCTTAGTACAGTGCCGGGCACATAGTTCAGCACTTATTCATTCATTCATTCATTCAATAGTATTTATTGAGCGCTTACTATGTGCAGAGCACTGGACTAAGCGCTTGGAATGGACAAGTCGGTAACAGATAGAGAGGGTCCCTGCCCGTTGATGGGCTCACGGTCTGATCGGGGGAGACGGACCGACCAGAACGATGGCGATAAATAGAGTCGAGGGGAAGAGCGTCTCGTAAAAACAATGGCAACTAGATAGAATCGGGGTGATGTACATCTCATGAAACAAAATAAATAGGGTGATGAAGATATAGACAGTTGAGACCAAATACCATGATTATTATTATTATTATTATTATCAGCTGACCTAATTGGCTTTAAGACCTCCAATCCGCTCACACTCTAAGGGGGAATCCTCCAGTCAGTCGATGGAGCGTATTTATTGAGCGCTTACTGTGCGCGGAGCACTGTCATCCCGGCTCTGCCGCTTGTCAGCTGTGTGACCTTGGGTAAGTCACTTCACTTCTCCGTGCCTCAGTGACCTCATCTGGAAAATGGGGATGAATAATAATAACAATGTAGGTATTTGTTAAACGCTTACTACGCGTATCTTCTCATGAAGACTATGAGCCCTAAGTCATAATAATAATGTTGGTGTTTGTTAAGCGCTTACTATGTGCAGAGCACCGTTCTAAGCGCTGGGGGAGAGACAGGGTGATCGGGTCGTCCCACGTGAGGCTCACGGTCTTCATCCCCATTTTGCAGATGAGGGAAGTGAGGCCCAGAGAAGTGCAGTGACTTGTCCACAGTCACACAGCTGACGAGCGGCGGAGCCGGGATCTGAACCCATGACCTATGACTCCCTTGCGCTTCTAAGTGGGACGACCTGATGACCTTGTCTCTCCCCCGGCGCTTAGAACGCTGTTTGGCACAAAGTAAGCGCTTCGCAAAATACCCACATTATAATGATAATTTTGATACTCGTTAAGCGCTTACTATGTGTTAACCGCTGTTCTAAGCACCGGGATAGATACAGATAAGAATCAGGTCGGACACGGACGCCGTCCCACGTGGGGCTCACAGTAACAAGAGGAGGGTGAACAGAGGGTGACTCTCCATTTTACAGATGAGGAAACTGAGGCACCGAGAAGCTAAGGGACTTTTGTTAAGGTATTTGTTAAGCGCTTACTATGTGCCAAGCACTGCACTAAGCCCTGAGGTAGAAGCAAGTTAACCGGCTTGTTAGTCACAGGGGCTCACGGTCTTCATCCCCATTTTACAGATGAGGGGACTGAGGCCCAGAGCAGTGAAGCAGAGATGAGAAGCAGCATGGCTCAGTGGAAAGAGCCCGGGCTTCGGAGTCAGAGGGCATGGGTTCGAATCCCGGCTCGGCCACTTGTCAGCTGGGTGACTGTGGGCGAGTCACTTCACCTCTCTGGGCCTCGGTGACCTCATCTGTAAAACGGGGATGAAGACCGGGAGCCCCGCGTGGGACAACCCGATTCCCCTGTGTCTCCCCCAGCGCTTAGAACGGTGCTCTGCACATAGGAAGCGCTTAACGAATACCAACATTATTATTACTATTGAAGCGACTCGTCCCGGGTCACGCAGCCGATATGCGGTGGAGCCGGGATTAGAACCCAGGTCCTTCTGACTCCCAGGACCGTGCTCGACCCACCGGGCCACGCTGAGCGCTTACGATGTGCGGAGCGCTGTACTAAGCACGTAGGAGAGTAAACTATAACGGAGTTGATAGATACGTTCCCTGCCATTAAGGAGTTCACAGCCAAGAGGGAGAGATGGTTGTTTTCATTTGTTTATTTTGTGTTTACCCACTTCGAGCTTCAATAATAATAATAATAATAATGATGGTATTTGTTAAGCGCTTCTTATGTGCCAAGCACTGTTCTAAGCGCTGGGGGAGATACGAGATCATCAGGTTGTCCCCGTGGGGCTCAAAGTCTTCATCCTCATTTTCGGTTGAGGGCACCGAAGCACAGGGAAGTGAAGTGACCAAGGTCACGCAGCAGAGAAGCAGCGAGGCTCAGTGGAAAGAGCCCGGGCTTGGGAGTCCGAGGTCATGGGTTCTAATTCCGGCTCCGCCCCTTGCCAGCTGGGTGACTTTGGACAAGTCACTTCACTTCTCTGGGCCTCGGCGACCTCATCTGGAAAATGGGGATTAAAACTGGGAGCCCCAGGTGGGACAACCTGATCACCTCATATCCCCCCAGAGCTTCGAACAGCGCTTGGCACACAGTAGGCGCTTAACAGATACCACCACTACTAAGTGGCGGAGGGGGGATTAGAACCCACGTCCTCTGACTCCCAAACCCGGGCTCTTTCCACTAAACCACGCTGCCTCCTGTCCTGAGAGAGTCATATCTGGGGACTAAGCACTGTGGCTTAGCGGAAAGAGCACTTACTATGGGCAGAGCACTGTACCGAGCACTTGGGAGAGTCCAGTACAACCGAGTCGGTAGACGCTTTCCCCGCCGGCAAGGAGCTTCCAGTCTAGAGGGGGACGAGGGCCTTCGTTTCTTGGTTGTTTTTAATTTCACCCACTTCTCGGGGAAGCAGCGCGGCTCAGTGGAACGAGCCCGGGCTTGGGAGTCAGAGGTCATGGGTTCGACTCCCGGCTCTGCCACTTCTCAGCTGGGTGACTGTGGGCGAGTCACTTCACTTCTCTGGGCCTCAGTTCCCTCATCTGTAGAATGGGGATGAAGACCGGGAACCTCCCGTGGGCCAACCCGATGACCCTGTATCTCCCCCAGCGCTTAGAACGGTGCTCTGCGCATAGTGAGCGCTTAACGGATACCAACACTGTTATTATTCAGGAGGGATGGACTGTCCTGATAGTGTCACAACTGGGGATTAAGCACCGTAGTCTAGTGGAAAGAGCAACCACTATGTGAAGAGCACTGTACCGAGCACTTGGGAGAGTCCAGTACAACCGAGTCGGTAGACGCTTTCCCCGCCGGCAAGGAGCTTCCAGTCTAGAGGGGGACGAGGGCTTTCGTTTCTTGGTTGTTTTTAATCTTACCCTCTTCTAGCTTCAGGAGGGATGCGCAGTCCTGGTAATGTCACATCCGGGGATTAAGCACTGTGGCCTTGGGGAAAGAGCACCTACTATGTGCAGAGCACTGTACTGAGCACTTGGAAGCGTTCGATGCATCGGCGTCGGTAACCACGTTCCCTGCCTGCCAGCAGTTTAAGCCCCCTCTTCCTCAGCTCCCCCTCCATTCCACGTCACCTCGATTCGCTCCCTCCGCTTTTCCCCCCTCTCGGGCTCGGGAGCCCGAGGTCGTGGGTTCCAATCCCGGCTCTGCCACTTATCAGCTGGCTGACTTCGAGCAAGTCACTTCCCTTCTCTGGGCCTCGGTGACCTCATCTGGAAAACAGGGATGAAGACGGCGAGCCCCACATGGGACAACCTGATGACCTCGTATCTCCCCCAGCGCTTAGAACAGTGCTTGGTACATAGTAAGCGCTTAACAAATACCATCATTATGAATATTATTATTCTATTTCTATTGATGCCTGTTTACTTGTTTCAATGTCCGTCCCGCTCCCCTCTAGACTTTAAGCCCTTTGAGGGCAGGGATTATCTTTCTTTATTGCTGCATTGTAATAATGTTGGTGTTTTTTAAGCGCTTCCTATGTGCCGAGCACCGTTCTAAGCGCTGGGGGAGATCCGGGGTCATCGGGTGGTCCCACGTGAGGCTCCCGGTCTCCATCCCCATTTTACAGACGAGGGAACTGAGGCCCAGAGAAGTGAAGCGACTCGCCCACAGTCCCACAGCTGACAAGGGGCAGAGCCGGGAGTCGAACTCATGACCTCTGACTCCGAAGCCCAGGCTCTTTTCCACTGAGCCACGCCGCTTCCCTTGTACTTTCCAAGCGCTTAGTACAGCGCTCTGCGCACGGTACGCGCTCAATAAATCCGATGGAATGAATGTGATGGATGAATGGAGGGGGAGACTCTGTTTTCATTTGATTTTTTTTGAGCTTACCCACTTCAAGCTGCCCTAGGGACCGCGTCTGTTATATCGTTCTCTCGTCCTCTCTCAAGCGCACAGTGCAGCGCCCTGCACAAGGTAAGGCTGGATAAATACGACGGACAGATTGCCTGAGGTCACTTCGCTTCTCTGTGCCTCAGTTTCTCCATCTGTCAAATGGGGATTCATTATCCGTCGATAATCATCATCATCACGGTACTTGTTAAGCATTTACTATGAGCCAAGCGCCGTTATAAACACTGGCGTGGAGAGGGGTTAATCAGGTTGAACACAGTCCTTGTCCCACAAGGAGCTCACACTCTTCATCCCCATTTTCCGAGGTCAGGGGTTCGAATCCCGGCTCCGTCACTAGTCAGCTGTGTGACCGTGGGCGAGTCGCTTCACTTCTCTGCGCCTCATCTGTAAAACGGGGATTAAGACTGCGAGCCTCCCGTGGGACAACCCGATGACCCTGTATCTCCCCCGGCGCTTAGAACGGTGCTCTGCACAGAGGAAGCGCTTAACGAATACCAATATTATTATCACCATTATTTTACAGATGAGGTAACTGAGGCCCAGCGAGGTGAACCGACTTGCCCAAGGCCACACGGCAGACAAACGGCAGGGCCGGAATTAGAACCTAGATCCTTCTGACTCCCAAGCCTGGGCTCTATCCACTGAGCCGCACTGCTTTCTCTCCCCTGAGACTGTGAACCCTCTGTGGGACAGGGACTGTGTCCAACCCGATTGTCTTTTACAATAATAATAATAATAATGACGCTGGTATCTGTTAAGCGCTTCCCATGTGCCGAGCACCGTTCTAAGCGCTGGGGGAGACGCGGGGTCACCGGGTCGTCCCCCGTGGGGCTCACGGTCTTAATCCCCATTTTACAGATGAGGTCACTGAGGCACCGAGAAGTTAAGTGACTTGCCCAAAGTCACCCAGCTGACAAGTGGCGGAGCGGGGATTCGAACCCATGACCTCTGACTCCAAAGCCCTGGCTCTTTCCACCGAGCCACGCTGCTTCTAATATCCACTGCGGTGTGCTTAGCACAAAGTAAGCACTTAACCAGGACCACCACCACCCTCATCATCATCATCATTATTATTATTCCCACTCCCCGATTCTCTGTCCTCCGTGACCAAAATGTGGAGTCCTTTCAAGACCGGGTATCGAGAAGCATTCATTCATTCATTCACTAGCACTTATTGAGCGCTTACTCTGTGCAGAGCACCGGACTAAGCGCTTGGAATGGACAATTCGGCAACAGGTAGAGACAATTCCTGCCCACTGACGGGCTTACAGTCTGCTCGGGGGAGACGGGCAGACAAAAACAATAGCCATAAATAGAATCGAGGGGATGTACATCTCATAAACAAAATAAATAAGGTAATAAAAATATATACAAATGAGCACGGTGCTGAGGGGAGGGGAAGGGAGCGCTTCCTAGGTGCAGAGCAATGTACCTGAAAGAGTGAGCGTGGCCCAGTGGAAAGAACCCAGATCGGGCGGTCGGAAGGACCTGGGTTCTAATCCGGGCTCCACCGCGTGTCTGCTGTGTGACCCTGGCCAAGTCACTTCACTTCCCTGCCCCTCCGTCTCTCCAGATGCGAAATGGGGACTCAATCCCTGTTTTCCCTCTTCCATAGGCTGCTGAGCCCCATGAGGGACAGGGACAGTGTCTGACCTGATAATAATAAGGTTGGTATCCGTGAAGCGCTTACCGTGTACGGAGCACCGTTCTAAGCGCTCTAAGGAGATACAGGGTCGTCGGGTCGTCCCACGTGGGGCTCACGGTCTTAATCCCCATTTTCCAGATGAGGCGACTGAGGCCCAGAGAGGTGAAGTGACTCGCCCACAGTCACCCAGCTGACAAGGGGCCGAGCCGGGAGTCGAACCCGTGACCTCCGACTCCGAAGCCCGGGCTCTTGCCACTGAGCCGCGCTGCTTCCCCAAATCTTCCCCTGCCTGGCTCTTAGAACTTACAAAATTCCGTTTTTTAAAAAATGGCCAGAGGGATAAATGAGTTGTGCCTTCGGAGCTGGTGAAGGAGGAAGGGAAGGACGGGGTCTTGCCAAGGAGCCGCTTAATATTCCGACGATTTATCACGTCTTGGGAATAACCTCCGCAGACAGACTTGCAAACCTCTCAATCTTTCCCCGTTTGGAGGAAGGAAGATTAATACCAGCACTTAAAAGTTTTGGGGGATGATCTGGGCTTGATAGATTGTTGTCCCGCATCAATTAGTCTCATTTGGAAGTCTAATGCCGGAGGAGCCGGGCCGGCGGTCCAGTCGGAGATGGAGAGATTCTGGAAAAGGGGGATGAGGGAGGAATTGAACGGATTTTTTTTTTTTTTCTCCCTACGATGCCCCGGTCAACCGTTGACTCGGTAGATCCAGGGAGGAAAATCTGGCTAAAGCGCCACGTGCAAGGACGTCATTCCTTGCAGCGTGGCTCAGTGGAAAGAGCCCGGGCTTCGGAGTCCGAGGTCATGGGTTCCGATCCCGGCTCGGCCGCTTGTCGGCTGCGTGACTTTGGGCGAGTCACTTAACTTCTCGGTGCCTCAGTGACCTCATGGGTAAAATGGGGATGAAGATTGTGAGCCCCAAGCGGGACGACCTGATTCCCCTGTGTCTACCCCAGCGCTTGGAACGGTGCTCGGCACATGGTAAGCGCTTAACAAATACCAACGTTTATTCAGAGAAGCAGCGTGTCCTAATGGCTAGAGCCCGGGCCTGGGCATCAGAAGGACGTGGGTCCTAATCCCGGCTCCGCCATTCATCTGTTGGGTGAGCTTGAGAAAAACCGCTTCACTTCTCTGGGCCTCAGTTCCCTCATCTGCAAAATGGGGATGAAGACTGCGAGCCCCACGGGGGACAGGGACTGTAACCAACCCCACTTGCTTGTATCCACCCCAGCGCTTAGCGTAGCGCCTGGCACACAGTAAGTGCTTGACAAACACCACAACAGCGCGGCTTGCGGAAAGAGCCCGGGCTTGGGAATCAGGGGGCGTGGGTTCTAATCCGCCGCTCGTCTGCTGTGTGACCTTGGCAAGCCACTTAACTTCTCTGTGCCTCAGTGACCTCATCTGTCAAATGGGGATGAAGACTGGGAGCCCCAGGTGGGACAACCTCATGACCTTCTATCTACGTCAGGGCTTTGAACAGTGCTAGGCACACAATAATAATAATAATAATAACGTTGGCATTTGTTAAGCGCTTACTACGTGCCAAGCACCGTTCTAAGCGCTGGGGGAGACACGGGGGAATCGGGTCGTCCCACGTGGGGCTCACGGTCTTCATCCCCATTTTACAGATGAGGGAAGTGAGGCACCGAGAAGTGAAGTGACAGCTGACGAGTGGCCGAGCCGGGATTCGAACCCATGACCTCTGACTCCAAAGCCCGGGCTCTTTCCACCGAGCCTCACTGCCAGCGCTTAACAGATGCCGTCATTATTAATAGTGGAGAGAGCCCGTGAGCCCCATGAGGGACAGGGACTGTGTCCAACCTGATTTGCTTGTATCCTCCCCAGCGCTTAGCACAGCATCTGGCATGTAATAAGCACTCAATAAGTAATAGGGACTTAATGTATCATATAGCACTTTAGTATGAAATATAATAATAATAATGTTGGTATTTGTTAAGCGCTCACTATGTGCAGAGCACCGTTCTAAGCGCTGGGGGAGACACAGGGGAATCGGGTCGTGGGGCTCCCAGTCTTCATCCCCATTCTACAGATGAGGTCACCGAGGCCCAGAGAAGTGAAGTGACTCGCCCACAGTCCCGCAGCTGACAAGTGGCAGAGCTGGGAGTCGAACCCACGACCTCTGACTCCAAAGCCCGGGCTCTTTCCACTGAGCCACTTAATATATCGTATAATATAAGCAATTAACATAATAACCGCTTCTGACAAAAAAGAAGAGAAAAAAGTAAAGATTCGGAAGTGTGACGAAGTGGAAGTCATTCATTCGATCGTATTTATTGAGCGCTTACTGTGTGCAGAGCACTGTACTAAGCGCTTGGAAAGCCCAATTCAGCAATAAAGAGAGACAATCCCTGCCCACCCTGGATTTATAGTCGGGGGCGGGGGGGAGACAGACAGCAAAACTAGTCAACAGGCATCAGTAGAAATAACGATGTTGGGATCTGTTAAGCGCTCAACTCTGTGCCGAGCACCGTTCTAAGCGCTGGGGGAGACACGGGGGAATCGGGTCGTCCCCCGTGGGGCTCACGGTCTTCATCCCCATTTTACAGATGAGGGAACCGAGGCACCGAGAAGTGACTCGCCAACTTAGAGACGGGAGTTGAAGCCGTGGGAGCGAATGAGTTCGCCCAGGGGGCGAGTGTAGATGGAGAACGGAAGAGGGCCGAGAAAAACTGACTCTTGAGGAACCCCTAGATGGGAAGGGGAGGAGGAGCCCGCGAAGGAGACGGGGAAAGAGCAGCCGGAGAGATAGATGAGAGGAGAACCGGGAGAGGACGGAGTCCCTGAGGCCGAGGTTGGACAACGTGTTGAGGAGAAAGGGAGGGTCGACAGCGTCGAAGGCGGCCGAGAGGTGGAGGGGGAAGAGGACGGAGGAGGAGCCGCCGGATCTGGCAAAAAGGAAGGCGTCGGTGACCTTCGAGAGGCCCGTTTCTGGAGTGGAGGGGACGGAAGCCAGACTGGAGGGGGACCGGCAGAGAACCGAAGGCAGCGAGTGTAGACAGGAGGCGAGACCCGAGTTCTAGATGCCGTCTGAAAAAACCGGCCTGTTGCGTGAAATTACTGTTGTCATTAGCCTGATGCTAACTGTCGTCCTTTATTATCGTTAATAATAATAATGGTATTCGTTTAGCACTTGCTAAGCGCCAAGCACGGTTCTAAGCGCCACAGGGGGATACGAGGTGATCAGGTCGTCCCACGTGGGACTCACAGTCTTCATCCCCATTTTACGGTCGAGGTGAGTGAGGCACGGACTTGCCCAAAGTCACAGAGCCGGCAAGCGGCGGAGCCGGAGTTAGAACCCGTGACCTCTGACTCCCAAGCCCGGGCTCTTGCCACCGAGCCGCGCCGCTTCTCCGCTCTCCGAAGCTTTACAGGGTGCTGGGGTAGGTAGAAGATAATAATCATCATGTTGGTATTTGCGAAGCACTCACGCTGTGCAGAGCACCGTTCTAAGCGCTGGGGGAGGTACAGGGTCATCGGGTTGTCCCACACGAGGCTCACAGTCCTTATCCCCATTTGACAGATGAGGGAACTGAGGCCCGGAGGAGTGAAGTGACTCGCCCACAGTCACCCAGCTGACGAGCGGCAGGGCCGGGATTCGAACCCGTGACCCCTGACTCCCAAGCCCGGGCCCTTGCCACTGAGCCGCGCTCCTGCTCCTCAGGTCAGTCCCACATTCATTCATTCGGTGATATTTACTGAGCGCGTACCGTGTGCAGAGCACTGAACTGAGTGGGAGAGGATAATACGGTAATAAAGAGACACATCCATGGCTCTCCCAGCCTGGCCTTGTGGAGTCAGAAGGAGCCGGATTCTAATCCCGGCTCGGCCACATGCCTGCTGTGTGACCACGGGCGAGTCGCTTCGCTTCTCTGGGCCTCCGTTTACCTCATCTGTAAAATGGGGACGGAGACCGAGAGCCTCAGGTGGGACAGGGATTGTGTCTGACCTGATTATGTTGTATCTACCCCACAGTCAGAAACATGGTAAGCCCTTAATAAATACCATCATCATTATTATTACTGCAGATGAGGAAACCGCAGAGAAGCTCTGCCCTGGGCTAAGCACGGGGAGAATCCCCGATTAATAATGTATTTGTTAATAATCATGTTGGTATCTGTTAAGCGCTTACTATGTGCAGAGCGCCGTTCTAAGCGCTGGGGGAGATACGGGGTCATCGGGTTGGCCCCCGTGGGGCTCCCAGGCTTCATCCCCATTTTACAGATGAGGGAACTGAGGCCCAGAGAAGCGCAGTGACTCGCCCACGGTCCCCCAGCCGACGAGTGGCGGAGCCGGGCTTCGAATCCATGACCTCTGACTCCCAAGCCCGGGCTCTTTCCGCTGAGCCGCGCTGCTTCTGTGAGCCCATCATCGAGCAGGGATTGTCTCTGCTGCCGAACTGTCCATTCCAAGCGCTTAGTACAGTGCTCTGCACATAGTAAGCGCTCAATAAATACGATTGAATGAATAATAATAGTAATGACAACAATATGAACTGCGAGAGTGATGATGGCATTTGTTCATTCATTCATTCAATCGTACTTACTGAGGGCTTACTACGTGTCGAGCACTGTACTAAGTTAAGCGCTTACTCTGTGCCAGGCGCTGTGCTAAACCCTAGGGAGGATCCAAGCAAATTGAGGCGGACACCGTCCCTGTCCCACGCGGGGCTCGCGCTCTCAATCCCCATTTTGCAGACCAGGGAACTGAGGCTCAGAGAAGTGAAGCGTGGCTCGGTGGAAAGAGCCCGGGCTCGGGAGTCGGAGGTCACGGGTTCGAATCCCGCCTCTGCCACTTGGCAGCTGGGTGACTGTGGCCGAGTCACTCGACTTCTCTGGGCCTCAGTTCCCTCATCTGGAAAATGGGGATGAAGCCTGGGAGCCCCACGGGGGCCAACCCGATGACCCCGTATCTCCCCCGGCGCTTAGAACGGTGCTCTGCACAGAATAAGCGCTTAACAAATACCAACATTATTAACATTATTATTATTATTATTGAAATGACTTGCTCCAGGTCACCCGGCAGACAAGTGGCGGAGCCGGGATTAGAACCCGTGACCTTCTGACTGCCAGGCCCGGGCTCTACCTACTACACCACACTGCTTATTCTTCGAGCACTTACTATTTTCTCCGCTCCCTCTCCCTTCATTCATTCATTCAATACTATTTATTGAGCACTTACTATGTGCAGAGCACTGTACTAAGCGCTTGGAAAGTACAATTCGGCAACGGATAGAGACCGTCCCTGCCCAGAGTTGGATTCGCTCCCTGTCCACCCTGATATTCTCCCTTTATTCATTTCCCCCACCAGCCCCACGGCACTAAAATCCATATCCCTCGTTTACTGAGCGCTTCCTACGTGCAGGGCACTGTACTAAGCGCGTGGATGCAGCGTGGCTCAGTGGAAAGAGCCCGGGCTTTGGAGTCAGAGGTCATGGGTTCGAATCCCGGCCCGGCCACTTGTCAGCTGGGTGACTGTGGGCCAGTCACTTAACTTCTCGGTGCCTCAGGGACCTCATCTGGAAAATGGGGATGAAGACTGGGAGCCCCACGTGGGACAACCTGATTCCCCTGTGTCTAGAACGGTGCTCGGCACATAGTAAGCGCTTAACAAATACCAACATTATTATTATCATTATTGGAAAGTACAATTCGGCAACAGATAGAGACCGTCCCTGCCCAAAGACGGGTTCACTCCCTGTCCACCCTGATTTTCTCCCTTTATTCACTTTCCCCCACCAGCCCCACGGCCCTAAAATCCATATCCCTCGTTTATCGAGCGCTTCCTATGTGCAGAGCACTGTACTAAGCGCTTGGAAAGTACAATTCAACAACAGGTAGAGACCGTCCCTGCCCGAAGTGGGGTTCACTCCCTGTCCCCCCCCGATAGTCTCCCCTTATTCACTTTCCCCCACCAGCCCCACGGCCCTAAAATCCATATCCCTCATTTATTTATTTCTGTTCATGTCTGTCTCCCCCTCAGCTGCTCTGTGGGCAGGGCGTCCATTCATTCGTATTTACTGAGCACCCGCCGTGTGCAGAGACTGTACTAAAAACGCGTGGGAGAGCACTATATAACAATAAACAGACGAGTTCCCCACCCACAACAACCTTAGAGTCTCCACCTGCACTCTCCCAAGTGTTTAGTACAGTCTCCGCTCACAGTAAGTGCTCAGTAAATACGATTAATGGATCCGGGTCACGTATCGTACTAACTGCAGTTAGGGATAATTACTAATTACTAATTGGGGTAGAAACAAGGTCATCGGGTCCGACACGAGGCTCCCAGTCAGGAGGCAGAGCTGGATTAGAACCCAGGTCCTCTGACTCCCAGACCCTATTATGCGACAGGAACTGCATAGCCGAATGGCAACAGCGTGGGCTCGGGAGTCAGAGGACGTGGGTTCTAATCCCGCCTCTGCCTCTTGTCAGCTGGGTGACCTCGGGCAAGTCACTTCGCTTCTCTGTGCCGCAGTGACTTCATCTGGAAAATGGGGGTGAAGACCGGGAGCCCCACGTGGGACGACCTGATTACTCTGCATCTCCCCCAGCGCTTAGAACGGTGCTCGGCACACAGTAAGCGCTTAACAAATACTATAATCACGAATTTTTATTAGTAACTTCAATCTACCCCAGCTCTTAGAATAGTGCCCGGCACATGGTAAGGTCTCAACGAGTCCGCTCATTATTATTATTACTCCGCCACGCTCTTCCCAACTTCTCCGGGCCATGGTTTTCTCGCCAATAGAATCTCCCTCCCGCTTAGATCACGGAATCATCTGGGAAAAGGCCCCAAATTCCCCATCCCAGATGGGGCTCCCAGTCTCCCATTTTACAGAAGCAGCAGCGTGGCTCCGTGGAAAGAGCCCGGGCTTGGGGGTCAGAGGTCACGGGTTCGAATCCCGGCTCGGCCGCTTGTCAGCTGTGGGACTGTGGGCGAGTCCCTTCGCTTCTCTGGGCCTCAGTGACCTCATCTGCAAAATGGGGATTAAGATGGGAGCCCCACGTGGGACGACCTGATTCCCCCGTGTACATCAGATTGTACATACACATAGTAAGCGCTCAATAAATACTATTGAGTGAGATTGTCCCACGTGGGGTTCCCGGTCTTCATCCCCATTTTCCAGATGAGGGAACCGAGGCCCAGAGAGGTAAAAAAGTGACTTGCCCAAGGCCACTCAGCAGGCACGGGGCAGAGCCGGGATTAGAACCGAGGTCCTTCTGAGTCCCAGGCCCGGGCTCCATCCACTGGGCCCCGCCGCTTCTCTACTCAATCCATCAATGGTATTTATTGAGCGCTTACATGAGCGGAGCACTGTGCTAAGCGCTTGGGAGAGTCCAGTACAGCCGAATTGGCAGACATGTTTCCTGCCCTTAATGAGCTGACAGTCTAAAGGGACATAAGCATGGTGGAGTGGCTAGAGCAGGGCCCTGGGAGTCATTCATTCATTCAATAGTATTTATTGAGCGCTTACTACGCGCAGAGCACTGGACTGAGCGCTTGGAACGGACAATTCGGCAACAGATAGAGACCGTCCCTGCCCATCGACGGGCTCACGGTCTAATGGGGGGAGACGGACGGACAGAAACGAGACAACTTCATCGTGATAAAATAGAATGAAGGGGTTGGACACCTCATTAACAGGTCTTGGGTTCAGAACAGTGCTTTGCACATAGTAAGCGCTTAACAAAGGCCATCGTTATTATTCTAATCCCAGCTCCGCCACTCGTCTGCTGTGTGACCTTGGGCAAGTCACTTCACTTGGCTCAATGGAAAGAGGCCAGGCTTGGGAGTCAGAGGTGGTTGGGTTCTAATCCCGGCTCCGCCACTTGTCGGCTGTGTGACTTTGGGCCAGGCGCTTCACTTCTCTGGGCCTCGGTTCCCTCATCTGTCAAATGGGGATGAGGACTGGGAGCCCCACGTGGGACAACCTCCCCACCTTGTATCCTCCCCAGCGCTTAGAACGGCGCCGGGCACATAGTCAGCGCTTAATAAATACCATCCTTATTATTATTCACTGGGCCTCACTTGTAAAAAATGGCGATTAAGAGAGTGGACGCCCCACGTGGGACAGGGACTGTGACCAACCCGGTTTGCTTATATCCACCCCAGCGTTTAGTACAGTGCCTGGCACATTGTAAGTGCCTAGCACATGTGGGCGAGTCACTTCACTTCTCAGTGCCTCAGTGACCTCATCTGTCAAACGGGGATGAAGACCGGGAGCCCCAACGTGGGACACCCCGATGACCCCGGATCTCCCCCAGCGCTCAGAACGGTGCTCTGCACGTAGTAAGCGCTTAACAGATACCAACATTATTATTACCACAGATCTCATTATTACCATTATTCTAAACAAAAACCCAATCTCCCCCATGTTCAGTTACCGCCGGTTTTGAAGTTCCAAGCCCCGGCATTTCAGCACCCCCTCACCCTTTGGGTTATCATCTGAGAGGCAGCGGGGCTCAGTGGCAAGAGCCCGGGCTTGGGAGTCAGAGGTCATGAGTTCGACTCCCGGCTCTGCCACTCGTCAGCTGGGTGACTGCGGGCGAGTCGCTTCACTTCTCTGGGCCTGTTACCTCATCTGTAAAATGGGGATGAAGACTGTGAGCCCCACGTGGGACAACCTGATGACCCTGTATCTACCCCAGCGCTTAGAACAGTGCCCTGCACATAGTAAGCGCTTAACAAATACCAACATCATTACTTCACTCCTCTGGGCCTCAGTTCCCTCATCTGGAAAATGGGGACGAAGACTGAGAGCCTCCCGTGGGACAACCTGATGACCCTGTATCTCCCCCGGCGCTTAGAACAGTGCTCCGCACATAGTAAGCGCTTAACAAATACCGATATCATTATAGCATACTTTCCCAAGCGC
This sequence comes from Ornithorhynchus anatinus, assembly GCF_004115215.2. NCBI lineage: Eukaryota > Metazoa > Chordata > Mammalia > Monotremata > Ornithorhynchidae > Ornithorhynchus > Ornithorhynchus anatinus. Next base: position 182,607,551 of record NC_041728.1, on the reverse strand, counting down.
TTATTATTCATTCATTCATTCATTCGACAGTATTTATTGAGCGCTCACTATGCGCAGAGCACTGGACTGAGCGCTTGGAATGGACAGATCGGCAACAGATAGAGACGGTCCCTGCCGTTCGACGGGTTTACGGTCTAATCGGGGGAGACGGACGGATGAGAACGGTGGCGATAGATAGAGTCGAGGGGAAGGACATCTCGTAAAAACAGTGGCGACTAAATAGAATCGGGGTGATGTACATCTCATGAAACAAAATAAATAGGGTGATGAAGATATAGACAGTTGAGCTCCACCGCTTGTCTGCTGAGTGCCCTTGGGCCAGTCGCTTCACTTCTCTGGGCCTCAGTGACCTCATCTGGAAAATGGGGATGAAGGCGGGGAGCCCCACGGGGGGACGGGGACCGGGGCCAAGATGATGAGCCTGTATTCACCCCGGTGCTTAGAACGGTGCCCGGCATATAGTAAGCGCTTAGCAAATGCCTTTAAAAAAGTAAGCGATGGAGAAATACAATTGACTGATTGATCCAGATCATCGATCCCGAAAACTCAGTAGAAAAGTGAGTTTTCGTCAGTTTAATAAGGCCCTCTACTGGCCAATTCCCCCCCAAAATGAGCTTTTTTAAGGATAAAAACCTTTGATTTGAGTCCAGAGGCCGAGAAAAATCTTGCCTCGCCTCATCGTGGACGGAACAGCGAAACACGAGCTCCATTAGCTCCCATTTTTGACCACTGATCAACTGTAGAACAGTGCTTGGCACATAATAATGTTAATAATGTCGGTATCTGTTAAGCGCTCACTCTGTGCCGAGCACCGTTCTAAGCGCTGGGGGAGACGCGGGGTCATCGGGTCGGCCCACGTGGGGCTCACGGTCTTCATCCCCATTTTCCAGAGGAGGGAACTGAGGCCCAGAGAAGTGAAGCGACTCGCCCACGGTCACACAGCCGACGAGTGGCCGAGCCGGGATTCGAACTCATGAGCCCTGACTCCAAAGCCCGTGCTCTTTCCACTGAGCCACGCTGCTTCTCCATTGTTGGTATTTGTTAAGCGCTTACTATGTGCAGAGCGCCGTTCTAAGCGCTGGGGGAGATGCGGGCTCATCAGGGGGCTCAAAGGCTTCATCCCCACTTTCCAGGTGAGGGAACTGAGGGCCAGAGAAGTGAAGTGACTCGCCCAAGGTCACCCGGCAGACAGGTGGCGGAGCCGGGATTAGAACCCAGATAATAATAATAATGATGACGGTCCTTGCGAGGCACTTACTAAGGGTTAGGGTGGATAGAGAAGCAGCGGGGCTCAGTGGCAAGAGGCCGGGCTTGGGAGGCAGAGGTCTTGGGTTCTAATCCCGCCTCCGCCGCTTCCCAGCTGGGTGACTCTGGGCATGTCGCTTCACTTCTCTGGGCCTCAGTTCCCTCATCTGGAAAATGGGGATTAAAACTCTGAGCTCCCCGGGGGACAACCTGATCACCTTGTATCCCCTCCAGCGCTTAGAACAGTGCTTTGCACAGAGTAAGCGCTTAACAAATGCCACCATTATTATAGAGAAGCAGCGTGACTCAGTAGCAAGAGGTCGGGCTTGGGAGTCAGAGGTCGTGGGTTCTAATCCCACCTCCGCCACTTGTCAGCTGTGTGACCTTGAGCAAGTCACTTCACTTGCACTTCTCTGGGCCTCAGTGACCTCACCTGTCAAATGGGGATGAAGACCGTGAGCCCCACGTGGGACGACCTGATCACCTTGTATCTACCTCTATTTATTTGTATCTACTCTATTTATTGCCTCTGTTCTGTTCATCGCCTTCGTTCTCGTCCGTCCGTCTCCCCCGATCAGACCGTGAGCCCGTCAAAGGGCAGGGACCGTCTCCGTCTGTTGCCGACTTGTTCGTTCCAAGCGCTCAGTCCAGTGCTCTGCGCATAGTAAGCGCTCAATGAAGACTATCGAATGAATGAAGGAATACCTCAGCGCTTAGAACGGTGCCTGGCACATAGTAAGTGCTTAATAAATGTTATCCTATATATCCAAGTATATCATTCATCCATTCAGTGGTATTTATTGAGCGCTTACTGTGTGCAGAGCACTGTATTAAGCGCTGGGAAGGGCCAATTCGGCAACAGATAGAGACCGTCCCTGCCCAACGACGGGCTCCTGGTCTAGAAATCATGGTCTTGATTAACGATGTTGGTATCTGTTAAGCGCTTACTATGTGCAGAGCACCGTTCTAAGCGCTGGGGGAGACCCAGGGGAATCAGGTTGTCCCACGTGGGGCTCCCAGTCTTCATCCCCATTTTGCAGATGAGATAACTGAGGCCCAGAGAAGTGAAGTGACTCGCCCACAGTCACCCAGCTGACGAGTGGCAGAGCCGGCATTCGAACCCACGACCTCTGACTCCAAAGCCCGGGCTCTTTTTTAACTGAGCCACGTTGATTCTATCTATCGCCATCGTCCTCGTCCGTCCGCCTCCCCCGATCAGACCGTGAGCCCGTCAGTGGGCGGGGACCGTCTCTACCTGTTGCCGATCTGTCCATTCCGAGCGCTCGGTCCAGTGCTCTGCACATCGTAAGCGCTCAATCGCTACTATTGAATGAATGAATGAATGAATAGAAGGGGGGAGACGGACGACAAAACGAAACAAGGGGACGGGCGTCGATAGCATCAAATCGAGATGGCCCCGGTCCCCGGCCCCCGTGGGGCTCCCGGTCTCCGTCCCCATTTTCCAGATGAGGGAACTGAGGCCCAGAGAGGCAAAGTGACCGGCCCAAGGTCACACGGCAGGCAAGCGGCGGAGCCGGGACTAGGGGCTCTGCCAACTAGGCCGCGCCGCTTCTCTACCTTCTGCCTTCGGCGTTCAACGTCGCTATCGAGTGACGGCGTGGAGCCCATCCAAGCTCTCCTTGGGGAAAAAAAGAATCCCGGGCCTCGGGTGCGGGTTTCCGTGTCAAATGGCCGTTTTATCGCTCGCTCGGAAATTCCTCGAGTTCTTGGGGATAGAAAATCCAACCCGCAGGGGCTAATCCGACGCTCCGGCGTACGGAAATAACCCGCTCAACACGTCTATCAACTCCACGGTGCCGGGTACGCCGGCGTTCAGTACGGTGCTGTGTACAGAGTAGGCGCTTACGTGTTCATCTGTCATCTCATTCATTTGTGCCGATGTCTGTCTCCCGGCTTCTGGACCGTGAGCTCGTTGGGGGCGGGGAATAATAATAATAATAATTAATCGTAATTAGGGTACTTGTTAAGCGCTCACTATGTGCCGAGCACTGTTCGAAGCGCTGGGGGAGATGCGGGGTCATCGGGTCGTCCCACGTGGGGCTCACGGTCTTCATCCCCTTTTTAACAATAATAATAATAATGTGGATGGTATTTGTTAAGTGCCTACCAGGTGCCAAGCGCTGTTGTAAGCGCTGGGGGAGATACAGGATAATAATACTAATAAGGATGGTATTTGTTAATAATAAATGTCGGTATCTGTTAAGCGCTTACTATGTGCAGAGCGCCGTTCTAAGCGCTGGGGTTGATACGGGGTCATCAGGTGGTCCCACGGAAGGCTCCCAGTCTTCATCCCCATTTTACAGATGAGGGAACTGAGGCCCAGAGAAGTGAAGTGACTCGCCCACGGTCACACAGCTGACCAGTGGCGGAGCCGGCATTCGAACCCATGACCTCTGACTGCCAAGCCCGGGCTCTTTCCACTGAGCCACGCTGCTTAGCGCTTACTATGGACCGAGCAGTGTTCTGAGCGCTGGGGTAGATACAAGATCGTCAGGTGGTCCCACGTGGGGCTCCCAGTCTTCAGCCCCTTTTTAATAATAATAATAATAATAATAATGTGGATGGTATTTGTTAAGCGCCTACTATGTGCCAAGCACTGTTGTAAGCGCTGGGGGAGATACAGGATAATAATACTAATAATGATGGCATTTGTTAATAATAATGTTGGTATCTGTTAAGTGCTTACTATGTGCCGAGCACCGTTCTGAGCACTGGGGTAGATACAAGATAATAATAGAAATAATGATGGTATTTGTTGAGCGCTCACTATGGGCCGAGCTAAGCGCTGGGGTAGACGCAAGGTCATCAGGTTGTCCCAGGCGGAGCTCCCAGTCTCCATCCCCATTTTCCAGATGAGGTCACTGAGGCCCAGAGAAGTGAAGCGACTTGCCCGAGGTCACACAGCCGACAGGCGGCGGGATTAGAACCCACGACCTCCGACTCCCAAGCCCGGCCTCCTTCCGCTGAGCCGCGCCGCTGTTTGTTGCTGTACTGTACTTTCCCAAGCTCTTAGTACAGGGCTCTGCACACAGTGAGCAGTTAATAAAAGTGACTGACTCGATCAATCCGTCAATTCATTAAGGCTTAATTAATGAGTTAATTAATCAATTAAGCCCCACTGACCGGTCGATGAAAAAGAAAATCCCCCAGCCATTCACGGCTACCGACTCTCACCCTGCCCCTGGACTGAACGCTCATCGCGGGCAGGGTTCACGTCTACCAACTGGGCCATATGGGACTCTCCCAAGCGCTCAGTACAGTGCTTGGCACCAACTGAGTGCTCGGTAAATACCACCCGTTGACTGATAGAGCAAACTGTAGCCGGTAAACCGGTGGGCGGGGATGGCATCGACCAACTCTGTTGTACTGGACTCTCCCTAGCGCTCGGTACAGTGCTCTGCACACGGTAAGCGCTCAATAAATACCGGCCACCCAACGGGGAAACAGAACTTCCCCACGTTAGCCACGTTTAACTGAACGCTCGTCTCTAGACTCTAAGCCCTCTGTGGTCAGGGAACATGTCGGACTCTCTTGGACTCTCCCAGGCGCTCGGTACAGTGCTCTGCACACGGTAAGCGCTCAATAAATCCCACGGATCGACGGATTCAGCAAACTGTAGACTCCAAGCTCCCCGTGGAGCCTTTCAGACCGCGAGCCTGTTGGGCAGGGATTGTCTCTATCTGGTGCCGAACTGTACAAGCGCTTAGTACAGTGCCGTGCACACAGTAGGCGCTCGATAAATACCACTGAATGAATGAATTTCCACCAGCTCTGTTGGACTGTGTTCTCCCGAGTGCTCAACCCAGCGCTTAGTAGAGTGCTGGCACATGGTAAGCAGCAAGTCTACCGCAGCGCTTAGAACAGTGCTCTGCACATAGTAAGCGCTTAACAAATAACAATATTATTATTATTAAGCGCTTAATGAATACCGGCATTACACACACAATTACACAGAGTAAGCGCTCAGTAAATACCACTGACTGTTGGTGAAACGGAAAGATCCCCAAGCCATTCGCGTCTATAAGCTGGGAGCCCGGCTCTAGACTGGAAACTCACTGCAGGCAGGGAACTCGTCTACCCACGCTACTTACTGGACTCTCCCAAGCGCTTCGATGCGGTGCTCGACGCGTAGGAAGCGCTCAATAAATACCACTGATTGACGCGGCGGATTGTAGACTCTAAGTTCCACATCGGCGGGGAACTTGCCTACCAACTCTGTTGTATTGTAATTCATAAAAATAATTGCCGTATTTGTTAAGCACTTCCTACGTGCCAGGCGCTGTACTAAGCGCTGGGGTAAATCCCCAATTTGTCCCAAGAGGGGCTCACAGTCTCCATCGCCATTTTGCAGAACTGAGGCCCAGAGAATAATAATAGTAATCATAATAATAATGTTGGTATTTGTTAAGCGCTTCCTAGGCGCCGAGCACCGTTCTAAGCGCTGGGGGAGACCCAGGGTCATCGGGTCGTCCCACGGGAGGCTCCCGGTCTTCATCCCCATTTTCCAGATGAGGGAACCGAGGCCCAGAGAAGTGAAGTGACTCGCCCACAGTCACCCAGCCGACAGGTGGCAGAGCCGGGATTCGAACCCACGACCTCCGACTCCCAAGCCGCGCCGCTTCTCAGTGGAGAAGTGATTTTTCAGAGAAGTGAAATGACTCACCCAAGGTCACCCAGCAGACAAGTGGCGGAGCCGGGATTAGGACCCCTGACCTTCCGACTCCAGGCCTGGGCTCTACCCACTAAACTAGGCTCCTTTTCCAAGCGGCGCTCTCCCCAGCGCTCAGCACAGTGCTCGGCACTCTGGGAGCGCTCGGTCAATTCCACCGATTGACTGATCGATGGGGCAGAGTGTAGACGGCAACTTCCTTGTGGACGGGGAACACCTACCGACTCATGAAGCCGCGTGGCTCCGTGGAAAGAGCCCGGGCTTGGGAGTCAGAAGTCGTGGGTTCGAATCCCGCCTCCGCCACTTATCTGCTGTGTGACCCTAGGGGAGTCACTTCACTTCTCTGGGCCTCAGTGACCTCCTCTGTAAAATGGGGATGAAGACCGTGAGCCCCACGTGGGACAACCCCGATGACCCCGTATCTCCCCCGGCGCTCAGAACAGTGCTCGGCACGTAGTAAGTGCTTAACAAACACCACCGTTATTATCCCCCGATTAGACCGTGAGCCCGTCAAAGGGCAGGGACCGTCTCTGTCTGTTACCGATCTGTCCATTCCAAACGCTTAGTACAGTGCTCTGCACATAGGAAGCGCTCAATAAATACTATCGAATGAATTATTATTATTATTACTAACTCTGTCATATCGTCCTCTCCCAAGCGCTCGGTGCTCCTCACACAGTAAGCGCTCAGTAAATACCGCCGATTGACAGAGCAGAGTGTAGACGGCAACTTCCTCGTCGACAGGGAACGTGCCTATGAAACTGTACGTTCCAAGTGCTTAGTACAGAGCTCCGCACACAGTGAGCGCTCGATAAATACGACTGAATGAATGTACTCCATCACCTTGTCCTCTCCCAAGTGCTCACGAGGCAGGCGCTCGGCACCGATTGCCAGAGCGGAGCGTAGACGGCAACTTCCTCGCGGACGGCAATTCCGCCGCATCGTCCCCTCCCGAGCGCCCGGTACGGTACTCGGCCCCGGTAAGCGCTCGGTACGGAGCCCTGCACCCAGGAAGCGCTCAGTAGATACCGCCGACAGACGTGAACCCTCCAAGGCCCCAGGCCTCGATTTCGCCATCTCCGTCGGCGGGCCCTCCGAGTGGAGCAGGGCCCGCACGCCTCGCGCCCAGCGCCGAACCCAAAGTGGCCTCCTCCCGGCCGGACGTCCGTCCCCCCCGTCCTCCCCGGGACCCCCAGAAGCGGATTCCGGGGTGGGAAGCGTCTCCCCAAGCCCCCCAGCGCCGTGGTCCCCGCCATCCGGTCTGGGGCCACCCGAGCGGAGGCGGGCGGCGGGGCCGGAGCGGGTAGGCCGGGAGAGATCTTACTTGGGCAGCGTGGCGCCGGTAGAGCGGGACATGGGTCTGCGGGCCGGGCCCGGGGACCCCCGCCCCGGGGGGGCAGAGGCCTTCGCCCTCGGTGGACCGGGGAAGCCGGGGCCGGGCCCGCCCTCCGCGGGAACCGGAGTTTGCCCCACGGTTGGCCGCCTTCTCTTGTCCTCCACGCTCGGCTGGCCGGCTCTCTCCTCGCTCGCTCGCTCTCTGTCTCTCTGTCTCTTTCTCTATGTCTCTCCCCCCCCCGTTTCTCTCTCCTCTCTGCGTGTCTCTCTGTCTCTCTCTCTGTCACTCTCTCCAGTCTCTCTGTCTCTTTCCTCTCTGTCACTTCTCTCTCTCTCTGTCTCTTTCCTGTCTCTCTTTCCTCTCTCTCACTCTTCTCTCTCTGTTTCTGTCTTTCCTCTCTCTCTGAGTTTCTGTCTCTCTCCTGTCTCCTCTCTCTCTGAGTTTCTGTCTCTCTCCTGTCTCCCTGTCTCCTCTCTCTCTGAGTTTCTGTCTCTCTCCTGTCTCTCTTCTCTCTCTTTCCTCTCTCTCTGAGTTTCTGTCTCTCTCCTGTCTCTCTTCTCTCTCTTTCCTCTCTCTCTGAGTTTCTGTCTCTCTCCTGTCTCTCTATCCCTCTTTCCTTTCTCTCTGAGTTTATGTCTCTCTCCTGTCTCTCTGTCTCTCTTTCCTCTCTCTCTGAGTTTGTGTCTCTCTCCTGTCTCTCTATCTCTCTTTCCTCTCTCTCTGAGTTTATGTCTCTCTCCTGTCTCTCTGTCTCTCTTTCCTCTCTCTCTGAGTTTGTGTCTCTCTCCTGTCTCTCTATCTCTCTTTCCTCTCTCTCTGAGTTTCGTATCTCTCCTGTCTCTCTGTCTCTCTTTCCTCTCTCTCTGAGTTTCTGTCTCTCTCCTGTCTCCCTCTCCTCGCTCACTCCTCTCTGGGACTCTCTGTCTCTCTTTCCTCTCTCTTTGAGTTTCTGTCTCTCTCCTGTCTCCCTGTCCCCTTTCTCTCTGAGTTTGTGTCTCTCTCCTGTCTCTCTGTCTCTCTTTCCTCTCTCTCTGAGTTTCTGTCTCTCTCCAGTCTCTCCGTCTCTTTCCTCTCTTTCCGAGTTTCTGTCTCTCTCCTGTCTCCCTCTCCTCTCTCACTCCTCTCTGGGACCCTCTGTGTCTCTTTCCTGTCTCTCTGTGTCTCTCTGTCTCTTTTTCCTGTCTCTCTGCCTCTCTCTGTATCTCTCTGTCTCTCTCTCCTCTCACTCCTCTTTCTGTGTCTCTCCTCTCTCTCTCTCATTCCTCTCTCTGTGAGTCTCTCTGTCTCTCCTCTCAATCACTCCTCTCTGTGTCTCTCTCCCGTCTCTCTGTCCCTCTCTCACCCCCTCTCTGTGTCTCTCTCCTGTCTCTCTGTCCCTCTCCCACCCTTCTCTCTGTGTCTCTCTGTCTCTCTCACTCTCCACTCTGTGTCCCTCTGTCTCTCCTCTCTCTCACACCTCTCTCTGTGTCTCTGTGTCTCTCTCTCCTCTCTCACTGCTCTTGTCTCTCTGTCTCTCTGTCCTGTCTCTCTCACTCTCTCTATATTTCTCTCTCTTCTCTCTCTCACGCCTCTCTCTGTCTCTCTCACGCCTCTCTCTGTCTCTCTCCCTCTCCCTCCTCCTCCTCCTCCTCCTCCTCCCGGCTGCCCTGGACTTGTAAATACAGGCTCTGTGCTCACAGGCCCCTGGTGACATCACAAGCAGCTGCTTATTGTTGGGTCTTTATTAACTGGCTGTCAAAAAAGACCGGGGGAGGAGGAGGAGGAGGGAAGGGAAAGTACGGGGGAGGAGGGAGAAGAAAGGAGGAGGAGGGGAGGTTAAGGAGGGGGAGGAGGGAGGAGGAGGAAGAGGAAGGGGGAAGAAGAGGAAAGGGGAAGGGGAGGAGAAGGAAGAGGGGAGGGGAGGGAAGAGGGAGGAAGAGGGAAGGGGGAGGAAGAGGGTAGGGGAGGAGAAGGAAGGGAGAAGGAGGAAGAAGGAAGGGAGGAAGGAGGAAGAGGGAAGGGAGAAGGAGAAAGCGGGAAGGGAGAAGGAGGAAGAGGGAAAGGAGAAGGAGGAAGAGGGAAAGGAGAAGGAGAAAGAGAGAAGGGCAGGAGGAGGAAGAAGAAGAAGGGAGGGAGGAGGAGAAAGAAGGAAGGGAGGAGGAAGAGGGAAGAGAGAAGGAGCAAGAAGGAAGGGAGAAGGAGGAACAGGGAAGGGGAGGAAGAGGGAAGAGAGGAGGAAGAGGGAAGAGAGGAGGAAGAAGGAAGGCAGGAGGAGGAAGAGGGAAGGGGAGGGAGGAGGAAGAGGAAAGGGGAGGAGGAAGAGGAAAGGGGAGAAGGAACCCCAGGAATCCAGCTGTTTTTTGCAGAGATTGGGTTATACACATGTAAATTTCACTGCTATTGATTCCAGCCCCCCTCCCACCCCCAACTTTTCTTGGGACAGAGGGACAGGGGTTTTCATGAGAAAGAGGGGGTTGATTTGGCTTCCGCCAATTCAGGCCCAAGATGGTCGGGGAGAGGAGGGCTGGCCCCCCCGCAGCCAAACCGGGGCCGATAGGGATCACCCGGCTGCTCCCTTGACTTTCCAGCCTCCCACGTCGGGACATTTCGGATCCATCTCTAGGATTTGGGACCCGCCTCGGACACAACACATAACTCGGAAGCGTGAGGGTCCGGGGCGACTTGGTCTGCTGGGTGACTTTGGGCAAGACACTTCACTTCTCTGGGCCTCAGTTCCCTCATCTGTAAAACGGGGATGAAGACTGGGAGCCCCACGTGGGACAGGGACTGTGTCCAACCCCATTTGCTTGTGTCCACCCCAGCGCTTCGAACAGTGTCTGATGCATAGTAAGCGCTTAATGAGTACCGTGAAAAACAGCAGTCGGTAGGATACCAATCAATGGATCTATTGAGTGCTTACAGTGTGCAGAGCACTGTACTAAACGCTTGGGGGAGAGTAAAATACAACAGAGTTGATAGACACATTCCTTGCCCACAGTGAGCTTCCGGGGTACGGGGGAGGACAGAAATTAGGATCAATTCTAGACATGTAAATGAATAATGGATATATAAATGAGTTACACGCATGTAAATGAATTATGGATACATAAATAAATTACACCTATGTGTATAAATAACTGACGTATAAATAAATTACAGATATGTGACCGAATTGGGGATGTGTTATTAAATTATGGCTGGATAAAGAAAATCCAGATATAAATGAATTATGGATGTATCAATAAATTACTGGTATATGAATAACTGATGGATACATAGAAGCCGCACAGAAGGAGCATGGAGCGGCGGATAGATCACAGACCTGGAAGTCAGAAGGTCACGGGTTCTAATCCCGCCTCGGCCGCTTGTCTGCCGGGTGACCTGGGGCAAGTCGCTTCACTTCTCTGGGCCTCAGGTCCCTCATCCGTAAAAAATGGGGATTAAGAGTGTGAGCCCAAAATGGGACGGGGACTGCGTCCAACCCGATTCACTTTTTTCTACCCTAGTGCTTAGAACAGTGCCTGGCACATGATGATTATGATGGCGTCTGTTAAACGCTTACCATGTGCCAAGCACTGTTCCAAGCGCTGGGGGAGATCCAGGGTCATCAGGTCGTCCCACGTGGGGCTCGAAATTTCAATCTCCACTTTACAGATGAGGGAACTGAAGCCCAGAGAAGTGGAGTGACTTGCCCGAGGTCACACAGCTGACAGGTGGCAGGTCCGGGATTAGAACCCATGACCTCTGACTCCGATTAGACCGTAAGCCCGTCAATGGGCAGGGACCGTCTCTATCTGTTGCCGATCTGTCCATTCCAAGCGCCTAGTCCAGTGCTCTACACATAGTAAGCGCTCGATAAATACCGTTGAATGAATAAAAATGAACTAATAAGCCACGCTGCTCCTTAATATAACAGATTGCCTGTCGACTTGTTTTGTTTTGTTGTCCGTCTCCCCCTTCATGTCCGCGAGCCCGTGCCAAACTGGACTTTCCAAGGGTTTAGTGCAGTGCTCTGCACACAGTAAGCGCTCAATAAATACCGACGTGTGAACTGTTACGACAATAAATGATATATGAATGATAAACATATTCATTATAGAAAAATCATATGAAAATGAATTGGCTACTAATTTGCTATAAACATTCATTATAGTTTGTTATAAAAATTCTACTGCTATTCCTACAGCTATTCCTACTGCTACTGCTGTTAATAATAATTATTATTATTATGGCATTTGTTAAGCGCTTACTAAGTGCCAAGCGCTGTTCTAAGCGCTGGGGAGGATACAAGGCGATCAGCTTGCCCCGCATGGGGCTGACAGTCTCCATCCCCATTTTCCAGATGAGGGAACTGAGGCCCAGAGAAGTGATTTGCCCAGAGTCACACAGCTGACAAGCGGCGGAGGCGGGATTAGAACCCATGACCTCTGACTCCCAAGCCCAGGCTCTTGCCACTGAGCTGCTATTAAAGATATCACACCTGATCCTGCTAATATTTCCTGCAGCGTGGCCTAGTGGATAAAGTACAGGCCCCGGAGTCAGAAGGTCACGGGTTCTATTCCCGCCTCCTCCACTTGTCTGCAGTGTGGCCTTGGGCAAGTCACTTCACTTCTCTGCTTCTCAGTTACCTCATCACGGGGGTTGAGACCGGGAGCCCCACGCGGGACAGGGACTGTGTCCAACCTGATTTGCTTCTACCCACCCCAGCGCTTAGTACAGTGCCTGGGACATAGTAAGCGCTTAACAAATACCACGATTATTATGACACCGTCCTCTCCCGGTTCTCCTCCTATCTCTCCGGCCGCTCGTTCTCCGTCTCCTCGGGGGGGCCCCTCCTCCGCCTCCGGCCCCCTCACCGTGGGGGTCCCTCAAGCTCCAGTTCCGGGTCCCCTCCTAGTCTCCATCTCCACCCCTTCCCTCGGAGAACTCATCCGCTCCCCCGGCTTCGACTCCCACCTCTAAGCGGATGATTCCCAAATCTTCCTCTCCAGCTCTCCTCTCTCTCCCTCTGGGCGGTCTCATCTTCAAGACATCTCGACTTAGATGCCCTCCCATCCCCTCAAACCTACCACTAGTATTATTATTTCATTATTTGGTTAATGAAATGTACATCGCCTCGATTCTATTCAGTCGCCATCGGTTTTTACGAGACGTTCTTCCCCTCGACTCTATTTATCGCCACCGTTCTCGTCCGTCCGTCTCCCCCGAATAGACCGTGAGCCCGTCAGAGGGCAGGGACCGTCCCTATCCGTTGCCGACTTGGTCATTCCAAGCGCTTAGTACAGTGCTCTGCACATAGTAAGCGCTCAATAAATACTATCGAATGAATGAATCTTCCCGCCCAACCCCCTTCTTCCCCCCGACTTTCCCATCGCTGTAGACGTCACCCCCATCCTCCCCGTCTCACAAGCCCATAACCTTGGCGTTACCCTCCGCTCATCTCTCTCATTCGACCCGCGTATTCCCTTTCCCTCTGCTCCTCCTCCTCTCCCTTCCCCTCCCCTCAGCGCTGTGCTCATTAGTCTCTATTTTTATTCCCCTATTTATTTTGTTAATGAGGTGTCCATCCCCTTCATTCTATTTATCACGATGAAGCTGTCTTGTCTTTGTCCGTCCGTCTCCCCCGATTAGACCGTGAGCCCATCGAAGGGCTGTTACCTCCTGTTACCGAATCGTCCATTCCAAGCGCTTAGTCCAGCGCTCTGCACCTAGTAAGCGCTCAATAAATGCTGTTGAATGAATGAATGAATCTGTCACCAAAGCCCGTCAATTGCACCTCTAGAGACCTTACTAAAATTCATTCATTCAATAGTATTTATTGAGCGCTTACTAGGTGCAGAGCACTGGACTAAGCTCTTGGAATGGACAAATCGGTAACAGATAGGGACGGTCCCCGCTCTTTGACGGGCTTACGGTCTAATCGAAATCTACTAAAATCCACCCAAACTGCTCCCACGCTGATTCAAGCCTTGATCCACTCCGGCCTTGACTCCTGCATCAGCCTCCTCGCTGACCTCCCTGCCTCCTGCCTCTCCCCACTCCTGTCCATGCTTCAGTCTCCGGCCCGGATCGTTTTCCTACAACCACGTTCAGTCCACATTTCCCCAAGCCTCCTCACTCGTCGCCGTCGGCTTTAAAGGCGTCCACGGGGTGACCCCCGTCCTCCCTGCCCCGGCCGCTCTCCTCCTCCTCGGGCCCGGCCTCCTCCCTGGGCCTCCGTCTCGCCCGTCCCGTCGCCGACCTCTCGCCCACGTCCTGCCTCTGGCCCGGAACGCCTTCCCTTCCAACCTCTCCCCACCTTCGAGGTTTTAATGAAAGCCCATCTCCTCATTCATTCATTCATTCAATAGTATCTATTGAGCGCTTACTATGTGCAGAGCACTGGACTAAGCGCTTGGAATGAACAAGTCGGCGACGGATAGAGACGGTCCCTGCCGTCTGACGGGCTTACGGTCTAATCGGGGGGACGGACGGACGAGAACGATGGCAATAAATGGAGTCGAGGGGACCAAGCCCTCATCTTTCCCACCCTTCCGCATCTCCCTTTCGATTTACACCCTTTATTCACCCCTCCCTCAGCCCCACAGCCCTCATCATATTAATAATGATTATTAGGGTATCTGTTAGGCACTGTTCTAAGCGCCGGGGTGGATACAGAGTAATCCCGTTGCCGCACGGGGGGCTCACAGTCTTAACCCCCATTTTACAGACGAGGGAACAGAGGGCCAGGGAAGTGAAGTGGCTTGCCCAAGGTCACCCAGAGGACAAGTGGAGGAGCCGGGATTAGAACCCGCGTCCTCTGACTCCCCAGCCCGGGCTCTTGCCACTAAGCCACACCTATATCCGTATCCATCATTTATTTATTTATATCAATGTCCGTCTCTCCCTCTAGACCACAAGCTCGTTACGGGCAGAGGACGCGTCTATCGACTCTGTCCTCTCCCGAGCGCTTAGTACAGTGCTCTGCACACAGTAAGCACTCCCTAAATACAACCGGTGGATTGAATTTCAGCTCCGCCGCACGCCTGCCACGTGACCTCAGGCATGTCATTCGTTCAGTCGTAGTTATTGAGCGCCTACTGGGTGCAGAGCACTGTACTAAGCGCTCGGGAAAGTACAATGCAACAATAAACCATCACGTTCCCTGCCCACGATAAGCTTACAGTCTACAGGGGGCTTCACTTCTCTGGGCCTCAGTTTCCCCAGCTGTAAAATGACTGTTTTATGACTACCCTGACTGTTTCTAGACTGGGAGCTCTTTGTGGGCAGGGATTGTCTCTCTTTCTTGCCGAATTGGACTTCCCAAGCGCTTAGTACAGTGCTCGATAAATACAATTGAATGGAGAAGCAGTATGGCATAGTGGCTAGAGGCCGGGTCTGGGAGTCAGAAGGTCCTGTATTCTAATCCTGGCTCTGCCACTTGTCCGCTGTGTGACCTCGGGTAAGTCGCTTCACTTCTCTGGGCCTCAGTTCCCTCATCTGACAAATGGGGACTGAGAGCGTGAGCCCCACGTGGGACAGGGACTGTGTCCAGCCCCATTTCCTCGTACCCACCCCAGCGCTTAGTACGGTGCCCGGCGCTTAGTAAGCGCTCAAAAAATACCACGATTATTATTAGAGGACTGTAAATTCACCCAGCAGACAAGTGGCAGAGCCGGGATTAGAACCCAGGTCCTTCCGATTCCCAGGCCCAGGCTCTATCCACTACATCATGCTGCTTCCCTGAGTGAGAGGTCATGGGTTCGAATTCCCGCTCCGCCGCTTACCAGCTGTGTGACCGTGGGCAAGTCACTTCACTTCTCTGGG
This sequence comes from Ornithorhynchus anatinus, assembly GCF_004115215.2. Taxonomy (NCBI): domain Eukaryota; kingdom Metazoa; phylum Chordata; class Mammalia; order Monotremata; family Ornithorhynchidae; genus Ornithorhynchus; species Ornithorhynchus anatinus. The sequence continues at coordinate 182,592,495 of NC_041728.1, read as the reverse complement.
CCTCAGTTCCCTCATCTGGAAAATGGGGATTAAAAACCGTGAGCCCCACGTGCGACAACCTGATCACCTTGTATCCCCCCCCCCCCAGCGCTTAGAACGGTGTTATGCACATAGTAAGCGCTTAACAAATACCACCATTATCATTATTATCGATAATCAATCAGTTGATCGATCGTATTTATTGAGCTCTCACTGTGTGCAGAGCACTGTACTGAGCGTTCGAGAGAGCGCAACACAGGGGAGTTGGTAAATGTTCCCTCCCACACGGGGCTTACAGTCCAGTAAAGGGGGAGACAGACATTCAAAAAATATTATTAACGGAAGCCCAAGTTGTCATTTCCCTCCGAAGCCATGAAATAATGATCTCACCTGCGAGAATTAATAATAATAATAGTATCTGTTAAGCGCTTACTATGTGCCAAGCACTGTTCTAAGCTCTGGGGGAGATACAAGGTCATCAGAGAAGCGGTGTTGCTCAGTGGAAAGAGCCCGGGCTTGGGAGTCAGAGGTCATGGGTTCTAATCCCGACTCTGCCACTTGTCAGCTGTGTGACCGTGGGCGAGTCACTTCACTTCTCTGGGCCTCAGTGACCTCATCTGGAAAATGGGGATGAAGACTACGAGCCCCACGTGGGACAACCTGATGACCTGTATCTCCCCCAGCGCTTAGAACGGTGCTCTGCACGTAGTACGTGCTTAACGAATACCGCCATTATTATTACTCTTATCAGGTTGTCCCACGCGGGGCTCGCAGTCTTCCTCCCCATTTTCCAGATGAGGTCACTGAGGCCCAGAGAAGCAAAATGGCTTGCCCGAGGTCACGCGGCTGACAGGCGGCGGAGCGGGGGTTAGAACCCGCGTCCTCCGACTCCCAAGCCCCGGCTCGTTCGACCGAGCCGTGCCGCTTAGGAAACGTTGAGATTTCCGGCTCGGAAGCGGAGCAGAACTCTGATGGATTTGACCCTACGGCTCGGTGGGGAGGGGGGAGAAAAATCAATCCAATTAGTGTCGATATCGGCCTTCACCTTGTCCGTTTGACCTCTAATTACGAAAAGGTTAAAGCAGAAAGGCAGCAGAGGCTTCCAGCGTGGGGAGATTATTGCTAATTGAATCAGCAGCCGACGTGGAATTCGATTCATCCTTCCCCTAACTGCTGGGAAATGTCTCTGAGTCTTGAATTATCTGAATGCAAAGCCACAGGAGTTTCCCTTCTAAGGGTGTCCCTGTTTCGACAGACCGGCGTCAAAGAAGCAGCGTGGCTCAGTGGCGAGAGGCCGGGCTTGGGAGTCAGAGGTCATGGGTTCGAATCCCAGCTCTGCCACTTGTCAGCTGGGGGACTGCGGGCAAGTCACTTGGCTTCTCTGGGCCTCAGTTCCCTCATCTGGAAAATGGGGATTCAAAACTGTGAGCCCCACGTGGGACAACCTGATCACCTTGTATCCCCCCCCCAGTGCTTAGAACAGTGCTTTGCACAGAGTAAGCGCTTAACAAATAACACCGTTATTGTGATTTTCACACCGACTCTTCTCCTCGGCTATTTTCCAGCAGACGCCGTTGGTAACGCTGACAGAAATCGCTGGGGTAGTTCTTTCCTTTATCCAGTCAGATTTACTGAGCACTTCAAGCACTGTTTGGAGCGCTTGGGAGAGGACAATATCATAATAACAATAATAATAATAATGTTGGTATTTGTTAAGCGCTTACTACGTGCAGAGCACTGTTCTAAGCGCTGGAGTAGATACAGGGTCATCAGGTGGTCCTACGTGAGGCTCACGGTCTTCATCCCCATCAGAATAATCTACAGATACGGATTTAAGTTCGTTCATTCAATAGTATTTATTGAGCGCTTACTATGTGCAGAGCACTGGACTAAGCGCTTGGAATGAACAAGTGTTGTGTTGTGGGACTGAGGGTAGAGTGAAAATCAAGGTCTTAAAGAAGACAGATCCACCAGCGAGGTATTCAATTCGGGTATTGAATCCCCGTTTTACCGGTGAGAAAAAGAAATAAAAAAAGAAAAGCAACCGTGGCATTTATTAAGCGCTTAATGGGTGCCAGGCATGTAGGACCAGATCATCCGATCTGGTGTGACCTCACTTCCCTTGCTCTATGCCTCAGTTACCCCATCTGGAAAACGGGGATTAAGACTGTAAACCGCACGTGGGACAGGGCCCGGAGCCAACCTGACAAATCTCTATCTACCCCAGTGTTCAGTTCAGCCTGGCAAATTTAACGATTATCAATATTATATTATCATTATTATTACTATTATTATTCAAGGTCCCTGCCCCACGTATCCTTCTTAGGAAGAGCCGAAGTCTTTATCCCCATCTGACAGGTGACAAAATTGAATCAACGGCCCCGCACAATTGTAAACTCTTTTTTTATGGTATTTGTTACTCTGTGCCAGGCACCGGAGTGGACGCGGTCCCTGTCCCATAATAGAGTTCGCAGCTTTAATCCCCATTTTCCAGATGAGGTAACTGAGGCCCAGAGAAGCGAAGTGACTTGCCCAAGGTCACACACTAGACAAGTGGAGGAGCCGGGATTAGAACCGGGCCCTCTGACGCCCAGGCCAAGCTATTTCTCAGATCCCTGAGGGCAGGGAGCAGCATTTTAATAATAATAATGTTGGTATTTGTTAAGAGCTTACTATGTGCAGAGCACTGTTCTGAGCGCTGGGCTGGGATCCGAGGTGATCGGGTTGTCCCGCGTGAGGCTCCCAGTCTTCATCCCCATTTTCCAGATGAGGTCACTGAGGCCCAGAGAAGTGAAGTGACTCGCCCACAGTCACGCGGCTGCCAAGTGGCAGAGCCGGGTTTCGGACCCACGACCTCGGACTCCCAAGCCCGGGCTCTTGCCACTGAGCCACGCGGCTTCCCCATTTTGCTTCCATTCCATTCATTCGATCATCTGTGCTATTTACTGAGCGCTCACTGGGAACAGAAGTAGCATGGCTAGTGGCTAGAGCACGGGGCTGGAGTCAGAAGGTCATCCATTCATTCGATCGTACTTATCGAGCGCTCGCTGTGTGAGGAGCACTGTGCTAAGCGCTCAAGATCGTGGGTTCTAATCCCCGCTCCGCCACTTTGCTGTGTGACCTTGGGTAAGTCACTTCACGTCTCTCTGTGGTTCGGTGATCTCGTCTGGAAAACGGGGATTGAGCCTGTGAGCCCCACGTGGGACAGGGACTGTGTCCAACCCCATTTGCTTGGATCCACCCCAGCGCTTAGTGCAGTGTCTGGTACATAGTAAGCACTTAATGCCATCATTATTAGGATTATTACAGAGCACTGTACTAGGCGCTTGAGAGAGAACAATACAACAGAGTTGAGAAGCAGCGTGGCTTAGTGGAAAGAAGCCAGGCGTGGGAGCCAGAGGTCACGGGTTTTACTCCTGCCTCCGCCATATGTCAGCTGTGTGACTTCACTCCTCTGGGCCTCAGCTGCCTCATCTGGAAAATGGGGAGGAAGACTGGGAGCCCCACGTGGAACGACCGGATGACCTCGTATTCACCCCGGTGCTTAGAACAGAGCTTGGCCCATAGTAAGTGCTTAACAAATACCATCGTCATCATCATTATTATTATTATCACGATTATTATTGAAGCAGCGTGGCTCAGTGGAAAGAGCCCGGGCTTGGGAGTCAGAGGCCGCGGGTTCGAATCCCCGCTCTGCCACTCGGCAGCTGGGTGACCGTGGGCGAGTCCCTTCACTTCTCTGTGTCTCGGTGACCTCGTCTGTCAAATGGGGATGAAGACTGGGAGCCTCACGGGGGACAAGCCGATGACCCTGGATCTCCCCCAGCGCTTAGAACGGTGCTCTGCACCTAGTGAGCGCTTAACGGATACCAACATTATTATCATTGTTATTAGACATGCTCCCTGCCTACAGAGAGCGTAAAGTCTAGAGGGGGAGACGGGCATAAAAATGACCTACAGAGAAGCAACGTGGCCCTGGGCAAGCCATTTCACTTCTCCGTGCCTCAGTTCCCTCATCTGGAAAATGGGGATGAAGACTGTCAGCCCCGCGCGGGACAACCTGATGATCCTGGACCTACTCCAGCGTTTAGAACAGTGCTTGGCACATAGTAAGCGCTTAACAAATACCATAAGTATTGTTATTATTAGATGGCTTGAAGGGTTGTGGGGCTGAGGGTGAGGTGAATATCAAGGGTTTAGAGAGGAAAGTTCCAAACGCGAGGGCGACTCAGAAGGGAGGAGGGGAAGAGAGAGCGCTTAATTGAGGTTGGAATTGGTTGATTAACAATAATTCTGTTTATTAATAATAATAATAATGTTGGCATTTGTTAAGCACTTAACTATGGGCAGAGCACTGTTCTAGGCACTGGGGGAGAATCGGGTTGTCCCACGTGAGGCTCACCGTCTTCATCCCCATTTTGCAGATGAGGTAACTGAGGCCCAGAGAAGTGAAGTGACTCGCCCACAGTCACCCAGCTGACAAGGGGCAGAGCTGGGATTCGAACCCAGGACCTCCGACTTCCAAGCCCGGCCTCTTTCCACTGAGTCACGCTGCTTCTCTATTAGACGCTTGCTCTGCTAAGTGCCGGGGTAGAGCGGTGTTCCCTAGTGGGTAGAGCCCGGGCCTCGGAGTCTGAAGGACCCGGGTTCTAATTCTGCCTCTGCCACGTGTCTGCCGTGTGACCTTGGGCGAGTCACTGTACTTCTCCGTGCCTCAGTCACCTCAACCGCCGAATGGGGATCAGGGCTGTGCCCGACCTGATTTGCTTGTATCTACCACAGTGCCTGGCACTTAGTAAACGCTTAACAAATATCACAATTATTACTCTACAGTATGATCGGATTAGACATCATAATAATGTTGGTATTTTTGAAGTGCTAACTGCGTGCCGAGCACTGTTCTAAGCGCTGGGATAGATACGGGGTCATCGGGTCGTCCCCCGTGAGGCTCCCGGTCTTCATCCCCGTTTTCCAGATGACGTCACCGAGGCCCAGAGAAGCGAAGTGACTTGCCCGCGGTCACCCAGCGGACAAGTGGCAAATCCGCGATTCGAACCCATGACCTCCGACTCCCGAGCCCGGGCTCTGTCCACTGAGCCACGCTGCTTCTCCAGGAGATAACAGACCTAAATCCTGTTTTCCACGAGCTACACGGTCTAAAGTCCCTGTGGATCGTTACTCCACTGTGAGCAGGGACTGTGTCTACCAACTCTGTTATTTTGCATTAGTGGGCTCACCCAAGCGCTTAGTACAGTGCTCCGCGCAAAGTAAGCACTCAATTAATAGGATCGATTGACTGACAGACTGAACCATCCAAGTGCCCTGTGGGCTGGGAATGTAATCCCGGCTCCGCCGCTCGTCAGCTGTGTGACTTTGGGCAAGTCGCATCACTTCTCTGGGCCTCAGTTCCCTCCTCTGTAGAATGGGGATGAAGACCGTGAGCCCCACGTGGGACAACCTGATGACCCTGCACCTACCCCAGTGCTTAGAACAGTGCTCGGCACATAGTAAGCGCTTAACCAATACCATCAGCATTATTATTATTCTCTACCAACCCTGATGTGTTGTACTTTTCCAAGTGTTCAGTACAGTGTTCTGCCCACAGGATACGCTCAATAAATACCCCGGATTGATGGACTCATTAAAGGAGAGGGACAGCGGGAATTTCATCCCCATTTAGCAGATGAGAAGCAGCGCGGCCTAGGGGTCAGAAAGTCATGGATTCTGATGATAATAATAATAATCATGATGGTATCTGTTAAGCGCTTACTATGTGCCGAGCACCGTTCTGAGCGCTGGGGGAGACACAGGGTGATCAGGTCGTCCCACGTGAGGCTCCCAGTTAATCCCCATTTTCCAGATGAGGTCACTGAGGCCCAGAGAAGTGAAGTGACTCGCCCACAGTCACCCGGCTGACGAGTGGCGGAGCCGGGATTCGAACGCATGACCTCTGATTCCCAAGCCCGGGCTCTTTCCACTGAGCCCCGCTGCTGCTTCTCGATGATGATAAGAATGATGATGGTATTTGTTAAGCGCTTACTATGTGCCAAGCACTGTTCTAAGCGCTGGATCCCGGCTCGGCCACTCGTCTGCTGCGTGACCTCGGGCGAGTCGCTTCACTTCTCCGTGCCTCGGTTCCCTCATCTGTAAAATGGGGATGAAGACTGGGAGCCCCGTGGGGGACAGGGAATGCGTCCCACCCCATTGGCTTGGATCTACGCCAGCGCTTAGTACAGTGCCTGGCACATAGTAAGCACTTAACAGATGCCCCGGGACCGTGAGCCCGTCAGAGGGCAAGGACCGTCTCTATCTGTTACCGATCTGTCCATTCCAAGCGCTCAGTCCAGTGCTCTGCGCATAGGAAGCGCTCAATAAATACTATCGAATGAATGAATAAGTATCATTACTGTGAGGAAACTGGGGCCAGAAGAAGTTCAGCGACTTGCCCACGGTCACGCCAAAGTTTCAGGGCGGGGCGGGATTAGAACCCAGATCTCCTGACTCCAAGGCCCCCGGTTCTTTCCATTAAACCACCCGGCTTCTCCGGGCCGCCCGAAATACACTAGACCATTTCACGCGGACGAATAAAGAGCTTTTTCTTCAGGCTCCCCTAATGAGGCCAGATTTAAATCGGATTCCGTCTGGCCTGGGATTTTTAACACCGAAGAAAGGACATTCATAACGCGGCCGCTCCCCGTGGACTGCAGGAAGTTCGCCAGCCCCGTCTGCCCGCTCTCTGAAGCCAAGAGAGCAGAATTCACCGAAGGCAGGAACTTTCCGCACGGTTCTGGAGAGGCTGCTATAATAATCCTAATGATGGGGGCGGGGGGGGGTTAAGCGCTTAATAAGGTTGGTATCCGTTAAGCGCTCACTATGTGCCGAGCACCGTTCTAAGCGCTGGGGTAGACACGGGGGAATCGGGTCGTCCCACGTGGGGCTCCCGGTCTTAATCCCCATTTTCCAGATGAGGGAACTGAGGCCCAGAGAAGTGAAGCGACTCGCCCACGGTCCCACAGCCGACGGGTGGCGGAGCTGGGATTCGAACTCATGAGCCCTGACTCCAAAGCCCGTGCTCTTTCCAATGAGCCACGCTGCTTCTCTACATATCTTGCTGCTTACTACATATCAAGCGCTGTTCTAAGCGCCGGGGTGGATACAAGCAAAGCGGGTTGGACACAGTCCCTGTCCCGCACGGGGCTCACGGTCAGAAGGAGCGTGGCTCAGTGGAAAGAGGCCGGGCTTGGGAGTCAGAGGTCACGGGTTCGAATGTCGGCTCCGCCGCTTGTCAGCTGGGTGACTGTGGGCGAGTCACTTGACTTCTCTGGGCCTCAGTGACCTCACCTGGAAAATGGGGATTAAGACTGTGAGCCTCACTAGAGACAACCTGATGACCCCGTATCTCCCCCAGCGCTTAGAACGGTGCTCTGCACAGAGTAAGAGCTTAACAGATACCGACATTATTAATCCCCATTCGACGGGTGAGGGAACCGAGTCCCAGAGGAGTGATTTACCCGACGTCACCCGGCAGACGAGGGACAGAGCAGGGATTAGAACCCAGGACCTTCTGACTCCCGGGCCCGGGCTCCGTTCACTGGGCCGCGCTGCTCATCATTTGACTAAAACTCCACGAAGCGGGCTGATGGAAGGAGAGATCTAACCGGGGGATGATAATAATTATAATGATAATAGTAATAATAATAATATTGATAATGGTATTGGTTAAGGGCTTACTATGTGCCAGGCACTGTACTAAGCGCTGGGGTGGATCCAGGCAAATCGGGTTGGACACGGTCCCTGTCCCACGTGGGGCTCCCAGTCTTCATCAAGAGAAGCAGCGTGGCTCAGTGGAAAGAGCAGGGGCTTGGGAGTCAGAGGTCATGGGTTCGAATCCCGGCTCGGCCACTTGGCAGCTGGGTGGGCAAGTCACTTCACTTCTCTGTGCCTCAGTTCCCTCATCCGTAAAATGGGAATTAACTGTGAGACTCACGTGGGACCACCGGATGACCCCGTATCTCCCCCGGCGCTTTGAAGCGGCGGGGCTCAGTGGAGAGAGCGCGGGCCTGGGAGTCAGAGGTCCCGGGTTCTTATCCCGGCTCCGCCGCTGGTCAGCTGTGTGATCTTGGGCAAGTCACTTCACTCCTCTGGGCCTCAGTTACCTCGTCTGTCAAATGGGGATTAAAACTGTGAGCCCCACGTGGGGCAACCTGATCGCCTTGTATTCCCCCAGCGCATACAACAGTGCTTTGCACATAGTAAGCGCTTAACAAATACCACGGTTTATTTATTTATTTTATTTAGAACAGTGCTCTGCACATAGTAAGCGCTTAACAAATACCAACATTATCATTATTATTATTCATCCCCACTTTACAGAGCGGAGGCCCAGAGAAGTCAAGTGACTTACCCAGGGCCACCCAGCAGGCAAGGGGCAGAGCCGGGATTAGAACCCAGGTCCTCCCGACCCCCAGGCCCGGGCTCTGCCCACTGGGCCACCCGGCTTCCCTCGGCTTTCCGGTTCCAGGCCCCTGGAGTGTTGCGGTCCGAGCGCTTTGGAGAGTAAATAAACGTTATGAAAATTCACTCCGGCTCTATTCTCCGGATTCCTAAAGGAGGAAAAAGCTCCCATTGTGTGCTGGAACGCCCGGCCGGCGGGTGAGGGGGAGAAACAGAAGTTTGTACACAGGGTCTTTTTTTAGACGAATGTTGGGGAGGGTTGCCAAGATGGGACGATGCCAACCGCAGCTGCCGGGTTCAATCTTCCAACAGTTTCGAGGACATGTGAGAAGAAGAGAATGCGTTTCCTTGGATACGATCCAAGCCTTTGGCTCTCTGGACGGCTTTGGTTACTGAAACGCATTTTTTCCTTGTGGAGAGTCCTTTTTTTTTGTCTCCTGGTATTTGTTATGCGCTTCCTATGTGGCAGGCGCTCTCTGTGCCTCAGTTACCTCATCTGTCAAATGGGGATTAACCGTGAGCCTCACGTGGGACGACCCGATGACCCTGGATCTCCCCCAGCGCTTAGAACGGTGCTCGGCACGGAGTGAGCGCTTAACAGATACCGACATCATTATTATTATTATAACGACGGTATTTGTTAAGCGCTTACTCCGCGCCCAGCACCGTTCTAAGCGCTGGGGTGGGTACAAGGGCATCACGTCGTCCCACGGGGGGCTCACGGTCTCCAGCCCCGGTTTACAGATGAGGTCGCTGGGGCCCGGAGACGTGAAGTGACTCGCCTAAAGTCCCACAGCTGACAAGTGGCGGAACTGGGATTCGAACCCACGACCTCCGACTCCCAAGCCCGGGCTCTCGCCACTGAGCCACGCTGCTTCTCCTGAGCGCTGGGGTGGTTATGCGACTATAATAATAATAATAATGTTGGTATTTGTTAAGCACTTACTATGTGCCGAGCTCTGTTCTAAGCGCTGGGGGGGATACAGGGAAATCAGGTTGTCCCACATGAAGCTCACAGTCTTCATCCCCATTTTACAGACGAGGTAATTGAGGCCCAGAGAAGTGAAGCGACTCGCCCACAGTCACACAGCTGACAAGTGGCAGAGCCAGGGTTCGAAACCATGACCTCCGACTCCCAGGTCCGGGCTCTTTCCGCAGGGAACTCGTCTGCTAATCCTGCGGTTTTGTACTCTCCCAGACGCTCAGTCCAGTGCTCTGCACGTAGTAAGCGCTCAATAAATACGGCCTCTACTCCATCCTCATCCCCTTCGACCTGTCAGCTGCCTTCGACACTGTGGGCCACCCCCTGCTCCTGGAAACCTTATCCGACCTTGGCTTCTCTGACTCCGTCCTCTCCTGGTTTTCCTCTCCCCCCTCTGACCGTTCACTGGTGTTGGTATTTGTTAAGCGCTTCCTATGTGCCGAGCACCGTTCTAAGCGCCGGGGGAGATACGGGGTCATCGGGTCGTCCCCCGTGAGGCTCACGGTTAATCCCCATTTTTCCAGATGAGGTCACTGAGGCCCAGAGAAGTGAAGGGACTCGCCCACAGTCACCCAGCTGACGAGTGGCGGAGCCGGGATTCCAACTCACGACCTCTGACTCCCAAGCCCGGGCTCTTTCCGCTGAGCCGTGCTCTCCTTCGGGGGCTCCTCCTCTCCCTCCCACCCCCTAATCGTGGGGGTCCCTCAGGGGTCCGCCCTGGGTCCCCTTCTATTCTCCATCTCCACCCACTCCCTCATTGCTCAACGGAAAGAGCCGGGCTTGGGAGTCAGAGGTCATGGGTTCGAATCCCGGCTCCGCCACATGTCAGCTGGGTGACTGTGGGCCAGTCACTTCACGTCTCTGGGCCTCAGTTCCCTCATCTGTCAAATGGGGATTAACTGTGAGCCTCACGTGGGACGACCCGATGACCCTGTACCTACCCCAGCTCTAGAACAGTGCTCTTAACAAATACCAACATTATTATTATAATTATTAGAGAGCTCATTCGCTCCCAAGGCTTCAACTTTTACGTGGATGATTCCCGAATCTCCGTCTCCGGCCCTGCTCTCTTTCCCTCTCCGCAGTCTCGCATCGCCCCTCGACCTCAAGACACCTCCGCTGGGATGTTCCGCCGTCACCTCCAATTTAACAGGCCCGAAACAGAGCTCCTCATCTTCCCACCCAAACCCCGTCCTCTCCCGGACTCTCCCGTCACTGTAGACGCCACCACCGTCCTTCCCGTCTCGCTCGCCGGTAGCCTTGGTGTTGTGCTTGACTCCTCTCATTCAACCCACGTATTCAACCCATCGCTAACTCCCGTCGGGTCTCTCCCTCGCGACATCGTTAAAATCCGCCCTTTCCTCACCGTCCAGACCGCCGTGGTGCAACACGCTGCAGAGAAGCAGCGTGGCTCAGTGGAAAGAGCACGGGCTTGGGAGTCAGAGGTCATGAGTTCGAATCCCCGCGCGGCCATTTTGTCAGCTGTGTGACTGTGGGCGAGTCACTCAACTTCTCTGTGCCTCAGTGACCTCATTTGTAAAATGGGGATTAAGCCTGTGAGCCTCACGTGGGACAACCTGATTACCCCGTATGTACCCCAGCGCTTAGAACGGTGCTCGGCACATAGTAAGCGCTTGGAACAAATACCAACATTATTATCATTATTATTATTATGGTGTTAATCCGATCGCTCCTCCTCTCCCGCCTGGACGACGGCATCGGCCTCCTTTCTGCTCTTCCAACCTCCTGCCTCTCCCCACTCCAGTCCACACTTCACTCTGCTGCCCGGATCATTTTTCTACAAAAATGTTCAGGACGCGTCACCCCGCTCCTCAAAACACTCCAGCGGTGGCCCGTCCGCCTCCGTATCGAACAAAAACTCTTCACCGGTGGCTTTAAAACAATCATCTCGCCCCCTCCTACCTCACCTCGCTTCTCCCGTGGAAGAGGGGTTGCCCCCAGGAGAGAGGGGAGGGGTCCAGAGAAGATGGGCGACCCCCCCGAGAAAACAGCGTGACCCCCAGGAGAGGGAGACGGGGTCTAGAGAAGCAGCGTGGCTCAGTGGAAAGAGCCCGGGCTTGGGAGTCGGAGATCGTGGGTTCGAATCCCGGCTCTGCCCCTTGTCAGCTGGGTGACTGTGGGCAAGTCACTTAAATTCTCTGTGCCTCAGTTTCCTCATCTATGGGGATGGAGACTGGGAGCCTCATGTGGGACAGCCTGATTACCTTGTATCTACCCCAGTGTTTAGAACGGTTTTTGGCACATAGGAAGCGCTTAACAAATACCAACATTATTATTATTATTTTTTTTTCCTCCCTGTTCATTCAGTACTCTGTGCAGAACACTGTCCTAAGCGCTTAGGAAGTACAATTCAGCAACAAAGAGAGCGACCCCTGCCTAAGACGGGCATTATTATTAGGGGAACGAGATGGCCCTCGGGGGAGTGAGGCGACCACCCCAAAAGAAAGGAGGGGGCTCTATAAATATAATAATTATGGTATTTGTTAAGCACTAAGTGCCAAGCACTGTTCTAAGCGCAGGTAGGTAGGGTCATCAGTTTGTGTCCCTAATTTTTTGGGGGGAGGCTCAAAGTCCTCAACCCCATTTTCCAGATGAGCTAACCGAGGCCTAGAGAATAAACTGTGGTATTTGTTAAGCGCTTACTATGTGCACAGCACTGTTCTAAGCGCTGGGGGATACATGGTGATCAGTTTGTCCCATGTGGGGCTCACAGTTTTAATCCCCATTTGACAGATGAGGTAACTGAGGCACAGAGAAGTGACTTGCCCAAGGTCACACAAAGCAAAGTGCCTTGCTCAAGGTCACCCTGCAGACCAGTGGCGGAGCCACGATCAGAACCCACGTCCCCTGAACCCACTTCTAGAAGAGAGGGGCGGCCCCCATGCCACCTGTCAGCTGTGTGACCGTGGGCGAGTCATTTAACTTCTCTGCGCCCCAGTGACCTCATCTGGGAAATGGGGATTAACAGTGAGCCTCACACGGGACAACCCGATGACCCGTATCTCCCCCAGCGCTCTGCACCTAGTAAGAGCTTCACAGATACCAACGTTATTACTATTATTATTATCCGGCGGCCGTTTCTCAACGCCCCCTCGTCCCACGCTCAGCGGGGCCGCCCCGGGCCGGGCCGGGGGACCCTCGGCCACCCCCCGGACCCCCCGGTTGCCCCAGAAACCACGGGACCGAGGTCGTGAGGGGGCAGGGGAAAGAAGGCCGCCGCCTACGCTTCTGCAGGGGACGGAGACAATCCCCGGACGACACAACGCCACACAAAAGGGGTCCGGCCGACGAGGGGCGAGGGGAGAACAAACGGGCCTCTGTTCGCCCGAGCTCCGACAGACGGAGAGGACCCCCCTCTCCCCCCCCGACCCCTCGGAAGCCCCCGTCTCCTGCTGTCTGCTCATTCATTCGTCCACCCATTCAGACCTTCATTCATTCATCCCGGCCCAGAGGGCTCCAGAGATGACGGAGAACAATCCCCGCCTGATTTCACCCTTTTCACCCTTCTTGGCCTCCGCTGCTCTTTCCAATGGGAAAAGGGGCCGGATTCACATGAAGGGGGTTTCTCCCCACCCCGCTTTTGTCTCTCCTACGTGGAGACGGTGGGCCGAAAACGTCCAGTCCACGTCTCCCCCCTCCTCAAGACCCTCCGGGGGGTTGCCCGTCCCCCTCCGCGTCAAACAAAAACTCTTGTCACCAGCGGCCATCCATCAGCTGGGCCCCTCCGCCCTCGCCTCACTGCCCTCCTACTCCAGCCCTGCGCATACGCTCCGCTCCTCTAATGCCGACCACCTCACTGGGCCTCCATCGGAAGCAGCCTGGCCTAGTGGATGGAGCCGCGGGCCCGGGAGTCAGAGGTCCTGGGTTCTAGTCCCCGGCCCTGCTACGTGCCTCCTGTGTGACCCCGGACAGGTCACTTCACTTCTCTGGGCCCCTGACCTCATCTGGAAAATTCATTCATTCATTCAGTCGTCTTTATCGAGCGCTTACCGTGTGCAGGGCACTGTACCACGTGCTTGGAAAGTCCAATTTGGCAACAGATAATAATAATGTTGGTATTCGGTAAGCGCTTACTACGGGCAGAGCACCGTTCTAAGCGCCGGGGGAGATACGGGGTCATCGGGCCGTCCCACGTGAGGCTCCCGGTCTTCATCCCCATTTTACAGATGAGGTCGCCGAGGCACAGAGAAGCGAAGCGACTCGCCCACAGTCACCCGGCTGACAAGTGGCAGAGCCGGGATTCAAACCCATGACCTCTGACTTCCAAGCCCGGGCTCTTTCCACCGAGTCACGCTGCTTCTCTAATAATGTTGGTATCCGTTAAGCGCTTCCTAGGTGCAGAGCACTGTTCTAAGAGCTGGGGGAGACACAGGGTCATCGGGTTGTCCCACGTGAGGCTCCCCGTCCTCATCCCCATTTTCCAGATGAGGTCACTGAGGCCCAGAGAAGTGAAGTGACTTGCCCAAAGTCAAACAGCTGACCAGATAGAGACAATCCCTGCCCAACGACCGGCTCACAGTCTAGAAGAGGGAAGACGGACCACAAAACAGAACGAGTAAACGGGCATCGATGGTATCATTCATTCATTCAATAGTATTTATTGAGCGCTTACTATGTGCAGAGCACTGGACTGAGCGCTTGGAATGAACAAGTCGGCAACGGATAGAGACGGTCCCTGCCGTTTGACGGGCTTACCGTCTGATCGGGGGAGACGGACGGACGAGAACAATGTCTTAAAGCATCAATAAGCGTGGCTCAGTGGAAAGAGCCCGGGCTTGGGAGTCAGAGGTCATGGGTTCATATCCCGACTCTGCCCCTTGTCAGCTGTGGGACTGTGGGCGAGTCCCTTCACTTCTCTGTGCCTCAGCTGCCTCATCTGGAAAACGGGGATGAAGACTGTGAGCCTCACGTGGGACAACCTCATTCCCCTGTATCTCCCCCAGCGCTTAGAACAGCGCTCCGCACGAAGAAGGCGCTTAACGGATACCAACACTATTACTGTTATTATCAATAGAAATAAAGAGAATGATAGATATATATGCATCGTTAATAAATCGATAGAATTATAAATATGTACAAGTGGTGGGGCGGGGAGGGAGGGAATCGGGGCGACGGGGAGGGGAGGAGGAGCGGAGGGAGAGGGGGGCTCAGTGTGGGAAGGCCTCCCGGAGGAGGGGACCTCGCGGGAGGGCTTGGAAGGGGGAATGGCGACTACGTGGTGGATTCGAGGGCGTTCCGGGCCAGAGGCGGGACGTGGGCCGGGGGTCGGCGGCGGGCCGGGCGAGAACGCGGCCCCGTGAGAAGGTTAGCAATAACGAATGGATAGGAGATGGATAGACGCAGATAAACAGCAGAACACAGATGTCCCGTCATGACCCCCACCTAGGGAGCAACTGCCATTTGGCCCCAATCTCTCTACAGTTCTCTCCCGGAGTTGGAAAACAAAAAGAAAAAAAGAAAGAGAAAAACACAATGGCCACCCTAGTCGCTTGTTACCATTCAGGGTGTGAGCCCCCACGAGAAGCAGCGGGGCTCAGTGGCAAGAGCCCGGGCTTGGGAGTCAGAGGTCGCGGGTTCAAATCCCGGCTCCGCCACTTGTCAGCTTTGGGCGAGTCACTGCACTTCTCTGGGCCTCAGTTGCCTCATCTGGAAAATGGGGATGAAGACTGTGAGCCTCACGCGGGACAGCTCACAATCGTATCCCCTTTCCTTCTTAATAATTAATAATAATAATAATGGCACTCGTTATGCACGTATCATTTATTTCTATTCATGTCTTTCTCCCCCCTCTAGTCTATAAGCTCGCTGTGGGGAGGGCCTGTGCCTCCCGTCGGTGGAAAGAGGCTGGGCTGGGGAGTCAGAGGTCATGGGTTCTAATCCCGGCTCTGCCACTTGTCAGCTGTGCGACTTTGGGCAAGTCACTTCACTTCTGTGTCTCAGTTGCCTCATCTGGAAAATGAGGATTAAGGCTGTGAGCCCCACGTGGGACAACCTGATCACCTTGTATCCTCCCCAGTGTTTAGAACAGCACTTTGCACATAGCGAGCCCTTAACAAGTGCCATCGTCATTATTATTATTATTGTTATGTGGGACGGGGACTGTGTCCAACCCGATTAATAATGATGGTATTTGTTAAGCGTTTACTATGTGCCGAGCACCGTTCTAAGCGCTGGAGGGATGCAAGGTGATCAGGTTGCCCCACGTGGGGCCCACAGTCTTCATCCCCATTTTCCAGATGAGGTAACTGAGACCCAGAGAAGTGAAGTGACTTGCCCAAAGTCACACAGCCGACAAGCGGCAGAGTCGGGATTAGAACCCACATCCTCTGCCTCCCAAGCCCTGGCCCTTTCCACTGAGCCACGCTGCTCCTCTGATCAGCTTGGGGCCTAGTGGGTAGGGCCCGGGCCTGGGAGTCAGACGGCCGTGGCTTCCTGTTCTGCCACTTGTCTGCTGTGTGACCCTGGGTAAGTCACATCACCTCTCTGGGCCTCGGTGACCTCATTGGTAAAATGGGGATCAATAATAATGATGGCATTTAAGTGCTTACTATGTGCGAAGCACCGTTCCAAGCGCTGGATTAAGAATGAGCCCTCTGTGGGACAGGGACCGTGTCCAAACCAATTTGCTTGTATCCAAACTGGTAATTAGTGCAGTGTCCGGCACATAGTAAGTTCTTAACAAATGCCGTCATCATCATCATTATTATTATCATAATTGTCTACCCCCAGAACTTAGTGTCTGACACACAGTAAGCTCTTAACCAATACTATCATCATCATCGTCATCATCATCATTATTATTATCTACCCCAGCACTTAAAACAGTGCCTGGCGCATAGTAAGCACTTAACAAATGCCATCGTTATTATCATCATTATCTACTAGGTTGTGGGTTCAAATCCCAGCTCCGTCACTTGTCAGCTGTGTGACCTTGGGCAAATCACTTCTCTAGGCCTCAGGTTCCCTCATCAGTAAAATGGGGATGAAGACCGGGAGCCCCACGAGGGACAAACTGATGACCTTGTATCTCTCCCAGCGCTAGAAACAGTGCTTGGCAAATAGTAAGCGCTTAACCCATTATCATTATTATTATTATTATTAATAACCTAGTACTTAGAACAGTTCCTGGCACGTAATAAGCTCTTAACAAATTCCATCATCATCTTTATTATTAATATTCTTATCATCCATCCCAGCACTTAGAACGGTGCCTGGCCTTGTATCTCTCCCAGCGCTAGAAACAGTGCTTGGCAAATAGTAAGCGCTTAACTCATTATTATTCTTATTATCATCATTATTATTATTATTATTAATAACCTAGTACTAAGAACAGTTCCTGGCACGTAATAAGCTCTTCACAAATTCCATCATCATCTTTATTATTAATATTCTTATCATCCATCCCAGCACCTAGAACGGTGCCTGGCACATAGTAAGCCCTCACCGCTTAGAACAGTGCCTGGTACATAGCTCTTACCAAATACCGTCATTATTATTATTATTTTTATCGACCCCAGAGCTTGGAACAGCGCCTGGTACGTAGTAAGCGCTTAACAAATAGCCCAATTACCCTTAGTAATAGTTGTGGAGGCATTTGTAGGAAGTGACCAGGCAGGAAACCAACAGATCCGCACTAGCCACCGGGCTACTGGGCCCTCACTCACTCATTCATTCATTCAAGTGTATTTATTGGGCGCTCACTGTGTGCAAAGCACTCTCCTAAGCCCCCCCACTCATGACAAGCCCCGCCCCACCTGACAAAGTTCTTCCCTCAACAGTGGTCGCCATGGCAACCGAGCCCCCCTCCGTCCACCGCCCCCTGACCGTCCTGGATAGTCAGGCGGGCCCCAGGATGGACCAGGGTGAGGATGGGTCCCCCTCCCAGTTCTCCCAGTGGGGAGGGGAACCAGGGAAGACTGGGAATGAACCCCCAGGAATGGGGTGGGATCCTGGGAGGGGGAAGAGGAGGGAGGGTCTCACTCCAGGCCCATCTTCATTCATTTATTGAGCGCTTACTGTGCGCAGAGCGCTGGGCTGAGCCCGTTGCGGGTAGGGAATGTGCTTACTGTTGCGTGGTAATAATGATAATAATAATAATTAGGGTATGTGTGAAGCACTGATTAGGTGCCAGGCACTGCTCTAAGTGCTGGGGTAAATAATAATAATGATGATGATGATGGTTTTGGTTAAGCACTTAGTATGGGCCAGGCGCTGTTCTAAACGCTGAGGTAGATACGAATAATAATAATGATGATGATGATGATGGTATTTGTTAAGCATTTAGTATGGGCCAGCAACTGTTCTAAGCGCTGAGGTAGATAAGAATAATAATGATGATGATGATGATGGTGGTATTTGTTAAGCACTTAGTATGTGCCAGGCGTTGTTCTAAGCGCCGGGGTAGATAAT
The DNA here is from genome assembly GCF_004115215.2 of Ornithorhynchus anatinus. NCBI lineage: Eukaryota > Metazoa > Chordata > Mammalia > Monotremata > Ornithorhynchidae > Ornithorhynchus > Ornithorhynchus anatinus. The sequence continues at coordinate 182,574,650 of NC_041728.1, read as the reverse complement.
AATGATAATAATGATGATGGTAGTTATTAAGCGTGTAGTATGTGCCAGGCACTGTTCTAAGCACTGGGGTAGATAAGAATAATAATTTTATTGCCATCGTTCTCGTCTGTGCGTCTCCCCCGATTAGACCGTAAGCCCGTCAAACGGCAGGGACCGTCTCTATCTGTCGCCGACTTGTTCATTCCAAGCGCTTAGTCCAGTGCTCTGCACATAGTAAGCGCTCAATAAATACTATTGAATGAATGAATAAGAATAATAATATAATAATGATGACGGTGTTTGTTAAGCACCTTAGTATGTGCCAGGCACTGTTCTAAGCACTGAGGTAGGTAAGAATAATAATAATATAAAAATGATGATGGTATTTGTTAAGCACTTAGTACGTGCCAGGCACTGTTCTAAGCGCTGGGGTAGATAAGACTAATAAAATATAAAAATGATGATGGTATTTGTTAAGCACTTAGTATGTGCCAGGCACTGTTCTAAGCACTGGGGTAGATAAGAATAATAATGATATAATAATGATGATGGTATTTGTTAAGCACTTAGTACGTGCCAGGCACTGTTCTAAGCGCTGGGGTAGATAAGAATAATAAAATAATATAAAAATGATGATGGTATTTGTTAAGCACTTAGTACGTGCCAGGCACTGTTCTAAGCGCTGGGGTAGATAAGAATAACAATAATAATAATATAAAAATGATGATGGTATTTGTTAAGCACTTAGTACGTGCCAGGCACTGTTCTAAGCGCTGGGGTAGATAAGAATAACAATAATAATAATATAATAATGATGATGGTATTTGTTAAGAACTTAGTAGTGCCAGGCACTGTTCTAAGCGCTGGGGTAGATAAGAATAATAATGATGATGATGATGATGATGGTATTTGTTAAGTACTTAGTGTGAGCCAGGCACTGTTCTAAGCGCTGAGGAAGGTAAGATGATAATATAATAATGATGATGGTATTTGTTAAGCGCTTAGTGTGTGCCAGGCACTGTTCTAAGCGCTGGGGGAGATAATAATAATAACGATGGTATTTGTTAAGCCCTTACTATGTGCCAGCCACTGTTCTAAGCGCTTGGGGTAATGATAACAGTTATAATGATGGTATTTGTTAAGCGCTTACTATGTGCCAGGCACTGTACTAAACACTGGAGTGGATACGAGCAAATCGGGTCGGACCCAGTCCCCGTCCCGCATGGGGCTCACCGTCTCCATCCCCATTTTCCAGATGAGGGGACTGAGGCCCAGAGAAGGGAAGCGACTTGCGCAAGGTCACAAGGCCGACGAGCGGTGGAGCCGGGATTAGAACCCGTGATCCTCTAACTCCCAGGCTCGGGCTCTAGCCACTAGGCCAGGCTGCTTCTCTCCCAAGTGCTTAGTACAGGGGTCTGTACAAAGTAAGCGCTCAGTAAATGCGGTTCAATGTCCGAAGGAATACTAAGCACCTCGGAGACGCCAAAAGAACCGTAAGCCCGTCAGTGGGCAGGGACGGTCTCTATCTGTTGCCGAACTGTCCATTCCAAGCGCTTAGTCCAGTGCTCTGCACAGAGTAAGCGCTCAATAAATCCTAGTGAATGGATGAATAGAACGATAAACGGACACATTCCCTGCCCACGAGGAGCCGACGGTCGAGACGGGGAGGTTACAGTAGGCAGCTGGTAAAGATGGAGGGCATTGATCAAGTACTTCCCGTCAACTCCTTAGTGGGCAGGGATCATACTAATAATAATGATAAAGGTATGTGTTAAGCGCTTACTATGTGCAAAGCATTGTTCTAAGCACTGGGAGGATTCAAGGTCATCAGGTCGTCCCACGCGGGGCTCCCAGTCTTAATCCCCATTTTACAGAGGGAACTGAGGCCCAGAGAAGTGAAGTGACTTGCCCACAGTCACACAGCTGACGAGTGGCAGAGCCGGGACTAGAAGCCGTGAGCTCTGTTAGGCTTTCTCCCAAGCGTTTAGTACAGCGCTCGCCCACAGGAAGTGCTCCGTGGTTCAGTGGGAAGAGCCCGGGCTTGGGAGTCAGAGGTCGTGGGATCAAATCCCGGCTCCGCCACTTGTCGGCCCGGTGACCTTAGGCAAGTCACTTCACTTGTCCGGGCCTCAGCTTCCTCATCTGTAAAATGGGGATGAAGACGATGAGCCCCACGTGGGACAACCTGATTTCCTTGTATTTACCCCAGTACTTAGAACAGCGCTTGGCACACAGTAAACGCTTAACCAATACCGTCACTTGTCAGCCGTGTGACTGGGCAGGTCACTTCACCTCTCTGTGCCTCAGTTACCTCATCTGTAAAATGGGAGGTGAAGACTGTCAGCCCTACGTGGGACAACCTGATGACCCTGTATCTCCCCCAGCGCTTAGAACAGTGCTCTGCACATAGCGCTTAACAAATACCAACATTACTGTGATTACAATTATTAAATACCAATGATCGACTGACTGAATTTGTTCTCAACCCCTTTAAGAGTTTCTGGTGGGCAGGTAACGTATCTCTTCATCCTGTCTCCCAAATGCTTAGCACAGTGTTCCGCACCCAGCGAGTGCTCAATAAATACCACTAATTGATTGATTGAACTCGTTCACAACTCCTTTAAGACCCAAACTCCTGGCAGGCAGGAAACATGACTGCCAATCCTGTTAAGAGTCGCAACAAGGCTTAGTTCATTCATTCATTCATTCATTCAATCGTATTTATTGAGCGCTTACTATGTGCAGAGCACTGTGCTAAGCGCTTGGAATGGACAATTCGGCAACAGAGACAATCCCTGCCCATTGAAGGGCTCACAGTCTAATCGGGGGAGACAGACAGCAAAACAAAACAAGTGGGAAGGGCCCAGGCTTGGAAGTCAGAGGTCATGGGTTTTAATCCTGCCCCCGCCACTTGTCTGCTGGGTGACCTTGGGCAAGTCACTTCACTTCTCTGGGCCTCGGTGACCTCCTCTGGAAAATGGGGATGAAGACTGAGAGCCCCACGGGGGACGACCTGATGGCTTTGTACCGAGTTCTGTTTCCCTGCCTCTAGACCGTGAGCTCGTTGTGGGCAGGGATTGTCTCTCTTTATTACCATATAATAATGTTGGTATCTGTTAAGCGCTTCCTATGTGCAGAGCACCGTTCTAAGCGCTGGAGTAGACACAGGGGAATCAGGTTGTCCCACGTGGGGCTCACAGTCTTCAGCCCCATTTTACAGATGAGGGAACTGAGGCGCAGAGAAGCCAAGTGACTTGCCCACAGTCACACAGCCGACAAGTGGCAGAGCTGGGATTCGAACTCATGACCTCTGACTCCAAAGCCCGGGCTCTTTCCACTGAGCCACGCTGCTTCTCTAATTGTACTTGCCCAAGCGCCTAGTACAGTGCTCTGCACACAGTAAGCGCCCAATCAATACGACTGAACGAATGAATAGGCCGGCACTTAGAACAGTGCTTGACATGTAGTAAGCACTTAACAGATACCATAATCATTATCGTTATTATTATTATAACTCTTCCACTGATGGACTGAAGGCTACCTGTGGGCAGAGCACTGTACTGAAGGTTGGCTCAGTGGAAAGAGCCCGGGCTTGGGAATCGGAGGTCATGGGTTCGAATCCCAGCTCTGCCCCTTGTCAGCTGTGTGACCGTGGGCGAGTCACTTCACTTCTCTGGGCCTCGGTTCCCTCCTCTGTAAAATGGGGATGAAGACCGGGAGCCTCACGTGGGACGACCCGATGACCCCGGATCTCCCCCAGCGCTTAGAACGGTGCTCGGCACATAGTAAGCGCTTAACAGATACCAACATTATTATCATCGTTATTATGATCACCCCCTGGGGGGGCCAGCAGGGCTAAAGGTGTCAGCGGGAGGGGGCCTGGGGCAGACCACCGAGAGCAATGAAACCATGAAGCGCGACGGAGCGTCGGCCCCGGCGGCGAGCGGTGGGAGGAAAATGGAGGAGAGTGAGGGGTCTCCGCCATGGACACTGACAGATTTTCCCGCCGGTGGGTTTTCTTTCCAGAGCCGCCGTGGCAGATGGAGGCAGACAGCCCCGCTCAGCGGAGGAGATTCTGGAAGGGTGTTTGGAGAGTAGTGTGAGTCGGGGGGAAGGGGAGGGAGATGACCAAGAAGCAGCATGGCGTAATGGATAGAACCCGGGCGTGGAAGTCAGGAGGTCCTGGGTTCTAATCCTGACTCTGCCACCTGTCTGCTGGGTGACCTTGGGCAAATCACTTTACTTCTCTGGGCCTCAATTACCTCCTCCGTAAAATGGGGATTGAGCCCGTGGGCCCCGGTTCCCTCATCTGTAAAATGGGGATGAAGACTGTGAGCCCCACGTGGGACGACCTGATTCCCCTGTGTTTACCCCAGCGCTTAGAACAGTGCTCCGCACATAGTAAGCGCTTAACAAATCCCAACATTATTATATAAGGACCCGAATTGTTCGTATCCTGTAGCTTAGTACAGCGCCTGGCACATAGTAAGCACTTACCAAATGCCACAGTTATTATTATTATTAGCAGCCGGGAGGAAACGAGACAGGGAGGAAGGAGGAAGGGCAGGAGGGAAGGGGACAAAGGGAGGGAAGGGAAGGAATCGAGGAAGGGAGAGAGTCGGGAAGCCCGGCCTGCCTTTCTTCCCCTTCAATCTGTCAATTGAGGGTCTGGGTTGAGCACTTAGTGAGTGCAGGGCACTGTTGTAACTGCTTCCAAGCTCCCAGGTGCCCTCAGCTAGTAGAGGTCTGAGGGGGAGAATCAGACTGAGGGGACGGTTGGTCTGAGGGGAGAAGTCAGTCTGAAGGGAGGGTGGGTCTGGGGGGAGAATCAGTCTGAGGGGAGGGTTAGCCTGAGGGGAGGATTGATCTGAGGGGAGAATCAGTCCGAGTGGAGGATTGTTCTGAGGAGAGAATCAGTCTAAGGGGAGGATTGGACTGAGAGGAGAATCAGTCTGAGGGGAGAATCAGTCTGAAGGGAGATTGGTCTGAGGGGAGAATCAGTCTGGGGGAGGATTGTTCTGAGGGGAGAATCAGTCTAAGGGGAGGATTGGTCTGAGGAGAGAATCAATCTGAGGGGAGGATTGGTCTGAGGGGACAATCAGTCTGAGGAGATGGTTGGTCTGAGGGGAGAATCCGTCCGAAGGGAGGATTGGCCTGAGGGGAGAATCAGTCTGAGGAAATGGTTGGTCTGAGGGGAGAATCAGTCTGAGGGGAGGATTGGTCTTAGGGGAGAATCAGTCTGGGGGAGGATTGGCCTGAGGGGAGAATCAGTCTGAAAGGAAGATTGGTCTGAGGGGAGACTCAGTCTGAGGAGATGGTTGGTCTGAGGGGAGAATCAGTCTGAAGGGAGGATTGGCCTGAGGGGAGAATCAGTCTGAAGGGAGGATTGGTCTGAGGGGAGAATCAGTCTGAGGAGACGGTTGGTCTGAGGGGAGAATCAGTTTGAGGAGAGGATTGTTCCTAGGGGAGGCAATCTGAGCAGAGGGTTGATCTGAGGGGAATCAACCTCAAGGGGTTTGGTCTGAGAAGAGGGTCAGTCAAAGGGAAGAATCAGGCCGAGGGAAAAGAGAGCAAGAGGGAAAGTGGAATAATAATAATAATAATAATGGCATCTGTTAAGCGCTTACTATGTGCCAAGCACTGTTCTAAGCGCTGGGGCAGATACAAGTTGATCGGGTTGTTCCACGTGGGGCTCACGGTCTTCATCCCCATGTTACAGATGAGATCACTGAGGTACAGAGAAGTGAAGCGGCACGCCCAGGGTCACACAGCAGACAAGTGGCAGAGCCGGGATTAGAACTCACATCCTCTGACTCCCAAGCCCGGGCTCTTTTCCCTGACGCTGAGGGGGAGGAGGGTCAGGAGAGGGAATGGGCCCCTTCCCGTGCCCCTTCCCAGCCATGCCCCTCCTCTTCTATACCCTTTCACCCATCCCTCTCCCCTCCACTTGTAGCCCCCCACCATGACTGTCCCCTCCGTGACCCCTTTCTGACGCCCCCAAGAACAGTTACCCCCTCCCGTCCTCACGGACCTCACCCCGAAAATAATACTAACCATAATGTTGGTATTTGTTAAGCGCTTACTGTATGCCGAGCGCTGTTCCAAACGCTGGGGGAGATGGAGGATAATCAGGTTGTCCCACGTGAGGCTCACAGCCTTAATCCCCATTTTCCAGATGAGGTCACTGAGGCACCGAGAAGTGAAGTGACTTGCCCACAGTCACCCAGCTGACAGGTGGCGGAGCCGGGATTAGAACCCATGACCTTCGACTCCTAAACCCGGGCTCTTTGAGCTACGATGCTGCCCGATAGGGGCAGGAAGAAGGTGGAGTCACTTTCCTATCAATCAACCATCAGTAGTACTTATTGAGCGCTGACTGTGGGCAGAGCACTGTACTAAGCGCTTGGGAGAGGATGATGTGACGGTAACAATCCCGGCTCTGCCGTTGTCTGCTGGGTGACCTTGGGCAAACCATTTCACTTCTCAGGGCCTCAGTGACCTCATCAAAATGGGGATTGAGACCGTGAGCCCCACGGGGGACAACCTGATGACCTTCTATCTACTCCAGCGCTTAGAACAGTGCTTGGCACATAGTAAGCGCCTCACAAATACCGTGATCATCAATATAACAGACTCATTCCCTGCCCTCGTGGGATCTCCAGGAGCCCGGGGCCGCCATGTCCGGCTCCTGGTGGAGACGTGGCCTTGTCGTGGCTCAGTGGAAAGAGCCCGGGCTTGGGAGTCAGAGTTCATGGGTTCAAATCCCGGCTCCTCCACTTGTCAGCTGTGTGACTGTGGGCGAGTCACTTCACTTCTCTGTGCCTCAGTTCCCTCATCTGTAAAATGGGGATGAAGACTGGGAGCCCCACGTGGGACAACCTGATTACCTCTTATCTACCCCAGCGCTTACAACAGCGCTCTGCACATAGTAAACGCTTAACAAATACCAACATTATCATTATTATTGTCCATGACGGGATGTGGGCCGGAGGGGTTGGAGCGGAATGCCTGGCGGAGGGCGGGGCGGGGGCGTCGTGGAGGGGGACGACTCCGGAGATCCTAATTCTCCATCCTTCGGGCCTCCACAGTTTCAAACATCTGGCCTACGCGGTCATGAGCCAGGACTTCTATCACGTCTTTGAAATCGTTCAGGATTTCGAGGACGAGGAGGAGGAGGATGAAGAGGAGGACGACGAGGGAGAGGAAGAAGAGAAGGCGGAGGAGGAAGAGGAGAAGGAGAGAGAGAAGGTGGAGGCCGCCCGGAAGGTGGAGAAAGTAATGGCGGAGACGGAAGGGGAAGGGAGAAGAAAGGCGAAGGAGGAAGAAGGGAAGGTGGAGGACGAGAAAAAGGAAGAGGAGGAGGGGAAAGCGATGGCGGAGGTGGAAGCGGGACGGAGAAGGAAGGAGGAGGAAGAGGGAGTGGAAGAAAACGAGGAGGAGGAGGAGAGGCCCAGAGGACCCTCTTTCGGAAACCCCTCGTCACCGATGCCTTGCTGTAGCCTGAGGCCCTGGTTCCTCAGGTCCGGGAAAATCTGGCCTCAGTCCGGAGAGGGCGAAGGGCGGAAGTGGAACAGGAGGATGCTGGACTGGTTGGCCAGAGCCCGGCCGTGGAGACCCAATTCCCTTCCGAGGATGACCAGGGTGCACCCCTGGGACGGAGAAGACACTCCGCTCCGGCCCCTCCCGGGACCCCCGGGCTCATCTCCGAGGCCCAGCCCGCCCCCCGCGCCCCTCCGGAGACCCCGCGAGACCCCGCCTCGCCACCGCTCCTGGCATCGGGCCTCGGTCTACCCTCTGGACCCCGGGCCCCGGGTTCCGTCCCCCTCGGGGGCCCTCCGTTCTCTCGGACTGGGGCCGCGGGCCGGAGACGAGAGGAGGGGGCCGATCCCTCCCTGGAGCCGACACCGGAACCGTTCCCCAACTTCCTACCCGTCCCCCCAGGGGGACGGTGACCCCTCCAGGAAAGAGTCTCCTCAGCCGTCTTCCTCGCCCCCGCCTTCCCTCTCTCCGACGCCACGTCGTCCCTAAGGCCGGGCTCGGCCTCGGCGTCATCCTCACGTCCCCCCACTCCCTCGCTCCCCTCACCTCCAGCCCCCACCCCTTCCCCCGTAGAAATAAAAATGTTAAACTTCACAAAGAATCGAGTGAAGGAAAAAGCGGTTTTCTACAGTGGCATCCTCGGGGGGGTTCAAAGTTCACCGTCAATCAACCGGTCAGTCAATCGTATTCACTCATTCATTCAATCGTATTTATTGAACGCTCTCTCTGTGCAGGGCACTGTACCGAGCCCTCGGGAGAGTACAACGAATAAATGGACACATTCAAGCGTTTAGACGGATCACAATGTGCCGGGAGGAATTTCGGGACAAACCTAAGCTCGAAAGGAAAATCGACGCGGCCTAGCGGAGAGAGCTCGGGGCCTGGGAGTCAGAAGGACCTGGGTTAATGATAATAATAATAATAATTATGCTTACTCTGTGCCAAGCAAGGGAGTCAAGTTGTCCCACGTGGAGCTCGTACTTTTAATCCCCATTTTGCAGATGAGGGAACTGAGGCACAGCGAAGTTAAGTGACTTGCCCAAGGTCACACAGCAAAGTGGCGGAGCCGGCATTAGAACCCACGACCTCTGACTCCCAAGCCCGGTTCTAATCCCAACTCCTCCACTTGCTTGCTGTGCGACCCTGGGCGAGTCATTTCACTTAGAAGCAGCGTGGCTCAGTGGCCAGAGCCCGGGCTTGGGAGTCAGAGGTCATGGGTTCGAATCCCGGCTCTGCCACTTGGCAGCTGAGTGACTGCGGGCGAGTCACTTCACTTCTCTGGGCCTCAGTTCCCTCACCGGTAAAATGGGGATAAAGACTGTGAGCCTCACGTGGGACAACCTCATGACCCTGTATCTCCCCCAGCGCTTAGAACGGTGCTCTGCACATAGTAAGCGCTTAACAAATACCAACATTATTATTATTCTCTGGGCCTCAGTGTCCTCAACTGTCAAATGAGCCCCACGTGGGACACGGACTGTGTCCGATCTAATTGATTTAGAATAATAACGGTGCTTAGAATAATAATAATAATAATTGTGGTATTTGTTAAGCGTTTACTATGTGTCAGGCACTGTTCTAAGCAGTGGGGAGTGGATAGAGCACGGGCCAGGGAGTCGGAAGGTCATGGGTTCTAATCCCGGCTCTGCCACTTGTCTGCTGTGGGACCTGGGCAAGTCCCTTCACTTCTCTGTGCCTCGGTGACCTCATCTGTAAAATAGGGATTGAGATTGTGAGCCCCTTGAGGGAGCGGGACTGTATCCAACCCAATTTGCTTGTATCCATCCCAGCGCTTAGTACAGTGCCTGGCACATAGTAAGCGCTTAACAAATACCTCAATAAACAAGGAAATCAAGTTGGACATAGTCCCGATCTCACGTAAGAATATCATAATAATAATATAGCCCCGGTCTCACATAATAATATAATAATAATAGTAATAGTTGTTACAAGCTAATCAGGTTGGGCCCAGTCCCTGTCCCAAATAGGGCTTCTTGTCTCAATCCCCATTTTACAGTTGAGGCCCAGAGAAGTGAAGTGACTTGTCCAAGGTCACCCAGCAGACAAGTGGCGGAGCTGGGATGAAGACCTACGTCCTTCTGACTCCCAGACCCATATTCTATCTATCCAATAGGCCACATTGCTTCTCATTAACCGCGTTCGACACAGAGTGACAGCTAAACATTCATTCAGTCATATATATTGAGCGCCTACTGTGTGCAGAGCACTGTACTAAGTACTTGAAAAGCACAGTTCCACAACAAAATACCAACAAAAATGCCATGAAAAACGGGGGATGCGTGGCCGCTCAAACCAGCGGAATTAGGTAGGGAACGTGCCTGTTGACCGTTAGATTATCCCCTCCCAAGCGTTTAGTACAGTGGTCTGCACACAGTAAGTGCTCAATAAATACCACTGACTGACTGACCAGCTAGATTAGACTCGATCGATCTAATCTGTCGCCCCGACGTCAACTCCAGGAGGATGGGTTTGGGTCTAATATCCTCTCCCAAGCGTTCTGCACACAGCTGATACTCGATAAATGCCACTGCTTAACATCAGTCAGTCAGTGGTATGTATTGAGCGACTACTGTGTGCAGAGCACTGCCCTAGGCGCTTAAAAGAGGTGTAATGAAAGAAGCAGCATGGCACAGTGGCTAGAGCTCAAGCCTGGGAGTCAGAAGGTCATGGATTCTAATCCCGGCCCCACCACTTGTCTGCAGTGTGACCTTGGGCGAGTGGCTTAACTCCTCTGGGCCTCGGTACCCTCCTCTGTAAAATGGGGTTTAAGACTGTGAGCCCTTTGTGGGACAGGGATTGGGTCCAATCAGATTGTCTTGTATCTACCCCAGCAATTAATGATAATAATAATGTTGGTATCTGTTAAGCGCTCGCTGTGTGCCGAGCACTGTTCTAAGCGCTAGGGTAGATGCGGGGTGATCAGGTTGTCCCACGTGAGGCTCACAGACTTCATCCCCATTTTACAGGTGAGGGAACTGAGGCACCGAGAAGTGAAGTGACTTGCCCAAAGTCACACAGCTGACAAGTGGCAGAGCCAGGATTTGAACCCATGACCTCTGACTGCGAAGCCCGGGCTCTTTCCACTGAGCCACGCTGCTTAGAACCCGTTACCTATTTACCTGTTACCTTAGAATTCTGATACCGATTTGTACATTCCAAGCGCTTAGTACAGTGCTCTGCACATAGCAAGCGCTCAATAAATACTATTGAATGAATGAATGAATGAATGAATGAATGAATGAATGAATAGAACAGTGTCTGGCACATAATAGTAATAAGGAGCGCTTAACAGATACCATCATCATTATTATTATTCCTCCCCTAAGCACATGGAGACACGCAACATTATAATAATTATTATATTTAATATATGTGATGTGCAATATATGTAATGTCGTTATTATCATTATTATTATGGTATTTATTAAGCACTTACTACGTGCCAGGCACTGTACTAAGCACTGGGGGGGATCCAAGCCAATCAGGCCGGACCCGGTCCCTGTCCACACGTGGGGCTCACGGCCTCCATCCCCACTTTCCAGATGAGGGAACTGAGGCCAGAGAATCGAAGCGACCCGCCCAAGGTCACTCAGCAGACAAGTGGCGGAGCCGGGATTAGAACTCAGAACCTTCCCACTTTAGCCACTAGGCCAGTCTGCTTCCACAACATCAGCAGGAGGCTCAAATCCTTCCCACTGGGAGGCTTCTGCTTTACGTCTCTCAGCCACCACCTCAACGCCCCTTCCCACCCCCAAATCAGTCAGTCAGTGGTATTTATTGAGCGCTTCCCGTGCGCAGAGCACTGTTCCAAGCCCTGACTCCAAAGCGGACAATGACAAGTTGGACTGTGGGCGAGATCTTACCAAATGAACTATAAAAGCCCGCGAGGCGTAAAGACCGTCATAAAGCACCCTTCAATCATCCACGGGAAGAATTTATGACGATATTTCCCAGATAATATGTCCTCTAGAGGAACACTTAGGGGCCAAGATTTAAGGGCAGAGTTCCGAGCTGGGCTTCGCCGAGGTGAAATGTAGATGGGTTTCTTTCCTGAGAATTAGGGGCTCTGTGACTTGATGGCGGGAAAGTCCTAGAGGTTAGAAGGATGGTTCCGCCTGGATCCGGATCGCCAGATCGATCTCTCCGGCTTGTATGGGCGGGGAGTGTGGTGATGATGATAATGTTGGTATTTGTTAAGCGCTTACTATGTGCAGAGCACTGTTCTAAGCGCTGGGGGAGATTCAGGGTCATCAGGTTGCCCCACGTGAGGCTCACAGTTAATCCCCATTTTACAGGTGAGGGAACTGAGGCCCAGAGAAGTGAAGTGACTCGCCCAAAGTCACGTGGCTGACGAGTGGCGGAGCCGGGATTAGAACCCACGACCTGACTCCCAAGCCCGGGCTCTTTCCACTGAGCCACGCTGCTTCACATAGTGCTTCACGTAGAGCTCCAATTCTAAGTAGGAGGGAAAACAGGTCTGGGATCATTCTTTTGTAGATGAGGAAACTGAGGCACAGAGAAGCCACATGGCCTAGTGGCAAGAGCCCGGGCTTGGGAGTCAGAGGTCGTGGAATCTAATCCCGACTCCACTACTTGCCTACTGTGTGACCTTGGGTAAGCCACTTCACTTCTCTGTGCCTCAGTGACCTCATCTGGAAAATGGGGATGAAGACCGTGAGCCCCACGTGGGACAACCTGATGACCTTCTATCTCCCCCAGTGCTTAGAACAGTGCTTGGCACATAGCAAATGCCTAACAAACACCGTCGTCATCATTATCATTGTTAGAAGTGAAGTGACTTGCTCAAGATCACACAGCCGACATGCGGCGGAGCCGGAATTAGAACCCGGGTCCTCCGAGTCTCAGGCCCAGGCTCTTTCCACTAGGCCACACTGCTTCTCATCGGACACGGTCCCTGTCCCACAACGGCCTCACAGGTTAAACACAAGGGAAACCGGGTTTCCAACCTATTTTACAGATCAGGAAAAGAATCGATCGATCGATAATGGTATTTGATTGAAAAATCAATCATGTTTATCGAGCGCCTACTATACGCAGAACACTGTACTTAGCGTTTGGGAGAGTACCACATGACAAGATAACAGTCACATTCCCAAAACAAGCTTACAGTCTAGAGGGGAGGGAGAGGGACATGATTAGAAATAAATAAATGACAGAGACGGGCATAATGACAAGCAGCGTGGCTCAGTGGAAAGAGCCTGGGTTTTGGAGTCAGAGGTCATGGGTTCGAATCCCAGCTCTGCCACTCGTCAGCTGTGTGACTTTGGGCAAGTCACTTCACTTCTCGGTGCCTCAGTGACCTCATCTGTCAAATGGGGATGGAGACCGTGAGCCCCACGTGGGACCACCTGATTCCCCTGTGTCTACCCCGGCGCTTAGAACAGTGCTCGGCACATAGTAAGCGCTTAACAAATACCAGCGTTATTATTATAAGCGGTGCGGGGCCGGGAGGGGGGATGAAGAAAGAGAGCGAGTCGGGGCGACACGGAAGGGAGCGGGAGAAGAGGAGAGGAGGGCGCAGTCGGGGAAGGCTTCCGGGAGGAGGTGGGCCTGCAGGAAGGCTTTGAAGGCGGGGGAGAGTCAGCGTCTGTGGGATTTGAGGAGGGAAAGCGTTCCGGACCAGAGGCGGGACACGGGCCGGGGCTCGGTGGCGAGACGGGCGAGCTGGAGGCCCAGGGAGCAGGTTAGCACTGGAGGAGCAAAATAATTATGGTATTCATTAAGCGCTTACTACATGCTAAGCACCGTTCTAAAAGCCGGGGTAGATACAAGATAATGGCTGGACACAGTCCCCGTTCCACATAGGGCTCCCAGCTTTAATCCCAGTTTTATAGATGAGAGAACTGAGGCCCAGAGAAGTGAAGTGACTTGCCCACGGTCACACAGCAGACAAGAGGGGGAGCCAGGATTACAACCCAGACTTTCTAACTCTCAGCCTCGTTTTCTATGCATTCATTCATTCAATAGTATTTATTGAGCGCTTACTATGTGCAGAGCACTATACTAAGTGCTTGGAATGGACAAATGGGTAACAGATAGAGACCGTCCCTGCCCATTGACGGACTCACGTTCCAATCGGGGATTCTCCCCATGCTTAGCCCAGCGCAGAGCTTCTCTGCGGTTTCCTCATCTGCAATAATAATAATGATGATGGTATTTATTAAGTGCTTGCTATGTTCACTATGCTCACAGTCGAATCCGGGGAGACAGACAGACAAAAACCATAGCAGTAAATAGAATCAAGGAGATGTAACAATAATAATAATAATGTTGGTATTTGTTAAGCGCTTACTACATGCAGAGCACTGTTCTAAGCGCTGGGGGAGATACAGGGTCATCACGTTGTCCCACGTGAGGCTCACAGTCTTCATCCCCATTTTACAGATGAGGGAACTGAGGCTCAGAGAAGTGAAGTGACTTGCCCACAGTCACACAGCTGACAAGGGGTAGAGCCGGGAGTCGAACCCATGACTTCCGACTCCCAAGCCTCGGCTCTCTCCACTGAGCCACGCTGCTTCTCTGTACATCTCATTAACAAAATAAATAGGGTAATAAAAATATATACAAATGAGCGGACGAGCCCAGTGCTGAGGGGAGGGTACCACGCTGGGATGCATTAATGTTATTAGTAGGAGTATTGTTTTTGTGACCCTCCAAATGGACAGGGACCAAATCTAATTACATATATAGTAAGCATTTAACAAATTTCAGTAAAATATGCATTTAACAAATTTCAGTAAAATATGCATTTCACTGAAATTTATATGATATATAGGTTCTGTTTTTCAACTGAAATCTGTTAAATGCTTATTATATGCCCGTCACTGTACTAAGAATTGGGGTAGATACCATTTCATCAGGGTGGACACAGTCTGTGTCCCACATGAGGCTCACAGTCTTAATCCCCATTTAACAGATGAGGAAACTGAGGCGCAGGGAAGGGAAGAGATTTGCTCAAGGTCACACAGCAAACAAGCGGTGGAGCCAGAATTAGAACTCTGCTCCTTCTGACTCCCAGGCCCGGGCTCTACCCAACAGGCCACACGGGCTCTCCCACCAAGGCATTTTTCCCCGGTTCTTAGCACAGTGCTCTGTATCCAGTAAGCACTTAATAATTCGAACTCGCCTCCAACTTACCAAGTAACTTAAATTCCACTCTTCCTTGCCTCTCCAGATTCCTAAACGGTAGTTCTAAATTTTTATGGACACGGAATGATGGTTTTGATGACCTTTTCTTCTCCGGATTTGCCCAGGAGGGTAGATTCGGCTGATTAAGCAGCTTTATGGCATGTGGATTTAGAAATCCTCGGGACCAAGTGGTACTAAATGCTTAATCAGCGCTCTGCACAGAGTAAGCACTCAGTAAATACCACCGATTGATTAGGATTCCCTCTAGACTGTAAGCACATTGTCAGAAGGGAACGCTACTTGTTTGGATGTCCGTCTCCCCCCTTCTAGACTGTGAGCCCGTTGTGGATCGGGATTGTCTCTCTTTGTTGCTGAATTGTCCTTTCCAAGCGCTCACTACGGCGCTCTGCACACTGTAAGCGCTCAGTAAATACGATTGAATGAATGAACTCTGCTGTATTATACTCTCCCAAGTGCTCAGTACAGCGCTCTTCCCTAAACCCCACTCTTCCTCATCTCCCACTCCCTTCTACGTTGCCCTGACTTGCTCCCTTTATTCATCCCCCTTCCCCTCCCGTCACCGCTTACATATTCATTTATGTATTTATTTCTATTAAAGTCTGTCTCCTCTAGACCGTGAGCTCGTCGTGGGCAGGGAATGTGTCTATTTCTTCTTGTATTGTTCTGTTGTATTGTTCTCCCAAACGCTTAGTACACTTCTGGGCGCACAGTAAGCGCTCAATAAATACCCTCGATTGAATGACAACTTATCTCGGCTGGAAGCCAGCGTACAAACCACAGCTTATTTCATGTCCGTGGGCCGAATTCTCTTCCTCCGGTCCGGTGAGGGTAATTCCTCGTCGTTTCTTCAGGGCTTCACCTTGGTAAAAGCGAAAGGTCAGCGTTCTGAGCTGTCCCCTTTTTTATTTTCAGGGGAAACCAACAGTTACGGGAAATTACGGACAAAAGCTGTCAAAAAAGGGACCTCACCCCTCTCCTGAAAAAAACAAAAACAAAATGACTCCAAATTGCAATCCTTCCCCAAGTCAGCTTCATTTATGCTCGCGAAGTAAGGCAGGCAAAAAGCGGGGCTCCGGTCATAAATCCGACCTGCGTACAAAGCTTTCTACCTTGTGGATTAGCGTAAAATACGAAGGCCTAGCACATAAATACTTTGGGAGAGGACCAGGTCTCTGTCTTGTTTTTAATTAACCGGAAATTAATTATACTTTTAAAATGCTTTATAGTTCAGTAAATAAACTAGGCCCAGCCTCGAGCGTGTTTTATCAACCTGCTCCTGCTTGGTGTTCTCAAAAGTTCTTCGGAAATATGGGCCGCTAGACAGACGTCTGGGCCTCTGTGGTCGGGCAGTGGGTCTGTTGTATGGTTATGTTGTGCTCTTCCCAGCGTGCGGCACAGTGCTCCGCGCGCAGTAAGCGTTCAGTAAATACGACGGACTGACGGATTGACGGACTGGATGTAGGCATAAAATCCTGGCGGGCGGGGACCGATTAATAAATGGAATTTATCGAGCGCAATGTAGTTCATTCAATGGTGTTTTCTGAGCGCTTACTGTGTGCAAAGCACTGTACTGAGAAGTACACGAGAAGCAGCGTGGCTCAGTGGCAAGAGGCCAGGTTTGGGAGTCAGCGATCCTGGGTTCTAATCCTGGCTCCGCCCCTTGTCAGCTTTGTGCCCTTGGGCAAGTCACTTCACTTCTCCGTGCCCGAGTTCCCTCATCTGTAAAATGGGGATGAAGACTGTGAGCCCTACGTGGAACAACCTGATTACCTTGTATCACCCCCAGTGCTTAGAACAGTGCTTGGCACATAGTAAGCACTTAAATACCAACATTTATTTTTTTTTTTAATTTATTTTTTATTTACATAGCAAGCGCTTAACCAATACCATCACTATTCTTCTAGACTGTGAGCCCGCTGTGGACGGGGATTGGCTCTCTTTGTTGCTGAATTGGCCTTTCCAACCGCTTAGTCCAGTGCTCCGCACACAGTGAGCACTCGATAAATACGATTGAATGAATACTGATAATCGTGTCATTTGTTAAGCGCTTATTAGGTGCCAAGCACTGTACTAAGCACCCGAGTGGATACGAGCAAATGGGGTTGGACACAGTCCCTGTCCCACCCGGGGCTGATAGTCTCCAACCCCATTTTACAGTTGGGGTAACTGAGGCCCAGAGAAGTGAAATGACTTGCCCAAGTTCACGCAGCAAACATGTGGCAGATCTGGGATTAGAAGCCACGATCTTCTGACTCCCGGGCCCGGGCTCTAGCCTAATGCTTTGAAGGGGCAGAGAGTGCTGGTGAAGCAGCGTGGCTTAGTGGAACGAGCCCGGGCTTGGGAGTCAGAGGTCATGGGTTCGAATCCCAAGTCCACCACTCGTCAGCTGTGTGACTTTGGGCAAGTGGCTTAACTTCTCTGCGCCTCAGTTCCCTCATCTGTAAAATGGGGATGAAGACTGTGAGCCCCACGTGGGACAACCTTCATGCATTCAATAGTATTTATTGAGCGCTTACTATGTGCAGAGCACTGTACTAAGCGCTTGGGATGATGATTCCCTTGTATCTCCCTCAACGCTGAGAACGGTGCTTGGCACATAGTAAGCGCTCAACAAATACCAACATTTTTATTATTATATACGGATGGGGCGGGTGATCCAGGACAGAGAGAGGATGTGGGCCAGGGGTCGGTGGCGAGAGAGACGGGATGGAGGGGCAAGGGAGGAGGTTGGCATCAGAGGAGCGGAGCGTGCGGGGCAGGGTGGAGGAGGAGAGCGGCCAAGTGAGGGAGGAGGGGGCGACCCCATGGACCCCTTTATAGCCGACGGCGCCGGGTTTCTGTTGGATGCCAAGGTAGAAAATCAACCGCTGCAAGGTTTTGAGACATGGACTGAACGTTTTTGTCAAAAAACGAGTTGGGGAGCAGAGGGAAGTGTGGACCGGAGTGACAGGAGGCAGGGAGGTCAGCCAGGAGGCCGACGCGGTCATCCGGGCGGGAGAGGAGGAGCGCTTGGATTAGTGTGGAAGCTGTTGGGTTGGAGAGGAAAAGGTGGATCTTAGCAAGGTAGAACTGACAGGATCTGGTGACGGATGAAATGTGCGAATTCGACGAGAGAGCTGAGCTGAGGATAATGCCAAGATTACAGCCTCGGGAGACAGGGAGGATAATAATAACCATAATACTGTTCATTCATTCATTCAATAGTATTTATTGAGCGCTTACTATGTGCAGAGCACTGGACTAAGCGCTTGGAATGAACAAGTCGGCCACAGATGGAGACGGCCCCTGCCCTTCGACGGGCTCACGGTCTGATCGGGGGAGACGGACGGACGAGAACGATGGCAATAAATAGAGTCGAGGGGAAGAACGTCTCGTAAAAACCGATGGCGACTAGATAGAATCGGGGCGATGTACATCTCATTAAACAAAATAAACAAAATAAATAGGGTGGTAAAGATATATGCAGTCGAGCGGACGAGTACAGTGCTGAGGGGGTGGGATGGGAGAGGGGGAGGAGGAGAGGGAAGGGGGGAGAAGAGGGTTTAGCGGCGGAGAGGTGAAGGGGGGTGTAGAGGGAGCAGAGGGAAAAGGGGAGCTCAGTCTGGGAAGGCCTCTCGGAGGAGGTGAGTTTTAAGTAGGGATTTGAAGAGGGGAAGAGAATTAGATTGTCTGAGGTGAGGAGGGAGGGCGTTCCAGGACCGCGGGAGGACGTGGCCCGGGGGTCGACGGCGGGATGGGCCAGACCGAGGGACGGTGGTATTTGTTAAGCTTACTATGCGCAAAGCACTGTTCTAAGCGCTGGGGGAGATCCAGGGTCATCAGGTTGTCCCACGTGAGGCTCACAGTCTTCATCCCCATTTGACAGATGATGGAGCTGAGGCCCAGAGAAGTGAAGCGACTTGCCCACAGTCACCCAGCTGACAAGTGGCAGAGCAGGGATTCGAACCCATGACCTCGGACTCCCAAGTCAGGGCTCTTTCCACTGAGCCACTGGTGGTGGTATCTATAGTGATGGGAAAAAATGATGAGAAGCAGCGTGGCTGAGAAGCAGAGTGGCTCAGTGGAAGGAGCCCAGGCTTGGGAGTCTTAAGGACCTGGGTTCTAATCCCCCCACTCTGCCACTTGTCAGCTGTGTGACTTTGGGTAAGTCCCTTCACTTCTCTGTGCCTCAGTTCTCTCATCCGTAAAATGGAGGTGAAGACTGTGAGCCCTATGTGGGACAACCTGATGACCTTGTATCTCCCCCAGCGCTTAGGACACTGCTTGGCACATAGTAAGCACTTAACAAATGCCAACACAATTATTATTATTATTATTATTAAAGAAGGGTGGGGGAGAATTGGGTTTGGTTAAGAATCAATCACTTAAATCGGATTTATGAAACACTTGGGATAATACAGTGGAGCAGTGAGCCCAAATCCCTGTCCTGGGAACTTAAAATCTACTGTGTGAAGAACACTGTACTGAACACTTGGGAGAGGATGTTAGAGTAGCAGACACAATCCCTGCACTCAAATAGCTTACAAGAAGAAGAAGAAGAGCAGTAGCATGGAGAAGCAGCGTGGCTCAATGGCAAGAGCCCGGGCTTGGGAGTCAGGGGTCATGGGTTCCAATTCCGCCTCTGCCACCTGTCAGCTGTGTGACTTTGGACAAGTCACTTCACTTCTCAGTGCCTCCGTTACCTCATCTGTAAAATGGGGATGAAGACCGTGAGCCCCACGGGGGACAACCTAATGACCCTGTATCTCCTCCAGCGTTTAGAACAGCGCTCGGCACATAGTTATCGCTTAACAAATACCCACATTATTATTTATTATTAAGTGAAGTGACTTGTCCAAGGTCACACAGCAGACGTGCGGCAGAGCCGGGATTAGAACCCATGACTCGGGCTCTAGCCATTATGCCATGATCCGTTCATTCGATCAATCCATGATATTTATCGAGTGCTTAACTATAAGCACTGGGGGGGGGGTACTGTACTGGGGGGTATACTACAAAAAATTAAGCAGACACGTTCCCTCCCCACCACTAGCTTAAATCAAGGGCATTTATTGGGCGCTAACTGTGTGCAGAGCACTCTACTAAGCCCTTGGGAGAGCACAATTCAACAGAATTAGCAGACACAGTCCCTGCCCACAGCGAGTTTAAATCAATGGTATGTATTGATATCATTTGAAGCAGCGTGGCTCAGTGGAAAGAGCCTGGGCTTCGGAGTCAGGGGTCACGGGTTCGACTCCCGGCTCTGCCACTTGTCAGCTGGTGACCGTGGGCAAGTCACTTCACTTCTCTGGGCCTCAGTTACCTCATCTGGAAAATGGGGATTAACTGTGAGCCTCACGTGGGACAACCTGATTACCTTGTATCTCCCCCAGCGCTTTGAACAGTGCTCTGCACATAGTAAGCGCTTAACAAATACCAACATTATTATTATTATTATTGTTGAGTGCTTACTTTGTAAAGAGCACTGTACTAACCCCTTGGGAGAGTACTAGTGACTGGCCCAAGATCACCCAGCAGAGAAGCAGAAGAGCTGGGATTAGAACCCATGACCTTCTGACTCCCAGGCCCGAACTCTATCCATTAGGCCCCGCTGCTTTATTATTATGGTATTTGTTAAGCTCTTACTATGTGCCGGGCACTGTTCTAAGCGCTTCTAATTCCACAATTATTATCAACATTAATAACGCTGATAATTGCCTGAGCTCCCCTTCCCAGGCCTGATCTATGTAGACTGGAGAAGCAGCATGGCGCAGTGGAAAGAGCACGGGCTTTGGAGTCAGGGCTCATGAGTTCGAATCCCAGCTCTGCCACTTGTCAGCTGTGTGACTGTGGGCGAGTCACTTAACTTCTCTGTGCCTCAGTTCCCTCATCTGTAAAATGGGGATTAAGACTGTGAGCCCCACGTGGGATAACCTGATTTCCCTGTGTTTACCCCAGCGCTTAGAACAGTGCTCGGCACATAGTAAGCGCTTAACAAATACCAACAAATACCAACATATAGACTGTTTCTACTCCAGATCTTAGTACATACTACAAGACCTAAGAAAGTGGCTAGAACCCAGGCCTGGGAGTCAGAAGGTCCTGGGTTCTAATCCCACTCTGCCACTTGACTGTTGCGTGACCTTGAGCAAGTCACTTTACGTCTCCGTGCCTCAGTCACTTCATCTGTAAAATGGGGATCGGGACTGTGAGCCCCACGTGGGCCGGGGACTGCGTCCAACCTGATTTGCTTGTTCCAACCCAGCGCTTTGTACAGTGCCTGGCTCATAGTGAGCGCTTAACGAATACCATAATAATAATGACTTCACTTCTCTGGGCCTCAGTTACCTCAACTGTAAAATGGGGGTTGAGACTGCGAGCCCCATACGGGAAAGGAACTGTGTCCAACTCGATTTGCCTATTTCCACTCCAGTCCTTAATACAGTGCCTTTTAATAATAATGTTGGTATTTGTTAAGCGCTTACTATGTGCAGAGCACTGTTCTAAGCGCTGGGGTAGATACAGGGTAATCAGGTCGTCCCACGTGAGGCTCCCAGTTAATCCCCATTTTACAGATGAGGGAACTGAGGCTCAGAGAAGTGAAGTGACTCGCCCACAGTCACACAGCTGACAAGTGGCAGAGCCGGGATTCGAGCCCAAGATCTCTGACTCCCAAGCCCACGCTCTTTCCACTGAGCCACGAAGCGCTTAACAAATACCATCATCATTATTATTATTATTATATACCACAGTTATTATTAACATAATTATCATCATCAATAATGCTGATAATAGCCCGAGTCCCTCCCACGCGTCCGATCTCCATATACTTCTCAGTCAATCAGGCAGTCGGTGGTATTTATTGAGCGCTTACTGCGGGCAGGCCGTTATATTAAGCGCTTGGGAGAGTCCAGTACAATAATATAACAGACACATTCCCTGCCCACAACAGGCTGAGTCCAGAGAGGGAATCAGACATTAATAGAAAGAAATAAAATCGCGGCTCTGGATATGAATAATAATAATGTTGGCATTTGTTAAGCGCTTACTGTGTTTAGAGCACTGTACTGAGCGCTTGGAATGGACGATTCGGCAACAGAGAGAGACCATCCCTGCCGGACGACGCGCTCACTGTCTAGAAGCGGGAGCCGGACAGCAAAACAAAACAAGTAGGCATCAAAACCGTCAAAATAGATCAACAGAATCATAGATAGATATATCATTAATAAAATAGAGTCATAAATAATATATATCAATATACACTGCAAGTACACAAATATACTGCATCTACCCCAGTGCTTGGCACATAGTACAGCGCATAACAAATGCTACAGTTATCATCATTAAAAAAGCTGATAATTGCCTGGGCTTCCTCCCCGATCCCTCCGAGGTAGACTGTAACCCCGTCAGTGGGCAGGGATTTTCTCTATCTGTTGTCGAATTGTCCATTCCAAGCGCTTAGTACAGTGCTCTGCACACAGGAAGCGCTCCATAAATACGATTGGATGAATGAATCTGCATAGATTTTATCTACCTCAGAACTTGGTGCACACTACAGCCAAACGGCCTAGTGGCTAGAGCCCGGGCCCGGGAGTCGGAAGGACCTGAGTTCTAATCCCTGCTCCGCCCCTTGTCCGGCTCAGTGGAAAGAGCCCGGGCTTGGGAGTCGGAGGTCACGAGTTCGAATCCCCACTCTGCCACTTGTCAGCTGTGTGACTGTGGGCAAGTCACTTAACTTCTCTGGGCCTCAGTTACCTCAACTGTCAAATGGGGATGAAGACTGTGAGCCCCACGTGGGACAACCTGATTACCCTGTATCTACCCAGCGCTTAGAACAGTGCTCTGCACATAGTAAGCGCTTAACCAATACCAACTTCACTTCTCTGGGCCTCAGTGGCCGCCTCCGGAAAATGGGGATCGAGACTACGAGCCCCACAGGGGACAGGGACCGTATCCAACCCGATTTGCTTCGTCTCCATCCCAGCGCTTAGTACAGTGTCTGGCAGATGGTAAGAGCTTACCAGATACCATAATTACTATAAAGCAACCCTGGATTGCTTGAAGTGGAGCTGGTCTTGACTGGCAGAAGAAACTTGTCAAGAATAATAAACTTGCCTCTGACATACCCACTTGAACGCAACACGGGGTCCGCGACGTCCGGCTCCCACACCCCCAAACATTCATGGACGCTTTAGCATCTGATAGCGGCCGAGAAAAAGAAATAAAAGGGAAATCTCTTGGGCCTGGGGACAAAGTGAATTCACAGCCTTGGCACCAAAGAGGTCAGTAAAGTCGGACGGGGGTCTTAACAGTCCTCGCCTGACAGCCAGAAGAGAGAGAAGATTGTGTGTGGTTTTTCCGACCCTCCGATTCGCTTCCTTCAAAAGCTTTTGATATTTTTCCCCCCTCCAGAAGGCTTTTATTCGCCTCTCGAATTTCCCGTTAACGTCCAAGTTTGGACACCGGAGACGACTCCCTCTTATCGCGCGTCTACGTTTCGTAGCCCCGGCGTCAGGAGGTAGACGGCTGTAGAGACGATGGCTATCTCCATCCCAACGCCTCCAAAGAGAAGACGGGGCCGTTCCGATGGCGATACCCGGGCCCGTTTAAGGCTTGCGCTGATGTCCGGGGCGGGAATGGGGGGACGTGGACGTTAGGGTTCCCACGGGCTCCGTGGGAAATGGGCAGCCCTGCTGGACCTGCACTGTAGAATAACAATAATAGTAATAATAATGATGGTATCTGTTAAGCGCTTACTATGTGCAGAGCGCTGTTCAAAGCGCTGGGGGGCTACAAGGTGATCAGCTTGCCCCATGTGGGGCTCACAGTCTTAATCCCCATATTACAGATGAGGTAAGTGAGGACTGAGGCCCAGAGAAGTGAAGTGACTTACCCAAAGTCACCCAGCTGACAAGCGGCAGAGCCGGGATTAGAACCCATGACTTCTGACTCCCAAGACCGGGCTTTTGCCACTCTGCTTCTCCGATCAAGTGATCTCAGCGGACCACCCGCAACGTGACACGCAAAAGAATGATGACGTGCTGCCCCCCTCCCCTGGGGGAATCCCCTCTAGACTGGAAGTTTGTCACGGACAGGGAAAGTATCATCTCTGTTTACTCTCCCAAGCGCTCAGTACAGAGTTCTGTAATAATAATAATAATGTTGGCATTTAAGCGCTTACTATGGGCAGAGGACTGTTCTAAGCGCTGGGGGAGATACAGGGGAATCAGGTTGTCCCACGTGAGGCTCCCAGTCTTCATCCCCATTTTACAGATGAGCTAACTGAGGCCCAGAGAAGTGAAGTGACTTGCCCACAGTCACACAGCTGACAAGTGGGAGATGGGATTCGAACCCATGACCCCCGACTCCAAGCCCGTGCTCTCTCCACTATGCCACGCTGCTTCTCTGTACACAATACGGGCTCACTAAATACCACCGAAGATGAATCTCTCTTTTTATGGGATTATATCCCTCTTTTTTTCTTTCATTCATTCTTTCAGTCGTATTTATCGAGCCCTTGCTGTGTGCAGAGCACTGTACTAAGTGTTTGGAAAGTACAATTCAGCAACAAAGAGAGACAATGCCGGCCCACCACAGGCTCACAGTCTAGAAGGGGGGGGACACAGGCATCCAAACAAGTAAACGGGCATCAGTAGCCTCATTATAAATAAATAGAATTATAGATATATGCACATCATTAACAAAATAAATAGAATTATAATTATATGTACATAAGTAGACAAAGTGCTGTAGGGCTGGGGGGTAGAGCAAAGGGAGTCAGGCTGATGAGGAGGGGAAGGGGAGCGGAGGAAAAGAGGGGCTCAGTCTGGGAAGGCCTCCTGGAGGAGGGGAGCTTTCTATGTGTCAAACTCTGTTCTAAACTCCGGGGTAGATACAAGCTAATCAGGTTGGACACAGTCCCTGTCCCACACAGGGCTCAAAGTCTTCAATCGCCCAAGTTTTCCCCGATCCTTAATAAGAGAAGCAACATGGCTTGGTGGATTGAGTCCGGGCCTTGGAGTCGGAAGGATTCGGGTTCTAGTCCCCGATCTGCCACTTGTCTGCTGTGTGGCCTTGGGTAAGTCACTTCACTTCTCCGGACCTCAGTTCCCTTCTAAGGGGGAGGGAAAACCAGCATCGAAACTCCATTTTACAGATGAGGAAACTGAGGCCCAGAAAATTAAAATGACTTTTTAGGGTATTTGTTAAGCGCTTACCTGGTGCCAGGCACTGTACTAAGCGCTGGGGTGGGTACGAGCCAATCGGGTTGGACGCAGTCCCTGTCCCATGTGGGGCTCACGGTCTCCATGCACATTTTCCAGATGAGGTCACTGAAGCCCAGAGAAGTGAAGTGACTCGCCCAAAGTCACAAAGCTGACAAGCGGCGGATCTGGGATTCGAACCCATGACCTCTGTCTCCCAAACCCAGGCTCTTTCCACTGAGCCACGCGCTCACAGTCTTAATCCCCATTTTACAGATGAGGTAGCTGAGGCCCAGAGAGGCAAAGGGACTTGCCCAAGGTCACCCATCCAGCAGACAAGCGGCGGAGCCCGTGTCAGAACCCAGGTCCTCTGACTCCCAGGCCGGACCTAGTTCCGCAGATATTCACCCAAAAAAACCGAAACTTGGAGATTCATTCAGAGTCGGGGCCGGGATAGCGGGGAGAGGAGGACAAAGCTGTCCGGGAATTTTCAGTGAAGAATCCCTTTAGGCCTCGCTCATTTGAATGTTACGAAAATCAGAGATAGGACAGCTTTTGTGCACTGAGGTGACAGGCTGGGCCACCCGGCTAATTGCAGCAGAAATCTAGCCGTTCCCCAACTTGCCATTCTCTGGGTGAGGGACAGCGGGAACAGAGTAGACACAGGCCATGACCCTGGAGCCATTCGCCAACTTGTCATTCTCTCGGTGAGAGGCAGCGGGAGTAGAGTAGACACACGCCTTGACCCTGGAGCCGTTCCACAAGTTGTCATTCTCTCCGTGAGGGACAGCGGGAGTAGAGCAGACCCAGGCTCTGAGACCGGAGCCGTTCCACCCGCCATCATTCCCTCATCAAGGAGCAGCAGAGAGAAGAAAGGACACAGGCCCCGACGCTGGAGCCGTTCCCCAACTTGTCATTCTCTCCGTGAGGGACAGCGGGAGTAGAGTAGACACAGGCCCTGACCCTGGAGCCGTTCCACAACTTGTCATTCTCTCCGTGAGGGGCAGCGGGAGTAGAGCAGACACAGGCCCTGACCCCGCGAGGAGTAGCAGAGGGAAGAGTAGACACAGGCCTTGACCCTGGAGCCGTTCCACAACTTCTCATTCTCTCGGTGAGGGACAGCGGGAGTAGAGTAGACACGGGTCCTGACCCTGGAGTCGTTCCATACCTATCATTCTCTCGGTTAGAGGTAGAGCAGACCCAGGCTCTGAGACCAGAGCCGTTCCGCCCGCCATCATTCCCTCATCAAGGAGCAGTAGAGAGTAGAGTGGACACAGACCCTGACGCTGGAACCGTTCCCCAACTTGTCATCCTCTCGGTGAGGGACAGCGGGAATAGAGTAGACACAGGCCCTGACGCTGGAGCCGTTCCCCAACTTGTCATTCTCTCGGTGAGGGACAGCGGGAGTAGAGGAGACCCAGGCTCTGAGACTGGAGCCGTTCCACTCGCCATCATTCCCTCATCGAGGGGCAGCAGGGCGATAGAGCAGTCAGTCAGTCAATCGTATTTATTGACACTTACTATGTGCAGAGCACTGGACTAAGACACTTTCCCTGCCCACAACGAGCTTACAATCTAGAGAAGGACACACAGACTCCAATGCAGGAGCTGTTCCACACCCCATCTGGTCATGATAGGATCATGGATGCCCAAATAGAGCCTAGTTTTGTTTAGGGGGTTTTTTTATTTATGGTATGTGTTAAGCTCTTAATATGTTCCAGGCACTATACTAAGCCCCGGGACCGATACAAATAGAGAAGTACCGTGGCTTAGTGGAAAGAGCATGATCTTGGGAGTCAGAGGATGTGGGTTCTAATCCCGGCTCTGCCATTTACCTGTTGTGTGACCTTGGGCAAACCACTTAACTTCTCTGTTCCTCAGTGACCTCATCTGTAAAATGGGGATTAAGACTGTGAGCCCCACGTGGGACAACCTGATTACCTGTATCTACCCCAGCACTTAGAACAGTGCTTGGCACATAAGTGTTTTACAAATACATTGATCATTATTATTATTATACAAGCTAATCTGGTTGAACACCATCCCTGTCCCACATGGGGCTCACAGTCTTAATCCCCATTTTACAGATGAGAACGGTGGCCCAGGGAAGTGAAGGGATTTGCCCAAAGCCACCCAGCAGACTAATGGTGGAGGCCGAGTGAGAAGCAGTGTGGCTTAGTGGAAAGAGCATGGGCTTTGGAGTCAGAGGTCATGAGTTCGAATCTCAGCTCTTCCACTTGTCAGCTGTGTGACTGTGGGCAAGTCACTTAACTTCTCTGTGCCTCAGTTACCTCATCTGTAAAATGGGGATGAAGACTGTGAGCCCCACGTGGGACAACCTGATTCCCCTGTGTCTACCCTAGCGCTTAGAACAGTGCTCTGCACATGGTAAGCGCTTAACAAATACCAACATTATTAACCCAGGTCCTTCCGTCACCCAGGCCTGGGCTCTACCCACTAGGCCACACTGCTTCTTCCAACGACTGACTGATCGACTGATCGATCGACTGATATTTATATCTCTAACAGTGACACTTCGCTGAGCTCGTCTTCCATGTTAGACTGGTTGCTCCTTGAGGACAAGGATTGCTGCTTTTTCTTCTGTGCGGTCTCCATAAGGTGCCCACCCAATTAGAGCGAAACCGAAATAATAATAATTTTGGTACTTGTTAAATTCTTACTATGTGCCAAGCACTCTTCTAAGCCCTGAGGTAGATACAAGTTAATCAGGTCGGACACAGTCCCCGTCCCACATGAGGCTCACAGTCTTCATCCCCATTTTACAGATGAGGTCACTGAGGCTCAGAAAGTGAAGCGACTTGTCTGAGGTCACAAGGGGATGGAGCCGGGATTAGAACCCAGGTCCTCCTGAGTCCCAGGCCCCGGCTCTTTCCACCAAACCATGGTGTTTCCCCTCAAAAAACCTGGAATTTGCTGAGTTTTCATCTCCCTAGTTGGCTTTCGCATCTCAACTATCTCTCCTCACAGGAGGTGGCGATTATTTTCTCCATTTTACAGAGGAGGAAACTGAGGCTCAGAGAGGTTAAGTCTCTTGCCTAAGGGCACACAGCAGGTGAGTGACTGAACTGGGATTAAGAATAATAATAATAATGGTATTTGGTAAGCGCTTCCTATGTTCCAAGCACTGTTCTAGGCACTGGGGTAGATCCAAGGTCATCAGGTTGTCCCACATGGGGCTCACAGTCTTGACCCCCATTTTACAGATGAGGCATCTGAGGCACAGAGAAGTTAAGTGACTTCCCCAAAGTCACACAGCTGATAAGCGGCGGAGTCGGGATTAGAACCCACAACCTCTGACTCCCAAACCCATGCTCTCTCCACTAAGCCACGCTGATTAGCACCCAGAACTTCTGCTTCCCCTTCCGGTCTCTGTTTTGCCAGACCGTGCCGCCTCTCTCTATCAGTGGTATTTATTTGGCACTTACTATGTGCGGGACACTGTACTAAGTGCTTGGGAGAGTATAAGGCAATGGAATTAGCAGACACATTCCCTGCCCATGGGCAGGGATTGCCTCTATCTGTTGTCGAATTGTACATTCCAAGCGCTTAGTACAGTGCTCTGCACATAGTAAGCGCTCAATAAATACTATTGAATGAATGAACGAACCCTGGGTGGCTTCAATAACCACATAGATGTTCCCGACGACCCTTCCACTGCCCGCTTTCTATCGCTCCTGAATTCCACCGACACCAATTCCACCCACCTCCTCTCCGCAAATCTGTACTAGTCCCCCACAGAAACCTCCGATCTTTTGACCCCATCCGATTTTCTCAACTTTTCACACCCCATTTAGCCTCCACACCCGAACTGCCTTCCCTCGACGCCCGAATTGACGCTCTCGACGCCGCCCTCTCTCCTGAACTCATCTCGTTCCCTCCCCTGTCCCTTCGTCGATCTCGAGCCGCTACCCCACTGCCCCGGATCACCTCCGCAGTCCGCCTCCTTCGGCCTTGTGCGTGAGCCCCGGAGTCCCGCTGGAAGAAATCTAAATATCAGGCCGCCTTGGTCTACTCGAATAAGAATAATAATAATTATGGCATTTGTTCAGCGCTTACTAGGTGCCAAGCACTTCTGTAAACTCTGGAGTAGATACAAGGTCATCAGGTTGTCCCACGTGGAGCTCACGGTCTTAATCCCCGTTTTACAGATGAGGTCACTGAGGCGCAGAGAAGTGACTCGCCCACGGTCACACAACAGACGAGTGCGGAGCTGGGATTAGAACCCATGTCCTCTGACTCCAAAGCCCGTGCTCTTGCCATTAGGTCGTGCTGCTTCTCAGTGGTATTTGAGAAGTTTATCCTTGTGTTCTTTACCTCTGCCCTCTCCTCTGCCCGGCAAAATGATTTCTCCACCTTACTGACACCCGTGTCCATCGCCCTCGCCAGTTGTTCCAGATGTTTAACTCCCTCCTCCAACCCCCTTTCATTCATTCATTCATTCAATAGTATTTATTGAGTGCTTACTATGTGCAGAGCACTATACTAAGCGCTTGGAATGGACAAATCGGCAACAGATAGAGACCGTCCCTGCCCACTGACGGGCTTACGGTCTAATCGGGGGAGACGGACAAAAACAATAGCAATAAATAGAATGAAGGGGATTTACATCTCATTAACAAAATAAATAGGGTAATAAAAATATCCCCGTCTCCCCCCTCCCTTGCCCCCCAGTGAGCTGGCCACCTACTTTATTGAGAAAATTGACATCATCAGGCTTGAGCTCACTCAAATTTCCTCTGCCCCTCCCTCCCCAGTCCCTTCCCCCTCCTGCCCCTTCTTCAACTCTCCCATCTTTCCCAGCACTATCTCTAGAGGAGATCTCCTACCATCTCTCAAAAACCACCCCCTCCACCCGCGCATCCAAACTCACCCCTTTACACCTTCTCAAAACACTGGCCCTCTCCCTCCTTCCCTCCCTAACAGCCATCTTCAACTATTTGCTCTCCACTCCCCACGTTTTCCCTATCCTAAAAAAACCCTCCCTTGACCCCAAGGCCCCCTCCAGTTACCGCCTCAGTTTCTCTCCTACTGCGTTTCCTTACGCCGTCGAGACGTTTCCCACCCGAAGCGACACCACGGACCCATCTCCCCCGGAACGCCCCGCTCTCCGTCTGCCATCGTTCCGGGAGTGGATCCACAGAGTTTTCTTGGGAAAAATCTGGAAGTGGTTGACCGTCGCCGCCTTTCATGCGGTAAACTCGAGTCTCCGCCCTCGACTCTCTCCCGGGCCGCCGCTGCCCAGCACGGGGGAGTTTTGACTTGTAGCCGATGGCCTGCCGCGCGCTAGCCACTGGCCGAGCTGGGAATGGCGTGGACGGGCCTCTGCTTGACTCTCCCTCCTGTTAACCGAGACGGGTAGAGGACTGGAAACTCTCCAGGTGCGACCTTGAGAGGGGCTCTCTCCTACTATTGCTCTCCGAACTCCTTGAATGGGTTGTCCACAACTGCCATCAAAGTTCCTCTCCTTCAATTCTCTCCTGGACTCCCTCCAATCTGGCTTTCAGCAGCGTGGCAGAAAGAAGCAGCGTGGCTCAGTGGAAAGAGCCCGGGCTTGGGAGTCAGAGCTCATGGGTTCAAATCCCGGCTCCGCCACTTGTCAGCTGTGTGACTGTGGGCAAGTCATTTCACTTCTCTGTGCCTCAGTAACCTCATCTGTAAAATGGGGATGAAGACTGTGAGCCCCACATGGAACAACCTGATTCCCCTGTGTCTACCCCAGCACTTAGAACAGTGCTCTGCACATAGTAAGCGCTTAACAAATACCAACATTATTATTATTATTATTTTCTGGGCCTCAGTTACCTCATCTGTAAAAATGGGGATTAAGACTGTGAGCCTCATGTGGGACAAACTGATTACCCTGTATCTACCCCAGCGCTTAGAACAGTGCTCTGTACATAGTAAACACTTAACAAATACCAACATTATTATTATTATTATTATTATTATTATTTCATCCCCTTCTCCGCACAGAAACCGCCCTCTCAAAGGTCACCAGTGACTTCCTCCTTGCCAGATCCAACGGCCTCTACTCCATCCCAATCCTCTTCCACCTCTCAGCTGTCTTCGACACTGTTGACTAATCCTTTCTCCTGGAAACATTATCCGACTTTGGTTTCACTGACATTGTCCTTTCCTGGTACTTCTCCTATCTCTCTGGCCGGTCATTCTCAGTCTCTTTCACGGGCTCCTTCTCTGCTTCTCCCCCTCTAGCTGTGGGGGTCCCTCAAGGCTCAGTTCCGGGTCCCCTTCTCTTCTCCATCTCCACCCACTCCCTTACAGAGCTCATTCGCTCCCATGGCTTCAAGTCCCACCTCTAGGTGGACGATTCCCAAATCTCCATCACCAGCCCCGATCTCTCTCCCTCTCTGCAGTCTCGCATTTCCTCCTGCCTTCAAGACATCTCTACTTGGATGTCCTCCCGTCACCTCAAATTTAATATGTCTAAAACAGATCTCCTCATCTTCTCAACCAAACTCTGTCCTCCCCCGACTTTGCCATCACTGTAGACGGCACCACCATCCTTCTTGTCTCACTAAGCCCATAACCTTGGCATTATCCTTGACTCCTCTCTCATTCAATCCCCCACATCGGTCCGTCACCAAAACCCACCAGTCTCACCTTCACAGCATTGCCAAGATCCGCCCTTTCCTCTCCATCCAAATGGCTACCTTGCTGGTACAAGCTCTCATGATATCCCGACTGGATTATTGATTCGGCCTCCTCTCTGATCTCCCATCCTCCTGTCTCTCCCCGCTTCAATCTGTACTTCATTCCGTTGCCCAGATTATCCTCCTACAGAAATGCTCTGGGCCTGTCACTCCCCTTCTCAAAAACCTCCAGTGGTTGCCTATCAACTTTCACATGAAGCAAAAACTCCTCACTCTTGGCTTCAAAGCTCTCCATCACCTTGTCCCCTTCCTACCTCACCTCCTTTCTCTCTTTCTACTGCCCGCCCTATGTACTCCGCTCCTCTGCCGCTCACCTCCTCACCGTTCCCCGTTCTCGCCTGTCCCGCCGTCGACCCCCGGCCCACGTCCTCCCGCTGTCCCGGAACGCCCTCTGCCAAACTCACTCTCTTCCCCTCTTCAAAGCCCTCCTGAGAGGTCCCCTCCTCCAGGAGGCCTTCCCGGACTGAGCCCTCCCTTTCCCTCCGCTCCTCCTCCCCTCCCCATTCCCCCTCCTCCCTCCCTCAGCTCTTCCCCCTTCCCCTCCACACAGCACTGGTGTATATTTGTATATATTATTTATTACTCTATTTTATGAATGATGCATATATATCTATGATTCTATTTCTTTTGTTGGTATTGATGCCTTTCTAGTTGTTCTGTTTTGCTGTCTGTCTCCCCCTTTTAGACTGTGAGCCCGTTGTCGGGCAGGGATGGTCTCTATCTGTTGCCAAATTGTAAATTCCAAGCACTTAGTAGAGTGCTCTGCACACAGTAAGCTCTCAATAAAAACGATCGAATGAATGAAGAAATAAATCCCGTCGGTCCCACCTTCACAAAATCACTAAAATCCACCTTTTCCTCTCCATCCAAATAGCTACCACCTTAATCCAACCACTCATCCTCTCCCGCTTTGATTACTGCCTCCTTGCTGCCCTCCCTGCCTCCTGCCTCTCCCCACTCTAGGCCCTATTTCACTCGGCTACCCGGATCATTTTTCTACAAACACATTTAGGCCATGTTTCCCCCCGCCTTGAAACCCTCCAGTGGTTGCCCACCCACCTCCGCATCAAACAGAAGCTCTTCACCATTGGCTTTAAAGCCCTCAGTCACTTTTCCTCCTCCTACTTCACCTTGCTGCTGTCTACGCCAACCCAGCCCACACACTTCACTCCTCTTAATGCCAACCTTCTCACTATACCTCGATCTCACCTATCTCGCCACTGACCTCTCGCCCACGTCCTATGCCTCTGGCCCGGAACGCCCTCCTCATATCCGACAGACGACGACTCTCCCGTCCTTCAAAGCCTTATCGAAGGCCCGTCTCCTCCAGGAGACCTTCCCTGACTAAGCCCCCCCTTTCCTTTTCTCCCACTCACGCCTCCATAGCCCTGAATCGCTCCCTTTGTTCATCCTCTCTCCCAGCTCTGTGCTCTGCACATAAAAATAATAATTAAAAAAAATAAGGTTGGCATTTGTTAAGCGCTTACTATGTGCAGAGCGGTGTTCTAAGCGCTGGGGGAGATACAGGGTAATTAGATTGTCCCACGTGAGGCTCACAGTCTTCGACCCCATTTTGCAGATGAGGGAACTGAGGCCCAGAGAATAATAATAATAATAATGATGTTGGTATTTGTTAAGCGCTTACTATGGGCAGAGCACTATTCTAAGCGCTGGGGGAAATACAGGGTCATCAGGTCGTCCCACGTGAGGCTCACAGTTAATCCCCATTTTCCAGATGAGGGAACTGAGGCACAGAAAAGTGAAGTGACTCGCCCACCGTCCCACAGCTGACAAGTGGCAGAGCCGGGATTCAAACCCATGACCGCCGACTCCCAAGCCCGGGCTCTTTCAACTGAGTCGCGCTGTTTCCAAGTAAGCGCTTAACAAATACCAACATTATTATTATGATTAAATGCAATCTCCAGTCCTCAAGGATTTTATGGCGGTTTCTCTCCAGTTGAGATTTGAGATTTTTAGGTGATAGACGCGTCAGGAGAACCCGAGAACTCTGTTACCCTGGCAACTGTTCAGATAAGAGTAATAGACCGGCCTCGCCTTGAGGTAGAAAGAGTTTCAAATACACTCCCGGGAAAACACCTCCAAGGATCACTTTTCTCCTTTCTCCCACTGTTTCCATGTAAGTGACCTTCCCTGAGTAAGCCCCCCTTTTCTCTTCTCCCACTCCCTTCTGCATCGCCCTGAATTGGTCCTTTTATTCATCCCCCCCTCCCAGCCCCACACCACTTATGTCCAGTTCTGTCATTTATTTATTTCCATTATTAAAAATAATAATTGTGGTATTTGTCAAGGGCAAGCGCTGGGGTGGATCCAAGCAAATCGGGTTGGACGCAGTCCCTGTCCCACACGGGACTCGCAGTCTCCATCTCCATTTTACAGATGAAGGAACTGAGGCCCAGAGAAGGGAAGTGACTTGTCCAAGGTCACACAGCAGACAAGGGGAGGGGTCGGGATTAGAACCCATGACCTCCTGACTCCCAGGCCCAGGCTCTATCCACTCCATCATGCTGCTTCTCATGTTCGTCTCCCCCTCTAGACTGTAAGCTCACGGTGGGCAGGGACTGTGTCTGTTGATTGTCATAGTGTCCTCTCCCAAGGGCTTAGTACAGTGCTCTGCGCACTGTAAGTGCTCAATAAATGTGACTGACTTGGTAATAATAACGATAATAATATTCATTAAGCACCGACTAGGTGCCAAGCACTGTATTAATCGCTGGGGTGAAGCAGCATGGCTCAGTGGAAAGAGCCTGGGCTTCGGAGTCAGAGGTCACGGGTTCGACTCCCGGCTCGGCCACTTGTCAGCTGTGTGACTGTGGGCGAGTCACTTCACTTCTCTGGACCTCAGTTACCTCTTCTGTAAAATGGGGATGAAGACCGTGAGCCTCACGTGGGACGACCCGCTGACCCTGTATCTCCCCCAGCGCTTAGAACAGTGCTCGGCACATAGTAAACGCTTAACAAATACCAACATTTTTACAAGATCATCAGGTTGGACCCAATCCCAGTCCCACTGTTTAGAGAACACTGTAGTAAGTGCTGTGAAAAGATATGCAGCTGGGAATCCCTGTAGACTGGAAGGTCTTTAAGAGGAGGGAATGTGTCTACCAGTTCTGTGTACTGAACTCTCTCGAGCGCTTAGTCCAGTGCTCTGCACACAGTAAGTGCTCAACAAATAGTAATAATGTCGGTATTTGTTCGGTGCTCACAATGTGCCAAGCACCCTTCTAAGCGCTGGGGTAGATGCAAGGTCATCAGGTTGTCCCACGTAGGGTTCATAGTCTTCATCCTCCTTTTCCAGATGAGGGAACTGAGGCCCAGAGAAGTGAAGTGACTTGCCCAAGGTCACCCAGCTGACAGGTGGCAGAGTCGGGATTAGAACCCATGACCTCGGACTCCCAAGCCCGGGTTCTTTCCACTGAGCCACGCCGCTGCTCTAGAAATATACACATCGAAACAAGTAAACAGGCATCAATAGAAATAAATAGAATGATGGATCTGTATCTGTAGAGACAAGCGATATGGGGCGGGGAGGGGGGAATAGGGAAGCAGCGTGGCTCCGTGGAAAGAGCCTGGGCTTCGGAGTCAGAGGTCATGGGTTCGACTCCCGGCTCTGCCACTTGTCAGCTGTGGGACTGTGGGCGAGTCACTTCACTTCTCTGTGCCTCGGTTACCTCATCTGTAAAATGGGGATTAACTGTGAGCCTCACGGGGGACAACCCGATGACCCTGTATCTCCCCCAGCGCTTAGAACGGTGTTCTGCACATAGTAAGCGCTTAACAAATACCAACATTATTATTAGAGCAGACGGAGGGAGTGGGGGCGACGGGGAGGGGAGCGGAGGGAAAGGGGGGCTCGGCGTGGGAAGGCCTCCCGGAGGAGGGGACCTCTCAGGAGGGCTCGGAAGGGGGGAAGAGAGTGAGTTTGGCGGCCGTGAGGAGGGAGGGAGGGCGTCCGGGACGGAGGCGGGACGAAGGCCGGGGGTCTCTGGCGGGCCGGGCGAGCCGGAGGCCCGGGGAGGAGGCGAGCGGAGGCAGAGGAGCGGAGTGTGCGGCCCGGGACGGAGGAGGACGGAAGGGCGGAGGGGGCTGGGGCATGGGGGGCTTGGAAGCTAAGAGTGACGAGTTTTTGTTTGATACGGAGGTTGATAGGCCACCCCTGGAGATTTTTGAGGAAGGGGATGACTGGCCCAGAGCGCTTCTGTAGAAAGAGAATCGGGGCAGCAGAGTGAAGTCTGGACCGAAGAGGGGAGAGGCAGGAGGTCGGGAGGTCAGAAAGCAGGCCGAGGCAGTCATCCGGGCGGGAGAGGACGAGCGATTGTACAAACGTGGTAGGGGTCTGCACGGAGAGGAAAGGGCGGATCTTGACGATGTTGTGACCGTGAGAGCGGCAGGATTTGGCGGCGGATAGGATAGAGTTGGGGAGACCGGGGGGTCAGGCCCAGTCCCTGTCCCACACAGCGCTCGAAGGCTAAGTGAGAGGGTCAACGGGGATCGGAGATGCAGCACGGTGTAGTGGCCGCAGCCCGGGCCTGGGGGGTCACAAGGTCTCGGGTTCTAATCCCGGCTCTGCCACTCATCTGCTGTGGGACCTTGGGCAAATCGCTTCACTTTCTCTGGGCCTCAGTTCCCTCATCCGTAAAACGGGGATGGAGACGGTGAGCCCCACGTGGGACTGTGACCGACCCGATTTCCTCGTATCCCTCCCAGCGCTTACTACGGGGCCCGGCATGTAGTAAGCGCCGTTACCCTATTTATTTTGTTAATGAAATGTACATTTTGTTATTTTGTTAATGAAATGTACATCGCCTCGATTCTATTTAGTCGCCACTGTTTTTACGAGACGTTCTTCCCCTCGACCCTATCTATCGCCATCGTTCTCGTCCGCCCGTCTCCCCCGATTAGACCGTGCGCCCGTCGGACGGCAGGGACCGTCTCTATCTGTTGCCGACTTGTTCATTCCGAGCGCTTAGTACGGTGCTCTGCACATAGGAAGCGCTCAATAAATACTATCGAATGAATGAATGAATGAAATACCATCATCGATATTATCATTTTTATTATTACTGGCTCCCCATTTTACAGATGAGGGAACTGAGGCACCGAGAAGTGAAGTCGGGCAGGGGTCGTCTCTATCTGTTGCCGAATTGTACTATCCAAGTGCTTAGTACAGTGCTCTGCACACAGCAAGCGCTCAGTCAGTACGACTGAATGAATAAATGAAAACGATTTGCCCAAGAGCATACAGCAGGCAAGTAGCAGAACGGGGATTAGAACTCAGGTCCTCTGATTCCTAAGCCTGGGTGATTTCCTCTAGACCACGCTGCTTTTCAATGCAATAAAATAATAATAAAACAGCATTAAAAAAAACTGTAGAATATAGGCTGTTCTCTCCAGACTGTCAGCTCCTCAAAGGCAAGGATTGATCCTACTAACTCTATTATCCTTTCCCAAGCGCTCAGCACAGTGCTCTGCACACAGTAGACCGTCAGCTCCTCTAGAACAAGGACTGAGCCTACTAATGCTATTATCCTCTCCCAAGCGTTCAGCACAGTGTTCTGCCCACAGTAGCCTGCCAGCTCCTCTAGAGCAAGGATTGAGCCTACTATCGCTAATAACCTCTGCCAAGCGCTCAGCACGGTGCTCTGCACACAGTAGACTGTCAGCTCCTCTAGGGCAGGGATTGAGGCTACTAATGCTATTATCCTCTCCCAAGCGCTTGGCACAGTGCTCTGCACACAGTAAACTGTCAGCTCCTTTGGGGAAAGGATTGAGCCTACTATCGCTATTATCGTCTCCCAAGCGCTCGGCACAGTGCTCTGCACATAGTAGACTATCAGATCCTCTAGGGCAAGGATTGATCTTACTAACTCTATCATCTTCTCCCAAACGCTCATCACAGTGCTCTGTATGTAGTAGACTGTCCACTCCTCAAAGGCAAAGATTGATCCTACCAACTCTATCATCCTCTCCCAAGCGCTCTGGCACAGTGCTCTGCACATAGTAGATTCCCAGCCCCTCTAGAGCAAGGCCTACTAATGCTATTATCCTCTCCCAAGCGCTCGGCACAGTGCTCTGCACACAGTAGACTGTCAGCTCCTCTAGGGGAGGGATCGAGCCTACTAACTCGATTATCCTCTCCCAAGTGCTCAGCACAGTGCTCTGCACACAGTAGAGTCAGCTCCCTGCCAGTGCTATTATCCTCTCCCAAGCGCTCGGCACAGTGCTCTGCACACAGTAGACTGTCAGCTCCTCTAGGGCAGGGATTGAGCCTACTAACTCGATTATCCTCTCCCAAGCGCTCAGCACAGTGCTCTCCACACAGAAGACTCAGCTCCCTGCTAATGCTATTATCCTCTCCCAAGCGCTCGGCACAGTGCTCTGCACACGGTCTGCCGTCAGCTCCTCGAGGGCAAGGATCATATATATCAATTTATATTGCCTTCTGCCCCCTCCCCAGCGCCGAATTCCCCACCGGTCCCTCCTCGGGCCTGCTCCGATCCGCTCCGGCTAAATCCCCCCCGACCCCGGGTCCCAGGCCCCCAGACCTCCGCCGGGGACGGAGGACAGATCCGTGCGGAGCCGTGCCCTTGGGCCTGACCTTGGGAGCAGGCCCCGGCAGGCCCGGAGGGAAGATTAATGAGACAATTATTTTTACAAGGAATGTAAACCACTCGACTGGGCTAGCGACAAACTTGACATTCCGGGCGCTCCTCCGTTACGACCATCCGCTCTTTGCCTCCGGAGAGATGGGAGTGCGGAGGCCCGACCCTCGCCCGTTTAGTCCAAAAGGTTCAGTGGAAACTTACCGTTGGCTCGGAAAAATCCCCGGAATGCTTGGTACGGGACGTAGGGGGCTCGGTGGTATTAATAATCATTCATTCAGTGGTATTTATTGAACGCTTACTATGTGCAGAGCACTGGACTAAGCGCTTGGAATGGACAATTCGGCAACGGATACAGTCCCTGCCCTTTGACGGGCTCACAGTCAGAGAAGCAGCGTGGCTCAGTGGAAAGAGGCCGGGCTTTGGAGTCAGAGGTCATGAGTTCGAATCCCAGCTCTGCCCCTTGTCAGCTGTGTGACTGTGGGCGAGTCACTTCGCTTCTCTGGGCCTCAGTGACCTCATCTGGAAAATGGGGATTAAGACTGCGAGCCCCACATGGGGCAACCTGATTCCCTTGTGTCTCCCCCGGCGCTTAGAACAGTGCTCTGCACATAGTAAGCGCTTAACAAATACCAACATTATTATTATCATTATTTATTGAGCGCTTACTACGTGCAGAGCACTGGACTAAGCGCTTGGAATGGACAAATCGGTAACAGAGAGAGACAATCCCTGCCCTTTGACGGGCTTATAGTCTAATCGGGAGAGACGGACAGACAAGAACAAAAGCAATAAAAATTAATAATAATAAAGATGAGGAGGAGGAGGATAGTACTCGTTAACCGCTTTAGATGTGTCAGGCCCCGTTCTAAGCGCTAGGGTAGATACAAGATAATAGGGTGGTGACGCAGTCCCTGTCCCACGTGGGCTCACGTGGCTTTGAGGAAAGAGCCCGGGCTTGGGAGTCGGAGGACGTGGGTTCTGATCCCGCTCCGCCACTTGTCTGCTGTGTGTCCTTGGGCAAGCTAATGAGCTTCTCTGCGCCTCAGTTACCTCAGCTGTACGATGGGGATGAAGACTGTGAGCCCCACGTGGGACAACCTTGATCACCTGAGAAGCAGCGTGGCTCAGTGGAAAGAGCCCGGGCTTGGGAGTCAAAGGTGATGGGTTCGAATCCCAGCTCCGCGACGTCAGCTGTGTGACTCTGGGCCAGTCACTTCACTTCTCTGGGCCTCAGTGACCTCATCTGTAAAATGGGGATTGAGACTGTGAGCCCCACGTGGGACAGGGACTGTATCCAACCCGATCTGCTTGTATCCGCCCCAGCGCTTAGAACAGTGCCTGGCACATAGCTAAGTGCTTAACAAATACTATTATTATTACTATTATTACCTTGCATCTACCCTAGCGCTTAGAACAGTGCTTGGTACATAGTAAGCGCTTAAGAAACACCATAATTATTATTATTATTAACCCCATTTTACAGACAAGGGAACTGCGGCCTAGAGAAGTTGAGTGACTTGTCCTAGGTCGCACAGCAGACATAATAATGTCGAGAATGATGTTGGTATTTGTTAAGCGCTTACTATATGCAGAGCACTCTTCTAAGCGCTGGGAGAGATACAGGGTCATCAGATTGCCCCACCTGAGGCTCGCGGTTCTAATCCCCATTTTCCAGATGAGGGAACTGAGGCCCAGAGAAGGGAAGTGACTTGCCCACAGTCCCACAGCTGACGTGGCAGAGCCGGGATTCGAACCCATGACCTCTGACTCCCAAGCCCGGGCTCTCGCCACTGAGCCACGCTGCTTCTCTAAGCATGTGGCCGAGCTGGGATGAGAACCCACGACCCTGTGACTCCCAGGCCCGTGCTCTATCCGCTAAGCCACGAATAACTGTGGTGCTGGTAAGTGCTTACTACGTGCTAACCACTGTACTAAGCGCTGGCGGAGATACAAGATCATCGGGTCTCACGTGGGGCTCACGGACTCGGTAGGAGGGGGAACGGGGATCGAATCCCCGTTTTGCGGAGGAGGGAACCGAAGCATGGAGAAGTGAAGTGACTTGCCTGAAGTCACAGAGCGGGCAAGCGGCGGAGGGGGGATTAGAACCCGGGGCCTCCGACTCCCAGGCCCGAGTTCTACCCACCGGGCCACGATGCTTCCTCCCGACCGTAAGCTCATCATGGACAGGGAACTTGTCTATTGTAATAGAGTATTCTTCCCGAGCACTTAGTACAGCGGTCTGCACATAGTAAGCGTTTAATGAATACCGTGATTATTATTATTAGTGGGAAGAGCTGGGCAAATCACTTCAGTTGTCTGGGCCTCAGTTACTTCATCTGTGAAATGGGGATTAAGACTGTGAGCCCCATGGGGGACAGGGACTTTGTCCAACCTGATTAGCTTGGATCCATCCCAGCACTTAGAACAGGGCTTGGCGCATAGTAAGCGCTTAACAAATACCATACAAGGTAATCAAGTTCCACATGGGGCTCAGAGTGTAAGTAGGAGGGACCCTGATCTCTCTCCCTCCCTCCAGGCCGCCATCTCCTCCCGCTTTCGGGACGTCTCCACCCGGCTGTCCTCCCGCCACCTCAAACTCGGCAAGTCCGAGACCGAGCTCCTCGTCTTCCCTCCCCGACCCCGTCCTCTCCCCGACTTCCCCGTCCCCGCGGGCGGCACCGCCGTCCTTCCCGCCTCAGGGGCCCGCGACCTCGGTGTCGTCCTCGACTCCGCTCTCTCATTCGCCCCGCACGTCCGATCCGTCACCAAACCCTGTCAATCTCACCTTCACGACATTGCCGAGATCCTCCCTTCCCTCTCCATCCAAACGGCCACCGCCTTAGTACAATCAGTCATCCTCTCCCGACTGGATGACGACATCGGCCTCCTTTCTGACCTCCCGAACTCCTGCCTCTCCCCACTTCGGTCCGTACTTCACTCCACCGCCCGGATGATCTTTCTAAAGAAAGGCTCAGGGCCTGTCACCCGCCTCCTCAAAAATCTCCAGGGGTTGCCTATCAACCTCCGCATCAAGCAAAAACTTCTCACTCTTGACTTCCAAGCCCCCCACGGCCCGGCCCCGTCCTCCCTCCCCTCCCTTCCGTCCTCCTCCGTCCCGGGCCGCACACTCGGCTCCTCTGTCGCCGCTCGCCTCCTCCCCGGGCCTCCGGCTCGCCCGGCCCGCCGAAGGCCCCCAGCCCACGTCCCGCCTCGGGCCCGCGACGCCCTCCTTCCTCACATCCCACCGACGATGACTCTCCCCCCCTTCAAAACCCTACTGATGACCCACCTCCTCCAAGAGGCCTTCCCTGACTGCGCCCCCTTTTTCCTCTTCTCCCGCTCCCTTCTGCGTCACCCTGCCTCTCTCCCTTTGCTCTTTCCCCGCTCTCTGCCCCACACCCCGTATGTATATCTTTATATATCTATAATTCTATTTATTTATATCGATGCTTATTTCCTTGAATTGATTTCTGTCTCCCCCCTTCTAGACTGTGAGCCCACTGTGGGCAGGGATCGTCTCTCTTTATTTGCTGTACTGTACTTTCCAAGCGCTTAATACAGCGTCCCGCACACAGTAAGCGCTCAATAAATACGATTGAATGAATGAATGCATGACCAAGTATTGAATCCCTCACTTGACAGATGAGGGAACTGAGGCCCAGAGCAGCGAAGTGACTTGCCCGAGGTCACACAGCAGACACGTGGCAGGGCCGGGATTAGAACCCATGACCTTCTGAGTCCCAGGCCCGTGTTCTATCCACCACGACAAGCTGCTCCTTGATGGTATTTGTTAGGTGCTTACTATATGTCAAGCTTCCTACGTGCCAAGCACTGTTCTAAGCGCTGGGGCAGGTATGAGGTAATCAGGTTGGACACGGTCCGCGTCCCACATGGGGATCACAGTCTTTATCCCCACTTTAAAGATGAGGGAACTGAGGCACAGAGAAGTGAAGTGGCTTGCCCAAGGCCGCACACGAGTGGCGGAGTCGAGATTAGAACCCAGGTCCTTCTGATTCCCGGCTATAGCCACTACACAAGCCAATCAGGTTGGACACGGTCCCTGTCCCGCATGGGGCTCACCGGTCTTCATCCCCATTTTACAGATGAGGTCACCGAGGCCCAGAGAAGTGAAGTGACTAGTCCAAGGTCTTTCGCTGCTGCAGATTCGGTGAGATTCAAGTGTCCCTCGACCAAGGTGCCCCCAAAAGGGAGATCGTGCCAGGCCGTGATTCATCAGAGGGATCGGGGCGGGGACGGGGCGAGTGGAGGAAAGGGTAGGAATGAAGTCTAACGTCATGATGTCAATCCGAAAGCCCTCTCGTCTCACCCTGGAAATCACATTCACTTCGGGGTTTACCTCATCTTCAAACGGACGCGGCGGAAATAGAAAAAAAGGAAAAGGAACAGTTAGCGCGACGGGAAACCGGTTTAAGAGTTTCCCGGGGCAGGAGAGATGAAGGTGGCCCGTGCCATCAAGAGAGGCGGAAAGGGCCAAAGAAAAAAGGAGGGAGAGATAGGTGAGGGCGATGTGAGGTGCCCCAGGGGGACGCCGAAGCTAATTTGAAATTTCCCTTTCCGCCGCTTTTTAATCAAAGGACGTAGAGGCCTTTGTGAAATGAACAGATGAAAGACGAAGATCGAAAGGGAAAGCTTTTTAATGGAATGTATAATTAGCCCGGGAGAGGCTCGGCCGGTGACTACCCTAGGTCCAAGGGAGTTCGGTAAATTGGAGGGGAGGAGGGGTGAAGATAGGAGGAGGGAGAAGGGGGGAGAGGAGCCGTGTGGCCTAGTGGAAGGAGCCCAGGCCTGAGAGTCAGGGGACCTGGGTTCTAATCCTGCCCCTAATCCTGACCAAATAATAATAACAATGAAAATCATAATAATAGTTGGATAGAGCGCGAGCCTGGGTTCTAATCCTGCCCCTAATCCTGACCGAATAATAATAGCAATGAAAACAATAATAATAATGATAATGGGACAGAGCCCGGACCTGGGAGTCAGAAGGGCCGGGGTTCTAATTCCGCCTCCGCCGCTCGTCTGCTGTGTGACCTTGGGCAAGTCGCTTCACTTCTTTGGGCCTCAGTTCCCTCATCTGTCAAATGGGGATGAGGGCTGTGAGTCCCATGTGGGACAGGGACTGTGTCCAACCTGATTAGGTTGTACCTATCCCAGTGCTTAGAACAGTGCTTAATAAATACTATTAAATAAAGTGAAGTTATTTATTATAAATAAAAAATAAATACCATTATTATTATTATCACAGTTATAAGCACTGGAGAAGATGAAAGATAATCAAGTTGGATACAGTCCCTGTCCCGCATGCGACTCACAGTCTAAGTAGGTGGGAGAACAGGGGTTGAATCCCCGTTTTACAGATGAAGAAACCGAGGCCCAGAAGTGAAGTGACTTGCCCGAGGTCATACACCAGATAAGTGGTGGAGTCAGGATTAGAACTCAGATCTTCTGACTCCGAGGTCCGGGCTCTTTGCACTAGGCCATGCTGCTCCTCCACTAGACCACTTGGCTGCTGGGTGAGTTTGGGCAAGTCACTTCACTGTGCCTCGGTTTCCTCGTCTGTAAAACGGGGATTCAATAC
Organism: Ornithorhynchus anatinus; assembly: GCF_004115215.2. Classification (NCBI taxonomy): domain Eukaryota; kingdom Metazoa; phylum Chordata; class Mammalia; order Monotremata; family Ornithorhynchidae; genus Ornithorhynchus; species Ornithorhynchus anatinus. The sequence continues at coordinate 182,530,849 of NC_041728.1, read as the reverse complement.
TTGTTCTCCCTCCCTCTTAGACTGTGAGCTCCACGTGGAGCAGGTCCTGTGACCGACTTGATTGACTTATATCTAAATAAATAATAATCATAATTATGGTATCTTTTAAGCGCTTAGTATGTGCCAAACACCTTTCCAAGCACTGGGGTAGATACAGGGTCATCAGGTTGTCCCCCATGGGGCTCACAGTTTTACTCCCCATTTTCCGGATGAGGTCACTGAGGCCCAGAGAAGTGAAATGACTTGCCCAAGGTCACCCAGCAGATACGTGGCGGAGGTGGGATTAGAACCCACGTCCTCTGACTCCCAAGCCCGCGCTCTTTCCACTAAACCTCGCTGCTTCACTTGGCTGCCCCAGAGCTTCGAACAAGGCTTGAAATATAATAATAATAATAATAATGGTGGTATTTGTTAAGCGCTTCTTATGTGCAAAGCACTGTTCTAAGCGCTGGGGGGATACAGGGTGATCAGATTGTCCCACGGGGGGCTCACAGTTTTAATCCCCATTTTACAGATGGGGTATCTGAGGCACAGAGAAGTTAAGTGACTTGCCCACAGTCACCCAGCTAGCAAGCGGCAGAGCCGGGATTCGAACGTTTAATACATAAATATGACTTTGGATTTGGCCAGGTCAGATATTTTTTTATGGCATCTAGGAAGCCTTTATGATGCACCAGGCACTGAACTAAACGCCGGGATAAATACAAAGTAATCGGGTTGGTCCCAGTCCCTGTCCCACGTGCGGCTCACAGTCTTCAGCCCTACTTTCCAGATGAGGGAACTGAGGCCCAGAGGAGGGAAGTGACTCACCCAAGGTCACGCAGCGGACAAGCGGCAGAGCCGGGATTCGAACTAGGTCCCAGGCTCGGGATCTCTCCGCTAGGCCGCACTGCCTCGCACTGGAACAGCATCTCGTCCCTCACTGATTGGCCGAAGTTCCCACTTAATTAATTAATGTTGGTATTTGTTAAGCGCTTACTATGGGCCGAGCACTGTTCTAAGCGCTGGGGGAGATACAGGGGAATCGGGTCGTCCCACGTGAGGCTCGCAGTTAATCCCCATTTGACAGATGAGGTCACTGAGGCCCAGAGAAGTGAAGTGACTCGCCCACAGTCACACAGCTGACAAGTGGCACTTGTCTGTCCCTTTAGACTGGCAGCTCCTTGAAGCCAGGTGCCTTTATGATAATAATAATTATGGCATTTGTTAAGCGCTTACTATGTGCAAAGCACTGTTCTAAGCGCTGGGGAGGATACAAGGTGATCAGGTTGTCCCACGTGGGGCTCACAGTCTTCATCCCCGTTTTCCAGATGGGGGAACTGAGGCACAGAGAAGCGAAGTGACTTGCCCACAGTCACACAGCTGACAAGCGGCCGAGCCGGGAGTCGAACCCATGACCTCTGACTCCCAAGTCCATGCTCTTTCCACTGAGCCACGCTGCTGCTTCTTCATCTCTCTCCCAAACGCTTAGTACAGCTCTATGTTCCGTACATTCTCAATCGAGACCCCCTGTGTGGCCTTACAATGCAAAGGATTCGGGAGGGCAGGGATCGTGTCTTCCTGGGTTCTGATCCCGCCTCCGCCACTCCTCTGCTGTGTGACCTTGGGCAGGTCCCTGCGCGTCTCTGGGCCTCAGTTCCCTCATCCGGAAAATGGGGGATTCGCTTGTATCCACCCCAGAGTTTAGGACAGTGCCTGGCGCATAGTAAGCGCTTAACGGATACCGTTATTACTGTTATCATGACTAACTCCATCGTTCTCTCCCAAACGTTCAGTACGGTGCTCTGCGTGGCTTAGTGGAAAGAGCCCGGGCTTGGGAGTCAGAGGTCGTGGGTTCTAATCCCGGCTCCACCACTTGTCAGCTGTGTAACTTTGGGCAAGTCACTTCATTTCTCTGGGCCTCAGTGACCTCATCTGTAAAATGGGGATGAAGACTGGGAGCCTCACGTGGGACATCCTCATCACCTTGTATCTACCCAGCGGTTAGAACAGTGCTTGGCACCTAGTAAGCGCTTAACAAATACAAAAATTAGTAGTAGTAGTAGTAGACTGTCATCTCCTTGAAAGCAGGAATTACCTAATAATTGTGGTCCTTGTTGAGCAAAGCACTGGGGTGAGTACGAGTAAATCGGGTTGGACCCTGTCCCACGTGCGGCTCCCAGTCTTCATCCCCATTTTCCAGATGAGGGAACTGAGGCCCAGAGAAATGAAGGGACTTGCCCAAGGTCACGCAGCAGACAAGTGGCGGAGCCGGGATTAGAACCCATGTCCTTTGACTCCCAGGTCCATGCTCTATCCACTACACCAGATCCACTAACAAGTGCTCTCCCAAGCGCTTAGTACAGTGCACTGCCCAGATTAAGCGCTCAATAAATACTATTGATTGTCTGCTCCATCAGGACTCCCATGCTGAGAAGCAGCACGGCTCAGTGGCAAGAGCCCGGGCTTGGGAGTCAGAGGTCATGGGTTCTAATCCCGGCTCTGCCGCTTGTCAGCCGTGTGACTTTGGGCGAGTCACTTCACTTAACTTCTCTGTGCCTCAGTGACCTCATCTGGAAAATGGGGATTAAAACTGTGAGCCCCACGGGGGACAACCCGATCACCTTGTATCCCCCCAGCGCTTAGAGCAGTACTTTGCACATAGTAAGCGCTTAACAAATACATCCCACCTGCTTTAGTTTGGGGGGCGACTATAAGCTGCCTTCCAAACTCCTCGGTGAAGATGTCATTTATTAAGCATTCATTCATTCATTCAATAGTATTTACTGAGCACTTACTATGTGCAGAGCACTGTACTAAGCGCTCGGAATGGACAATTCGGCCACAGAGAGAGAGACCATCCCTGCCCATTGACGGGCTCACGGTCTAATCGCCACTGGAGACAGTCTGCTGTACTAAGTGCCTGAGAAAGGACAACAGAGAGATTTTACAGAGGAGGTAACTGAGGCCCAGACAAGTGAAGTGACTCGCCCACAGTCACACAGCTGCCAAGTGGCAGATCTGGGATTCGAACCCACGACCTCGGCTCCCAAGCCCGGGCTCTTTCCACTGAGCCGCGCTGCTTCTTTGAAGAGGGGAAGAGAATCAGTTTGGCGGACGTGAGGAGGGAGGGCATTCCAACGCTCACAGCTGTTCATCTTCGAACAGTCCGCGATGGACCCCGGTCTATAGTTACACATTTCCACTCTCCCTCGGCCCCACAGCACTTAGGTCCATATATTTTATATGGACCATATGGATTTATTTCTCTTCATTCATTAATAATAATAATAATAATGTTGGTATTTGTTAAGCGCTTACTATGTGCAGGGCACTGTTCTAAGCACTGGGGGAGATACAGGGTCATCAGGTTGTCCCACGTTAGGCTCACAGTTAATCCCCATTTGACAGGTGAGGGAACTGAGGCCCAGAGAAGTGAAGTGACTCGCCCACAGTCACCCAGCTGCCAAGTGGCAGAGCCGGGAGTCGAACCCATGACCTCTGACTCGGGGGTCCAGGCTCTTCCCACTGAGCCACGCTGCTTCCCCATTCACTAGTATTTACTGAGCGCTTACTATGTGCAGAGCACTGTACTAAGCGCTGGGAATGGACAATTCAGAACAGATAGAGACCGTCCCTGCCCAACGACGGGCTCGAGGTTTAAACGGGGGAGACGGACGGCAGGGCAAAAGAGAAGAAAATAAAAACAAGACAACGTTCTGTCTTCCCCTCCAGACTGGAAGTTCATTTCCCGCTTCCTTCTGCGTCACTTTCGCACTTGGATTTGTTCCCTTTCTTCTCCCCCGACCCTCAGTCCCACACCAGTAATGACCCTCTCTGGAATGTATTGGTTTCTAATCATAATAATAATAATGATGTTGGTATTTGTGAAGCGCTTACTACGTGCAGAGCACTGTTCTAATCGCTGGGGGAGATACAGGGTCATCAGGTTGTCCTACGTGAGGCTCACAGTTAATCCCCATTTGACAGATGAGGCCACTGAGGCACGGAGAAGTGAAGTGACTCGCCCACAGTCACCCAGCTGACAAGTGGCGGAGCCGGAATTCGAACCCATGACCTCCGACTCCCTAGCCCGGGCTCTTTCCACTGAGCCACGCTGCCTGTCTCCCCCTCAAGACTGTCAGCTCACTGTGGCCAGGGAGTGTATCTGTTGTATTGTCGTGTTGTAACCCTAATAATAATAAGAATAATGGTGGCATCTGTTAAGCGCTTACTAGGTGCCAGGCCCTGTACTAAGCACTGGGGTGGACACAAGCGAATCAGGTTGGATACACTGCCTGTCCCACATCATCCGTCAATGGGCAGGGACGGTCTCTATCTGTTGCCGATTTGTCCATTCCAAGCGCTTAGTACAGTGCTCTGCACATAGTAAGCGCTCAATAAATACTATTGAATGAATGAATGAATCATCGTAATAATAACGAGGGTATTTGTCAAGCGTGCTTAAGAGGCCGGGCTTGGGAGTCAGAGGTCGCGGGTTCTAATCCCGGCTCCGCCGCTTGTCAGCTGCGTGACTTTGGACAAGTCACTTCCCTCGTGGCTCAGTGGTAAGAGAGCCCGGGCTTGGGAGTCAGAGGTCATGGGTTCGAATCCCGGCTCTGCCACTTGTCAGCTGTGCGACTGTGGGCGAGTCACTTCACTTCTCCGGGCCTCAGTGACCTCATCTGGAAAATGGGGATGAAGACCGGGAGCCTCACGTGGGACAACCTGATCCCCCTGTGTCCACCCCAGCGCTTAGAACAGTGCTCGGCACAAAGTAGGCGCTTAACAAATACCAGCGTTATTATTATTATTCTCTGGGACTCAGTTCCTGCATCTGTCAAACGGGGATGAAGCCCATGAACCCCGCGTGGGACAACCTGATGACCTTGGATCTCCCCCAGCGCTTAGAACAGTGCTCTACACCTAGTAAGCGCTTAACAAATGCCATCATTATTATTAAATCCCACCGACCGACAGCAAAGCAGAACATTACACCCGGCACCTGTTTGTCTGGACGACAGATTTCACCCCATCCAATTCTCGAGCGGATCCATAACTCAGCTGGTTTATGGAAATAAAGAGAGGAAGAAAAAAAAACCCTGGGAATTTAAAGCTCATAAGAGGCCTTCATTAATCAACCCGGTGGATTTCCAGGACCGAAAGCGTGTAGTTGATAAAAAGCCCCACTAAAGGGTGATCTATCACCAAAGCCCCAGCCGACGCCCCCGCGGTTCCCTCTGCCTCCGCCTCTTCGAAAATACACCCGATAGAGCTGCCGATCAATAATAATGATAATGTGGGTATTTGTTAAGCGCTTACTAGAGGTCATGGGTTCGAATCCCAGCTCTGCCCCTTGTCAGCTGTGTGACTGTGGGCGAGTCACTTCACTTCTCTAGGCCTCATTTACCTCATCTGGAAAGTGGGGATGAAGACTGTGAGCCTCATGTGGAACAACCCGATGGCCCTGTATCTCCCCCAGCGCTTAGAACGGTGCTCTGCACAGAGTAAGCGCTTAACAGATACCAACATTACTACTCTGTGCCGCGCACCGTTCTAAGCGCTGGGGGAGATACAGGGTCATCAGGTTGTCCCACGTGAAGCTCACAGTTAATCCCCATTTTACAGATGAGGGCACTGAGGCCCAGGGAAGTGAAGTGACTTGCCCACAGTCACCCAGCTGTCAGGTGGCAGAGCCGGGATTCGAACCCATGACCTCTGACTCCCAAGCCCGGGCTCTTTCCACTGAGCCACGCTGCTTCTCTATAGTATCTCAATAATAATATAGCTTCTCAATAATAATAATGATGGCACTTGCTAAGCGCTTACTAGATGCAAAGCACTGTTCTAAGCGCCGGGGGGATACAAGGTGATCAGGTTGTCCCACGTGGGGCTCACAGGTTTCATCCCCATTTGACAGATGAGGGAATCGAGGCCCAGAGAAGTGAGGCGACTTGCCCAGAGTCACACAGCTGACAAGCGGCGGAGCCGGGATTAGAACCCATGACCTCTGACTCCCCACCCCGGGCTCTTGCCACTGAGCCACGCTGATCAAAGGAGGGGGGGGCTGGGAAAGACCCCCCCACACCTAATAACGGTGGTATTCGTTAAGCCCTTACTACGTGCCTGGCACTGTACTAAGCGCTGGGATGGATACAAGCCAAACGGGTTGGTCACAGCCCCTGTCCCACATGGGGCTCGCAGTCTCAATCCCCATTTTCCAGATGAGGGAACTGAGGCCCAGAGGAAGTGAAATGACTCACCCAAGTTCACTCCGCAGATCTGGAGCTGGGAATAGAAGCAAGATTCTTCTGACTCCCAGGTCCGTGCTCTATCCACTAAGCTGTGCTGCTCCTCTAACGCTGAGGGGTTTTATTATTAATAATAACAATAATAACTGACAATAATAACTCTATTGTATTTTCCCAAGTGTTTAGTACAGTGCTCTGCACACAGTAAGTGCTTAATAAATACAATTGAATGAATGAATGAATGAATGAATGATCATGCATGGCGTACTGGATAGAGCCTGGGAGTCAGAGGGTCATGGATTCGAATCCCGACTCCACCCCTTTCATTCACTCATTCAATGGTCTTTATTGAGCGCTTACTGTGTGCAGAGCACTGTACTAAGCGCTTGGAAAGTACGATTCAGCAACAAACAGAGACGATCCCTGCCCACACCAGGCTCACGGTCTAGAAGAGGGGAGACAGGCATCAAAAAAAGTAAACAGGCATCAGTAGCATCATTATAAATGAATAGAATTATAGATATACACACATCAAAACAAATAAATATCTGCTGGGTGACCTTGGGTAAGTCATTTCACTTCCTCTGGGCCTCATTTACTTCATCTGTAAAAGGGGGATTGAGACTGGGAGCCCCACGTGGGACAGAGACTGGGTCCAACCCAGTTTGCTTGAATCCACCCCAGCCCCAAATAGAGTGCCTGACAGATAGCAAGCGCTTAACAAATGCCATAATCATTATTATTATTATTGTTATTATTGTTGTTATTATTATTATTAATAAGCACTTACTATGTGCAAAGCACTCTACTAAGCACTGGGGTAGATATAAGACAAACAGGTCCCACATGAGGCCTCACAGGCAAAGTAAGTCAGAGAACAGACATTTCATTTCTATTTTGCAGAAGAGAGAACTGAGGCCCAGAGAAATTAATTTATCACTCCTAGATATCTTGTTTCGACCCCACTGCTTAGTACAGTGCCCGGCACATAGTAAGCGCTTAACAAACTCTGGGGTTTTTTTTTTCAATTGAAAAGAGGTCTTCTGATTCCCACTAAGCTACCTTGCTTCATGCTTCCTCCCAACCCCAAGAAGAAACAGTGCATCCCATCTGAGAAAAATCAGTTAATCGATCGATAGTATTTATTGAGCGTTTCCTATTCATAGACCACTGCACTAAGTTCTAAGGAAGGAAGGAAGGAAAGAAGGAAAGAAGGAAAGAAGGAAAGAAGGAAAGAAGGAAAGAAGGAAAGAGAGGGAGAGAAAGAAGGAAGGAAGGAAAGAAAGAGATAGAGGAAGGAAGAATGAAAGAAGGAAGGAAAGAAAAAAAGAGAGGAAGGAAGGGCGAGCGAGATGGAGGAAAGAAAGGGAAGGAAAAGAAAAAGAGAATGAGATAGATGGGGAGAGAGAAAGAGGAAAAGAAAGAAAAGTAAAAGGAAGGAAGAAAATGAAAGATGAAAGAGAAAGAGGGAAATAAAGTGAAAGAGAGAAAAGGGGAAAGAGAAGAAAAGAAAAGAAAGAGAAATGGGGAGACAGAAAAGAAAGAAAGAGAAAAGGGAAGCAAGGAATGAAGAAAGAAAGAGAAGGGGGGAAGAGAAGAAAATAGAAAAAGAAAGGAAGGGAGAGAAAGAGAGAGAATGAGAATGAGAGAATGGGGAGACAGAAAGAAAAAAAGAAAGAAACAAAAATGGAAGGAAGAAAAGGAAAGAAGCAAGAGAAAGAAAGAGGGAAAGAGAAAGAGAGAAAGGGGGAAATAGAAGAAAAGAAAGAGAAAGAGAGAAGGGAGAAAGAAAAGAGAGAAAGAGGAAGGAAGAAAAGGAGGGAGGAAAGAAGGAAGAGAAAAAGAGAAGAAAAGAGAGAGAAAAGAGAAAGGAAGGAAGGGATAGAAAGGGAGAGAGAAAAAGAAGAGAGAATGAGAAAGAGGAGAGAGAAAGAGTCAGAAAGAGAGAAGGGGAAAGAGAAAGAGAGAGAAAGAAAAAGAAAGAAAAGAAAAGGGAAGGAAGAAAGAGGACGAGAGAGAGAAGGAGAAAGAGAAGAAAAGGAGAAAGAGAGAAGGGGAGAGAGAAAAATGAGAAAACGGAAGGAAGGAAAGAAGGAAGAAAGAGAGGAAAAACAGAAAGATGAAAATAGAGAGAAAAGAGAAAGGAAGGAAGGGAGAGAAAGGAAGGAAGGGAGAGAAAGGAAGGAAGGGAGAGAAAGAAAGAGAGAGGGAGAGCGAGAGAGAGCGAAAGGAATGAAGGAAGGAAGAGAGAGAAGAGAAAGAAAAAGAAAGGAAGGAAAGAAGGAAGAAAGAGAGAAAAGGTGGAAGGTAGGAAGGAAGGAAGGAAGGAAGGAAGGAAGGAAGGAAGGAAGGAAGGAAGGAAGGAAGGAAGGAAGGCAGGAAGGAAGGAAGGAAGAGAGAAAAAGAAGAGAGAATGAGAAAGAGAGAGAGAGAGAGAAAGAGAGAGAGAGAGAAAGAGAGAGAGAGAGAAAGAGAGAGAAAGAGAGAGAGAGAGAGAAGAAAGAGAGAGAGAGAAAGAGAGAGAAAGAGAGAGAGAGAAAGAAAAGAAAGAAAGAAAGGAAGAAAGGAAGAAAGGAAGAAAGGAAGAAAGGAAGAAAGGAAGAAAGGAAGAAAGGAAGAAAGAAAAAGAAAGAAAGAAAGAAAGAAAGAAAGAAAAGAAAGAAAGAAAAGAAAGAAAGAAAGAAGAAAGAAAGAAAGAAAGAAAGAAAGAAAGAAAGAAAGAAAGAAAGAAAGGAGAGAGAGAAGAGAAAGGGGGGTGGAGGGGCGGTGGAGTCGCCGGTGGGGCTGAGCGGGAGGCGTAGGCCACGAGCGCCCCCTGGTGCGCTACGGCGGGAACTGCTGGCAGGTCGGGCTTTGCCGCGGGGCGAAGGTGGGCAGGGGTTTGGGGGGAGAGGGGGCTGCCCTGCCCTGCCCTGCCCTGTACAGCCCTGGCCTGCCCTGCCCTGCCCTGCCCTGCCCTGTCCAGTCCTGCCCTGCCCTGCCCTGCCCTGCCCTGGCCAGCCCTGGCCTGCCCTGGCCCATGCGGGGCCATCCCCAGCCTGAGGTCAAGGCCTTCCGGCCGAAGCAAGCATCCCCCTGGCCGGAGGGGCCTGGGGGGTCCCCCAGACAGGCCGGATCTACTGCAAGGGAGACAGAGGGGACGGACAGGGAGAGGGGACTTCCTTCCCCACTCCCCTCCCACGGCCCCGACCTCCCTGCCCCTACCCAACACTGTCTGCGCTAAATCCCGGGACCCTCTCCTCACCCACATCTGCCTCCCGGTCCTCTCTCCGCTCATCAGACCGGGAATAATCATAATCACCGAGGTCACTATGAGCCAAACACGGCTCGGAGCGCTGGGGGAGACACGAGGTCACCGGGTCCCACGAGGGGCAGCCGGGCCCTGTCCCACGTGGGGGTCCCCGTCTTCATCCCCATTTGAGGGATGAGAAAACCGAGGCCCAGAGGAGTGAAGTGCCCTACCCGCGGTCACACATGAGGATTTCGTTTCCGGTATCCGTTAAGCACTTTCTACACCCCGGGGACTGTCCTGGAAGTTGGGGGAGACACGAGGCCATCCAGGTAGACGGGGTCCCCGTCCCTCGCGAGGCTCATCGTCTTCATCCCCATTTTGCGGATGAGAGAGCCGAGGCGCGGAGAATTGAAGTGCCTCGGGTCACGCCGCAGGTACGAGGCCGAACCGAGGTTAGAACTCAGGGCCTCTGACTTCACTAGGCCACACCGCTTCCCTGTTCCTCTCCTCCTCAAGGCTCACCGTCTAAGGGGGAGAGAACAGGCATCCGCCCTCCATCGGAAAATCCTCTGGCCCCCTCCTCCCTCCCCTCCCTTCCGTCCTCCTCCGGCCTGGGCCGCTCCTCTGCCGCCATAACCTTCTCCTTCGACCCCCGGCTCGCCCGGCCCGCCGTCGACCCCTGGCCTCGTCCCACCTCTGGCCCGGAACGCCCTCCCTCCTCAAATCCGCCAAATAACCCCACTTCCCCCCTTCCAAGCCCTCCTGAGAGGTCACCTCCTCCAGGAGGCCTTCCCACACTGAACGCCCCCCCTTTCCCTCCACTCCTCCTCCCCTCCCCGTTGCCCCGACTCCCTCCTTCTGCTCTCCCCCTCTCCCCCGCACTTGTCTATATTTGCCCAGATCTATTGCTTTATTTATTTTATCAATAATGTGTCTATCTCTATCATCCTATCGATGCCCGTCTACTTGTTTTGTTTTGTTGTCCTTCTCCCCCTTCTAGACCGTGAGCCCGTCGTTGGGTAGGGATGGTCTCTACCTGTCGCCAAATTGTACTTTCCAAGCGCTTAGTACGGCGCTCAATCAATACGAGTGAATGAATGGAAGAGAAGTCAAGTGACTTCCCCAAGGTCACACAGCAGTAACAAAATCAGTAATATTTTTTCCTACACACTTACTGTGCACCAAGTACTATAATAAGCTTTCCTCATCTCCCCCCTCCCTTCCGCGTCGCCCCGACTCGCTCCCTTTCTTCATCCCCCCTCCCAGCCCCGCCCCGTTGCCGAATTGTCCATTCCAAGCGCTTAGTACAGTGCTCTGCACATAGTAAGCGCTCAATAAATACTACTGAATGAATGAATGTCCACATCCCTCATTTATTCATTTCTATTCACGTCTGTCTCCCCCTCTAGACTGTCAGCTCCCTGTGGGCAGGGAATGTGTCTGTCATATAATAATAATGTTGGTATTTGTTAAGCGCTTACTATGTGCAGAGCACCGTTCTAAGCGCTGGGGTAGACACAGGGGAATCAGGTCGGCCCACGTGGGGCTCCCAGTCTTCATCCCCATTTTCCAGATGAGGTAACTGAGGCGCAGAGAAGTTAAGTGACTCGCCCACAGTCACACAGCTGACAAGTGGCTGAGCTGGGATTCGAACCCATGACCTCTGACTCCAAAGCCCGTGCTCTTTCCACTGAGCCACGCTGCTATATTGTTCTAGTGTACTCTCCTAAATGTTTAGTACAGTGCTTTGCACGTGGCGAGTACTCAATAAATACGATCGCTAACTAACTGGGAGAACATACACAGGTGGGAATGAAACATCCCTTATGTTGGCTGCCAATCTAAAAGATTAAACGGGGAGACGGGATTGGATTGGGCAGGGAATGTGTCTGTTATTGTATTGTACTCTCCTAAGGGCTTAGCACAGTGTTCTGCGCACAGTAATCGCTCAATAAATACAACCGAATGAATGAATGAGGCAGACAAACCAGAAGGGATGAAATAACTCAGCACCAATAGACAAAATAGACTCTGTGGTAATGAAGGACTCCAAGAGCCCGTGAGCGCGGGTTTTAACCCTGACCCGGCGGTTACAAAGCTTTGGAAAGAGCCCGGGCTTGGCAGTCAGAGGTCGTGGGTTCTAAACCCGCCTCCACCACGTCAGCTCTGCGACTTTGGGCAAGTCGCCTCACTTCTCTGGGCCTCAGCGACCTCATCTGTCAAATGGGGATAAAGACCGGGAGCCCCACGGGGGCCATCCTGATGACCTTGTATCTACCCAGCGCTTAGAACGGTGCTTGGCACATAGTAAGCGCTTAACAAATACCAACATTATTATTATTACCATTATTTTTTAAATGGTATTAAGCGCTTACTCCCAGCAGACTCTCTGCCCACCATGCCGGGGTTAAAAGCTGGGTAACGGCCGCCTTCCCTCTCCTCACTGAGGGTTTCCACTCTCGGCATAATAAAAATAATAATGATAACGGCATTTGTTAAGCGCTTACTACGTGCCAAGCACTGTTCTAACTGCTGGGGAGGGGAGGGATACAAGGAAATCAGGTTGTCCCACATGGGCTCCCAGTCTTCATCCCCATTTTCCAGATGAGGTCACTGAGGCCCAGAGAGGTGAAGTGACTTACCCAAAGTCCCAGAGCTGACAAGCGGCGGAGCCGGGATTAGAACTCACGACCTCTGACTCCCAAGCCCGGGCTCATGCTCCGGGCCCACCGGGCCGGGGAAAAACGCTGTTTGACCGCCAACTTCCCTCCCCTCACTGAGGGTCTCCGCTGCCAGCGTGTTTTATGCCCGCCATGCCAGGGATAAAATCTGAGTAATCCGCTGCCTTCCCTCCCCTCATTGAGGGTCTGCACTCCTGGCAGAGGATAAAAGCTGGGTAACCACCGATAAAGCCCAGGCTTGGGAGTCAGACGGTCACGAGTTCCAATCCCGCCTCCGCCACGTGTCTGCTGGGTGACCTTGGGCAAGTCACATCACTTCTCTGGGCCTCAGTTACCTTCATTCATCCATTCGATCATATTGACGGAGCCCTTACAGTGTGCGAAACGAGGTACTAAACGCTTGGGAGAGTCCGACGTAACAACAAACAGGCCCATTCCCAAGCCCAGGCTCTTTCCCCACTCCAGCACGCTCTGGGCCTGCCGGGCTACAGATCAATCGATCAATCAATCAGCGGTCTTTATTGTCAATATTTATTGAGCGCTTACTAGGTGCAGAGCGCTGTTCTAAGCGTTGGGGAGAAGACAATATAACAGAGTTGATAGGCCCACAACGAGAAGCAGCAAGGCGCAGTGGGTAGAGTCCGGGCCTGGGAGCCAGAAAATCATGGATTCTAATCCCGGCTCTGCCACTTGTCTGCTGCGTGACCTTAGATAAGTCATTTCACTTCTCTGGGCCTCGGTTCCCTCATCTGGAAAATGGGGATTGAGACGGTGAGCCCCACGTGGCACAGGGACTGTGTCCAACCCGCTTTGCTTGTCTCCACCCCCGCGGATAGTACGGCGTCTCACACATAGTAAACGCTTCACGGATACCGCAGTTATTCCTAATTATTATTATAAATGAGTTTCCAGTCAGTCTGTGGTATTTATTGTCAGTCTATCGTATTTATTGAGCACTTACTGTGTACAGAACCCGGTACTAAGCACTTGGGAGCGCGGCTCCGTGGAAAGAGCCTGGGCTTCGGAGTCAGAGGTCATGGGTTCGAATCCCGCCTCTGCCCCTTGTCAGCTGTGTGACTGTGGACGAGTCACTTCGCTTCTCTGTGCCTCAGTTACCTCGTCTTTAAAATGGGGATTAACTGTGAGCCTCACGTGGGACAACCTGATGACCCTGTATCTCCCCCAGCGCTTAGAACAGTGCTCTGCACAGAGTAAGCGCTTAACAAATACCAACATTATTATTATTATGGAATTTGGGGCATTTTCCCCGCCGTAATGAGCTCTCAGTATAGAGGGGATAAAAACAGCTCCTACTGGCTCTTGGACTCCTCCATCCCTGCCCAGAAAAGACTGTGTAAGCGCCTCCTTCCCTTCGACCAGCCAGGGGCTTCCAGCACGCTCTCTGCCCACTACGCCGGGGATAAAAGCTGGATAATCGCCGCCTTCCCTCTCCTCACGGAAGGTCTCTGCTCCCGGCATGATCTGGGCCCAAGATGCGGGGGATAAAAGTGTAACTACTGTCTTCCCTCCTCTCGGAGAGGGTCCTTATTCCCAGCGTAATAACAATAATAATGTTGGTATTTGTTAAGCGCTTACTATGTGCAGAGCACTGTTCTAAACGTTGGGGGAGATACAGGGTCATCAGGTTGTCCCATGTGAGGCTCACAGTTAATCCCCATTTTCCAGATGAGGTCACTGAGGCACGGAGAAGTGAAGTGACTTGCCCACAGTCACACAGCTGACAGGGGGCAGAGGCGGGATTCGAATCCATGACCTCTGACTCCCAAGCCCAAGCTCTTTCCATCTATGCCCATCATGCCGGGGATAAAAGCTGGATAACCCGCTGCCTTCCCTCGCTTCACAGAGGGTCCCCTATCCAACCGTGCTGGGGATAAAAGATAATAGTAATAATAATAATAATGTTGGTATTTGTTAAGCGCTTACTATGTGCCAAGCACTGTTCTAAGCGCTGGGGGAGATACAAGGTCATCAGGTTGTCCCATGTAGAGAATCACAGTCTTCATCCCCATTTTACAGATGAGGGAACTGAGGTACAGAGAAGTGAAGTGACTGGCCCAAGTTCACCCAGCTGACAAGTGGCGGAGGCGGGATTAGAACCCACGACCTCTGACTCCCAAGCCAAACTTCTTCTCTGTGTCACCACCACCTTCTCTCCTTCTCCATCTCATCTATTCATATCTATGGCCCCTCATCTAATAATAATAATAATGTTGGTATTTGTTAAGCGCTTACTATGCGCGGAGCACTGTTCTGAGCGCTGGGGCAGATACAGGGTCATCAGGTTGTCCCACGTGAGGCTCCCGGTCTTCATCCCCATTTTCCAGATGAGGGAACCGAGGCCCAGAGAAGTGAAGCGACTTGCCCACAGTCACCCAGCTGACTAGTGGCAGAGCCGGGATTCGAACCCATGACTTCTGACTCCCAAGCCCGGTCTCTTGCCCCTGAGTCACGCTCGTTGTGGGCAGGGATCGTGTCTGCTTATGGAAGTGTCCTCCTCTCCCAAGCGTTTGGTACAGTGCTCTGCACAGAGTAAGCGCTCAATAAATGAATGAATTCAGACGGATCTGTTCGGCTCTAATAAAATGGAGGATTGAAGATTCCTCTGGTCATTTCGTTTCCTGTAGACGATCAGATAATTCAGTTTCCAAAGCGATTTCTTTCGGGGCGGTGAGTATCTGAAGGATCCAGATGGAGTATCCAGATGGATCAAGTCACTCGGATAAATCCGTAATTCTCCTCTCGCCCGGACTGTGGCCTGAGGGAAATCAAGCCGCTTTTAACCGCGTGTGTTTTGTTGACATGGAAGACGTGCAATCTGTTGACCTACACCGATATTTAGCAGTAAATAGTAATACTATAATAATGTTGGTATTTGCCGAGCACTGTTCTAAGCGCTGGGGTAGACACAGGGGAATCGGGTTGTCCCACGTGGGGCTCCCGGTCTTCATCCCCATATTCCAGATGAGGGAACTGAGGCACCGAGAAGTGAAGTGACTCGCCCAAAGTCACCCAGCTGACAAGTGGCCGAGCCGGGATTCGAACCCATGACCTCTGTCTCCAAAGCCCGTGCTCTTTCCATTGAGCCACGCTGCTTCTCTACATTGCATGAAATGCAAAATCGGGTCGGACACAGTCCCTGTGCCACATGGGGCTCCCAAGTGTGGCTCATTGGAAAGAGCACGGGCTTTGGAGTCAGAGGTCATGGGTTCAAATCCGGGCTCCGCCACTCGTCAGCTGTGTGACTGTGGGCGAGTCACTTCACTTCTCTGTGCCTCAGTTCCCTCATCTGTAAAATGGGGATGAAGACTGTGAGCCCCACGTGGGACAACCTGATTTCCTTGTATCCCTCCCCTCCCCAGCAGTTAGAACAGTGCTTGGCACGTAGTAAGCGCTTAACAAATGCCGTTATCATTATTATTTTTATTATGCCGAGAGTGGAAACCCTCGGTGAGGAGAGGGAAGGCGGCCGTTACCCAGCTGGTATTGGAACCCATGACCTCTAGCTCCCCAACCGCTTAGTACAGTGCTCTGCCCACGGTAAGCGCTCACTAAATCCGCAGAATGACCGGCTGACCGAAAGAGCCTGGGAGTCAGAGGACCTGGGTTCTAATCCCCGCTCCTCTGCTTGCCTGCTGAGTTTCCTTGGGCGAGTCACTTTGCTTCTCTGCGCCTCGGTTTTCTCATCTGAAAAATGGGGGTTTCGACACCTGTTCGCCCTCCTACTTAGCCTGGGAACTCCCTATGAGATCTGATTATCTTATAGCTATTCTGGCACCTAGTACAGGGCTTGGCACGTAGTGAGCGCTTAACAAGAGCCACCATTATTTCTACGGGACAAGTTTTGTCTGTGGTTTTATCCTGGCTCCGCTGAAATTTCTCACCGCCCACCCCCATTCCGAGGGTTGGGGAAAACATCGGCAGTCTAAGGATGTCCCTCCCTAGGCTGAAAGCTTGTTGTGGGCAGGGAACGTGTTCGTTCGTTCAATCGTATTTATTAATAATACTAATGTTTGATATTTGTTAAGCACTTACTATGTGCAGAGCACTGTTCTAAGCGGTGGGGGAGATACAGGGGAATCAGGTTGTCTCATGTGGGGCTCCCAGTCTTCATCCCCATTTTCCAGAGGAGGGAACTGAGGCCCAGAGAAGTGAAGTGACTTGCCCAGGGTCACACAACTGACAAGCGGCGGAGTCGGGATTAGAACCCATGACCTCTGACTCCCAAGCCCAGGCTCTCTCCACGGAGCCACGCTGCTTCTGAGCCACGCTGCGCTTATTACGTGCAGAGCACTCTACTAAGCACTTGGGAGAGGATGCTATAACAATAAACAGACACATCCCCTGCCCACAACGAGCTTTCAGCCTATGCGGCTACCAACTCTGCCGCACTGGAGTCTCCCAAGCGCTTAGGACAGTGTTCTGCACGCAGTAAGCACTCAATAAATACCACTGATTGATGGATTGATAACTGCTCCCCCTCTCCCCCTCTTTCTGGCTCAAAATGGAAGTTTGCTTCTCTTCAGCAGGGGAGGAGGCGAGCAAGGTGGAGATAGAATCCCAAGGTAGAAACAGCCCTGTGCCGACAGTTGGGTGAATG
This sequence comes from Ornithorhynchus anatinus, assembly GCF_004115215.2. Taxonomy (NCBI): domain Eukaryota; kingdom Metazoa; phylum Chordata; class Mammalia; order Monotremata; family Ornithorhynchidae; genus Ornithorhynchus; species Ornithorhynchus anatinus. The sequence goes on along the minus strand of NC_041728.1, from coordinate 182,514,088 downwards.
ATCGATGGATCGATGGATCGATCAGTCAGAACACTGTACTAAGCGCTTGGTTGCCCATCGACCTCCGCTCCAAACAAAAACTCCTCACTCTAGGCTTCGAGGCTCTCCATCACCTCGCCCCTTCCTACCTCTCCTCCCTTCTCTCTTTCCACCGCCCACCCCGCACGCTCCGCTCCTCCGCCGCCCACCTCCTCGCCGTCCCTCGGTCTGGCCTATCCCGCCGTCGACCCCCGGGCCACGTCCTCCCAAGGTCCCGGAAGGCCCTCCCTCCTCACCTCCGCCAAACTCATTCTCTTCCCCTCTTCAAATCCCTACTTAAAACTCACCTCCTCCAAGAGGCCTTCCCACACTGAGCTCCCCCCTTTTACCCTCTGCTCCCTCTCCTTCCCCTTCACCTCTCCGCCGCTAAACCCTCTTCTCCCCCCTTCCTTCTCCTCCTCCCCCTCTCCCATCCCACCCCCTCAGCACTGTACTCGTCCGCTCGACTGTATATATCTTTACCACCCTATTTATTTTGTTTATTTTGTTTAATGAGATGTACATCGCCCTGATTCTATCTAGTTGCCATTGTTTTTACGAGATGTTCTTCCCCTGGACTCTATTTATTGCCATCGTTCTCGTCTGTCCGTCTCCCCCGATCTGACCGTGAGCCCGTCAAAGGGCAGGGACCGTCTCTATCTGTGGCCGACTTGTTCATTCCAAGCGCTTAGTCCAGTGCTCTGCACATAGTAAGCGCTCAATAAATACGAATGAATGAATGAATGAATGAATGAATGAATGAATGAATGAATGAAGAGGACAATACAACAATAAACACACACATTCCCTGCCCACAACAAGCTCACAGTCCAGAGGGGGAGACAGAGTTTATAGAAAGAAAGAAATTACCGATACGGACATAAGTGCTCTGGGCCGAGAGCTTATTTATTGAGGATTTATTGTGTGCAGAGCACTACGCTAAGCACTTGGGAGAGTACGATGCAGAAGAGTTTGTAGACTCATTCCCTGTCCTCAAAGATGTCTTACAGTCTAACTCCGGGAGAAACGGAGTGCCCTAATGGACAGAACACAGGCCCGGAAGTCAGAAGGACCTGGGTTCTAATCCCGGCTCCGCCACTTGTCTGCCGTGTGACCCCGGGCAAGTCACTTCACTTCTCTGGGCCTCAGTTCCCTCCGGTGCAAAATAACAGTACTAATAATCCCGATGGTATTTCTTAGGCGCTTACTATGTTCCAGGCACTGTACTAAGCGCTGGGGCGGTGAGAGGTAAATCGGGTTGGACACGGTCCTGTCCCCCGTAGGGCTCACAGACTCTATCCCCATTTTCCAGATGAGGGAACTGAGGCCCAGAGAAGTGAAGTGCCCATTTAGACTGTGAGCCCGACATTGGGCGGGGATTGTCTCTGTTGCCGATTGTACATCCCAAGCGCTTAGTAATTAATTAATGTTGGTATTTGTTAAGCGCTTGCTATGTGCAGAGCACTGTTCTAAGCACTGGGGTAGACACGGGGGAATCAGGTTGTCCCACGTGAGGCTCGCAGTTAATCCCCATTTTACAGATGAGGTAACTGAGGCCCAGAGAAGTGAAGTGACTCGTCCACAGTCACACAGCTGACAAGTGGCGGAGCTGGGATTCGAACCCATGACCTCTGACTCCCAAGCCCAGGCTCTTTCCACTGAGCCAAGCTGCTTCTCTTCTTAGTACAGCGCTCTACACATCGTAAGCGCTCAATAAATACTATTGAATGAATGAAAGTGAAGCGACAAGCCCAAATTCACACAGCAGACAAGTGGCGGGATTAGACCCGGAGAAACAGCCTGGCCTATTGGGTAGAGCCCGGGCCTGGGAGTCAGAAGGTCATGGGTTCTAATCTTGGCTCCGCCCCTTGTCTGCTGGGTGACCTTGGGCAAGTCATTTCACTTCCTCTGGGCCTCAGTTCCCTCATCTGGAAAATGGGGATTAACTGTGAGCCTCACGTGGGACAACCTGATTACCCTGTGTCTAGCCCAGCGCTTAGAACAGTGCTTCTCTGGGCCTCAGTGACCTCATCTGTAAAATAGGGATTAGGACTGTGAGCCCCAAATGGGACAACCTGATGACCTTGTATCTCCCCCAGTGCTTAGAACAGTGCTTGGCACATAGTAAGCGCTTAACAAATGCCATCATCATTATTATAATTATAACCCATGACCTTCTGACTCCCGGGCCCAGGCTCTAACCATTAGACCATGCTGCTTCTCAATTGGGGATTCAATAATAATAATGTTGGCATTTGTTAAGCGCTTACTATGTGCCGAGCACTGTTCTAAGCGTTGGGGGAGATACAGGGTCATCGGGTTGTCCCAAGTGAGGCTCACAGGTCCAGAGAAGTTAAGTGACTCGCCCACAGTCACACAGCTGACAAGGGGCAGAGCCGGGATTCGAATTCATGACCTCTGACTCCCAAGCCTGGCCTCTTGCCACTGAGCCACGCTCCCTCCTACTCAATCCTCCATGTGGGTTCCAATTAACTGACATCTACCCCAGCGTTTAGGACAGTGCCTGACCTATAGTAAGCGCCTAACAAATGCCCCATGTGGGACAGGGACTGTGTCCAACCTGATTAACGTGGATCTACCCCAGCGCTGAGAAATAATAATGATAATGATGGCATTTAAGCGCTTACTATGTGCCAAGCACTGTTCTAAGCATTAGGGTAGACACTGTGAGCCCTACATGGGACAACCTGATGACTTTGTATCTACCCCAGCGCTTAGAACAGTGCTCGGCACATAGTAAGCGCTTAACAAATAACAGCATTATTATGCTGGCTCAGTGGAAAGAGCCCGGGCTTGGGAGTTCGAGGTCATGGGTTCGAATCAGCTCTGCCACTTGGCAGCTGAGTGACTGTGGGCAAGTCACTTCATTTCTCTGTGCCTCAGTTACCTCATCTGGAAAATGGGGATTGAGACTGTGAGCCCCACGTGGGCCAACCTGATAACCCCGTATCTCCCCCAGCGCTTAGAACGGTGCTCTGCACATAGTAAGCACTTAACAAATACCAACATTATTATTACTATTATGACAAGGTCATCACGTTGGACACAGTCCCTGTCCCACATGGGGCGCGCAGTCTTCATCCCCATCTCCCAGATGGGGTCCCTGAGGCCCAGAGAAGTGAAGTGACTTGGCCCAGGTCACACAGCAGACATGAGGCGGTGCTGGATTAGAACTCACCTCCTCTGACTCGCAAGCCCGGGCTCTTGCCACTAGGCCGTGCGAACGCTTAGCAAATACCGTTTAAGAAAAGAAATAGATACTGTCTGGGGGGAGATTAACCGAGTGATCGATGGATTGAGTCTGCAAACCAGACCCCAACCCCAAACGGGCTCGTCAGCCAAAACGATTTCCCAAAATAGACCCTCTACACTCTTATCAAAGCTGGGGGATGATTAAAGGAAGAAAAAAACCGCTTTTCTTCCATTCCAAGGACACCGCTCAGCCGGCTATCTAGCGCTCTGGCTGGGTCTGATGGAAAACACAAAGAATTCAATTAATTGAGTTAATGTGCTAAGCACTTATCATCGGATAGGGCCTAATTAAATAGGGTGATAAAATCTTGAGCCAGGAGAGGACTTTGCAGAGGGCTTTCATTCTCTGCCAAAAAGCCGGGGCGGGATGGGATTGGGTTTAATCTGTCCAACGCTTGAGCGCCGCAGAAATCCAAGGAGGTTTGGAGAATATTTCCCTATCTGCCTCTCCTCACGTAGACTCCGTGGGCAGAGCCATTAGCAGTGATCGCGGCATTCGTCGGGGGCTTACTCTGTGCTAGACGCTGCGTGGCTCAGTGGAAAGAGCAGGGGCTGGGGAGTCAGAGGTCACGGGTTCAAATCCGGGCTCCGCCACTCGTCAGCTGTGTGACTGTGGGCGAGTCACTTCACTTCTCTGGGCCTCAGTTCCCTCATCCGTAAAATGGGGATGAAGACTGTGAGCCTCACGTGGGACAACCTGATTACCCTCTATCTACCCCAGTGCTTAGAACAGTGCTCTGCACAGAGTAAGCGCTCAGCAAATACCAACATTATTATTACTAAGCGCCGGGCCGGATAGAGGCGAATGGGGTTGGACCCGGTCCCTGTCCCCCGTGGGGTCTCAATCCCCATTTTCCAGATGAGGGAACTGAGGCCCGGAGAAGCGAAGCGACTGGCCCAAAGTCACACGGCAGAGCAGTGGCGGAGCCTGGATTAGAACCCACGACCTTCTGACTCCCAGGCCCCGGGCTCTCTATCTACTTCTCGGGGAGAGATTGTGTTTTGTGATCAGTACGGTGTATTACAGCAATTCTGGGGGTCAAGAAATAGGACAAGAGGCAGCGTGGCCTGGCGGAAAGAGCCCGGGCCTGGATCCTACCCCCGGCCCACGTCCCGCCTCTGGCCTGGATGCCCTCCCTCCTCACATAATAATAATAATAATGTTGGTATTTGTTAAGCGCTTACTATGTGCAGAGCACCGTTCTAAGCGCTGGGGGAGATACAAGGTAATCAGGTTGTCCCACGTGAGGCTCACAGTCTTCATCCCTATTTTACAGATGAGGTCACTGAGGCACCGAGAAGTGAAGTGACTTGCCCACAGTCCCACAGCTGACAAGTGGCCGTGGCGGGATTTGAACCCATGACCTCAGACTTCCCAAGCCCGGGCTCTTTCCACTGAGCCACGCTGCTTCCCTTCGCTTCTCAAATCCCACAGGCGACGACTCTCCCCCGCCCTTCACAGCCTTATCGAAGGCCCGCCTCCTCCAGGAGGCCTTCCCTGACCGCGCCCTCCTCTCCTCTTCTCCCGCTCCCTTCCGCGTCGCCCCGCCTCGCTCCCCTTCTTCGTCGCCCCCCTCCCGGCCCCGCACCGCTTATGTCCGCATCCCTCATTTATTCATTTCTATTCACATCCTTCTCCCCCTCTAGACCGTCAGCTCTTTAATAATTATGGTATCTGTTAAGCGCTTAACTATGTGCCAGGCACTGTACTAAGCGCTGGGGTGGATACAAGCAGATCAGGTTGGACACAGTCCCTGTCCCACGTGGGGCTCACGGTCTTAATCCCCATTTTACAGATGAGGTAACTGAGGCCCAAAGGAGTTAAGTGACTTGCCCAAAGTCACACACTTGCCCATAGTCCCCTGTGGGCAGGGACTATGTTTGTTATATTGTTGTGTTGTGCTCTCCCAAGTATTCAGTACAGTGCCCTACATAGAGTAAGTGCTAAATAATAAGAATCATAATGGTATTTGTTAAGCGCTTACTATTTGTCAAGCACTGTTCTAAGCAGTAGGATAGGTACCCGAGAAGCAGCGTGGCTCAGCGGCAAGAGCCCCGGCTTAGGAGTCAGAGGTGGCGGGTTCTAATTCCGGCCCCGCCACCTGTCAGCTGTGTGGCTTCGGGCAAGTCACTTCACTTCTTTGGGCCTCAGTTCCCTCATCTGGAAAATGGGGATGAAGACTGGGAGCCTCACGTGGGACGACCTCATTCCCCTGTATCTCCCCCAGCGCTTAGAACAGTGTTCTGCACGTAGTAAACGCTTAACACATACCAACATTAGTATTATTATTTCCACTAGGCCACGCTGCTCCCCCAAGAATCCTTAGGGCACAACAGCTCCGTCGCTGCACCAGAATAGCTCAACTTTGGGCTTTCAAACAAGCGAATCAGGTCAACGAACCGTGACAGGCCAATTAAATGATTAATTCCCGTGGAATTTCATTAGGGCACGTGAGATTTCTGCCCCGGGTTTCTGTCGTCCCCTGCCTGCCTCTCCGGTGAATGAGAAGCAGCGGGACCTGGCGGGTAGAGCCCGGGCCTGGGAGTCAGAGGTCGTGGGTTCTAATCCCGGCTCCGCCACTCGTCTGCTGCGCGACCTCGGGCAGGTCGCTTCACTTCTCTGGGCCTCAGTTCCCTCAAAGGGAAAAAAATGGGGATTAAGAGTGTGAGCCCAGTTTGTGTCCAACCTGCTTAACCTGTATCTACCCCAGGGCTTGGCACATAGTGAGCCCTTACTCTCCTCCCTTTCAAAGCCTTATCGAAGGCCCACCTCCTCCCGGAGGCCTTCCCCGACCGCGCCCTCCTCTCCTCTTCTCCCGCTCCCTTCCGCGTCGCCCCGACTCGCTCCCTTTCTTCATCCCCCCTCCCGGCCCCGCATCACTTATGTCCACATCTCTCATTTATTTATTTCTATTTATGTCCGTCTCCCCCTCCAGACCGTCAGCTCATTGTGGGGAGGGGATGTGTCTGTTTATCGTTGTATTGTCCCCTCCAAGCGCTTAGTACAGGGCTCTGCACACAGTAAGTGCTCAATAAATATGACTGAATGAATGATTGAATGAACAAATACCGTAATTATTTTTGGGGTTATTAAGGAAGGGTCTCCTCCCCGGTTCGATCCATGGCTTCTCCTTACGGTCAGGGCCCCTGCGGGACGAGAGGGGTCTCTTCCTTAATTGGGCCCGGGAGGGGAGGGGGGTTGGAATCAACACGGCCTAGCGGCAAGAGCCCGGGCTTGGGGGGTCAGAGGACATGGGTTCTAATCCTGCTCTGCCACTTGCCTGCTGTGTGAGCTTGGGCAAGTCACTTGACTTCTCTGGGTCTCAGTGACCTCATCCGTAAAATGGGGTTGAAGACTGGGAGCCCCACATGGGCCACTCTGATTCCCCTGTATCTACTCCAGTGCTTAGCACATAGTATGTGCTTAAAAATACCATCATTATTATTATTATTGAATACCACAAGCACAGAAAAATAAAAAACAAACAACAGGCTCTGGGCCAGCTGAAGGTCAAGGAGGATAGCAATCTTGGAGACAGAAGCAAAATAAATCAACCAAGAGGGGCCTAGCTCAATGTTAACTTTAACCTCAAAGTTCACTTTGTAGGTAGTTCATTCACTCAATAGTATTTACTGAGCGCTTACTAGGTGCAGAGCACTGTTCTAAGGGCTTGGAATGGACAATTTGGCAACAGATAGAGACGATCCCTGCCCACTGACGGGCTCACAGTCTGATCGGGGGAGGCAGACGGACAAAAAAAAACAAGTCAACGTTATCACGATAAATAGAATCAAGGGGTTGGACACCTCATTAACAAAATAAATAGGGGAATAAAAATATATTCCAATGAGGTAGTGTTGTCTAGTGGATAGAATCCAGGCCCGGGAGTCAGAAGGACCTGGGTTCTACTCGCGGCTCCGCCACTTGTACTCTGGGTGACCTTGAGCGAGTCACTTCACTTCAGTGCCTTAGTTCCCTCATCTGTAAAATGGGGATGGAGACTGTGAGCCCCATGCGGGACAGGGACTGTGTCCAACCTGATTAACTTGGATCTATCCCAGCACTTAGAACAGTGCCTGGCACATAGTAGACGCTTCACACATGCCATCATTATTATCCTCTATCCCAGTGCTCAGAACAGTGCCCGGCACATAGTAAACGCTTAACAAATACAATCATTATTATCATCTACCCCAGCGTTTAGGTCAGTGCCCAAAGCGTAGTAAGTGCTTAACATGGCTGGGAGCCAGAAGGTCACGGGTTCTAACCCCGGCTCTGCCACTCGTCTGCTGTGCGACCTTGGGCAAATCACTTCACTTCTCTGGGCCTCAGTTTCCTCGTCTGTAAAAGGGGATCGAAACTGTGAGCCCCACATGGGACCGGGACCGTGTCCAATCCAATTTGCTGGTATAATAATGTTGGTATTTGTTAAGCGCTTACTATGTGCCAAGCACTGTTCTAAGCGCTGGAGTAGATACAGGGTCATCAGGTTGTCCCACTTGAGGCTCACAGTCTTAATCCCCATTTTACGGATGAGGTCACTGAGGCATCGAGAAGTGAAGTGACTTCCCCAAAGTCACACAGCTGACAAGCGGCGGAGCCGGGATTAGAACCCATGACCTCTGACTCCTAAACCCGGGCTCTTTCCACTGAGCCATGCTGCCCCAGCATTCAGTACAGTGCCCGGCACATAGCACTTAAATACCACGATTATTAGTATTACTATTATTAACAAATGTCCTCTACCCCAGTGCTTCCAGCACTTAGAATAGCGCTTGGCACATAATAAGCGCTTGCGAAGAACCATAATTATTATCATTCTTAGAACAGTGCCTGGCACATAGTAAGCACTTAACAGGAGCCATAATTATTATTATTATTCTTAGAACAGTGCCTGGCACATAGTAAGTGCTTAAAAAGAACCATAATCATTATTATTATTCAGTAGAACAGTGCCTGGCACCATCCCGGCTCCGCCACCCATCAGCCGCGTGACCTTGGGCAAGTCGCTTCACTTCTCGGTGCCTCAGTTCCCTCATCTGTAAAATGGGGATTGAGACCGCGAGCCTCACGTGGGAGAACCGGCTGACCCTGTATCTCCCCCAGCGCTTAGAACAGTGCTCGGCCCATAGTGAGCGCTTAACAGATACCAACATTATTGTCATTATTAACAAGAACCGTAATTCTTATTCTTAGAACAGTGCCTGGCACGTAGTCAGCATTTAACAGATACCATAAACCGAACAGTGAGAGAGTTAGTTCCACAGTGCAGAATCCGCCAACCGCTATTTCTCTGCCGAACATCATTTTCCCGGGGAAAACGACAGGATCTAACAAACCGCAAGCCCACCGCCTTGATGAAGATGTCAGCGGAGCGGTCTCTTAAACCCAGGACGCTTCTCCCGCCGGGCCCGGAGCCGAGCGCGACGGAGTGACCGATTTCAAACCGCAGTCGGAGAAGTGTTGGGTGCCGAGTGCTCGAATGATTTGTAGGCGTGAAGAGAGTCAGAGCAGGGCCTGGGCTGCGGGGGGAGATTTCCAGAACGAATTCGATGGGGAAGGGACGGCGGGAGGCGGCGAGGATGGAGAAAAACAGGTTTCATGGGCAGAGCGGGGCTATCGGAGCATAAAAAAAGAAAGGAAATTAAGTCAGGGAGGAAGGAGGGGTGGGAAGAGATATATGAGGAGGCCCACGCTAACAATAAATGACTCTGTCAATATATCAAAAGGCGGGAGTCTCTTGACGAAGTCTCTTTGGCACAGACCAAAGGGAAAACTCCATGAATTCTTTAGCTCTGTCTTCCTAGATGGTCCTAACGCTTCCCAGACCATCCCCGCTGTTCATTCATTCATTCCTCCCATTGTATTTATTTGTTAAGCGCTCACTGTGTGCAGAGCACTGTTCTAAGTGCTGGGCCAGATTCAGGGTAATCAGGTTGTCCCTCGTTAGGCTCCCAGTCTTCATCCCCTTTTTCCAGATGAGGGAACCGCAGTCACACAGCTGACAAGTGGCAGAGCAGGGATTCGAACCCATGACCTCGGACTCCCAAGCCCGGGCTCTTTCCACTGAGCCACGCTGAGCGCTTACCGTCTGCAGAGCACGGGACTAAGCACTTGGAAAGTACAGTCGGGCAACAGGTCCCAGATCGGTTCGGGTTTTCCCGGATCAGACCAGTGCTACCGACAACCGCCTGACCGCCTGACATCGGCAGCATGGATCAGTGGCCAGAGGCCGGGCTCGGGAGTCAGACGTCGTGGGTTCTAATCCCGCTTCCGCCACCTGTCAGCTGGGTGACTTCGGGCAAGTCACTTCTTTGGGCCTCAGTGACCTCAACTGGAAAATGGGGATGCAGACCACAAGCCCCACGTGGGACGACCTGATGACCTTGTATCTATCCCAGGGCTTAGAACAGTGCTTGCCACAGAGTAAGCACTTAACAAATACCATCGTTATTATTGCTATTGTAGAGGGGCTTCTAGAAGAGGAGGAGTGCGGCCTAGTGGGTAGAGCCTGGGCCTGGGAATCAGAAGGACCTGGGTTCTCATCCCGGCTCCGCCATGTGTCAGCTGTGTGACTTTGGGCCTCACTTCTCTGGGCCTCAGTCCCCTCATCTGTAAAATGGGGACGAAGACTGTAAGCCCCACGGGGGACAGGGACCGTATCCAACCCGATTAGCTTGTATCTACCCCAGCGCTTATGGCAGTGACTGGCACTATCATTCCCCGCTATTCCCCTGACTTTCCCATCACTGTAGACGGCACCACCATCCTTCCTGTCTCACAAGCCCCTAAGCTCGGCGTTACCCTCGACTCCTCTTTCTATCAACCCACATATTCAATCCATCACGAAATCCCGTCGGTTCCAACTCGCTAAATCCGCCCTCTCCTCTCCAACCAAACCGCTACCATATTAGTCCAAGCGTTCATGCTCTCCGGCCTTGACTCCCGCGTCAGCCTCCCGGCTGACCTCCCTGCCTCCTGTCTCTCCCCGCTCCGATCCGGACTTCACTCTGCTGCCTGCATCATCTTCCTACAGAAAGGCTCTGGGCCCGTCACTCCCCTCTTCCAAAACCTCCAGTGGTTGCCTAGCCACCTCCACATGAAGCAAAAACTCCTCATTCTTGGCTTCCAAGCCCCCCATGCCCCGGGCCCCTCTGACCTCCCCTCTCTTCTCTCTTTCTCCATCCTGGGCCGCACACTCTGCTCCTCTGCCTCCACTCGCCTCCCCCCCGGGCCTCCTTCTCGCCGGGCCCGCCAAAGACCCCCGGCCCACGTCCCACCGCCGTCCTGGAATGCCCTCCCTCCTCACGGCCGCCAAACTAACCCTCTTCTCCCCTCCCGAGCCCTCCTGAGAGGTCACCTCCTCCGGGAGGCCTTCCCGGGCCGAGCCCCCCTTTCCTTCCGCTCCCCCTTCCCTCCCCATCGCCCCGACTCCCTCCCTCTGCTCTATCCCCCTTCCCGCCCCACCCCGCTTGTCTATATACGTACATATTTATTATTCTACTCATTTTATTAATGATGTATACAAGAAGCCACGTGGCTCAGTGGCAAGAGCCCGGGCTTGGGAGTCGGAGGTCGTGGGTTCAAATCCCAGCTCTGCCACTTGTCAGCTGTGTGACTTTGGGCAAGTCACTTCATTTCTCTAGGCCTCAGTGACTTCATCTGTTAAAATGGGGGTGAAGACTGTGAGCCCCATGTGGGACCACCTGAACCTGACTACGTTGTCTCTCCCCAGCGCTCAGAACAGTGCTCGGCACATAGTAAGCGCTTAATAAATACCAAATACCATCTATAATTATATTCATTCATTCATTCATCCAATGGTATTTATTGAGCACTTACTATGCGCAGAGCACTGTACTAAGCACTTGGAATATACAATTTGGCAACAGATAGAGACGATCCCTGCGCAATGACGGGCTCACAGCCTATACTGATGCTACTGATGCCCGTCTACTTGGTTTGTTTTACTGTCTGTCTCCCCCTTCTAGACAGTGATCCCGTCGTTGAGTAGGGATTGTCTCTATCTGTTGCCGAATTGTACTTTCCAAGCGCTTAGTACAGCGTTCTGCACATAGCAAGCTCTCAATAAATACAATTGAATGAAGGAATGAATACCCACATCTACAAAGTATATATCGTGGCTCAGTGGAAAGAGCACGGGCTTCGGAGTCACGGGTCATGGGTTCGAATCCCGTCTGCCTCTTGTCAGCTGTGTGACTGTGGGCAAGTCACTTCACTTCTCTGTGCCCCATCTGTCAAATGGGGATTAAGACTGTGAGCCCCAAGTGGGACAACCTGATTCCCCTGTGCCTACCCCAGTGCTTAGAACAGTGCTCTGCACATAGTAAGCGCTTAACAAATACCAACATTATTATTATATCATAAATTATTTATTTATAGCAACGTCCATCTGCAACATCCATCTGGAAAATGAACAGACGGTGTTCGTCTGTAAAATGGGGATTGAGACTGTGAGCCCCAGGTGGGACAGGGACTGTGTCCGACTTGATGACCTGGTATCTATCCCAGCGCTTAGAACAGTGCTTGGCACATAGTAAGTGCTTAACAAATACCATCATCATTATTATTATCTGCCCCTGTAGGTTTTAAGCTCCTTGTGAGCAGGGAACACATCCACCGACTCAGTTGTATCGTCCTCTCCCGAGCGCTTAATACGGTGCTCTGGACATGGTAAGCGCTCAACGAATAATAATGTTGGTATTTGGTATTTGTTAAGCGCTTACTATGTGCAGAGCACTGTTCTAAGCGCTGGGGTAGGCACAGGGGAATCAGGTTGTCCCACGTGGGGCTCACAGTCTTCATCCCCATTTTACAGATGAGGTAACTGAGGCCCAGAGAAGTTAAGTGACTTGTCCACAGTCACACAGCTGACAAGTGGCAGAGCTGGGATTCGAACTCATGACCTCTGACTCCAAAGCCCAGGCTCTTTCCACTGAGCCATGCTGCTCCTCTAATACCACCGATGATAATAATAATGATAATTCTGGTACTTGTTAAGCGCTTACGATGTGCAAAGTACCGTTCCAAACACTGGGGTAGATACAAGCGCATCGGGTTGGACGCAGTCCCTGTCCCACGTGGGGCTCACGGTCTTCATCCCCATTTTCCAGACGAGGGAACTGAGGCCCAGAGAAGTGACTGGCCCACGCTCACCCAGCGGACTCGTGACGGAGCCGGGATTAGAACCCATGACCTTCTGACTCCCAGACCCCTGCTCTACCCACTAAGCCACGCTGCTTCTCGTGATGCTGATGAGTGACGTATCCTCCCAACCTTCCTCCATTTCTATCTTCCTTCCACCTCTTTCTTTTCCTTTCATTCATTCATTCGTTCAATAGTATTTATTGAGCGCTAACTATGTGCAGAGCACTGGACTAAGCGCTTGGAATGGACAAATCGGTAGCAGATAGAGACGGTCCCTGCCCTTCGATGGGCTTACGGTCTAATCGGGGGAGACGGACAGACAGAAACAATAGCAATAAATAGGATCAAGATAAATAGAATCCTCTTATCGATCAGTGGTATTTACTGAGCGCTAACCGTGTGCAGAGCACTGTGCCGAGCACTAGGACAGAGTTGGTAGACACGATCACTGGTCACAAGAAGCTTAGAGTGTAGAGGGGGAGAGACGGGTTTTAAAGTAGCCTCCAGGAGAAGTAGTAGGAAATAAGTCTATTTTCATAAATACCACAGGGTTGGGGTGAGTGGCGTGGCTTAGCGGCAAAGGGCGGGCTTGGGAGTCAGAGGATGTGGGTTCTAATCCCGGCCCTGCCGCATGTCTGCTGTGTGACCTTGGAGAAGCCACTTCACTTCTCTGTGCTTCAGTTATCTCATCTGTAAAATAAATTGTGGTATTTGTTAAGCGCTTACTATGTGCAAAGTACTGTTCTAAGCGCTGGGGGATACAAGGCCGATTTGTCCATTCCAAGCGCTTAGTCCAGTGCTCTGCACATAGTAAGCGCTCAATAAATACTATTGAATGAATGAATGAATGAAAAGGTGATCAGGTTGTCCCACGTGGGGCTCACTGTCTTAATCCCCATTTGACAGATGAGGTAACTGAGGCATAGGGAAGTTAAGTGACTTGCCCAAGGTCACACAGCTGACTGGCGACAGAGCCGGGATTAGAACCCGTGACCTCTGACTCCCAAGCCCGTGCTCTTTCCACTGAGCCACGCTGCTGTAAAATGGGGAGGAAGACTGTGAGCCCCACGTGGGACAGTCTGCTTATCTGCCCCAGTGCATAGAACAGTGCTTGGCACATAGGAATCACTTAAATACTATTATTATTATTATTATTATTATATTATTCAGTCCCAGGTTCCCCTTTCCTCAAGAATTTCCAGTGGCCGACTGTCCACCTCTGCATCAAACAGAAAGTCCTAACCAATCAATCAGATTATCGTATTTATTGAGTGCTTATTATGTGCAGAGCACTGTACTATGTGCTTGGGGGAGTAATAATAATAATCTGTGGTATTTGTTAAGCGCTTACTACGTGCCAAGCACTGCTCTAAGCGCTGGGGGAGATACAGGGTCATCAGGTTGTCCCACGTGGGGCTCACCGTCTTCATCCCCATTTTCCAGATGAGGTCACTGAGGCACAGAGAAGTGAAGTGACTTTATTGCCATCGTTCTCATCCGTCCGTCTCCCCCGATTAGACCGTAAGCCCGTCAATGGGCAGGGACTGTCTCTATCTGTTGCCGACTGTTCATTCCAAGCGCTTAGTACAGTGCTCTGCACATAGTAAGTGCTCAATAAATACTATTGAATGAATGAATGAATGAAAAGTGACTTGCCTAAAGTCACACAGCTGACAAGTGGCAGAGGCGGCATTAGAACCCACGACCTCTGACTCCCGAGCCCGGCCCCTTTCCACTAAGCCACGCTGCTTCTCTTAAGTACAACAGAGAAGCAGCAGGACATTGTGGATAGACCTCGGGTCTGGGGTTCTAATCCCGGCTCCGCCACCTGTCTGCTGTGTGACCTTGGGCAAGTCACTTCACAGGGCCTACGTCACCTCATCTGTAAAACGGAGACGGAGCTCCAAGAGCAACAAGGACGTCGCCCAACCCGATTTGCTTCTAACCACCCACCGCTTAGTACAGTGCCTGGCACCGAGTAAGCACTCAAGAAATACCACAATTATTATTATTATTATCATCAGAGGTGGCAGACACATTCCCTTTCCTCAGCAAGTTTACAGAGGGAAAATAAGTCCTGTGGGGCTGAGAGTGGGGTGAATAAAGGGAACAAATCCCCGTGTAAGGGTGAAGCAGAAGGGAGTGGGAGAAGAGGAAATGAGGGCTCAGTCGGGGAAGGCCTCTTGGCAGAGGTGGACTTTTGATATTATTATTATTATTGTTGTTGTCCACCCCTGGTCCACGTCCTCCGGACTGTAAGCCCATCAATGGGCAGGGATTGTCTCTCTCTGTTGCCCAATTGTCCATTCCAAGCGCTTAGTACAGTGCTCTGCACAGAGTAAGTGCTCAATAAATACGAATGAATGAATGCATGCATGAATGCATGCATGAATGAATGAAATGCCCTCCTCACATCCACCAAACTAACTCTTCCCCTCTATCTGTTGCCGATTTATACTTTCCAAGCATTTAGTGGGAAGGAAGGAAGGAAGGAAGGAGGGAAGGGAAGGGAAGGGAAGGGAAGGGAAGGGAAGGGAAGGGAAGGGAAGGGAAGGGAAGGGAAGGGAAGGGAAGGGAAGGGAAGGGAAGGGAAGGGAAGGGAAGGGAAGGGAAGGGAAGGGAAGGGAAGGGAAGGAACTGCTCCCGGCCCCTGAGAGCCCCCCTCCTCCAGGAGGCCTTCCCAGACTGAGCCCCCGCGTTCCCTCTGCCCCCCCTCCACCCTCTGCTCTTCCCCCTTCCCCTCCACACTGTGCTCATTTGTATATATTATTTATTACCCTATTTATATTGTTAATAATGTGTCCATCCCCTTGATTCTATTTATAATAATAATACTGGTATTTGTTAAGCGCTTACTATGTGCCAAGCACTGTTCTAAGCGCTGGGGTAGATACAAGGTAATTAGGTTGTCCACATGGAGCTCACAGTCTTCATCCCCATTTTACAGATGAGGTCACTGAGGCACAGAGAAGTCAAGTGACTTGCCCAAAGTCACACAGCTGACAAACGGTGGAGGCAGGATTAGAACCCCCGACCTCTGACTCCCAAGCCCGGGCTCTTTCCGCTAAGCCACGCCGCTTCTCTACTGGGATGATGTTGTCTTGTTTTTGTTTTGTTCTGTTTTGCTCCGCCGTCTGTCTCCCCCGTTTAGACTGGAAGCCCGTCAGTGGGCAGGGATGGTCTCTATCTGTTGCTGAACTGTCCATTCCAAGCGCTTAGTCCAGTGCTCTGCACATAGTAAGCGCTCAATAAATACTATTGAAGGAATAAATGAATAAGGCTTTGAAGGTGGGGAGAGAGGCGGTCTGTCGGCTATGAAGGTGGAGGGCGTTGCGGGCCAGAGGCGGGACGGAGGTCGGGGGTCGGTGGTGGGACGGGCGAGCCGGAGGCAGTAGTATTTATTGAGCGCTTACTATGTGCAGAGCACTGGACTAAGCGCTTGGAATGGACAATTCGGCAACAGATAGAGACCGTCCCTGCCCAGTGACGGACTCGCGGTCTAATCGAGGAGGCCCAGGGAGGAGGTTGGCATGAGTGGAGCGGAGCGTGCGGGCCGGGCCCGAGGAGGAGAGGAGGGGAAGAGGCGACGTAGGTAGGTAGGCGAGGCAGGAGGGGTTTTGTTTGAGGTGGAGGTGGAGGACGGGCAACACCCGGAGGGTCCGACGGAGTGGGGAGACGAGGACTGAACGTTTTGAAAGAAAAATGATCGGGGCGAGAGAGCGAAGTCGGGATCGGAGTGGGGAGAGGCAGGAGGCGGGGAGGTCAGCCGGGAGGCTGCTACAGCCTGGCACAAGGGGTAGAGCCCAGGCCTGGGAATCTGAAGGTCATGGGTTCTAATTCCGGCTCTGCCCCTTGTCTGCTGGGTGACCTTGGGCGAGTCACTTCTCTGGGCCTCAGTTCCCTCCTCTGTCAATAATAATAACGTTGGTATTTGTTAAGCGCTGACTATGTGCCGAGCACTGTTCTAAGCGCTGGGGTGGACACAAGGGAATCAGGTTGTCCCACGTGGGGCTCACAGTCTTCATCCCCATTTTACAGATGAGGTCACTGAGGCACCGAGAAGTTAAGTGACTCGCCCAAAGTCACGCAGCTGACAAATGGCCGAGCCGGGATTTGAACCCATGACCTCTGACTCCAAAGCCCGTGCTCTTTCCACTGAGCCACGCTGCAATGGGGATTGAGAGTGGGAGCCCTACGTGGGACTGTGCCCAACCCCATTTGCTCGCATCCCCCCCGGGGTTTAGTACAGTGTCTGGCACATTGTAAGTGCTGAATCAATACCACCGTTATTATTATTCATCCAGGCGGGATGGGGTCAGCTGTGCGACTGTGGGCAAGTCTCTTCGGTTCTCTGTGCCTCAGTTACCTCATCTGGAAAATGGAGATGAAGACTGTGAGCCCCACGTGGGACGACCTGATTCCCCTAAGTCTCCCCCAGCGCTTAGAACAGTGCTCTGCACATAGTAAGTGCTTAGCAAATACCAACATTATTATTATTATTACAAGTGCTTGGATTAATGTGGAAGCAGTTCGGATGGAGAGGTAGGAATGGGTTTTAGCCATGTTGAGAAGGTGGAACCAACAGGATCTGGTGATAGATTGAAAGAAGCGATGTGGCTCAGCGGCAAGAGCCCGGGCTTGGGAGTCAGAGGTCGTGGGTTCTAATCCCGGCTCCGCCACTGATCAGCTGGGTGACTTCGGGCAAGTCGCTTCACTTCTCGGGGCCTCAGTGACCTCCTCTGGAAAATGGGGATGGAGACCGCGAGCTCCACGTGGGACAACCTGATCACCTTGTATCCCCCCAGCACTTGGAAGAGTGCTCGGCACATAATAAGCGCTTCTCAAATACCCACATTATTATTCTTATTCTTATACGGGGGTTGAATGAGAGAGATGATTCGAGGATAACGCCAAAGTTGGGAGCACGAAAGAGACGGGGAGGATGGCTTTAAAGGCGTCCATGGGGTCGCCCCGTCCTACCACCCCCGGCCGCTCTCCTCCTCCTCCGGCCCGGCCCGCACGCTCCGCTCCTCTCATCCCACCCTTCCCCCCGACCTTCCATCTCGTCTTTCCCGCCGTCGACCCCCGGCCCACGTCCCGCCTCTGGCCCGGGACGCCCTCCCTCTTCCATTCGGACAGATTACCGCTCTCCCCACCTGCAAAGCCTTGGTAAAAATCCCACCTCCTCCGAGAAGCCATCCCTGATTGAGCCCCCCTTTCCTCTTCTCCCGTTGCCTTCTGCGTCGCCCTTGCGCTTCATTTTGCCCCCTTTATTCCCCCCTCCCTCAGCCCCACAGCGCTTCTGTCCAGACCCACAACTTATCTGGCTACATCTCCCTCTGAGGCTTGGAATCTTCCTGGGCGCTCAATAAATACCTTTGATTGATTGACATAAGGGGTCCAGAGCCAAGAATATAGTCGACCCAGAGGGGAGGGGGTTAGATTTAGTCTGGGAAGGCCTCCTGGAAGAAATAATAATAATAATAATAATGGCATTTCCTTAGCGCTTACTATGTGCAAAGCACCATTCTAAGTGCTGTGTGGATACAAGGTGATCAGGTTGTCCCACGTGGGGCTCACAGTTTTAATCCCCATTTTACAGATGAGGGAACTGAGGTACAGAGAAGTGAAGTGACTCGCCCAAAGTCACACAGCTGACAAGTGGAGAGCCGGGATTAGAACCCATGACCTCTGACTCCCAAACCCGGGCTCTACCCACCGAGCCGCGCTGAAATAAGATGCAGTGTGGCCTAGTGGATAGAGCACTTGCCCGGGAGTCAGAAGGACCTGGGTTTAGAACAGTGCTCCAGCACTTAGAACAGTGCTTGGCACATAATAATAATAATAATAATGATGGCATTTGTTAAGCGCTTACTGTGTGCCAAGCACTGTTCTAAGCGCTGGGGGGAGATACAAGGTGATCGGGTTATCCCACGTGGGGCTCCCAGTCTTCATCCCCATTTTCCAGATGAGGCAACTGAGGCCCAAAGAAGTGAAGTGACTTGCCCAAGGTCACACAGCTGACAAGCAGCGGCGCCGAGATTAGAATCCATGACCTCTGAATCCCAAGCCCGGTCTCTTGCCACTGAGCCACGCTGCTTCCCATAGTAAGCGCTTAATCCAGCAAAATTTTTATTCTAATCCCGGCTCTGCCGCTTGTCTGCCGGGTGACCTTGGGCAAGTCGCCTCAATTCTGGGAACCTCAGTTTCCTCATCTGTAAAATGGGGGTTAAGGCCGTGAGCCGCGTGTGACCTGATTAGCTTGGATCTAGCTCAGCGCTTAGTACAGAGCGGACATAGAGTGAGTGCTGAAGAAATCCCATTTTTAAAAAAACGTGATTTTAGGAGGGTTTTGAAGGTGGAGAGGATGGTATTTTCCTAGGGCTCATCCTCCGCCCTTCTCTTTGGCCCTGGTTATGTTTGGGTCGGGGGTCTTGTGTATGTATCTGTTAAGCGCTTACTATGGGCCAAGCACTGTTCTAAGCGCTGGGGGAGGATACAAGGTCATCAGGCTGTCCCCCATGGGGCTCCCGGTCTTCATCCCCATTTTCCAGCTGAGGTAACTGAGGCCCAGAGACGTGAAGCGACTGGCCCAAAGTCACCCAGCTGATGAGTGGAGGAGGCGGGATTAGAACCCACGACCTCTGACTCCCAAGCCCGGCCTCTTGCCACTGAGCTACGCGGCTTCTATGTATCTTGTGACCGTGGGCAAGTCACTTAACTTCTCTGCGCCTCAGTTCCCTCATCTGTAAAATGGGGATGAAGACTGTGAGCCCCACGTGGGACGACCTGATTCCCCTGTGTCTACCCCAGCGCTTAGAACAGTGCTCTGCACATAGTAAGCGCTTAACAAATACCAGCATTATTATTATTATCTCTCTCCCTGACGCCCAGCCCCACTAATAAGGTGTCTATCTACTTGATTCTATTTATCTTGATGATGTTGTCTTGTTTTTCTTTCGTCCTCTTTTGCTCTGCTGTCTGTCTCCCCCGTTTAGACCGGGAGCCCGTCACCGGGCGGGGATCGTCTCTGTTGCCATATTGTCCATTCCAAGCGCTTAGTACAGTGCTCTGCACAGGGTAAACGCTCAATAAATACTATTGAATGAATGAATTGAATGAACAGCAGCAGTAATAGTAATAATAGCATGGAAATAGTGACATCTGGGGTATTGGTTATAACCACTTACCAGGTGCCGCTAATAACTGGGGTATTTGTTAAGTACTTACTATGTACCAGGCACCGTACTAAGCGCTGGCGTGGAGACAAGCAAATCAGGGTGGACACAGTCCCTGTCCCATATGGGGCTCACAGTCTTCATGCCCATTTTACAGATGAGGGAACTGACAATAATATAATTGTGGTATTTCTAAAGTGCTTACTATGTGCCAGGCACTGTACTAAGCGCTGGGGTGGGTACTAGCAAATGGGGTTGGACACAGTCCCCGTCCCACGTGGGGCTCACAGTCTCAATCCCCATTTTACAGATGAGCGAGCTGAGGCCCAGAGAAGTGAAGTGACTCACCCAAGGCCACCCAGCAGACAAGGGGGGGAGTCGGGATTAGAACCCAGGACCTTCTGACTCCCAGGCCTGGGCTCTATCCACTACTGTCCTTCTCTGAGTTCTAGGGAGATAATAATAATAAGAAGAAGAATGATGTTGGTATTTGTTAAGCGCTCACTATGTGCCGAGCACTGTTCTAAGCGCTGGGGTAGACACGGGGTAATCAGGTTGTCCCCCGTGGGGCTCCCAGTCTTAATCCCCATTTTACAGATGAGGTCACTGAGGCACAGAGAAGTTAAGTGACCTGCCCACAGTCACCCAGCTGACAAAATGGCAGAGCCGGGACTCGAACCCATGACCTCCGACTCCAAAGCCCGGGCTCTTTCCGCCGAGCCCGGGGACTGGAGAAGCAGCGTGGCTCGGTGGAGAGTGCTTCACGAGGACGACGTAGACGCCACCGCCGTCCTCTCGGTCTCCCCAGCCCGCAACCTTGGCGTCGTCCTCGACTCCTCTCTCCGATTCGGCCCGCGTATTCGATCCGTCCCCAAATGCCGTCGGTCCCGCCAAATTCCGCCCTCTCCTCTCCATCCAAACCATCCGGTGGCTCCTCCCCTCCCCACTCCGGCCTACACTTCACTCTGCCGCCCAGATCAGTTTTCGACAAAAACGTTCAGGACACGTCACCCCGCTCCTCGGAAAACTCCAGCGGTTGCTCGCCCACCGGCGTGGTTCGGTGGCAAGAGGTCGGGCTCGGGAGTCAGAGGTCACGGGTCGGAATCCCGGCTCCGCCCCTTGCCGGCTGGGTGACTGTGGGCGAGTCACTTCACCTCTCCGGGCCTCCGTGACCTCATCTGGAAAATGGGGATCAAGACCGGGAGCCTCACGGGGGACGACCCGATGACCCCGTTATCTCCCCCAGCGCTTAGAACGGTGCTCGGCACACAGTAAGCGCTTAAGCCCGTCAATGGGCAGGGACTGTCCTTATCTGTTGCCGATTTGTCCATTCCAAGCGCTCAGTACGGTGCTCTGCACATAGTAAGCTCTCAATAAATACTATTGAATGAATAAACGAATACCAACATTATTATGATTATTCAAATCCCCCGATCCCCCGACCCCGTCCTTCCGTCCTCCTCCGTCCCGGGCCGCACGCTCGGCTCCTCCGCCGCCGCTCGCCTCCTCTCCGGGCCTCCGGCTCGCCCGGCCCGTCGTCGACCCCCGGCCCGCGTCCCGCCGCCGTCGCGGACGCCCTCCCTCCTCAAATCCCACACACGACGACTCCCCCCCCCCCACCTTCAAAGCCTTATTGAAGGCCCGCCTCCTCCAAGAAGCCCTCCCTGACTACTCCCTACTTTTCCTCATCTCCCGCTCCCTTCCGCGTCGCCCCGACTCGCTCCCTTTGCTCTTTCCCCTTCCAGCCCCTCCCTACTTATGTCCATCTCTGACATTTTTATTCCTCTTGATGTCTGTCTCCCCCCTTCTAGACTGGGAACTCGTTGTGGGCAGAGAATGTGTCTGTTTATTATTGTATCATCCTCTCCCAAGCGCTTAATCCAGTGCTCTGCACACCATAAGTGCTCAATAAATACGCCCGAATGAATGTACTGAATGAACGAATAACGATAATTATGGTAGTTGTTAAGCACTTCCTCTGCTTTAGAGAAGCAGCGTGGCTCAGTGGAAAGAGCACAGGTTTGGGAGTCAGAGGTCGGGGGTTCAAATCCCGCCCCCGCCCGCTTGTCAGCTGTGTGACCGTGGGCAAGTCACTTCACTTCTCTGGGCCTCAGTTCCCTCATCTGGAAAATGGGGGTGAAGACTGGGAGCCCCACAGGGGGCGATCTGATGGCCTCGTATCCGCCCCCTGCCCCGAGCGTTTGTCATTCCAGTTCAACCACTCGTCCGCTGCGTGACCTTGGGCAAGTCACTTTCCTTCTCTGGGTCTCAGCCTCCTCATCTATAAAATACTTAATAATGTTTCTACTTCTACTCAATAATGTTGGTATCTGTTAAGCGCTTACTATGTGCAGAGCACCGTTCTAAGCGCCGAGGGAGATACAGGGTCATCAGGTCGTCCCACGTGAGGCTCGGAGTTTTCATCCCCATTTTCTAGATGAGGGAACTGAGGCCCAGAGAAGTGTAGGGACCTGCCCAACGGTCACACAAGTGGGAGAGCTGGAATTCGAACCCACAACCGCTGACTCCCAAGCAGCGTTCTGCACTCGGTGCGGGCTCGATAAATACCGCCGATCGACGGATTGACGTCGGGGGAGGCGACGGGCCTAGGCGGAACCATCTCGGGCTGCGATAAGTTGCCGGCCCGTTTCTGAAGCCGGGGGCGAGCGCTGCAGGGAAACCAGTGACCGACAAGCTCCTTAATAAAAATAATCCGCCCCAACCTCAGCGGGGGCAATATCGATTCCATCGATCCCTGTCTATTTGCTTCGTTCTGTCGTCCCTCTACCCCTTTCTCAACCGTGAGCCCATCACTGGGCGGGGATCGTCTCTATCTGCTGCCAAATTGGACTCTCCAAGCGCTTAGGACAGTGCTCTGCACCCCGGGCGCACTCGATAAATACGACCGAATGAATAAATGAACGTCTGCCGACTCAACTGAACGCCCCCCCCCCCCCCACAAACGCTTAGTACAGTGCTTTGTATTTATTTCTATATATTCGTTCATTCGATCGTAGTTAGTGAGCACTTACTGTGTGCAGAGCACTGTCCTAAGCGCTTGGAATAGCAGAATATGACTATAAATGGTGGTATTCCCTGCCCACAATGAGCTTAGGGTTAGGGGGATGGGGAGACAGATCAAATAAATAAATACATACATAAATAAATAAAAATGAATAAGTAAATAAATGAATAAATGAATTAAATAAATGAAATAAATACAAATAAATAAATGACAGATATGGACATAGATGCTGTGGGGGGTGGGGGGGAGAAAAAAGGGCGCAAATAAAATATATTTATTTCTATTAATGTCTGTCTCCCCCCCGAGACAGCCAGCTCATTGTAGGCAGGGAATGTGCCTGTTTATTGCTATATCGTCCTCTCCCGGGCGCTTAGTACAGTGCTCTGCACCCAGTAGGAGCTCAATAAATACCACCGACTGACTGCACCCAGGGAGTGCTCAATAAATCCCACTTATTGGTGAGCCAAGAACTTGCCTACCGGCTCTGTTGTACTGGACTCTCCCAAGTGTTCGGTGCAGCGTTCTGCACACGGTAAGCGCTCAGTAAATATCACTGATTGACTGAGGGTCAGAGAACACGCCCACCAACTCTGTCGCGCCATCCCAAGCAAGTAGCACAGTGTTCCGCACACAGCGAGGACTCAATAAACACGATCGATTGATTCTTTGGTGAGCACAAAACTCGCCCTGCTGTATTGAACGCTCCCGAGCGCTGAGTCTACCCAGAGGGAGCGCTCGATAAATATCACTGATTCACGGCCAGGAAACGTGCCTACCGGCGCTGCTGTATTGGACTCTCCCAAGGAACTAGCCCGGGGTTCTGAGGAAGTGCTCAACAAATACCGCTGCTTGATTTATGGAGGCGGGGGACGCGTCTACCAGCTCCGTTCCACTGGACTCTCCCAAGCGTTTAGTCCAGCGCTCCGCGCACGGTTAAGCGCTCCATCGATACCCCCGATTGAGGCCGAGAAGCAGGGGGTCCCAAGCCCTGCCCGGATGCCTGGGTCCCACGGGGGCGGCCGCAGGAGGGGTGCGGAGGGAAGCCCGGCCCAGCGCCCCGAAAGGGGGCCGGGATTTTGGGGTGCACGAGGTCAGGTGGGGCTGGTGCGGGGGAGACCCGCTGAGTTTAGCTCAGGGGGTGCGGGAAGGAAGGGTCGGGAAGGAGGCGGCGCGTCGGCTAGAGCCCGGGCCTGGAAGTCCGAGGGACCTGGGTTCTGATCCCGCCTCCGCCGTGTGACCCCGGCCAAGTCACTTCTCTGGGCCTCAGTTCCCTCGTCTGTCAAAGGGGGGTGAAGGGGGTGCGGCCCGGGTGGGACAGGGACTGGATCCCATCCGCTTAACGTGTCTCTCCCCCGGCGCTTAGAACCGTGCTTGGCGCACGGTCAGCGCTTCCCAAGTACCATAACGACGACGATGAATCAATCCGTAATGAGCGCAAAGCCACGGGTGCAAGGGCGAGGGAGCGGGGAAAGGCGGGGGTCCCGGCCGGGGGTCCGGGGGCTCGCGGCCCCGTCTGGTCCGTCCACTGGGGAGCCCCGGGGGTGGGGGGGGGGGCGGCTCCCGAGGGTCCCCGTCTCTGGGGGGGTCTCTGGGAGTCTCTGAGGTCTCTGCGCCGTGCAGGCCAAGGTCGCCGGGGTCGGGGGCCGAGGTCACACGGGCATGTGCAGTTCGTTGTACTCGTCCCGCCCGTCCTCGTCGAAGTTCGGCTCCGCCTCTTCCGAATCCAACTGGGCCGCGGCAGGAGGGAGGAGAAGGGGGCACGGGGTTAGGGGGGGGTCCCCGAATTTCCTCCAGGGGAAACTCCCCCCCCCGGTCTCACCGCCTTTCAGCGCAATGTCTGTCTCCCCCGATGGACTGTGAGCCCGCTGTGGGTGGGAATGTGTCTGCGGTTGAATTCTCATGAGGCTAATAATGTTGCTATCTGTTAAGCGCTTACTACGTGCAGAGCACCGGTCTAAGCGCTGGGGGAGATCCGGGGTCATCCGGTTGTCCCACGTCAATAATAATGTTGGTATCTGTTAAGCGCTTACTACGTGCAGAGCACCGTTCTAAGCGCTGGGGGAGATCCGGGGTCATCGGGTCGTCCCCCGTGAGGCTCACGGTTAATCCCCATTTTACAGATGAGGTAACCGAGGCCCAGAGAAGTGAAGAGACTCGCCCACAGTCCCACAGCTGACGAGTGGCAGAGCCGGGAGTCGAACCCAAGACCTCTGACTCCCAAGCCCGGGCTCTTTCCACTGAGCCACGCTGCTTCTCTAATACTAATGATGCCGCTTGTTTAGCGCTTACTCTGCGCCGAGCACTGTTCTAAGCGCTGGGGGAGACCCGGGGTCAGCAGGTCGTCCCTCGTGGGGCTCCCGGTCTTCATCCCCATTTTCCAGACGAGGCAACTGAGGCCCAGAGAAGCGAAGCGAAGTATAGTGCCTGGCACATAGTAAGCACTAACTCATTTGCATGGTGTAGTGGGTAGCGCCTGGGCCTGGGAGTCAGAATGTCCTGAGTTCTAATCCCGGCAGCACCACTCGTCTACTGAGTGACTTTGGGTAAGTCCCTTGACCTCTCTGGGCCTCAGTTCCCTCATCTATCAAATGGGGATGGAGACCGTGAGCCCCACGGGGGACAGGGGACCGCGTCCCACCTGAAGAGCTTTTATCGCCATCGTTCTCGTCCGTCCGTCTCCCCCGATCAGACCGTAAGCCCGTCAAACGGCAGGGACCGTCTCTATCTGTTGCCGACTTGTCCATTCCAAGCGCTTAGTCCAGTGCTCTGCACCTAGTAAGCGCTCAATAGATACGATGGAATGAATGAATGAGCTTAGATCCACCTCAGGGTTTAGTCCAGTGCCTGGCAGAGACTGGGCACTAAGGGGGTAGGGCGGTTGGATGGTGGGGGGGGGGGAAGAGGTGGAGATGATGGGGGGAAGGGGAGGAAGGGGAGGGTGGGGGGGATGGGAGGGATGGGGGAATGGGAGGAATGGGAGGAATGGAGGAATTGGGGGAATGGGAAGGATGGGAGAATTGGGGGGGGATGGGAGGGATGGGAGAATTGGGAGGGGATGGGGGAATAGGAGAATGGAGGGGATGGGGATTGGAGGGATGGGAGAATGGTGGGGTGGGGGAATAATAATGTTGGTATTTGTTAAGCGCTTACTATGTGCAGAGCACTGTTCTAAGCGCTGGGGTAAACACAGGGGAATCAGGTTGTCCCACGTGGGGCTCACAGTCTTAATCCCCATTTTACAGATGAGGGAACTAAGGGAATGGGAGGGATGGGGAATGGGGGAAGATGGGGGGGATGGGGGAAGATGGGGGGATGGGGGAATGGGGGGGATGGGGGGAATGGGGGGGATGGGGGGGATGGGGGGAATGGGGGGGATGGAGAAATGGGGGGATGGGGAAATAGGGGGATGGGGAAATGGGGGGTGGGGGGGATGGAGAGGATAGGGGGTGGGGAGGATTGGGGGGGTGGAGAGGACTGGGGGGGATGGAGAGGACTGGAGGGGATGGGGGAGGATTGGGGGGGGGATGAGGGGGGAACGGGGGGAGGCCAGCGTAGGCGGTGGACGCTCACGGCCTGCAGCTCGCGCTGTCGGAAGAGCCTGGGCAGGAGGCAGCGTCGGAGCGGCACGGTGAGGAGGAGGAGGAAGGGGAAGGCGAGGGAGGCGGCGGTGGACTTGACGGCCCACAGCAGCGCGATGCAGCTCAGCTGGATCCCCGTGAACAGGTGCATGCGCCACGTCTTCACCTGCAGGGGGCGCGCCCGAGCGCAACGGCGGAGCGTCAAGGACGGCGCATGCGCCTCCGCCACCCGCCCCGGCCCCGCCCCCTTCCCCCGCACGCGCCCCTCCCAGCGTGGCCCCGCCCCTTGGCCCTCACGCGCAGGGCTCGGCCCGGCCCCGCCCCCTTTCCCCCCACGGGCAGCTGCCACCCGGGCCCCGCCCCTTGGCCCCGCCCCCTTCCTGCCCTCACGTGCTTGGCCCCGCCCCCTTATCCCCGGGCCCGCCCCCTTCCCCTTGGCCCCGCCCCTTCCCCCGCCCGCAGCCCTCCTCATCTTGGCCCCGCCCCCGGCTCCGCCCCTTTCCCCCTCACGTGCAGATGCCGGCCCCGCCCCCTCTCCCCTCGGCCCCGCCCCTTTCCCGTCACGTGCAGCGGCCGGCCCCGCCCCTCCTCCCCGGCCCCGCCCCTGTCCCGTCACGTGCAGTTCCTTGGCCCCTCCCCTAGGCCCCGCCCCCCATACCTCGACCCCGCCCCTTCCCTCGACCGCGCCCCTCCCCCTTGTTCCCCGGGCCCGCCCCCTTTCCCGTCACGTGCAGATCCTCGGCCCCGCCCCCTCTCCCCTCGGCCCCGCCCCCCCTCCCCTCGGCCCCGCCCCCTCTCCCCTCGGCCCCGCGCGGCGCCCCCTGTCGGCGGCGACCTTGGTGACGTAGGGGCGGTCGGGATGGTGCTTGGCGGGCACGAGGAGGAGGAGGAGGCGCTGCGCCAGGCGGACGCCCGACAGCGACGTGACGCCCATGTAGAGGAAGATGCCGAAGAGCACGGCCAGCGGGATCCGCCGCAGCACCGCCCCCATCGCCATCGACAGCCCTGCCCCGCCGCCCGCGACGGCACGGCACGGCACGGGACGGGACGGGACGGGACAGGGGCGTTCATCGCACCCCCCCCCCGGCCCACCCCCCCCGTCATGATTGACAGGCGGAGGGGGGGCGCTCACCACACCCGGCCCACCCCCCTCGTGATCGACAGGCTGGGGAGGGGGAGACGCTGACCCCAGAGACCCCCCCCCCATGATTGACAGGCAGAGGGGGGCGCTGACCACACCCACCCCGGCCCACCCCCCTCATGATTGACAGGCTGGGGTGGGAGGGGGAGACACTGACACGCCAACCCCAGCCCACCCCCATCACCATCGACAGGACTGGGGGGTGGGGAGGGGACACTGTGTAGGCTGGGAGCCCATTATTGGGCAGGGATGGTCTCTATCTGTTGCCAAAGTGTACATTTCAAGCACTCAGTACAGTGCTCGGCACCTAATAAGCACTCAATAAATACTGTTGAATGAATGAATGAATGAATGGTCGAATGAATGGTTGAATGAATGAACGGTTGAATGAATGGATGGATGGATGAATGAATGAATGGTTGAATGAATGAATGGTTGAATGGATGGATGAATGGATGAATGAATGAATGAATGATTGAATGAATGAATGGTTGAATGGATGGATGAATGGATGAATGAATGAATGAATGATTGAATGAATGAATGACCACACCGGCCCCAGCCCACCCCCATCATCATCAACAGGACTGGGGACGAGGGGTGGTCACTGACCACAGAGATCCCCCCCCCCAGCCCACCCCCATCGTGATTGACAGGCTGGAAGGGGGGGAGCCACTGACACGCCAACCCCAGCCCACCCCCATCATGATTGACAGGCTGGGGGGTGGGGGAAACACCACCCACACCGACCCCCGCCCACCCCCATCACCATCTAACAGGCCCGGGGGGTGGAGAGGGGACAATGTTTAGACCGTGAGCCCGTCACTGGGCAGGGACGGTCTCTATCTGATGCCGAATTGTCCGTTCCAAGCGCTTAGTACAGTGCTCTGCACGTAGTACTTAGTACAGTGCTTGGCACACAGTAAGCGCTTAACATGCCAAAATTATTATTATTGCTAACCCCTTGGAATGGACAATTCGGCGACAGACAATCCCCGCCCAACGTCGGCCTCGAGGTCTAAATAATAATAATAATAATAATAATGTTGGTATTTGTTAAGCGCTTACTATGTGCCGAGCACTGTTCTAAGCGCTGGGGTAGACATAGGGGAATCAGGTTGTCCCACGTGGGGCTCACAATCTTAATCCCCATTTTACAGATGAGGGAACTGAGGCCCAGAGAAGTTAAGTGACTTGCCCACAGTCACACAGCCGACAAGTGGCAGAGCTGGGATTCGAACTCATGAGCCCAAATAAAACAAGTTGTCAGATATCAGTACCGTCGAGATAATTAAAGGGAATCAAAGATCTGTGCACCTCATTAATAGAGTGATAAATAATATATAAACATGCACAAGTGCTGTGGGGAGGGGAAGGGGGAAGAGCAGAGGGAGGGAGTAGGAGGAATGGAGAGGGGAGGAGGAGCAGAGGGAATGAGAGGGCACCGTGTGGGAAGGCCTCCCGGAGGAGGTGAGCTCTCAGGAGGGCTTGGAAGAGGGGAAGAGGGAGTTTGGCGGAGGTGAGGAGGGAGGGCGTTCCGGGACCGCGGGAGGACGTGGGCCGGGGGTCGACGGCGGGACCGGCGCGAACGGGGGACCTTTTTTATTAACGATGTGTATATATCTCTAATAGAGAAGCAGAGTGGCTTAGTGGAAAGCCTTTTTCCCTCTGCTCCCTCTCCCCCCCCTTCACCTCTCCGCAGCTCAACCCTCTTCTCCCCCCTTTCCCTCCGCTCCTCCCCCTCTCCCGTCCCACCCCCTCGGCACCGTACTCCGCCGCTCGACGGTCTATATCTTCCTCACCCTATTTATTTCGTTTAATGAGATGTTCGTCACCCCGATTCTATTTATTTGCCATTGTTTTTATGAGCCGTTCTTCCCCTCGACCCTCTTTATCGCCCTCGTTCTCGTCCGTCCGTCTCCCCCGATGAGACCGTGAGCCCGTCGGAGGGCGGGGACTGTCTCTCTCTGTTACTGATCTGTCCGTTCCAAGCGCTTAGTCCAGTGCTCTGCACATAGTCAGCGCTCATTAAATACTATTGAATGAATGAAAGAGCCTGGGCCTGGAAGACGGGGGTCATGGGTTCTAATCCTGACTCCACCACTTATCGGCTCTGTGACTGTGGGCAAGTCACTTCACTTCTCTGGGCCTCAGTTACCTCATCTGTAAAATGTTCAATAGTATTTATTCAATAGTATTTATTGAGCGCTTACTATGTGCAGAGCACTGTACTAAATGTGTGCCCCACACATCCAATCCGTCACCATCACCTGCCGGTCTCACCTTTACAATATCGCCAAGATCCGGCCTCTCCTCTCCACCCAAACGGCTATCTTACCGTTACGGGCTCTCACAATGTCCCGGCTGGATTATTGTGTCAGCTTCCTCTCGGATCTCCCTTCCTCCTCTCTCTCCCCGCTCCGGTCTACTCTTCATTGCGCCGCCCGGCTCATCTCCCTGCAGAAAGGCTCTGGGCCCGTCACTCCCCTCCTTAAAAACCCCCAGTGGTTGTCTATCGACCCCCGCACCGAACAAAAACTCCTCACTCTGGGCTTCGAGGCCGTCCATCCCCTCGCCCCCTCCTACCTCTCCTCCCTTCTCTCTTTCCACCGCCCACCCCGCCCGCTCCGCTCCTCCGCCGCCCGCCTCCTCGCCGTCCCTCGGTCTCGCCCGTCCCGCCGTCGACCCCCGGCCCGCGTCCTCCCGCGGTCCCGGAACGCCCTCTCTCCTCGCCTCCGCCAAACTCATTCTCTTCCCCTCTTCAAAGCCCTACTGAGAGCTCACCTCCTCCGAGAGGCCTTCCCACACTGAGCTTCCCCTTTTCCCTCTGCTGCCTCTCTGCCCCCCCTTTCACCTCTCCTCAGCTAAGCCCCTTTTTCCCCCCCTTTCCCTCCGCTCCTCCCCCTCTCCCTTCCCCTCCCCTCGTCACTCTGCTCATCCGCTCATTTGGATAGATTTTTATTACCCTGTTTATTTTTTTAATGAGGTGTCCATCCCCTCGATTCTATTTGTCGCTATTGTTTCTGTCCGTCCGTCTCCCCCGATTAGACCGTGAGCCCGTCGTTGGGCAGGGATGGTCTCTATCTGTGGCCGAATTGTCCATTCCGAGCGCTTAGTCCAGTGCTCTGCCCATAGTAAGCGCTCAATAAATACGAGTGAATGAATGATGATGATGATGATGATGATGATGGGACGTGTTAAGCGCTTACAATGTGCCAAGCCCTGTTGTAAGCGCTGAGGAGGGGACGGGTTTGGGGGTGGGGGGGTCTTCCTCACCGACGAGTCCGGCGATGAGGAGGCCGGTGACCCGCTGCTCGCGAACCTCCTGGATCTGGGGCTTGTCTCCCGGGGCGATGGCCGTGCGCATGACGGTCAGGGCGTTGACGTGGGTGACGGAGCGGACGGTGGCGGCCGTCAGCCAGGGCAGCCCGAACAGGCCGCACACCCCGCCCAGCGTCCCGATCAGCAGCAGGTCCAGGTGGAAGCCCGACCCCTTCTGCAGCCGCCGTCCCTTCTGGCTGACGATCAGCCTGAGCGAGCCACGGGGAGGGCGGGGGGCCGGGCTCAGGCCGGGGATGGGGGCCGGCGTGTCCGCGGAGTGCCCGGCCCGGCCCGGCCCGGAGGCCGGGGGCTCGGGGAGCGGGGAAGGCCCGGGCTGAGGCCTGGGAGCGGGGTGGGCTGCGGGAGTTGGGGCGATGGGGGCCGAGGCCCGGTGGGGGGTGAGGTGTGGGCCTGTGGGGGTGGGGGAGGCGGGGGGCGGCAGCCGGGGGGAGCGAGGGGGCTGGGGGCAGGGGTGGGGATGTGGGGGAGGCGGGGGGGCTGCAGCCGGGGGGGCTGGGGGTGGGTGAGTTGGGGTGAGGAGGCAGGAATCGGGCGGGGGGGGCTGCAGCCAGGGGGTGGGGGAGGCTGTGGGGGTGGGGGAGGAAGAGGGGGCGGGGGGCAGCACTGTCAGGGGAGGGGGCTGGGGGGGTGGGCTGGGGGGGTCTCCGGCGTGTCACTCACGCGGTGATCTGGGTCTCCATGAAGATGAGGATGAGGACGAGCAGGGCGGGCAGGGCGGCGGCCACCATCATCCAGGGCGGGAAGGGGTGGGCGCTGCCCAGCGGGGGCACCAGCCACGAACGCTTCTCCGGGGACGTCACCGACAGCCCCGACGGCACCGTCAGCTTCTGTCCGCCGGCCGACCCCCCGACCCACGGACGCACGGAGGGCCGAGAGGGCCGAGAGGGAAGGAGGACACCGGGAGCGAGGGGGGACGCCGTCAGGGGCCGGGGGCGCTCCGGGGGGGGGGGCTGGGGGGGGCTAGGGAGGAGGGGACGGAGACGACGCGGAGAGGATGAGGAAGGGGGACGGTTGGAGGGAATGGACGGGACGGGGGAGAAGGTGGGGGGGGAGGGTCGGGGGTCGGGGGTCAGAGGTCAGGGTGGGACCTACCTGAGTGTAGGTGTCGGGGATGGAATAGTCCACCAGGACCATGAGCAGGATGGAGATGGGGATGCCGAAGTCCCCGATGAGGCGCCGGGCCTTGGCGGGGGGCGGACGGGGGGAGAGGGATGAGGATGGGCGGGGCCGGTCGCCCCCCCCCCCCCGGCTCCCCCCTTCCCCTCCGCAGCCCCCTCCCCCCACCCCGGGGCCCCCGGGCCCACCCCGTGTCCGCCCCCCCGGGCCCGGGCCCAGACCTTGCCCCCCAGGAAACGGCTGTTGCGGAACTTGCGCAGGAAGAAGGCGATGAGGAAGGTCCCCAGCATGAGGATGAGGGACAGCAGGGCGGTGTTGGGCCGACTGCGGGGTCCGGCCGGGGGGCCGCGGGCCGGGGGGCGTCCCCCGGGCGGGGCGGTGCCGGCGGGGGGCTCCCCGCTGCCGTTCACGACCTCCGCGACGCCCTCCGGCCCCCACGGCGGCGGGGCGGCGGCCTCCGGCGGGTAGAAGGGCAGGAGCGGGTGCTCGGCGAAGACCTGTGCGGGTCACGGCCCCCCGGGCCCACCGCCCCCGCTCAGTCCGTCGGATCGCCCCGGGCCCCGGCCTCCACCCCGGCCCCCCGGCCGGCACCCCCAGCTTCCCCTCCAACCCCCCGGCCTCCACGGGGGCCTCCACGGGGGCCTCCCCGACCTCCATGCCGACCCGCCCCCCCCCCCAGCCTCTACTCCCGGCCTACGCCTCCCACGCCGGCCTCCCCCAGGCTCGATGCCGACCCCCGGCCTCCACTCCCGACCGACGGCCTCCACGCCGGCCTCAATGCCGACCCCCCCACCCTCCGCGCTGGCCTCCCCCGGCCTCAATGCCAACCCTCCAGCCTCCGCTCCCAGCCTAGGGCCTCCACGCCATCCTCTCTCAGCCTCCACACTGGCCGCTCCCCAGCCTCAATGCCAACCCCCCCGGCCTCCACTCCCACCTTATGGCCTCCAAGCCATCCCGCCCCCGACCTTATTACCGACCCCCCGGCCTCCACGCCACCCTCACCCTGGCCTGGATACCAACCCCCCCGGCCTCCACTCCCATCCTATGGCCTCCACGCCATCCTCCCCCCGGCCTCAATGCCAATCCCCCGGCCTCCACTCCCAGTTTACGGCCTCCTCACCGTCCTCCCCCAGCCTCCACTCCCAGTTCACGGCCTCCACGCCATCCTCCCCCAGCCTCCGCGCCCGGCCTCCCCCCGCCTCCATGCCAACCTCCAGCCCCCACTCCCGGCCTACGGGCTCCACGCTATCCTCCCCCTGGCCTTAACGCCGACCCCCGGCCTCCACGCCACCCGCGCCGCCCTCCCGCCAGCCTCCAGTCCCGGCCCACGGCCTCCACGGCGCCCTCCCCCGGCCTCGACGCCCGCCCCCCCCACCCCCCGGCCTCCGCGCCTCCCCCCGGCCCCGACCTTGTAGAGCTTGTGGAAGGTCTCGTAGATGAAGATGAGGGAGATGAGGAAGGCGAAGATCTCCTGGGTGAAGGGCGAGATGTAGCGCACCAGGAAGCTGCCCTCGGCGGCCACCAACGCCACCACCAGGACCGCCAGCCACAGCCCCACCCACACGCGGCCGGTCAGGTACTCCAGGCCCCGGGCCTCGCAGAACTGCACGGGAGCACAGGGGCCGGCGGGCCTCCTTACCTCCCGCGGCCTCGCCCCGCACGGACCCGCAGGGGGACCGGGGACGGAAACCGGGAGGGGGCCGGCGGGGGTCGCTGGGAGAAAGTGGGGGGCCGCGGGGGGGCTCACCCCCCTCCAGGCCGAGAGGGGACGGGAGAGGGGGTGGCCTTAACCGCCAGGCCTAGAGAAGCGACGCGGCTCAGGGGCAAGAAAGAGCCCGGGCTCGGGAGTCAGAGGTCGTGGGTTCAGATCCCGGCCCCGCCGCCCGTGACTTGGGACGAGTCCCTTCACTTCCCACGCCTCTCTCTGTCGCCATCGTTCTCGTCCGTCCGTCTCCCCCGATCAGACCGTGAGCCCGTCAAAGGGCGGGGACCGTCTCTGTCTGTTGCCGACTTGTCCGTTCCGAGCGCTCAGTGCAGTGCTCTGCACAGAGTAAGCGCTCAATGAATACTATTGAATGCATGAAGGAATGAATGGGCCTCAGTGACCTCATCTGGAAAACGGGCATGAAGACTGGGAGCCCCACGTGGGACCACCTGATGACCTTCTATCTTCCCCAGCGCTTAGAACAGGGCTTGCACGTTGGAAGTGCTTAGAGAAGCAGCGTGGCTCGGTGGAAAGAGCCCGGGCTTGGGAGTCAGGGTTCGAGGGTTCGAATCCCGGCTCTGCCGCTTGGCAGCTGGGTGACTGTGGGTAAGTCACTTCACTTCTCTGGGCCCCAGTGACCTCATCTGTAAAATGGGGATTAAGAGTGGGAGCCTCACATGGGACAACCCGATGACCCTGCATCTCCCCCAGCGCTTAGAACGGTGCTCTGCGCACAGTCGGCACTTAAGAAATATCATCGTTAGTATTATGATTATTATCTATGACTCAGTGACCGCATCTGTAAAATGGGGATGAAGACCGGGAGCCCCCCGGGGGATGACCTGATCACCTTCTATCCTGCCCAGTGCTCAGAAGAGTGCTTGGCACATAGTATGAGCTTACATGCCATCATTATTATTATCGTTATTATTATTATGAGGACCCACGACCTCCGACTCCCAAGCCCAGGCTCTACCCACTAGGCCGCATTGCCTGTCGACCTCTGGATCAGAGCTGAGAAGATCAGACCAGAGATTAGAGAAGCAGCGTGGCTCAGTGGCAAGGGGCCGGGCTTGGGAGTCCGAGGTCATGGGTTCGAATCCCACCTCTGCCCCTTGTCAGTTGGGTGACTGTGGGCGAGCCACTTCACTTCTCCGGGCCTCAGTTCCCTCATCTGGAAAATGGGGATGGAGACTGTGAGCCCCACGTGGGACGACCTGATGACCCTGGATCTGCCCCAGCGCTTAGAACAGTGCTCGGCACATAGTAGGCGCTTCACAAATACCAACACTGATTCTATTTATCTTGATTCTATTTATCGCCATTGTTCTCGTCTGTCCGTCTCCCCCGATAAGACCGTAAGCCCGTCACTGGGCAGGGACCGTCTCTATCTGTTACCGATCTGTCCATTCCAAGCACTTAGTACGGTGCTCTGCACATAATAAGCGTTCAATAAATACTATCGAATGAATATTAGTACGCGCTTACATGCCATCGTTATTGTTATGATTATTATAATAATAATGTTGGTACTTGTTAAGCGCTTACTCTGTGCAGAGCCCTGTTCTAAGCGCTGGGGGAGATACAGGGTCATCGGGTTGTCCCACGTGAGGCTCACAGTTAATCCCCATTTGACAGATGAGGTCACTGAGGCCCAGAGAAGTGAAGTGACTCGCCCACGGTGACACAGCCGACAAGTGGCAGAGGCGGGGGATCGAACCCATGACCTCTGACTCCGAAGCCCGGGCTCTTTCCACTGAGCCACGCTGCTTCCCCGATTATGAGGACCCAAGACCTCTGACTCCCGAATCCGGGCTCTACCCACTAAGCCGCGTTGCTTATCGACGTCTTTTTGAGGGATCGGAGCTGGGCGAGGAAGCAGGGGAGCGGCGGAAACGAAAAGGGGGGGGGGAACCCAGTGTGTTGGGGGGCGAGGGGGAAGGGGGGAAAGGGGGGCTCACCTTGAAGAAGGCCTCCTCGAAGACGAGCAGGGGGCCCGAGAAGCCGACCACCAGCAGCGGCTGAGCCCCGAGCAGCGCGAACACGATCCCCAGCACGGCCGTGGACACGATCAGCTCCGAGACGCCCATGAGCCCCTCCGTCTTCTCCCCTGGAGGGGGGCAGGCGCCTCCGTCAGCGGTGGCTCACTCGGTCAGTCGTACTGATGGGTCATTCATTCGATCGTATCGATTGAGCGCTTACTCCGTGCGGAGCACTGGACTAAGCGCTTGGAAAGTCAACAGATAGAGACCGTCCCTGCCCCGCGACGGGCTCACAGTCTAGAAGGGGGAGGCGGACGGCAAAACAAAACATTCACTCATTCAATCGTATTTAACGATAACAATAGCGTTGGTATTTGTGAAGCGCCGACTTATCTGTTGCCGACTTGTTCATTCCAAGCGTTTGGTACAGTGCTCTGCACATAGTAAGCGCTCAATAAATACTATTGAATGAATGAGTATGTGCAGAGCACTGTTCTAAGCACTGGGGGGAGATACAGGGCCATCAGGTTGTCCCATGTGAGGCTCACAGTCTTCATCCCCATTTGACGGATGAGGGAACTGAGGCCCAGAGAAGTGAAGTGACTTGCCCAAAGTCACACATTATAACGATGGCATTTGTTCAGCGCTTACTATGTGCCAAGCACTGTTCTAAGCGCTGGGGGAGATGCAGGATCATCAGGTTGACCCCCGTGAGGCTCACAGTCTTCATCCCCATTTGACAGATGAGGGAACTGAGGCCCAGAGAAGTGAAGTGACTTGCCCAAAGTCACACATTATAACGATGGCATTTGTTAAGCGCTTACTATGTGCCGAGCACTGTTCTAAGCGCTGGGGGGGGATACAAGGTCATCAGGTGGTCCCCCGGGGGGCTCCCAGTCTTCATCCCCATTTGCCAGATGAGGTCCCCGAGGCCCAGAGAAGCGAAGCGACCGGCCCAAAGTCACACAGCTGACGCGTGGCGGAGGCAGGATTAGAACCCAGGACCCTCTGACTCCCAAGCCCGGGCTCTTGCCACCGAGCCACGCTGCTTCTCTGTTCATTGAGCGCTTACCATGACGAGCGCTGACTGGGTGCGGAGCGCTCGACTCGGCGCTTGGAAAGTACAATTTGGCAATAAAGAGAGACAGATCCCTGCCCACCCTGGGCAATTGTTCTAGAGGTGGGGAATAACTGTGGTATTTATTAATAACAGTAATAATAATAATGATGTTGGTATTTGTTAAGCGCTTACTATGTGCTGAGCACTGTTCTATGCGCTGGGGTAGATACAGGGTAATAATAATAATAAAGAATTACGGTATTTGTTAAGTGCTTACTATGTGCTGAGCACTGTTCTAAGCCCTGGCGTAGATACAGGGGAATCAGATTGTCCCATGTGGGGCTCACATGTTTTTTTTTTTAAAGTAGGGAATAACTGTGGTATTTAATAAGAATAATAATGGTATTTGTTAAGTGCTTACTATGTGCTGAGCGCTGGGGTAGACACAGGGTAATCAGGTTGTCCCACGTGGGGCTTTTTTTTTTTTTTTTTAAATCCCCATTTTTACAGATGAGGTCACTGAGGCCCAGAGAAGTGAAGTGACTTGCCCCGGGTCACAGGCAGACAAGTGACGGAGTCGGGATTAGAACCCATGACCTCCAACTCCCAAGCCTGGGCTCTTGCCACTGAGCCACGCTGCTTCTCTATAGTAAGCGCTCAATAAATACTATTGAATGAATGAATGAATTCTCTACCAAGCCAGGCCGCTTCTAGCGAGCGCTTAGTGTGCGCCCAACACTGTACCGAGCATGAGCCCGTTGTTGGGTAGGGGTTGTCTCTATCTGTTGCCGCGTCGCACTTTCCAAGCGCCGAGCACGGCGCTCCGCACACAGTAAGCGCTCAATAAGTACGATGGAATGAATGAACGAGGGCTTGGGCGAGGACAATAAAGCAGAGGAGGCAGGCAGGTCCCCTCGCCCACAACGAGCAGGTAATAATAATAACGTTGGTATTTGTTAAGCGCTTCCTCTGTGCAGAACACTGTTCTAAGCGCCGGGGGAGATACAGGGTCATCAGGTCGGCCCACGGGAGACTCACAATTAATCCCCATTTTCCGGATGAGGGAACTGAGGCCCAGAGAAGTGAAGCGACTCGCCCACGGTCACACAGCTGACAAGTGGCAGGGCCGGCATTCGAACCCATGACCTCTGACTCTCAAGCCCGGGCTCTCGCCAGTGAGCCGCGCTGCTTCTCACTCTAAGGTCACACATCTTTCTCCCTTCCCCCCTGCTGTGAGGGACACTGAGGCACGGGGGGAGGGGTCCTCCCTCCTGCCCACCCCACACCCTCAGTCTCTCCCATCCCCCCGCTGCTCGAACCCGGCAGCCCCGCGCCCCGCCCCGCATAATGCTCCTCCTGTTCATTCTCCATCTCCTCGGTGGGCTTAGTCCAGTGCTCTGCACATAGTAAGCGCTCAATAAATACTATCGAATGAATGGGCTCCTCCTCCGCCTCCCACCCCCTCACTGTGGGGGTCCCTCAGGGGTCACTTCCGGGTCCCCTTCTAGTCTCCATCTACACGCACTCCCCTGGAGAACTCATTCGCCCCCACGGCTTCAATAATAATAATGACGTTGGTATCCGTTAAGCGCTTACTATGTGCCGAGCGCCCTTCTAAGCGCTGGGGGAGATACGGGGTCAGCGGGTCGTCCCCCGTGAG
Organism: Ornithorhynchus anatinus; assembly: GCF_004115215.2. Taxonomy (NCBI): domain Eukaryota; kingdom Metazoa; phylum Chordata; class Mammalia; order Monotremata; family Ornithorhynchidae; genus Ornithorhynchus; species Ornithorhynchus anatinus. The sequence continues at coordinate 182,475,841 of NC_041728.1, read as the reverse complement.
GCTCACGGTCTTCATCCCCGTTTTACAGATGAGGGAACTGAGGCCCAGAGAAGTGAAGTGACTGGCCCACGGTCACCCAGCTGACAAGTGGCGGGGGCGGCATTCGAACTCGTGACCTCTGACTCCCAAGCCCGGGCTCTTGCCACTGAGGCACGCTTCAACCCCCGCCTCTCTGCGGACGATTCCCCAGTCTCCATCCCCAGCCCTGTTCTCCCTCCCTCTCTCCAGGCTGGCATCTCCTCCTGCCCCCGGGGCCGTCTCTCGTTGGCTGTCCTCCCCTCCCCTCACCTCAGAGAAGCAGCGCGGCTCGGTGGCAAGAGCCCGGGCTTGGGAGTCAGAGGTCACGGGTTCGAATCCCGGCTCCGCCACTCGTCAGCTGGGTGACCGTGGGCCAGTCACTTCACCTGTCTGGGCCTCAGTTCCCTCATCTGTCAAATGGGGGATGGAGACTGTGAGCCCCACGTGGGACAATCCGATGACCCCGGATCTCCCCCAGCGCTTACAACGGTGCTCTGCACAGAGTAAGCGCTTAACAAATATCAACATTATTATTATTATTATTAGTAGTAGTAGTAGTAACCTGTCCTAAACAGAGCGCCTCACCTTTCCTACCCAAACCCCGTCCTCCCCGTGACTTCCCCATCATCACCGTAGACGGCACCACCGTCCTCCCCGTCTCTCGAGCCCGCAACCTCGGTGTCGTCCTTGACTCCGCTCTCTCATTCACCCCACACGTCCAATCCATCGCCGACAGCCGCCGGTCTCACCTTCGCGACATCGCCAAGTTCCGCTCTCTCCTCTCCATCCAAACGTCTACCTCGCCGGTACCATCGCTCCTCCTCTCCCGCCCGGTTGACGGCACGGGCCTCCTCTCTGACCTCCCGACCTCCTGCCTCTCCCCACTCCGGTCCACACTTCACTCTGCTGCCCGGATCATCTTTCTACAAAAGCTTTCAGGACATTTCACCCCCCTCTTCCAAAACCTCCAGGGGTTGCCTCTCGACCCTCCCTTCAAACAAAAACTCCTGCCTATTTGGCTTCCAAAGCCCCCCACGGCCCGGCCCCGTCCTCCCTCCCCTCCCTCCCGTCCTCCTCCGGCCCGGGCCGCGCGCCAGGCTCCTCCGCGGCCGCTCGCCTCCTCCCCGGGCCTCCGGCTCGCCCGGCCCGTCGTCGACCCCCGGCCCGCGTCCTCCCGCTGTCCCGGACGCCCTCCCTCCACTGATCCCACGGACGATTCCTCTCCCCCGACCTTCAAAGCCTTCTTGAAGTCCCGCCTCCTCCGAGAGGCCTTCCCCGACCGCGCCCTCCTCTCCTCTTCTCCCGCTCCCTTCCGCGTCGCCCCGACTCGCTCCCTTTCTTCATCCCCCCGTCCCAGCCCCCTCACCCCTTATGTCCACCTCCCTCATTTTATTTATTTGTAATAATGATGTTGGTATTTAAGCGCTTACTACGGGCAGAGCACTGTTCTAAGCGCTGGGGGAGACACAGGGTCATCAGGTCGTCCCACGTGAGGCTCCCAGTTAATCCCCATTTCCCAGATGAGGTCACTGAGGCCCAGAGAGGCGAAGTGACTTGCCCACAGTCACGCAGCTGACGAGTGGCAGAGCCGGGAGTCGTGACTTCTGACTCCGAAGCCCAGGCTCTTTCCACTGAGCCACGCTGTCTCCCCGCCTCCAGACGGTGAGCTCGTTGTGGGCGGGGAATCTAGAGGAGCAGCGCGGCTCAGTGGCAAGAGCCCGGGCTTTGGAGTCAGAGGTCGTGGGTTCAAATCCCGGCTCGGCCACTTGTCAGCTGCGTGACTTTGGGCAAATCGCTTCACTTCTCGGTGCCTCAGTGACCTCATCTGTAAAATGGGGATGAAGACCGTGAGCCCCACGTGGGACGACCCGATTCCCCTGTGTCTACCCCGGCGCTTAGAACGGTGCTCGGCACATAGTAAGCGCTTAACGAATACCGACATTATTATTATTACCGTTGCACAGTCCTCTCCCAAGTGCTCAGTACAGCGCTCTGCACACGGTAAGCGCTCCAAAAATACGACCGAGTGGATGAATGAATGCCCCCATCTGCCCCTCCACCAGGATGCCCCCCGTCCCCAGACGCTTCGCCCCCCCCCCCCCTTGGTGCCCCCCGGGGTCGCCCCCGCCCTTACCCAGCAGCCCCCCGAAGGTGATGGCGGGGGAGAGGGCGGCGAAATAGATGAAGATGACGGCCGCCAGGCACTGGGGGTCGAGGGCGTCACGCAGGTCGCTGGGGTAGCGAGGGTAACGGCGTCGGATGTCCCGGATCAGCCCCCCGAACGCCGAGCCCGTCCGACGCAGGGGGTCGTCCTCCTCTTCCTCCTCCTGCTCCTGCTCCTCCTCCTCCGGGGGTCTCTCGCCGCCCACCGCCCACAGCTCTGCGGGGAACGGAAGCACGCGTCTAGATGGGTACGGATCTTTCGTTCTCTTGATTTCTCTTGTCGCCCGCTCCCTCGTTTGGATGCCTGTCCCCACTGTGAGCCCGGTGTGGGAAGGGATCGTCTCTTTTTATTGCCAAATCGGACTTTCCAAGCGCTGAGTCCAGTGCTCTGCACAGAGTGAGCGCTCAACAAAAACGACGGAGTGAATGAACGGCAGAGGGACGAGGATGGAGACGGGACAGGATGGGGGGGGGGGGGGGCGGGCGGGGACAGGAGCGGGGACGGAACCGGGACGGAACGGGGAGGGGGTCGAGGACGGGACCAGGAAGGGATGGGGAGAAGACAGAGACTGAACTAGGACCAAACCTGCACCTAGATGGGCCCGGGACGGGGAGGGGTCAGGGACAGATCCGGGACGGGCCCGGGATGATAGTAAGAATAATTATTTGTCGGGCCAAGCGCTATTCTGAGCGCTGGGTAGATACCAGGTCATCAGGTTGTCCCATGGGGGGGCTCGTAGTCTTAATCCCCGTTTTCCAGATGAGGCCACTGAGGCCCGGAGAAGCGAAGCGGCTCGGCCACGGCAGAGAAGTGGCAGAGCCGGGATTCGAACCCGCGTCCCCCGACTCCCAAGCCCGGGCTTCTTACAGCCAGGCCCGCTGCTTCTCGCTGCCGGGACGGGACAGGGAGGAGGCGGGAAGAGGACCGGGACGGGCCCGGGAGGGGCCGGGGAAGGGGTCGGCGACAGAACCGGGACGGAATCAGGGACGGGACCGGGACGGGGCGAGGTCAAGGCCAGGCCCGGATAATAATGACAATTATGGTATCTGTTAAGCGCTTACTACGTGCCGAGCACTGTCCCGAGCGCTGGGGGAGATACGGGGTCATCAGATTGTCCCATCTGGGGCTCACATTTTTTTTAATCCCCATTTTTCCAGATGAGGTCACTGAGGCCCAGAGAAGCCGAGCGACCTCCCCAAGGTCACGCAGCGGACGGGTGGCGGAGCCGGGATCAGAACCCCGACTCCCGAGCCCGGCCCCTTCCCCCCGAACCACGCCGCTTCTCGATTTGGGCCGGGCCGGGGGGGGGGGGGGGCGGGGGGGGGGGCGGAGTGGGCATCGGGGGCTCTGACCTCCGTGGGCCGGGCCTCCCCCGGGGGCGGGGGCCTCGGTGCGCCGCGGGGGCTTGGCGCGGCGGTCCCGGTCCCGATCCCGGCGGTTCCTGAGCAGCTCCCGCTGGAAGGCGGCCAGGGAGCGGAGCAGGTGTCGGCCTTCCAGCTCGGAGGGCGGGAGCACCACGCTGCAGTCCAGGAACTCGTTGATGGCCCCCAGCAGGTCCTGCCGGTCGTCCGCCTGGTAGGCCGCCTCGTGGAACAGCTGGGCCGCCGGGGGGAAGGGGGCAGAACGTGGGTGGGGGGCGGCCGGGGCCTACTCTCATCGCTCCGGTGTCTCCCCGTCGCACCGTCCTCACTGTTGTAGCCAACTCTCCCGGTAAGAACAGCCATGGCATTTGTTAAGCCCTTACTCTGGGCCCAGCACTGTTCTAAGCGCTGCGGTGGACACGAGCTGTCCCCCGCGGGGCTCCCAGTCTTCATCCCCATTTTCCAGATGAGGGAACCGAGGCCCCGAGAAGCGACGTGGCTCGTCACGGAGCGGACAGGCGGAGGAGCCGGGGTCAATAATAACTATAATGTTGGTATTTGTTAAGCGCTTACTACGTGCAGAGCGCTGTTCTAAGCGCTGGGGGAGACACAGGGGAATCGGGTGGTCCCGCGTGGGGCTCCCGGTCTTCATCCCCGTTTTCCAGATGAGGTCACTGAGGCCCAGAGAAGTGGAGCGACTCGCCCACGGTCTCACAGCCGACAAGGGGCAGAGCTGGGATTCGAACCCATGACCTCCGACTCCGAAGCCCGTGCTCCCTCCACTGAGCCACGCTGCTTCTCATCCATAATAACGGTATCTGTAAAGCGCTTACTACGTGCTGAGCGCTGCCCTAAGCGCTGGGGTAGATACAGGGCAACAGGGCAATCGGATTGTCCCACATGGTGCTCACACTTTTTAATCCCCATTTTTACAGATAAGGTAACTGGGGCCCAGTGCAGTGACTTGCCCAAGGTCACCCAGCAGACGAGATTCATTTATAGTAATGTCCGTCTCTCCCTCTAGACTGTAAGCTCGTTGCGGGCGGAGAGCGAATCCGCTAATCCAATCGTACCGGACTCTCCCGAGCGCTTAGTTCAGTGTTCTGCGCACGGTAAGGGCTCGATAAATACGAATGAATGAATGAATGAGTGAACGAATGCATCAAAGGAGAGACCCGCGGGGTCTCCCCACCTCCCCCCCCCCGCCCCTAGACTGTGAATTCGCTACGGGCAGGGAACGCGTCGGCTACCTCCGTTGGCTAGGACTCTCCCCCGAGCGCTTAGCACGGCGCTCTGCACGCAGTGGGCGCTCGGGAAGTCCCGTCGTTTACGATGACGAAGAACGTAACTAAATTATAGATCGCGACTTATTTAAAGGAATGCCCGTCTCCCCCTTTACACCGTAGAGTCATTATAAGCGGAGAACGCGTCGGCTAATCCTGTCGGAGTGGACTCTCCCGAGTGCTTAGCTCAGTGCTCTGCACACAGTAAGATGATGTACATGTCTTTAAATCGTATATTATGACAGACATTTATAGTAACGCCTGTCTCTCCCTTTAGAGTTGTGGACGGGGAACGTGGCTGTTCATTCTCCTGCACTGGACTCTCCCAAGCGCTTAACTCAGTGCTCTGCACATAGTTAGGGCTCCACCAGTACCACTGACGCCGCCGATGATGCACCTAGCTTTATTCATTCATTCAATAGAATTTATTGAGCGCTTACTATGTGCAGAGCGCTGGACTGAGCGCTTGGAATGGACAGACCGGCAACAGGTAGGGACGGTCCCTAGCTTTCAATCAGATATCACGCAGGACTCATCTATCACGTCTGTCTCCCCATCTGGACCGGAAGCTGGTCACGGGCTGGGAACGTGTCCGCTCGTTCTTTCATTCATTCATTCAATAGTATTTATCGAGCGCTTCCTATGTGCAGAGCACCGGACTAAGCGCTTGGAACGGACAAGTCGGCGACAGATAGAGACGGTCCCCGCCGTCTGACGGGCTCACGGTCTAATCGGGGATCGTTCCGTCGGAGCCGATTCTCCCAAGCCGATTAATACAGTGCTCTGCGTGCAGTAAGCGCTCAGTAAATAACCAGTGATGGACTGATTGATCGACGGGACCCGGCTCTGCCGCTTGTGTGCTGTGTGACCTTGGGCAAGTCACTTCACTTCTCTGGGCCTCAGTGACCTCATCTGTAAAATGGGGATGGAGACCGGGAGCCCCACGGGGGACAACCTGATTCCCCCGTGTCTCCCCCAGCGCTTAGAACGGTGCTCGGCACGTAGTGAGCGCTTCACAGATACCAACATTATTATTATTATTAGATGGAGCGGGCGCGTGGAGAGACGGGGCCGGGGGGAGGCGGGGAGGCGGGCTCGAGTGCCCTGATGGGGTGACCCAGTGCGGGGCGGGGTGTCTGTGTGTGTCTGTGTGCGTGCGTGAGCACGTGTGTGTTGGCCGGGAGGGGGGCGGGCGAGGTCAGCTTAGTACAGTGCTCTGCACTTGGTAAGCGCTCAATAAATACGGTTGAAATATGACTGAATGAATCCCAAGGAGGGTGATGGAGCAGCCCAGGTGGGAGGGTTGGGGATGGGGGGGGGGGGGAGTGTCAATAATAATGACGACGTTGGTATTTGTCAAGCGCTTACTATGTGCCCAGCACCGTTCTAAGCGCTGGGGGAGACACAAGGTCACCAGGTTGAACCGCGTGGGGCTCCCGGTCTTCAGCCCCGTTTTCCAGATGAGGTCACCGAGGCCCAGTGACAAAACAAGGAGATGGGCATCGATAGCATCAATAGAAATAAGTGGAATGATAGATATAGACACACCAAAATAATAATAATAATAACGTTGGTTTCTGTTAAGCGCTTACTCTGTGCAGAGCACCGTTCAGAGCGCTGGGGGAGATACGGGGTCATCAGGTCGTCCCACGTGAGGCTCTCGGTCTTCCTCCCCGTTTGACAGATGAGGTCACTGAGGCACAGGGAAGTGAAGTGACTTGCCCACGGTCACACGGCTGACAAGGGGCGGAGGCGGGATTAGAACCCATGACCTCCGGCTCCCAAGCCCGGGCTCTTGCCACTGAGCCACGAGCTGGTCAGATACAAGGGGGGTGATGGAGCACCCCAAGTGGGAGGGTGGGGAGAGTGGGGGGGGGGAGGGGTCACCTTGATCAACACACGGCAGGGGGATGATGGAGTAGCCGGATGGGAGGGCTGGGGGGGGGGTCACCTAATAATAATAATAATGATGTTGGTATTTGTTAAGCGCTTACTACGTGCAGAGCACCGTTCTAAGCACTGGGGTAGACACAGGGGAATCAGGTCGTCCCACGTGGGGCTCACCGTCTTCATCCCCATTTGACAGATGAGGTCACTGAGGCCCAGAGAAGTTAAATGACTCGCCCACAGTCACACAGCTGACGAGGGGCAGCCCGTTGGTGGGCAGGGACGGTCTCTATCTGCTGCCGAATCGTCCATTCCACACGCTCGGTACAGTGCTCTGCACAGAGTAGGCGCTCGATAAATACTATTGAATGAATGAACCTGAGGACACGTCTATATAGGTACAGATCTATCAGTCTAGTTATTTATATTCATGCCCGTTTAGAGAAGCGGCGTGGCTAGAGAAGCGGCGCGGCTCAGTGGAAAGAGCCCGGGCTTGGGAGTCAGAGGTCATGGGTTCGAATCTCGGCTCTGCCCCCTGTCAGCTGGGTGACCGTGGGCGAGTCACGTCACATCTCTGGGCCTCGGTTACCTCATCCGTCAAACGGGGAGGAAGTCTGAGAGCCTCACGTGGGACCACCCGATGACCCCGTATCTCCCCCAGCGCTCAGAACGGTGCTCTGCACATAGTAAGCGCTTCACAGATACCAACAGCATTGTTATCATGATTTCGGCGTGTCTATAATTCCACTTATTTCTATCGATGCTACCGATGCCCGTTTCCTTGTTTTGTCGTCCGTCTCCCCTCCTTCTAGACTGTCAGCCCGTTGTTGGGTAGGGATCCTCCCTATCTGTCGCCGAACTCCACCCATTCATTCATTCAGTGGTATTTATTGAGCGCTTACTACGTGCAGAACCCCGGACTGATGAGAACGTCCAATTGGGGGGTCGGATAGGGACGATCGCAACCCAACGACGGGCTCACGGTCGAGGGGGAGACTTCGCCCGGATTACCTGCCTACAGAAAGGCTCTGGACATGTCACTCCCGTCCCGCGTCTATATGTACGTGTTTATGATTTTTATGAACTTGGTACATATCCGTGATTCCATTTCTCTGTTTTGATGGCGATGACGCCCGACTTCTCGTTTCGCTGTCCGTCTTTGAGACCGCGAGCCCGGCGTTGGGCAGGGATGGTCTCCACCTGTTGCCGAACTGGACTTTCCGAGCGCTTAGTCCGGTGCTCCGCACACAGTAAGCGCCCGATAAATAAGACGAGGGGATGAACCAACGAGCGGGCGCTGACGGCGCGGCCCGGGGACGGGAGCGCGAGGGGACGCTCGGCTCGTCGGAGGCCGCGGGGCCCACGGGGAAGGGCCGAAGCGTCGGGGATGGGGAGCCGAGGGGCGGGGGGGAGGTCCGGGGCGGGGGGCGGGGGGCTCACCTGGTCCGACATGAGGGTGGCGATGGAGCGGCCCACCTGGTGGTAGTCGACGGCGGCCTGCGGAGGCCCGAGCAGGACGAAGAGGAAGCGGACGGGCACGGGCACCTCCAGCACCGAGTCCAGCAGCACGGCCTCGCTGAGGCGCACGAAGGCCGTGGCCGGCTGCTCCAGGAACGGCACGTACCCTGCGCGGGACGGAGGGACACCGGACGCTCCGGCGGCGGGCGGGGAGCGGGGACCTGCCCTCGCCGCTACCCGCCAGCCCCCTCGAACGCACGCCCCCGTCCGGAGGCCTTCCCCGGCTCGGCCCTCCTTTCCCGAGAAGCAGCCGCGGCTTAATAATGCTGGTGTGTGTTAAGCGGAGCACTGTTCTAAGCGCTGGGGTGGACACAGGGGAATCAGGTCGTCCCACCCGGGGCTCCCGGTCTTCATCCCCATTTCACAGATGAGGTGGTGACTCGCCCACAGTCCCACAGCTGACAAGGGGCAGAGCCGGGATTCGAACCCGTGACCTCTGACTCCAAAGCCCGGGCTCTTTCCACTGAGCCACGCTGCTTCTGGAAAGAGCCCGGGTCAGGAGGACCCGGGTTCTAATCCCGGGCTCCTCCCCGTGTCCGCTGCGTGACCTCGAGCTGGTCCCTTCACTTCTCTGGGCCTCATCCGTAAAACGGGGATGAAGACCGTGAGCCCCACGCGGGACAACCTGATGACCTCGACCCCAGTGCCTAGAACGGTTAGCGCTTAATAAATACCGTCGTCATGATTATTTTCTCTTCTCCCACTCCCTTCTGCGCCGCTCTGACTTGCTCCCATCCCCACAGCCCGTATCTGTAGATTTGAAGAGATCTGTCGTTTAATTTATTCATCTCTTCATTTATATCGATGCCTGTCTCCCCCTCTAGACCGTGAGCTCGTCGTGGGGAGGATTGGATGCGTTTGTCGTTCTCCTGTCCTCTCCCAAGCTCTTATTTGCGCACAGTAAGCCCGGCTCTGCCACTTGGCAGCTGTGTGACCGTGGGCAAGTCACTTCGCTTCCCTGGGCCTCAGCTGCCTCATCTGGAAAACGGGGATGAAGACCGGGAGCCTCCCGTGGGACAACCCGATGACCCTGTATCTCCCCCAGCGCTGAAAACGGTGCTCTGCACAGAGTAAGCGCTTAACAAATACCAACATTATTATTATTATTATTATTAAGCGCTCAGGAAATACAACTGAATCAATGGATTGACTGGATATCTGTCATTTATTCATTTCTATCAACGTCTGTCTCCCCCTCTAGACTGTAAGCTCGTTGCGGGCAGAGAGGGTGTCTGTTTATGGTTGAATTGGACTCTCCCAAGCGTTCAGTACAGTGCGCTGCACACAGTAAGCGCTCAATAAATAGGATTTGAGTCATTTCCGAGCTTTACCGAAGGCACACCTCCTCCAAGAAGGCTTCCCTGACTGAGCCCCCTTCTCCTTTCCTCCCACTCCCTTCCGCATCGACCTTTCTTCATCCCCCCCCGTCCCGACCCCGCACCGCTTGTGCCCATTTCCCTCATTTATTCATTTCTATTCCCGTCTGTGTCCCCCTCTAGACTGTCAGCTCGTTGAGGGCAGAGAACAAGTCTGTTTAATGTTGCGTTGGACACTCCCAAGCGCTTAGCACAGTGTTCCGCACACGGTAAGCGCTCAGTAAATCAGCTCGGCTCAGTGGAGAGGGCCCGGGCTTGGGAGTCGGAGGTCACGGGTCCGAATCCCGCCTCCGCCGCTCGTCAGCTGTGTGACTGTAGGCAAGTCACTTCACTTCTCTGGGCCTCAGTGACCTCGTCTGGAAAATGGGGATGAAGACCGGGAGCCTCACGTGGGACCCCCCGATGACCCTGTATCATCTCCCCCAGCGCTTAGAACAGTGCTCTGCGCATAGTAAGCGCTTAACAAATCCCGACATTATCATCATTAATAAATACCATCACGGACGATTGCCAAATCTTCCCCTCCAGCCCCGACCTCTCTCCTCACGGGCAGGAGCGTGGCTGCTACCTCTGCGGAATCGACCTCTCCCAACCGCTTAGTCCACAGTCCACAGTAGGTGCTCAATAATGGGAAGAGCCCGGGCTTTGGAGTCAGAGGTCATGGGTTCGAAGCCCGGCTCTGCCACCTGTCGGCTGTGCGACTGTGGGCGCGTCACTTCGCTTCTCTGGGCCTCAGTCCCCTCATCTGTAAAATGGGGATGAAGACTGTGAGCCCCACGGGGGACGACCTGATTCCCCTGGGTCTACCCCAGCGCTTACAACCGTGCTCTGCCCGTAGTAAGCGCTTAACAAATACCAACATTATTATTATTATTATTATTACCGCTGATTGACTGCCTCTCTGCAGCCTCACAGTTCCTCCTCCCTACTTGAATGTGCCCGCTGACACCTCGAAGTCAACGTGTCCAAAACTGAAGACCCCTCATCTTCCCACCCAAACCGTGGCCTCGCCCTGACTTCCTCGTCCCTGTAGACCACACCACCATCCTCCCTGTCCCCCCAGCCCGTAACCCGGACATCATCCGGGTCTCATCCCTCTCCATCGACCCCACCCGGTCAGTCGGTCACCAGATCCGGTTTGTTCAACCTTCGCATCACCCGTCCTCTCGTCTCCATCCAAACTGCGGCGAGCCCTCCTCCTCTCCCTCCTTGACTCCACCCTCAGCCTCCTCACCGACCTCCCCGCCTCCCGCCTCTCCCCTCCCCGGTCCAGGTCCCCCTCGGCCGCCCGCGTCGTTTCTCCACGGAGACGTCGGGTCCGCGTCTCCCCGCCCCTCAAGACCCTCCGTATCAGACAGAAACGCGTCCCCGTCGGCTTTAAAGGCGTCCGCGGGGTGGCCCCGTCCTCCCCGCCCCGGCCTCTCTCCTCCTCCTCCTCCTCCTCCTCCACCCTGGGCCGCACGCTCCGCTCCTCTCGCGCCGACCTCCTCCCCGCCCCTCCGCCTCCTCCGTCTGGCCGCCGACCCTTCGCCCACGTCCCCTCTCTGACCTGCGACGCCCTCCTCCTCCATATACTCCAGACCGCCACTCTCTCCCCACCTTCAAAGCCTTATGAAGAGTCACATAATAATAATGATGGCACTTGTTAAGCCCTTACTATGTGCCAAGCACTGTTCTAAGCGCTGGGGGAGATACAAGGTCATCAGGTGGTCCCACACGGGGCTCACAGTCTCCATCCCCATTTTCCAGATGAGGTCACTGAGGCCCAGAGATAATGTTGGTATTTGTTAAGCGCTTACTGTGTGCAGAGCACTGTTCTAAGCGCTGGGGGAGATACAGGGTCATCAGGTGGTCCCACGTGAGGCTCCCGGTTAATCCCCATTTTCCAGATGAGGGAACTGAGGCCCAGAGAAGGGAAGTGACTCGCCCCACAGTCCCACAGCTGACGAGTGACGGAGCCGGGATTCGAACCTATGACCTCTGACTCCCAACCCCGGGCTCTTGCCACTGAGCCACGCTGCCTTTCCTGATGTGGAGATGTGGACTGACGAGTTTATCAGAGATGTCAAGTGATTTGCCCGAAGTGACCCTGCTGACAAGTGGCGGAGGCGGGATTAGAACCCATGACCTCTGACTCCCAAGCCCCGGCTCTTGCCACTTTGCCATGCACATCTCCTCCAAGACCCCTTTTCCCCACCTCCCTCTCCCTTCTGCCTGATCTTGCCCTTGGATCTGTGACCTCTGGCCGTCTGATATTCGCCCCACCCCCAGCCCCACAGCACTTATATCCATATCTATAAATTATCTGTGCTAATATAGTGTTGGTATGTGTTAAGCGCTTACTACGTGCCGGGCACTGTTCTAAGCGCTGGGGTAATAATAATAATAATAATGTTGGTATTTGTTAAGCGCTTACTATGCGCCGAGCACCGTTCTAAGCGCTGGGGTAGACATAGGGGAATCAGGTTGTCCCACGTGGGGCTCACGGTCTTAATCCCCATTTTACAGATGAGGGAACTGAGGCACCGAGAAGTTAAGTGACTTGCCCAAAGTCACACAGCTGGCAAGTAGACACAGGGGAATCGGGTCGTCCCCCGTGGGGCCCCCGGTCTTCATCCCCGTTTTCCAGATGAGGGAACCGAGGCCCAGAGAAGTGAAGCGACTCGCCCACGGTCACACGGCCGACAAGGGGCAGAGCTGGGATTCGAACCCATGACCTCCGACTCCGAAGCCCGTGCTCCCTCCACTGAGCCACGCTGCTTGTCATCCATAATAACGGTATCTGTAAAGCGCTTACTACGTGCTGAGCGCTGCCCTAAGCGCTGGGGTAGATACAGGGCAATCGGATTGTCCCACGTGGTGCTCACACTTTTTAAATCCCCATTTTTACAGATAAGGTAACTGAGGCCCAGTGCAGTGACTTGCCCAAGGTCACCCAGCAGACGAGCGGCGGAGCCGGGATTAGAACCCACGTCCCCCGACTCCCAAGCCCGGGCTCTAACCACTAAGCCATGCTGCTTTTAGGGTGGTCTGCTTCTAATAATGTTGGTATCTGTTAAGCGCTCACTACGTGCCGAGCACCGTTCTAAGCGCTGGGGGGGAGACACAGGGGAATCGGGTGGTCCCCCGTGGGGCTCCCGGTCTTCATCCCCATTTGACAGATGAGGGAACTGAGGCACCGAGAAGTGAAGCGACTTGCCCACGGTCACCCAGCTGACGAGTGGCCGAGCTGGGATTTGAACCCGGCTCTCTGTGTGTAGGGTGGTCTGTCTCCCACCCTAGACCGGAAGCTCACTGAGGGCAAGGAACTTGCCTATCAACTCTGATTTGTCCTCTCCCCAGTGCTTATTCCAGCGCTCTGCACCCAGTAAGCGCTCCATCGAAACCACTGACGGATTGGGAATAAGGCCCCAGCCCAGCGTGGCCTAGTGGGTAGAGCCCGGGCCCGGGAGTCAGAAGGACCTGGGTTCTAATCCCACCACTTCTCCGCTGGGTGACCGGGGGCAAGTCGCTTCGATTCTCCGTGCCTCAGTTCCCTCATCTGGGAAACTGTAAAGCGGGGATTAAGACCGTGAGCCCCATGGGGGAGACGGACTGGGTTCGCCCTAATTATCTTGTATCTATCGCAGCGCTTAGCCAAGTGCCTGGCACATAGTGAGCGCTCAACAAATACCATTGAAAAAGCCAAAAATAAAAATCTCAGAGCGTTCGTGGGAGGGGTCGGCCTCGGGGGTGGGAGTTGGAGAGGCATCAAAACTGGCCTCTAATAATAATAATCGTAATAATTAATATGGTATTTGTTAGGCTCTTACTATGCGTCAGGCACTGTACTAAGCACTGGGCTAGATTTTTTTCTTTTTATGGTCGTTGTTAAGCACTTATTATGTCCCAGGCACTGTACTGAGCCCTTCGTCTTCTTATGGTGTCTGTTAGGCGCTTACTCTGACCCGGGCGCTGTAAAAATAATAATAATAATAATAATGTCGATATTTGTTAAACGCTCACTACGTGCAGAGCACTGTTCTAAGCGTTGAGGTAGATCCGGGGTCATCAGGTTGTCCCACGTGAGGCTCACTTTCTTCATCCCCATTTTCCAGATGAGGGAACCGAGGCATTGAGAAGTGAAGCGACTTGCCCAAAGTCACCCAGCTGACAGGTGACGGAGCCGGGATTAGAACCCGTGACCTGAGACTCCTACTAAGCGCTGGGGCGGATACAAGCAAATCGGGTTGGGCCCAATCCCTGTCCCCCATGGGGCTCACAGTCTTCATCCCCCATTTTCCAAATGTGGAAACCGAGGCCCAGAGAAGTGAAGTGATAATAATAATGATGGCATCTGTTAAGCGCTCACTATGTGCCGAGCACCGTTCTAAGCGCCGGGGGAGATACGGGGTCATCGGGTGGTCCCACGTGGGGCTCACCAGCTTCATCCCCGTTTTACAGATGCGGGAACTGAGGCCCAGGCTTGTGAGCCCGTCGCGGGCCAGGGCCGGTCCCTATCTGTTGCCGAATTGTCCATTCCGAGCGTTTAGTCCAGTGCTCTGCACATAGTAAGCGCTCAATAAACAGGACCGAATGGAATGGACGCATTTATCTACGTTCTATCTATTCGGATGCTACCGACGCCTGCCCACTCGTTTGGTTCCGCTGTCCGTCTCCCCGCTTCTAGACCGCGAGCCCGTCGTCGGGCAGGGACGGTCTCTATCTGGTGCCCGGTTGGACTTTCCAACCGCTCGGTCCAGTGCTCCGCACACAGTCAGCGCTCAATAACTACGTTGGGAGGAGCAGCAGTGGAAAGAGCCCGGGCTTGGGAGTCGGAGGTCATGAGTTCGAATCCCGGCTCGGCCACTTGTCAGCTGGGGGACTGTGGGCGAGTCCCTTCACTTCCCTGGGCCTCCGTGACCTCCTCTGTCAAAAGGGGATGGAGACCGTGAGCCCCGCGTGGGACGGCCCGATTCCCCCGTGTCTACCCCAGCGCTTAGAACGGTGCTCTGCACATAGTGAGCGCTTGACAAATACCGACATTATTATTAACGTTATTATTATTACGTTTGAATGAACGAATGAATGAAAGTGACTTGACCAAGGTCACCCGGCAGACAAGAGGCGGAGCCGGGAGGAGAAGCCAGGTCCTTCCGACTCCCGGGCTTCAGCCACCGAGCCCTCTCTGCCGGTTGCCCCCCGCCACGCGCGCGTGCGCACACCCTGGGGTGCCCCTTCCCGCCCCCCGAACGATCCCCCCCCCCCCCCGGACCCCATCTCACCCACAAGGACCACGGTGGCCTCGGCATCCTCGGGGATCTTCTCCAGCAGCTTGAGGCATTTCCCACGGTGTCCGTCCCCTCCGGGCAGGTGCAGGCTCTTCTGCGCGGAGACGCGGGGGGCTGAGGAGGCCGGAGGAGCCCCCCGGGGGTCTCCGCCGTCGTCCCCCCCCGCCCCCCCCGACCCGGCGACCCCCCGCCCCCCGGCCGGACGACGGTCTCTCCCGCCGGGCCCACGTCTCCGTGACGCCAGACGCTCAGCTCGTTGTGGGCAGGGGACGTGTCTCTTCGTTATCATAATATAACGCCACTTGTTTAGCGTTTACTATGTGCCGAGCACCGTCCTAATAATGTTGGTATCCGTTAAGCGCTTACTAGGTGCAGAGCGCCGTTCTAAGCGCTGGGGGAGATACAGGGTCGTCGGGTTGTCCCACTTGGGGCTCCCAGGCTTCATCCCCATTTTCATTCATTCCACGGTATTTACTGAGCGCTTACTGTGCGCAGAACACTGGACTAAGCGCTTGGAATGGACAATTCGGCAACGGATAGAGACCGTCCCTGCCCAGTGACGGGCTCCCGGTCTAATCGGGGGAGACGGGCGGACAAAAACAAGACGACGTAATCACCGTAAATAGAATCAAGGGGATGGAATAATAACAACAGCTGAGGTCACTGAGGCCCAGAGAAGTGAAGCGACTTGCCCGAAGTCACCCAGCAGACAAGTGGCGGAGCCGGGATTTAATAATAATAATAACGTTGGTATTTGTTAAGCGCTTACTCTGTGCCGAGCACCGTTCTAAGCGCCGGGGGGAGATACAGGGTCATCAGGTCGTCCCACGTGGGGCTCACAGTTAATCCCCATTTTCCAGATGAGGGAACTGAGGCCCAGAGAAGTGAAGTGCCTCGCCCACCGTCACCCAGCTGACGAGTGGCAGAGCCGGGAGTCGAACCCATGACCCGACTCCGAAGCCCAGGCTCTTTCCGCTGAGCCACGCTGCTTTTTATTGTTATATCGTCCTCTCCCGGGCGCTCAGTACAGTGCTCCGCACCCAGTCAGCGCTCAATAAATACGACCGAACGGACTCATCTCTCTCGCCTCTGACCTGTCGCCCAAGTCGCGCCTTTGGCCCCCAACGCCCTCCCTCCTCGAATCCATTCATCCGTTCAATGGTATCTATTGAGCGCTGACTGTGTGCAGAGCACTGTACTAAGCGCTTGGAAAGTCCAACTGGGCACCAGAGAGAGACCATCCCTGCCCAACAACGGGCTCCCGGTCTAAATGGGGGAGACGGCCAGCAGAGCAAAAGAAGAGCTAAAGAAAGCAGGTAGTCTGGCGTGGATGACATCGAGATAAATAGAGTCGTAGAGATCTACACCTCATTAATGAAATAAACATAAATAATATATACAAATATGCACAGTGCTGAGGGGAGGGGAAGGGGGAAGAGCAGAGGGCGGGAGAAGGGGGAATGGGGAGGAGGAGCGGAGGGAATCCCCTCTTTTCAAAGCCTTCCTGAAGGCCCACCTCCTCCCGGAGGCCTTCCCCGACTAAGCCCCGCTTTTCCTCATCTCCCGCTCCCTCCCGCGTCGCCCCGACCCGCTCCCTTTCTTCATCCTCTTCACAGGGAAGCGGCGCGGCGCGGCGGAAAGAGCCCGGGCTTCGGAGTCAGAGGTCATGGGTTCGACTCCCGGCTCTGCCCCTCGGCAGCTGTGGGACTGCGGGCGAGTCACTTCTCTGGGCCTCGGTTCCCTCATGCGGAAAATGGGGATTCACCGGGAGCCTCACGCGGGACGGCCCGACGACCCTGTATCTCCGCCGGCGCTTAGAACGGTGCTCTGCACAGAGTAAGCGCTTGACAGATACCAACATTATTATTATTACCATCGTCCCCTCCCCGCTCACCGCTGACATCCCCGTCCCTCACGTATTGATTTCCACTCCCGTCCGTCTCCCCCGTCAAGACGGCCGGCTCGTCGTGGGCGGGGAACGTGTCCGTCCAGTGTCGCGCCGGACTCTCCCAAGCGCTCAGCACAGCGCTCCGCCGATACAATCCGACGACTGGACGGGAGCCGGCGGGCGGGCCGGTCCCCCGCCCCGCTCCGGTCCCACTCACCTCCCTGGCGTCGAGGTCCCGGGAGGACGCGGGGTCCCCGGGGTCTTCTCCGGCGAGGGGGCCGCGGGGGTCGGGGCCGGGGCCGGGGTGGTGGTTTCCCGGCGCCGAGTTGACGCTGGAGCTGGACGGGTTCCGGGGGAAGAAGCCATCCTTGTCGTCGTTGGGGTGGCTGCGAGGCCGGGAGAGAGCAGAGAGGCCCACGGCCGCTCACTTCTCCACCTCGACGGCGCGCGTCGGGCGCTCCCGACGTGCCGCCGGCTGGAATAAGCGCCGGGGAAGAGCCACGCTCGGCGGGTCGGACGCGGTCCCCGCCCCACTTGGGGCTGGCGGTCTTCAGCCCCATTTTACAGATGATAACCACCATAGTAACGATGGCGTTGGGTAAGCCACTTCCTCTCTGGGCCTCAGTTCCCTCATCTGGAAAATGGGGATGAAGACCGGGAGCCTCACGGGGGACGGCCCGATCACCTTGTCTCCTCCCCAGCGCTTAGAACAGTGCTCTGCGCATAGGAAGCGCTTAACGGATGCCATCATTGCTATCTGTCGCCATCGTTCCCGTCCGTCCGTCTCCCCCGATCAGACCGTGAGCCCGTCAAAGGGCAGGGACCGTCTCTATCTGTTGCCGACTTGTCCGTCCCAAGCGCTTAGTCCAGTGCTCTGCACCTAGTAAGCGCTTATTCATTCAATAGTACTTATTGAGCGCTTACTAGGTGCAGAGCACCGGAATAAGCGCTGGGGGGGACGCAAGGTCATCGGGCTGTCCCCCGTGGGGCTCCCAGTCTTCATCCCCATTGTACCGATGAGGGAACTGAGGCGCAGAGAATAATAATAATGTTGGTATTTGTTAAGCGCTTACTCGGTGCCGAGCACTGTTCTAAGCGCTGGGGGAGATACAGGGTCAGCGGGTGGTCCCACGGGCGGCTCCCGGTCTTCATCCCCATTTTCCAGATGAGGTCACTGAGGCCCGGAGAAGTGAAGCGACTCGCCCACGGTCACACGGCTGATGAGTGGCGGAGCCGGCATTCGAACCCCTGACCTCTGACTCCCAAGCCCGGGCTCTTTCCACTGAGCCACGCTGCTTCTCAAGTGAAGTGACTTGCCCAAGGTCACACAGCGGACAGGTGGCGGAGCCGGGATTAGAACCGAGGTCCCCGACTCCCGGGCCCGGCCTCTTTTTTCATGGTACGTGTTAAGCACTTACTATGTGCCGGGCACCGTACTAGGCACCGGGGTCGATCCAAGCCAATCGGGTTGGACACAGTCCCTGTCCCACGTGGGGGTCACGGGCTTCATCCCCATTTTCCTGACGAGGCCACTGAGGCCCGGGCAAGTGAGGTGACTTGCCCAAGGTCACACAGCAGACCAGCGGCGGGGCCGGGATTAAAAACGAGATCCTCTCATTCCCAGGCTCTTTTTATTTTTTGTGTGATATCTGTTAAGCGCTGACTAGGAGCCAGACACTGTACTGAGCAATGGGATGGATATAAAATAATTATATGTCCATTCTGATTTAACTGTATTTATTGAGGGCCTACTATGTGCAGAGCACTGTACTAAGCGCTTGGAGGAATACAACACAGCAATAGAGTCCCCGTGACCATGGGTCTCACAGTCTTCATCCCCATTTTCCAGATGAGGGAACTGAGGCTGAGAGAAGTGAAGTGACTGGCCCAAGGTCACACAGCAGACAAGTGGCGGAGCCGGGATTAGAACCCACGTCCTCTGAGGCCCGGGCTCTTTTCCGCTACCACGTAACTGAGCTGGTAGACACATTCCGCCTTAGAGGAGAGAGCCCGGGCTTGGGAGTCAGAAGTCCTGGGTTCTAATCCCGGCTCTGCCCCTTGTCAGCTGTGGGACTGTGGGCAAGTCACGTCACGTCTCTGTGCCTCAGTTGCCTCATCTGGAAACTGGGGATTAACTGGGAGCCTCGTGCAGTACAACCCGCTGACCCCGGATCTCCCCCAGCGCTTTCAACAGTGCTCTGCACAGAGTAAGCGCTTAACAAATACCAACACTACTATTAATCCTGGCTCTGCCACTTCTCAGCTGTGTGACTTTGGGCAGGTCACTTCACTTCTCTGGGCCTCAGTGACCTCATCTGGAAAACGGGGATGAAGACGGGGAGCCCCACGGGGGACGACCTGATGACCTTGTAGAACAGTGCTTGGCACATAGTGAGCGCTTAACCAATACCATCATTATTATTATTATTCCCTGCCCCCAAGAGGCTTACGGTCTAGTCGGGGGTGACAGACGTTCAGAGAAACGACGGATGTGGACGTAAGCGCCGAGCGGCTGAGGGAGCGGCGGATAAAAGGGGCAGATCTAAGGAGGTGGACGACGCAGAAGGGAGCGGGAGAAGAGGAAACCAGGGTTAAATTGGGGAAGGCCTCCTGGAGGAGGTGGGATTTGGAGGAGGGATTTGGAGGGACGGAAAGGGGAGAGGGGTCCGTGGGATACGCAGGTGGAGGGCGTTCCGGGCCGGAAGCGGGACGTGGGCCGGGGGGGCGGCGGCGGCGGGACGGGCGAGCCGGGGGCCCGGGAGGAGGTCGGCGTTGGCGGAACGGAGCGTGCGGGCCGGGCTGGAGGAGGACGTGGGCTTTGCTCGTTGTGGGGAGGGAACGTAATAATAATAATAATAATAATAATAATACTAGCAGACATGGCAGAGCTGGGATTAGAACCCACGACCGCTGACTCCCAGGCCCGGGCTCTTTCCGCTAGACCACGCTGTTTCCTTGTGTTTTGCACTGTCTTAATAATGTTGGTATTTGCTAAGCGCTTACTATGTGCCGAGCACCGTTCTAAGCCCTGGGGGAGACACAGGGTCATCGGGTCGGCCCCCGTGAGGCTCCCGGTCTTCATCCCCATTTGACAGATGGGGAACTGAGGCACCGAGAAGTGAAGTGACTCGCCCACAGTCACCCAGCTGACAAGGGGCGGAGCTGGGATTCGAACCCAGGACTTCTGACTCTCAAGCCCGGCCTCCTTCCACTGAGCCACGCTGTTTCTCTCTAAATGTGTCTGTTTATAATAATGTTGGTATTTGGTAAGCGCTTTCTACGTGCGGAGCACCGTTCTAAGCGCTGGGGGGGATCCAGGGTCACGGGGTTGTCCCACGGGAGGCTCCCGGTCTTCATCCCCATTTGACAGATGAGGACACTGAGGCCCAGAGAAGCGAAGTGACTCGCCCACAGTCACACAGCTGACAAGGGGCAGAGCCGGGATTCGAACCCATGACTTCGGACTCCCAAGCCCGGGCTCCTTCCACTGTGCCACGCTGCTCGTCTCTAAATGTGTCTGCTTATCGCTGTATCGTCCTCTCCCAAGCGCTCAGTCCAGTGCTCTGCACGCAGGAAGTGCTCAACAAACGCAATCGAATGAATACCTTCTCGGTGCCTCAGTTCCCTCATCTGGAAAATGGGGATTGAGACCGCGAGCCCTACGGGGGACAGGGACCGAGTCCAACCTGACTTGCTTCTATCCACCCCAGGGCTTTGCATGACATATAGTAAGCGCTTAATAAATACCGCGACCATCATTGTTATCATTATAATTACGAATGAATCATTTTAGAAAGGTTTCGGAGGAGGGAAGAGTGGTGGAGGTCGAGACGAAGAGGGAGGGAGTTCCAGGCCAGGGGGAGGACGTGGGCAAGGGGCCGGAGGGGGGGTCCGGTAGGATCCCAGTAATAATAATAATAATAATTCTGGTATTCGTTAAGCGCCTGCCCTGTGCCGGACACTGTACCGAGCGCTGGGGTGGATACGGGCAAATCGGGTTGAATCCACATGGGGCTCGCCGTCTAAATCCCCCTTTCACAGACGAGGAAACCGAGGCACAGAGAAGCGAGGTGACCCGCCCGGGGTCGCTCACTAGACAGGTGGCGGAGCCGGGGCTAGAACCCGCAACCCTCCGACTCCCAGGCCCGCGGTCTATCCACTCCGCCGCGCGGAGGGCCCCGCACACCGTAAGCACTCAGTACAGGGCTCCGCAGACAGTAGGCGTTCAGTTCGGTCCCCGGTGTAGGTGACGGGGTCGGCAGGGAAGAGCGAATAATAATAACAATAACGTTGGTACGCGTTAAGCGCTTCCTATGTGCCGAGCACCGTTCTGAGCGCTGGGGGAGCTACGGGGTCATCGGGTCGTCCCACGTGGGGCTCACGGTCTCCAACCCCATTTTCCAGAGGAGGGAACTGAGGCCCAGAGAGGTGAAGCGACTGGCCCGAGGTCACCCAGCTGCCAAGTGGCGGAGGCGGGATTAGAATCCACGACCTCTGACTCCCAAGCCCGGCCTCTTCCTCCCCTAACCTCTTTCTTCCTCCCCGACCCCCCTCTTCCTCCAACCCCCTCTCCTCCTCCTCCTCCAACCCCCTTCCTCCTCCTCCAATCCCGGCTCTGCCCCGGGTCTGCTGGGTGATGACGACGACGATATGTAAGCGCTCACCACGTGCCAGGCGCTATCCTAAGCGCTGGGGTAGATACAAGGTGATGAGATCGTCCCCCGTGGGGGTCCCGGTCTTCATCCCCATTTTCCAGAGGAGGTCACTGAGGCCCAGAGAAGGGAAGCGACTCGCCCGAGGTCACCCAGCTGGCAAGCGGCGGAGGCGGGATTAGAACTCACGGCCTCGGACGCTCAAGCCCGGGCTCTCGCCACTAAGCCGTGCCGCTCCTAAGAGCCGCCCACCCCCTCTTTAGTCCTCTCGCACACCCTGCCAGCCGTGTTGAAAAAAAAAAAGTTGTTTGTTAAGCGCTTACTACGTGCAGAGCCCTGTTCTAAGCGCTGGGGGAGACGCAGGGGCATCAGCTCGTCCCCCGTGGGGCTCCCGGTCTTCATCCCCGTTTTCCAGATGAGATCCCCGAGGCCCAGAGAGGTGAAGTGACTCGCCCACAGTCGCCCAGCTGACGAGTGGCGGAGCCGGGATTCGAACCCGTGACCCCCGACTCCACAGCTGAGCCACGCTGCTTTGGGGGCGGGCGGGGGGGGGCGGGGGTCTCGATGCCCACCCCCAGCCCTTGGGTTCGAGGAGCGGGGCCCGCCCCCGAAGCCGCCCCCGGGCACCTGTGTTTGAGCAGCAGGGTCCGCAGCACGTTGGCCCGGTCCTCGGGGCGGATCTGGTCGGAGATGATCATGGTCTCCACCACCACGTGGGCGATGCCCGGCAGGGTGGTCTGCTCCAGGTCCAGCAGCGCGGCCCCTGCCCAGCGGCGGGTCCCACGTCAGGGGTCGCGGGCCCGACCTCGGGGGCCTCGGGACGGACGTCGGGGCCACGGGCCCCGGGGGTCGCGGGCCGGAGGTGCCCACGCTCCCCGCCGCCGCCACGTCCCCCGCCCCGCGACCGGGGGGGCGGCACGTGACACGAGGGACCCCCGCCGCCGGGGACACGCCCGCCGGGCCGGGGACGCGCCGAAGACCGGGGACAAGGGAAGGAACACAAAGCAGGGGGCACACGGAAACCCGGGGACACGGCCGAGGCCGGGGACGCGCGAGGCCGGGGACGCGCGAGGCCGAGGATCCCCCCGAGACCGGGGACGCACGAAGCCCGGGACACGCGCGAGGCCGAGGTCACACGCCGGATCGGAGGTACACGTGAGATGGGGGAGACACTCTCTTTCTCCCGCCCAGCCCGCCCGCTCCGCTCCTCCGCCGCCCGCCTCCCCGCCGGCCCCCGGTCTCGCCCGTCCCGCCGTCGACCCCCGGGCCGCGTCCTCCCGCGGTCCCGGGACGCCCTCCCTCCTCGCCTCCGCCGAACCGATTCTCTTCCCCTCTTCGAAACCCTACTTGAAACCCACCTCCTCCGAGAGGCCTTCCCGGACCGAGCTCCCCTTCTCCCTCTGCTCCCTCTACCCCCCCCTTCGCAGCTCAACCCTCTTCTCCCCCCATCTCCCTCCGCTCCTCCCCCTCTCCCTTCCCGTCCCCTCGGCACCTTACTCGTCCGCTCGACGGCTCGACCGTATATATATTCATCACCCTATTTATTCTGTTAATGAGATGTCCATCGCCTCGATTCTATTTAGTCGCCATCGGTTTTTACGAGACGTCCTTCCCCTCGACTCTATCTATCGCCATCGTTCTCGTCCGTCCGTCTCCCCCGATCGGACCGTGAGCCTGTCTCTATCTGTTGCCGACTTGTTCGTTCCGAGCGCTCAGTCCGGTGCTCTGCACCTAGTAAGTGCTCAATAGATACTATTGAATGAATGAATGAAAGGAAGACAAGTGTGGTCAGGGGAACATATTCAAAACCCCCCATGGCCCGGCCCCGTCCCCCCTCCCCTCCCTCCCGTCCTCCTCCGTCCCGCGCCGCACGCCGCGCTCCTCCGCGGCCGCTCGCCTCCTCCCCGGGCCTCCGGCTCGCCCGGCCCGTCGTCGACCCCCGGCCCGCGTCCTCCCGCTGTCCCGGACGCCCCCCCCTCCTCGGATCCCACGGACGATTCCTCTCCCCCGACCTTCAAAGCCTTCTTGAAGTCCCGCCTCCTCCGAGAGGCCTTCCCCGACCGCGCCCTCCTCTTCCTCGTCTCCCGCTCCCTTCCGCGTCGCCCCGACTCGCTCCCTTTCCTCATCCCCCCCTCCCGGCCCCACTGACCACTTACGTCCATCTCTGACATTCTGTTTATTTGTATTGCTGTCTCCCCCCGTCTAAACCGTGAGCTTGTCATGGGCAGGAACGGTCACTGTTTATTGTATCGTACTTTCCCAAGCGCTTAGTGCAGTGCTCTGCACACAGTAAGCACTCAGTAAATACGACTGAATGAATGAATGAGTGAACGAATGAACACAAGGCCGGGGTGACAAGGGACATGCTCGAGATTAAGAACACGCCCAAGGTCAAGGACGCATAATAACAATAACGATAATGTTGGTATTTGTTAAGTGCTTACTATGTGCCGAGCACCGTTCTAAGCGCTGGAGTAGACGCCGGGTCATCGGGTTGTCCCACGGGGGGGGGGGGGGGCTCACAGTCTTAAAATCCCCATTTTCCAGATGAGGTCACCGAAGCCCAGAGAAGTGAAGCGACCTGCCCAGTCACCCGGCGGACGAGCGGCGGAGCCGGGATTAGAACCCACGACCTCGGACTCCCGAGCCCGGGCTCTTGCCACTGGGCCACGATGGAGTAGCGCGGCCTAGGGGGCAGAGCCCAGGCCGGGGAGTCAGAAGGTCACGGGTTCTAATCCCCGCTCCGCCGCTCGTCCGCCGGGTGACCTTGAGCAAAAGTCCCTTCGCTTCTCGGGGCCTCGGTGACCTCATCTGGAAAATGGGGATTGAGCCCGTGAGCCCCACGGGGGACAAGAAACTGTGTCCACCCTGATTTGCTTGGATCCCCTCCAGCGCTTAGTACAGTGCCCGGCGCACAGTAAGCGCCTAACAGATTCCTCAGTTATTATTATTCACTTCTCTGAGCCTCAGTGACTTCATCTGTAAAATGGGGAGAGAGACTTTGAGCCCCACGTGTACACACCGATAATTTTCTTTATTTATATCGATGCTGTCGATGCCCGTCGGCCGGTTTTGTTCAAGCCCTTGAGCCCGTCGTCGGGTAGGGATGCTCTCCATCCGTTGCCGAACCGGACTCTCCAAGCGCTTAGTCCAGTGCTCCGCACACAGTAAGCGCTCAATAAATACCCCTGAACGGATGAATGAATGACAGGGACTGTGTCCAACTCCATTTGCTTGAATCCACCCCAGCGCTTAGAAGAGTGCCGGGCACATAGTAAGCGCTTAACAAATAGCATCGTTATCGGTGATTTGCCGAAGTGTCCATTCCAAGCGCTTAGTACAGGGCTCCGCGCATAGTAAGCACTCAGTAAATACGACTGAACGCATGAATGAATGCTTCTTATATACGTGGTCGAGGGGGACGCACACATCAGGCAAGGGACATGTCCGAGGTCAGAGACGCACGAAGACAGAGACGCACACCAGGCCACGGAGACTCTCTCTCTCTCTCTATCTCTCTCCCCACGCGCCCCCTGATCGGCCCGGCCCCCCTCCCACGTCAAAACCGGGGCCAAAGCCGAGCCCGAGGGGCGACCCGAACGCCGTGGGGTCCCCGGGGGGACCGATCCCGGCCCCGCCACTTGTCCGCCGCGTGACCCCGGATAAGTCACTTACCTTCTCTGAGCCTCGGTTTGCTCATCTGTAAAATGGGGATTTAGAACCTGACCTCCCTCCCCGTGAGCACCTACGTGCGTACGCTAAATTCTGCCGTAATTTACATTGTCCGTCTCCTGAGGGACACGGGAAGTTCCACTCCCAAGCTCTAATAATAATCATAGTGGTATCTGTTAAGCGTTTACCAGGTGCCAAGCACTGTTCGAAGCACTGGGGTAGATACAAGGTCATCGGGTTGTTCCACAAGGGGCTCTCAGCGCAGCGTTCTGCACGCAGTAGACTCCTTGAGGGCAGGGATGGTGTCTACTAACTGCTCTGTCCTCTCCCAGGCGCTCAGCACAGCGCTCTGCCCGCAGTAGACTCCTTGAGGGCAGGGATGGTGTCTACTAACTGCACTGTCCTCTCCCAGGCGCTCAGCACAGCGCTCTGCCCGCAGTAGACTCCTTGAGGGCAGGGATGGTGTCTACTAACTGCTCTGTCCTCTCCCAGGCGCTCAGCACAGCGCTCTGCCCGCAGTAGACTCCTTGAGGGCAGGGATGGTGTCTACTAACTGCTCTGTCCTCTCCCAGGCGCTCAGCACAGCGCTCTGCCCGCAGTAGACTCCTTGAGGGCAGGGATGGTGTCTACTCAACTGTACTGTCCTCTCCCAGGCGCTCAGCACAGCGCTCTGCACGCCGTAGACTGTCAGCTCCCCAAGGGGAAGGATGGTGTCTCCTCACTCTTCCTCTCCCAAGCGCTCAGCACAGCGCTCAGCACCCAGGAGACCGTCAGCTCCTCGAGGGCAGGGATGGAGTCTGCTGCCTCTGTCGTCCTCTCCCGAGCGTTCAGTCCAGTCCCCGAGGAAGGGCTCAAAAAACAGCGAGGCCGGGTGGGCCGGGGCCCGGGCAGCGTCTGGCTCCAGCGAAACCAGGCCCCGGCCCCGCGGCCCGGGGTCGCCGACACGGGGGCCGCACCACGAGCTCGCGGCGGGCGGGGATCGTCGCCGTTTAATAATAATACTAATGATGATGATATTTGCTAAGCGCTTACTAGTCTGTCCGTCTCCCCCGATTAGACCGTGAGCCCGTCTGAGGGCAGGGACCGTCTCTATCTGTTACCCATTTGTCCGTTCCGAGCGCTTAGTCCAGTGCTCTGTACGTAGTAAGCGCTCAATAAACACTACTGAATGAATGAATGAATGAATACTATGTGCCAAGCACCGGGATAATAATAATAATAATAATAATAATGTTGGTATTTGTTAAGCCGCTTACTACGTGCCGAGCACCGTTCTAAGCGCTGGGGGAGACACAAGGGAATCAGGTCGTCCCCCGTGGGGCTCCCGGTCTTCATCCCCATTTTCCAGATGAGGGAACCGAGGCACCGAGAAGTGAAGGGACTCGCCCAAAGTCCCCCAGCCGACAAGTGGCCGAGCCGGGATTCGAACCCACGATCTCCGAGTCCAAAGCCCATGCTCTCTCCACTGAGCCACACCGCTTCTCATAATAATAATGTCGGTATTTGTATTTGTTAAGCGCTTTCTAGGTGCCGAGCACCGTTCTAAGCCCTGGGGGAGACACAGGGTCATCAGGTGGTCCCCCGCGGGGCTCCCGGTCTTCATCCCCATTTTCCAGATGAGGGAACCGAGGCACCGAGGAGTGAAGGGACTCGCCCAAAGTCCCCCAGCCGACAAGTGGCCGAGCCGGGATTCGGACCCACGGCCTCCGACGCCCAAGCCCGGGCTCTTTCCACTGAGCCACGCGTCGTCCCCCGCGGGGCTCCCGGTCTTCACCCCCCGTTTCCAGACGCGGTCACGGAGGCCCAGAGAAGCGAAGCGACCCGCCCGAGGTCACCCGGCTGACCGGCGGCGGAGGCGGGAGGAGAACCCGCGCCCTCCGACCCCCGAGGCCGGGCTCCGGGGCGGCGCCGCACGTTCCCGGGCGCTCGGTCAACGGGAGGGGGGGGGGAGGGACGGGGACGATAATGGCACGGGTTAAGCGCCCCCGACGTGCAGACGGCCGTTGCGAGCGCCGGGGAGGACACGGGGGGGGGGGGGGGATGGGGCGGACGCCCCGGGGGCCGGGACGAAGGGGAGGGTCCCTACCGTGGGCGATGGTCCTGCGGAGCTCCAGGAGGCTGCGGAAGGAGAGCGAGGCGACGTGGGGCTTGCCCCAGCGCTCCGTCTCCTCCTCCACGTCCTCCTCGAACTTGATCCAGCGCGCCGTCTCGCGCCACTGAGGCTCCTGGCCCTTCTCCAGCAGCAGCTCGTTCATCTCCACGAACACCTGGGCCGGGCGGGACGGCGAGGTCGGCCGAGGACGACCAGCCCCGTCATCGCGATGACGATGCGGGTGTCTGCTCAGCGCTCGCTAGGCGCGCGGCACCGTCCTAAGCGCCGAGGCAGATCCGGGAGGCTCCCGGTCTTCGTCCCCATTTCCCAGATGAGGTCACTGAGGCGCGGAGAGGTCAAGGGACTCGCCCGCAGTCCCACGGCCGACGCGGAGCTGGGATTCGAACCCGGGACCTCGGACTCCCAAGCTCGGGCTCTTCCCACTGAGCCGCGCCGCTTCCCGTAATGATGTTGGTATTTGTTAGGCGCCCACGACGTGCCGAGCGCCGTTCGAAGCGCCGGGGGAGGTACGGGGTCATCGGGTCGGCCCCCGTGGGGCTCCCGGTCTTCATCCCCGTTTGACGGACGAGGCAACTGAGGCCCAGAGAGGTGAGGTGACCGGCCCAAGGTCACCCAGCGGACAGGTGGCAGAGCCGGGATGACGATGATAATAATAACGTCGGTATCGGTTAAGCGCTTACTCTGTGCCAGGCACTGTTCTAAGCGCTGAGGTAGATACGAGGTGATCAGGTTGTCCCCCGTGGGGCTCACGGTCTTAAAATCCCCACTTCACAGGTGAGGAAACCGAGGCACGGAGAAGTGAAGTGACTTGTCCAAGGCCACACAGCAGACGAGTGACAGATCGGGGCTCATGATAATATTAACGGTATTTGTTAAGCGCTCACTCTGGGCTAAGCACCGCTCTAAGCGCTGGGCGGGGATATGAGGTTATCGCGTCGTCCCCCCGTGGGGCTCACAGTCTTCATCCCCACTTTCCAGATGAGGTGACTGAGGCCCAGAGAAGTGAAGTGGCTTGCCCGAGACCACACAGGAGACAAGTGACAGAGTGGGGCTGATAATAATAATGACAATGATAATAATGGTATTTGTTAAGCGCTTGCTCTGTGCCAAGCACCGTTCTAAGCGCCGGGGAGATACGAGAAGCGGCGTGGCTCAGTGGAAAGAGCCCGGGGGCTTGGGAGTCAGAGGTCGTGGCTTCGAATCCCGCCTCCGCCCCTTGTCAGCTGGGTGACTGCGGGCGAGTCACTTCACTTCTCCGGGCCTCAGTGACCTCATCTGTAAAATGGGGAGCCTCACGCAGGACAATCCGATGACCCCGTATCTCCCCCAGCGCTCAGAACGGCGCTCGGCACCTAGTAAGCGCTTAACAGATACCGACATCATTATTATCATTACGAGATAATCAGGTTGTCCCACACGGGGCTCACCGTCTTTATCCCCGTTTTCCAGGTGAGGTCACTGAGGCCCAGAGAAGTGAAGTGACTTGCCCAAGGTCACCCGGCTAGCGCGGGGAGGGGTCCCCCCCCCCCAGCCCCCCCGGCCCCCCGGTCCCCGATACCTCGTGCGGCCTCCTGTCGGGCCTGCTCTTCCTCTTCCTCGTCTCGCTGGGCGGGGAGGGGGTCGGGGCGGGACCCCGGGAGCCGCGCCGGGGGTCCGGGCTCCGGGACGGCTTCTTCACCAGGTGACGCCGGACACCGGGGTTGTCCTCCAGCCGGTGACCTGGGGGGGGGGGGGACGGGGACGGGGCGGCCCGCTCGGGCTCGGGGCTCATTCGTCCCGTTCATCCGTCCTGTCGTGTTTACTGAGCGCTCACTGGGTGCGGGGCGCCGGACTAGGCGCCTGGGCCCGGGGGACGCGTCCCGGCCGGGGAGGGCGTCGGGGACGGCTCCTCCGATCCGCCGCGGGGCCGGGACCGACCCCTCGGCCCCCCTCTCCGCCCCCGAGGCGGTATCCGTTCAGCGCTTACTATGCGGCGGGCACCGTATTAAGCACAGGGGTGGATACGACCAAATACGATAACAAATATCTCAAGTAATATTATCCTTGCAATGGTCTGTGTTCGGCGTTTACTATGTGCCAGGCACTGTGCTGAACACTGGGGTAGACAGAAGCAGATCCGGTTGGACCCAGTCCCCGTCCATCCCCATTTTCCGGATGAGGTCGCTGAGGGCCAGAGAAGTGAGTCGCACAAGGTCACACGGCGGACGAGCGGCGGAGCCGGGATTCGAACCCACGACCTCCGACTCCCAGGGCCGGGCTCCAGCCGCTAGAGGAGCAGCGCGGCTCAGCGGAAAGAGCCCGGGCGCGGGAGTCGGAGGTCACGGGTTCGAATCCCGACCCTGCCCCCCGTCGGCCGGGTGACTGTGGGCGGGTCGCTTCACTTCTCTGGGCCTCGGTCACCTCATCTGGAAAACGGGGATGAAGACCGGGAGCCTCACGGGGGACGACCCGACGGCCCTGTGTCTACCCCAGCGCTTAGAACGGTGCTCTGCACATAGCAAGCGCTTAACAAATACCAACATTATTATTATTATTCTCTGGGCCTCGGTGACCTCATCTGGAAAACGGGGATGAAGACCGGGAGCCTCACGGGGGACGACCTGATGACCCCGGATCTCCCCCAGCGCTTAGAATAGCGCTCGGCACAGAGTAAGCGCTTAACAAATACCAACGTAATTATTATTATTATTATTATTATTATTATTATTACGCCACGCCACTCCCAGGTCTAGTCCCTGCTGCTTCCGCCCGCTCACGTCCCGGGTCCCGCCCTCGCCCGGCCCCCCGGCACCGCCCCGCTCCTGCTCCGTGCCGGGGCTCCACCGGCCCCGGGGACACACCGGGCCGGGCCGCGGACGACCAGGGTGGCCGGGGAAGACTCTCGTGGTCTAATAATAACGTCGGCGTCTGTTAAGCGCTCACTATGTGCCGAGCGCCGTTCTAAGCGCTGGGGGAGGCACGGGGGAATCGGGTCGTCCCACGTGGGGCTCTCGGTCTTCATCCCCATTTTCCAGATGAGGGAACCGAGGCACCGAGAGGTTGAGCGACTTGCCCCAAGTCACCCAGCTGACACGTGGCCGAGCCGGGATTCGAACCCACGACCTCCGACTCCAAAGCCCGGGCTCTTGCCACTGAGCCACGCTGCTTCTCTAGTGGGTCTAGCGGGTCGAGCCCGGGCCTGGGAGTCAGAGGGTCAAGCCTCGGGCGAGTCACTTCACGTCTTCGGGCCTCGGTTCCCTCCTCCGGAAAAGGGGGATGCAGACCGTGCGCCCCACGCGGCACGGTGCATCGATGGCATCTGTTAAGCGCTTACTAGGTGCCGAGCACCATTCTGAGCGCCGGATGGATACGAAGTGATCAGGTGGTCCGCCGTGGGGCTCCCGGTCTTCATCCCCGTTCGACAGATGAAGTACCAGAGGCCCAGAGAAGCCAAGTGACTCGCCCGAGGTCACACAGCTGACAGATGGCGGAGACGGGATTAGAACCCACGACCTCTGACTCCCAAGCCCGCCCTCTTTCCGCTGAGCCACGCTGACGTAGCGGGTAGAGCCCAGATCTGGGAGTCAGAAGGTTCCGGGTTCTAATCCCGGCTCCGCCACTTGCCCGCTGAGTGACTTCGGGCGAGTCGCTTCACTTCTCTGGGCCTCGGTGAGAGAAGCAGCGTGGCTCAGTGGAAAGAGCCCGGGCTTTGGAGTCGGAGATCGTGGGTTCGAATCCCGGCTCTGCCACTTGGCAGCTGCGGGACTGGGGGCGAGTCATTTACCTTCTCTGTGCCTCAGTTACCTCATCTGCAAAATGGGAATGAAGACTGTGGGCCTCATGCAGTACAACCCGCTGACCCTGTATCTCCCCCAGCGCTTAGAACGGTGCTCTGCACACAGTAAGCGCTTAACAGATACCAACGTTATTATCTAGGAAATGGGGATGGAGACCGTGAGCCCCGGGTGGGACGGGGACTGCGTCCAACCCGATTTGCTTGGATTCACCCCAGCGTTTAGCACAGTGCCTGGCACGTAGTAAGCACTTAACAAACACCATATCGTTATTATTATCATTTATGCGGGACAGGGACTGTGTCCAAATTGATTTGCTCGTATCCACCCCAGCGTTCAGTACAGTATCTGGCATGTAGGAAGCGCCGTCTTCCCCGATCAGACCGTGAGCCCGTCAAAGGGCAGGGACCGTCTCTACCTGTTACCGATTTGTATATTCCAAGCGCTTAGTACAGTGCTCTGCACCTAGTAAGCGCTCAATAAATATTATTGAATGAATGAACTGAAATATCACAATTATTATCATTGTTAAGACAGGGGAGGGCCAGGGTGGATGGGGTAGGGAGGGATGGAGTGGGGGAGGGCCGGGATGGGGAGGGCTGGGGAATAATTATTATTATTATTATTATGATATTTGTTAAGCGCTTACTATGTGCCAAGCACCTTTCTAAGCACTGGGGTAGATACCAGCTATTCAGGTTGTCCCCCGTGGGGCTCAACGGTCTCCCCCCCATTTTCCAGAGGGGGTCACTGAGGCCCAGAGAAGCGTAGCGGTCCGCCCAAGGTCACACGGCAGACGGGTGGCGGAGCCGGGATTAGAACCCACGTCCTCTGACTCCTCGGCCCGGGCTCTCCCCACTAGGCCACGCCGCTCCTCGACGACAGGAGGGTCCGGGGAGGGCCGGGGCGGGCCGAGGCGGGAAGGCCAGGCCGCAGAGGACGAGGGGCCGCAGGGCTGGGTGGCGGCGGGCTAGGGCGGCGGGGGTCGGGGGCAAACGGGGGTCCCGGGGGGGGGGGGGGGGTCACTCGCAAGCCGGACCCCCGGCCGGGCCGCTCCGCCGGCCCCCAACGGTCCCGCGAGGGTCCGGCTCCTCCACCCCCGGCCCGGCCCCACCCCGCTCGTCCCCCACCTCGACCCTGGTCCCGGCCCAGGAGACCATCGGCGGTCTCTCTGGAGGCCTCCCCGCCGCCTGGCTCTCGGTGGGGGGGCCCCCGGGGCCCCCCGACCCTTCCTCGCACCCGGGTGCCGGGGGTCTCCGACCCCCAAAGCCCACTGGCACCGGCGGCCCTGGCCCCCCGCCCTACAAACGCTTCCCTTCCCCCGCCGCCATCGAATCGTCCCCGTCCTCGGGGCCTGGACATTTTCCATGACGTCGGTTGTCTGCTGCTCCACTTAGGGTCACGCATCCATTCGCTCGATAGTATTTATTGAGCGCTCTCTATGTGCAGAGCACTGGACTGAGCGCTTGGAATGGACAAGCCGGTAACAGATAGAGACGGTCCCTGCCCTTTGGCGGGCTTACGGTCTAATCGGGGGCCCCCACTCCCCAAAGAAGAACACTCCCCCCCCCCGTCCCCGTCCCCCAACGAGCTCCGAGGTGAAAGAGAAGCGGCGCGGCTCAGGGGCAAGAGGCCGGGCTTGGGTGTCGGGGGTCGTGGGTTCTGATCCCGCCCCCGCCGCTTGTCTGCTGTGTGACCTTGGCCAGAGCACTTCTCTTCTCTGCGCCTCATCTGGAAAATGGGGATGAAGTCTTTGAGCCCCACGTGGGACAACCTGATGATAATGATAATGTTGGTATTCGTTAAGCGCTTATTAGGTGCCAAGCGCTGTTCTAAGCGCTGGGGGAGATACAAGGTCATCAGGTAGGCCCACGTGAGGCTCCAGTCTTCATCCCCATTTTACAGACGAGGTAACCGAGGCCCAGAGAAGTGAAGTGACTTGCTCGGGGGTCACCCAGTGGAGAAGCGGCGGAGGCGGGATTAGAACTCATGACCTCTGACTCCCAAGCCCGGGCTCTTTCCACAAAGCCATGCCGCTTCGGTGATAATAATAACGTTGGCATTTGTTAAGCGCTTACTATGAGCAGAGCACCGTTCTGAGCGCTGGGGGAGAGACGGGGTCATCGGGTCGTCCCGCGTGAGGCTCACGGTTGATCCCCATTTTACAGATGGGGTCGCTGAGGCCCAGAGAAGTGAAGGGACTCGCCCACAGTCCCACAGCGCAGCGTGGTTCAGCGGAAAGGGCACGGGCTTTGGAGTCACAGGTCATGGGTTCGCATCCCGGCTCGGCCACTTGGCAGCTGTGTGACTTTGGGCGAGTCACTTAACGTCTCGGTGCCTCAGTTCCCTCATCTGTCAAATGGGGATGAAGACCGGGAGCCCCACGTGGGACGACCTGATTCCCCTGCGTCTACCCCAGCGCTTAGAACGGTGCTCGGCACGTAGTAAGCGCTTGACAGATACCGACGTCGTTATTATTATTATTGTTAAGTGGCAGAGCCGGGAGTCGCACCCATGACCTCTGACTCTGAAGCCCAGGCTCTTTCCGGATGACCCTGTATCTGCCCCGGCGCTTCAAACAGTGCTCGGCATGTAGTAAGCGCTTAACAAATATCACTGTTATTATCATTGAAGAGAGGAAGGGGATAGGGAGGGGGGGGTCTGTGCTAGTGCTGAAGGGGGCGCCGGGTCAGTCAGTCAAGGCTATTCACTGAGCGCTCACGGTGGGTTGGGAGCCGCCTCCCTGGCTCCCCCTCGTCTCTCTCCCACCCCCCCCAAGGGCTCCACGATAACAGGTGGTCCCAACCACCCCAGGCCTCGGTTAACGGGTAAGGGGGGAATGTCCAGCGGCTGCAGGGCGAAGCGGTTGGGGGGGGCGTGGGGGGAAGGGTAATAATAATAATAATAATAATAATGTCGGTATCTGTTAAGCGCTTACTATGTGCAGAGCACCGTTCGAAGCGCTGGGGGAGACGCAGGGTCATCGGGTCGGCCCACGGGGGGCTCACAGTTAATCCCCCTTTTCCAGATGAGGGAACGGAGGCCCAGAGAAGCAAAGTGACTCGCCCACAGTCACACAGCTGACAAGGGGCCGAGTGGGGATTTGAACCCATGACCTCTAGACTCCCAAGCCCGGGCCCTTTCCACTGAGCCACGCGGCTTCAGCGCCAAGCAGAGGGAGAAGAAATGGCCCTACTGAGGCAGTGTGGCCTGGTGGAAAGAGCCCCCGGCCCGGAAGGACCCGGGGACCGACAATAATGACAATACTCGTATTGGTTAGGCGCTCCCTTCTCATCCCCTCGGCACCGTACCCGTCCGGCTCAACTGTATAGATTTTCATCACCCTATTAATTTTGTTCATGAGATGTACATCACCCTGATTCTATTTATTTGCTATTGCTTTAATGAGACCTTCATCCCCTCGATCCTATTCATCGCCATCGTCCTCGTCCGTCCGTCTCCCCACATTGGACCGTGAGCCCGTCAGAGGGCGGGCACCGTCTCTATCTGTCACCGACCTGTCCGTTCCGAGCGCTCAGTCCAGTGCTCTGCACGTAGGAAGCGCTCAATAAGTACTATTGAATGACAAATACTCTTGAAGCACCCTTCTAAGGGGTGGCGTAGACACAGTGTAATGAAGTTGTCCCCCGTGGGGCTCTTTGTCCCCGTTTTCCGGATGAGGGAACTGAGGCCCAGAGAAGTGAAGTGGCTCGCCCAAGACCACACAGCAGACAAGTGGCAGAGCTGGATTCTAATAATACGAAGTAGAAGAATGGTATTCGTAAAGCGCTCATTGTGTGCCAAGCACCTTTCTAAGCGCCGGGGGAGATACCAGGTCATCAGGCTGTCCCTCGTGGGGCCCCCGGTCTCCATCTCCGTTTTCCAGATGAGGTAACGGAGGCCCAGAGAAGTGAAGTGACCGGCCCAAGGTCACACAGCAGACAAGTGGCGGAGCCGGGATTAGAACCCACGACCTCTGACTCCCAAGCCCGGCCTCTTGCCACTAAACTACTCTGCTTACGGGCTAATCCCGGCTCTGCCTGCCGCGGGACCCCAGGCAAGTCGCTTCACTTCTCTGGGCCTCGGTTCCCTCATCTGGAAAATGGGGTTTCACTACCCGTTCGGCCTCCGGCTTAATAATAGCGATGGTGTTTGTTAAGCGCTTTCCCTGTGCCAGGCGCTGTGCTAAGCACCGGAATAGATACAAGCAAGGTTGGATACGGGTCCTGTCCCACGTGGGGCTCACGGTCGCCACCCTTATTTTACAGATGAGGGAACTGAGGACCGGCGAAGCGAAGTGACTTGCCCACAGCCACCCGGCTGACGAGGGGCTGAGTCGGCATCTGAACCCGTGACCTGCGGCCTCCCAGGCCCGCGCTCGCTCCGCCGAGCCACGCCGCTTCTCAATCGATTGGCTTATCTACCCCGGCGCTTGGCACGGTCCTTAACACCCAGTAAGCATGGAGCGAATACCACAGTTATTGCCGTTATCGTCTCTAACGACGTTAGAAGGTTAAGACGAGAAGCAGCGCGGCCCAGTGGGTAGAGGCCGGGGCCCGGGAGTCCGGAGGACCTGGGTTCGAATCCCGGCCCCGCCACCCGTCAGCTGGGCGACCGGGGGCCAGTCACTTCGCTTCTCTGGGCCTCAGTTCCCTCGTCTGGAAAAGGGGGACGAAGAGTGGGAGCCCCACGTGGGACAGGGACTGTAAAGGCGTCCACGGGGTGGCCCCGTCCTCCCCGCCCCGGCCGCTCTCCTCCTCCTCCTCCTCCTCCTCCTCCACCCTGGGCCGCACGCCCCGCTCCTCTCGTGCCGACCTCCTCCCCGCCCCGCCGCCGACCCCCGGCTCACGTCCCGCCTCCGGCCCGGAAGGCCCTCCCTCCTCAGATCCCACCGACGACGACTCTCCCGCCGTTCGAATCCTTCCTGCAGGCCCCCCTCCTCCCGGAGGCCTTCCCCGACCGCGCCCTCCTCTCCTCTCGTCCCGCTCCCTTCCGCGTCGCCCCGACTCGCTCCCTTTCTTCATCTTCCCTCCCTCGGCCCCGCACCCCTTCCGTCCACCTCCCTCAGTAGAAGCAGCGTGGCTCGGTGGGAAGAGCCTGGGCTTTGGAGTCGGAGGTCATGAGTTCGAATCCAGGCTCCGCCACTTGTCAGCTGTGTGACTGTGGGCGAGTCCCTTAACTTCTCTGGGCCTCAGTTGCCTCATCTGTCAAATGGGGATGAAGACCGTGAGCCCCACGTGGGACATCCTGATTCCCCTGTGTCTACCCCGGCGCTTAGAACGGTGCTCGGCGCATAGTAAGCGCTTAACAGATACCAACATTATTATTACTATCATTATTGTTATTCCTTTCTATTCACGTCCGTCTCCCCCCCTAGCCCTTCAGCTGGCCGTCACCACGGAATTAGTCTGTGACAGTGCCCTCTCCCAATCGATTTAATCTACCGATTTTGCTAACGAGGTGTACATCTCCGTGATTCTATTGATCTCGATGATGTGGTTTTGTTCCGTTCGGCTCCGTCTCCCCCGTTTAGACCGTCAGCCCGTCGTTGGGCGGGGCTGGCCTCTCTCTGTTGCCGAATTGTTCATTCCAAGGGCTTAGTAATGACGATAACAATAACGTCGGTATCTGTGAAGCGCTTACTACGGTGCAGAGCACCGTCCTGAGCGCTGGGGTGGATACGGGGGAAGCAGGTCGTCCCACGTGAGGCTCACTGTCTTGATCCCCATTTTCCAGATGAGGGAACCGAGGCCCAGAGAAGCGAAGTGACTCGCCCACAGTCACCCAGCTGACGAGGGGCAGAGCCGGGAGTCGAACCCGTGACCTCTGACCCCCAAGCCCGGGCTCTTCCCACTGAGCCACGCTACAGCGCTCCGCACAGGGTCAGCGCTCAGGAAATACGATCGAACGCACGCTCAAGTGCTCTACACATGGTAAGCGCTCAATAGGTATCACCGATTCCTTCAATCGTATTTATTGAGCGCTTCTACCGCGTGCAGAGCACCCAGTCGCTGGGGGGGGGGGGACATCCAACACGGCAATAAAGACGATCCCTGCCCACGCCGGGCTCACAGTCGAGACGGGCGGGAGACAGATATGAAAACAAGGAAACAGGCATCGATTTAAAGAACTGGCCGCCTGGCTGACCGTATCCAACCTGATCATCTTAAATCTCCCCCAGCGTTCAGTACGGTGCCCGGCACGTTATTATTATTATTATTATTATCATCCCTAGGAGGTGGCCGATCGCAGGAGGGGCGAGGGGAAGGGATGGGCCAAAGAAGGAGAGAAGAGTAAGAAGTCACAGCAGAATTCATGAGAAGCAGCGTGGCTCAGTGGCAAGAGCCCGCGCTTGGGAGTCAGAGGTCATGGGTTCGAATCCCGGCTCTGCCCCTTGTCAGCCGGGTGACTGTGGGCGAGTCGCTTCACTTCTCTGGGCCTCAGTGACCTCATCTGGAAAATGGGGATGAAGCCCGTGAGCCCCACGTGGGACAACCCGATGACCCCGGATCTCCCCCGGCGCTTAGAACGGCGCTCGGCACATAGGAAGCGCTTAGCAAATACCAATCTTATTATTGTTATTATTATTATTAATTGGAAAAGCAGTGTGGCCTAGTGGGTAGAATCTGGGCCTGAAAGACCGGGGTTTTGATCCGGCTCTGCCAGGTGCTCGCTGCGTGACCCAGGCCAAGTCATTTCACTTTTCCGGGCCTCGGTTTCCTCGACTGTAAAACGGGGGGTCCCCGTTGGGCCTCCTGCTCGGAGCGTGAACGGAGCGTGGGGCGGGAACCGCGTCCGACCTAATTAACCGGGACCTATCCCGCCGCTCCGGACGGTGTTGGATGCAGAGTCGGCGCTCAACGGAGACCATTTTAAAGAAAAGGAACCGGAGCCGGGG
Source organism: Ornithorhynchus anatinus (assembly GCF_004115215.2). NCBI lineage: Eukaryota > Metazoa > Chordata > Mammalia > Monotremata > Ornithorhynchidae > Ornithorhynchus > Ornithorhynchus anatinus. The sequence goes on along the minus strand of NC_041728.1, from coordinate 182,437,968 downwards.
GGCGGGTTTGCGGAGGGTCTGGCTGCTAAACCCAGTTCTTGTCCCCGCCTGCTGGGTGACCCTGGACAAGTCATTTCAGTCACTGAAGCGGCGTGGCTCAGTGGCAAGAGCCCGGGCTTGGCAATCAGAGGTCACGGGTTCTAATCCCCACCCCGCCGCTCGGCAGCTGCGTGACTTCGGGCAAGTCACGCGGCTCAGTGGAAAGAGGCCGGGCTTGGGAGCCAGGGGTCGTGGGTTCGAATCCCGGCTCTGCCACCTGGCCGCCGTGTGACTGCGGGCGAGTCACTTCGCTTCTCGGCGCCTCGGTGACCTCATCTCTAAAATGGGGACTGACCGTGAGCCTCACGTGGGACCACCCGATGACCCTGTGTCTCCCCCAGCGCTTCGACCGGTGCTCTGCACATGGTAAGCGCTTAACAGATAGCAACATCATTATTCTCCGTGCCTCAGTTCCCTCATCTGTCAAATGGGGAGGAAGAGCCTCACGTGGGACGACCCGATGATCCCGGATCTCCCCCAGCGCCTCCAACGGTGCTCTGCACCTAGTAAGCGCTTAACAGATACCCACATCATTATTATCATTATCAGAGGCGGTCCCCACGACCGGGGAGGGGACGGGCCGTGGCGGACTCACTTTTCATGTCGTCCAGGTCGGCCGAGCCGAGCATCCGGGCTTCCGCTTCGTCGGTGGGCGCGCGGCGGTCCTCGCTCCCGGCCCCGTCCAGGGCGCTGCCCGGGCACAGCCGCCCCCTCAGGTCGTAGCCGGCGGCCGGGCTCCACGGCCGACTCTTCTCCCCGCCCCTCGGGGCCCACGGCCGCGATCCCGGAGGGCTGCGGAGGCAAGAGGGGCGGTCCGTCGGGGTTTGTAACGATAATAATAATAATAATGATAACGTTGGTATCCGTTAAGCGCTTACTATGTGCAGAGCACCGTTCTGAGCGCTGGGGGAGACACAGGGGGATCGGGTCGTCCCACGCGGGGCTCCCGGCCTTCAGCCCCGTTTTCCAGATGAGGTCACGGAGGCCCAGAGAAGTGAAGCGACTCGCCCACGGTCACCCAGCTGACCGGGGGCGGAGCCGGGATGCGAACCCACGACCTCTGACTCCAAAGCCCGGCTGAGCCACGCGCACCTCCCGGGAGCAGAACGACGCGCCGACCGGTCGGGAGAGGACGACGGGGTGGGGAGACACGTTCGGCGTGGCTCGGTGGCAAGAGGCCGGGCCGGGCAGTCGGAGGTCGTGGGTTCTAATCCCGGCTCCGCCGCTTGTCAGCTGGGTGACCTTGGGCGAGTCACTTCACTTCTCGGTGTCTCGGTTCCCTCGGCGGTCAAACGGGGGTGAAGACGGTGAGCCCCACGGGGGACAACCCCATCGACTTGGCTCCTCCACAGCGCTTAGAACAGTGCTTTGCATGTATTCGTTCATTCAATAGTACGTATTAATAATAATAATAATAATAATGATGATGTTGGTATCTGTTAAGCGCTTACTATGGGCCCGGCACTGTTCTAAGCGCTGGGGGAGATACAGGGTCATCGGGCTGTCCCACGTGGGGCTCACGGTTAATCCCCATTTTACAGATGAGGTCACTGAGGCCCAGAGACGTCAAGTGACTCGCCCGCAGTCACACAGCTGACAGGTGGCGGAGCCGGCATTCGAACTCATGACCCGTGACTCCCAAGCCCGTGCTCTTTCCACTGAGCCACACTGCTTCTCTACTGTATGTATTGCTTCTCTAATGTATGTATTGAGCGCTTACTATGTGCAGAGCAACAGACAGAGACAATCCCTGCCCACTGACGGGCTTACAGTCATATAGGAAGCGCTTAACAAATGCCCTCATCATCATCATCATCATTATTATTATTATTCTCTGGCCCTCAGTTACCACATCTGTAAAATGGGGATTAAGACGATGAGCCCACACGGTACAACCTGATCGCCTGGTATCTCCCTCCCAGCGCTTAGAACAGCGCTTCGCACGCAGTAAGCGCTTAACAAATGCCATCGTTATTATGTTCCTCGCCCACGGTCCGCTGTGTGCGGAGCACTGTACTGAGCGCCCGGGAGAGGACGACAGAGTTGGCAGACAGGATCCCTGCTCTCGGGAAGCAGACGGTCTAATAATAATCATAGCGGCACTTGTGAAGCGCTTACTATGTGCCAGGCACCGTACCGAGCGCCGGGGCGGATACAAGAAAGGAGCCAGGTCCTTCTGACTCCCAGGTCCGTGCTCTTCCGCTAGGCCAGGCTGCTGCAGGCCGCTGTACTGAGCGCTCTTGGGAAAGGACTATAAAGCCGGCGGACACGATCCCGGCCCTCAAGGAGCCGTCGGTCCACTGCGTGCGGAGCACCGGACTGAACGCTTCGGAGAGAATAATAGACTTGGTTGGACTTGGTCTCCGTCCACGTAAAGCTTTTAGATCAGAGGGGGAGGCAGACGAGGAAATGAATTAATAACAATAATAATCATCATCATGATGGAATTTGTTAAGCGCTTACTACGTGCCAGACACTAAACCGAGAGCTGGAGTGGAAACAAGCAAATGGGCTTGGACGCAGTCCCTTATAATAATAATGATGATGATGATGACGATGATGATGATGATGCAATTTGTTAAGCGCTTACTATGTGCCAGACACTGTACTAAGCACCGGAGTGGATATAAGCAAATCAGGTTGGACGCAGTCCCTTATAATAACAATAATAATGATGATGATGATGATGATGATGCAATTTGTTAAGCGCTTACTATGTGCCAGACACTGTACTAAGCACCGGAGTGGATATAAGCAAACGAGGTTGGACACAGTTCCTTGTAATAACAATAATGATGATGGAATTTGTTCAGCGCTTACTCCGTGCCAAACACCGTACTAAGCGCCGGAGTGGATACGAGCAAATCGGGTTGGACACAGTTCCTTACGATAATAATAATAATAATGATGATGGAATTCGTTAAGCGCTTACCATGTGCCAAGCACCGTACTAAGCGCCGGAGTGGATACGAGCAAATCGGGTTGGACAGAGTTCCTTATAATAAAAATAATAATAATAATAATGACGGAATCCGTTAAGCGCCGCTTACCATGTGCCAAGCACCGTACTAAGCGCCGGAGTGGATACGAGCAAATCGGGTTGGACACAGTTCCTTATAATAAAAATAATAATAATAATAATAATAATGACGGAATCCGTTAAGCGCCGCTTACCATGTGCCAAGCACCGTACTAAGCGCCGGGGTGGATACGAGCAAATCGGGTTGGGCACGGTCCCTTATCCCACATGGGTCTCCCCATCTCCATCCCCATCTTCCGGATGAGGGAACTGAGGCCCAAGAAGCGAAGTGACTCGCCCAAGGTCTCCCAGCCGACAAGCGGACGAGAACCCATGACCTTTTGACTCCCGGGCCCGGACTCCGCCCACCACACTAATTCAATAGTATCTATCGAGCGCTTACTATGTGCAGAGCACCGGACTAAGCGCTGGGAACGGACAGATCGGCCAGAGAGAGAGAGAGACGGTCCCTGCCCAGGGACGGGCTCCCGGTCGAACGCAGCTTCTCTAATGCCAGTTGGGCGTGGACGTTCATCCGAGCGTATTTGTGGGGCGCTCACTGTGCGCAGAGCACTGTACTAAGCGCTTGGAATGACACGAGAGCTGCGGGGCTGGGGGTGGCGGGACTATCAAGCGCTTTAAGGGGTTCACGGTCAAGCGCACAGTCGACGCGGGAGGGAAGCGGAAACGAGGGCTGAGTCGGGGAAGGCCTCTCGGAGGAGGCGGGATTCCTCGGAGGGTTGTGCGGAGAGTGACCGTCTGCGGGATTGGAAGGCGGAGGGCGTCCAGGCCGGAGGCGGGACGCGGGCCGGGGGGTCGGCGGCCAGACGGAGGAGGCGGCGGGGCGGGGAGGAGGTCGGCGCGAGAGGAGCGGGGCGTGCGGCCCAGGGTGGAGGAGGAGGAGGAGGAGGAGGAGGAGAGCGGCCGGGGCGGGGAGGACGGGGCCACCCCGCGGACGCCTTTAAAGCCGACGGGGACGCGTTTCTCTCTGATACGGAGGGTCTTGAGGGGCGGGGAGACGCGGACCCGACGTCTCCGTGGAGAAACGACGCGGGCGGCCGAGGGGGATCTGGACCGGGGTGGGGAGAGGCGGGAGGCGGGGAGGTCGGCCGGGAGGCCGACGGAGGAGTCGAGGCGGCCCGGGAATGACGCGGTAGCATTTCGGACGGAGAAGAAGGGGCGGATTTTCAAGACGTTGTGAAGGTGGAACCGACGGGATCCGGTGGCACGTGGACTACGTGGGTTGAAAGAGAGAGATGAGTCAGGGATGACGCCGAGGTTAGAGGCTCGTGAGACTGGGGGGGGGGGGGGGGTGGGGGGGGGGGGGGGGGGGGGGGGGGGGGGGCCGTCTACGGTGACGGGAAAGACGGGGGAGGATGGGGGGATGGGGGGAGACGAGGGGCTGATCTGGACGCTTTAAATTTGAGGTGACAGCGGGACCTCCGAGCAGAGACGTCCCGGAGGCGGGAGGGGATGCGAGACCGCGGAGGGGGAGGGAGATCGGGGAACCGTCCGCGGAGAGGCGGCGGTCGGAGCCGTGGGAGCGGATGAGTTCTCCGAGGGAGGGGGTGGAGACGGAGAAGGGGACCCGGAACCGACCCCCCGGGGACCCCCACGGCGAGGGGGCGGGAGGCGGAGGAGGAGCGGCCGGAGAGACGGGGGGGGGGGGGGGAGAACCGACCGAGTCGGATCGCATTTCCGGGAGCGGGGGACGGGCCCCGGCGTCGAAGGCAGCGGAGGAGGAGGAGGAGGAGGACGGAGGAGGACGGAGGAGAGGCCGGCGGAGGGGGCCGGGAGGGGGGTCGGCGGTGACCCGGAAAGGGGCGGTTTCGGCGGGGCGAAGGGGACGGAAGCCAGTTCGCCGGGGGTCGAGGGCGGCCGAGAGGCGGAGGAGGAGGATGGGGTAGAGGCCGTTGGATCCGGGAAGAAGGAAGTCGGCGGCGACCTGCGAGAGGGCGGTTAAAGGGGAGCGGAGGGGACGGAGGCCGGATGGGAGGGGGGTCGGGGGGAGAATCCGAGGAGAGGAACCGGAGACGGCGGGTGTAGGCGACTCCCCCCGAGGAGTCTGGAGAGGAAGGGCGGGGGGGAGCCGGGGGGGAGGGGGGGGGGGGTCAAGGGAAGGGAACCTTTTTAGGCTCGGGGAGACGGGGGCGTGTTTGAAAGCAGCGGGGAAGAAGCCCCCCGGAGAGCCGTCGGTTGAGGATGGCGGTCGGGGAGGGAAGAAGGGAAGGGGCGAGTGGTTTCCAGAGTCGCGGCTCCATCCCGGGCCTGGGCGTCAGGGGGTCACGGGTTCTCATCCCAGCTCCTCCACCCGTCCGCTGAAGCTGTGACTTGGGGCAAGTCACTTAACTGCTCTGTGCCTCAGTCACCTCGACTGTAAAATGGGCATGAAGACCGTGAGCCCCACGTGGGACAACCTGAACACCCTGCATCCTCCCCGGCGCTTAGCACGGGGCTTTGCACGGAGTAAACGCTTAACGGACGCCACCGTTCTTCTTCTTATTCTCTGGGCCTCAGTCGCCTCATCTGTAAAATGGGGATGAAGACCGTGAGCCCCGTGGGGGACAGGGACCGCGTCCAACCCGATCATCTTGTATCTACCCCAGCACGGCGCCTGGCACCTAGCGGTCGATTCTATCGACCGCTATCGTTCTCGTCCGCCCGTCTCCCCCCGATGAGACCGTGAGCCCGGCAGAGGGCGGGGACCGTCTCCATCTGTCACCCATCCGTCCGTCCCGAGCGCTCAGTCCAGTGCTCCGCGCATAGTTAGCGCTCAATAAATACTATCGAATAAATGAATGAGTAGTAAGCCCTTAATAATAATGATGATAACTGCGGTACTTGTGGGGTGTTTACTACGGGCCAGGCCCTGTACTAAGCGGTGGGGTGGATACAAGCGAATGGGGACTGAGACCGTGGGACAACCCGATGACCCGGTATCTACCCCAGCGCTTAGAACGGTGCTCGGCAAACAGTAAGCGCTTAACAAATACCATCATCATCATCATCATCATCATCATCATCACGGATTGCCAAGCAAGTCTGAAAGAGAAACCGGAGAGGACCCCGACTGCACTGTCCTCTTCCGGACACTCAGTACAGTGCTCCGCACACAGGAGGCGCTCAATCGTGAACAGTGTCGGTATCCGTTAAGCGCTCACTCTGTGCCGAGCACCGTTCTAAGCGCCGGGGGAGACGCGGGGTGATCGGGCCGTCCCCCGTGGGGCTCCCGGTCTCCGGCCCCATTTTCCAGATGAGGTCACCGAGGCCCAGAGAAGTGAAGCGACTCGCCCAAAGTCCCCCAGCTGACAGGCGGCGGAGCCGGGATTAGAACCCCTGACCCCTGACTCCCGAGCCCGGGCTGTTGCCGCTGAGCCACGCCGCTTACCGCCGATTGATAAGAGTCACGGCCTCTGTTAAGCGCTTACTATGCGCCAGGCGCCGTACTGAGCGCTTGCGGAGGATCCAAGCAAACGGGGTCGGAGGCAGTCCCCGGTCCACGTGGGGCTCACGGTCTCCATCCCCCTTCGACAGACGAGGCAGCCGAAGGCCAGAGGAGGGAAGCGACCTGCCCAAGGTCACACAGCAGACAAGTGGAGGAGGCGGGATCAGGATCCGGGCCCCGGTGGGTGACCCTCAGGCCGGTGCTTCCGTACTCCCCTCAGCCCTCACCACGGCGCTCTGCCCACACGGAGTGAGAAGCAGCACGGCCTAGCGCGCAGAGCGTGGGCCCGCAAGTCAGAAGGTCGTGGGTTCTCATCCTGACTCTGCCACTCGTCTGCCGTGCGGCCTTGGGCAAGTCGCTTCACTTTCCCGTGCCTCGGTTCCCTCATCTGCAAAATGGGAGATGAGGCTGCGAGCCCCGCGGGGGACGGGGACTGTGTCCAACCGGATCGTTCAGTCATTCATTCGACGGTCTTTACGGAGCGCCTACTACGTGCAGAGCACCGGACTGAGCGCTGGGAATTTACAACTGGGCAACAGATAGAGACCACCCCCGCCCAACGACCGTGGCTCAGCGGAAAGAGCCCGGGCTTGGGAGTCGGGGCTCGTGGGTTCGAATCCCCGCCCCTGCCACTCGTCAGCTGTGTGACCTGGAGCAAGTGGCCTTCACTCCTCTGGGCCTCAGTGACCTCATCTGGAAAATGGGGATGAAGACCGGGAGCCCCGCGTGGGACGACCCGATGACCCCGGATGGCCCCCAGCGCTTAGAACGGTGCTCGGCACGTAGTCGGCGCTTAACGGATACCGACATCATCGTCATCATTATTATTAATCAGGGGAGACGGACAGATAAAGGCAAGACAACATCATCACCGTAAATGGAATCAAGATCATGTTGCACCTCCCCCAGCGCTCAGAACGGCGGCCGGCACACGGCAAGCGCTTAACGAATGGCGTCACTATTGTTAAAACGGGAATGGAGACTGCGAGCCCCACCTGGGGCAGGGACCGTGTCCAACCCCGTTTTAAGTGTATCTCCCCCCAGCGCTCACTCCAGTGCCTGGCGCACGGTAGGCGCTTAACAAATACTCTTATCGTTAGCAGCGTCCCCTCCCAAGCGCTCAGCCCCGTGCTCCGCGCACGGTCGGCGCTCGAGGAATACGACTGAACGAGTGAATGAATATTAACGAGAAGCAGCGGGGCTCGGAAGAGAGGGCCCGGGCTGGGGAGTCAGAGGGTGCGGGTTCTAATCCCGGCTCCGCCGCTCGTCAGCCGGGCGACCCGGGGCCAACCGCTTCGCTTCTCGGTGCCTCGGTTCCCTCATCCGTCAAGTGGGGATGAAGACTGTCGGGCCCCACGTGCGACGACCTCCCCCCGGCGCTTAGAACGGCGCTCGGCCCACAGTCAGCGCTTAACGAACACCAGAACCGTCGCGATGACGGAGGACACGATGACGGCGCTCAGAACGGTGCTCCGCACACAGTCAGCGCTTAACCAATACCCACATCGTCACGACGACGGCGGCTAAGATCGGCCGGCCGAGACGCGGCCGGGAGAGGAAGCCCCTCCTCCGGGTCGCGGGGAGGGGGTCGTTCCCTCATTCCATCGTCTTTACCGAGCGCTTACCGCGCGGAGAGTCGAGCGCCGAGATCCATCGAGCGCTCGCCGCGCGGGGAGGTCGGCGCTCAGACCGGCGCTCGGCCCCCCGCGAGCGCTTCGCGAAAACCCTCGTCGTCCTCGCCGCCGGAGCAGGCGCTTGAGGGGGGACGACCCCCGCCCGCGGATGGAGGGCGGAGAGCGGGGCCGGGTGGGTACCTCTGGGGGTCCTCGGGCTTCCGCTCCGGACTCCGCCCGGGGGTCCTGGGGGGCTCCGGGGGCCGACGGACGTCCTCCTCGTCGCTCCCGACGGAAAACTGGAGCGGAGGGGAGGGGGGCTGAGACGGGGACCCCTCCCCCTCCGGCCTCCCCGGTCCCCCCCCCCCCCCCCCCCCGGCCCCCCGGCCCCTTGCCTTAGGTCGCCGCGGGGGTCCCTCCGGCTCCCCCTCCTCATCGCGGCCGTCCTCTCGGGCCTCGGGCCCGCCGGCCCCCTCCTCTCGGACGGCGGGGGTCTCCCGGGACGGGGTGACCGACGTCCTCCCCTTCTTCCTCTTCCTCCGGGGGGCCAGGCCGGGCGGCTTGTGCGCCGGCGGCAGGTGGGCGGACAGAGGGCGGTGCGCGTGGTGGGACGCGTGACGGCGAACTGGGGCAGAAAACCGGGCCGGGGGGGGGGGCGGGCGATGGCGGGGCGGGGGGACGGACGGCCGCGCCGAGCCCCCTCCCCGCCCCGGCGCCCTCCACGCCCGGCGCGCTGGGTCTCCCCCCCCCTCCCCCCCGCCCCCGTCCGAGCTTAGTAACGATGATAATTCCGGGCGGCGGCTTCGTGGCAAGAGCCCGGGCCTGGGAGTCGGAGGGCGCGGGTTCTCATCCCGCCTCCGCCACCGGTCCGCCGGGAGACCCCCCGGGCAAGCCGCGTCCCTTCTCCGGGCCTCGGGGACCTCATCTGGAAAATGGGGACGGAGACCGGGAGCCCCACGGGGGACAATCCGATGACCCCGAAGCCACCCCCAGTGTCGGCGCGGCGCTTGGCGCCTAGTCAAGCACCCGACGCGTACCCTGATTGGTATCGGCAGTAACAGGAAGGGCTACGCGCCGGGCACCGCGATGACGACAACGGTAACGCTGGCACGCGTTAAGCGCTCCCTACGCGCAGGACACCGTTCCGAGCGCCGGGGCAGACCCGGGGGAATGGGGTCGTCCCCCCGTGGGGCTCCCGGTCTTCATCCCCGTCTTCCAGATGAGGGAACCGAGGCCCAGGGAAGCCAAGCGACCCGCCGACGAGCGGCAGCGCCGGGATCCGGGCCCCCGACCTCTGACTCCCCAGCCCGGGCTCCCTCCACCGGGCCGCGCTGCCCCTCGTCCGTCCCGAGCGCCCGAGCGGATCCGAGCCGACGGTAGGGCTCGCCGTCCCCGTCCTCCGTCTTCCGGACGAGGTCGCCGAGGCCCAGGGAAAGGAAGCGACGCGCCCAAGGTCACCCGGCGGACGGGTTCACTGGGTCGTATTTCCCGAGCGCTCGCCGTGCGCACGACGCACGGCGACGGGGAGGGAAAGCGGGACACGGCCATAAAGAGCGACACGGTCCGCAGGCTAGAGCGGCAGGGCGGGATCAGAACCCGCGACCCCGCGACGCCTCGCCACAGGTCAAGCGCGGGGCACGGCGGCCCGCGCGCGGTCAGCGCCCGGTAAAGCGGCCGGGAAGCGGAGGACGGCTCGGCGGAGAGAGGCCGGGCCCGGGAGTCGGAGGGACCCGGGTTGTCGTCCCGCCCCCGCCCCGTCGGCCGGGCGGCCCCGGCCGGGTCGCTTGGCTTCTCCGGGCCTCGGTGACCGCCCCCGGAAAATGGGGACGGACGGAGACCGTCGAGCCCCCCGCGGGGGACAGCCCGACGGCCTCGGGTCTGCCAGGACGGCGCTCGGCGCGTAGTAGGCGCTCGACGGCTCCCGTCGACGTCATCGGTCGTTATCCGAGACGACCCGACCGGAGGGATGGGATGGGCTGAGGTCGGCGAGGGAGGGGTGGGGGGCGGGGAACGCGGGGAGAGAGAGAGAGAGAGCAGGAGCGGGAGGGCATCTCGCTGGGGGGGGCGGGGGGGGGGTCTCGGGGGGGTCCGCCGTGCCCGTTCGGAGCCGGGGCCCGGGGAGGCCGGGCCCTGACACCCCCAGCCCGAACCCCACGGGGCGGGGGGGGGGCGCTGGGGTGACCGAGGGGTGGTGATGGGGGGCGGGGGGGACGGAGGATGCAGGGGGAGGGGGATGGAGGGCAGGGGGACGGGGGGCTGGAGGGTGGGGGGATGGAGGGGGATGGGAGCAGGGGGGTGGGGGGCGGGGAGATGGGGGCAAGAAGCTGGGGGGCAAGGAGATGGGGGGCAAGGAGGGGGGGGCGGGGGGGGCAGGGGGATGGAAGGAGGGGGATGGAGGGCAGGGGGACGGGGGGCTGGAGGGTGGGGGGATGGAGGGGGATGGGAGCAGGGGGGTGGGGGGGCGGGGAGATGGGGGCAAGAAGCTGGGGGGCAAGGAGATGGGGGGCAAGGAGGGGGGGACGGGGGGGCGGGGGGATGGAAGGAGGGGGATGGAAGGAGGGGGATGGAGGGCGGGGGGATGGGGGCAGGGAGATGGGGGGCAAGGAGGGGGGGACGGGGGGGGCAGGGGGATGGGAGCAGGGGGATGGAGGGCGGGGGATGGAGGGCGGGGGGATGGGGGGCGGGAAGATGGGGGGCGGGGGGATGGAGGGGGCGGGGGTCCGGGGAGGGGTTTGGAGGGGGCGGGCGGCGCCCCCGGCCCGGTCCGGTCCCCACCGTGGAAGTCTCTCTCGCTGAAGCTCCGGCGGGGCTCGTTGGGGTCCCGGGCGGGGGCTTTGCCGATCAGGTCCCCGAACCTGCGCACCGCCAGGCTCCGGCCCAGGTCTTCCTCGTCGTCGTCGTCGTCGTCCTCGTCCTCCTCCTCTTCCTCCTCCTCCTCCTCCTCCTCCTCCTCCGCCACCCCCGCCACCTCCTCCTCCAGCTCCTCCTGCGGGGACCCCACAACCCAAAAGCTCAGCCCGTCCGTCCTTGCCCCCGCGGCGCCCCCCGCCCCCACCCCCCCCCCCCCCCCAGCCCCGGCCGGCCGGACGGGGAGGCTGACCTGGGGGTCGGGGAGGCCCCCCGCCGACGCCCGCCCAGAGCCGTGGGCCATCGCCGCCCGCGGGGCGCGACGCACCGGGGATGCGGGAGGGAGGGAGGGAGGGAAGGGAAGGGAAGGGAAGGGAAGGGAAGGGAAGGGAAGGGAAGGAGGGAGGATGCGGGAGGAGGAGGAGGAGGAGGGAGGGAGGAGGGAGGGAAGGAAGGGGGAGGGGAAGAGGAGGAGCGGCTGCGGAGGCCCCGCCCCCCTCGGCGTCTCTCTCGCCGTCTCTCTCCGTCTCTCTCCGTCTCTCTCCGTCTCTGTGATGGGGTCTCTGTCTCCGTCTGGGCGTCGCCGCTCCCCGCCTCCGCCGGCCCCGCCCCCCACGACTCCGCCCCCTCCCGTTGGCCCCGCCCCTTCCCTCCCATTGGCCCGGCCCCGCCCCGACTCCGCCCCTCGGGCCCCGCCCTTCCCCGACTCCGCCCCCTTCCTCCTTTCCTCCCTCCCATGGGCCCCCGCTGGCCCCGCCCCCTCCCTCCGGCCCCGCCCCTCCCCGACTCCGCCCTTTCCCTCCTTTCCTCCTTCTCATTGGCCCCGCCCCTTTCCCGACTCCGCCCCCTCTCCCTCCGGCCCCGCCCTCCCATAGTCCCCGCCCCCTCGGGCCTCGCCCTCCCATTGGTCCCGGCCCCATCCCCGGCCCCGCCCCCTCTCGCTGGCCCCGCCCCGTGGCCGGGGGAGGGGCCTCTTCTCCGCGCTTGTGCCGGCGGTTCCCCCCGCCCCCTCCTCTCTCTCTCTCTCTCTCTCTCTCTCTCTCTCTCTCTCTCTCTCTCCTTCTCTCTCTCTCTCTCTCTCTCTCTCTCTCTCTCTCTCTCTCTCTCTCTCTCTCTCTCTCTCCCTCTCTCTCCCTCTCTCTCTCTCTCTCCCTCCCTCTCTCCCTCCCTCTCTCCCTCTCCCTCTCTCCCTCTCTCCCCCTCTCCCTCCCTCTCTCTCTCTCTCCCTTTCTCTCCTTCTCTCCCTCTTTCCCCCCCTCCCTCTCCCCCTCGCTCTCTCCCTCCCTTCCTCTCCTCCCTCTCTCTCTCCCTCTCCCCCCTCTCTCTCTCTCCCTCTCCCCCCCTCTCCCTCCCTTCCTCTCCCTCCCTCCCTCCCTCCCTCCCTTCCTCTCCCTCCCTTTCTCTCCTTCTCTCCCTCTTTCCCCCCCTCCCCCTCTCTCCCTCCCTCCCTCCCTCTCTCTCTCTCTCTCTCTCTCTCCTTCTCTCCCCCCCTCTCTCTCTCCCTCTCCCCCTCTCTCTCTCTCCCTCCCTTCCTCTCCCTCCCTCTCTCTCTCTCTCTCTCTCCTTCTCTCCCTCTCTCCCCCCCTCTCTCTCTCCCTCTCCCCCCCCCCTCTCTCTCTCTCTCTCCCCCCCCAACGCTTATCGCAGTGCACGGCAGGCCGGAAGCCCTCCCCAAATACCACTCAGTGAACGAGTGAGTGAATGAATGAATGAATGAACCGAGGGTCGAATAATGATAATGGTGGTATCTGTTAAGCGCTCACTCTGTGCCGGGCCCCGTTCTCAGCGCCGGGGGAGACGCGGGGTCATCGGGTCGGCCCACGGGGGGCTCCCGGTCTTCATCCCCGTTTTCCAGACGAGGTCGCGGAGGCCCAGAGAAGTGAAGTGACTCGCCCACGGTCCCCCAGCTGCCAAGGGGCAGAGGCGGGATTAGAACTCATGACCTCTGACTCCCGAGCCCGGGCTCTTTCCGCTCGTGGGCAGGGACTGTGTCTGTTTCTTGGCCCACCATGCTCTCCCAGGCGCTCAGTACGGTGCTCTGCACACAGTGAGCGCTCATTGAAGTCATTCGATCGATCGATTATCGAAGCAGCGTGGCTCGGTGGAAAGAGCCGAGGCTTGGGAGTCAGAGGTCGTGGGTTCTAATTCCGCCTCCGCCACGTCTGCCGGGCGACCCTGGGCAAGTCACTTCGCTTCTCTGGGCCTCGGTTCCCTCATCTGGAAAATGGGGCTGAAGACCGGGAGCCTCCCGGGGGACCACCCGACGACCCCGCGTCTCCCCCGGCGCTGAGAACGGTGCCCGGCACGGAGTGAGCGCTTAACCGATCCCCACGTTATCGTTATCATTCTCTGGGCCTCGGTGACCTCATCTGTCAAATGGGGATGAAGACCGGGAGCCTCCCGGGGGACCACCCGACGACCCCGCGTCTCCCCCGGCGCTGAGAACGGTGCCCGGCACGGCGTGAGCGCTTAACCGATCCCCACGTTATCATTATCTTCACTGGACGGATCAAGCCCGTCCGGGCCGGACGGACGGGAAGAGGGCACGATGAGACCTCAAGCACTTCCAGGGTGGCAGTCCTGAGACGGGGGGGGGCGGGGGGACGGCCATGGCGGGAGCGGGACGGGGATGGAGGCGGGGGACGCTTCCGGGCCGGAAGGCGGGAACCTCCGGGCCGAGCGGGAGAGGGATGGAGGACGGGAGGACGGGAGGCTTCCGGAGCCGGCGGGGAGGACGGGACACGGGGCCTGCGGCCCGGAGGGAGGAACGGGAAGCAGGGGTCACCCCCGGGGTTCGCGGAGGCCTGCGACGCCCCCCGGCCCCGGCCCCGGCCCCCCGCGGGACCGTCGGGGGGAGGGGGGCGGCCGCCGGGGTCCTCGCAGCCCTGCGGGGGAGGGAAAACCTGAAGAATAGTAACGTCGGTATCGGTTGAGCGCTTCCTATGTGCCGAGCGCCGTTCTAAGCGCCGGGGGAGGGACGGGGTCATCGGGTCGTCCCCCGTGAGGGGCTCGCGGCTTTCATCCCCATTTTCCGGATGAGGTCACTGAGGGCCAGAGGAGGGAAGCGACTGACCCGGAGTCACGCAGCCGATAAGCGGCGGGGTCGGTCGGGATTACGTGTTGGTATCTGTTCAGCGCTCCCTACGTACCGGGCACCGCCCTAAGCGCCGGGGGAGACGCGGGGTGGCCGGGTCGTCCCACGGGAGGCTCCCGGTCTTCGGCCCCATTTTCCAGAGGAGGTGACCGAGGTCCAGAGAAGCCAAGTGACTCGGCCACAGTCACCCAGCCGACAAGGGGCAGAGCCGGGATCCGAGCCCACGACCGCTGACTCGCGAGCCCGGGCTCTCTCCACGGAGCCGCGCTGCCTCTCGAGGGAGGTCAGACCGAAGGCTTAGCGTGGCTGGGGAATCGTCGTCCGTCGGATCGTGACATCGTCCCCTCCCGTGCCCTACGCACACGGTCGGCTCTCCCCGGCGCTTCACGCGGTGCCCCGCACTCACCGTGCGGCCTCCCAAGCGCTCGGTCCAGCGCTCGGCACCCGGGAAGCCCTCGGTAATACCGATCGGGACGGTGGCCCCGTGGAAGGAGCCCGGGCCTGGGAGTCAGAGGTCGTGGGTTCGAACCCCGGCTCTGCCACCTGTCGGCTGGGTGACTGGGGGCGAGTCACTTCGCCTCTCTGGGCCTCGGTTCCCTCGTCGGTAAGATGGGGGTGAAGACCGGGAGCCTCACGTGGGACCACCTCATTCCCCCGCGTCTCCCCCAGCGCTTAGAACGGTGCTCTGCACGTAGCGAGCGCTTCACAGATGCCGACATCGTTACTATTTGTTGAGCGCTCGGCGCTGGGGTAGATAACGTGCAGAGCTCCATAATTCTACTTCTGGATCTGGACGCCGTCGACGCCTCCTGTCCGTCGGGTTTGTTTTACCGCCTGTCTCCCGTCCTCGGGTGGGGATGGTCTCCGTCCGTCGCCGAATTGGACAGTCCGAGCGGTCAGTCCAGTGCTCTGCACGCAGTAGGCGCTCAGTCGATACGACCGAACGGACGAACGGATGAACGGGATCGACCGCCCGAATGAGGCGTGGATGCCGACGACCGACTAGTAATGATAACGTCGGTATCCGTTAAGCGCCTACTACGTGCCGAGCACCGTCCTAAGCGCCGGGGGAGATACGGGGTCGTCGGGTCGCCCCCCGGGAGGCTCCCGGTCTTCATCCCCATTTTCCAGATGAGGTCACCGAGGCCCGGAGAAGCCAAGTGACTCGCCCACGGTCACGCGGCTGGCCCATCTGACTCTATCAGATCTATCAGATCTGAATCTGACTCTGATCGTCGTCGCTATCGCCGTCGCTGGCTTCCATTCACGTCTGTCTCCCCAGATCCGGACCGTCCGCTCGCCGCGGGCAGGGGACGCGTCCGTTTCTTGGGGTGTCGCCCTCTCCCGGGCGCGCGGGCCGCGCTGCGTCCGCGCGCCTCGCTGGCCGCTCCCCCGCCGGACTCTCCCAAGCGCTCGGTCCGGTGCTTCGGGGCCGCGGAGGCGGGGTCGGCCTCGCCCGGCTGGGGACGGGCCGGAATCCCGCTCCCGACAACCCACCGCGTGCTCCGCCGCCGCCCCCTAGGGCGTCCCCTGCCGGCCAAGCGGCGGATGCCCCCCCCCGGGCTCGCGGGCGCCCCCCCCCGCCGGTCCGGCGAGGCTCAGTGGAGAGCGCCCGGGCTCGGGAGTCGGAGGTCACGGGTTCGACTCCCGGCACGGCCATTTGTCGGCCGGGTGACCGTGGGCGAGTCACTTCACCTGTCTGGGCCTCAGTGACCTCATCTGTCAAATGGGGATGAACTGTGAGCCTCCCGTGGGACCACCCCAACACCCTGCATCTCCCCCAGCGCTCAGAACGGTGCCCGGCCCGTAGGAAGCGCTTAACAAATACGAATATTATTATCCGGAGAGGCGGCGCGGCTCAGTGGAGAGCGCCCGGGCTCGGGAGTCGGAGGTCCTGGGTTCGAATCCCGGCTCGGCCCCCCCCCCCCGTCGCACTTGGAAAGTGCAGTTCGTTCATTCGGTTGCATTTATGGAGTGCTTCGTGTGTGCAGAGCACTGGACTGAGCTCCTGGAAAGTTCAATTCATTCGGTCGGATTTACTGAGTGCCAACTGTGTGCAGAGCACTGGACTGCGCTTGGAAAGTACGACTCATTCGTTCAGTCGTATTGAGGGCCTACTGTGTGCGGAGCGCTTGGACGAAGCCCTTGGAAAGTGCAGTTCATTCCTTCAATAAGAATGATAAGAATAACAACAACGTTGGTGTCCGTTAAGCGCTTACTCTGTGCCGAGCGCCGTTCTAAGCGCCGGGGGAGATACGGGGCGATCGGGTGGTCCCCCGGGAGGCTCCCGGTCTTCATCCCCATTCGACAGATGAGGTCACCGAGGCCCGGGGAAGTTAAGTGACTCGCCCACAGCCACACAGCTGCCGAGCGGCAAAGGTGCGATTCGAACTCATGACCTCGGACTCCCGAGCCCGGGCTCCTTCCACTGAGCCCCGCCGCTGCTCCGAGGGGAAGTGAGTTTCCCGAGGTCACCCAGCAGACGAGTGGCGGAGCCGGCATTAGAACCCATCGCCCTCCGACCCCCAGGCCCGGGCTCGACCCAATCCGACGAGACCCAGCCGCCCGGTGGGACTCACGGTCTCCATCCCCATCTTCCAGATGAGGAAACCGAGGCCCGGAGAAGTGAAGCGACCGGCCCCGGGCCTCCCAGCAGACGGGCGGCGGAGACGGGGTGAGAACCCGGGTCCTTCTTAGAACCCTGCCCCGGCGCCGCCCCCAGCTCCCACAGCCAGATGAAGCCCAGAGAAGCAAAAACACACAACATTTATTGAGTCCTGAGAAAACGATTCCACCTCCGCTCCGGGGAGGGTCTCAGACGGCTTCCGGTCTCACCCGGCCCTCGGGGGGGGGCCGGGTCAGGGGTCGGGGTCCGGGTCGGGGGCATCCCGGGTCAGGGTCCGCAGCGCGATGGAGAAGAGCTCTTCCCAGGGGCCCCGGATCCAGGCCAGAAGCTCGGCCAGCAGCTCCGGATTTCCCAGGCGCAGGGCCCAGAAGTTCTCCTCCCGGAGGACCTTGTCGGGGGCGGACGGGCGGTCGGGGCCGGGCCGCCGGGGCCCCCGGCCGGCCCCGCCTCCCACACCTCCCGGGCCGGCCCCCGCTCCGACGCCCCCCGCCCCCGCAACGACAACGGCGGTGTCCGCCGAGCGCCTCTCCCGTGCCGGGCGCCCCATTCGGCGCCGCGTCGGGTGCGAGCAAATGGGGTCGGACACGGTGCCCGTCCACCTCGGGGCTCACGGTCTCGATCCCCCTTGTACCGATGAGGGAACCGAGGCCCGGAGAAGCGAAGTGACTCGCCCAGAGTCGCAGAGCTGACGCGCGGCGGGGGCGGGATCAGAACCCACGACCTCCGACTCCCAAGCCCGGGCTCTCGCCACTGAGCCGCGCTGCCCCTCCCCTCGGCACCGCGCTCGTCCGCTCACCTGTATATATTTTCATCACCCTATCTGTTCTGTTAATGAGATGTACACCGCCCCGATTCTATTCATCCGCTATCGTTTTAACGGGACGTTCTTCCCCTCGACTCCATCCATCGCCACCGTCCTCGTCCGCCCGTCCCCCCCGATGGGACCGTGAGCCCGTCGGAGGGCGGGGACCGTCTCTATCTCTCACCGATCTGTCCGTTCCGAGCGCTTAGTACGGAGCTCCGCACCTACTAAGCGCTCCGTGAAGACTACCGAGAGGCAGCGCGGCTCGGCGGAAAGGGCCCGGGCTTTGGAGTCGGAGGCCCTGGGTTCGACTCCCGGCTCGGCCGCCCGTCAGCTGTGGGACTTGGGGCGAGTCGCTTCACTTCGCGGTGCCTCAGTTCCCCCGTCGGCAAAACGGGGACGAAGGAGACCGTGAGCCCCACGTGGGACGACCCGATTCCCCTGGGTCTCCCCCGGCGCTCGGCACGGCGCTCGGCGCATGGCGAGCGCTTCACAGATACCGACCTTGTGATTATTACTGAGTGAACGTAGCGCTCTCCGCAGAGTAGGCGCCGGACGAATACGACCGAATGCAGAGTGAGCGCCTCCTCCCTCCCCCGGCCGACCCCTACCTCATCGTAGAGCACCAGGCGGACGTCCCGAGGGGCGGAGCGGTAGAGGACGACCGAGCTGAGGCTGCTGATGGGCTGCCGCTCCCTCACCCGCACGCCGTCCCGCTCCCCGTCGGCCGCCGGCCCCCGGTGGTCCTCGTCCAGCAGGTAGAGGGTGGCGGGAGTGACGAGCACCGACACCGGCCGCGGGGTCCGGCCTGCCCGGGCCGGGGGGCGGAAGGGAGGAGAGAGGCGGGGCCGGGGGTGACGGTGGGGAGGGGCCCGGGGCAGGAAGCCCCCCCGCCCGGGCCAGGGGAGACGGAGCGGGTCCGGTCGACGCGGCACGGGCGGGCAGGGAACGGGTCCCGTCGTTCTACCCGACTCGCCCGGGCGCTCGGTACAGAGCTCCGCACGCGGGAAAGCCTCGCCGAGGGCCGCGGCCGTTCGGTCGTGTCTACTGAGCGCTCGCTGCCTGCGGAGCACTGGACGAGGCGGTCGGGAGAGGACGACGACAAACGGATACGATCCCTGCCCGCGACGACGAGCTGCCAGTCTGGAGGCCTCACAAGGCCAAGTCCCCCCCATTTTCTCGTCTCCCGCTCCCTTCCGCGTCGCCCCGACTCGCTCCCTTTCTTCATCCCCCAGTAACAGCCATAATAGTAATAATGGTATTGGTTAAGCGCCTACTATGTGCTAGCACTGTGCGGGGGGGGGGGGGGGGGGATACAAGGTGATCGGATTGTCCCACCCGGGGCTCACGGTTTTAATCCCCATTTTACAGAGGAGGTCACTGAGGCCCAGAGAAGTGAAGTGACTTGCCCAAAGTCACCCAGCTGACAATTGGCGGAGGGAGGATTAGAACCCATAACCTCTGACTCCCAAGCCCGGGCTCTTTCCACTGAGCCACGCTGCTTCTCTAAGCAGTAAGCGCTTAACAACACCAACAGGATCGTTATTATTATTCCCAAGCGCTCAGGACAGTCCTCCGCTCAGGGTAAGCGCTCAATAAATATGACGCAATGAAGGAAGGAGGCGCTCCGCAGATACGATCGACTGACTCACCTCCCACCAGGAACGCCAGCAGGTAGAAGAAGCGGGGGCCTTCGGGTCCGGGGTCGGGGTCCAGCAGCGGCCTGGGCGGAGGGGGAAAGGGGCCGGGCAAAGGGACGCGTTCGTTCATTCACACGGTCATTCGTTCGTTCGGTCGGATTTATTGAGCGCTTACCGTGTGCAGGGCACTGTAGCGAGCGCTTGGGAGAGGACGATAAGAATCATAATAATGACGACGGTATTTGTTAAGCGTTCACTATGTGCCAAGCACTGTTCTGAGCACCGGGGGCGGGGGGGGATACAAGGTCATCAGGTTGTCCCACGCGGGGCTCACAGTCTTCATGCCCATTTTCCAGATGAGGGGACTACAATGACTTCTCAGTCTACGGTGGGGGAGACAGACATCGATACAAATGAATAATAATAATAATAAAGTTGGTATTTGTTAAGCGCTTACGATGTGCCAAGCACAGTTCTGAGCGCTGGGGGAGATACAAGCTACTCGGTTTGGACCGGGTCCCTGTCCTTCATGGGGCTCACAGTCTTCGTCCCCATTTTACAGATGAGGGAACTGAGGCCCAGAGAAGCGAAGCGACGTGGCCAAGGTCTCACAGGAGACAGGTGGTGGAGCCGGGATTAGAACCCAGGTCCCTCTGACTCCCAGGCCCACATATCTAGAGAAGCAGCGTGGCTCACTGGAAAGAGCACGGGCTTTGGAGTCAGAGGTCATGGGTTCGAACCCCGGCTCTACCCCTTGTCAGCTGTGTGACTTTGGGCAAGTCACTTAACTTCTCGGTGCCTCAGTGACCTCATCTGGAAAACGGGGATGAAGACTGTGAGCCTCACGTGGGACAACCCGATGACCCCGTATCTCCCCCAGCGCTTAGAACAGTGCTCGGCACATAGTAAGCGCTTAACAGATACCAACATTATTATTATTATTATTAGACAGATAGGTAGGTAGAAAGCTGGATAGATGGATAGGTAGATGGACAGGCAGACAGACAGGATGATAGATCTAGATAAGTAGGCAGATAGATGGTAGGTAGGTAGGTAGAATAGAGGATAGATAGATCTAGATGGATGGTAGGTAGATAGACAGATAGACAGACAGACAGATAGACAGACAGACAGACAGACAGATAGATAGATAGATAGATAGACAGACAGACAGATCTAGAGAGGTAGGTAGATAGATGGTAGGTAGGTAGGTAGGTAGGTAGGTAGGTAGGTAGGTAGGATAGATAGAAAGACGGAAAGAAAGAAAAACAGAAAGATGATAGATAGGTGGATAGATAGATAGATAGATAGATAGATAGATAGATAGATAGATAGATAGATAGATAGATAGATAGATAGATAAGATAGATAAGATAGATAGACAGACAGATCTAGAGAGGTAGGTAGATAGATGGTAGGTAGGTAGGTAGGTAGGTAGGTAGGTAGGTAGGTAGGATAGATAGAAAGACGGAAAGAAAGAAAAACAGAAAGATGATAGATAGGTGGATAGGTAGATTAGATAGATAGATAGATAGATAGATAGATAGATAGATAGATAGATAGATAGATAGATAGATAGATAGATAGATAGATAGATAGATAGATAGATAAGATAGATAGATAGATAGATAGATAGATAGACAGACAGACAGACAGATCTAGAGAGGTACGTAGATAGATGGTAGGTAGGTAGGTAGGTAGGTAGGTAGGTAGGTAGGTAGGTAGGTAGGTAGGATAGATAGAAAGACGGAAAGATAGAAAGATAGAAAAATAGAAATATAGATAGATATAGATAGATATAGATCTAGACAGGTAGGTAGGTAGATAGGTGGTAGGTAGGTAGACAGAATAGATGACAGATCTAGATAGGTAGATAGATAGACGGTAGGTAGGTAAGTAGAAAAGATGATAGATAGATCTAGATAAGTAGGTAGTTAGATGGTAGGTAGGTAGATAGAATAGATAATAATGTTGGTATTTGTTAAGCGCTTACTAGGTGCCGAGCACTGTTCTAAGCGCTGGGGTAGACACAGGGGAATCAGATTGTCCCACGTGGGGCTCACGGTCTTCATCCCCATTTGACAGATGAGGTAACTGAGGCACCGAGAAGTGAAGTGACTTGCCCAAAGTCACACAGCTGACGAGTGGCCGAGCCGGGATTCGAACCCATGACCTCTGACTCCAAAGCCCGTGCTCTTTCCACTGAGCCACGCTGCTTCCCTGAGCCACGCTGCTTCCAGATATAGATGACAGATAGATCTAGATAGGTAGGTAGGTAGGTAGGTAGGTAGGATAGATAGAATAGGTGGATAGATAGATAGATAGATAGATAGATAGATAGATAGATAGATAGATAGATAGATAGATAGATAGATAGATAGATAGATAGATAGACAGACAGACAGATAGATCTAGATAGGTAGGTAGGTAGGTAGGTAGGTAGATGGCACATAGTAAGCACTTAACAAATACCATTTTTACTGTTATTATAGTAGATAGATGGAAGGAGAGAATGATGGATGGATGGATGGATGGATGGATGGATGGATGGATGGATGGATGGATGGATGGATGGATGGGTGGGTGGGTGGGTGGATGGGTGGATGGATGGATGGGTGGATGGATGGATGGATGGATGGATGGATGGATGGATGGATGGGTGGGTGGGTGGGTGGGTGGATGGGTGGATGGATGGATGGGTGGATGGATGGATGGATGGATGGATGGATGGGTGGGTGGGTGGGTGGATGGACGGAAGGGTAGATGAAAGGACAGATAGCTATATGGATGGACAGATAGGTAGATAGATGGATAGATGGAAGAATAGACAGATGGATCGATAGATAGCTAGATGATAGACAGATGGAAGGAGAGACGGATGGATGGACGGACGGACGGACGGACGGACGGACGGACGGACGGACGGAAGGGTAGATGAAAGGACAGATAGCTATATGGATGGACGGATAGGTAGATAGATGGATAGATGGAAGAATAGACAGATGGATGGATAGATAGCCAGATGATAGACAGATGGAAGGAGAGACGGATGGATGGATGGATGGGTAGATGGATGGACAGACGGATAGACAGATGGTGGAAGGGCAGGGGTGCCCCTCCCTCCCTCCGTCCCTCCCCCGCCCCCCCCCCCCCCAACCGGGGCCCGCCCACCCACTCACCAGAGACGGTGTTGCGGGGTCATCTCCTCCGCGGTGACCGGGGTGACCGGGCCCTTCCGGCCCGGGGCCTGCGCCTGCAACAGATCTGGGCCCGGGGACCCGGGGGCCGGAGGGAGTCGGCGGGGCCGCGGCCCCTCCGCCCGCCCCCTGCGGGGAGCCCCCCGGGACCGCGCCTCCCCGGCGCCCCTCTACCCCGCTCCGGCCCCGGCCCCCGTCCGGCCTCGTTGCATGATAATGGTCCTATCCCGTAAGCGCTCGCTACGTGCCCGGCGCCGCTCTGCGCCCCTCCCCGTCCTCCCCGATCGAGCGCCGACTGTGGGCCGGGGACTATACTGAGCGCTCGACAGATTACGACGTGATGGAGCCCGAGGGACACGATGCCCGTCTACGAGGAGTCTCCAGGCTACCGTGCGTGCGCAGAGCGCTGGACTGAGCGTTTGGGAAAGGACAGTGGAGCTGGTAGACACGCTCCCTGCCCCCGAGGAGCTTACAGGAGACCCAACGCGGCGTAGGGGCGGGAGCCGCCCGGGGCCTGGGAGTCGCAAGGTCCTAATAGTAATGAATTGGTATTTGCTAAGCGCTCACTATGTGCCAAGCGCTCTTCTAAGCACCGGGTAGATACAAGGTCATCAGGTCGTCCCACTCCTCTGGGCCTCAGTGACCTCGTCTGGAAAATGGGGATTAAAAACCGGGAGCCCCACGTGGGACGACCCGATCGCCTTGGATCCCCCGGCGCTCAGAAGAGCGCTCTGCACACGGTAGGCGCTTAACGGGTACCCACCTCATCGAGCTCCCTGTGGATGGCTTCCCCCGGCTCGGCCACACTCTACCCCCCCCCAACCGCTCGGCCGGAACCACCCGGCCCGGCCGCCCCGCGGCGCCGGCGCCTCCCGCCTCACCGTCCATCTCCCGCAGGAAGGTCCGGCAGGCGTCGGGGTCCCGGGTCAGCAGGACGCAGCCCGGCCCGGCGGCCCCTCCGGACGTCCAGTCCAGCCGCACGCTCTGCCCCGCCAGGCCCAGCTCCACCAGACGCAGGTCCCGCGGGGGGAAGGCCCAGCACGGACGCAGCCAGCCGGACGGGTCGCCCCTGACCCCGGGACGGGGCGAGGGCAAAGGGGAGGGTACGTGGTGAGCGCTCGCTCCGACGACGACGGTATTCGGTAAGCGCTTACTGTGCGCCGAGCACCCTTCTGAGCGCCGGGGGAGAGACAGGGTCGTCGGGTCGTCCCTCGTGGGGCTCGTTTAATGTTTCTTTAATCCCCATTTGACAGATGAGGGAACTGAGGCCCACAGAAGTGAAGGGACTCGCCCACAGCCACCCGGCTGCCGAGCGGCAGAGCCGACATTCGAACCCGTGACCTCTGACCGCCGAGCCCGGACTCTTTCCACGGGAGAAGAGGAGAGGGGGGGCGCAGTCAGGGAAGGCCCCGGGAGGCGGTGGCCCTCCAAGAAGCGGGGGGAGAGGAGCTGTCCGTTTCTAACCGTTGCCGAGCCGTCCTTTCCAGGCGCTCGGCACGGTGCCCCGCCCGCGGGAAGCGCTCAATCAGTGCGATCGAATGAAGGAATGTGGGCGTTGAGGAGGGAGGGCGTTCCGGGGCGGAGGCGGGACGCGGGCCAGGGGTCGGCGGCCGGCCGGACGCCTAGGGGGTCACGGGGCGGCCGGGCCGGGGGGTGGGAGGGACGGGGAGCCGCGCCTCGGGCCCCGCGCTCACCGCATCTCCCCGGTCACCTCCAGGAGATAGAGCCGGTGGTCCGAGGCCACCACCAAGGCCGGGAATTCTCCGGCGCGGCCCCCCAGGACCAGAGGCACCTGTGCGGGGGGCGGGAGGGGAGGGGAAATGATGATAACGTGGGTATCTGCTAAGCGCTTACTACGTGCCGAGCACCGTTCTAAGCGCTGGGGTGGGTGGCGGGGGTCATCGGGTCGGCCCACGCGGGGCCCGCGGTCTTCACCCCCATTGGACGGATGAGGGAACCGAGGCCCAGACGAGTGCAGTGACTTGGCCCAAGTCACACGCTGATAACGCGGCTCGGTGGAAAGCGCCCGGGCTCGGGAGTCAGAGGTCACGGGTTCGACTCCCGGCTCCGCCACCTGTCCGCCGTGTGACCGGGGGCCGGTCACTTCCCTTCTCTGGGCCTCGGTTCCCTCATCCGTCAAACGGGGATTAACCGGGAGCCTCACGGGGGACGACCCGACGACCCCGGATCTCCCCCGGCGCTTCGAACGGTGCTCCGCACACAGGAGGCGCGTGACAGATACCGACGTTCTCATTATTAATAAGTGGCGGAGGCAGGATTGGAACCCACGACCCCGGACTCCCAAGCCCGCGCTCTTTCCGCTAAGCAAGCGGGAGGGTCCCCGGGGTCGGGTGGGGGCAAAGGGAAGGGAATTAGAGCCTGAAAGGGGGCTCCTTTTTTTCCGTTTCTCCTGTCTTCGCTAAGTGCTTACTACGTGCCGGGCGCTGTTCGCCAGCTGATCGGGTTGGACCCGGTCCCCGTCCCCCGTGGGGCTCCCGGTCTCCGTCCCCACTTTCCAGATGAGGTCGCTGAGGCCCGGAGAAGTGAAAGGACTTGCCCTAGGCCACACGGCAGACGGGTGGAGGAGCCGGGACTAATAATGGTAACGTTGGTATTTGCTAAGCGCTGACTACGTGCCGAGCACCGTCCCAAGCGCCGGGGGAGCTACGGGGTCATCGGGTCGTCCCGCGTGAGGCCCGCGGTCTTCATCCCCATTTTCCAGAGGAGGTCACCGAGGCTCAGAGAAGTGACTCGCTCACAGTCACCCGGCTGACCGGCGGCAGAGCCGGGATTCGAACCCATGATCTCGGGCCCCCAGGCCCGGGGCTCCTTCCACTAGGCCACGCGGCTTAATAGTGATCCATCGCGGTATCCGACAGGAATGACGATGAAGCGGGGCAGCTCAGTGGCAAGAGCCCGGGCTTGGGAGCCAGAGGTCACGGGTTCGAATGCCGGCTCTGCCGCTTGTCCGCCGGGTGACCCGGGGCGAGTCGCTTCCCTTCTCTGGGCCTCGGTGACCTCCTCTGGAAAACGGGGGCTGAAGACCGGGAGCCTCAGGCGGGGCGGCCCGACGACCCCGCATCTCCCCCGGCGCTTGGGACGGTGCTCGGCACGTAGTCGGCGCCTCACAGATCCCGACGTCATCGTTATCATCTTCCGGGTGAGGGAACCGAGGCCCAGAGGAAATGACTCGGCCAAGGTCACCCGGCAGTCGGGGCGGGGGGGGGGGGGTGGGTACCTGGAGGCAGAACTGGAACTCCTCATCGGCGTCGCCGAACACCTCCACGTCGAGGAAGAGCCGGAGCCGGTGGTCGACCGAGCGGAGACCCCGGGGGCCGGGCCCTGGCCGGGAAGACGGGAAGTCCGTCCGTCCGTCCGTCCGCTCCGCGGAGCGCTCGCTGCCCGCGGGGCACTGCCCCGGGCGCCTCGGAGCGTCCGAGAGATCGGGGAGACGGGATTCCCCGCCCTCCTCGGGGGGCTCGACTCCGTGCCGAGCCCCGGACCGAGCGGTCGGGAGAGGTCGCCGGAGGCGGTATCGTGGTATTTAAGCGCTTACTACGTGCGAAGCGCCGGGGGACGCAAGGCGATCGGGCGGTCCCACGGGGGCTCACGGTCTCGATCCCCGTTTTCCAGGTGAGGTCACCGAGGCCCAGAGAAGCGAAGCGACCGGCCCGAGGTCACACAGCGGACCGGCGGCGGAGCCGGCATTAGAACCCGTGACCTCGACCCCCGAGCCCCGCTGCTTCTCTAGGGGAAGGTAGTAGACGCTTCCTCCGGCCCGGAGGCCCCCGCCCCGCGCTCCTTGAGGGCCGGGAGCGTGTCTAGCGACTCTCCCGCCGTAGCCCTCCGAGGGTCTAGCACGGCGCTCCGCGCGCTCCATCAACGCCACCCGTCGATTAGCGACGCGGCCCGGTCCGTCCCCCGCCCCCGTGGGCCTCCTTCACCTCGCTCGGGGTCTCCCGCCCTCGAACCCGGCTCGCCCCAGCCCCGCCCCCACTTCCTCCCACCCCGGCTCCTCCCGCCCCGTTCATTCATCCATTCGATCCTATTTACCGAGCGCTTGCCGTGTGCGGAGCGCTGATCTAAGCGCTTGGAAAGTCCAATTCGGCAACAGATGGAGACCGTCCCCGCCCACCGCGGGCATCCCACCCCCTCCCGGCCCACGGGAAGCAGCGTGGCTCAGTGGAAAGAGCGCGGGCCTGGGAGTCAGAGGTCAGGGGTTCGAATCCCAGCTCTGCCACTCGGCAGCCGGGTGACTGTGGCCGAGTCACTTGGCTTCTCTGGGCCTCGGTGACCTCATCTGGAAAACGGGGAGGGACGGTGAGCCCCACGTGGGACGACCCGATGATCCCGTATCTCCCCCAGCGCTTAGAACGGTGCTCTGCACGTAGTAAGCGCTTAATGAATACCAACATTATTATTACTATCCCGACCCCCGCCGGCTCGTCCCACCCGCTCCCGGCCCCCGTCCCGACCCCCGCCGGCGCGTCCCACCCCCTCCCGACCCCCGTCCCGACCCCCGCCGGCGCGTCCCACCCCCTCCCGGCCCCCGTCCCGACCCCCGCCGGCGCGTCCCACCCCCTCCCGGCCCCGCCCGTCCGCCCCCCTCACTCACGAGGACCGAGGTTCCAGCCGTCCGAGAGGGCGCCCGGCGGGGGCGCCCCGAGGGAAGGCCCGCCGTCCCCGCCGGCGCCCGGGGAGGCGGCCGGGGGGCTGGGGGGGGCCGGCCCCGACCCCCTCCCCTCCTCCCGGGCCCCGGCCCCGTCCGCGTCGCGCGGCGGGTCGTCCCCGGGGCCGGGCTCCTCGGCCGCGGGCGCCGGCAGCAGCACCACGTGGTCGCTCCCGCAGCAGGGGCACAGGGGCGCGGACCCTGCCGGGGCAGAATGGGGGTCAGCGGTCCCCACTCTGCCCACCCCCATCCCGACACCCCCCGGCCACCCCACGAACACCGACAACGATGCCGACGGCACTCGTTCGGCGCTCGCTACGCGCCGAGCGCCGTTCTAGGCGCCGGGGCGGATACGAGGTCGTCGGGCTGTCCCCCACGTCTTCGTCCCCATTTCACAGATGAGAGAACCGAGGCCCAGAGCAGTGAGGTGACTTTTCGAAGGGTGTTTTTTAAGAGGTTACTCCGCGGTAGGCACCGTACTGAGCGCTGGGGTGGAATCGAAATAATCGGGTCGGACCCGGTCCCCGTCCCGCGTGGGGCTCACGGTCTTCATCCTCGTTTGACGGACGAGGGAACTGAGGCCCAGAGACGTGAAGTGACTTGCCCAAAGCCACTCCGCAGGCAAATCATAATAATAATGTTGGTATCTGTTAAGCGCTTACTATGAGCAGAGCACTGCTCTAAGCGCTGGGGGAGATACAATAATAATAATAATAATTACGGTATTCGTTAAGCAGTTAGGTGGAGAAGCAGCGTGGCTCAGTGGAAAGAGCCCGGGCTTTGGAGTCAGAGGTCACGGGTTCGAATCCCAGCTCCGCCACTTGTCGGCTGCGTGACTGTGGACGAGTCACTTCACTTCTCTGGGGCCTCAGCTACCTCATCTGTAAAATGGGAACTAAGACCGTGAGCCCCCCGTGGGACACCCTGATCCCCCTGTGTCCCCCCCAGCGCTTAGAACAGTGCTCGGCACATAGTAAGCGCTTAACGGATACCAACGTTATTATTATTATTATTATTATTAAGGAGCCCGGGCCTGGGAGCCAGGGGTCATGGGTTCGAATCCCGGCTCCGCCGCTTGTCAGCTGGGTGACCGCGGGCGGGTCACTTCACTTCTCCGGGCCTCGGTTCCCTCATCTGTCAAATGGGGGCGAAGACCGGGAGCCTCCCGCGGGGCGACCCGACGGCCCCGTATCTCCCCCGGCGCTTAGAACGGTGCTCGGCGCATAGTACGCGCTTAGCAAATAGCAACATTATTAAGACAGTGCAAAACCCAGAGAAGCAGCGCCAGACGCAAGGAAACGGCATGGTCTGGCGGAAAGAGCCCGGGCCTGGGAGTCAGAGGGCGTGGGTTCGAATCCCAGCTCTGCCATGTCTGCTTTGTGACCTCGGGCAAGTCACTTCCCTTCTCTGAGCCTCAGTTCCCTCATCCGTAAGGTGGGGATGAAGAGGGTGAGAGGGACCGTGTCCAACCTGATTATCTAGCATCTACCCCAGCGCTTAGCAGAGGGCCTGGCACCTAGTAAGCAGTTAAATACTATTATCACCATTATTATTATTATTACTAAGCGCTGGGACAGAGTCAAGATCACTGGGTTGGAGACGGTCCCTGTCCCACATGGGGCTCACAGTCTCCGTCCCCATTTTGGATCCCGTGTTGGACCTGATAATAAAAATAATGATAATGGTATTTTTTAAGCGCTTACTATGTGCCAAGCAGCGCTCTAAGCGCTGAGGCAGATACAAAGTCATCAGGTTGTCCCACACGGAACTCCCGGTCTTCAGCCCCGTTTCGGGTCCCTCGTTGGACCCGATGGTAATCATAATAATAATAACGCTGGCATCTGTTAAGCGCTGACTCTGGGCCGAGCACCGTCCTAAGCGCCGGGGGAGACACGAGGTCGTCGGGTTGTCCCCCGCGGGGCTCCCGGTCTGCCCCGCGGGGGACAACCTGATCACCTTGTACCCCCGGCGCTTGGAACGGTGCTCGGCCCAGCGTAATAACAAATACCATTTTCCAGATGAGGGAACCGAGGCCCAGAGAAGCGAATCGGCTTGCCCAAAGTCACCCGGCGGACAAGCGGCGGAGCCGGGATCAGAGCCCACGTCCTCCGACTCCCAAGCCCGGGCCCTTGCCACTAATAATGTTGGTATCTGTTAAGCGCTTACTATGTGCAGAGCACCGTTCTGAGCGCTGGGGGAGACCCGGGGGAATCGGGTCGTCCCACGTGGGGCTCACGATCTTCATCCCCATTTTACAGATGAGGCGACTGAGGCACGGAGAAGCGAAGCGACGCGCCCACGGTCACACAGCTGACAGACGGCAGAGCCGGCACGTGAACTCATGACCTCCGACTCCCAAGCCGGTGCTCTTTCCACTGAGCCGCGCCGCTTCCACCCCATGACCTCGTCCCCCCCCCCGGCGTTTAGAACAGCGTCTGACCCGTACTAAGCGCGTCAGAGATATCGCCGTTCGTCGTCACGGCTGCGATCTGAGGACGGATGGCGGCTAAGGGGCCCGGGCGGGGGTCAGCCCGGAGGAGGCGACGGGGGGAGGCCCACCTGGTCCGGCGGGACGGCGGGGCGGGGGGTCCCCGGCCGGGCCCGTCCCCGGCCCGGCGGCCGCGGGGCCCGGCGGCCGGCCGCAGCGCAGGCAGTGGAGCCCGGTGGCCCCGGCAGGTCTTCCCGGGGTCCCCGCCTCCCCGAGCGGCGGGTGCGAGGCGGCGGCCGCCGGGGCCAGGGCCGTCAGGAGCTCCTGAAACGGGAGGGAAGGGGGGACGGGGGTGGCTCCCCCGCCCCCCCCCCCCCACCCCGGGTCCCCCCCCCCCCGAGCCGGCCCGCCCCCCCGCCCGGCGCCCCCGCCCGGCCCGCACCTGCCGACGGCCCTCGGCGTCGTCGTCGAGGATCAGGTAGCGCCGGACGCGCAGGCCGGGCTGGACGTAGGTGAAGTGGAGGGCGAGGCAGGGGAGGGGCCGCGCCGGGTCCTGGAGGGGCGGAAGCGGGGGGCAGAGCCACGGTCGGTTGGGGGCGGAGAGGGGGCGCCCGGGGACGGGGGGGGGGGGCGAGAGGACGGAACCGGGCCCGGCGTCCGAGGGGGGCACGGAGGGGGACGGGTGGGGGGCGGCGAGTGAAGGGGCGGGGGGATTCGGGCTGGGCGGGGGGTGGGGTGGGGCAGGGAGGGGGAAGCCCATCACGGGCAGGGAACGCGGCCACTAATTCCGTCGCACTTCCCCTCCCAAACGCTGAACGCGGCCTTCTGCGCGTCGCAAGCGTTGGGTGAGTACCGCCGACTGAGGTATATGGGTGCAGGGGAGGGGCATTTGGGGCGGGGGGGTACGGAGAGGGGCGGGCCGGGGGGGGGGGGGCATTTTGGCCGGGGGTGGGTATCGATCGCTACTTTCGAGCGCTCGCTATGCGCGGAGCACTGTATTAAGCGCTTGGGACGGGACGGGACGAGAGAGTATGGAGGGATACGGGTGGGGCGGAGGGGCATTCGGGATGCGGGGGGGCGGGGGGCGGATGGGGGGCGGGGACCCGGCCGCTGATTCTCTCGTGTCGTCCTCTCCCAAACGCTTGGTACGGTGCTCCGCACCTAGAGAGCGCTCAATAAATACCGACGATGGATTGAGGGCTACGGGTGTGGGGGGCTGAGAGGGCGGCGGGGGCGTTTTGGCCGGGGAGGGGGGGGGGTGTGCGGAGCGGTCCGGGGGTGTCCGCGTGGGGGCGAGCGGGCGGCGACGGGCAGAGCGACCGGGGGCAGAGGGGGGTCCGCATGCGTCCGCGTGGGGGTGAGAGGACGGCGGGGGGCAGAGAGGGGTCCGGGGGTGTCCGCGGGGGGGTGAGCGGGCGGGGAAGGGCACGGCGAGGGGGATCGAGGTGGGGGGGGCCTCACCGTGACGGGGTGGGCGGCGGTCCCGGCCTCCACGCGCCACAGGGCCCGCAGACTGAGGCGCCTCAGGGCCCGGCCGGCCCGCAGCTCCAGCTCCGCCACGTGGCCCCGCGTCACCCGCAAGAACCGCTCCGGCCCCGCGTCCTCCACGGGCCTCACCAGCACCGGGCCGCACAGCTCCGCTGACCCCCGCGGGCGCACGCGGGCACCGTGAGGGCCACGGCTCCGCCGGACCGTTCCTCTCCCCCCCGTCCCGAGCCTCACCGGGGGGGGGGGGCCCCGCCTCCTCCGGGAGGCCCTCCCGGACTCGGCCCCCCCCCCTTTCCCGCTCCCTTCGGCGACGCCCCGACCGGCTCCCTCTCGTCATCCCCCCTCTTCACGCCGAGAAGCCCCGGGGCTCGGCCCGGGGCGGGCGGGGGGGGGGGGCCCGGGCCCGGGAGTCGGAGCCCGTGGGTTCGGACCCCGGCTCCGCCGCTCGTCGGGCATCGGGCGAGCCACTTCACTTCCCCGGGCCTCGGTTCCCTCCTCTGTACAGTGGGGACGAAACCTGCGAGCCCCACGCGGGACAACCTCGAAGGGCTTCGCACGGTGCTTGGCACCTAGGGAGCGCTTAACAGATACCGACGTTATCGTCGTCGTCGTCGTCGTCGTCCCCGTCCCCCGTCCCCACCCCACCTAGGGACGCATCCTCTTTTTTATTTATTTGTAGTCTATCTGTACCGATGCCTCTCTCTCCTCTTCTAGACCGTGAGCCGAGCGGGGCCCGTCGCCCTTCACTGCCGCGTCCGCGCCTTCGGCGCTATCATTTTTTGGAGCGCTTACTGTGTGCGGAGCGCCGTTCTGAGCGCTTGGAAAGGACTCGACGTTCCCGAGGGCTCGGCCCAGAGCTCCGCGCTCAGTAGGCGCTCGCTAAATACGGCTGAACGAAGGGACGCCCGCCGACGGGCAGACGCGGACGCACGGACCCGCCCGCCCCGCTCCCCATCTTGGGGTCCTCGCCCCGGGGTAACGGGAGGAGGGCACTGCCTGACCCCGCTCCGGCCGGATCGGGGGAGACCGGGGGGTCCCGGACGGGAGGGGGGAGGACGAAGAGGAGGAGGAGGAGGAGGAGGAGGAGAACGCCATCCTCCATCCCCGGCCGGGCCGAGGGGAGAGTGGGGCCGACTGGACCTCCCCCGAGCTCGCCTCCTCCGAGAGGCCTTCCCAGATCGAGCTCCCCTTTTCCCTCCGCTCCCTCTACCCCGCCTTCGCCTCCCCTCAGCTAAGCCCTCATTTCCCCCCCCCCCCTCCGCTCCTCCCCCTCTGCCTTCCCGTCCCCTCGGCGCCGTACTCGTCCGCCCGACTGTCTCCATCTTCATCGCCCTATTTATTCTGTCGATGAGATGTACGTCCCCTGGGCGGGGATGGTCTCCATCTGTTGCCGAACTGGCCTTTCCAACCGCTCAGTCCAGTGCTCCGCACGCGGTCGGAGCCCAATAAATACCACTGAGTCAATAACTGAGCGAATCAGGCCGGGAGGGCCCCCCCCCGGGCGGACCCCACTGAACGGCGACGTTGGCACCTGTTAAGCGCCTACCCTGTGCAAAGCACTCTTCTGAGCCCTGGGGAGGACACGAGGCGATCGGGCGGTCCCACACGGGGCTCTCACGGTCTTCGTTCCCGTCTTATAAGTGAGGCCCAGAGAAGTGACTTGCCCACGGTCGCCCGGCTGACCGGCGGCGGAGCCGGGATTTGAACCCACGATCGGCCCCAACCGCTGGCCCTCCGCCATCCCTCGTCGACGGACCCTCCCCCTCCCGCCTTCTCCCGCCTCCTCACCTTCTTCCTCGCCCTCTTCTTCCTCCTCCTCCTCCTCCCGCTCTTCCTCCTCTTCTTGCTCCTCCTCCTCCTCCTCCTCCTCCCCGCTGCTGCCGGCCGTCTCCCCCCGGGCGGGCTCCCCCAGCTGTCTGGGGCCGGGGGGCAGAGGCGGGGGAGGCGGGGGCGGAGGGGCCGGGGGCGGGCTCCTCCCGGGGGTCTCCAGGTGGCTCCGATACTGCAGCCAGTCCTGGCCGAATCGCTCCCGGAAACTACTCATCAGCTCCAGCTCCCGCTGCTGCTGCACGAACCGGCCTGGGGCGGGGGGGCGGGGGGGGGGGGGGGCGGTAATAAGGAGGGTATTTCTTAAGCGCTTACACTCCGTGCCGGGCACCGTCCTAAGCGCCGGGGGAGATACGGGGTCCTCAGGTGGTCCCACGTGGGGGTCTTCGTCCCCTTGGACGGACGAGGAGACCGAGGCCCAGAGGAGCGGTCATTCGCCCAGATGACAATGATAACGACGGTATCTGCTGAGCGCTTACTACGTGCCGGGCACGGTTCTAAGCGCCGGGGTGGAGACGAGGTCATCAGGTGGTCCCCAGGGGGGCTCACGGTCTTTATCCTCATCTTCCCTCGGACGAGGGAACCGAGGCACAGAGTTCAGCGGCTCGCCCCACGTCACGCGGCAGACAGGCGGCGGAGCCGGCATTAGAACCCACGACCTCGGGCTCCCCGGCCCGGGCTCTTGCCACTGAGCCCCGCTGCGGGAGGGGGGTGGGGGGGGCCCGGGGTGGTTGAGGAGAGGGTTGGGGGTGGGGGGGGGGGGCGGTCTCACCAGCGGGCGAGGGGTCCGGGGTCCGGGGGTCCGGATCGGTGTCGCTCGGCTCCGAGATGCTGGCCCGCCGCACCCGCACGCGGCTCTGGGGTCGGCAGAGGGGAAGCGGGACGGTGGAGGGCCGGGGGGGGGCCCGCTCCCCTCCAGATCCCTCCCCGCCTCCCCGCCCCCGTTCTAGGGCCGAGGCCCTCCACTGCCCTGAAACGGCCCTCTGATAATGTTGGTATTTGTCAAGCGCTTACCATGTGCCGAGCACCGTTCTAAGCGCCGGGGGAGACATAGGGGAATCGGGTTGTCCCATGTGGGGCTCACGGTCTTGATCCCCATTTTACAGATCCGACGGCTCCTCCTCCATCCTCACCCCCCTCCACCTCGCAGCCGCCTTCGACGCCGTGGCCCGTCCCCCCCTCGACACGGCACCCAGCCTCGGCTTCACGGACTCCGTCCTCTCCCGGTTCCCCGTCTCCTCGGCGGGCTCCCCCTCCGCCTCCCACCCCCTCGCCGTGGGGGTCCCTCGAGGCTCAGGCCTGGGTCCCCCTCCGGTCTCTATCCACGCTCGCTCCCTGGGCCAACTCATCCGCCCCCGCGGCCTCGACTCTCGTCTCTAGGCCGACGATCCCCACATCTCCATCTCCTCCCCCGTCCTGTGCCCCTCCCTCCGGGCCGGCATCTCCTCCCGCCTCCGGGACGCCTCCCCCCGGCCGTCGGCCCGCCGCCGCCTCAGACCCGACGCGTCCGAGACCGAGCTCCTCGTCTTCCCTCCCGAACCCCGTCCTCTCCCCGACTCCGCCGTCCCCGCGGGCGGCCCCGCCGTCCGCCCCGTCTGGCGGGCCCGCGACCTCGGTGTCGTCCTCGACTCCTCTCTCTCTCGTCCGCCCCCCACGTCCGACCCGTCGCCGACGCCTGCCCCTCTCACCTCCACGACGTCGCCGAGACCCGCCCTTTCCTCTCCAACCGAACGGCTACCTCGCCGGGACCACCTCTCATAAGATGCCGGCTGGATTATCGCATCGGCCTCCTCTCTGATCTCCCATCCTCCTGTCTCTCCCCGCTTCAGCCTACTCTTCACTCCGCTGCCCGGACTGCCTTTCTACAGAAGGGCCCTGGGCCCGTCACTCCTCCTCAAAAACCTCCAGCGGTTGCCTATCCACTGGAAGCGGCGTGGCTCCCTGGAAAGAGCCCGGGCTTTGGAGTCAGGGCTCGTGGGTTCGAATCCCGGCTCCGCCACTCGTCGGCTGTGTGACCGTGGGCGAGTCGCTTCACTTCTCTGGGCCTCAGTTCCCTCATCTGGAAAACGGGGATCAAGACCGTGAGCCCCACGTGGGACGACCCGATTCCCCCGGGTCTCCCCCGGCGCTTAGAACGGTGCTCGGCGCATAGTAAGCGCTTGACAGATACCAACATTATCATCATTATCCACCTTCGCATGAAGCAGAAACTCCTCACTCTCGGCTTCCGAGCCCCCTCCCACCTCCCCTCCCTTCCGTCCTCCTCCGTCCCGGGCCGCACGCCGCGCTCCTCCGCCGCCGCTCGCCTCCTCCCCGGGCCTCCGGCCGGCCCGGCCCCCGGCCCGCCGCCGGCCCGGCCGCCCTCCCTCCTCACGGCCGCCAAACTCGCTCTCTTCCCCCCTCCCGAGCCCTCCTGAGAGGTCCCCTCCTCCGGGAGGCCTTCCGCTCCCCCTTCCCGCCCCGTCGCCCCGACTCCCTCCCTCCGCTCCGTCCCCCTCCCCGCCCCACACCGCTTGTCTATAGAGGTACGTATTTATCATTCCATTTATTTCGTTAATGACGCACAGACATCTATCATTCTGTCGATCTATTCCGATGCTATCGATGCCCGTCTACTTGTTTCGTTTGGTTGCCCGTCTCCCCCCTTCTAGACCGTGAGCCCGCTGTCGGGCAGGGATCGTCTCCGTCTCTCGCCGAACTGGACTTTCCAAGTGCCCAGTACGGTGCTCTGCGCACGGTGAGCGCCCGATAAATACGACCGAATGAATAAACGATCTTCCATCCGTCCGTTCGTTCGGTCGTATTTACTGAGTGCTTACTGTGGGCGCAGCACTGTATTGAACGCTTGGCAGAGTCCACTAGAACGGTCACTTGTGTATATTGAGCGCTTACCTTGCGCGGAGCACCTACTAAAAGCATGGACAGGACCAGTGTAAGTCAATCATACTCACTGAGCACTTACCGTGCGCAGAGCACTGTACTGAGCGCTTGGGGGAAGTCTAACCCAACAATCAGCTGGGTTTATCGAGCGCTTACCGTGTGCAAGGCACCGTACTGAGCCCTTGCGAGAGTCCAGTATAACGGTCAGTCAGCCAATTGTATTTACTGAGCGCTTACTTTGCGCCGACCACTCTACTAAGACCTCGGGCGAGTCCACTGTGACAGTCAGTCAGTCGTATTTATTGAGTGCTTACTGTGTGCGGGGCTCTGTACTAGGCGCTTGGGAGAGTCCACTGTAACGGTCACTCGATTATATCTGTCCATTCCAAGCGCTTGGCACAGCGCTCTGCACATAGTCGGCGCTCGATAAATACTATTGAATGACTGCAGGTTTATCGAGCGCTTACTAGATGCGGGGCTCTCTACTAAGCGCTTGGGAGAGTCCAGTATAACAGTGAGTCGGGCAGTCGTATTTATCGAGCCCTGACCTGGTGCGGAGCCCCGCGCCAAGCGCTGGGGAGAGGACGAGGATAATGATAACGTTGGTATTTGTTAAGCGCCTACTATGTGCCGAGCACCGTTCGGAGCGCAGATACACCAATCAACAGACACATTCCCTGCCTACAGCGAGCTGACAGCTTAGAAGGGGAGACGGACCTTAAGATAAATAAATGGACATAAATAAATTATTAATAATAATGACAACGCTGGTATTTGTTAAGCGCTTACAAAGTGCCGAGCACCGCTCCAAGCGCCGGGGGAGATCCGGGGTCGTCGGGTCGCCCCACGTGAGGCTCCCGGTCTTCGTCCCCATTTGACGGGTGAGGGAAACGGAGCCCCGGAGAAGCGAAGGGACTCGCCCGCGGTCACCCAGCCGACGAGTGGCGGGGCCGGGATTCGAACCCACGACAACCGACTCCCAAGCCCGGGCTCTCTCCGCTGAGCCGCGCCGCTTCTCTAGAGCTATTAGCCCCCAGCGGACCCGCCCCCGCCCCCTCCTCGCCCACCCCGGCTCACCTTCCCCCTGCGGAGGGCGGGCCGGGTCACCCCGACCCCCCGTGGGGGGCTGTCGCTCAGCTCGGCGCCGCAGCTGCTCTCCGGGGTCCCGCGGAGCTGGGGGGTGCGCGGAGGGGCCGGGGGTCCAGCGGCCGGGGGGGCGGGCTGGGAGAGAACGGAGGCGTCGGGGTGCGGGGGCAAGTCGGATTTCTCCCCCTGAGCCCCAACTGAATGATGATACTAATAATAATAACTGGGGTGTTTGTTAATAATAACGTTGGTATCCGCTAAGCGCTCACTATGTGCCGAGCACCGTTCTAAGCGCCGGGGGAGACACAGGGGGATCAGGTCGTCCCACGTGGGGCTCACGGTCTTCATCCCCATTTTACAGATGAGGGAACCGAGGCACCCGTTAAACGCTTACCACGCGCCAGACCCCGTACTAAAGCACTGGGGTGGATCCAAGCAGATCGGGACGTTCCCCGTCCCCCGCGGGGCTCCCGGTCTCCATCCCCATTTGACAGATGAGGGAACTGGGGCCCAGAGAAGTGAAGCGACTCGCCCAAGGTCACACAGCAAAACGGTGGATCCGGGATTGTTATTAACAATAATAATAATAATAATAACAACAGCGCTTGTCCAGCGCTTACTATGTGCCAGGCACTGCACTAACCGCTGGAGTAGACACAGGCAAATCGGGTTGGACGCGGTCCCCGTCCCACGTGGGGCTCACGGGCTCAATCCCTATTTTACAGACGAGGGAACGGAGGCCCGGAGGAGCCAAGTGGCTCGCCCGAGGTCACACAGCGGAAAAACGGTGGATCTGGGATTATTAATAATAATAACGTATTTGCCAAGCCATCACCCTATCCATTTGGTTAATGAGACGTACGTCGCCTCGATTCTATTCATCTGCTATGGTTTTAACGAGACGTTCAGCCCCTCGATCCTATCCATCGCCGTCGTTCCCGTCCGTCCGTCTCCCCCGATCGGACCGCGAGCCCGTCGGAGGGCGGGGACCGTCTCTATCCGTCGCCGAACTGTCCGTTCCGAGCGCTCGGTCCGGTGCTCTGCACATAGTAAGCGCTCGATAAATGCTATTGAACGAATGAATGAATGAATGAATGAATGAATGAAGCCCTCACTACGAGCCGGGCATTGTGTCAGGCGCTGGGGTGGATCCAAGCAAATCGGGATGGACTCGGTCCCTGTCCCCCGTGGGGCTCCCAGTCTCCATCCCCGTTTGACGGATGAGGAAACCGAGGCCCGGGGAAGTGAAGCGGCTTGCCCGAGGTCACCCGGCAGACGGGCGGCGGAGCCGGGATTCGAACCCACGACCTCCCGACTCCCAGGGCCGGGTCACGGCGTCCCCCCGGGGCCCCCCGCCGAACCCGCCCCCCGGCCCCGGACTCACCCGCAGGTCGGCCGGCGACAGGGCCTCTCCGTCGAGGAGAAACTACGAGAGGAGACGGGGGGGGGGGGGGGGGGGGGTCGGGGAGATGGGCGGGATTCGATCCCGGGACCGGACCCGCCCAGAGGAACGGAGCAGAGACCCTCGGCATCCGCGGGGTAGGACGGGGGGAGGCGACGGGGAGCGGTCGGTCGGTCGGTCGGTCCCGGGGGGATTCCGGCAGCGGGCGGGAGAGGGGGACGCGGCGGCTGGGGCGTGGGGACGGGTGCGAGGACGCGCGCCGGGGAGTCCGGGAAGGAGGGTCACTCACCCCGGGGGCCTCCACGTTGGCCGCGGCGCGGGGAGAGAGCCTCCGGGCCGTGGCCGCTCGGTGATCCGGGTGGAACCAGAGCGGGTTTCCTTCCAGGTGCAGCTGCCGAACGGAGGGTGGGCCGGGGTGAGCCGGGGGCTCGGCGGGGGCGGGGGGGGGAGGGGTCTCCCCCGCCCCCAAACCCGGGATAATGAGGTCGCTATCTGTTAAGCGCTTACTGTGGGCCAAGCACCGTTCTAAGCGCTGGGGGAGATACGAGGTCATCGGTAAACGGACGCATCCCTCGGGCCCCCCTCGGCCCGCCGCCCCGGGCCCGGCCCACCCCCACCCTGTCACCCGTTCACTCGATCCTATGTAGTGAGCGCTTTCTGGGCGCAGAGCGCTATACCGAGCGCTGGCGAGCGGATAACTCGACGCCGAACGGACCCATCCCCCGCCCCCGGCTTTCGGCCTGAAGGAGGAGTTCGGAGCCCCCCGGGGCCTGCTGCCCCGCGCTGGCCTCACCCCCGCCCCGTCACCCGTTTCGTCGAGCGCTTCCTGGGTGCGGAGCACTGCAGGAAGCGCCGCGGAGAGGGTCACTCAACAGTAAACAGACCCGTCGGCTGCCCTCCCCCTTACTAATAACGATATCGCTGGCATCTGTCAAGCGCTTACTGGGTGCAGAGCCCCGTTCCAAGCGCCGGGGGAGATACGGGGTCGTCGGGTCGTCCCCCGTGGGGCTCCCGGTCTGCGTCCCCATTTGACCGATGAGGTCGCCGGGGCCCGGAGAAGCGAAGTGACTCGCCCAAGGTCACACGGCTGACGAGGGGCAGAGCCGGGATTAATAGTAACGGTGGTATCTGGGAAGCGCTCACTGGGTGCCGAGCCCCGTTCTAAGCGCCGGGGTAGACGCAGGGGAGTCGGGTCGTCCCCCCGTGGGGCTCCCGCTCTTCATCCCCGTTTGACAGAGGAGGTCACCGAGGCCCCGGGAAGCCCCGGGGTCACAGGGCAGACCCGTGGCAGGGCCGGGATCCGAACCCACGGCCGCGCCCTTTCCACTGAGCCCCGGCCGCTCCTCCGGGACGCCCGCCCGGCCCCGGCCCCTCACCCGTCGGAGCCGACCCAGCCGGCCGAGGGGCTCCAGCGCCTCGTGCGTCTCCAGCAGGTTGTAGGCGACGTCCAGGTGTCGCAGGGCCTCGAGCCGCTCCAGTCCTGGGGGGAGAGAACCCCGCCCCCCGTCACCCACCCCGGTCAGCCCGGACCCCGGCGCCGCCCTCCCCCGGCCCCGTCCTCCCTCCGTCGCCCCGGCCCCCGGACCTTCTCACCGGCAAGGCCGCGCAGCTCGTTCCCTCGCAAGATCAGCGTCCCCAGGGCCACCCCCGGGGGACCCAGCGGCACCGAGGACAGCAGGTTGTAGGACAGGTCCAGGTGGGAGAGGTCGCCCAGCGCCTGGGGACGGGGAGGAGGGTCCTGGGGCCCGGGACGCGAGGCCGCCGGGGCGCCGCGTCCGGGCCCCCCGGGGCGCGGGGGCCGGGGGCGGGCGGCGGAGGGAACGGGCCGGGGGCCGGGGCCGATGATTGATGCCGACTGTATTCACTCAGCGCTCGCCACGTCGCAAGCGCCGGACTAAGCGCTGGGGCGGACCCGCTCCCCGGCCCCCGTGGGCCTCCCGGTCCTGATCCCCGTTTTGCGGGTGAGGTCACCGAGGCCCCGAGAAGCGAAGCCACTTAACCCGAGGTCACCCGGCAGACGGGTGGCGCAGCCGGGATTAGAACCCGTGACTTTCTGACCCCCGGGCCCGGGATCTATCCCGGCTGCGTGACCGTGGGCGAGTCGCTTCTCTGGGCCTCGGTGACCTCATCCGGAAAACGGGGACCAGGACTGGGAGCCTCACGGGGGACGATGGCTCAGGGGAAAGAGGCCGGGCTTTGGAGTCCGAGGTCACGGGTTCGAATGCCGGCTCGGCCGCTCGTC
The DNA here is from genome assembly GCF_004115215.2 of Ornithorhynchus anatinus. NCBI lineage: Eukaryota > Metazoa > Chordata > Mammalia > Monotremata > Ornithorhynchidae > Ornithorhynchus > Ornithorhynchus anatinus. The sequence continues at coordinate 182,397,624 of NC_041728.1, read as the reverse complement.
AGCTGTGTGACCGTGGGCGGGTCACTTCGCTTCTCTGGGCCTCAGTTCCCTCATCTGGAAAATGGGGAGGAAGACCGGGAGCCCCACGGGGGACGACCCGATGACCCCGTATCTCCCCCGGCGCTTAGAACACCGCTCTGCACAGAGTAGGCGCTTAACAAATACCAACATTATTATTACCCCAGCCCTTAGCACAGTGCTCTGCACATAGTAAGCGCTTAAATACCGACATCATCATCGTCATCATCATTATTATCATCTACCCGCCGTGCTGCCGGCGGGGAGGATCGCGGGAGTTGCCTCGGGCACGGGGGGGATGTCAGAATCAGACCGTGCGCCCGTCAGACGGCAGGGACCGTCTCTATCCGTCGCCGACTTGTTCACTCCGAGCGCTCGGTCCGGCGCTCTGCACACAGTAGGCGTTCAATAAATACTACTGAACGAATGACCGAAAAGCGGGGACGGGGGACCAGAGGGACACTTCAGAGAGGACGTGACCGGCAGGAGGGGAAAACGAAGCACAGAGAGGACGCGGTTCAGGGGCTAGGGAGGACACGGGGGGGGGAAAGGAGAGGACGCTGCTGAGGGATGGAGAGGAACGGTCAAGGGACAGAAAGGACAAGCCAATCCAATAATCCCTCATCCTCTCCCACCCGGATTCCTCCATCAGGCTCCCGGCTGACCTCCCTGCCTCCCGTCTCTCCCCACTCCCGTCCCCACTTCGCTCTGCTGCCCGCCATCATTTCTCTACAGAAACTTTCCGGACACGTCACCCTGCTCCTCTAGGAACTCCGGCGGTTGCCCAGGCATCTCCATGCCGAACGAGAACTGTCACCGGCGGCTTCCGAGCCCCCCGCGCCCCGGCCCCGTCCCCCCTCCCCTCCCTCCCGTCCTCCTCCGTCCCGCGCCGCACGCTCGGCTCCTCCGCCGCCGCTCGCCTCCTCCCCGGGCCTCCGGCTCGCCCGGCCCGTCGTCGACCCCCGGCCCGCGTCCTCCCGCTGTCCCGGACGCCCCCCCCTCCTCGGATCCCACGGACGATTCCTCTCCCCCGACCTTCAAAGCCTTATCGAAGTCCCCCCTCCTCCGAGAGGCCTTCCCCGACCGCGCCCTCCTCTCCTCTCCTCCCGCTCCCTTCCGCGTCGCCCCGACTCGCTCCCTTTCCATCTCCTCCTCCCAGCCCCGCACCGCTTAGGTCCACAGCTGTCATTTCTTAATTTCTATTGCTGTCTCCCGTCTAGACTGTAATAATGTCGGTATTTGTTAAGCGCTTACTATGTGCAGACCACCGTTCTGAGCGCTGGGGTAGATACAGGGTCATCAGGTTGTCCCTCGTCAGGCTCCCGGTCTTCATCCCCATTTTAATAATAGTAATAATAACGTTGGTATTTGTTAAGCGCTCACTATGTGCCGAGCACCGTTCTAAGCGCTGGGGTAGACACGGGGGAATCGGGTCGTCCCACGTGGGGCTCACGGTCTTCATCCCCATTTTACAGATGAGGGAACTGAGGCCCGGAGAAGTGAAGTGACTCGCCCACGGTCCCACAGCTGACAAGGGGCAGAGCCGGGAGTCGAACTCATGACCTCTGACTCCCAAGCCCGGGCTCTTTTCCACTGAGCCGCGCTGGCAGGGAATGTCACCACTGTTATATTGTACTGTCTCAGGAACGTAATACAGTGCTCTGCACACAGTAAGCGCTCAATAAATACGAGTGATGGAATGACTGGCGTCTAACCTGATTGGCTTGTATTTACCCCAGCTCTTAATACGGCGTCTGGCTCATAGTAATAATGTCGGTATCTGTTAAGCGCTTACTACGGGCCGAGCACCGTTCTAAGCGCTGGGGGAGACACAGGGGAATCGGGTCGTCCCACGTGGGGCTCCCGGTCTTCATCCCCATTTTCCAGATGAGGTGACCGAGGCACCGAGAGGTGAAGAGGCTCGCCCACGGTCACCCAGCTGACAAGTGGCCGAGCCGGCATTCGAACCCGTGACCTCTGACTCCAAGGCCCGGGCTCTTTCCACTGAGCCACGCTGCTTCTCATCGTAAGTGTTTAATAAATACTGTTTTTAAAAAAGGAGGACTACGATTAGAAGGCGGAGGAGAAGAAGGGTGAGAATGATGAAAAGGAGAAGTAGGATGGAGGAAGATGAGGAGAACAATGAGAAGGAGGATGATGAGGAAGAGGCAGATGAGGAGGAGGAGGATATGGAGGAGGAAGAGAAGGGAGGAAAGGACGAGGAGGAGGAGGAGGAGGAGGAGGATGAATCTTTTAGACTGTGAGCCCATCGTTGGGCAGGGATTGTCTCTATCTGTTGCCGAATGGTCCATTCCAAGCGCTTAGTACAGTGCTCTGCACACAGTAGGCGCTCAATAAATACGACTGACTGACTGAATGAATGAGGAGGAGGAGATGGAGTAGGAGGACAAGAGGGAGGAGGAGGAGGAGGAGGAGGAGAAGGAGGAAGAGGCACAAGGAGGAGGAGGAGGAGATGAGAATGAGGAGGACAATGAGGGGGATAAGAAGGAAGAGGATGCGGATGAGGAGGAGGAGGATCATGAGGAAGGAAGAGGAGGAGGAGGAGGAGGAGGAGGAGGAGAACCATGAGAAGGAGGAGGATGACTATGAGGAGGAGGACGACCATGAGGAGGAGGAGAAGGAGGGGACCATGAGGAGGAGGAGGATGATCATGAGGAGGAAGAGATCCTGAGGAGAAGGATGACCAAGGAGGAGGAGAAGGAGGAGGAGAAAGATGAGGAGGAGGAGGAGAACTATGAGGAGGAGGAGAAGGATGACCAGGAGGAGGAGGAGGATCGTGAAGAGGAGGAGGAGAACCGTGAGGAGGAAGACCATGAGGAGGAGGAGGACCATGAGGAGGAGATGAGAAGGAGGAGAAGGAGGAGGAGCAGGAGGAGGAGGACCATGAGAAGGAGGAGGAGAACCATGAGGAGGAGGAGAAGGATGACCAGGAGGAGGAGGATCGTGAAGAGGAGGAGGGGAACCGTGAGGAGGAGGGCCATGAGGAGGAGGTGAGAAGGAGGAGGAGGAGGAGGAGGAGGAGGACCATGAGAAGGAGGAGGAGAACCATGAGGAGGAGGAGAAGGATGACCAGGAGGAGGAGGATCGTGAAGAGGAGGAGGGGAACCGTGAGGAGGAGGGCCATGAGGAGGAGGTGAGAAGGAGGAGGAGGAGGAGGAGCAGGAGGAGGAGGACCATGAGAAGGAGGAGGAGAACCATGAGGAGGAGGAGAAGGATGACCAGGAGGAGGAGGATCGTGAAGAGGAGGAGGGGAACCGTGAGGAGGAGGGCCATGAGGAGGAGGTGAGAAGGAGGAGGAGGACCATGAGAAGGAGGAGGAGAACCATGAGGAGGAGGAGAAGGATGACCAGGAGGAGGAGGATCGTGAAGAGGAGGAGGGGAACCGTGAGGAGGAGGGCCATGAGGAGGAGGTGAGAAGGAGGAGGAGAACCATGAGGAGGAGGAGAAGGATGACCAGGAGGAGGAGGATCGTGAAGAGGAGGAGGGGAACCGTGAGGAGGAGGGCCATGAGGAGGAGGTGAGAAGGAGGAGGAGGAGCAGGAGGAGGAGGACCAGGAGAGGAGGAGGTGAGAAGGAGGAGGAGAAGGATGACCAGGAGGAGGAGGAGGAGGATCGTGAAGAGGAGGAGGGCCATGAGGAGGAGGGCCATGAGGAGGAGGTGAGAAGGAGGAGGAGGAGGAGGAGCAGGAGGAGGAGGACCATGAGAAGGAGGAGGAGAACCATGAGGAGGAGGAGAAGGATGACCAGGAGGAGGAGGATCGTGAAGAGGAGGAGGGGAACCGTGAGGAGGAGGGCCATGAGGAGGAGGTGAGAAGGAGGAGGAGGAGCAGGAGGAGGAGGACCATGAGAAGGAGGAGGAGAACCATGAGGAGGAGGAGAAGGATGACCAGGAGGAGGAGGATCGTGAAGAGGAGGAGGGGAACCGTGAGGAGGAGGGCCATGAGGAGGAGGTGAGAAGGAGGAGGAGGAGGAGGAGCAGGAGGAGGAGGACCATGAGAAGGAGGAGGAGAACCATGAGGAGGAGGAGAAGGATGACCAGGAGGAGGAGGATCGTGAAGAGGAGGAGGGGAACCGTGAGGAGGAGGGCCATGAGGAGGAGGTGAGAAGGAGGAGGAGGAGCAGGAGGAGGAGGACCATGAGAAGGAGGAGGAGAACCATGAGGAGGAGGAGAAGGATGACCAGGAGGAGGAGGATCGTGAAGAGGAGGAGGGGAACCGTGAGGAGGAGGGCCATGAGGAGGAGGATCGTGAAGAGGAGGAGGGGAACCGTGAGGAGGAGGGCCATGAGAAGGAGGAGGAGAACCATGAGGAGGAGGAGAAGGATGACCAGGAGGAGGAGGATCGTGAAGAGGAGGAGGGGAACCGTGAGGAGGAGGGCCATGAGGAGGAGGTGAGAAGGAGGAGGAGGAGCAGGAGGAGGAGGACCATGAGAAGGAGGAGGAGAACCATGAGGAGGAGGAGAAGGATGACCAGGAGGAGGAGGATCGTGAAGAGGAGGAGGGGAACCGTGAGGAGGAGGGCCATGAGGAGGAGGTGAGAAGGAGGAGGAGGAGGAGGAGCAGGAGGAGGAGGACCATGAGAAGGAGGAGGAGAACCATGAGGAGGAGGAGAAGGATGACCAGGAGGAGGAGGATCGTGAAGAGGAGGAGGGGAACCGTGAGGAGGAGGGCCATGAGGAGGAGGTGAGAAGGAGGAGGAGGAGCAGGAGGAGGAGGACCATGAGAAGGAGGAGGAGAACCATGAGGAGGAGGAGAAGGATGACCAGGAGGAGGAGGATCGTGAAGAGGAGGAGGGGAACCGTGAGGAGGAGGGCCATGAGGAGGAGGTGAGAAGGAGGAGGAGGAGCAGGAGGAGGAGGACCATGAGAAGGAGGAGGAGAACCATGAGGAGGAGGAGAAGGATGACCAGGAGGAGGAGAAGGATGACCAGGAGGAGGAGGAGGAGGATCATGAAGAGGAGGAGGAGAACCATGAGGAGGAAGAGGATGACCAGGAGGAGGAGGAGGAGGATCATGAACAGGAGGAGGAGAACCATGAGGAGGAGGAGAAGGATGACCAGGAGGAGGAGGGGGATCGTGAAGAGGAGAAGGATGACCAGGAGGAGGAGGGGGATCATGAAGAGGAGGAGGAGAACCATGAGGAGGAGGAAGAGGAGAAGGACGACTATGCAGAGGAGGAGGAGAAGGACCATGAGGAGGAGAAGGAGGAGGGGAAGGAGGAGGAGAAGGAGGAGGACCATGAGGAGGAGGAGGAGGAGAAGGAGGAGGAGGAGGAGAAGGACCAACAGCGTGGCTTGGCGGAAAGAGTGCGGGCTTGGGAGTCAGAGGACGTGGGTTCTAATCCCTGCTTCCCCACTCATCAGCTGCGCCAAGTCACTTCACTTCTCTGGGCCTCAGTTCCCTCATCTGGAAAAGGGGGATGAAGCCCGGGAGCCCCAGACGGGACAACCCGATGACCCCGTGTCTCCCCTGGCGCCTCGAGCGGTGCTCGGCGCAGAGTAAGCGCTTAACAGATCACATCGCTGTTATCGTTGAGCCCGAGGAGGAGGAGGGAGGCGGGAGGGGGCGCGGGGGCGGGCGACGGCGGGAGGGGGCTCACGGCGAGGAAGGCGGCGCAGTCGCGGATCCGGTTGTGGCTCAGGTCGAGGACTCGCACGGCGCTCAGAAGGTCCTGGTGGCGGTCGGGGCCGGACGCACCGAGGGGAAGGCGATGGCGGCCGGCGGTCGGGCGGAGGGGGGCGACCGGAAACCCCCGCCGCCCCCCGGCCCGGCCCCCCACCGTCCCGGCTCCTCGCGCTGCGGGGTCCGCGGGGAGGAGGCGGGACCCGCCCCGATCCCACTCCCGGATCCCGCCCACCCCGGGGACGCCCCCACCTACCAGGGATCCATCGAGGCCGGTGAGCGCGTTGTGGCCGAAGTGGGCGTGGAGCAGGGCCAGCCAGGGCAGGGCCGAGCTCTGGTCCCCGCCCAGCCCCGACAGCAGCTCCTGCGGGACCGGTGGGCACGGGACCGTCGGGGGACGCCCCCTTGACGCCCCCAGGCCCCCGCCCGACCGCGCCGCTCGGGGCTGGGGGGCACAGAGGGGAGGGTCCTCCGGCCGGACTCCCCCTGCAGCGATCCCCCGGGGGGGGGGGGGGGGATGAGCGCCGGGCACAGTGCTTTGCGCAGAGTAGGCGCTCGGTCAATACGACCGCAGGAACGGGAGAAGGAGGGAACGCGTCTGCCCACTCCAGGATACTGGATTTCCATCGGTCAATGGGATGGACCGACGAGAGAAGCGGCGTGGCTCAGTGGCAAGGGCCCGGGCTTTGGAGTCAGGGGTCACGGGTTCGAATCCCGGCTCTGCCATCTGTCAACTGGGTGACCGTGGGCGAGTCCCTTCGCTTCTCTGGGCCTCGGTGACCTCATCTGGAAAATGGGGACTAAGACCGGGAGCCCCACGGGGGACGACCCGATTCCCCCGTGTCTCCCCCAGCGCTTAGAACGGTGCTCGGCACGCAGTGAGCGCTGAACGAATACCAACATTGTTATTGTTGAGCGCTTACTCTGTGCAGAGCACTGGACTGAGCGCTTGGAATGGACAACTGGGCACAGAACGGCGCAGGGCTCCACACACCGGAAGTGCTCAGTAAGTATCACGATGATGAGGGGAAGACACACCGCCCTCCCCCCCCCCCGCCGGCCCCCGCCCCTCCTGCCCCAGGCCACGGAGACCCCCCCCCCCGCCGACCCCGAGATGCCCCCCGACCTGTAGCGTCTTGAGGCTGTGGCTGCAGACCAGGGTCTGGAGGCTGGAGTAGACGCCACGCAACCCGCGGAGCCATTGCAGGGGGACGCCGTGCAGCTGCGGGGGCGGGGTTCGAGGCTCACGGGAGAAATGGGGGATCGCCCCCTCCCCAGCCCCCCCTCGCCGCCACCCCTGGGAGAGGCAGCGTGGCCCAGTGGCTACGACCCGGGAGTCAGAAGGTCACGGGTTCCAATCCCCCCCCCCCGGCCGCCTGTCCGCTGGGAGACCTCGGGCAGGTCGCTTCACTTCTCTGGGCCTCAGTTTCCTCATCTGGAAAATGGGGAGTCCTCCAGACCAACTCGCCGTGGGCGGCGGGTGCGTCCGCTTGGCGCGGTAGCGCGCTTTCCCGAGGGCTCAGTACAGTGCTCTGCACACAGCGGGCCGAGCGGCGTGGCCCGGCGGCAAGAGCCGGGGAGGCGGAGGTCGGGGGTTCGAATCCCGCCTCCGCCGCCTGTCCGCCGTGAGACCCGGGGCGAGTCGCGTCACTTCTCCGGGCCTCGGTCCGCTCCTCCGTCAAACGGGGCTGAGGTCGGTGAGACCCACGGGGGGGGGGGGGGGGCCGCCTGATGACCTCGTACCCGGGAGAGCGCTCGGCCCGGAGCGAGCGCTTAACCCACGCCGTCGTCGTCGAAGCGCTCGGTCCGGCGCTCCGCGCCCGCTAAGGGCTCGGTGCGGAGCATCGAATGAATGAATGAGTGGTGGAAGGGCTGAATGAATGAATGAATGAATGAATGAGAAGCGGCGCGGCTCAGCGGCAAGAGGCCGGGCTTGGCAGTCGGAGGTCACGGGTTCGAATCCCGGCTCTGCCCCTCGTCAGCTGTGGGACTGTGGGCGAGTCCCTTCGCTTCTCTGGGCCTCAGTTCCCTCATCTGTGAAATGGGGGTGAAGTCTGGGAGCCTCACGTGGGACGCCCTGATGACCCTGTTTCTACCCCAGCGCTCAGAACGGTGCTCGGCGCATAGTAAGCGCTTAACAAATACCAACATTATTATTATTATTATTATTATTATCATGAATGAACGTACCTCCAACTGGCGCAGAGACTTGAAGGGGAAGAGGTGAATGGGTCCGGGCGGAGCGGGGGGCGCCGGGCCCGGCCAATGCACCAGCTAAAGGGGTGAAAGGGGAGGATGGTGGAGGGAGGGACACCTGGAGGGGGGGGGGGGAGGCCACGCCCCCTCCACCCTCAGCCCCGCCCCCAACCTCCTCAGGCCACGCCCCCGTGCAGGACACACCCCTGTCACCCACGGGCCACGCCCCCTCCCTAAATCCCCGCCCACCCCGCAATACACCCCCCTCCACACACAGGCCACGCCCCCACCCGCAGGCCACGCCCCTCCACCCCCAGGCCACGCCCATCTCTACAGGCCACGCCCCATCCCGCCTCCCCGGGCCCCGCCCCTCCGTCCACAGGCCACGCCCTTATCCCCCCTCAGACCACGCCCCCTCCATCCCACCTCCTCGGGACACGCCCGCCCCACAGGCCACGCCCCCACTCCAGACCACGCCCCTTCAACCCACAGGCCACGCCCCCTCTCTAAGGAAACGCCCCATCCACGCCCCAACCTGCCCGGGCCACGCCCATCCCGCACGATTGGTCCCTTCCATACAAGGCCACGCCCACCTCCCCCTCGGGCCACGCCCCCACCCGCAGGCATCGCCCCTCCACCCAGACCACGCCCCCGCCTCGGGCCACACCCCCTGCCCGCAGGCCCCGCCCCTCGCCTCCCCCACCAATCCCGGGGCAGGCCTCCGACACGCCCCTCAGGGGCCGCCCCTCCTCCGGCCCCCACCAATCCGCTGTCCCCCCGCTCTTCCCCAGGCCCCGCCCCCTTCGGCCTCTACCAATCCGCTGTCAACCGACCTCCCAGCCCCGCCCCAGGCCCCGCCCCTCCCTCAGCCCCCACCAATCGGCTGTCTTCCCGCGCCCTCCCCGGCCCCGCCCCCTTCGGCCTCCACCAATCCGCTGTCAGCCCTCCTCCCGCCCCCTCCCCAGGCCCCGCCCCTCCCTCAGGCCCCCACCCATCGGCTGTCGGCTGTCTTCCCGCCCCCTCCCCAGGCCCCGCCCCCTTCGGCCTCCACCAATCCGCTGTCAGCCCTCCTCCCGCCCCCTCCCCGGGCCCCGCCCCTCCCTCAGCCCCCACCAATCGGCTGTCTTCCCGCGCCCTCCCCTGGCCCCGCCCCCTTCGGCCTCCACCAATCCGCTGTCAGCCCTCCTCCCGCCCCCTCCCCGGGCCCCGCCCCTCCCTCCGCCCCCACCAATCGGCGTTCGGCTGTCCTCCCGCCCCCTCCCCGGGCCCCGCCCCTCCCTCAGGCCCCCACCAATCGGCTGTGGGCCGTCCTCCCGCCCCCTCCGCGGGCCCCGCCCACCTTGAGCGCGGGGACGCTCTGCAGGACGTCGAAGAGGAACTGCAGGCCCAGCAGATGCGTCGATCCGGACGGGTGCGACGGCAGGGCCACGAAGCCGCCCTGGCCCGGCCCCGGCCCCTGGCCCTGGCCCGGCCCCTGCCCCCGCGGGCCCAGCAGCGGCTCCAGCTCCCGCACCAGCTCCCGCACCAGCTCCCGCAGCGTGGCCGTGGGCAGCGTCAGCAGGCTCCGTCCCGACACCACCTCCTCGCCTGCGGGCACCGGGCCGGACGCGGGGGGGGGGGGGGGGGGGGGACACGCGCACACACAGGACCGAGGACTCACTAATTGCTTCATTACAACAGATGATGATAAGGAATGCTATTGGTTAAGCGCTTACGACGCGGCGGGCACTGTTCTGATAAGAATAATCATAATAATGTTGGTATCTGTTAAGCGCTCACTATGGGCCGAGCACCGTTCTAAGCGCTGGGGGAGACCCGGGGCCATCGGGTCGGCCCACGGGGAGGGCTCCCGGTCTTCATCCCCATTTTACAGATGAGGTCACTGAGGCACGGAGAAGTGAAGTCACTTGCCCACAGTCACGCAGCTGACAAGTGGCTGCCCAAGTAATAATAATCATAATAACGTCGGTATTTGTGAAGCGCTTACTATGTGCCGGGCACTGTTCTAAGCGCTGGGGTAGACCCAGGGTAAAGCAGGTCGTCCCACGTGAGGCTCACAGTCTTAATCCCCATTTTACAGCTGAGTTAACTGAGGCCCCGAGAAGTGAAGTGACTCGCCCACCGTCACCCAGCTGACACGTGGCAGAGCCGGGATTCGAACCCGTGACCTCCGACTCCCAAGCCCGGGGCTCTTTTCCACTGAGCCGCGCTGCTGCTTCGAAGCGCTGGGGGTGAATGGCAGGGCATCAGGCGGCCCCCCGGGGGGGGGGGGGGGGGGGGGGCGCACGGTCTCCATCCCCATTTTCCAGATGGGGTCACTGCGGCCCGGTGAAGTGACTCGCCCACAGTCACCCAGCTGACGAGTGGCAGAGTGGGGATTCGAACCCGGGACCTCGGACTCCCAAGCCCGGGCTCTTTCCGCTGAACCACGGTGCTTCTCTAATAATAATGTTGGTATTCGTTAAGCGCCTACTATGTGCCGAGCACTGTTCTAAGCGCGGGGCGGGGGGGGGGGGGGCGGATACAGGGTCAACAGCTTGTCCCCCACATGGAGGACACGGTCTCCATCCCCCATTTTCCCATTGGAGAAGCGGCGTGGCTCAGTGGAAAGAGCCCGGGCTTGGGAGTCCGAGGTCCCGGGTTCGAATCCCGGCTCTGCCCCTTGTCAGCTGTGGGGCTGTGGGCGAGTCACTTCCCTTCTCCGGGCCTCAGTGACCTCATCTGTCAAAGGGGGATGAAGGCCGGGAGCCTCCCGTGGGACAACCCGCTGACCCCGGATCTCCCCCAGCGCTTAGAACGGTGCTCGGCACCTCGTAAGCGCTTAACACATACCAACATTATTCTTTTCCAGAGGAGGTCACTGCAGCCCAGGGAAGTGAGAACCCAGGTCCTCTGACTCCCAGGCCCATGCTCTTTCCACTAGGCCACACTGCTTCGCACTGTGAACCCGCTGTTGGGCGGGGATTGTCTCTATTTGTTGCCAGATCATACTTTCCAAGTGCTTAGCACAGTGCTCTGCGCACAGTAGGAGAAGCAGCGTGGCTCAGTGATAACAGCCTGGGCTTGGGAGTCAGAGGTCATGGGTTCGAATCCCGGCTCTGCCCCTTGTCAGCTGTGGGACTGTGGGCGAGTCACTTCCCTTCTCTGGGCCTCAGTGACCTCCTCTGGAAAATGGGGATGAAGACGGGGAGCCCCACGGGGGACGACCTGATCACCTTGTATCTACCCAGCGCTTTAAAGAGTGCTTGGCACAAAGTAAGCCCTTACCGAATACCAGAATTATTATCACCCAGCCCTTGGGACAGTGTTTGGCACATAGTTGGCGCTTAAATAACAGAGTTATCGTTATTGCTATTCTCCCCCAGTGCTTAGAACAGTACTTGGCACAAATTTAAGCGCTTAACAAATACCAGAATTATTAATGCTACGATGACCCAGCGCTTGGAACAGTGCTTAGCACAAATTAAGTGCTTAACAAATACCAGAATTATCAATGCTACGATGACGCGGCGCTTGGAACAGTGCTAAGGGCACAGCAGGTGCTTAACAAGTACCCGAATTATTATTGCTATGATGACCCAGCTGAGAGCTGACCCAGCTCTTGGAACAGTGCTTTACCCATAGTAGGCGCTTAACAAATACGAACTGTTCTTACTACCATGACCCAAGACTTGGAACCGTGCTTGGTACATAGTAGGCACTTAACAAATAGCATTAAAAAACAACGATCAGTAAGCACTTAATAGGAAGGAAGGAAGGAAGGAAGGAAGGAAGGAAGGAAGGAAGGAAGGAAGGAAGGAAGGAAGGAAGGAAGGAAGGAAGGAAGGAAGGAAGGAAGGAAGGAAGGAAGGAAGGAAGGAAGGAAGGAAGGAAGGACTGGCTGAATAACTGAAGGAATGACTGGATGAAGGAATGAATGACTGAAGGAATGACTGGATGAAGGAATGAATGAATGAATGACAGAAGGAATGACTAGATGAATGAAGGAATGAATGAATGACTGGATGAATGAATGACAGAATGAATGAATGACTGGCTGAAGGAATGACTGAAGGAATGACTGGATAAATGAATGACTGGATGAATGAATGAATGAAGAAATGACTGGCTGAATGAATGACAGAATGACTGACTGAAGGAATGACTGGATGAATGAATGAATGACACAATGACTGACTGAAGGAATGACTGGCTGAATGAATGAATGACTGACTGAATGAATGAAATGACAGAATGTCTGACTGAAGGAATGACTGCAGCATGGCTCGGTGGCAAGAGCCCGGGCTTGGGAGTCAGAGGTCATGGGTTCGAATCCCAGCTCGGCCACTAATCAGCTGTGTGACTGTGGGCAAGTCACTTCACTTCTCTGGGCCTCAGTTCCCTCAGCTGTAAAATGGGGATGAAGACTGGGAGCCTCATGAGGGACAACCTGATGACCCTGTCTCTCCCCCAGCGCTTAGAACAGTGGTTGGCACATAGTAAGCGCTTAACAAATGCCAACATTATTATTATTATTGTTATGAAGGAATGACTGGCTGAATGACTGACTGAATGAATGAATGAATGGCTGAAAGAATAACTGGCTGAATGACAATGACTGGCTGAATGACTGACTGAATGAATGACTGAATGAATGAATGACTGGCTGAATGACTGACTGACTGAATGAATGGCTGGCTGAAAGAATAACTGGCTGAATGACTGACTGAAAGAACGACTGGCTGAATGACTGACTGAATGAATGAATGACTGGCTGAAAGAATGACTGTGACTGGCTGAAGGAATGACGGGCTGAGTGAGTGAGTGAGTGAGTGAGTGGCGGTGTGACGCGTTGTGACGCGTTGTGACGTAGCCGGCGGGGGTGGCGGGCGCGCGCACTCACCCGAGTCCCGCAGCAGGCGGACGAGGCTCCTCACCAGGCTCCGCACGGGGGCGTCCTGCGGCGTCGAAGCCGACGCCGTCGCCATGGCAACCGGGGCGCGGACCTGCGGGAGCGCGAGGCCTCAGGCCGGGCCCGGAAGCCCAGGGGGGGCCCCCCCCCACCCTCCGCGTCGGGCGGCCCGACCTCCGACCCCCGACCTCCGACCCCGCCGCTCCCAGCCTCAGGGTGCCCTCTGCACCACCCACCCCCGCCCCGGACACCTGAGAGCCCCTTCCTACCATAGAATCCCCGCCAGGAGCCCAGAGCGGCGCTCACTGGCGCGGTCACTTCCGGCTTCCGGGAAAGCGGCCCCGGGCGTCATTCGGAGACCATAGAGTCGGATGTCCTAGAGCGCCCCGCCCTGCCCGCCGACTCTCGGGCGCCGCCTCCGCTCGGCCCTGTGTACTGCAAGCAATCGGTCTTTTTTAGGCGTTCGTTCATTCAATCATTCAATAGTATTTATTTATTCAGTCATTCAATTCAGTCATTCCTTGATTCAATCGTATTCACTGAGCGCTAACTGGGTGCAGAGCACTGGACTAAGCGCTCGGAAAGTACAATTCAATACAATACAATACAATAGAGAAGCAGTGCGGCTCAGTGGAAAGAGGCCGGGCCTGGGAGACAGAGGTCATGGGTTCGAATCCCGCCTCTGCCACTTGTCAGCTGGATGACTGTGGGCAAGTCACTTCACTTCTGTGGGCCTCAGTTCCCTCATCTGTAAAATGGGGATTAACTGGGAGCCTCACGTGGGACGACCTGATGACCCTGGATCCCCCCCAGCGCTTAGAACAGTGCTCTGCACATAGTAAGCGCTTAACAAACACCAACATTATTAATATTATTATTATTACAATTCAGCAATAAGGAGGGACAATCCCTACTGAAAGCTCACCTCCTCCAAGAGGCCTTTCATTCATTCATTGGTTCAATCGTATTTACTGAGCGCTTACTGTGTGCACAGCACTGAACTAAGCGCTTGGAAAGTACAACTCATCAATAGGCACAATCCCTATTGAAACCTCGCCTCCTCCAGGAGGCCTTTCATGCATTCGTTCATTCAATCGTATTTATTGAGCGCTTACTGTGTGCAGAGCACTGAACTAAGCGCTTGGAAAGTACAACTCATCAATAGGCACAATCCCTATTGAAACCTCGCCTTCTCCAGGAGGCCTTTCATGCATTCGTTCATTCAATCGTATTTATTGAGCACTTACTGAGTGCCGAGCACTCGACTAAACGCTCTGCCCAATCTATACAATCCCTGCCCAACAATGGGCTCACAGTCTAGAAGGGGGAGACAGACAAAACAAAACAAGGAGACTGAGCCCCCCTTTTCCTCCGCTCCTCCTCTTCTCCCCATTCCCCCTGACTCCCTCCCTCTGCTCTACCCCCATCCCCGCCCCGCAGCCCTTGTCTATATTTGTACATATTATTCTATTCATTTTATTTATGATGTGTATCTATCCATAATTCTATTTATTTATAGTGATGCTATCGATGCACGTCTACTTGTTTTGTTGTCTGTCTTCCCCCTTCTAGACTGTGAGCCCGTTGTTGGGCAGGGATTATCTCTATTTGTTGCCAAACTGTACTTTCCAAGCGCTTAGTACAGTGCTCTGCACATAGTAAGCACTCAATAAATATGATTGAATGAATGAATACCGGGCTTACCACACCGGTCTTACAGTCTAGTGCGCGGAGCACTGTACTAAGCACTGGGGAAAGTACAATACAACAATAATGAGTGGCAATCCGTGCCCACAGCGAGCTCACAATCTAGAGGGGTGAGAGACAGAAATCGATACCAGACATCAAGACATCTAGAGGGGCTCACAGTCTTAATCCCCATTTTACAGATGAGGTCACTGAGGCATGGCTCAGTGGAAAGAGCACGGGCTTGGGAGTCAGAGGTCATGAGTTCGAATCCCAGCGCTTCCACTTGTCAGCTGGGTGACTGTGGGTGAGTCCCTTCACTTCTCTGTGCCTCAGTTACCTCATCTGTAAAATGGGGATTAACTGTGAGTCTCCCGTGGGACAACCTGATGACCCGGTATCTCCCCCAGCGCTTAGAACAGTGCTCTGCACATAGTAAGCGCTTAACAAATACCGACATTATTATACAGAGAAGCAAAGTGACTTGCCCAAAGTCACACAGCAGACAAGTGGTGGAGCCGGGATTAGAACCCATGACTTTCTGACGCCCAGGCCCGAGCTCTTTCCACTACACCGTGATGCTTCTACTAAACACTGGGGTAGATACAAGTAATCAGGTCCCACATGGAGCTCGCAGTCTTTAACCCCGTTTTAGATGAGGAAACTGTTCCGGAAGGTGTCGGCTAATTCTGTTGTATTGAACTCTCCCAAGTGCTTAGAACAGGGTTCTGCACCTAGTAAGTGCGCAGAAAATACCATTGCTGCCACTTGTCAGCTGTGTGACTGTGGGCAAGTCACTTAACTTCTCGGTGCCTCAGTTCCCTCATCTGTAAAATGGGGATGAAGACTGTGAACCCCACGTGGGACAACCTGATTCCCCTGTGTCTATCCCAGCGCTTAGAACAGTGCTCTGCACATAGTAAGCGCTTAACAAATACCAACATTATTATTAAGGCCTGGGGAAGATATAACATGTACACAATTCTGGCCCCAAACAGGGTTTACAGTCTAAGGAGGGGGGAGAAAAGCTGCTGAATCCCCATTTTACAGATGACATAACTGAGGCGCAAAGAAGTGAGGTGACTTGCCCAATAGCACAGGGCACACACGTGCCGGAACTAGGATTAGGATCCAACCTTTGGACTTCCTAGCCCATGCTCTTTCCTGTAATGATAATAATAACTGTGGTGTTTGTTAAGCACTTACTATATGCCAGGCATGTTTTTGTCTTTTTTGTCTGTCTATCTCCCCCGATTAGACTGTAAGCCCGTCACTGGGCAGGGACTGTCTCTATCTGTTACCGATGTGTCCATTCCAAGCGCTTAGTAGAGTGCTCTGCACATAGTAAGCGCTCAATAAATACTATTGAATGAATGCATGAATAATTATGTTGCTATTTGTGAAGCGCTTACTATGTGCAGAGCACTGTTCTAAGCGCTGGGTAGATACAAGGTCATCAGGTTGTCCCACGTGAGGCTCCCAGTCTTCATCCCCGTTTTCCAGATGAGGGAACTGAGGCCCAGGGAAGTGAATTGACTTGCCCACAGTCACACAGCTGACATGTGGCAGAGCCGGGATTCAAACCCATGATCTCTGACTCCCAAGCCCGGGCTCTTTCCGTCACTGGGGTAGATACAAGCTATTTGTGTTGGCCCCAATCCCCGCCCCACAAAGGGCTCACGGTCTTACTCCCCATTTTACAGACTAGGAAACTAAGGCACAGAGAAGTGAAGTGACTTTCCCAGGGTCAAACAGCACACACGCGGTGGAGCCAGGATTAGAACTCGGGACCTCTGAAACCCAGGCCCGTTCTCCATCCGCTAAGCCACACTGCCCTTCTAGATCCCGAGAGGGGACACCCAAGCCCGGAGGACTACGGAACAGTGTTAACAGTGCTTGGCACATGCTATTGTTTTTGTCTGTCTCCCCCGATTAGACTCTATGCCCGTCAGTGGGCAGGGACTGTCTCTATCTGTTGCCGATTTGTACATCCCAGCGCTTAGTACAGTGCTCCGCACGTAGAGAAGCAGCGTGGCTCAGTGGAAAGAGCCTGGGCATCGGAGTCAGAGGTCATGGGTTCGACTCCCGGCTCTGCCGCTTGTCAGCTGTGGGACTGTGGCCAAGTCACTTCACTTCTCTGCGCCTCAGTGACCTCATCTGTAAAATGGGGATTAACCGTGAGCCTCCCGTGGGACGACCTGATGACCCTGCATCTCCCCCAGCGCTTAGAACAGTGCTCTGCACATAGTAAGCGCTTAACAAATACCAACATTATTATTATTATTATCCCACCTGAAATGGGGGACTTCCTGAGACAAAAACAGAGTCATTTAGATCAAGAGCTGCTATGCTCAGAATGCTGTTTTTAACAGAAAGTCTATACATTCATTTATTTATTCAATAGTATTTACTGAGCGCTTACTATGTGCAGAGCACTGGACTAAGCGCTTGGAATGGACAATTCGGCAACAGATACAGTCCCTGCCCTTTGACGGGCTTACGGTCTAATCGGGGGAGACGGACAGACAAAAACAATGGCAATAAATAGAGTCGAGGGGAAGAACATCTCATTAAAACAATGGCAAATAAATAGAATCAGGGTGATGTACATCTCATTACCATGGAGTGGCTCTGAATTGCTATGAATTGTACTTTCCCAGCGCTTAGTACAGTGTTCTGCACGCAGTAAACGCTCAATAAATACTATTGAATTAATAAAGGAATCGGAAGTGACTCGACGGCCCTTCATAATAATAAGAAGAAGATGAAGAACAAACCAGAGGCCCACCCAATCAATATAAGCAAAGTCCGTGATGTCATCGGTATCCGGGCAGATTTTTCTCCCGGAGCGGCGTCCGGAGACCCACCCAATCAATATTAGCAAAGTCCATTGACGTCATCGGTCTCCGGGCAGTTTTTTCGCCCACAGTAGCGTCCGGAGGCCCACCCAATCAATAGTAGCAAAGTCCATTGACGTCATCGGTCTCCGGGCAGTTTTTATAGCTCGGAGGGTCGTCCAGTGGCCCACCCAGTCAATATTATTCATTCATTCATTCAATAGTACTTATTGAGCGCTTACTATGTGCAGAGCACTGGACTAAGCGCTTGGAATGAACAAGTCGGCAACAGATAGAGACGGTCCCTGCCCTTTGAGGGGCTTACGGTCTAATCGGGGGAGACGGGCAGACGAGAACAATGGCAATAAAGGCAATAAATAGAGTCAAGGGGAAGAACATCTCGTAAAAACAATGGCAACTAAATAGAATCAAGGCTATTTAGTAAAGTCCTTTGACGTCGTCGGTCGACGGGCAGATTTTTTCGCCCGGAGTGTCGCCCGGAGGCCCACCCAACCTTCCCTTAACTTCTGTCTTTAACCGCTCACTCTCAACGGCTTCTTCCCCTCTGCCTTCAAACATGCCCATGCCTCCCCCGTCCTAAAAACACCCTCTCTCGACCCCACTTCCCCTTCCAGTGATGGCCCCATATCCTTCCTACCCTTCCTTGCCAAACTCCTAGAACGAGTCGTCTACACTCGCCGCTTAGAACTCCTTAACTCCCATTCTCTCCGGGACCCCCTCCAGTCTGGCTTCCGTCCCCTCCGCTCTACCGAGACCCCTCTCTCTAAGGTCACCCGTCACCTCCTTCTTGCCGGATCCGACGGCTCCTACTCTATCCTGATCCTCCTCTACCTCTCAGCTGCCTTTGACACCACTGACCATCCCCTCCTCCCCCACACCTTATCTCACCTCGGCTTCAGGGACTCCGTCCTCTCCCGGTTCTCCTCTCATCTCTCCGGCCGGTCGTTCTCGGTCTCCTTCGCGGGCGCCTCCTCCCGCTCCCATCCTCTAACTGTGGGGGTTCCTCAAGGCTCGGTTCTCGGGCCTCTTCTGTTCTCCATCTACACTCACTCCCTGGGTGAACTCATCCGCTCCCACGGCTTCGACTCTCATCTCTACGTCGATGACACCCAAATCTCCATCTCCACCCCCGTCCTCTCCCCCTCCCTTCGGGCTCGTATCTCCTCCCGCCTCCGGGACGACTCCACCCGGCTGTCCGCCCGCCATCTCAAACTCAACATGTCCAAAACTGGGCTCCTCATCTTCCCTCCCCAACCCCGGTCCTCTCCCTGTCTTTCCCGTCACTGTGGACGGCACCGCCATCCTTCCCATCTCACGGGCCCGTGACCTCGGTGTCATCCTTGACTGTGCTCTCTCATTCACCCCACACATCCAACCCATCACCGACGCCTGCCAGTCTCACCTTCACAATATCGCCAAGATCCGGCCTCTCCTCTCCACCCAAACGCTACTTTACCGTTACGGGCTCTCACAATATCCCGGCTGGATTATTGTGTCAGCTTCCTCTCGGATCTCCCTTCCTCCTCTCTCTCCCCGCTCCGGTCTACTCTTCATTGCGCCGCCCGGCTCATCTCCCTGCAGAAAGGCTCTGGGCCCGTCACTCCCCTCCTTAAAAACCTCCAGGGGTTGTCTATCGACCCCCGCACCGAACAAAAACTTCTCACTCTAGGCTTCGAGGCCGTCCATCCCCTCGCCCCCTCCTACCTCTCCTCCTTTATCTTTTTCTCCTGCCCACCCCGCACGCTCCGCTCCTCCGCCGCCCACCTCCTCGCCGTCCCCCGTTCTCGCCCGTCCCGCCGTCGACCCCCGGCCCACGTCCTCCCGCGGTCCCGGAACGCCCTCCCTCCTCACCTCTGCCAAACTAACTCTCTTCCCCTCTTCCAAGCCCTCCTGAGAGCTCACCTCCTCCAGGAGGCCTTCCCACACTGAGCTCCCTCTTCCCCTCTGCTCCCCCTTCCCTCCCCGCCCCGCCCTCTGCTCCTCCCCCTTCCTTTCCCCTCCCCTCAGCACCGTGCTCATTGGTATATATTATTTACTACCCTATTTATTCTGTTAATGAGGTGTCCATCCCCTTGATTCTATTGATCGTGATGATGTCTTCTTTCTGTTCGTCTGTCTCCCCCATTTAGACCGTGATCCCATCGTTGGGCAGGGACGGTCTCTACCTGTTGCCGAATTGTCCATTCCAAGCGCTTAGTTCCGTGCTCTGCACATAGTAAGCGCTCAATAAATACTATTGAGAAGCAGAATACTATAGAGAAGCAGCGTGGCTCAGCGGAAAGAGCCCGGGCTTGGGAGTCAGAGGTCATGAGTTCGAATTCCGGCTCTGCCGCTTGTCAGCTGTGTGACTTTTGGGCAAGTCACTTAACTTCTCTGTGCCTCAGTTACCTTATCTGTAAAATGGGGATTAACTGTGAGCCTCACGTGGGACAACCCGATGACCCTGTATCTCCCCCAGAGCTTAGAACAGTGCTCGGCACATAGTAAGCGCTTAACAAATACCAACATTATTATTATTATTATTGAAACTGAAATAGCAGCACAGTCCGTGACGTCATCGGTCTCCGGGCAGATTTCTTTTTCGGCCTGAGTGGCGTCTTCGGCCTCCGGAGGGCCGCGTGTCCCTTCCCGCCCAGCAGGCGGCGCGCGCGTGCGCGGGGAAGGGAGGCGCATGCGCGGGGAAGGGACCGGCGACACGGCGGCGCCGGGCGGGGCAGCGCCCCCTCGTGGCCAGAGCTCGGACCTGCGACGCACGAGGACCCGGGTTCTAACAGCGCTTAGAACAGTGCGTTGCACGTACTAAGCGCTTAATAAAATGCCATTATTATTATTATCATTATCATTATTGTTAAAAACGGCATTCTGAGCACAGCAGCTTTTGATCTAAATGACTCTGTTTTTGTCTCAGGAAGTCCCCCATTTCAGGTGGGATGTATATCACATCTGCAAATTCCAAATTCCGGGGGACGGGAGATTGCTTCTTTCCCAAAACAGATAAGGCCTGCTTGAAGAGTCTCTTTTGTCATTGAAGAAAACACATTGTCCGACTTCTTTTGTGATTGGCTACTTCTCCTATACGTTGCAAATAAAGGCCCAGCCAAACAGGAGAGGGGGGCCGTTGTGTCACTCGTACCTCTCCGGAGGTGAACGGGCAGTCGGTCACCTTCCTCCCTTTTCTGATCTATCCAACACTGTCTCTGAGTGTTACTTTCCTTACTTGCGTCACCACCTTGGGTTCGAATCCTCACTGCCTTTTAGTTCCGTTCTCTTTTCGAGTACAATTATTATTATTATTATTATTAATCCCGCCCCCGCCACGTTTCCGCTGGGGGATCTTGGGCCAGTCGCTTCGCTTCTCTCAGCCTCAGTGACCTCCTCTGCAAAATGGGGATTAAATAATAATAATAATGTTGGTATTTGTTAAGCGCTTACTATGTGCCGAGAACTGTTCTAAACGCTGGGGTAGACACCCTCTTCCAGAAGCAGGATGGCTCAGTGGCAAGAGCCCGGGCTTTGGAGTCAGACGCCATGGGTTCGAATCCCGACTCTGCCACTTGTCAGCTGGGTGACTGTGGGCGAGTCGCTTCACTCCTCTGGGCCTCAGTGACCTCATCTGGAAAACGGGGATGAAGACTGTGAGCCCCAGGTGGGACAACCTGATTCCCCTGCGTCTATCCCAGAGCTTAGAACGGTGCTCGGCACATAGTAAGCGCTTAACGGATACCGACATTATTATTAGACTTTGAGCCCCACGTGGGACCAGGATGGTGTTTGACCCGATGATCTCAGCGAGGCTGCAGCAGCATGTTCAGTGGTTAGGGCCCGGGCCTGGGACTCAGAAGGGCATGGGTTCTAATCTAGGCTCTGCCGTTTGGCTGCTGGGTGACCTTGGGCAAGTCGTTTCACTTCTCTGGGCCTCAGTTCCCTCATCTGTCAAGTAACAATAATAATAATGATGATGGCATTTGTTAAGCGCTTACTATGTGCCAGGCACGGTACTAACCGCTGCGGTAGATATAAGGTCGTCACTTTGTCCCACATGGGGCTCACAGTCTTCATCCCCATTTTAATAATAATGATAATGTTGGTATTTGTTAAGCGCTTACTATGTGCAGAGCACTGTCCTAAGCGCTGGGGGAGATACAGGGTCAACAGGTTGTCCCACGTGAGGCTCACAGGCTTCATCCCCATTTTCCAGATGAGGGAACTGAGGCCCAGAGAAGTGAAGTGATTTGCCCACAGTCACACAGCTGACAAGCGGCAGAGCTGGGATTTGAACCCATGACCTCTGACTCCCCAGCCCGGGCTCTTTCCACTGTGCCAAATGGGGATTGAGCCCGTGAGCCCCACCTGGGAGAGGGACTGTGTCCAACCCGATTCACTCGAAGCCACCCCAGACTTTAGTTCAGGGTAGCAGCGTGGCTCGGTGGAAAGAGCCCGGGCTGGGGAGTCAGAGGTCATGGGTTCGAATGCCGACCCTGCCACTTGTCAGCTGGGTGACTGTGGGCGAGTCACTTCACTTCTCTGGGCCTCGGTTCCCTCATCTGTAAAATGGGGCTGAAGACCGGGAGCCTCCCGTGGGACGACCCGATGACCCCGTATCTCCCCCAGCGCTTAGAACAGCGCTCTGCACATAGTAAGCGCTTAACAAATACTAACATTCTCATTATTATTATTCAGTGCCTGCCACATAGTAAGTGCTTAACAAATCCCACAGTGGTGATTATTATTATTATTATAGAGCTGGGAGTCAAAGGTCATGGGTTCTAATCCTGGCTCCACCATTTGTCCGCTGGGTGACCTTGAGCAAGTCCCTTCATTTCCCTGTGCCTCAATATCCTCATCTGTAAAAAAGGGATTAAGACCGTGAGCCCCAGGTGGGACAGGGACTGTGTCCAACCGGATGACCTCGTATCTACCCCAGTGCTTAGAACAGTGCTCGGCACATGGTAAGCGTTTAACACATGCCACTGTTATTATTGTTGACTCCCGAAGTTCACCATTCCCTGTGCTGGGTCTCCTCCAGAAGCAGGTGCCGACGATAATAATAATAATAATGATAGTGATATCTGTTCAGCCCTTACTATGTGCCGGGCACTGTTCTAAGCACTGGGGTGGATACGAGCAAATCGGGTTGGACCCGGTCCCCGTCCCAGGTGGGGCTCCCGGTCTCAATCCCCATTTTACAGACGAGGAAACTGAGTCACAGAGGAGGGAAGTGACTCGCCCGAGGTCACGGAGCAGACAAGGGGGTGGAGTCGAGATTAGAACCCGTGACCTTCTGACTCCCAGGCCCGGGCCCTACCCCACGCTGCTTCTCTGTCGGGGGAAAGGGGCTGGGAGAGGTCCCTGGTCCCGAATGATTTATGTTGAGGTTTATTAGGTTCTATCGCTTTGCTAAACAAAGTGTTGAGCCCTGAGGTAGAGAGAAGGTGATCAGGTCAGACACGGTCCGTCTCCTTCACGGGGCTTACGGAGCGCTTACTGCACGCGGAGCACTGTACTGAACGCTTGGGAGAGTCCACTGTAGCAGAGTTGGTAGCCACGTTCCCTGCCCACAGGGATGGCGTAGTAGATAGAGCCGGGGCCTGGGAGTCAGAAGGTCGTGGGTTCTAATCCCGGCTCCGCCACTAGTCCGCTGGGTGACCCTGGGTGGGTCACTTCACCTCTCTGGGCCTCAGTTCCCTCCTCTGGAAAATGGGGATTTGAGACCATGAGCCCCACGTGGGACAGGGACCGTGTCCAACTCGATTGACTCGTATCCACCCGGGCGCTTAGAACAGTGTCTGGCACATAGTAAGCGCTTACAGAATACCACAGTCATTATTAGGGATACCTAAACTCCATTTTCCAGGTGAGAAAACAGAGGAGCGGCAAACTATAATAATAATAATGTTAGTATTTGTTAAGCGCTTACTATGTGCAGAGCACTGTTCTAAGCGCTGGGGGAGATAAAGGGTCATCGGGTCGTCCCACGTGAGGCTCACAGTTAATCCCCATTTTACAGATGAGGTCACTGAGGCCCAGAGAAGTGAAGTGACTCGCCCACAGTCACCCAGCTGACAAGTGGCAGATTTGGGATTCGAACCCATGACCCCTGATTCCGAAGCCCAGGCTCTTTCCACTGAGTCACGCTGTTTCCCATTTTAATAGTAATTTAAATTTTTTAATTTTAATATTTTTTAAAAAAAACTTTAAAAATTTTAATTTTAATATTAGAATTTCTCGTTTAAATAGTTTAAATAAAAACTATTTAAAGCCGGGGTCTCCTGACTTCCAGGCCCCGTAATCAATCGATCGATCGGCCGTATTTATGGAGCGTTTAACTAAGGGCAGAATGCCGTACTAAGCGCTTGGGAGAGAACGATTCAGTAGTCAGGAGACGGGATCCGTGACTTCACATGGCTTACAGTCCGCCGTATGCAGAGCCCTGTACTATTTGCTTGGGAGAGGACGGTGCAATAAGAATGATAATAATAAAAATAGTATTTGTTAAGCGCTTACTAGGTGCCAAGCACTGTACTAAGCACTGGAGTAGACACAAGGCCATCGGGTCGTCCCACAGGGGGCTCACGGTCCTCATCCCCGTTTTACGGATGAGGAGTCAACAGGATCGAGCCCCGCCTGAAGAAGCGTCCAGTCTACCGTTGGCAGAGCGCTGTATTGAGCGCTTGGGGGAGGACATTAGAGTCAGTAAGCTCGAGCCCTGCCCTCAAGAGGAATCCGGTCTACTGGGTGCAGAGCACTGTACCGAGCGTTTGGGAGAACAGTAGAGAGAGCAGACACAATCCCCGCCCTCCAGAAATTAATCGACGCGAGGCAGGGAGCTGTATCCGTCGATCGGTGGTATTTATTGAGCATTTGCTACGTGCAGAGCACTGTACTGAACACCTGGGAACGTACGATACTAGAGGAGGAGACACGTTCCCCGCCCGCGATGAGCTGACAGTCTAGAGACCGCGTACTGAGCGAGCCCTTGGAGGAGGACGATACAAGCGAGGTTCCCGCAGCTGGGGAACGAGGATAATAATGTTGGTATTTTGTTAAGCGCTTACTATGTGCAGAGCACTGTTCTGAGCGCTGGGGTGGATACAGGGTCATCAGGTTGTCCCAAGTGAGGCTCGCAGTTAGTCCCCATTTTCCAGATGAGGTCACTGAGGCCCGGAGAAGCGAAGTGACTCGCCCACAGTCCCACAGCTGACAAGTGGCTGGGCCGGGGTTCGAACCCATGACCTCCGACTCCCAAGCCCGGGCTGTTTCCGCTGAGCCACGCTGCTTCAATATGTTAGGATGATACTAATTAATCCTGGGTACTTGTTAAGCGCTTACTGTGTGCCAAGCACTGTTCTGAGCGCTGGGGGAGGTCCGCGGTAATCAGGCTGGACGCGGTCCCCGTCCCGCCTGGGGTCTTTATCCCCACTGTACAGATGAGGGAACCGAGGCACAGATGACCCAGCGGTCCGGAGAAGCAGCACGGCCTAGTGGGCGGATCCCGGGCCCGGGAGTCAGAAGGACCTGCGTTCCAACCCCACCCGTCTGCCGGGTGACCTCGAGCGGGTCACCGCGCTTCTCCGGGCCTCGGTGGCCCTCCTCTGGAAAATGGGGCCGAAGGCCGTGGGCCCCACGCGGGACAGGCACCGCGCCCGACCCGATGTGCTCGTTTCCACATCGGCGCCTCGGCGGTGAGTGTTTAGCACCTGCGTCAGAAGAAACCCAAACCAACGGTAGGCCCGAGGCGGAGGCGGAATCAGGACCCGGGTCCCGCGGAAGGCTCTTCCGTTCGCTCGCTCATTCGGTGGCATGGACCGAGCGCTCACCGTGCGCGGGGCACCGTCCTAAGCGCTTGGGCCAGCGGACCCAGCCCCCTTCCCCCCCCAAGGGGGTCCGGGTCCGGAGGGGGAGAAGGTTCTAGAGGCAGGCGCAGTGCTGAGCCAGCATGTTGGGGACGGTCTCGTACTTGAAGGAGTCCCCCCCATCCGAGGTGGTGCGGACCCTCAGGGCCCTCATGGTGCCGGGCAGGGCGGCGCAGCAGGCCCGGACCCCCGGGGGCCGGGGCAGGGGGACGGGGGCCGGGCCCGGGTCCTCCCCGCAGTCACCATGGCAGTAGTGGAAGAGGAAGCTGGCCGGGTGGACGATCCACCTGTCCCAGCCCAGCTCCTCGAAGGAGATGTTGAGGGAGGCCCTGCGACACCGGGGGTGGGCGGTGGGCTCCTCCGGCCGCAGCTGCAGGAGGTCCGGCGGCCCTCGGGGGTGAGGCGACCGCCGGGCCCTCTCCGCTCCCCCGGCCGCCGGCCCGGCCTCGGAAGGGCCCCGGGCCCGGGTGTGGGCCGTGAGGAAGGGCGAGGTGTCCGGCCCGGACGGGCGGGGACAGGCCGGGCAGCGCAGGAGGAGGACGAGGGCGGGGCGGCTCAGGAGGGAGAGCGAGGGGGCGGCCAGGCGGAGCACGGCCCAGTCCGGGCCGGCCGGGCCCGGGGACGCGAGGACCGGCTCCGGCTCCCCGGCCGGGGACGGGGTCAGCAGGGTGGCGGGGGCCGAGGCGTTGGCCTCCCCCGGGCCGCCCCCTCGGGGACCCGTGTAGAACCAGAGTTCGGCCGCGGTGGGCCGGCGGCGGCGCGTGTAGTGGGACGGGCGGAACACGTAGGCGAGGAGGCCGTCGGGCCCCGGGTTGGCTCCACCGGACTCCGGCTCCTCGCGGCAGTCCACGCCTGCGGAGGACACGGGGATCGCTCGGTCACCCCTCGCTCCTATCGACTGAGCGCTCCCCGGATGCGGACCGCTAGGTTCGGCGCACGGGAGGGTCCCACCCCACCGAATCAGCCGTGGCCTTCCCTGCCCGGATCGTTCTTTCAATCGCATCCGTCGAGCGCTTACCGTGCGCGGACCATCGGATAAACGCTTGGGGGAGAACGACTGAACGGTGGACCGACACCTTCCCTGCCCGCAACGAGCGATGGGTCTAGATTCATTCGTTCCTTGGATCGATTTGGTTGAGCGCTCACCGGCTGCAGAGCGCTGTACTAAGCACTTGGGAGAGGACAGCGGAACAACGGACGGACACGTTCCCTGCCCGCAACGAGCTCACCGTGTGCGGGGTGCGGTACGAAGCGCTTGGGAGAGGACGATAGAACGATAAACGGACGCGTCCTTCCAGGCTCAAAGATGCTACGCTGACCGATGGGGAGTGACCCCTTCCCCCGCCCTCCGGGGGTCCCACGGCAAACCGCCCCCCCCCGGCCTCCCCCTTCCTCACCTGGGGCCGGGAAGAGAATGATCTGAGACAAATCCTCCCCCTGGCCCTCCCGGGGACCGGGATCGTGGCGGCGGGTCCGGGTTCGAGCCCGGGCCTGGTCGTCCCCGGCGTCCCCGGGGTCCGCGGACCCCATCCCCTCCAGCAGCAGGGTCCGCACTTTGGCCAGGACCAGCTCCCGGTCCTCCTCTGGGCCCGGGCAGCCGAGCCCGACCCCCAGGGACCAGAGGAGGAGGGCCGGCGGAAGCAGCGACGCGCAGGGTCCGGCCATGGTTGCGGAGAGCGGGTCCCCGTGCCACCGTCCGATCGCGTCCGCTGGCCGGTCCGCTGACCGAAGAGGTCTCCTTGCCCCGTCTTCTATCTCCGCCCGCCCCTCCTCCCCGCCCCCGTTCTTTCCCACGCCACCCCCCGCCGCCTGGCACCGACCGACGTCTCTCCGGGATGCGCGAGGCGGCGACCTTGAACTGGGACGACAACTCCCACCTGGCGTGTTGGGGAGGCAGTCGGGCAGGCGATACTTACTGAGCGCTTGCTGCGGGCAGAGCCCTCGACTGAACTCTTGGGAGAGGACGATACCACAATAAACACTGGGGAAGCAGCGTGGCTCAGTGGAAAGAGCCCGGGCTTGGGAGTCAGAGGTCGTGGGTTCGACTCCCGGCTCTGCCCCTTGTCAGCTGTGGGACCGTGGGCGGGTCACTTCACTTCTCTGGGCCTCAGTTACCTCATCCGTAAAATGGGGATTAACTGTGAGCCTCACGGGGGACGACCCGATGACCCTGTATCTCCCCCAGCGCTTAGAACGGTGCTCTGCACATAGTAAGCGCTTAACCAATACCAACGTTATTAAACATTACCAACAAATACCGACGTTATTATTAAACAGCCACGGTCCCGGCCCACGATGAGCTGGCAGTCTAGAGGCACCATATTCCTAATTTATTTATTTCTATTAATGTCCGTCTAGAGAGAGACAGACATTACGAGAAATAAATAAATCACCGATATGGACATAAGCGGGTGCGGGGATGGGACCGGGGAGGAAGAAAGGGAGCGAGTCGGGGCGACGCCGAAGGGAGCGGGAGGAGAGGAGAGGAGGCCTTAGTCGGGAAGGCCTCTTGGAGGAGGTGGGACTTCGATAAGCCTTCGAAGAAGGGCAAGTCTGGATTCTAGTCTGTAAACTCATTTGGGGAAGAAGCCCTGTCTACCAACTCTGTTGTAATGACCTCTCCAAATAATAACAATAATAATAATGATGATGACGATGATGCTGGTATCTGTGAAGCACTTGCTAGGTGCCGAACACTGTTCTAAGCACTGGGGGAGATAAAAGTTGATCAGGTTGGACCCAGTCGCTCTCCCACATGGGGCTCACATCCCCATTTGTACAGAAGAGGCACAGAGAAATTAAATAATAATAATAACATATGGTATTTGTTAAGCACTAACTTGGTGCCAAGCACTGTAATAATAATAATGATGATGACGATGACGGTATTTGTTAAGCGCTTACTAGGTGCCAAGCAATGTTCAAAATGCCGGGGTAGATACCGTCATCAGGTTGACCCACTTGGGGCTCACAGTCTTAATCCCCATTTTGAAGATGAGTTTAACTGAGGCACAGATAGGTTAAGCGGCTTGCCCAAGGCCAAACCCCGGACGAGTGGAAGAGCTGGGATTAGAACTCATTTCCTCTGACTCCCAAGCCCGGGCTCTTTCCACTAAGCCACACTGCGCTGGGGTTGGTGCAAGTAAATCGGGTTGGGCTCGGTCCCTGTCCCACGTGGGGCTCACAGTCTCCATCCCCGTTTTCCAGATGGGGTCACTGAGTCACCGAGAAGTAAAGTGACCTGCCCAAAATCACACAGCAGACAAGTGGCGGAGCTGGAATTAGAACTCGTGTCCTCCTGACTCCCAGGCCTGTGCTCTATCCACTATGTCACGCTGGGCAGAGCACTGGACTAAATGCTTGGGAGAGTAATGATAATAATCATTACGGTACTTTTTAGGCGCTTACTCTGTGCCAAGCACTGTTCTAAGCACTGGGGTAGGTATAAATTGATCAGATTGGACACAGTCTCTGTCCCACATGGGGCTCACATCCCCGTGGGCAAGTCACTTAACTTCTCTGGGCCTCAGTTACCTCATCTGTAAAATGGGGATTAACTGTGAGCCTCACGTGGGACAACCTGATTACCAGGTATCTACGCCAGCGCTTAGAACAGTGGTCGGCATATAGTAAGCGCTTAACAAATACCAACATTATTAATCCCCATTTTTTAAGGATGAGGCCACTGAGGCACACAGGTGTTCAGTAATAATGATAATATAATAATAATGATAAATGGTATTTGATGATGATGGCATTTGTTAAGCACTTACTATGTGCCAAACACTGTTCTAAGCGCTGGGGGGGATACAAGGTCATCAGGTTGTCCCCCGTGGGGCTCCCAGTCTTCATCCCCATTTTCCAGACGAGGTCACTGAGGCCCAGAGAATAATAATAACAATGATAATGATGGCACTTGTTAAGCGCTTACTATATGCCAAGCACTGTTCTAAGCGCTGGGGGGGGGATACAAGATCTTCAAGTTGTCCCACATGGGGCTAACAGTCTTAATCCCCATTTTACAGATGACGGGAACTGAGGCACAGAGAAGCTAAGCGACTTGCCCAAAGTCACACAGCTGACAGGTGGCGGAGCCGGGATTAGAACCCACGACCTCTGACTCCCAAGCCCGGACTCTTTCCACTGCTCCACGCTGCTCCTCTCATTTGTTAAGCCCCCTCTCAGGATGGGTCCTGGGGAGTTTCTAGTCACCCACCCGTCTCGGCTAAGGGAGGGAGAGTCAGGCGGAGGCCCGTCCGTGCCTCTCCTAGCTCGGCCAGTGGCTAGCGAGCGGCCCGGGAGTCGAGGGCCGAGACTCAAGTTGGCAGCGCGGAAAGAAGGCGACGGTCAACCACTTCCCGATTTTTCCCAAGAAAACTCTGTGGATCCACTCCCGGAACGATGGCAGATGGAGAGCGGGGCCTTTCGGGAGAGATGTGTCCGTGGCGTCGCTACGGATCGGAGACGACTCGACGGCGTAAGGCAAGATTTGTTAAGCGGTT
This sequence comes from Ornithorhynchus anatinus, assembly GCF_004115215.2. Taxonomy (NCBI): domain Eukaryota; kingdom Metazoa; phylum Chordata; class Mammalia; order Monotremata; family Ornithorhynchidae; genus Ornithorhynchus; species Ornithorhynchus anatinus. Next base: position 182,367,980 of record NC_041728.1, on the reverse strand, counting down.
GCTCTGAACCAGGCACCGTACCAAATTCTGGGATCAGCGTGGCTCAGTGGCAAAAGCCCGGGCTTGGGAGTCAGAGGTCATGGGTACAAATCCCGGCTCTGCCACTTGTCAGCTGGGTGACTGTGGGCGAGTCGCTTAACTTCTCTGGGCCTCAGTTCCCTCATCTGTAAAATGGGGATGAAGACCGTGAGCCCCACGTGGGGCAAACTGATTACTCTGTATCTCCCCCTTAGAACAGTGCTCGGCACATAGTAAGCGCTTAACAAATACCAACATTATTATTATTATTATTATTATTATTATTCTTATCAGGTTGGACACAGTCCCTTTTCTGCGTGGGGCTCACGGTCATTCATTCATTCCTTTAATCGTATTTTTTGAGCGCTCACCGTGTGCAGAGCGCTGTACTGAGCGCTTGGAATGGACAATTCGGCAACAGAGAGAGACCATCCCTGCCCGACGACGGGCTCACGGTCTAGAGAGGGGGAGGCAGACAACAAAACAAAAGAAGCAGTCAGGCATCGGTACCATCACAATAGATAAATTGAATCTTAAGTTCATTCAGTCATATTTATTGAGCGCTTACTGTGTGCAGAGATATATACCCTTCATTAATAAAATAGAGTAATAAATAATATATACAAATATGCACATGGGCTGTGGGAAGGGGAAGGGGGTAGAGCAGAGGGAGAGAGGAAGGGGAATGGGGAGGAGGGGGAGAGGGAAAGGGAGGGCTCAGTGTGGGAAGGCCTCCCGGAGGAGGTGACCTCTCAGGAGGGCTCGGAAGGGGGGGAAGAGAGTGAGTTTGGCGGCCGTGAGGAGGGAGGGCGTCCGGGACGGCGGCGGGACGGGGGCCGGGGGTCGACGGCGGGACGGGCCAGAAGGAGGCCCGGGGAGGAGGTGAGCGGCGGCAGAGGAGCGCAGTGTGTGGGCTGGGAAGGAGAAGGAGAGAAGGGAAGAGAGGTAGGAGGGGGCCAGGAGATGGGGGGCTTGGAAGCCAACAGTGAGGAGTTTTTGCTTCATGTGGAGGTGGATGGGCAACCACTGGAGGTTTTGGGGGAGGGGAGTGACAGGCCCAGAGCCTTTCTGTAGAAAGGCAATCCGGGCAGCGGAGTGAAGAATAGACTGAAGCGGGGAGAGACAGGAGGATGGGAGATCAGAGAGGAGGCCGATGCGATAATCCAGTCTGGATCTTATGAGAGCTTGTACCAGCAAGGTGCAGTTTGGAAGGAGAGGAAAAGGCGGATCTCGGCGATGTTGTGAAGGTGAGACCGGCAGATGTTGGTGACAGATTGGATGTGTGGGGTGAATGAGAAAGCGGAGTCAGGGACGATGCCAAGGTCACCGGCCCGTGAGACGGGAAGGATGGTGGTGCCGCCCGCGGGGACGGGGAAGTCGGGGAGAGGACGGGGTTTGGGAGGGAAGATGAGGAGCTCAGTCTTCATCCCCAGTAACCGAGGCCCGGAGAAGTGAAGTTACTTGCCCAACATCACGCAACAGTCATGTGGTGAAGCTGGGATTAGAACCCAGGTCTTTCTGACTCCCAGGCCCGGGTTTTATCCACTAAGCGATGTTGCTTCTCCAATATAACAATAAAATGGTACGTTCTCTGCCAACGGTGAGCTTACAGTCTAAAAGGAAGAGACAGAGCCCCTAATATCCTCCCCCCGCCACCACCCTTTCAGGTGGATGTCTCTCGGGCTGGATGTTTTTGAGAAAAGCAGCGTGGTCTAGTGGCTAGGGCCTGGGAGTCAGAAGGACCTGGGTTCCAGTCCCGGCTTCGCCATTTGTCTGCTGCGTGACCTCGGGCAAGTCGCTTTACTTCTCTTTTCTTCACTTATCCCCATTTTACAGGTGAGGTAACTGAGGTACAGAGAAGTGAAGTGACTTGCCCCAGGTCACACAGCAGATGAGTGGAGGAGCCGGGATTAGAATCCAGGTCCTTCTGACTCCCAGGCCCGGGCTCTACCCACTAGGCCATATTTACTAGGAGTCAAGCACTGTCCTAAACTCTGGGATAGATCCAAATTAATGGGGATCGGTCACAGTTTTATTCCCTGCTTCGGAGGCTGAGGGAGTGGGATGGCTTTTTTTTATTTTCGGGCCTATATCCTTTTGCTGTCAGCGTGGTGTAGTGGAAAGATCCCGGGTCCGGGAGTCAAAAGATCATGGGTTCTAATCCCGCCTCCGCCGCTTGTCTGCTGTGTGACCTTGGGCAAGTCCCTTCTCTGGGCCTCAGTTCCCTCATCTGGAAAATGAGGATTGAGACTGTGAGAACGGGACCGTGTCCACCCCGATACGCCTGTTCCATCCCAGCGCTTAGTACGGCACCCGGCCGAGAGCAAGCGCTGGCCACGTACGCCACAATTATTATTATTCGCAAATTCCGCAATCGTTACTCTTCGTCTTTTGCCGTCCCGGTTCCTCCTTGCCTCTTTTCTCCGGCCGCTCCGTGGAACATTTCCTCCCGGCTCCTCGTCCCCGCTTTCGTCCCTGGCCCCTCTCCTATCTCATTCCTCCCGGGTGACCCTCTCCCACCCTGTCTGGCCTCTCCCACCCCCCTCCTCCTCCTCTCGCTGGCCTCCTACGCGCCCCCCGCCCCGCGTCCTCGTCCCCAGAGGAGCCAGCCGGGCCCGGGGCCGAGGCCTTGAGGCCTATCTTTGACGCGTTGCCCTCGTCTGCAGCCCTGAACGGTATCTCCCTGGAATGCTGGGGACGGGGGGCAGGGGAAGGGAGGGCGGCTGGAGGCCCTCCCCCGGCTCCACACGGCCCCCCACCCGACCCCTGTTCTCAAAAAATAATAACCTAAAAGTGTCAGAGTGAAGATCGGCAATTCCGATCATAGGGTTCGATAACCCCAGGTGGTGATATTCATTCATTCGGTAGTATTTATCGAGCGCTTACTATAGGCAGAGCGCTGGCCTACGTGCTTGGAATGTACAATTCGGCAACGGATAGAGACAATTCCTGCCCAATGACGGGCTAGAAAGACTCAGAGACAGGAGTCGGGATAGTGCAGAAAAGGAGGAAAGTGGCTGCAAGTCCGTCCATCCCATTGGGATACAAGTGGCGGGGGGCTCCGAACCCCTGAATTTCTGCGTCTTTTATTGAGCCATGCCATGCCTCCGGGTTACATTTATTAGTTCGGGTGAGAAACTTCCATTCTCCCCCTCCCCGTTCTTTGTTCAACTTGAGTGGCCAATCCGGGGGTCAATGTGTCAGGTTTTTCCTTATTTGGTTATCTTTCTTATCTGGGGGTCCCCGGTTTCACAAACTGGAGGGGATCATAAAATGGAGGGAAGTCCTGGAGTCACTAAAATGGAGTCACTCTTGTCCTCTCAGTTCTGTTCCATGGGTCTGGCTGCCGGGTCGGTCCGTTCTTATGGACAACGCCCCCTCTATCCGCATCCCCCATTCCTCCCACCCACGTTAGAACAGAGGCCTGGTCCCCGTCACTTCTTTATTCCTATTAATGTCCATCTCCCGCTCCAGACTGTAAACTCCACAATGAGTCTCCCCGTCTTCAAAGCCTTATTGAAAGCCCATCTCCTCCAAGAAGCCTTCCCTGACTGCGCCCTCCTGTCCTCTTTTCTCCCGCTCCCTTCTGAGTCGCCCCGACTCGCTCCCTTTCTTCATCCCCCTCCCAGCCCCGCACGGCTCATGTCCACCTCCCTCGTTTATTTCTTTCTATTCACATCTGTCTCCCCGTCTAGACCGTCAGCTCGTTGTGGGCGGGGCGGGTGTCTGTTTATTATTCTGTCATACTCTCCCAAGTGCTTAGTCCAGTGCTCTGCACACAGTAGATGCTCAACACATATGATTGAATAAATGAATGAATGAATAAAGTCACAAGCGCTCAATGTGAGCTGGTTGTGGGCAGGGATTGTCTCTCTTTATTGCTGTATTGTGCTTTCCCGAGGGCTCAATACAGCGCTCTGCACACAGTAAGCGCTCAATAAATACAATGAATGATTGAATATAGTTGAATGAATGAATGAATGAATGAATGAATGAACAACCCAGGTCCTTTTGAGTCCCAGGCCCGCGCTCTATCCATTAAGCCACACTGCTTCTCATTCATTCATTCGTTCTTTCAATGGGATTTATTGAGCACCTATGTCGTTCAAAGAACTGTACTAAGCGCTTGGGAGAGGACAATAGAACAGTAAACTGACACATTCCCTGGCCACAACATGGGCAATAATTGCCTGAATTAATAGTAATAATAATAATAGTACTTGTTAAGCGCCTACTATGTGCCAGGCACTGTTCTAAGCACTGGGGCAGTCACAAGATGATCAGGCTGTCCCACATGGGGCTCACAGTCTTCATCCCCATTTTCCAGATGAGGGAACTGAGGCCCGGAGAAGTGAAGCGCCTTGCCCAAGGTCACCCAGCAGCCCAGCGGGGGAGCCGGGATTAGAACCGACGTCCTCTGACTCCCAGGCCCGGGCTCTCTCCGCTAAAGCCGCGCTGCTTCTCTACTGTCCTCTCCCAAGGGCTTAGCCCAGTGCTCGGCCCAAAGTTAGCGCTCAATAAATACGGTTGAAGGAATGAAAGGGCAAGAGCTTGGCCCCCAAGTAGCCGTGTCTCCCCTTCCCCCTACCCCCCGCCGGACGCAACAGCTGCTCTCCGGCGGCCGGGGTCAGGGCCCTGTTGTGGCCGGGGGGTCGGCTCTCCCCGCTCTAAAATTAGCCGGCCGGCTCCCTTATCGCCCAGCCGTGTCATCAGAGGGTATTTTGGGGCTGGCAGCTGTGGGCACCCGGGACTCTCCACCCCCAGAAGGGGCCCCGCAAGGGCCCGCTGGACGGCGGGGGCGAACCGTGGCCCGGGAGGCCGAGGTCCACCTCCGGCTGTGCCCGGCAGACACAGGGCCCCGTCCACCCCCCGGGAGCCGGGTGCCAGCCCGGGGCTCCAGACGAGGAGAGAGGCTCTTGGTGAGTGAGGGGATTAGAGGAGCAGGGGGCAAGTGGGAGGGGGACGGACGGACGGGGGGGTCCTTTGCGTCCACGGCCCGCAATCCGGTCAGTCAGTCAGTCCGACGTACTTATCGAGCGCTTACTGGGTGCAGAGAACTGGACTAAGCTCTTGGGATAAACAACAATTCGGGGAATGGAGGTCACCCAGGTCCCGAAGGCCGAGGGAGAGCCCTTTCTTCCCCCTCACCCCACCCCACCTTCCTCTTTCCTCCAAATCCTCTCTTCAGCAACCCAGTTCAGCTGTCTTCTCCCGCCACCGCCCTCTTTTTTATGGTATTTGTTAAGCGCTTACTATGCGCCGGACACTGTTCTAAGCGCCAGGGTGGAGACAAGCTCATCAGGTTGGACACAGTCCCTGTCCCACGTGGGCCTCACTGTTTCAATCCCCAATTTGCAGCAGAGGGAACCGAGGCTCAGAGAAGCGAAATGACACGCTTAAGGTCACTCACTCGTATCTGTTGAGCGCTTATTGTGTGATAAGCACTGTACTAAGCACTGGACACCGTCAAAGGGCAGAGGAGTGGCGGAAACAGGATAAGAACCCAGGTTCCCCTGCCTCCCGGGACGGGGGTGTATCCCCTTACCCCCAGCCCCGTTTCCCTGCTCCTGGAGGTCTGCCTCACTTTCCCCCTCTGTGTACCTCTGACCCCACCCCCAGAGCGTTTAGGTCCATTTAAATCCTACTATTCCCTCAATCCGTAATCTGATTTAAAGTCTGTCTCCCCTGTACACTGCAAGCTCCTCATGGGTCAGGATCACGCCTACCCACTCTATCAATCAGCCAGTGCTATTTATTGAGCACTTACTGTGTGCAGAGCACTGAACTGAACGCTTGGGAGAGTACAGTGTAACAGAATTGATGGACATGTTCCCTACCCACAAGAAGCTGACAGTCTAGAGGGGGAAACAGACATCAATATCAACATATAAATGACGGATGTGGACGTAAGTGCCGTGGGGCTGAGGGAGGGGGTAATAAAGGGGGTAAATCCAAGAGAAAGGGTGAGGGGAAAAGGAGCGGGAGAAGAGGAAATGAGGATTAAGTCGGGGAAGGCTTCTTGGGGGAGATGGGCCTTCGCTAAGGCCTTGAAGGTGGGGAGGCCTTGAAGTTGTATTGTAATAATAATAATAATGATGGTCTTTCATAATAATAATAATAATGTTGGTATTTGTTAAGCGCTTACTATGTGCAGAGCACTGTTCTAAGCGCTGGGGGAGATCCAGTGGAATCAGGTTGTCCCACGTGAGGCTCACAGTTAATCCCCATTTGACAGAGGAGGTAACTGAGGCCCAGAGAAGTGAAGTGACTCGCCCACAGTCACCCAGCTGCCAAGTGGCAGAGCCGGGATTCGAACCTATGACCTCTGGCTCCCAAGCCCGGGCTCTTTCCACTGAGCCACGCTGTCTTTGTTAAGTGCTTACTATGTGCCAAGCACTGTCAAGTGCCGGGGGAGATACACGGTCATCAGGTTGTCCCACATGGGGCTCAGAGTCTTCATCCCCATTTTACAGATGAGGTCACTGAGGCACAGGGAAGTTAGGTGACTTGTCCAAGGTCACACAGCAGACAAGCGGCGGAGCCGGAATTAGACCCCATGACATCTGACTCCCAAGCCCGGGCTCTTTCAACTGAGCCACACTGCTTCGTGCTTAGTACGGTGCTCTGCACACAGTAGGTGCTCAGTAAATACTATTTATGGATTGACTAGTTGTCTTTCCCTCCTGTCCCCCTCCTCTGCATCCTCTTCCTCCTTCAGTCCCCTGAGTCTGACCGTCTCTCCCTCTGACCTGCGCTCTCTGTCTCTATCTTTGTCTCTTTCTCTCTCGCTCTGTCTCAAATAATAATAACTGTGGTATTTGTTAAGCACCTCCTGTGTGCCAGTCATTCAATAGTATTTATCGAGCGCTTACTATGTGCAGAGCACTGTACTAAGCGCTTGGAATGTACAAATCGGCGACAGATAGAGACAGTCCCTGCTCTTTGACGGGCTTTCACTGTACTAAGCGCTGGAGTGGATCCAAACAAATCGGGTTGGACCCAGTCCCCGACCCACGTGGGGTTCATTCATTGAGTCATTCATTCCATCGTATTTATTGAGCACTTACTGTGTGCAGAGCCCTGTACTAAGCGCTTGGAATGTACAATTGGGCAACAGAGAGAGACCGTCCCTGCCCAACGATGGGTTCACAGTCTAGAAGGGGGAGACGGAAAGCAAAACAAAACAAGTAGTCAGGCTTCAATCCCATCAAGATAAATAGAACCAGAGATATATGCACATCATTAATAAAATAGAGTAATAAATAATATATACAAATATAGACAAGAGCTGTGGGGAAGGGAAGGGGGAGGAGAAGAGGGAAAGGGAGGGCTCAGTGTGGGAAGGCCTCCCGGAGGAGGTGAGCTCTCAGGAGGGCTTTGAAGAGGGGAAGAGAGTTAGTTTGGCGGAGGTGAGGAGGGAGGGCGTCCCGGGACGGCGGGAGGACGGGGGCCGGGGGTCGACGGCGGGATAGGTGAGAACGGGGGACGGCGAGGAGGTGGGCGGCGGAGGAGCGGAGCGTGCGGGGTGGGCGGTGGAAAGAGAGAAGGGAGGACAGGTAGGAGGGGGCGAGGGGATGGGGAGCTTTAAAGCCGATGGTGAGGAGTTTTTGTTTCGTGCCAAGGTGGACAGGCAACCACTGGAGGTTTTTGAGGAGGGGAGTGAGAGGCCCAGAGGGTTTCTGTAGGAAGATGATCCGGGCAGCGGAATGAAGTATGGACCGGAGTGGGGAGAGACGGGAGGATGGGAGATCGGAGAGGAGGCTGACGCAGTCATCCAGTTGGGATATTAAGAGAGATTGGACCAGCAAAGCAGCAGTTGGGATGGAGAGGAAAGGGCGGATCTTGGCGATGTCGTGAATTCAATAGTATTTATTGAGCGCTTACTATGTGCAGAGCACTGTACTAAGCGCTTGGGACGAACAAGTCGGCAACAGATAGAGACGGTCCCTGCCGTTTGACGGGGGAGATGGACAGACGAGAACAATGGCAATAAATAGAGTCGAGGGGAAGAGCGTCTCGTAAAAACCGATGGCGACTAAATAGAATCGAGGCGATGTACAATTCATTAACAAAATAAATAGGGTGACGGAAATATAGACAGTCGAGCGGACGAGTACGGTGCCGTGGGGAGGGGAAGGGAGAGGTGGAGGAGCGGAGGGAAAAGGGGAAAAAGAGGGTTTAGCTGCGGAGAGGTGAAGGGGGGGTGGCAGAGGGAGTAGAGGGAGAAGAGGAGCTCAGTCCGGGAACGCCTCTCGGAGGAGGTGAGTTTTAAGTAGGGTTTCGAAGAGGGAAAGAGAATCGGTTCGGCGGAGGCGAGGAGGGAGGGCGTCCCGGGACCGCGGGAGGACGCGGCCCGGGGGTCGACGGCGGGACGGGCGAGACCGGGGGACGGCGGGGAGGCGGGCGGCGGAGGAGCGGAGCGTGCGGGGTGGGCGGTAGAGAGAGAGAAGGGAGGAGAGGTAGGAAGGGGCGAGGTGACGGAGAGCCTCGAAGCCTAGAGTGAGGAGTTTCTGTTTGGAGCGGAGGTTGATAGGCAACCACTGGAGGTGAAGGTGGAGGTGAAGGTGAAGGTGAAGGTGAGAGTGGCGGGTTTTGGCGTCGGATCGGATGTGTGGGGTGAATGAGAGAGCGGAGTCGAGGATGACACCGAGGTCGCGGGCCTGTGAGACGGACACGGTCTCAATCTCTGCCTCCCTGTCTCTGTCTCTCTGTTTCTGGGTGGCAGGGCTGCGGATGAGGATGGAGGGGCTGAGAGGGGCCCCCCGCTTCCTGAGCTTCCCCAAGCCGGTCCAGGTGGAGGACGGGGCCGACGCCATCCTGCAGTGCCGCCTGGCGGGGTCCCCGCCCCCCACCGTCACCTGGGAGAAGGACGGGAGGCCGCTGGAGGCCTCGGAGCGGCTGTGGCCCCGGGCCGCGGGGGCCCAGTGCGGCCTGCTGGTGCGGGGGGCCCGGCCCGGAGACGCCGGCCTCTACGTCTGCCGGGCCCGCAACCCCACCGGAGAGGCCTTCGCCGCCGCCTCCCTCTCTGTCCGGGATCCTGGGACCGAGGGCCCCGCTCCTTCCCGGGATCCCTCGCTCACGGCCCCTAACCCGTCCCAGAACCCCTCGCTCACAGCCCCCGGTCCTTCCCAGACCCCCTCGCCCGAGGCTTCTGCTCCCTCCCAAGTTGCCTCGTTCCCAACCTCTGGTCTGCCCCAGGACCCCTCGCTCGTGGCCCCGGGTCCCTCTCTTGATCCCTTGCTCCCAGCCCCCTGTCTCCCCCAGGACCCCTCACTCATGACCCCTAACCCCCGCCGGGGACCCTCAGACACATCCGGGCCGCCGGACAGGGTGGAAGCCCTCCCCCATCCCCTTCCTCTCCCTCAGAAGCCCTCCGCCCAGCCACCCGCCCTCCCCCCTCCCCCAGGCCCGAGCCCCCCCACCTTCCTCCGGGCCCCCCGTTCCCAGAGCGTGATGCGGGGTGCGGAGGTGGTCCTGTCCTGTCAGGTGCGGGGGCCGCCGGGGGTCCGGCTCCACTGGGAGAAGGATGGGCAGCCCCTGGGCCACGTGTGGGAGAGCAGCCACTTCACCCTGACCCAACAGCCGGACGGCTCCCACGCCCTGAGGATCCGGGCGGCCCGGATCCCCGACGCCGGGGTCTACGTCTGCCGGGCCCGGGACCCCCGGGGGGAGGCGGTGGCCGCGGCCCTGCTCCTGGTGGAGCCCCCCGAGGAGGAGGCCTCCCCTCTGCCCCCTCCCAGGCGAAGGCGGAAACCTGGAGGGGCCCAGACGGGGGGTCGACAGGAACCCAAGAATTTCTGGGTGAGCGAGGGGAAACACGCCAAATTCCGCTGCTACGTGACGGGGAAGCCGGCCCCCGAGACCGTGTGGCACCGGGACGGCCGGGCCTTGGCCCCGGGTCGCCGCCATCTTCTCTACCGGGCCCGGGATGGGGGCTTCGTCCTCAAGGTCCTGTACTGCCAGCCGGACGACCGGGGCCTCTACGTCTGCTCCGCCCACAGCGACGCCGGAACGACCCTCAGCGCCGTCCAGTTGAACATCAAAGGTGCCCGGGTCAGGGGGTGGGGCGGGGGGCAAGACTGGATACTAGAGAAGCAGCGTGGTTCAGTGGCAAGAGCCCGGGCTTGGGAGTCAGAGGTCGTGGGTCTAATCCCGGCTCTGCCACTTGACAGCTGTGTGACTGCGGGCAAGTCACTTCACTTCTCTGGGCCTCAGGGACCTCATCTGGAAAACGGGGATGAAGACTGGGAGCCCCACGTGGGACAACCTGATCACCTTCTATCCTTCCCAGCACTTAGAACAGTGCTTTGCGCTTAGTAAATGCTTAACAAATGCCATCGTCATTCGCAGTGGAAAGAGCACGGGCTTTGGAGTCAGGGCTTATGAGTTCGAATCCCAGCTCTGCCACTTGTCAGCTGTGTGACTGTGGGCGAGTCACTTAACTTCTCTGTGCCTCAGTTCCCTCATCTGTAAAATGGGGATTAAGACTGTGAGCCCCACGTGGGACAACCTGATTTCCCTGTGTTTACCCCAGCGCTTAGAACAGTGCTCGGCACATAGTAAGCGCTTAACAAATACCAACATATATATATATATTATTACTAATATTCATTCATTCAACCCTACTCATTGAGCGCTTACCGTGTGCTGAGCACTGTATTAAGTGCTTGGGTGAGGACGATACGACAATTAACGGTTACATTCCCTGCCCACAGTGAGCTTACAGTCTAACTGTGGTATTTGCTAAGCGCTTAGCAGCGTGGCTCAGTGGAAAGAGCGTGGGCTTTGGAGTCAGAGATCATGGGTTCGAATCCCTGCTCTGCCACTTGTCAGCTGTGTGACTTTGGGCCAGTCACTTCACTTCTCTGTGCCTCAGTTCCCTCATCTGTAAAATGGGGATTAAGACTGTGAGCCCCACGTGGGACAACCTGATTCCCTAGTGTCTACCCCAGCGCTTAGAACAGTGCTCTGCACATAGTAAGCGCTTAACAAATACCAACATTATTATTATTATTATTACTATGCGCTGGGGTAGATAGAAGCAAATCGAGTTGGACACAGGCCCTGTTCCACGTGGAGCTCAACGACTCAACCCCCATTTGACAGATGAGGGATCTGAGGCACAGAGAGGTGAAGTAACTTGCCCAAGGTGGGCAGGGATTGTGACGTTCATTGTTGCGCTGTTCTTTCCCAAGCGCTTAGTGCAGTGCTCTGCACACAGTAAGTGCTTAATCAATACAAATGAATGAATAAACGAACAGCAGACAAGTGGCGGAGCCGGGATCAGAACCCATGACCTTCTGTCTCCCAGGCCCGGGCTCAACCCACCAGGCCGTGCTGCTTCTCATTCATTCAGTTGTATTTACTGAGCGTTTACCATATGGAGAGGACTTGATAAAGCATTCGTTCATTCACTCGATCGCATTTATTGAGCCCTGACTGTGTGCAGAGCACTGTCCTAAGCGCTTGGGAGAGGACAATACAACAATGAGCTGACAGAGTAGAAGAGGGGAGGCAGACATGAACAGAAATGAATAAATGAGGGATGCGGACGTAAGAGATGTGGGGCTGGGATGGGGGGGATGAAGAAAGGGAGCGAGGCGGGGTGACGCGGAAGGGGGCGGGAGGAGAGGAAAGGGGGGCGCAGTCAGGGAAGGCCTCTTGGAGGAGGTGGGCCTGCAGTGAGGCTTTGAAGGCGGGGAGAGTCATCGTCTGTGAGATTGGAGGAGGGCGGACGTTCCGGGCCAGAGGCGGGCCGTGGGCCGAGGTCAAAGGTGAGATAGGTGGGACGGAGGCCGAGGGAGCAGGTTGGCATTAGAGGAGCGAAGTGTGCGGGCTGAGCCGGAGGAGGAGACCGGGAGAGGCAGGAGGGGGCCGAGAGGGAGACCACCCACCCCGCCGTCCGACCACCCCGCCCTTCTCCGGTCCCAGAGCCCCGAGTGCGGTTCGCGGTGCCGTTGGAAGACGTGGAGGGGGACGAGCACGGGAGCGCGGTGCTGGAGTGCCAGGTGCCGGCCCCGGGCGAGCCCACGGCCTGGTACCGGGAGGAACGGAGGCTGCAGCCCGGTGCCAAGTACGAGCTGGGCGAGGCGGGCGCCGTGAGGCGCTTGGTCATCCACGACCTGCAGCCCGACGACGACGGCATCTACCTGTGTGAGATGCGGGGCCGCGTCCGCACCGTGGCCGCCGTGACCGTCAAGGGTAAGGAGGGACGGGCGGACGGACGGGCGGACGGAGGGAGGGCCCGCTGGGAGCGGGAGGGTGGCCGTCGGGTAAATCAAGCAGGAAGCAGCGTGGCCTAATAATAATAATGATGATGACGGTATTTGTTAAGCGCTTACTTTGTGCCAGACACTGGACTAAGCGCGGGGGCGGAGACAAGCCAGTCGAATTGGACCCAGTCCCTGTCCCACTTGGGGCTCACGGTCTCCATCCCCATTTTACAGATGAGGAAACTGAGGCCCAGAGAAGCGCAAAGTGACGTGCCCATGGACGCAGAACAGATCAGCGGGGCGGATCCGGGATTAGAACCCACGGCTTTCTGAGTCCCAGGCCCGGGCTCTTTCCACTAAGCCATGCTGCTTCTCTAGTGGAAAGAGCCCGGGCCTGGGAGTCAGAAGGAGCTGGGTTCTAATCCTGGCTTTGCCAACTGTCAGCTGGGTGACCTTGGGCAAGTCACTTGACTTCTCTGGGTCTTGGTTTCCTCAGATGTAAAATGGGGATTCAAACGCCGTTCTCCCTCCTACTTAGACTGTAAGCCCCATGTGGGACAGGGACTGTGTCTGACCTGATAATAATAATAATAGTGATGGTATTTGCTAAGGGATTATTATGTGCCAGGCACTGTACTTAGCCCTGGAGTAGGTACAAGCAAATTAAGTTGGACACAGTCCCTGTTCCATGGGGGTTCATAGTCTCCATCCCCATTTTACAGATGAGGGAACTGAGGCACAGAGAAATAAAGTTACTCGCCCAAGGTCACACAGCAGATAAGTCGCAGAGCCGGGATCAGAACCCGTGACCTTCTGTCTCCCAGGCCCGGGCTCTTTACACTACACTTGATGATAATAATAATAATAATAATGTTGGTATTTGTTAAGTGCTTACTATGTGCCGAGCACTGTTCTAAGCACTGGGGTAGACACAGGGGAATCAGGTTGTCCCACGTGGGGCTCACAGTCTTAATCCCCATTTTACAGATGAGGGAACTGAGGCACCGAGAAGTTAAGTGACTTGCCCAAAGTCACACAGCTGGCAAGTGGCAGAGCCGGGGTTCGAACCCATGACCTCTGACTCCAAAGCCCGTGCTCTTTCCAGTGAGCCACGCTGCTTCTTTGTATCTACCCCAGCGCTTAGTACAGTGCTTGGCACATAGTAAGAGTTTAACAAATTCCATAATGAATGAAAAAGAGGCAGAGTCCCAGAGTGAGGGGAGCAATAGAAGCAGCATGGAAAGACCCTGGGCCTGGGAGTCAGAGGGACCTGGGTTCTAATCCCAGCTCCGCCACTTGTCTGCTGTGAGACCTTGAGCAAGTCACTTCACTTCTCTGGGCCTCCGTTTCCTCAACTGTAAAATATGGATTCGGTACCGGTTCTCCGTGAGCCCGTGTGGGACAGAGACTGTCTGACCTGATTGACTCGTATCTACCCAGCGCTTAGAACAGTGCTTGACACAAAATAAGCACTTAACAAACACCACAATACATAAAAAAAAGCAGGGAAGACCCCCAAGGTGAGGGGAGGATCAGAATAATAATAATAATAATTGTGATATTGGGTAAGCGCTTACTATGTGCCAGGCACTCTGCCAAGCCCCGGGGTGGTTAGAAGCAAATCAGGCTGGATACAGTCCCTGTCCCACGTGGGGGCTCACAGTCTCGATCCCCATCTTACAGCTGAGGAAACCGAGGCACAGAGAAGTGAAGTGACTTGCCCAAGGTTACCCAGCAGACAAGTGATGGGTCTGAGATTAGAACCCATGACCTCCTGACTCCCAGGCCCGGGCTCTAGCCACTACAATTCCCCATTTTACAGATAAAGAAATGGAGGCCCAGAGGAGTGAAATGACTCAACCAAGGTCACCCAGCCGGCAAGCGGCAGAGCGGCGATTGGAACCCTGGCCCTCTGTCGCATGGGCCCGGCAATAATTATTATTATTAATGTTCTGTGGTGACCAGAAGGGCTTGTAAGCGGGGAGGGGGCGAGGGAGACGGTTCAGGCTGGGGGGAAGGAGGAAACTGTGCCCCACCGTGCCGCCCCCTCCCTCAATTTCTCCAGGAACAATCTTGCAGCGGCTGCCCCGGAAGCTCGAGGCGTTGGAGGGGGAGCACGTCGTGTTCTCGGTGAAGACGCGGGAGGCCGAGGCGGGCGGGCTCTGGAGCCGGGACGGGCAGGAGCTGCCCGCCTCCCCCCGCGTCCTGCAGACCCGCTTCGGTCGCACCCACTCCCTGGTGCTGGTCGGGGTCACCGTCCGAGATGCGGGCACCGTCACCTTCAGCCTGGGCGCGTCCCACACCTCTGCCCAGCTCAGGGTCACACGTGAGCTCCACCTGGTTTTACCCCTGATCGATGGGAGAAGGGGAGGTGGGATGGCGGGAAGGAAGGGGAGGAGGGATGGCATGGGAAAAGGGGAAGGGGGATGGTGTGGGAGGAGAGGAGGTAGGATGGCATGGAGAAGGGGAGGACACAGTAAGCGCTCAATAAATGCTTTGAATGAATGAAGAAGAGGAGGAGGGATGGCGTGGGAGAAGGGGAGGTGGGATGGCGTGGGAGAAGGGGAGGAAGGATGGCGTGGGAGAGGGGGAGGAGGGATGGAGTGAAGGAAGGAGAGGTGGGATGGCGTGGGAAAAGTGAAGGTAGGATTGCGTTGGAGAAGGGGAGGAAGGATAGTGTGAAGGAAGGGGAGGTGGGATGGCATGGGAGAAGGGGAGGTGGGATGTCTTGGGGAATACTGGGCCTCTCCACATCCAGGGTGGAGAACCGACCCTGCACTAGCCAGGGGTTGAGGAATACCATCCATCTGGGGCATTTATTGAGCACTTCCTGTGTGTAGAGCACTGTACTAAGCCCTTGGTTCATCACACCAGGAGGAAGGGTGAGGGGCAGGCAGGGGACAACTGGGTGGAGGCGAAGGAGCTGGAGATTGAGGGTGGGCGGAAGCTCAGGGCACGTGGAGGCCCCTCGGGCCTCCCTCCACAACCGGATTCCCCATCTCCCATCGCAGGCGTCCAGCGAGCCCCGCCGGGGTCCCCGCTCTCGGCCGAGCTGAACGCGGGGTCGGGGAACGCAGCCCTGCTGAGCTGGAGGCCCCCAGTGCCCACCCCCGACCCTCCCTGCACCTACCTGCTGGAGTGGCAGGAAGTGGGGACGGAGGCCTGGGTCCCGTGTCTGAAGACGGAGGCGGCCGGAGCGGTGGAGGTGGCCGGAGACGGCGTCCCCCGCGAAGGCCACTACAGCTTCCGCCTCTGGGCGGTCAGCGAGCTCGGACGGAGTCCCCCCGTCGTCTTCCCGGGCTCCGTGCACCTGGGTGAGGCCCCCTCCTCGTCCACGGCCCACCCGCTCTGTCCTCCAGAGCTGGCCCAAGCTCTCCCCGCTGCCCTGTTGGGGGTCCCTGGTCCCCTCTCACCCCTCACATCTTTCCCAGCTCCTCTATTTCTTCCTTCCTTCCTTCCTTCCTGCCTGCCTGCCTGCCTGCCTGCCTTCCTGCCTGCCTTCCTGCCTGCCTTCCTGCCTGCCTTCCTTCCTCCCTTCCTTCCCCTTCCTTTCCTTTCCCTTCCTTCCCCTTCTTTTCCTTTCCCTTCCTTTCCTTTCCTTTCCCTTCCTTCCCTTTCCCTTCCTTCCCCTTCCTTTCCCTTCCTTTCCTTTCCTTCCCCTTCCCTTCCTTTCCTTCCCTTTCCTTTCCTTCCCCTTCCTTCCCCTTTCCTTCCCCTCCTTCCCCTTCCTTCCTTCCCCTTCCTTTCCCTTCCCTTCCCTTCCCCTTCCTTCCCTTCCCTTCCCTTCCCTTCCCTTCCCTTCCCTTCCCTTCCCTTCCCTTCCCTTCCCTTCCCTTCCCTCCCTTCCCTTCCTTCCCCTTCCTTTCCCTTCCTTTCCTTTCCTTCCCCTTCCTTTCCCTTCCTTTCCTTTCCTTTCCTTTCCTTCCCCTTCCTTTCCCTTCCTTTCCTTTCCTTTCCTTTCCTTTCCTTTCCTTTCCTTTCCTTTCCTTTCCTTTCCTTTCCTTTCCTTTCCTTTCCTTTCCTTTCCTTTCCTTTCCTTTCCTTTCCTTCCCTTCCCTTCCCTTCCCTTCCCTTCCTTTCCTTTCCTTTCTTTTCCTTTCCTTCCCCTCCCTTCTCTTCCCTTCCTTTCCCTTCCCTTTCCTTCCCTTCCCTTCCCTTCCCTTTCCTTTCCTTTCCTTTCCTTTCCTTTCCTTTCCTTTCCTTTCCTTTCCTTTCCTTTCCTTCCTTTCCCTTCTTCCTTCTTTCACGCTAGGTAGATACAAGATATTCAGGTGGGACACGGTCCCTGTCCCACATGGGGCAGCGTGGCTCAGTGGAAAGAGCCCAGGCTTGGGAGTCAGAGGTCACCGTTCTAAGCGCTGGGATAGATACAAGCTAATCGGGTCGGAGCCGGTCCCTGTCCCACATAAAGTTCCCAGGCTTAATCCCCGTTTTATCGACGAAGAAACTGAGGCACGGAGAAGCAAAGTGGCTTGCCCAAAGTCCCATCAGCAGACGAGTGGCAGAGAAGCGGCACGGCCTAGTCCGTAGAGTCAGTCGGGCAGTCAGTAGTATTTATTGAGCGCTTACTGTGTGTAGAGCGCTGTATTAAGCGCTTGGGGGAGTCCAATACAACAATACACAGACACATTTCCTGCCCCCAGTGAGCTTACGGTCTTGAATCCCTCATCTGTCAAATGGGGATTAACTGTGAGACTCACGTGGGACGACCTGATTCCCCTGTGTCTACCCCAGCGCTTACAACAGTGCTCCGCACATAGTAAACGCTTAAAAAATACCAACATTATTATTATTATTATTAGAAGGGGACCTGGGTCAGTGCCCTCATCTGTAAAATGGGGATGAAGACTGTGAGCCCCACGTGGGACAGGGACTGCGTCCAACCTCATTAGCTTGTAACTACCCCAGCGCTTAGTACAGTAGCATGGCCTAGGGGGTAGAGCCCAGGCCTGGGAATCAGAAGGTCGTGGGTTCTAATCCCAGCTCCACCACGGGTCTGCTGTGGGACCTCGGGCAAGTCACTTAACTTCTCTGGGCCTCAGTGACCTCATCGGTAAAATGGGGACAATAATAATAACGTTGGTATTTGGTAAGCGCTTACTATGTGCAGAGCACTGTTCTAAGCGCTGGGGGAGATACAGGGTCATCGGGTGGTCCCACGTGAGGCTCCCGGTCTTCATCCCCGTTTTACAGAGGAGGGAGCTGAGGCACAGAGAAGTGAAGTGACTTGCCCACGGTCACCCAGCTGACAGGTGGCAGAGCCGGGATTCGAACCCATGACCTCTGACTCTCTCTTTCCACTGAGCCACGCTGGGACGAAGACTGTGAGCCCTCCGTGGGACAACCTGATGACCCTGTATCTCCCCCAGCGCTTAGAACCCTGCTTGGCCCATAGTAAGCGCTTAACGAAGACCGACGTTATTATTTTTTCTACCTAATGAGCGCTTCCCCTTCTCCCACAGCGCCCACCGTACGGGTGCACGGAGGCCTGGAGGATGTGCGGGTGCCCGCCGGCCACGACGCCGTCTTCTCCCTCAAGCTCTCGGCCTCGGTCTCGGGCGCCTGGTTCCTCGATGGGGTGAAGGTGGAGGCCGACGGGGAAGGGCCCCATCGGGGGGCCGACGTCCGGGCCGGGGGGCCGGACCCCAGCCTCACCCTCCGCGCCGTCCGGCCTCGGGACGACGGGACGCGGGTGGAGTTCGTCCGCCCGGGGATGCGCCACTCCGCCACCCTCCGCGTGCAAGGTGGGTCGACGGAAGGAGGCCGGGGAATAGCTATCTGGTTCGCGACTTGGGATGTTTCATTCGTCCACTCGATGGTATCTATTGAACGCTTGCTGTGTCGGTCACTTGTATTCATTCAGTCATTCAATAGTATTTATTGAGCGTTTCCTATGTGCAGAGCACTGGACTAAGCGCTTGGAACGGACAATTCGGCGACAGACAGAGACCGCCCCCGCCCACTGACGGGCTCACGGTCTTAATCACGCTAGAGAAGCAGCGTGGCTCAGTGGCAAGAACCTGGGCTTAGGAGTCAGAGGTCATGGGTTCGAATCCCTGCTCCGCCACCTGTCAGCTGGGTGACTTTGGGCAAGTCACTTCTCGGTGCCTCAGTGACCTCATCTGTAAAATGGGGATTAAAACTGTGAGCCCCACGTGGGACCGCCTGATGACCCTGTATCTACCCCAGCGCTTAGAACGGTGCTCTGCACATAGTAAGCGCTTAACAAATACCTACATTATTATTATTACTATTAATCGAGGGAGACAGACAAAATCTCCTGGGCGCTCGCCGTGTCAGGCAGGCATTCGGATTGATGGAGCGCTTACCGGGTGCGGAGCCCTGGATTAATAATCATAATAGTGATGGCATTTGTTAAGCGCTTACTATGTGCAAAGCACTGTTCTAAGCGCTGGGGAGGATACAGGGTGATCAGGTGGTCCCACGTGGGGCTCACAGTCTTCATCCCCATTTTGCAGGTGAGGGAACTGAGGAACAGAGAAGTGAAGTGATTTGCCCAAAGTCACACAGCTGACAAGCAGCTGAACTGGGATTTGAACCCCTGACCTTTGGCTCCCAAGCCGGGGCTCTTTCCACTGAACCCCGCTGCTTCTCACTTGGGAGAGGAGCCCGTCACTGGGCAGGGATCGTCTCTGTCTGTTGCTGAATTGTACACTCCAAGCGCTTAGTACAGTGCTCTGCACATAGTAAGCGCTCAATAAATACTACTTGTCAGCTTTGTGACTGTGGGCAAGTCACTTCACTTCTCTGTGTCTCAGTTACCTCATCTGGAAAATGGGGATGAAGACTGCGAGCCTCATGTGGGACAATCTGATTAACCTGTATCTCCCCCAGCGCTTAGAACAGTGCTCTGCACATAGTAAGCGCTTAACAAATACCAACATTATTATTATTGAATGAAATACTATCGAATGAATGACAATGGAACACTATAAGGGACGTGTTCCCTGTATTTGTTAAGCACTTGCTATGTGCTGGGCACTCCACTAAGCGCTGGGGGAGATACAAGCAAATCAGGTGGGACACGGAAGGACCGGCGTTCAAATCCCGGGTCCGCCCCGTGTCTGCTGGGTGACTTTGGGCGAGTCACTTCTCGGTGCCTCAGTTACCTCATCTGTAAAATGGGGCTGAAGACTGTGAGCCTCTCGTGGCTCAACCTGACGACCCTGTATCTCCCCCAGCGCTTAGAACAGTGCTCGGCACATAGTAAGCACTTAACAAATACCAACATTATTATTATTATTATTCTCTGGGTCTCAGTTCCCTCATCTGGAAAATGTGGATGAAGACGGTGAGCCCCACCTGGGACAGGGCCCGGATCCAACCCTATTCAGTTGTATCTACCCCAAGGCTCGGAACAGTGTGCTAAGCACTTACCAAATACTAGAAGCGCTTAATCCAGTGCTCTGCACACAGTAAGCGCTCAATAAATACGATCGAATGAATGATAACGACAATAATCATTCATTCCTATTTATTCATTCGTTCATTAAGTGCTGTTCTAAGTGCTTGGGAGAGTACAGTATAATAATAAACCTTAATAAGAATCATTCACTCATACATACAATCGTATTTATTGAGCGCTTACTGTGTGCAGACCTCTGTACTAAGCGCTTGGGAGGGGACAATACGACAAGAAACCAAGGGGGTCAGGGATTGTGTCCAACTCCACCGGCTTGTATCTACCTCAGTGCTTAGAACGGGGCCTGGCCAATAGTAAGCGCTTCACAGATGCCACAGTTATTATTACTGTTATCATTATTAATTCAATCGTATTCGATCAACTCAATTCAATCCATTCAATCAATCGTATTTATTGAGCGCTTCCTGTGTGCGGAGCACTCGTGGCTTAGTGGCAAGAGCCCGGGCTTGAGAGTCAGAGGTCGTGGGTTCTAATCCCGGCTCCGCCGCCTGTCGGTTGTGTGACTTTGGGCAAGTCAATTAACTTCTCCGTGCCTCGGTGACCTCGTCTGTAAAATGGGGGTAAAGACTCTGAGCCCCCCGTGGGACAACCTGATGAGCCTGTGTCTATCCCAGCGCTTAGAACAGCGCTTGGCACATAGTAAGCGCTTAACAAATACCATCGTTATTATTATCATTACTACTAAGGCCTTGGGAAAGCACAAGAGAGCAATAAACAGGCACATTCCCTGCCCACAGGAGACAGGGAGTCCAACCCGAGTAGCTTGTATCTCCCCCAGCGCTTAGAACAGTGCCTGGCACATAGTAAGTGCTTCACAGACACCACGGTTATTATTATTATTATTTATTAATTCATTCGATCGTATTTATTAAGCGCTTACTGTGTGCAGACCACTGCTCTAAGCACTTGGGAGAGTCCAGTAGAGCAATAAATGGACACGTTCCCTTACGGTTGATTGATTGACGGGGGGAGACAAACCCAAAAGTCTCTGTGTCCTGTCTGTCCCCCCCCCCCCAGAGCCCCCCGTGAGGGTGGTCCGGCCCCTGGACGAGGTGACGGTGGAGGCCCAGAGCTCGGAGCGGGTGGAGCTGACGTGTGAGCTGTCCCGGCCGGGGGTCCCCGTGCGCTGGTACCGTGACGGCGTGGAGGTGGAGGAGAGCGAGACCCTGCAGCTGGAGAGCCGGGGACCCCGCCACCGCCTGCTGCTGCCCGCCGTCCGGCCCCAGGACGCGGGGACGTTCGTGTGCGACACGGGAGACGACTCCGCCGCCTTCTCCGTCGTCGTCTCAGGTCGGTGGCTGCCCCCGCCGGGAGCGCGGAGGGGAAACGGCGAGGCCCGGTGGTTAGAGCCGGGGCCTGGTAGTCCCAAGGAACTGGGTTCTCATCCCCGCTCCGCCACCTGCCCCCTGGGTGACCTTGGACGAGTCACTTCACTTCTCTGGGCCTCGGTTCGCTCAGCTGCACGATGGGGGTGACGACTGTGAGGCCCAGGTGGGACAGGGACCGTGTCCGACCTGATTAGCTTGGATCTAGAGAAGCAGCGCGGCTCAGTGGAAAGAGCCCGGGCTTAGGAGTCAGAGGTCATGCGTTCGAATCCCAGCTCTGCCACTTGTCAGCTGTGTGACTTGGGGCAAGTCACTTCACTTCTCGGTGCCTCAGTTACTTCATCTGCAGAATGGGGATGAAGACTGTGAGCCTCACGTGGGACAACCCGATGACCCTGAATCTACCCCAGCGCTTAGAACAGTGCTCGGCACAGAGTAAGCGCTTAACAAATACCAACGTTATTATCTACCCCAGTGCTCAGAAGAGTGTGGCACCGGTTGGAACCAGCCCCTGGGTTACTCGTGAGCTGATTTCCTTCCTTCCTTCTATCATTCATTCAATCGTATTTATGGAGCGCTTACTATGTGCAAAGTATTGTACTAAGCCCGCGGGAGAGTACCCGACGTGGGACGGGGACTGTGCCCAACTCGATTTGCTTGTACCCACCCCAGCGCTTAGTCCAGGGCCTGGCACATAGTAATAATAATGCTGGTATTTGTTAAGCGCTTACTATGTGCACAGCACTGTTCTAAGCTCTGGGGTGGATGCAAGATAATCAGGTTGTCCCTCGTGGGGGTCCCAGTCTTCACCCCCATTTTCCAGACGAGAGAGCTGAGGCCCGGAGAGGTGAAGTGATTTGCCCACAGTCACGCAGCTGACGAGGGGCAGAGCAGGGATTCGAACCCATGACCTCTGACTCCCAAGCCACACCGAGCCACGCTGCTTCTCCAGTAAGCACTTAATAAATAGCACAGTTATTATTACCATTACAATCTAACAGTTAACAGACACATCTCCTGTCCACAACGAGCTTCCACTCTACAGGAAGCTCACAATCTAACTATGGTCTAGCTCACGGATCAGAGGGTTGGCAATGGATTCACAGACCAGAGGTAATGGAAGCAAGTTTATTAGGATAATAATAATCGTCATAATTGTGCTATTTGTTCAGCGCTTACTATGCGCCAGGAACTGTCCTAAGCGCTAGGGAGGATTCAAGACAGTCGGGTTGGATCCAGTCCCTGTCCCACACAGGGCTCAGTCTCTTAATCC
Organism: Ornithorhynchus anatinus; assembly: GCF_004115215.2. Classification (NCBI taxonomy): domain Eukaryota; kingdom Metazoa; phylum Chordata; class Mammalia; order Monotremata; family Ornithorhynchidae; genus Ornithorhynchus; species Ornithorhynchus anatinus. The sequence continues at coordinate 182,345,708 of NC_041728.1, read as the reverse complement.
CCATTTTACAGATGAGGGAAATGAGGCCCAGAGGAGTAAAGCGATTTGCCCAAGGTCACCCAGTAGACAAGTGGCGGAGCTGGGATTAGAACCCACAACCTCTGACTCCCAGGCCTGGATTCTATCCACTAGGCCATGCTGCTGCTAAGGTTGAGATGATATGGGCAATGGAAGCAGGTTTACTGAGGTTACCCGCGGCACAAAGAACTTTCCCTATCGCAGAAAGAACCCGCGATAGGTAACCCTCGGGAGCAAAGGTTAATAATAATAATGATAATGATAATAATGTTGACAATTGTTAAGCACTTACTATGTGCTGAGCGCTGTTCTAAGCGCTGGGGAAGATACAGGATCATCTGGTTGTCCCACGTGAGGCTCACAGTCTTAATCCCCATTTTCCAGATGAGGGAACTGAGGCCCAGAGAAGTGAAGTGACTTGCCCACAGTCACACAGCTGACAAATGGCGGATCCGGGATTCGAACCCATGACCTCAGACACCCAAGCCTAGGCTCTTTCCACTGAGCCACGCTGCTTCTCTAGAGGCTAATAAGCAATATTTTGATCGCTCAGCTCGGTGCCCCACTTCTAGCAGCGTGGCTTAGTGGAAAAAACCCAGACTTGGGAGTCAGAGGTCGTGGCTTCTAATCCCAGCTCTGCCACTTTGCTGTGTGACCTCAGGCATGTCACTTCACTTCTCTGGGCCTCAGAGACCTCATCTGTAGAACTGGGGATTAAAAAATGTGAGCCCCACATGGGACAATCTGATGACCCTGTATCTACCCCTGCGCTTACTACAGTGCTCAGCACATAGTAAGTGCTTAATAAATACCATAATTCTTATTATTATTAGCAGCTGGAAAAACCTGGACGGAGACACCGGTTGTCTCCCGGGGCTACCTCTCCATCCACCCAAAACGGCCTTCTTTTCAAGTAAACCTAGATGGTCTACTTCTTAAACCACTCCAAATGGGCTCCCTTTCAAGTGACCCCAAACGGGCTACCTCTCAAACCATCAGACGGGCTTCAAATAACCCCAAAGGGGCTGAGAAGCAGTGTGGCTCAGTGGAAAGAGCCCGGGCTTGGGAGTCAGAGGTCATGGGTTCAAATCCCTACTCTTCCCCTTGTCAGCTGTGCGACTGTGGGCGAGTCACTTCACCTCTCTGCGCTTCAGTGACCTCATCTGGAAAATGGGGATTAACTGTGAGCCTCTCGTGGGACAACCCGATTACCCTGTATCTCCCCCAGCGCTTAGAACAGTGCTCTGCACATAGTAAGCGCTTAACAAATACCAACATTATTATTATTATTATTACTTCAACTACCAAATGGGCTTCCTTCCAAGTAACCCCAAAGAGGGGCTACACCTCAAACCGCCTCAGATGGGCTTCCTTTCAACTAACCCCAAAAGGGCTACCTCTCAAGCCACCAAATGGGCTTCCTTTCAAGAAACCCCAAAGGGGCTACCTTTCAATCCACCCCAAAATGGGCTTCCTTTCAAGTAACAGGCGACCTCTCAAGCCACCAGAAAGACTTCAAATAATCCCAAATGGGCTACCTCTCAAACACCAAATGGGCTTCCTTTCAAGAAACCCCAAAGGGGCTACCTTTCAATCCACCCCAAATGGGCTTCCTTTCAAAAAACCCCAAAGGGGCTACCTTTCAAACCACCCCACACAGGCTTCCTTTCAAGTAATGGGCGACCTCTCAAACCACCAAATAGACTTCAAATAATTCCAAATGGGCTACCTCTCAAACCATCAAATGGGCTTCCTTTCAAGTAACCCCAAAGGGGCTACCTCTCAAAACTGTCTCCATTGAGCTTCCTTTCAAGTAAACGCCCACTGGACTGCCTTTCAAACCACTCCCAACGGGCTTCAAATAACCCCAAATGGCTTCTAATGGGCGACCTCTCAAACAACCAAATAGACTTCAAATAATCCCAAATGGACTACCTCTCAAACCACCAAAAGGGCTTCCTTTCAAGTAACCCCAAAGGGGCTACCTCTCAAACTGCGTCAAATGGGCTTTCTTTCAAGTAAACGCCCACTGGACTGCCTTTCAAACCACTCCCAACGGGCTTCAGATTACTCCACATGACTACCTCTCAAACCGCCCCAGATGGGCTTCCTTTCAAGTAACCCCAACCAGGCCACTTCTCAAACCACCCCAAGCGGGCTTCACATAGGCCCAAACGGGCTACCTCTCAAACTACCAAATGGGCTTCCTTTCAAGTAAACCCCAAATGGGCTTCCTTTCGAGTCACCTCAGATGGGCTTCCTCTCAAACCAGCAAATAGGCTTCAAGTAACCCCAAATAGGCTACCTCTCATTCCACCAAATGGGCTTCCTTCCAAGTAACCCCAAAGGGGCTACCTCTCAAACCACCCCCAAATGGGCTTCCCTTCAAGTTCCCAAGTCAAATTCCCTCCTCCCTAGCTCCAGCTAGAAGGCCCCATCGGTCTGTCGGCACCACACAAGGGCTGAGAGAACGGGCATCCCCGACTCTGGGTAGAGGCTAGAGCCCAGGCCTGGGAGCTGGAAAGTCATGGGTTCTAATCCCCCCCTCTGCCATGTTTCTGTTGTGTGACCTTGGGCAAGTCACTTTGCTTCTCTGAGCCTCAGTTCCCTCATCTGTAAAATGGGGATGGAGACTGTGAGCCCCACGTGGGACAGGAACTGTATTCGTTCATTCATTCATTCAATAGTATTTATTGAGCGCTTACTATGTGCAGAGCACTGGACTAAGCGCTTGGAATGAACAAGTCGGCAACAGATAGAGACGGTCCCTGCCGTTTGATAGGCTTACGGTCTGATCGGGGGAGACGGACAGAGGAGAACGATGGCGATAAATAGAGTCGAGGGGAAGAACATCTCGTAAAAACTGATGGCAACTAAATAGAATCGAGGCGATGTACATTTCATTAACAAAATAAATAGGGTAATGGAAATATATACAGTCGAGTGGATGAGTACAGTGCCGAGGGGATGGGAAGGGAGAGGGGGAGGAGCAGAGGGAAAGGGGGAAAAGAGGGTTTAGCTGTAGAGAGGTGAAGGGGGGGCGGTAGAGGGAGAAGGGGAGCTCAGTCTGGGAAGGCCTCTCGGAGGAGGTGAGTTTTAAGTAGGGTTTTGAAGAGGGGAAGAGAATCAGTTTCGCGGAGGCGAGGAGGGAGGGCGTTCCGGGACCGCGGGAGGACGTGGCCCGGGGGTCGACGCCGGGATGGGTGAGACCGAGGGACGGCGAGGAGGTGGGCGGCGGAGGAGCGGAGCGTGCGGGGTAGGCGGGAGAAAGAGAGAAGGGAGGAGAGGTAGGAAGGGGCGAGGTGACGTAGAGCCTCGAAGCCTAGAGTGAGGGGTTTTTGTTTGGAGCGGAGGTCGATAGGCAACCACCGGAGTTGTTTAAGAAGGGGAGTGACAGGCCCAGATCGTTTCTGCGGGAAGATGAGCCGGGCGGCGGAGTGAAGAATAGACCGGAGCGGGGCGAGAGAGGAGGAAGGGAGGTCAGAGAGAAGGCTGACACGGTAGTCTAGCCGGGATATAACGAGAGCCCGTAGTGGTAAGGTAGCCGTCTGGGTGGAGAGGAGAGGGCGGATCTTGGCGATATCGTAGAGGTGAAACCGGCAGGTCTCGGTGACGGATAGGACGTGTGGGGTGAACGAGAGGGACGAGTCAAGGATGACACCGAGATTGCGGGCCTGCGGGACGGGAAGGATGGTCGTGCCATCCACGGTGATAGAGAAGTCTGGGAGAGGACCGGGTTTGGGAGGGAAGACGAGGAGCTCAGTCTCGCTCATGTTGAGTTTTAGGTGGCGGGCCGACATCCAGGTGGAGACGTCCCGGAGGCGGGAGGAGATGCGAGCCCGAAGGGAGGGGGAGAGGACAGGGGCGGAGATGTAGATCTGCGTGTCATCCGCGTAGAGATGGTAGTCAAAGCCGTGAGAGCGGATGAGTTCACCGAGGGAGTGAGTGTAAATGGAGAACAGAAGAGGGCCAAGAACTGACCCTTGAGGAACTCCAACAGTTAAAGGATGGGAGGAGGAGGAGGCTCCAGCGTAGGAGACCGAGAATGATCGGCCAGAGAGGTGAGAGGAGAACCGGGAGAGGACAGAGTCCGTGAAGCCGAGGTGAGATAAGGTATGGAGGAGGAGGGGATGGTCCACAGTGTCAAAGGCAGCAGAGAGGTCAAGGAGGATCAGAATGGAGTATGAGCCATCGGATTTGGCAAGAAGGAGGTCACGGGTGACCTTAGAGAGAGCAGTCTCGGTAGAGCGGAGGGGACGGAAGCCAGATCGGAGGGGGTCTAGGAGAGAATGGGAGTTAAGGAATTCTAAGCATCGATTGTAGACGACTCGTTCTAGGATTTTGGAAAGGAAGGGTGGTAGGGAGATAGGGCGATAACTGGAGGGGGAAGTGGGGTCGAGAGTGGGTTTTTTTAGGATGGGGGAGACGTGGGCGTGTTTGAAGGCAGAGGGGAAGGAGCCCTTGGAGATTGAGTGGTTAAAAATAGAAGTTAAGGAAGGGAGGAGGGCAGGGGCGATGGTTTTAAGAAGGTGATGCTGCTTCTCATCGAACACCCTCTCCCCTCGTGTTTCACAATCTGCTTGCATCCACCCCAGCACTTAGTAGTGCCTAGCACAAAATAAGCGCTTCAAAAATACCTCATCATTATCATTATGTTTCTCCGCAGAGCCCCCCGTGAGGGTGGTCCAGCCCCTGGACGAGGTGACGGTGGAGGCCCAGAGCTCGGAGCGGGTGGTGCTGACGTGTGAACTGTCCCGGCCGGGGGTCCCCGTGCGCTGGTACCGTGACGGGCTGGAGGTGGAGGAGAGCGAGAACCTGCAGCTGGAGAGCCGGGGACCCCTCCACCGCCTGCTGCTGCCCGCCGTCCGGCCCCAGGACGCCGGGGAGTTCGTGTGCGACGCGGGAGACGACTCGGCCTTCTTCTCCGTCGTCGTCTCAGGTTGGAGCCGTGCCCGAGGGGCGGAGGGGGTGTCCTTCCCGTTCTCGCCCGAGCCTTCTGGAAGCAGCGTGGCCTAGTGGCTAGAGCCCGGGCCCGGGAGTCAGAGGGACCTAATAAGAATAATGATATTTGTTAAGTGTTTACTATGTGCCAAGCACTGTCCTAAGTGCTGGGGTAGATACGAGGTCATCAGGTTTTCCCACGTGGGGCTCACAGTCTTCATCCCCATTTTACAGATGAGGTTGCTGAGGTGCAGAGAAGCGAAGTGATTTGTCCAAAGTCATACAGCACAGAATTAGAACCCAAGTCCTCTGACTCCCAAGCCCGGGCTAAGTCCCCTAGGCCCATCCTGGCTCTGCCACTTGTCTGTTGAGTGACCTTGAGCGAGTCACTCCACTTCTCTAGGCCTCAGTTTGCTCATCTGCAAAAATGGGGATTAAGGCCGTGAGCCCCATGTGGGACAGGGACAGGGCCCAACCTGATTAACTTGTTTCTACCCCAATGCCTAACACATAGTAAGCACTTACCAAATACCATTATTAGCAGTATTATTGTTAATATTACGCAGTACTCCTCTGTGCCTCATTTCTCTCATCTGTAAAACGAGGAAGAAGACCGTGAGCCCTCTGAAGGACAGGGACTGTGTCCAACCCGACCGACTTATATCTCTCCCAGCACTTAGAACAGTGCTTGGCACATAATGGGAACTTAACAAGTACCCTGACAATAATAATAATTATTATTATTATTCCCACATGGGGCTCACCGTCTTCATCCCCATTTTCCAGATGAGGTAACTGAGGCCCAGAGAAGTGAAATGACTTGCCCAAGGTCACACAGCAGGCAAGTAGTAGAGGCGGCATTAGAACCCAGGTCCTTCTGACTTCCAGGCCCCGGGTTCAGGCCACAGTGACTTCCAGTGGCAAGAGCGGGAGGGGGATTGGTCAAGATGCAGGGGGCTGGGGAACCCCAGATCCTCACGGTGTGGTCGCTCCAGCCCCGGCCTGGGAGTCAGAAGATCACGGGTTCTCATCCCGGCTCAGCCACTAGTCTGCTTTGTGACCTTGAGCAAGTCACTCCCTTTTTCTGGGCCTCTGTTCCCTCACCTGGGAAATGGGGTTTGAGAATTCATTCATTCATTCAGTGGTATTTACTGAGGGCTTACCGTGTGCAGAGCACTGCATTAAACGCCTGGAAAGGACAATTCGACAACAGAGACGATCCCTACCCAACAACGGGCTCACAGTCTAGAAAGGGGGAGACAGACGACAAAACAAAACAAGTAGACGGGCATCGATAGCATCAGTATAAATAAATAGAACCATAGATATAGATTCATTCATTCAAACATCTTTATTGAGTGCTTACTGTGTGCAGAGCACTGTACTAACCGCTTGGAAAGTACAATTTGGCAAGAGGTAGAGACAATCCCTCCCCAATAAGAGGCTCACAGTCCAGAAGGGGAGAGACAGACAACAAAACAAAACAAGTAGACAGGCGTCGATAACATCAATATAAAAAAATAGAATTATAGATATAGATTCATTCATTCAAATATCTTTATTGAGTGCTGACTGTGTGCAGAGCACTGTACTAACCGCTTGGAAAGTACAATTTGGCAACAGATAGAGACAATTCCTACCCAATAAGAGGCTCACAGTCTAGAAGCGGGGAGACAGACAACAAAACCAAACAAGTAGACAGGCATCAATAGCATCAATATAAATAAATAGATTTATATATAACATAACATAATATAATATAATATAACGTAATATAACACAACGTGATATAATGTAACATAATATAATATATGACACAATATATAATATAATATAACATAATATAATATAATGTAATATATAATACAATATACACGTCATTAATAAAATAAATAGAATAATAAAAATGTGCATATATCCACCATATATCCAGGGGGTAGAGCAGAGGGAGGGAGTGGGTCCGACGAGGAGGGGAGGAGGAGAAGAGAAAAGGGGGGGCTCAGTCCGGGAAGGCCTCCCGGAGGAGGTGAGCTCTCAGTAGGGCTTTGAAGGGGAAGAGAGTTAGTTTGGTGGCTGTGAGGAGGGAGGACATTCCAGGTCAGAGGGAGGACGGGGGCCGGGGGTCTCTGGCGGGCCGGGCGAGCCGGAGGCCCGGGGAGGAGGCGAGCGGCGGCAGAGGAGCCGAGTGTGCGGCCCGGGACGGAGGAGGATGGAAGGGAGGGGAGGTGGGAAGAGGCCAGGGGTGGGGGGGCGCTTGGAAGCCAACGGTGAGGAGTTTTTGTTTGATAAGGAGGTTGATAGGCAACCACTGGAGGTTTCTGAGGAGAGGGTGACATACCCAGAGAGAATGTGAGCCCTATATGGGACAGGGATTGTGTCCAACCCAATTTTCTGTATCGACCCCAGAGCTTAGTACAGTGCCCGGCATGTAATAAATGCTTAACAAATACCACTATTATTATTATTATTAGCCTCCTCATGTCACCACGCTGCACCCTTCCCCCACACCCAAAGCCCCTCTTACCTGTGTTCATTGAATCATCCAATCGCATTTATTGAGCCCTTAGTGTGTTTGGAGAAGCAACAGGGTGTAGCGGATAGAGCACGGGCCTCCTTTCTCTGGGAGTCAGAAGGTGGTGAGTTCTAATCCAGTTCTGCCACTTGGCTGCTGGGTGACCTTGGGCAAGTCACTTCATTTCTCTGTGCCTCAGTTCCCTCATTTGGAAAATGGGCATTGAGACCGTGAGCCCCACGTGGGACAGGGACTGTGTCCAACCCCATTTGCTCGTACCCACCCCGGCACTTAGAACAGTGCCTGGCACGTAGTAAGTACTTAACAAATACTATATTGATCATGATTATTCCTGAGTCTCCCGCGCCCTGCTCCAAACTCCCTCCCAGAGGCCTCTCTCTTGGTTACTCTCCCAGAGCCCCCCGTGAGGGTGGTCCGGCCCCTGGACGAGGTGACGGTGGAGGCCCAGAGCTCGGAGCGGGTGGAGCTGACGTGTGAACTGTCCCGGCCGGGGGTCCCCGTGCGCTGGTGCCGTGACGGCGTGGAGGTGGAGGAGAGCGAGACCCTGCAGCTGGAGAGCCGGGGACCCCGCCACCGCCTGCTGCTGCCCGCCGTCCGGCCCCAGGACGCGGGGACGTTCGTGTGCGACGCGGGAGACGACTCCGCCGCCTTCTCCGTCGTCGTCTCAGGTCGTCGGGGGTCCCACCTGGCGGAGAGGGTGGCCTCCCTGGGGCCCTGCTGCTTCTGCTTCTCCTGGGGGAGACCGGGCGGTGACGTGGGCACGGATGGACACAGACCTGGGGCTGGCATTGGGATTGGCATCGCGCCTGGCGTTGGGGTTAGGCCTGCGGCTGGGGTTAGGGTTGAGGTTTGAGGTGGGGTTGGGGTTGAGGTTAGGGGCTGGGGTTGGGTTTGGGGCAGGGACACTATGTCCCTTATCTGGAGGGGTCCATCGGGTATGATGTGGCCTAGGACGTCTGCAGCCCCCAGACTCCACAGCCCCTGCCCCGTGTCGCCCCTCCGTCTCTTCGTACCAGTGCCCGCTCTGGCCCCGGGTGGGCAGCGGGGTCGCCAAAAACTAAAGACCCCTCAACCTACCATGTCCCTCGTGTCCTTTACCCCACTGCCCTCCGTTTTCTCCCTAAGACCAAGTCCTCTCTGGATCTCTCTATCTCTCTCTTTCTCTCTCCCTTTCTCTTTGGCCCTATCCTTCTCTTACCCTCTACCCCTCTCCTCCATCTCTTTCTCTCTCCCCATCTCTACTCTTTTTCTCTCTCCGTCTCCCCCTTTCTCCCTCTCTCCCCATCTCTCCTTCTTTCTCCCCCTCTCTCCCTTTTTCTCCCCCATCTCTCCCTCTCTCTATCCTTCTCTCTTTCTCTCTGTCCTTCTTTCCCCTGCCTCTCCCTCTCTTTTTCTCTCTCCCCTCTCTTTCTCTCTCCCCATCTCTCTTTCTCTCTGCCTCTCCTCATCTTTCCCTCTCTTTCATCCTCTCTTGTCTGTCTCACCCTCTTTCTCTCTCTCTCCCTCTCCCTCTTTCTCTCTCCCCATTTCTCCCTCTCTCTTTCTCTCTATCCCTCTCTCCCCTGTCTCTCCCTCTGTTTCTCTCTTCTCCCCTCCTTCTCTCTCCCCATCTCACCCTCTCTCTTTCTAATAATAATAATGATGATGATGATATTTGTTAAGCACTTACTATATGCCAAGCACTGTTTTAAGAGCTGGAGTAGAAAGAAAGAAATCAGGTTGTCCCACATGGGGCTCACAGTCAATCCCCATTTTACAGATGAGGTAACTGAGGCACAGAGAAGTGAAGTGACTTGCCAAAAGTCAAACATGTGACAAGTGCAGGGTCGGGATTAGAATGGGAGAGAGAAAGAGGGGGGAGAGAGAGAAAGAGGGAGAGACAGAGGATAGAGGATGAAAGAGAGGGAGAGATGGGGAGAGAGAGAAAGAAAAAGGGATAGAGAGGAGAGATGGGGAGAGAGGGAGAGATGGGGAGAGAAAGAGAAAGAGGGAGCGACAGATGAGAGCGGATGAAAGAGAGGGAGAGATGGGGAGAGGTGGAGAGAAAGAGAGAGGGAGAGATGGGGAGAGAAAGAGAAGGGAGAGAGAAAGAGGGAGAGAGGGGGGAAAGAAGGATAGAGAGAAAGAGAGAGAGATAGAAAGAGTGAGGGAGAGATGGGGAGATAGAAAGGGGGGAGAGAGAGAAAGAGGGAGAGACAGAGGGGGAGAGTGAAAGAGGGAGAGATGGAGAGAGGGGTAGAAAGAAAGAGAGAGGGAGAGATGAGAGAGAGAAAGAGAGGCGGAGAGAAAGGGAGAGATGGGAGAGAGGGATAGAGAGAAAAAGAGAGGGATAGAAAGACAGAGGGAGAGATGGGGAGATAGAAAGAGAGGGGGAGAGAGAGATGGGGAGGGGGGGGAGAGAGGAAAAGAGAGATGGGGAGAGATGAAGAGAGGGGTAGAGTGTAAGAGGGATAGAACGAAAGAGAGAGGGAGAAAGAGATAGAGAGATCCAGAGAGTACTGGGACTTAGGGAGAAGACGGAGGGCAGCGGGGCAAAGGACACGAGAGCCGTGGCAGGTTGAGGGGTCTGTGGTTGTGGGCGACCCGCTGCCCATCCGGGGCCAGGGCGGGCACTGGCACGAAGAGCTTACGTGGGGCTCACAGTCAATCCCCATTTTACGGATGAGGTAACTGAGGCACAGAGAGGGGAAGTGGCTTGGCCAAAGTCACACATGTAGCAAGTGGCAGAGTCGGGTTTAGAATGGGAGAGAGAAAGCGGGGGAGAGAGAGAGAAAGAGGGAGAGACAGAGCAGAGAGGGTGAAAGAGAGGGAGAGATGGGGAGAGAGGGAGAGATGGGGAGAGATGGGGAGAGAAAGAGGGACAAATGGCAGGGTCGGGGTTAGAACCCACGACTTCTGACTCCCAAGCCTGTGCTCTTTCCACTAATACACGCTGCTTCTGTTCCTCTCTCCCCATCTCTCCCTCTCTTTCACCCTTTCTCCTCTGTCTCTCCCTCTTTCTCCCCCTCTCCCCATCTTTCTTTCTCTATTCCTCCCTTTCTGTCCTTCTCTCATCTTTCCCTCTCTCCTTCTCTATTCCTCTCTCCTTCTCTCTATCCCCAGTCCCCAACTTCCTCTCTCTCTCTACTCGTCTCTATATCTCTCTTCCTCTATCTTCCTGTCTATTCCTGTCTGTCTATTCCTCTGTCCCTCTCTTCATTTCTCCCTCTCTCTTTCTCTCTATCCCTCACTCCTCTTCCCATCCCTCTTCCCCATATCTCCCTCTCTTTCCCTCCCTTCCCTTCTCCCTTCCTCCTTCTTTCTCTCTATCCCTCTCTCCTTCTCTCCCTGTCTCTTCCTCTTTTTCTCTATACCTCTGTCCCTCTCATTTCCCTCTCTTTCTCTCTATCCTTCCTCCCATTTCTTCCTTTCTCTCTCTCCCTCTCTCCCCCATTTCTTTCTCTCTCTCTATCCTTCTCTCACCATCTCTTCCTCTTTTTCTTTATTCCTCTCTCCCCACTCACTCCCTCTCTTTCGCCCCATCTTTCTCTCTCTCTATCTTCTCCACGTCTCTTCCTCCCTCTCTCCCTATCCCTCTTCCCGTCCCTTTCTCTTTCTCTGTCCCTCTTTTTATATCCCCATCTCCCTCTCTCCCACATTTCTTCCTCCTCCTTTTCTCGCTCCGTCTTTCTCTCTAACCTTCTCTCACCTCTTCCTCTCTTTCGCTCTCTTCCCCATCCCTCTTTCTGTTTATCCCTTTCTTCCCGTCTATTTCTCTATTCCTCTGTCCTTCTCTCATCTCTCCCTCCCTCTCTCTCTCTCCCCATCTCCCTCTCTCCCCCTCTTTCTCTCTAACGTTCTCTGACCCGCTTTTTCTCTCCCCCGCTTCTCCCCTACTCTTTCTCTGACTGTCCCCACTTAGTCCTATTGCTTTCTTCGGAATCCCCCGAGAGCCCCCTTGTTTCTGTCTTTTTCTTTCTTCTCTATTCCTCTGTCCTTCTCTCATCCTTCCCTCTCTCTCTCTATCCCTATCTCCCTCCCCCATCTCTCCCTCTTTTTCTCTCTGACGCTCTCTCCCCCTTTTTCCCTCGCCCCCTCCTCTTCCCCCTCTTTTTCTCCCCTACTCTCTCAGTGACGACTGTCCCCACTTTGCCTCAGTATTTTCTCCGGAGTCCTCGGAGTCCCTTGCTTCTTTCTCCCCATCTCTTTCTGTTTTTCCTCTGTCCTTCTCTCATCTCTCCCTCGTCCCTCCCTCTCTTTCTCTCTGACCCTCTCTTTTTCCCTCCCTCCTCCTCTTCCCCCTCTCTTTCTCCCTTACTCTCTGACTGTCCTCACTTAGTCTCAGTATTTTCTCCGCAGTCCTCTGAGAGCTCCTTGGCTTTTCTCCCCCCATCTCTTTCTCTCTATTCCTCTGTCCTTCTCTCATCTCTCCCTCTCTCCCTCTCTGCCCCTATATCCCTTTCTCCTTCTCTCTCCTCCAATTTATCTGTCCTTCTCTCATCTCTCCCCCCTCTTTCCCTCTATCCTTATGTCCCACACTCCTTCTCTCTCCCTCTTTCTCTCTAACCCTCTGCCCCTCTTTTTCCCTCGCCCCCCCCATCTTTTTTTCCTTTCTCCCTCCTCTCCCTTTCTTTCCTACTCTCTCTCTGTCTGTCCCCACTCAATGTTTTCTCGGGAATCCCCCGAGAGCCCCCCTTGCTGAGTCCCCCGCAGAATGATGGCCCGTGTCTCTGTGCCCTGTCTGCTCCCCCAGAGCCCCCCGTGAGGGTGGTCCAGCCCCGGGAGGAGGGGACGGTGGAGGCCCAGAGCTCGGAGCGGTCGGTGGGGCTGGAGGTGGAGGACAGGGAGACCCTGCAGCTGGAGAACCGGGGTCCCCGCCACCCCCCGCTGCTGCCCACCGCCCAGCCCCAGGACGCGGGGGACTTGGTGCGGGACGCGGCAGACGACTCCGTCGCCTTCTCTGCCATCGTCTCAGGTTGGTTGGGGGGCCCACCTGGCGTAGAGGGTGGGCTCTCGGGGGCCCTGCTGCTCTTAGCGCTTAGTACAGTGCCCTGCGCACGGTAAACGCTCGATACGTAGGAAAGAATGACTGTTTCTGCTCCTCCTGGGGGACACTGGGCACAGGTGGACACGGACCTGGGCCTGGCGTTGGGATTGGCACCGGGCTGGAGTTGGGGTTAGGGGTGCGGCCGGGGTTAGGGTCAAGGGGTGCACAGAGGTGGGGCAGGTAGCTGTATGAAGCTCTCAGTACAGAGCTCTTCGCCCAGAAAGGGCTCGATTCGATTCAATTCAGTCGTATTTATTAAGCGCTTACGGTGTGCAGGGATCTGAGATGGAGAGGCGGGAGAGGTCAGAGATGGAGAGATGGGAAGAGGTCAGAGGTGGAGAGAGAAGAGAGACGGGGAGAATGGGGAAGGTCAGAGATGAAGAGATGGAGAGAGATCGGAGACAGAGAGGAGGGGGGTCAGAGACGGAGAGAAGTCAGAGACAGAGAGAAAGGGAGAGGTCCGAGGCGGAGAGGAGTCAGAGATGGAGAGATGGGGAGAGGTCCGAAATGGAGAGAGATCAGAGAGAGAGAGATAAGGGGAGAGGTCAGAGATGGAGAGATGGAGAGAAGTCAGAGACAGGGAGAAGGGGAGGAGTCAGAGATGGAGAGATGGGGAGAGGTCCGAGATGGAGAGAGATCAGAGACAGAGAGAAGGGGAGAGGTCAGAGATGGAGAGATGGAGAGAAGTCAGAGATAGGGAGAAGGGGAGGAATCAGAGATGGAGAGATGGGGGGAGGTCCGAGATGGAGAGAGATCAGAGACAGAGAGAAGGGGACAGGTCAGAGACGGAGAGATGGGGAGAGGTCCAAGATGGAGAGATGGAGAGAAGTCAGAGACAGGGAGAAGGGGGAGGAGTCAGAGATGGAGAGATGGGGAGAGGTTCGAATTAGAGAGAGATCAGAGAGAGAGAAGGGGAGAGGTCAGAGATGGAGAGATGGAGAGAAGTCAGAGACAGGGAGAAGGGGAGGAGTCAAAGATGGAGAGATGGGGAGAGGTCCGAGATGGAGAGAGATCAGAGACAGAGAGAAGGGGAGAGGTCAGAGATGGAGAGATGGAGAGAAGTCAGAGATAGGGAGAAGGGGAGGAATCAGAGATGGAGAGATGGGGGGAGGTCCGAGATGGAGAGAGATCAGAGACAGAGAGAAGGGGACAGGTCAGAGATGGAGAGATGGGGAGAGGTCCAAGATGGAGAGATGGAGAGAAGTCAGAGACAGAGAGAAGGGAGAGGTCCGAGATGGAGAGATGGAGAGACGTCAGAGACAGGGAGAAGGGGAAGAGTCAGAGATGGAGAGATGGGGATAGCAAAACAGAGATGGGGGAATAGGAAAGGTCAGAGACGGAGAGATGGGGAGAGGCGGGAGATGGAGTGATGGGGAAAGATCCAGAATGGACAGATGGCGGGAGAGCAGATACATAGATATCACCGATGGTAGTTACTGAGCGCTTCCTGGACTAAACGCTTGATAATTATTATTATACAATTATAATTATAGAACATTTATCATTGTGTCTATTATCATTATTTCTATTATTGTATTGTTAAGCACTTACTACGTGCCAGGCACCGTACCAAACGCCGGGGTAGATACAAGAAAATCGGGAGCGCTTGGGAGCGTCCAAGCCAATAGAGCCGGCAGACACGTTCCCTGCCCGCAACGAGCCGACAGCAGCCGACCAGCTAGAGCCTGGGCCTGGGAGTCAGAGGGTCCTGGGTTCTAATCCCGGCTCCACCACTTGTCTGCTGTGTGACCCTGGACAAGTCACTTCACTTCTCTGGGCCTCAGTTCCCTCATCTGGAAAACGGGGTTTGAGACCGTGAGCCCCACGTGGGACAGGGACTGGGTCCAACCCGATCTGCTTGCATCCAACCAGTGCTCAGTACAGTGCCTAGTTTACAGTAGGCGTTTAACAAATACCGCAGTTATTATTATTATTATTATTATTAGAGGAGGAGACAAACAGTAATAGGAAGAACTAATTTATAGATATATGCATCATTTATAAATGTCATCGATGGTAGTTGTTGAGGGCTTCCTGGGTGCAGAGCACTGTACTAAGCGCTTGGGAGAGTCCAATAAGACAGAATTGGCAGACACATTTCCTGCCTGCAAGGAGCATACAGACTAGAGGGGGAGACAAACAGTAGTCAACATAAGTTATAGATATGTATATCACCTGTATGTCATCGATGGTAATTGTTGAGCGCTTCCTGGGTGCAGAGCACTGTACTAAACGCTTGGGAGAGTCCAATACAACAGAGTTGGCAGACAGGTTCCCTGCCCCCAGGGAGCTCAGCTGTTGACGGCGGCCCCTCTGGACCGTCGGCTGGTTGCGGGGGGGGGGGGGGGGGGGAACGTGTCCGCCGATTGTTGTACTGGACTCTCCCAAGCGCTTAGCCCAGTGCGCCGCACCCCGTAAGCGCTCAGTAAATACGACCGACGGACTGATCGACTGACTGACGTCCATCTCCGCCCGCAGAGGCTCCAGGGACCGTAGCCGGCGGCCCGCGGGACCCGCAGGGGACGGAGGGGGACCCGGCCACCTTCGACGACGACTCGTCCCGGGCCCGGGCTGAGCTCACCTGGCACGAGGTCAGCGCCTGCGCCCCCTTTCCCTTCCCCCTCCCCCGACGGGCTCCCACCCGTCTACCCGGGGCCTAGTGGGGAGAGCCCGGGCCTGGGAGTCCGGAGGTCACGGGTTCTAATCCCGGCTCTGCCCCTTGTCTGTTGGGTGACCTTGGGCGAGTCCCTTCCCTTCTCCGGGCCTCAATTCCCTCACCTGGAAAATGGGGATGAAGACTGGGGGCCCCCACGATTCACTTGCGACTACTCCCGTCATCATTCATTCATCCCACTGCATTTATGGACTGCTGACGACTGTGTGCAGGGCACTGGGCTAAGCGCTTGGAAAACAGTGCCTGGCACATCATAAGCGCTTAACCAGCAGCATCGTCATTATCGTTGTGAGAGAAACAGCGTGGCTCGGTGGCCAGAGCCCGGGCTTGGGAGGCAGAGGTCATGAGTTCAGATCCCGGCTCTGCCGCTTGTCGGCTGTGTGACCGCGGGCGACTCGCTTCGCTTCTCTGGGCCTCAGTGACCTCCTCTGTCAGATGGAGATGAGGACTGTGAGCCCCACGTGAACAACCCCGATGACCCTGTATCTCCCCCAGCGCTTAGAACAGGGCTCTGCACGTGGGAAGCGCTTAACCAACACCGACATCATTATTATTGTCATTTTTACGTCCGTCCGTCGGCCGGCGGGCCCAGGTCCGGGACCGCAGCCCCCCCGGGACGGCGGGGAAGGACAGCAGCGCCGTGGCCAACGACGAAGCCAGGGGGGCCCGGGTCACCGTCCGAGGTAGGGGCCGGACGGCTGGGAGGACCGGGGGGCTGGGGGGGGGGGGGGCGTTGGGGGGAAGAGAGCCCTTGGTAGGAGGCTGAGGGCGGCGTGGGGCAGGGCCTGCTGGACGAGAGACAGAGACAGAGATGGAGGGACAGAGACAGAGACAGGGAGAGACAGGGAGAGAGGGGCAAAGGGGTAGAGATGGGGGGGGGGGGCTGGGAGAGGGAGGAGCCCGGGGGAGGAAGAAGAGGAGAAGGAAGGGGGTCATGGAAGGAGGAGGGGGAGCGGGGAAGGGGAGGAGGAGGAGGAATGAGAGGAGGAGGAGGAGGAGGAGGAGGAGGAGGGGGTTGGGGAAGAGGGAGGTGGGGGGGAGGGGAAAGGAGAGGGAGGAGGGGATTGGGGAGGAGGAAGGGGTTGAGGAAGAGGGAGGGCAGGGGAGGAAGAGGGGGGTCAGGGGAGGAGGTTGGGGAAGAGGGGGAGGGGAGGAAGGAGGAGGGGGAGGAAGGGGAGGAGGAGGAAGGGGTTGAGGAAGAGGGGGGTCAGGGGAGGAGGGGAAAGGAGCGGGAGGAGGGGAGGGGGTTGTGGAGGGATGGGAGCGGGGAGGGGGGGGGTGGGGAGGACGGGGGTCAGGGGAGAAGGGGGGGTCTGGGGAGGAGGGAGAGGAGGAGAAGAGTTAAGGGAGGAGGAAGATGGGGGGCAGGGGAGGAGGGAGGAGGAGCGGGAGGAGGGGAGGGGGCTGGGGAAGAGGGAGAAGAGGGGGAGGAGGGGGAGGAGGGGGAGGGGAGGAGGGCTGGGGGAGGGGGGTTGGGCCGCATGGAGCGGAGGGCCGGGGGCCTTTCATTCAGTCATTCACTCATTCACTCATTCATTCATTCAATAGTATTTATTGAGCGCTTACTCTGTGCAGAGCACTGGACCGAGCGCTCGGAATGGACAAATGGGGAACAGAGAGAGCCGGTCCCTGCCCGCTGACGGTCTAGTGGGTCTAATAGAGTCCTTGCTTGGCGCCCCTTAGACGGCAGCCCTGCGCCCGCGCTGTGGGGGCTAAAGCCGGTGTGGGCCCGCGAGGGAGACACCGCCACCTTCCACTGCTCCGTGGCCGAGGACCGGAGCCGGAGCGGGAGCGGGAGCGGGAACGGGAGCGGGAGCGGGGAGCCGCGCGCCAACGCCTGCTGGCGGAGACGGGGGCTCGTCCTGCGGCCCGGACCCACAGTGCGCCTGCGCCAAGAAGGTTTCACCGCACCCACCAAACCGTCCCGCCCGCAGGCCCCGCCCCTCAGGCGCCGCCCAATGGGAAGGGCCCCGCCCCCTACAGGCCCCGCCCAATAGGAGGGTCCCCTGCCCGCAGGCCCCACCCAATGGGAGGGGCCCATCCCCGCATGCCCCGCCCCTGCAGGCTCCGCCCCCTCAGGCTCCGCCCAATGGGAGGGTCCCGTCCCCGCAGGTTCCGCCCAATAGGAGGGGGTCCGTCCCGAAGGCTCCGCCCCCTCGGGCCCCGCCCAATAGGAGGGGCCCGTCCTCGCGGGTCCCGCCCCTGCAGGCTCCGCCCAATGGAAGGGGACCGTCCCGAAGGCTCCGCCCCCTACAGGCCCGCCCCGCCCCGCCCCACGTGACCACGCCCCCAGTGCCCCGCCCCCCTCCGACCACGCCCTCTCGAGCCCCGCCCCCCATCTGACCAAACCCCCTCATTAATAATGTTGGTATTTGTTAAGCGCTTACTTTGCGCCGGGCACTGTTCTAAGCGCTGGGGGAGATCCAGGGTCATCGGGTTGTCTCACGGGAGGCTCCCGGTCTTCATCCCCATTTTACAGATGAGGGAACTGAGGCCCGGAGAAGTGAAGTGACTCGCCCACAGTCCCGCAGCTGACAGGTGGCAGAGCCGGGATTCGAACCCATGACCTCTCACTCCCAAGCCCGGCCTCTTGCCACTGAGCCACGTATTCCAGCCCCCATCTGAACACGCCCCCTGTAGCACCGCCCCATCTGGCCCCGCCCCTTAAACCCCGCCCCCATTCTGTGAAGCGGCGTGACTCGGTGGCAAGAGCCCGGGCTGGGGAGTCAGAGGTCGTGGGTTCTAATCCCGCCTCCTCCATCCATTCATTCAATTCAGTCGCATTCACTGAGCGCGCAGCACCGTGCTAAGCGCTTACACTTATCGGCTGTGTGACCTGGGGCGAGTCACTTCACTTAATAGTAATGTTGGTATTTGTTAAGCGCTTACTAGGTGCCAAGCACTGTTCTAAGCGCTGGGGGAGAGACGGGGTCATCAGGTTGTCCCACGTGAGGCTCACAGTTAATCCCCATTTTGCAGAGGAGGTCACCGAGGCCCGGAGAAGTGAAGTGACTCGCCCACAGTCCCGCAGCTGACAGGTGGCAGAGCCGGGATTCGAACCCATGACCTCTGACTCCCAAGCCCGGGCTCTTTCCAGTGACCTCACCCGTATAATGGGGTTGAAGACTGTGAGCCCCAGGTGGGACAACCCGAGGACCTTGTATCTCTCCCAGGGCTTAGAGCAGTGCTTGGCACATAGGGAAGCAGCGTGGCTCAGTGGAAAGTGCACGGGCTTTGGAGTCAGGACTCATGAGTTCGAATCCCGGCTCTGCCCCTTGTCAGCTGGGTGACTGTGGGCGAGTCACTTCACTTCTCTGGGCCTCACTTCCCTCCTCTGTAAAATGGGGATCAAGAGTGTGAGCCCCACCTCATTCCCCTGTGTCTACCCCAGCGTTTAGAACAGTGCTCTGCACATAGTAAGCGCTTAACGAGTACCAACATTAGTAAGCGCTTCACAAATACCATTATTATCATTATTCCCGGTCCTTTCCCCCGGGAGGCCGAGACCCCTGGACCGTCCCCATCCTCCTCGCCCCCCTCGGACCAGGTCCAGGACCGTGTCCTCTCCGGGTCCTTGGTCCTTTCCCCCTGGAGGTCGAGGTCCCCGGACCGTCCACCCAACCGCCACTCAGTCTCTCCCCAGCTGTGATCTTGGACCCTGGGTGTGGGACAATCTCATTTCCTTAGCGCTTAGGACAGTGCCTGTCCCATACTTAGAGAAGCAGCGTGACTTGGGAGTCGGAGGTCGTGGGTTCTAATCCCGGCTCCGCCGCTTGCCGGCTGGGTGACTTCGGGCAAGTCACTTCACTTCTCTGGGCCTCAGGTCCCTCATCTGGAAAATGGGGATGAAAAGTGTGAGCCCTACGTGGGACCACCTGATCACCTCGTATCCCCCAGGGCTTACAACGGTGCTTTGCATATAGTAAGCGCTTAACAAATACCACCATTTATTTATTTTATTTATTTTAACAGATACCATTATAATTATTATCATTATTATCCTCACTCCACCCCCGATTCCCAAGGTCCTCCACCCCCGCCCGGACCTTTCCCCGGTCCCTCCCGCCCCTTCTCCCCCCAGGACCCTCCACCCCCTTACGGACCCTTTCCCCGTCCTTCCTGCTCCCCGTTCCCTGCCCCGGACCCCCAGGTTCGGGCCGGTGATTCGGGGGGGGACCGCCCCCCCCCCCCCCCCCCCGTCGTCTCCCCGACCCGCAGGGAACAGACACTTTCTGATCCTGAGCGAGCTGTGCACCGAGGATGCCGGGGAAATCAGCTTCCAGGCTGGGAACGCACGGGCCGTAACGCAGCTGGAGGTGGAGGGTGAGGCGGGGGGCGGGCCGGGGGGCGGGGGGCTGTTGGGGGAGGGGCTGGAACGGGGGTGGGGGGCGGCATCGAGTGGGAGGGGCATGGTGGGGGGAAGGGTCTGGAGTGGGGAGGGGGCTGAAAGGAGGGGGAGGGGGTGGGTGGGTGGTGGAAGGGCCTGGAGTGGGGAGGGGGCTGAAACGGGGGGGGGGGAGGGGCTTTTGGGGCGGGGGGGGTGAGGGTTGGTGGGGGGAGAGGGTTGAAACGAATGGGGGGGGGGCTTGGTAGGGGAAAGGACTGGTGGGGGAAGGGTCTAAAGTGGGGAGGGGGCTGAAACGAGGGGGAAGGGCTGGATGGGGTGAGGGGTTTAGTTGGGGGGGAAGGGGCTGGAGTGGGGAGGGGGCTGAAAAGAGTGGGGGAAGGGGCTTGTTGGCCGGGGGAGAGGGTTGAAACGAATGGGGGGCTTGGTAGGGGAAAGGACTGGTAGGGGAAGGGCCTAAATAATAATAATGATGTTGGTATTTGTTAAGCGCTTACTATGTGCCGAGCACCGTTCTAAGCGCTGGGAGAGATACGGGGTCATCGGGTCGTCCCCCGTGAGGCTCACGGTCTTGATCCCCATTTTCCAGATGAGGGAACTGAGGCCCAGAGGAGTGAAGTGACTCGCCCACAGTCACCCAGCTGCCGAGTGGCAGAGCGGGGAGTCGAACCCATGACCTCTGACTCCGAAGCCCGGGCTCTTTCCACTGAGCCACGCTGCTTCCCCTAAAGTGGGGAGGGGGCTCAAAGGAGGGGGAAGGGCTGGATGGGGTGAGGGGCTTAGTGGGGGGGAGGAGTTGGAGTGGGGAGGGGCCTGAAAGGACTGGGAGAGGCTGGGTGGGGGAAGGGGCTTGGTGGGGCGAGGCGGGGGGGGGGGGGGGAGATTTGATAGGGGAAGGCAGGCCCGATAATAATAATAATGTTAGTATTTGTTAAGCGCTTACTATGCGCAGAGCACCGTTCTAAGCGCTGGGGGAGATACGGGGTCAGCGGGTCGTCCCCCGTGAGGCTCACGGTCTTCATCCCCATTTTACAGTTGAGGTCACTGAGGCCCAGAGCAGTGAAGTGACTCGCCCACAGTCACACAGCTGCCGAGTGGCAGAGGCGGGATTCGAACCCATGACCTCTGGCTCCCAAGCGCGGGCTCTTTCCACCGAGCCACGATGGGGAGGGCCGGCGGGTGGAGGGGGACGGGGAGCTCCCTCTCCCGCCTGCAAAGTGGGGGCGGCCGGGTGGGAGGCGTCAGGGAGGGGCCTGGCGCGTGACCCTGTGACCTGTGACCCCGTGACCTCCCCCAGCCCTGCCGGTCCTCCTGGTGCGGCGGCCTCCGCGGGAGAAGACGGTGCTGGCCGGCCGGCGGGCCGTGCTGGAGGTGGGCCTGTCTCGGGCCGGGGGCCGCGTCAGCTGGACCAGGGACGGGGCCGAGCTGCGGCCGGGAGACAAGTACGAGCTGCGCCGGCGAGGGGCGGCCCACAGCCTGGTCATCCGCGACGTCCGGCCCTCCGACCGGGGCGTCTACCGCTGCCGGGCCGGGCGGGACGTCGCCCAGACGGTCCTGCTGGTGGAGGGAGGTCAGTCGGGGTCGGGGGATGGTCCCGGCGCGGGGTCGGGGGCGGGGGGGTCGGTGCAGAAGGACGATGAGTAAGTAGGAATCACGATAGTACGTGTTAGGCGCTCGCTAGGTGCCAGGCACTGTTCGAAGCGCTGGGGTGGATACGAGGTAAGCGCCTAGTCCAGTGCTCTGCACACGGTAAGCGCTCAGTAAATACGACTGGACTGAAGGAAAGGGAGTCAGGTTGTCCCACGTGGGGCGCCCGGTCTTCGTGCCCGTTTTGCAGATGAGGCAGATGAGGCCCAGAGAAGTGAAGTGACTTGCCCGGGGTCGTACGGCAGGCAAGGGGCAGAGCCGGGATTAGAAACCGGCAGAAAGTCAGTGCAGGGCGGTAGGTCAGATATTTCTTCTCCCCTCTGCGCCCCAATTCTATCCTCTCCTCTCTCCCTGCACCCCCTCCTCTGCTCTCTCCACCCTCCCCCTCCGCCTCTTCTCCCCTCTGCACCCCAATTCTATCCTCTCCTCTCTCCCTGCACCCCCTCCTCTGCTCTCTCCACCCTCCCCCTCCGCCTCTTCTCCCCTCTGCGCCCCAATTCTATCCTCTCCTCTCTCCCTGCACCCCCTCCTCTGCTCTCTCCACCCTCCCCCTCCGCCTCTTCTCCCCTCTACGCCCCAATTCTATCCTCTCCTCTCTCCCTGCACCCCCTCTTCTGCTCTCTCCACCCTCCCCCTCCGCCTCTTCTCCCCTCTGCGCCCCAATTCTATCCTCTCCTCTCTCCCTGCACCCCCTCCTCTGCTCTCTCCACCCTCCCCCTCCGCCTCTTCTCCCCTCTACGCCCCAATTCTATCCTCTCCTCTCTCCCTGCACCCCCTCCTCTGCTCTCTCCACCCTCCCCCTCCGCCTCTTCTCCCCTCTACGCCCCAATTCTGTCCTCTCCTCTCTCCCTGCACCCCCTCCTCTGCTCTCTCCACCCTCCCCCTCCGCCTCTTCTCCCTCTACGCCCCAATTCTGTCCTCTCCTCTCTCCCTGCACCCCCTCCTCTGCTCTCTCCACCCTCCCCCTCCGCCTCTTCTCCCCTCTGCACCCCAATTCTATCCTCTCCTCTCTCCCTGCACCCCCTCCTCTGCTCTCTCCACCCTCCCCCTCCGCCTCTTCTCCCCTCTGCGCCCCAATTCTATCCTCTCCTCTCTCCCTGCACCCCCTCCTCTGCTCTCTCCACCCTCCCCCTCCGCCTCTTCTCCCCTCTACGCCCCAATTCTATCCTCTCCTCTCTCCCTGCACCCCCTCTTCTGCTCTCTCCACCCTCCCCCTCCGCCTCTTCTCCCCTCTGCGCCCCAATTCTATCCTCTCCTCTCTCCCTGCACCCCCTCCTCTGCTCTCTCCACCCTCCCCCTCCGCCTCTTCTCCCCTCTACGCCCCAATTCTATCCTCTCCTCTCTCCCTGCACCCCCTCCTCTGCTCTCTCCACCCTCCCCCTCCGCCTCTTCTCCCCTCTACGCCCCAATTCTGTCCTCTCCTCTCTCCCTGCACCCCCTCCTCTGCTCTCTCCACCCTCCCCCTCCGCCTCTTCTCCCCTCTACGCCCCAATTCTATCCTCTCCTCTCTCCCTGCACCCCCTCCTCTGCTCTCTCCACCCTCCCCCTCCGCCTCTTCTCCCCTCTACGCCCCAATTCTATCCTCTCCTCTCTCCCTGCACCCCTCTTCTGCTCTCTCCACCCTCCCCCTCCGCCTCTTCTCCCCTCTGCACCCCAATTCTATCCTCTCTCCCTGCACCCCTCCTCTGCTCTGCCCATCCCCCCTCCGCCTCTTCTCCCCTCTGCACCCCAGTTCTATCGTCTCCTCTCTCCCTGCCCTCCTCCTCCGCTCCCCGCCCTGCCCCACTCCCTCTTCTAATAACGATAACCATTATCGTGGTACTCGTTAAGCACTTACTAAGTGGGCAGCACCGTTCTATGCACTAGGTTAGATACAGGTTAACCAGGTTGAACACAGTCCCTGTCCCACATGGGGCTCCCAGTCTTCATCCCCATTTTCCAGACGAGGTCACTGAGGCCCAGAGAAGTGACTGGCCCAAGGTCACCCAGCAGACAGGAAGCAGAGCCGGAATTAGAACCCATGACCTTCTGACGCCCAGGCCCGGGTTCTAGCCACTAGGCCATTAGAGAAGCAGCGTGGCTCAGTGGAAGGAGCCCGGGCTTTGGAGTCAGAGGTCACGAGTTCGAATCCCAGCTCTGCCACTCGTCAGCTGGGTGACTGTGGGCGAGTCACTTCCCTTCTCTGTGCCTCAGTTCCCTCATCTGTAAAATGGGGATTAAGACCGTGAGCCCTACGTGGGACGACCCGATTCCCCTGTATCTCCCCCAGCGCTTAGAACAGTGCTCTGCACATAGTAAGCGCTTAATAAATACCAACATTATTATTGTTATTATTACTTCTCTGTCCTCTCTCCTCTCTTCTCCCGGGTTCTATCATCTCCTCTCTCCCTGTAGCCCTCCTCTGCTTCCCACCCTGCCTCTCTGCCTCTTCTTCCCGCCCTCCCGCCGACTTCCCCATCGCTGGAGACGGCGCCTCCATCCTTTCCGTCTCACCGGCCCGTCGACCTTGGCGTCATCCCTTACTCCTCCGTCTCGTTCGACCCACGGAGCCAGTCCGTCACCAAATCCCCTCGGTCCCACCTTCGCGGCGTCGCTAAAATGCGCCCTTTCCTCTCCATCCAAACCGCTACGCCACGTTAATACTCGTCGTCTCCCGCCTGGATTCCTACATCAGCCTCCTCGCTGACCTCCCAGCCTCCCGTCTCTCCCCACTGCAGTGGGGATACTTCACTCTGCTGCCTGGATCGTTTTCCTCCCAAAGCGTTCAGGACATGTCACCCCCCTCCTCAAAAAACTCCAGTGGTTGCCCATCCGCCTCCGTAGCAAACAAAAACTCGTCCCCACTGGCTTTAAAGCCGTCCATCCCCGGCCCCCTCCGACCTCCCCTCCCTTTTCTCCTCCAAGCCAGCCCCCACGCTCCGCTCCTCTCACGCCAAACTTCTCCCTGGGCCTCCAACTCCCCTGTCTCACCGCCGACCCCCGGCCCACGTCCCGCCTCTGGCCCGGTCGGCGTTCGTTTTGTATTGTACTTTCCCAGGCGCTTAGTACAGTGCTCTGCACGCAGTAAGTGCTCAATAAATACGCCGGAAGGAAAGAACGCCCCAGTTCTATCACCTCCTCTCTCCCTGCACCCCCTCTGCTCTCTCCATCCTGTCCCTCTGCACCCCAATTCTATCATCTCCTCTCTCTCTCTCTCTCTCTCTGTGCGCCCCTCCTCCGCTCTCCACCCTGCCCCTCTCCTTCTTCTAATAATAATAATAATGATGCTCCTTGTTAAGCACTAACTATACGCCAAGCCCTGTTCGAAGCGCCGGGCTACACACCAGTTGATCAGATTAAACAAAATCTCTGACCCCCAAGGGGCTGGCAGGCTCAATCTCCGTTTCACAGATGAGGTCACTGAGGCCCAGAAAAGTGAAGTGACTTGCCCGGGGTCGTACGGCAGGCAAGGGGCAGAGCCGGGATTAGAAACGGGCAGAAAGTCAGTGCAGGGCGGTAGGTCAGATACTTCTTCTCCCCTCTGCGCCCCAATTCTATCCTCTCCTCTCTCCCTGCACCCCCTCCTCTGCTCTCTCCACCCTCCCCCTCCGCCTCTTCTCCCCTCTACGCCCCAATTCTGTCCTCTCCTCTCTCCCTGCACCCCCTCCTCTGCTCTCTCCACCCTCCCCCTCCGCCTCTTCTCCCCTCTACGCCCCAATTCTATCCTCTCCTCTCTCCCTGCACCCCCTCCTCTGCTCTCTCCACCCTCCCCCTCCGCCTCTTCTCCCCTCTACGCCCCAATTCTGTCCTCTCCTCTCTCCCTGCACCCCCTCCTCTGCTCTCTCCACCCTCCCCCTCCGCCTCTTCTCCCCTCTACGCCCCAATTCTATCCTCTCTCTCTCCCTGCACCCCCTCCTCTGCTCTCTCCACCCTCCCCCTCCGCCTCTTCTCCCCTCTACGCCCCAATTCTGTCCTCTTCCTCTCTCCCTGCACCCCCTCCTCTGCTCTCTCCACCCTCCCCCTCCGCCTCTTCTCCCCTCTACGCCCCAATTCTGTCCTCTCCTCTCTCCCTGCACCCCCTCCTCTGCTCTCTCCACCCTCCCCCTCCGCCTCTTCTCCCCTCTACGCCCCAATTCTGTCCTCTCCTCTCTCCCTGCACCCCCTCCTCTGCTCTCTCCACCCTCCCCCTCCGCCTCTTCTCCCCTCTACGCCCCAATTCTATCCTCTCCTCTCTCCCTGCACCCCCTCCTCTGCTCTCTCCACCCTCCCCCTCCGCCTCTTCTCCCCTCTACGCCCCCAATTCTGTCCTCTCCTCTCTCCCTGCACCCCCTCCTCTGCTCTCTCCACCCTCCCCCTCCGCCTCTTCTCCCCTCTACGCCCCAATTCTATCCTCTCCTCTCTCCCTGCACCCCCTCCTCTGCTCTCTCCACCCTCCCCCTCCGCCTCTTCTCCCCTCTACGCCCCAATTCTGTCCTCTCCTCTCTCCCTGCACCCCCTCCTCTGCTCTCTCCACCCTCCCCCTCCGCCTCTTCTCCCCTCTACGCCCCAATTCTATCCTCTCCTCTCTCCCTGCACCCCTCTTCTGCTCTCTCCACCCTCCCCCTCCGCCTCTTCTCCCCTCTGCACCCCAATTCTATCCTCTCTCCCTGCACCCCTCCTCTGCTCTGCCCATCCCCCCTCCGCCTCTTCTCCCCTCTGCACCCCAGTTCTATCGTCTCCTCTCTCCCTGCCCTCCTCCTCCGCTCCCCGCCCTGCCCCACTCCCTCTTCTAATAACGATAACCATTATCGTGGTACTCGTTAAGCACTTACTAAGTGGGCAGCACCGTTCTATGCACTAGGTTAGATACAGGTTAACCAGGTTGAACACAGTCCCTGTCCCACATGGGGCTCCCAGTCTTCATCCCCATTTTCCAGACGAGGTCACTGAGGCCCAGAGAAGTGACTGGCCCAAGGTCACCCAGCAGACAGGAAGCAGAGCCGGAATTAGAACCCATGACCTTCTGACGCCCAGGCCCGGGTTCTAGCCACTAGGCCATTAGAGAAGCAGCGTGGCTCAGTGGAAGGAGCCCGGGCTTTGGAGTCAGAGGTCACGAGTTCGAATCCCAGCTCTGCCACTCGTCAGCTGGGTGACTGTGGGCGAGTCACTTCCCTTCTCTGTGCCTCAGTTCCCTCATCTGTAAAATGGGGATTAAGACCGTGAGCCCTACGTGGGACGACCCGATTCCCCTGTATCTCCCCCAGCGCTTAGAACAGTGCTCTGCACATAGTAAGCGCTTAATAAATACCAACATTATTATTGTTATTATTACTTCTCTGTCCTCTCTCCTCTCTTCTCCCGGGTTCTATCATCTCCTCTCTCCCTGTAGCCCTCCTCTGCTTCCCACCCTGCCTCTCTGCCTCTTCTTCCCGCCCTCCCGCCGACTTCCCCATCGCTGGAGACGGCGCCTCCATCCTTTCCGTCTCACCGGCCCGTCGACCTTGGCGTCATCCCTTACTCCTCCGTCTCGTTCGACCCACGGAGTCAGTCCGTCACCAAATCCCCTCGGTCCCACCTTCGCGGCGTCGCTAAAATGCGCCCTTTCCTCTCCATCCAAACCGCTACGCCACGTTAATACTCGTCGTCTCCCGCCTGGATTCCTACATCAGCCTCCTCGCTGACCTCCCAGCCTCCCGTCTCTCCCCACTGCAGTGGGGATACTTCACTCTGCTGCCTGGATCGTTTTCCTCCCAAAGCGTTCAGGACATGTCACCCCCCTCCTCAAAAAACTCCAGTGGTTGCCCATCCGCCTCCGTAGCAAACAAAAACTCGTCCCCACTGGCTTTAAAGCCGTCCATCCCCTGGCCCCCTCCGACCTCCCCTCCCTTTTCTCCTCCAAGCCAGCCCCCACGCTCCGCTCCTCTCACGCCAAACTTCTCCCTGGGCCTCCAACTCCCCTGTCTCACCGCCGACCCCCGGCCCACGTCCCGCCTCTGGCCCGGTCGGCGTTCGTTTTGTATTGTACTTTCCCAGGCGCTTAGTACAGTGCTCTGCACGCAGTAAGTGCTCAATAAATACGCCGGAAGGAAAGAACGCCCCAGTTCTATCACCTCCTCTCTCCCTGCACCCCCTCTGCTCTCTCCATCCTGTCCCTCTGCACCCCAATTCTATCGTCTCCTCTCTCTCTCTCTCTCTCTGTGCGCCCCTCCTCCGCTCTCCACCCTGCCCCTCTCCTTCTTCTAATAATAATAATAATGATGCTCCTTGTTAAGCACTAACTATACGCCAAGCCCTGTTCGAAGCGCCGGGCTACACACCAGTTGATCAGATTAAACAAAATCTCTGACCCCCAAGGGGCTGGCAGGCTCAATCTCCGTTTCACAGATGAGGTCACTGAGGCCCAGAAAAGTGAAGTGACTGGCCCAAGGTCACACAGCAGACAAGCAGTCAGAGCCCCTGACCTTCTGACTCCCAGACCCAGCCTCTCTAGCCACTATATCATCATACTTCTCCCTTTTACCCCCCCAGGTTCTATCGTCTCCTCTCCCTGCACCCCCTCCTTTGCCCTCTCCATCCTCCCCCTCTGCCTCTTCTCCCCTCTGCACCCCAATTCTATCCTCTCCTCTCTCCTTGCACCCCTTCTCTGCTCTCTCCATCCTCCCCCTCTGTGCCCCAATTCTATCTTCTCCTCTCTCCCTGCACCCCGCCTCTGCTCTGTCCATCCTCCCCCTCTTCCTCTTCTCCCCTCTGCACCCCTATTCTATGCTCTCCTCTCTCCCTGCACCCCTCCTCTGCCCTCTCCATCCTCCCCCTCTTCTCCCCTCTGCACCCCAATTCTATCTCTCCTCTCTCCCTGCACCCCTCCTCTGCTCTCTCCATCCTCCCCCTCTGCACCCCAATTCTATCTCTCCTCTCTCTCTGCACCCTTTCTCTGCCCCCTCCATCCTCCCCCTCTGCCTCTTCTCCCCTCTGCACCCCAATTCCATCATCTCCCCTCTCTCTCCTTGCGTCCCTCCTCCCCTCTCCACCGTGTCCCACTGACTCTTCTCTCCTCTGCGTCCCAGTTCTCTCAAGTCTCCCTGGCCTCCTGCGGGGCTCTCCATCTTTTTCCTCTGCCTCTGTGTCCTCTCCGCGCCCCAGTTCTGTCCCTCCTTGTGGCCCGTCCTTCTGTTTCCTCCGCTGCCGCTCCAAGCTCTTTACGGCTCTCGGCGGCCCTGGCTCTGACCCTGCTCGTTCTCGATGTCCGGGCCCGCGCCGGACACGGCCAAGTAGCAAGGCGAATCCTGCTGCCCCGTGGCCTTTCGGGACCCCTGTGGGGGGCAGCTGGGGAGACAATGGGGGGCCCTGGGAAACTGAGCTTTGCCCTTGGGGTGGGAGAAGCAGCATGGCATAACGATAATTATTACGGTATTTGTTAAGCGCTTAGTATGTGCCAAGCCCTGTTCTAAACACTGCGGCAGATACAGGGAAATCAGATTGTCCCACGTGGGGTTTACAATCTTAATCCCCATTCTACAGATGAGGTCACTGAGGCACAGAGAAGTTAAGAGATTTGGTCACACAGCGCAGATAAGTGGCAGAGTCAGGATTAGAACCCACATCCTCTGACTCCCAAGCCCCAGCTCTTGCCACTAAGCCTCGCGGACAGAGCCCTGGCCCGGGAGTCAGAAGGTCATGAGTTCTAACCCCGCCTCCGCCACTTGTCTGCTGCGTGACCTAGGGCACGTCGCTTCACTTCTCCGGGCCTCAGTGACCTCATCTGTAAAATGGGGATGGAAACGGGGACCCCCACGTGGGACAGGGACCACGTCCAACCCGATTCGCTTGTATCCACCCCAGCGCTTAGTACAGTGCCCGGCCCATAGCAAGCGCTTAACAAATCCTGTAAATGAATGCCCAGGCCTGACCCAGAACGCCCGGAGACTCCAAGACGGAGGGTCCGTCCCTTCTAGCGCCCTATCCGCGTGGGTCCAGGGGTCAGGGGTGGGGGGTTACTGTCCGGAGAGAGGTCGGCCTGTGAACCTGAGTTCGAGAGCAAAGCGTTGGGCCCGCCAAGCAGCCCTTCCCTTGCTCTTCCAAGGGTGCCACGTGGCAGAGGGGGTGGGGGGCGAGAGGGGCCTCCCCCGGGTCAGCCTCCGTCTCCTCCACAGGGAGCTAAGATCCGCTGAGCCTGGCCGGACCGGACCCCAGCCGGACCCCAGCCGGACCCCCGCGGGGCTGAAGGAGGCCGGACGGAGGGAAGACAGCGGTGGGGGAGGGAGAGGGTGGGGAATAAACGGCTCGGAGACCTCTCCCCTTCTTCCACGCTCTCTGTCTGCGGGGCTCGGGTGGGAGGCCGGGGTCGGGGGGGAGAGGCAGGAGGAGGAGGGGGCCGGGCCGGGCGGCAGTCCGTTGCCGGGGGACCCCACCGGTGACCCGACTCACATCAGCGCCTAGAACAGCGTTTGGCACCCGGTCGGCGCTTACCCGGACATCATCATCACCATCAGGCCCAGGTCAGGCAGTTTGGCACATTTATAAAAGATGTAAAACACGGAGGAGAGAAGAAGCATGAGGCGTCTCACGGGGGAGTGGCCGGCCGACGCCGGACATGCACACGGACCCCACCGTCACACGTGCACACCCACGCACGCGCGCACACACACACACACACACACACACACACACGAGCCCACCCTCCCCGCCCCAGCTCGGCACCCCCCCTCCCGTCCCCGCCCCCCCCCCCCAGGAAGGGGCACGGTCGGTGGTCCCCTCCCAACCCAGACAAACGAAGCCCCCGGGCACAAGCTAGTGATGGTCACAGACCCCCTGCCCTCCTCCCACCGTCTCGGCGGGGTCAGGAGGTCAAGGGAGGAGAGGGCGAGAGTCCTCCTCCCCCCAGACTCAGGCGGGCAGGGCAGGGGCGCGAGGGCCAGAAATGAGGCGGGGAGGGGGCCGCTCCCAGAGAAGGGGGGAGCGGGAGGACCGGCGCGCCAGTCCGACCGGTCCCGTGAGGAGCCCCCAGACTGGGGGTCGGCCCCGCCGCGGCCGTCCGGGCCTAGATCCGGGTCCGGTCCGGTACCGGGGAGGGGGCGTCTAGACGCGGACCGGGGGTCCCGCGGCGGCGGCGGCGGCGGTCAGCGGCACGGTGGACCCGCACTCGTAGTCCAAGTCTGTGGGAGGAGCGGCCACGAAGCTGCTCAGGGAAGACCCCGTCTGACGGTCCCGGAAGCTCTGGATGTAACTCTGCGGTAGAGGGACGAGGGTCTCAGGATGGAGGGTGGCCCCCCCCACCCCGCCCCATCGCCCCCTGATAATAATGACGAGAATGGTACTTCTTAAGCCCTTACTACGCGCCCGGCCTTGTACTGAGCGCTGGGGTAGATCCAAGTTAATCAGGTTGGACCCAGTCCCCGTTCCCCGTGGGGCTCCCGGTCTTCATCCCCATTTTCCAGATGAGGTCACTGAGGCCCAGAGGAGTGAAGGGATTTGTCCAAGGTCACTCGGCAGACACGCGGCAGAGCCGGGATTGGAATCCAGGTCCTTCTGACACCCAGGCCCGGGCTCTAGCCACGAAGCCGCGCCCTCCCAGCTCCCTCGGACACGGGACTCGGGTCAGAGGGTCTCCCCCGCCCCGCCGCCCCCCTCCCAGCTTTCCCCGGTTTGGGTCTCAAAAGCCCGTGGACACAGACCCGACCCCCCCCCCCCCGACATCCCAGGGTCCCCAGACGCGCGGTCCCGGAGGACGCTGGATTCTGAGACCTCCCCCCCCCCCCGCCGCGGGGCTCCCAAACCCGCCATAGTACAGTGTTCTGAAATGAGAATAATGTTGGTATCTGTGAAGCGCTTACGATGTGCGGGGCACCGTTCTAAGCCCTGGGGGAGATACAGGGTCATCAGGTGGTCCCACGTGAGGCTCCCGGTCTTCATCCCCATTTGACAGATGAGGGAGCTGAGGCCCAGAGAAGTGAAGTGCCTCGCCTACAGTCACCCAGCTGACAAGGGGCAGAGCCGGGATTCGAAGCCGTGACCTCTGACTCTCAAGCCCGGGCTCTTTCCACTGAGCCGCGCTGCTTCTCTAAGCGCTCAATAAATACCACTGAATGAATGAATCAATCCTTGGGGTCCCAAGAGTGTGGATGGGGTGGCGCCCTGCCCTTCAACATCCCAAGGCCCCCAGACCCACAATCCCGGAGGATGCCGGATTTTGAGACCCGACCGACTCCTCTGGGGTCTTCCAACCCCCACCAGAGACCCCTCTGTCCCCCAGCCCCCAGATCGGGGACGGGGAGACGTCCCACAAGTCAACATCCAAGGCCCCCAGAAGCCTCGATCCAAGAGGACGCTGGATTCTGAGACCGCCCCCCCAACGCCGGGGATCCCACCGTGCCCCGGACCCCCCAAGACTGTGGAGGTGTCCGGCGGAGGCGGGCCGACCGACTCACTGGAGAGAGCACGTCCCCGTTGAAGCGCTTGACGGGCACGGGACGGCGGCGGTAGGCGGGGTCCGGGGGTCCGAGGGTCCGGGGGTCCTGGCCGCGGGGTGGGCGGGAGGGAGGCCGGGGGGGCCGCGTCCGCCGCCGCCGGACCTTCCGTTCCTCTCGCTGCCGGATCCGCATCAGCTGCACCCGCCTCTGCTGCCGCCTGATGACCACTGCCGGGACAAGGCCCGCCGCTCAGACCACCCGGGACCCGCACCCTCACCGCCCCCCGCCCCCGGCCCCCGGTGCCCCCCACTCACACTTCCAACCTATTCTCCTCCACCTTCCACCTCCCCCATTTCCAGATCCCGCCCGATTCCCTCCCCTCAGGCCCCTTTCCCCTGGAAGCGATAATCGTCCCGGTATCTGTTAAGCGCTTTCTATCCGCCGCCGGCTACTGTACTAGGCGCTGGGGCGGATGCGGGCAAATCAGATAGGACCCAGTCCCTGTCCCCCGTGGGGCTCACGGTCTCCATCCCCCTTTTCCAGATGAGGTCACTGAGGCCCAGAGAAGTGAAATCACTTGCCCAAGGTCACGCAGCAGACAAGGGGTGGAGCCGGGATTAGGACCTATGACCTTCTGACTCCCAGGCCCGGGCTCTAGCCTGTCTCTCTCTCCCCCACCGTCTCTCTCTGCCTCTCTGTCTCTGTCACTACCTGCTTCTCTGTCTCTGTCTCTACTTCTCTGTCTCTCCCACTCTGCCTGTCTCTGTCACTAGTGGCCGGTCTCTGCTTCTCCATCTCTCTCTCTCTAAGCAGCGAGGCTCAGTGGAAAGAGCGCGGGCCGGGGAGTCAGACGACGCGCTCCCTCATCCCGGCTCCGCCACTCGTCTGCCGTGCGACCCTGGGCGGGTCACTTGACTTCTCCGGGCCTCAGTTCCCTCACCCGCAAAACGGGGACGAAATCGCCGGTATTTGTTAAGCGCTTACTATGCGCGGGGCACCGTTCTAAGCGCTGGGGGAGATACAGGGTCATCGGGTTGCCCCACGGGAGGCTCCCGGCCTTCATCCCCCTGTTCCAGATGAGGCCAGAGAAGTGACTGGCCCACAGTCACCCAGCTGACAAGAGGCAGAGCCGGGATTCAGACCGGGCTCTCTCCACCGAGCCACGCTGCTTCCCAAGCACGGATGAAGACCGGAGCCCCACGCGGGACAAGCCGATTTACCTTGCGGCTACCCCAGCGCTTAGAACGGTGCTTGACGCACGGCAGGCGCTAAACAAACGCCGTTATTTTATCATTAGTATTATTATTACCGTGTCCCTCGGTGACTATCTGCATCTCCGTCTCTTTCCCTCCCTCTGCCTTTCTCCGCCTCTCGGTCCCTCCGTGACTCTCTCTCCCCCGCCACCCCCGTGGTGTCCGTCCCCCCCCCCCCCAACGCCCCCCGCGCCCCCCGGACCCCGCGGGCCGCCAGGCCCGGATCCTCCGCCGTCCCGGGGCCAGGGCCCAGCCCCGCGTCCCTCCCCCGAGTCCGGCCGCGCCTCCCCTCACCGTCGGTGTGGGAGTATCCGTCGCCGGTGACCCTCCACTGGACCAGGACGCCCATGAGGCTGAGCAGGGGCCAGGAGGCCAGCAGGGCCCAGCTCCGCCAGCAGAGCGGGGGTCCGGGGGGCGCCGCCCTCAGCCTCTCGGCCGCGTAGCGGCCCAGCAGCAGCAGCTCGGCGAAGTAGTCGACGGCGGCGGCCACCAGCGCGGCCCCGGCCACGGCGGTGGCCAGGGTGGTCAGCGGGCGCGGCCAGCGCAGGGCCAGCAGGGCGCAGAGCAGGCCGGCGCCGAGCAGCAGGCCCAGGGGCGTCCAGACGGAGGCCGGCTGGTAGAAGGGGCCCGAGCCCAGCAGCGCGGCCGTGGCCAGCAGGAGCCCCAGCAGCAGGCCCAGGAGGAAGAGGCCCACGCTGCGGACCAGCATGGTGACCAGCCCGCACAGCAGGCCGACGCCCAGGGCGATGCCCGCGCTGGCCGCCCCGCTCAGCTGCGTCTCCAGCACCCGCTCCCGGTAGCACAGGAGGAAGATGACCACGGAGCCGAAGAGGAGTCCCGTCAGGAACAGCACCGCCTTGAAGCACCGGTAGCCTGCGGGCCAAGAAGCGTTGACAAGGGTCAGAGGCACCGTGGACGCCGGGGGGGACGGCGGGCAGAGACGTGGGGGTGGGAGGAAGAAGGGGGCGGGGGCGACCGCCGCCCGTTTCCCGGTCCGGACGTCCGTCTCCCCCCCCTCTAGACGGCGATCGCCGGCGAGGGCGCGGACGGTCTCTCTCCGTCGCCGAGCTGGGCCTTCCGAGCGTTTGGTCCGGTGCTCCGCACGCCGTGAGCGCTCCGGAGATAAACCACCGAATGGACGGGGGAGCCGGGCCTCGAGAGGATGGCGGGCCTTGGGGGTCGAGGAAGAAGCTCGGCCGAATGGGGACCCCGGAAGGAGGACTCGGAGAGTCATCGTGGTTCTAGGGGTCCCCTGGAGGGCGGGGGTTGGGGGAGGGGGGCGGGGCTCCCCTTGGGGGTGAGGCTCAAGCAGCGCGGCTCAGAGGAAAGAGCCCGGGCTTGGGAGTCAGAGGTCACGGGTTCGAATGCCGGCTCCGCCGCTTGCCGGCTGGGTGACTTCGGACAAGTCACTTCACTTCTCTGGGCCTCAGTGACCTCAACTGTAAAATGGGGATTAAAACTGTGAGCCCCACGCGGGGCAACCTGATCGCCTCGGAGTGCTTTGCACACAGTAAGCGCTTAACCAATACCACCATTTGGCAGCTGTGTGACTGCGGGCAAGTCACTTCACTTCTCGGTGCCTCAGTGACCTCATCTGGAAAATGGGGATGAAGTCTGTGAGCCTCACGGGGGACCACCTGATGACCCTACATCTCCCCCAGCGCTTACAACAGCGCTCTGCACGTAGTAAGCGCTTAACCAATACCAACATTATTATTACCGGACAATGATGCTCCCCCCCTTCGGAGCCTTATCGAAGGCCCCCCTCCTCCCGGAGGCCTTCCCCGACCGCGCCCTCCTCTCCTCTCCTCCCGCTCCCTTCCGCGTCGCTCCGCCTCGCTCCCTCTCTTCGTCCCCCTCCCAGTCCCACGGCACTTCTGTCCTCATCCCTCATTTACTTCTTTCTATTCATATCATCTGCCTCCCCCTCTAGACTGTCGGCTCGGCCCAGCGCTCAGACCAGCGCTTGGCACCTAGCGATCGCTTCACAAATATCAGTGTTATTATTACGTGGGCAGGGAATGGGGCTGTTACCCTGTTGCTTGTCTCCTCCTGAGCGCTTAGTCCGGGGTCCTGCACATGGCAAGGGCTCAATAAAGACCACTGACTTTATCAGAAACGATGTCTGCCTCTCCCCGCACTCCACCCCCACACTGTGAGCTCGTTGCGGGCAGGGATCGTCTCGCTTTATGGCCGCAGAGAAGCAGCGGGGCTCAGTGGGTAGAGCCCGGGCTCGGGAGTCAGGGGTCGTGGGTTCTAATCCCGGCTCGGCCTCCTGTCTGCTGTGTGACCTCGGGCGAGTCACTTCACTTCTCTGGGCCTCAGTTTCCCCTCCTCTGGAAAATGGGGCTGAAGACTGGGAGCCCCACGTGGGACAACCCGATGACCCCGAATCTCCCCCAGCGCCTACAACAGTGCTCGGCACATAGTAAGCGTTTAACAAATACCATCGTCAGCATTATTATTATTCTCTGGGCC
This sequence comes from Ornithorhynchus anatinus, assembly GCF_004115215.2. Lineage (NCBI taxonomy): Eukaryota > Metazoa > Chordata > Mammalia > Monotremata > Ornithorhynchidae > Ornithorhynchus > Ornithorhynchus anatinus. The sequence goes on along the minus strand of NC_041728.1, from coordinate 182,310,429 downwards.
TCAGTTCGCTCATCTGTAAAATGGGGATGAAGTCTGTGGACCCCACATGGGACAACCCGATCACCTTCTGTCTTCTCCAGCGCTTAGAACAGTGCTTGGCACATAGCAAGCGCTTAACAAATACCATCATTATGATTTCCAAGCATTGAGTCCCGTGCTCTGCCCACAGGAAGTGCTCGATAAAGATGAGGGACTGGATGGATGGAGGGATGGATGGAGGGATGGAGAGATGAATGGATGGAGAGATGGATGGATGGATGGAGAGATGGGGGGGGGGATGCATTGAGAAGCAGCGTGGCTCAGTGGAAAGAGCCCGGGCTTGGGAGTCAGAGGTCATGGGTCCGAATCCCGGCTCCGCCACTTGTCAGCTGGGTGACTGTGGGCGAGTCACTTCACTTCTCTGGGCCTCCGTGACCTCATCTGGAAAATGGGGATGAAGACTGGGAGCCCCACGTGGGACAACTTGATTATCCTGCATCTACCCTAGTGCTTAGAACAGTGCTCTCCACATAGTAAGCGCTTAACAAATACCAACGTTATTATGGATGGATGGATGGATGGATGGATGGATGGATGGATGGATGGAGAGATGGAGGGAGGGATGGAGGGACAGATGGAGAGATGGATGGAAGGGAGGGATGGAGGGATGGATGGATGGAGAGGTGGAGGGAGGGAGGGAGGGAGGGATGGATGGAGAGATGAATGGATGGATGGAGAGATGGATGGAGGGAGAGCTGAACGGACAGAGAGATGGATGGATGGACGGGTGGAGGGATAGATGGAGAGATGAATGGATGGAAAGATGGATAGATGGAGAGGGGGCTGGCTGGCCGGAGGGAGGGATGGATGGATGGATGCAGGGATGGAGGGAGAGCTGAATGGATGGAGAGATGGATGGATGGGCGGGTGGAGAGCCGGACGGAGGGAGGGAGGGAGGGACGAAAGGGTCGGGGGCGTCGAGGGGCGAGGGTGCGGGCATTCCCCGGCCCGGAAATCCTCACCGAAGAAGCAGTAGACGACGCCGAAGAGGCAGCAGACGATGCAAACGAGCGAGGGCAGCACCTGGTACCTCCTCTCCGGGAGCCGGTCGCAAGGGGGTCCCCAGGAAGGGGCGTCCGGCTCGGGGGGCAGCAGCGGGGACCTCAGCGTCTCCACCGGGCCCGGAGCGGGGGGGCCCGGCCCGGGGGGGCCCGGCAGGGGGCCCGGCATGGCGCCGGGGGCCGGGAACGGACCGCCAGCTCACCCGCCCGGGGGGGGGAAGGAAGGAAGGAAGGAAGGAAGCAAGGAAGGAAGCAAGGAAGCAAGCAAGCAAGGAAGAAAGGAAGCAAGCAAGCAAGGAAGCAAGGAAGCAAGCAAGCAAGGAAGAAAGGAAGAAAGGCCTGGGGGGGCGGGAGGGGGGCCGGGACCCCGCCTCTGGCGGCGCTTCTACGGTCCTCTCCCCAGCGTTTAGGCCAGTGTTGTGCACGGGGCCAGCGCTCGGCCGGACCGATTGCTGGACAGCTCCGGCCGCCGGCCCGTGACGTCACCCCCCCCCGCCCCCGGAGAGGGGGAGACCGAGGGAGGGGGCGGGGCGCGGGTGACGTCACCCCCGACGCCCGAGAGAGGACACGGAGGAGGGGGCGGGGCTCGGGTGACGTCACTCAACGTCCCTCAGAGAGGGGGAGACCGAGGGAGGGGGCGGGGCTCGGGGACGTCACCCAACGCCCCCTCAGAGCGACCACAGGGAGGGGGCGGGGCTGTGTGACGTCACCCCCAACGCCCGAGAGAGGACACGGAGAAGGGGCGGGGCTTGTGCGACGTCACTCAACGTCCCTCAGAGGGGGGAGACCGACGGAGGGGGCGGGGCTTGTGTGACGTCACCCCAACGCCCCTCAGAGAAGATACGGAGAAGGGGGCGGGGCTTGTGGGATGTCACTCAACGTCCCTCAGAGAGGGGGAGACCGACGGAGGGGGCGGGGCTTGTGTGACGTCACCCCAACGCCCCTCAGAGAAGATACGGAGAAGGGGGCGGGGCTTGTGGGATGTCACTCAACGTCCCTCAGAGAGGGGGAGACCGACGGAGGGGGCGGGGCTTGTGTGACGTCACCCCAGCACCCCCCTCACCAGAGCGGAAGGGGCGGGGCTTCCCCGTCGTCACCCCGAACGCCCCCAAAGAGAGGAGGCCCAGGGAGGGGGCGGGGATTCTATGACGTCACCCCCAGCGCCCCCACAGAGCGGAAGGGGGCGGGGCCCGCAACGCCGAGACAGACACAGAGAGAAAATAAGTCATTCAAACCTTATTTATGGAGCGCTTGCTCTGTGCAGGGCGCTGCACTAAGCGCTGGGAATGGACAAATCGGCAACAGAGAGAGACCAGCCCTGCCCCTTGACGGGCTTAATAAAAATAATGTTGGTATTTGTGAAGCGTTTACTACGTGCCGAGCACCGTTCTAAGCGCTGGGGGAGACACAAGGGAATCAGGTCGTCCCCCGTGGGGCTCCCAGTCTTCATCCCCATTTGACAGAGGAGGGAACTGAGGCCCAGAGAAGGGAAGCGACTCGCCCACAGTCACCCAGCTGACGAGTGGCAGAGGCGGGATTCGAACCCATGACCTCTGCCAAACTGATTCTCTTCCCCGCTTCAAAACCCTACTTAAATCTCACCTCCTCCGAGAGGCCTTCCCAGACCGAGCTCCTCTTCCCCCTCTACTCCCTCTGCCATCCCCCCTTCACCTCTCCGCAGCTAAAGCCTCATTTTCCCCTTTTCCCTCTGCTCCTCCACCTCTCCCTTCCCATCCCCACAGCACTGTACTCGTCCGCTCAACTGTATATATTTTCGTTACCCTATTTATTTTGTTAATGAATTGTACATCGCCTCGATTCTATTTAGTTGCCATTGTTTTTACGAGATGTTCTTCCCCTCGACGCTGTTTAGTGCCATCGTTCTCGTCTGTCCGTCTCCCCCGATGAGACCGTAAGCCCGTCAAACGGCAGGGACCGTCTCTATCTGTTGCCGACTTGTTCATCCCAAGCGCTTAGTACAGTGCTCCGCACATAGTAAGCGCTCAATAAATACTATTGAATGAATGAATGAATGAATGAATGAATGAATGAATGACTCCCAAGCCCAGCCTCTTTCCACTGAGCCACGCTGCTTCTGTGTGTGTGAGAGACAGAGAGAGACAGAGAGAGAGAGAGAGAGAGAAAGGGGGCGGAGCTTGTGTGGAGGGCGTGAGTGACGTCACACAAGCCCCCCCCAGTCTCTGATGTCACCCTGAACCCCGAGAGAGAGAGAGAGAGGAATTATAATAAAATTGATGGTACTGAGCCCTTACTATGTTACTATTACTAGTATTATCATCATGGTATTTGTTAAGCGCTTACTACGTTACTTGTATTATTATTATCATGGTATCTCTTAAGCGCTTACTATGTGCCAAGCCCTGTTCTAAGCGTTGGGGGAGATCCGGGGTCATCAGGTTGTCCCACGGGAGGCTCCCGGTCTTCAATCCCCATTTTCCAGAGGAGGTCACTGAGGCCCGGAGAAGGGAAGTGACTCGCCCAAGGCCACACCGCAGACAAGTGTTGGAGGCGGCTCACGTCCTCCGACTCCCAAGCCCCGGCTCTTAACATTCATTCAGTCGTATTTATTGAGCGCTCACTGTGTGCAGAGCACTGGACTAAGCGCTTGGAAAGTTCAATTCAGCAAGAAAGAGGGACGGTCCCTGCTCACAACGGGCTCGCAGTCGGGAGGATGGGGGGTGGGGGAAACAGACAGCAAAATGTCACAAAATACCAGCAAATACCGCTTACTACAGTGCTTGGCGCATAGTAAGAGCTTAATGGATACCACAGTCATCATCATCAACCCCGGCACTTAACACAGTGTCTGACACCTCGTAAATGTGCAGCGGGGTTCAGGGGAAAGAGCCCGGGTTTGGGAGCCAGAGGTCATGGGTTCGAATCCCGGCTCCGCCACTTGTCAGCTGGGTGACTGCGGGCGAGTCACTTCACTTCTCTGGGCCTCAGTTCCCTCATCTGGAAAGTGGGGATGAAGACTGGGAGCCCCACGGGGGACCACCTGATTCCCCTGGGTCTCCCCCAGCGCTTAGAACGGTGCTCTGCACATAGGAAGCGCTTAACAAATGCCAACATTATTATTATTATTATTATTATTATTATTATTATTATTATCCCGGCTCTGCCACTTAGCTGGGGGACTGTGGGCAAGTCACTTCTCTGGGCCTCAGTGACCTCATCCGTAAAATGGGGATTAACTGTGAGCCCCACGGGGGACAACCTGATGACCCTGTGTCTCCCCCGGCGCTTAGAACGGTGCTCTGCACAGAGTAAGTGCTTAACAAATACCAATATCATTATTATTATTATTATGAAATAAGGCACGTGGCCTCGGGCGAAGGGGACGGGGGGGGGTCCCCTGGGCGTCACCCGGAAGGCCCCCGCGGGGGGGGGGAGAAAAAGAGAGCGAGAAGGAGGGGACGGGGCTCCCTCTGACGTCACCGGCAGCGCCCCCTGGCGTCTCTGACGTCCCTCCGAGGGAGGAGCACTTCCGGCGGCCCCGGACCCGCCCCTCTACCGCGGCCCCTCCCCCCGCCCCCGCCCCGCGGCGTCCGGGTGGCACAGCGCCCCCTGCCGGAACCCGCCCGGCCCTGCCCCCTGCCGGCCCCACAGCGCCCCCTGCCGGAACCCGCGCGGCTCTGCCCCCTGCCGGCCCCCCGCGGCCCCACAGCGCCCCCTTCCGGAGCCCGTCCGGCCCTGCCTCCTGCCGGCTCCCGTGGCCGTCCCACAGCGCCCCCTGCCGGAGTCCTGCCGGCCCCGCCCCCTGCCGGCCCCACCGCGCCCCCTGCCGGAGCTCGGCCGGCTCTGCCCCCTGCCGGCTCCCCGCGGCCCCACAGCGCCCCCTGCCGGAGTCCTGCCGGCCCCGCCCCCTGCCGGCCCCACCGCGCCCCCTGCCGGAGCTCGGCCGGCTCTGCCCCCTGCCGGCCCCCCGCGGCCCCACAGCGCCCCCTGCCGGAGTCCTGCCGGCCCCGCCCCCTGCCGGCCCCACCGCGCCCCCTGCCGGAGCTCGGCCGCTCTGCCCCCTGCCGGCTCCCCGCGGCCCCACAGCGCCCCCTGCCGGGCTCCGCCGCCCCCCCCCCCCCCCCGTGTCTGGTCCCGGTGCCGGTGCCGTTGCGGGGTCCGGTGGGTGTCCCGGGGTCATGCGGGCGAGGCCGGCGCTGCGGTCGGCGCTGCGGTCGGCGGGGCCGGTGGCCCTGGGACTTTCCCTGGGCTTCACCCTCAGCCTGCTCAGCCTCAGCTGGGTGGAGGAGCCCTGCGAGCCCGGGACCCCCGGGACCCCCGGGATCCCTCCCCAGCACGAGACCCCCTCCCCAGCCCGGGCCCCCCGGGTTCCCTCCCCAGCAAGGGACCCCCAGGATGCCTCCCCAGCTCGGGATCCCCCAGCCCGGAAGCAGCGTGGCTCAGTGGAAAAAAGAGCCCGGGCTTTGGAGTCAGAGGTCATGGGTTCAAATCCCCACTCGGCCACCTGTCAGCTGGGTGACTTTGGGCCAGTCACTTCACTTCTCGGGGCCTCAGTTCCCTCATCTGTCAAATGGGGATGAAGACTGGGAGCCCCACGTGGGACAACCTGATTCCCTTGGGTCTCCCCCGGCGCTTAGAACGGTGCTCAGCACATAGTAAGCGCTTAACAAATACCGACATTATTATTATCATTATTATCCTCCAGCCCGGGCCCCCCGGGATCCCTCCCCCAGCCCCAACTGCTGCCCTCCGGGACCCGACAGCCCGGCGGGCCCCACGACAGAAGACCCCCCAACCCGCCAGGTACCGGTGTCTCCCTCGGGGCGTCCGTGTCTCTCCGGGTGTCACCCTCCGGGGAGGGGCAGCGGGGCTCGGGCAGGCCGTTGGAGGGCCGGGGGCTCCGGCCCGCCGCCCAGGCCACCTCCATCGTACTGAACGTAATCATCTGTTCAGCCCTTACTGGGTGCCATGTGCCAGGCACTGTGCTAAGCGCCGGGGTGGATGAGGATGCCGATCGCGGTATCGGATAAGTGCTTACTTCGGGCCAGGCACTGTAGTAAGCGCCGGGGTGGATGCGGATGACGACTGTGGTATCTCTTGAGCCCTCACTATGTGCCGGGCGCCGTGCTAAGCGCCGGGCTGGATGAGGATGATGATTCCGGTATCGGATGAGCGCTTACTACGTGCCGGGCACCGTACTAAGCCATGGGCTTGCTGACGAGGGCTGTGGTATTCTCTCTGAAGCGCTTACTATGTGTCAGACACCGTGCTGAGGGCTGGGGTCGATGATGACGATGATGACTGTGGTATCTGTTGAGCGCTTACTACGCACCAGGCACTGTACTAAGCGCTGGGGTGGCCGATCGGGTTGGATGTCACCGGCAGCCCTCCCCTTCTTCTCCGTTCCCCAACTGAACGGGGACGGTTATGGTCTCTGATAAGCACTTACCGTGTGCCGAGCACTGGTTCGGATGATGATGATGATGATTGTGGTATCCGATAAGCGCTTACTATGTGCCAGGCACTGTACTAAGCGCTGGGGTGGATGATGATGATGACTGTGGTGTCGGATAAGCGCTTACTTTGTGCCAGGCACTGTGCTGAGCGCTGGGGTGGATACAAGCCAATCGGGTTGGATGTCACCCCCCCAGTCACCCTCTCCCCCCGCCCCCCTTCCTAAAAGGGGATGCATTGGGGCATCTGTTAAGCGCTTAGTATGTGCCAGACGCGTACTAAGCTAAGCGCTGGGGTCGGACGCGGCCCCCGCCCCCACAAGAGGCTCACGGCCAAGTAGGAGGGAAAACGGGCCTTGGAAAATCCCCATTTTGCAGATGAGGAAATGGGAGGCCCAGAGAAGTGACGTGACTGGCCCCAGGTCACACAGCAGGCAGGCGGCGGAGGCGGAATTAGAACTCGGGCCCGCTGACTCCAGGGCCCGGGTTCTTCCCGCGGGGCCAAACTACTGGTCAGTCAATCAGTCAGTCAGTAGCATTTATTGAGCGCTTACTGTGTGCAGAGCACTGTACTAAGCGGTTGGGAGAGGACAATATAGCAACCCCCGCCCCTCGGAGTTGTCTTTCCAGCCCCCCCCGATGCACCTCCTCCCCCCTGCCCCCACCTCACCCCCTTGAGCGCTTACTATGTGCAGAGCACTGTCAATCACCTGGCCCCAGCGTGACTTAGTGGAAAGGGCCCGGACTTGGCAGTCAGAGGTCGTGGGTTCTAATCCCGACTCCGCCACTCATCTGCCGGGTGACTTTGGGCAAGTCGCTTCGCTTCTCAGTTCCCTCAGCTGGAAAATAGGGATGAAGACTGTGAGCCTCACGTGGGACAACCTGATCACCCTGTATCTACCCCGGCGCTTAGAACAGTGCTCGGGCACAGAGTAAGCACTTAATAAATACCAACATTATTATTATCATTATTATTATTAATGCCAGCTCCGCCACTTGTCAGCTGTGTGATTTGGGGCAAGTCACTTCACTTTTCTGAGGCTCAGTTCCCTCATCTGGAAAATGGGGATGAAGCCTGTGAGCCCCGCGGGGGACAACCCGATGACCTTGTATCTCCCCCAGCGCTTAGGACACAGAGTAAGCGCTTAACAAATACCATCATTATTATTATTATTATTATTATTACTTCATCTCGCTACTCTCCTCCTCCAGCCCGGCCCGGCCCGCACATTCGGCTCCTGTAATGCCAACCCTTTCCCTGGGCCTCCATCTCGTCTATCTCGCCGCTGACCTCTTGCCCCGATCCCGCCTCTGGCCCGGACCGCCCTCCCTCCTCAAGTCCGACAGACGACGACTCTCCCCTCCTTCCAAGCCTTCCTGCAGGCCCCCCTCCTCCCGGAGGCCTTCCCCGACCGCGCCCTCCTCTCCTCTCCTCCCGCTCCCTTCCGCGTCGCCCCGACTCGCTCCCTTTCTTCATCCCCCCTCCCTCAGCCCCTCACGGCTTCTATCCGTATCCCTCAGTTGATTGATTCCTATTCCTGTCCGTCTCCCCTTCTGGTCTGTCCGCTCGCCGTGGGCCCGGAATGTGTCTGATGTTCTATGGTCCTCTCCCAAGCGCTTAGTCCAGTGCTCTGCACACAGTTAGCGCTCAAAAAATACGACTGACAGTGAATGGAATGCACGAGAGAATAATCTAGGAGTGTAATAATGATAACTGTGGTATTTGTTAAGCGCTTACTCCGTGCCAAGCACCGTTCTAGGTGTCGGGGGAGATACGGGGTTCATCAGGTTGTCCCCCGTGGGGCTCCCAGGCTTCATCCCCATTTTCCAGAGGAGGTCACCGAGGCCCAGAGAAGTGAAGTGCCCAGAGTCACCCCGCTGACAAAGTGGCGGAGGCGGGATTAGAACCCACGACCTCTGACTCCCGAGCCCGCGCTCTGGCCACCGAGCCCCGCTGCTTCTCTAAAAGGGGGGGGGGCGCCCCCGGGGACCCCTGCCCCTTCCCCTGAGAGTTGGCTTTCCTGGCCCCGACGGCCGGCCTCCCCTGCCGCCCCCCTCCAGGACCCGCTGCGTCAGCACGGAGCTGGGCACGCGGCAGCGGCCGCCGGTGGCCGTGCTGACCTCCCCGTCCGCCCTGCCGTCCCTGGGCCCCGGCCCGCCCGGCCGGACGCCTCGGCCCGGCCGCCGTCGACCGCCTCTACCTGGGCCGGCCCCGGGCCTTCGCCGGAGAGGAGGGGGACGGGGCCGAGGCCGCCGGGCGCTACTGCCGAGGGGGCGCGGGGACCCTGCTGTCCGGAGCCCTCCTTCGCCGGCTGCAGCCGCACCTGCGGGGCTGTCGCGACCGCATCGTGGACGCCGGGCCCTGGCCGTCACCGGGGCCGGCTGCGTCGGAAGCCACGGGGTACGGGGGCCGGGGCCTTGGCCGTCCTCACGCCTCCCGACCCCTGACCCCAGGGGACGCGCTAGGGTCCTGGGAGCTGGGAGTCTCCGCCCGGGAGCCAGAGCGGGGGGAGCGGGCTGAGGGTGGGGATCTCGGGGGGTCTCACAGCTCCTGCCCTCCTACCCCAAGTGGGTGCGCTATGGTTCCCTGGAGCCGGGGGTTGACCCGGAGACAGAGGAGGCCGAGGGTAGGGCGGGGGGTCCCAGGTGTCCCGGCTCCCGCTCTCTGCCCCCGGGGAGGTGTGCTATGACTCCCTGGAGCTGAGGACGCTCCCCCCCCCCCACCCCGGCCCAGCCCCGGGAAGCCGGAGCCAGAGGAGAAGGGAGGGATCGGGAGAGAGGTGATGGTCCCGGGGCGGGGGTCTCACGGGTCCTCCCTCCCGCCCCCAGGGGGTGCGCTACGACTCCCTGGAGCTGGGGGTCCCCGGGGAGCCGGAGCTGGAGGAGGGGGACCCCCGCTTGGAGAGCGCGCTGACCGCCCACCCCGTGCGAGACCCCGTGCAGATGTACCGGCTCCACCGGGCCTTCGCCCGCGCCGAGCTGGGCCGCACCTACCGGGAGATCCGGGACTTACAGGTGAGGAGAGGGGACGGGGTGGGGGGGCCGGGGGGCCGGATCCCCGGGGAGCGACCGACCTGTCCCCCCGGCCCCCCACACCTTCTTTCCCCTCCGCCCCCCCCGCAGCGGGAGATAGAGAACATCGGCGCCCTGGCAGCGGAGCAGGCCTCGTCCTGGCCCGTGGGCTTCCCGGCCCCCTCGCGCCCGGCCTCCCGCTTCGACGTCCTGCCTGGGACTACTTCACCGAGCGGCACGTGTTCTCCTGCGCCGACGGCGCCCCTCGCTGCCCGCTGCGGGGGGCGGACCGGGCCGCCGTGCTGGCCGCCGCCCGGGAAGAGCTGGCCCGCCCCGGCCCCGCCTGCTCAACGGCTACCGGCGCTTCGACCCGGCCCGCGGCATGGACAACACGCTGGACCTGCTGCTGGAGGCCCCGACCCCGCGGGGCGGCCGCCGGCCCCCGGCCCGACGCGTGCGGCTGCTGCGTCCGCTGGGCCGCGTGGAGCTCCTGCCGGCCCCCCGGCCCCAGCGGGCCGCGCCCCTCTCCGTGCTGCCGCCCGGCCGAGCTCCACCCGGCCCCGGCCTTCCTGGAGGCCTTCGCGGCCGCGGCCGCGTCGGAGCCGGGCCTCGGGCCCGGGGCCTCCCTGACCCTCCTGCTCCTCTACCCATCGGCCCGGGGCGGCGAGGACGTCTTCGCCCCGGTCGAGGCCCGGGCGGCCGAGCTGGAGGGCCGCCTCCCGGGGGTGCGCGTCCCCCGGATGGGCCTGCGCGAGGCCTCCCCGGCCCCGTTGCTCCCGCTGGACCCGCCGTCCCGGGAGCGCCCGCCGGACACGCTCTTCCTGCTGGCCGGCCCCGCCACGGCCCTGAGCCCCGACTTCCTGCGGCGCTGCCGGCTGCACGCCGTCCCGGGCGGCCAGGCCTTCTTCCCCGTCCACTTCCGGGCCTTCCAGCCGGCCGTGGCTCCCCCCTTGGGGCCGCCCGGGGCGCCCCCGGAGCTGAGCCCGACGGCGGGCCGCGTCGACCGGGAGGCGGCCGGCGAGGCCCGCTTCTACAACTCCGACTACGCGGCCGCCCGGGGCCGGCTGGCGGCCGATCCCGGGGAGGGGGAGCCGCTGGACGGCTGGACCGGCTGGACCTCGACGAGCTCTTCCTGCGCTTCTCGGGGCCGCACGTGCTGCGGGCCGCCGAGCCCGCCCTGCGCCAGCCGTACCGGCCCACCGACGGCTACCGCCGCTGCCGTCGGGGAGCCCTCCGGGGCCTCGGCTCCCGCCCGCAGCTGGCCGCGCTGCTGTTCGAGGGGGAGCGCCGAGGCGGCGCCTGAGCGGCGGACGGAAGGATGGACGGACGCGGCTCTGCCCCCGGCCCCGGGAGGACAAGGCCGGACCCGGGCCGGTCCGCGCCTCAAGGCCCGCGCTCCCTCTCTTCCTCCGCGACCCCCGGCCCGGGAAGTCGGGGCCGGGCCGCTTGGGAGAAAGGCCGGGGTGACCCCCGCCGGCCTCCTGGGGGGGGGGCTTCCCCTCCCCCCCAGGGCGGGCCCCTATTTGAGCATCATCGACGCCGGCTCCCCCACCCTCCAGCCTGCGGGACGGCCGGGGTGGGTCAGAGGAGTTGCAGGGTTTTCCCCAGAGCCGCATTGTGGGGCTGGGGGGACGGTGGGGGGTCGGGTGGAAAGACGGCCCCCCATTTCTCCCCAACTCTTCCTCTCTCTCGGAGTGAACCCAAGGCAGGCGGCCTCCAATAAAGTGGTTGACGGCAGCCGTCCCCTCGCTCGTTACTGGGGCCGGTCGGCGGATCCAGAAGGGACAGAAAGCCTGTGTGTGTGTGTGTGTTGGGGGGGTGATCAGCCCTTCAACACCCCCTTTCTCCTCAGGGGGCTGTGGCCCGGGGTCCAAAAAGCCCCCCCACGTCCCCCCACACCGTGCCCCAGTTTTCACACGTGAGTAATTTATGCCTCTTTATTCCCAAGTGTTGCACCGTTTATAAAACCGGTCCAGGGGGATCGAACCTAGGGGAGCCTCCCCCTCGCCTGCCCCCGCAACTCCAGGGGGTGATGCTCCTGCCCCTTCCCCCTCCCCCCCAGCTCGGTCCTGCCCCTCCCCACCCCGGCCTCCTGGCGGCTGCCCCAGGGGCCGTGAGAAGGGGCCGCGAGGGAGACCCGACGGTGGTCCGGAGGCCGGGGGGCAGTTGTGCCCAGAAGCCTGAACCCCAGGTCCAGCCCAGGGGGCCCCTCGGCAGCCTCCCCCCCGGCCCCTAGCCCCCCTCTTCCTCCATCCTCCGCCCGCCCCCGTCCGACCCCGGGCCCGCTAGCCCCTTATGAGTACAGGCCTTCCCCCCCCTCCCCACCCTCTCCCCCGGCTATTTACAAATGTACACATCCCACCCCTCCCTCGGGACCCCCACCCTCTGGGCCAGGGAGGGAGAAGGGGGTGGGGAAGCGGGAGGGGCGGCAGGGGTCCTGGGAGGGGGGAGGTCGACGGGGACCCCTCGCCGGGAGTCCCCGGGTCCCCGAGGCCCACGGGGGTGGGCCCGGCTCGGCTCGGCCCCCGGCGCCGGGCCGGGCCGTCCTAGCAGGCGAAGTCCTGGAAGAGGGTCCCCGGGGGGCCGTGGTGGTGATTGGGGAGCAGGCCGCTGGCACCCCTGTCCGGGGGGCAACCCCGTCCTGGGCCCGGGCTCTGCGGGGAGGGGGCGACGGGGAGGGGTCGGGAGCGGCCAGGGCCTTCCTCGCCCTCCCGCCGCCCCCCGGACCCACCCTCATCCTCCTCCCTCCGCCATGACCGGAAGTGGGCCCGCTCACCTGCTCCTCGGGCTCTTGCGGGCCCAAGGTGGCGATGCCCCCTCTGGGGGTCCTCAGCGGGGGCTTGGGACGCCACCACAGCCGCTTCAGCCGGGCCCAGGCCACCTGGGGCAGGGGGCACGTCTGGCCCCTGACCTCCCCTGGCCCACGGGACTCCCGGAATCCCCTCCCCCGCCGCCCTCTGACCCAAGTCACGGCGCCAGGCTCCGGCGTCTTCCCGCCCCGCTCCCTCCTGGCCCGGCTTCTTCAGCATCCCCCACCTCCCCCCACAGTCTTCCTGGCTCCCACACTCTTCCCAGCACCAAGCACCCTCTCCCCCCGAAGTCATTCTGGCACCCAAACCCTCTCCCTCTCAGTCATCCATGCACCCCAAACCCCTCCCCCCAGAGTCATCCTGACACCCCATACCATCCCCCCCAGAGTCATCCTGGTGCCCCAAACCCCTCCCTGCCAGAGTCATCCTGGCACCCAAATCCCTCCCTGCCAGAGTCATCCTGGCACCCAAACCCCTCTCACGAGGGGCACCCTGGCACTCAAACCCTCTCCCCCTCGGTCATCCATGCACCCAAAACCCCTCCCCCCGGGGGTCATCCTGGCTCCCAAAACCCTTCCCCGCAGAGTCACCAAACCCTCCCCCACCCCATCATACCAAAACCCAAACTCTCTCCCCACCCGGCACCCAACTCTCCCCCGCCATCATTCCAGCACCCCCCCCCAAACACTTTCCTCCGCCTCTCCTTATGCCCCCTACCCCCGACCCCCCCCCAAAGAAACATCCTAGGCCACCTTGAGGCCTGCTGAGAAGGGTCGGTCCTTTCATCTTATTGAGGGACAATAATAATGTCAGTTCGGGTACTTGTTAAACGCTTCCTATATGCGCCAAGCACTCTTCTAAGCACTGGGGTAGATAGAATTTAGTCAGGTTAGACACAGTCCCTGGCCCACATGGAGCTCACACTCTCACAGACGAGGGAACTGAGGCACGGAGGAAGCAAAGTGAAGCGCTTACTATGTGCCGGGGACCGTACTAAGCACTGAGGTAGGGACAAGCTAACCAGTTTGGACACCGTCTCTGTCCCACACTGGGCTCACACTCTTAATCCCCATTTTTTTTTACAGGGGAGGTCACTAAGACCCAGAGAAGTGAAATGACTTGTCCAAGGTCACACGGCAGATATGTGGCGGAACAGGGATTAGAACCCGGGTCCTCCTGCCTCCCAGGCTCCCCGTCCGCTCCCGACCTGACCTCTCCCCCTTCCTTCTCTGTCCCCCTGCCCCTCTGTCCTTCCCACACCGCCCCGTCCCCGTGCCCCTCCGCCCCTTTGCCCGATTCTTGCCTCGTAGATGTAGTCCAGGATCTCCAGGAGCGTGAGGATGCTGGCCCCGATGAACAGTCCCATCTGCCCCCCAATGTCACCTGCGGGAATAAGGGGGGGAAGCTGCGCGTTAGGAAGGCCCAGAGCGGGCGAGGGAAGGCCCAAGGCTTTTGTGGGAGGGGGCGCGGTCAAGGCGGTGGAGGGCGGAGGGGCGGGGGTCTCACCCAGGAGAGCAGACAAGCTGTAGGCAGCTCTCTGCTCCAACACCTCCGAAGTCAGCGCCTCGAAAAATACGTCCAGGACCAGGAAGTTCTCCCTGTGAAAACGGGGCCAGACTCAAAGGGCGGCCTGGGGTCAAGGGGCATGGCTTGGCCGGTGCCCAGCTCCAGATCGGTGCCCAGGCTCAGTCCCCGGCCCAGCTCAGTGCCAGGTTCAGCCCCCAACCCGGGCCAGTGCCCCATGGCCGAGTCCCAGCCCTAGCCCATGGCCCAGTCCGGTGCCAGGTCCGTGCCGGGCTCAGTCCATGACCCAGCCCTGTGCCAGGCTCGGTCCCCGCCCCAGCTCAGTGCCAGGCTCAGTCCCCGCCCCAGCCCAGTGGCCAGTCTTAGTCCGAGTCCCAGCCCTAGCCCATGGCCCAGTCCAGTGCCAGGTCCGTGCCGGGCTCAGTCCACGGCCCAGCCCTGTGCCAGGCTCAGTCCCCGCCCCAGCCCAGTGCCCAGCCTTAGTCCGAATCCCAGTCCTAGCCCATGGCCCAGTCCAGTGCCAGGTCCATGCCGGGCTCAGTCCACGGCCCAGCCCTGGTACGTGATCTATAATGGTCCTTGTTAAGCACTTACTATGTGTCAAACGCCGTTCTAAGTGCTGGGGTAGATACAAGTTAATCAAGTTGGACACATGACCCAGCCCCATGCCAGCTCTGTGCCAGGCCCAGTCCATGGCCCAGTCCCTCCCAGCCCTAGTTCACGGCCCAAGCCCGTGCCAGCCTAGTCCCCAGCTCAGCCTGTTGCCCCAGCCTTAGTCCGTAGCTCAGCCCTAGTCCACAGCCCGGCCCCGTGCCGGGCTTATTCCGTGGCCCAGTCCTGTGCCCACCCTAATCCGCAGCCCAGCCCTGTGCCGGGCTCAGTCCTCGGCCCAAGCCCGTGCCAGTCATAGTCCAGGGCCCAACCGCATGCTTAGTCCACAGCCCAGGCCGGTGCCCGGCCTTAATCCGCAGAGTCCAGTCCCGGTCCCATGGCCCAGCCTGGTGCCGGTCTTGTGCCAGGCTCAGTCCACGGCCCAGAGAAGCGGCGTGGCTCAGTGGAAAGAACCCGGGCTTGGAAGTCAGAGGAACTGGGTTCTAATCCCGGCTGTGCCACTTGTCTGCTGGGGGACCTTGGGCAAGTCACTTCACGTTTCTGTGCCTCAGTGATCTCATCTGTAAAATGGGGATTAAGACTATGAGCCCCACGTGGGACAACCTGATGACCCTGTACCTACCTCCGCACTTAGAACAGTGCTTGGCACATAGCAAGTGCTTAACCAATACGATAATTATTATTATTAGCCCAGCCCTAGTCCATGATATATAACAGTATTCGTTCAGCGCTTCCTACGTGCCAAGCACTGTTCTAAACACTCGGGTAGATACAAGTTAATCAGGTTGATCACGGCCCAGCCCCGTGCCAGGCTCAGCCCACGGCCCAGCCTCGTGCCTAGTCTTTGTCTGTGGCCCGGGCCTAGTCCATAGCCCAGCTCGGTGCCAGCCCCGTGCCCACCCAGTGCCAGGCTCAGTCCACGGCCCAGCCCCTGCCAGCCTCGTCCACCACCCAGCCCCGGTCCATGGCCCAGCCCGGTGCCAGCCTCATGCCAGGCTCCGTCTCCAGTCCAGGACCGCACCAATCCTAGTTCCCGGCCCGGTCCGGTGCCAGGCTCAGTCCCCAGCCCAAGGTCGTCAGGTTGTCCCACGTGGGGGGCTCACAGTCTTAGTCCCCATTTTACAGATGAGGTAACCGAGGCCCATAAAAGAGGACCGCCTGTCTACTTGTTTGTTTTGTTGTCCGTCTTCCCCTTCTAGACCGTGAGCCCGTCGTTGGGCAGGGATGGTATCTATCTGTTGCCGAACTGGACTTCCCAACCGTTTAGTCCAAGGCTCTGCACACACTAAGCGCTCAATAAATACCATTGAATGAATGAATGAAGTGACTGGCCCAAAGTTACCCAGCTGACAAGGGGCAGAGCCGGGTTTCGAATCCACGATCTCTGACTCCCAAGCCTGGGCTCTTTCCACTCAGCCACGGATCCAGAGTGGCTCAGTGGAAAGAGCACGGGCTTGGGAGTCAGAGGTCATGGGTTCGAAACCCGGCTCTGCCCCCTGTCAGCTGGGTGACTGTGGGCAAGTCACTTCACTTCTCTGTGCCTCCGTTCCCTCATCTGTCAAATGGGGATAATAATAATAATAATAATGTTGGTATTTGTTAAGCGCTTACTATGTGCCGAGCACTGTTCTAAGCGCTGGGGTAGACACAGGGGAATCAGGTTGTCCCACGTGGGGCTCACAGTCTTAATCCCCATTTTACAGATGAGGGAACTGAGGCACCGAGAAGTTAAGTGACTTGATGAAGTCTGTGAGCCCTATGTGGGACAACCTGATGACCTTGTATCTCCCCCAGTGCTTAGAACAGTGCTTGGCACATAGTAAGCACTAACAAATACCAATATTTGAGAAGCAGCGTGGCTCAGCGGAAAGAGCACGGGCTTTGGAGTCAGAGGTCATGGGTTCGAATCCCGGCTCGGCCACTTGTCAGCTGTGTGACTTTGGGCGAGTCACTTCACTTCTCGGTGCCTCAGTTACCTCATCTGTAAAATGGGGATGAAGACCGTGAGCCCAACGTGGGACAACCTGATTCCCCTGTGTCTACCCCAGTGCTTAGAACAGTGCTTGGCACATAGTAAGCGCTTAACAAATACCAACATTATTATTATTATTATTATCCCTCCCTCCCACCCTGCTGGACCACCCATCTCCCTTCCCAGTGTCCCCCTCCCCTTCCCAAAACACCTCCACCTCCTCGCCCCTTCCCAGCCAGCCTGCACCCACCCCCTCCACCCAAGCCCCCACCCCACCCCTTCCCAGAGCCCCCCCTCCTCTTCCCGGTGCACCCCCATCCCCTCCCCCCTCCCCGGCGACCCGGCCGCCCCCTTCCTCCGGCCCCCAGCCCCCTCCCCACCCACCCCCCGACCCCGGGCTCACCTGATGTAGGTCTCGTTGCGGTTGTATTTCCGGGCCAGGTAGCGCGCGGAGCCTCGGTTGGGGATGCGAACCATGGAGATCTCCTTCCCGTAGCGGGTCAGGTTGCAGGGGGTGGGACAGGTGCAGCGACCCTCTGGGCTCCCCCCCGAGGGAGTCTACAACACACCGGGGCCTAGCTGAGCGGAGGCGGCGGGAAGCCGGGCCTCGGGGGGCCACCGGAGAGCGGGCGGCGGGACCAGAAGGGCAGAGCCCGCAGCCCGGGGAGACGGAGGCACAGCTGGAATTTGGGGGCCCTTTCCCGGGGGAGGCCTGGACCCCACCGTATCTTGAGAAAGAGGTCAGCCTTAATAATGAGGGTAGTTGTTAAGCACTTACTATGTGCCCGGCACTGTTCTAAGTGCTGGGGCTTCAAAGAGGAGCCCCCGCCCCCAGACGCGGGGTCTCCGGACAGGCCCCCGGGACCCCGCTGCACCCTAGAAAACAGGCTGGCTAACAGAGGAGCCCCCACCCCTATTCCCAGGGCCTCCGGACAAGCCCCCAGGACCCCACTATATCCTGGGAAACAGGCCAGCTTCTCTGTGCCTCAGTTACCTCATCTACAAAATGGGGATGAAGACTGTGAGTCCCCCATGGAACAACCGGATGACCTTGAGAAGCAGCGTGACTCAGTGGAAAGAGCTCGGGCTTGGGAGTCAGAGGTCATGAGTTTAAATCCCGGCTCTGCCACTGGTCAGCTGTGTGACTGCGGGCAAGTTCACTTCACTTCTCTGAGCCTCAGTGACCTCACCTGTAAAATGGGGATTAACTGTGAGCCTTACGTGGGACGACCTGATTACCCTGTATCTCCCCCAGCGCTTAGAACAGTGCTCTGCACATAGTAAGCGCTTAGCAAATACCAACATTATTATTGTAGCCACCCTCGGGTATAGAATGGTGCTTGGCACAGAGTAAGGGCTTAACAAATACCATCATCATTATTATTATCATTCTCAGAGGAGCCCCCCGCCCTGGGAATAGGGCCCTCAGGACCCCACTGCATCCTAGGAACCAGGCTGGCTTCTCAGGGGAGCCCCTGCCCCCCACCCCAGGGTCTTCAGACCAACCTCCAGGATCCCTGGAAAACCCTGGACAACAGACCAGCCTCTCAGAGGAGTCCCCGCCCCCAGCCCCGGGGTCTCCGGACAAGCCCCCAGGACCCCACTGCCTCCTGGCAAACAGGCTGGCTAACAGAAGAGCCCCCGCCCCTATTCCCAGGGCCTCCGGACAAGCCCCCAAGACCCCACTGCCTCCCAGGAACCAGGCTGGCTTCTCAGAGGAGCCCCTGCCCCCCACCCCAGGGTCTTCAGACGAACCCCCAGGATCCCAGTGCATCCTGGAAAACAGGCCAGCCGCTCAGAGGGGCCCCCGCCCCCAGCCCCGGGGTCTCCGGACAAGCCCCCAGGACCCCACTGTCTCCTGGCAAACAGGCTGGCTAACAGAAGAGCCCCCGCCCCTATTCCCAGGGCCTCCGGACAAGCCCCCCAAGACCCCACTGCCTCCTAGGAACCAGGCTGGCTTCTCAGAGGAGCCCCTGCCCCCCACCCCAGGGTCTTCAGAGGAACCCCCAGGATCCCAGTGCATCCTGGAAAACAGGCCAGCCGCTCAGAGGAGCCCCCGCCTCCCACCCCGGGGCACTGGGGACCACCAGCTCACCCCTCCACCTCGCCGTCAACGGATTTCACAGCAGCCACCACAAGAGAGCTTACCCTCCCGGAAGCGCCCGGGCCGGGTGGGGAGGGGAAGCGGGGAGCCGGAAAGGAGGGGGTCGGGGGGTGGCCAGGACGGAGGGGGCTCGGGGAAGGGGACCAGGAGGGGCACATACCCACGGTGTGATCGGCACACTCGATATAAATGTTGGGCGAGCAGATGGTCTCGTTGCCTGCCGAAGAGAGAGAGCCTTGGAGGGGGGCGGCCCGGAGGGCCCCACCTCTCCGGCCCCCCGGCAGCTTCTCCCGGGGGGTCCCGAGGCAGGGGCAGGGGGCCCGCCCGGCGCCCACCTGGCATGTGAACCATGCGGCAGTGACAACGCCGCAGCACGGCCTCCTTCTCGCAACGCAGCCGGCAGGCGGAGACGCTGTAGGCCGCGTAACCCTGCAGGCCCGGCTCCCCGGACCCCGGCTCCGTCCGGCAGTTACCCCACGGCTGCGGGAGGTAGGTCAGCTGCGGGGGGAGAGACGGAAGGTGTGAACCCCAGCCCGGACGGACGTGGGAGCCGCCCGCCCGGGGACCCGAGGGACGGGGAGCGGGGAGTGTTCTCCTGCTGGTGATGATGACGATGGTATTTGTTAAGCGCTTACTATGTGCCGAGCACTGTGCTAAGCCCGGAAGGGGGGCATTCGAGGTCATCAGGTTGAACCCCGTGGGGCTCACAATCTTCATCCCCATTTTAATAATAATGTTGGTATTCGTTAAGCGCTTACTATGTGCCGAGCACTGTTCTAAGCGCTGGGGTAATCGGGTTGTCCCACATGAGGCTCACAGTCTTTATCTCCATTTTCCAGATGAGGGAACTGAGGCCCAGAGAAGAGAAGTGACTCGCCCAAAGTCACACAGCTGACAAGCGGCGGAGCCGGGATTAGAACCCATGACCTCTGACTCCCAAGCCCGGGCTCTTGCCACTGAGCCACGCTGCTTCCCCAGATCCCACTCCTGGACTCCAGTGGACACGATAGTAATAACCGTGGTAATTAAGCGCTTACCATGTGCCAGGCACTCTACTAAGCGCTGAGGAGGATACAAAGCCAACGGGGTTGGCCCCGGTCCCTGTCCCACGTGGCGCTCACAGTCTCCATCTCCATTTTCCAGGTGGGCGAACTGAGGCCCAGAGAAGGGAAGTGACTTGCCCACGGTCACGCAGCAGACAAGTGGCAGAGCCGGGATTAGAACCCATGACCGTCTGACTCCCAGGCCTGTGGTCTACCCGCTACACGGGGGCGGGGGGAGGGAGAGGGAGAGGGAGCTGCCCACCCAGGGGCCCATGGAGCAGAGGGAGGGCGAGGAGGGGGCGAGGGAGACGGGGAACGTTCTCCCAATCCCACCCCCGACTCCAGTGGACACCACGTTCCCTGCCCTCCCTCCTCCCTCGCCATGCGGAAGCACGCTGCAGCGTCGCTCGGTGGCAAGAGCCCGGGCTTGGGAGTCAGAGGTCATGGGTTCTAATCCCGGCTCCGCCCTTGTCTGCTGTGTGACTCTGGGCGAGTCACTTCACTTCTCTGGGCCTCCGTTCCCTCATCTGGAAAATGGGGATGAAGACCGGGAGCCCCACGTGGGACAACCTGATGACCTAGTATCCCCCCCAGCGCTTAGAACAGTGCTCTGCACGTAGTAAGCACTGAACAAATACCAACATTATTATTATTATTCTCTGGGCCTCACTTCCCTCATCTGGAAAATGGGCATGAAGAATGTGAGCCCCACATGGGACAACCTGATTCTATCTACCCAGAACAGTGCAAGGCACATAGTAAGCGCTTAACAAATACCATCATCATCATCAGTATTATGATTATAACCCAGACGTCGATGGATGGAATAATAATGCTGGTATTTGTTAAGCGCTTACTATGTGCCGAGCACTGTTCGAAGCGCTGGGGTAGACACAGGGGAATCAGGATGTCCCCCGTGGGGCTCCCAGTCTTCATCCCCATTTTACAGATGAGGTAACTGAGGCACAGAGAAGTTAAGTGACTCGCCCACGGTCACCCAGCTGACAAGTGGCAGAGCCGGGATTTGAACTCATGACCTCTGACTCCAAAGCCCGTGCTCTTTCCACTGAGCCACGCTGCTTCTCCCATCCTCCGTTAGCTGTGCCATCTCGTCTATCTCACCGCCGACCTCTCACCCGCGTCCCGCCTCTGGCCCGGAAGGCCCTCCGTCCTCACATCCCACAGACGACGACTCTCCCCTCCTTCCAAGCCCTACTGCAGCGTGGCGCAGTGGAAAGAGCACGGGCTTTGGAGTCAGGGCTCATGAGTTCGAATCCCAGCTCTGCCACTTGTCAGCTGTGTGACTGTGGGCGAGTCACTTAACTTCTCTGTGCCTCAGTTCCCTCATCTGTAAAATGGGGATTAAGACTGTGAGCCCCACGTGGGACAACCTGATTCCCCTATGTCTATCCCAGCGCTTAGAACAGTGCTCTGCACATAGTAAGCGCTTAAGAAATACCAACATTATTACTGAAGGCCCACCTCCTCCCGGAAGCCTTCCCTGACCGCGCCCTCCTTTTCTCTCCTCCCGCTCCCTTCCGCGTCGCCCCGGCTCGCCCCCTTTCTTCATCCCCCCTCCCAGCCCCGCACCCCTTCCGTCCGTATCCATCAATCGATTGATTTCTAGTCCTGCCTGTCTCTCCCTCTAGTCTGTCAGCTCGCCGAAGGCCCGGATTGTGTCTGATGTCCCGTGTTCTCTCCCAAGCGCTCAGTCCAGTGTTCTGCACGCGGTAAGCGCTCGATAAATCGGCTCGCCCGCCGGACTGTCCCGTGGCGTGGCCGGACCCGTCGAGCGGAGCTTACCCGCTGCTCCTGGCAGGACACGAAGGTCTGGAAGCCGGGGGACACCCCGAAGCCGAGCTGGTGAATGTAGGGGGGCTCTTCCTGGCTGTGAATCTGCACCCGGATCCCGGCCTCGAACGACGTCTCGTCTGCGGGAGGGGAGCGGGGGGGACACGGGGCGTTCCAGGGAACGGGGAGCGGGGAGGGGGTGACCGCCGGACCGGGGGTCGCCTCCGATCGACGGCTCTCGGCGGCCTCCCCGGGAGCCCTCGGGCCTAGTCGTGGGTTCGACCAGAACGGTGGCTTCGCTCCGGCCGCCGGAAACGTCGGGTAAGGGGACTAAGGATGATAATAACTGTGGAATTTGTTAAGCGCTTACTACGTGCCAGGCGCTGCACTCGGGGCTGGGGCGGACAGCAGCGAACCGGATTGGGGACGGTCCCCGTCCCCCGTGGGGCTCACAGGCTTCATCCCCATTTTCCAGAGGAGGGAACTGAGGCCCAGGGAAGTGAAGCGATTTGCCCAGGGTCACACGGAGACACGTGGCCGAGCCGGCATTAGAACCCAGGTCTTTCTCAGGATAATAATAATCATCGTATAATAAGTATGGTATTTGTTAAGCGCTTACTATGTTCCAGGCTCTGTACTAAGCCCTGGAGTAATAATAATAATAATAATAATGTTATTATTTGTTAAGCGCTTCCTAGGTGCCGAGCACTGTTCTAGATACAAGGCGATTGGATTGGGCACATCCCTGTCCCCCGTGGGGCTCACAGGCTTCATCCCCATTTTCCAGAGGAGGGAACTGAGGCCAAGGGAAGCGATTTGCCCAGGGTCACACGGCAGCCACGTGGCTGAGCCGGCATTAGAACCCAGGTCCTTCTCATGATAATAATAATGATAATAATCATATAATAATAATAATAAGCATGGTATTTGTTAAGCGCTTACTACGTGCCAGGCTCTGTATTAAGCCCTGGAGTAATAATAATAATAATAATGATAATGTCCCGTCTCTGCCACTTGTCAGCTGTGTGACTGTGGGCAAGTCACTTAACTTCTCTGTGCCTCAGTGACCTCATCTGCAAAATGGAGATGAAGAGCGTGAGCCTCACGTGGGACCACCTGTTGACCCTGTATCTCCCCCAGCGCTTAGGACAGTGCTCGGCACCTAGTAAGCGCTTAACAAATACGAACATTATTATTATTTGTTAAGCGCTTCCTAGGTGCCGAGCACTGTTCTAGATACAAGGCGATTGGATTGGGCACATCCCTGTCCCCCGTGGGGCTCCCAGGCTTCACCCCCATTTTCCAGAGGAGGGAACCGAGGCCCAGAGAAGCGACCCGTCCAGGGTCACCCGGCAGACGAGTGGCGGAGCGGGAACGAGAACCCGGGCCCTCCTGAATCCCGGGCCCGGGCTCTGCCCACCGGACCCCGCTGCGTCAGGGCGCCGGTGAAGGACCCGCAGGCCGGGGCCCCGGGGGGGAGGACGCGGCCCAGGAGCCTCCCGACAAGGAAGGGTCGAAGGGAGACCACCAGGGTCCCGCGGACGCTCCGCTTCCCGGCCGCCCCCTTACTGGTCTCTCTCCAGATGGGGAGATACTCCTCCTGTTGGACGTCCAGCATGATCTCCAGGCCGCTGCCCATCCCTCCGGCCCGGCCGGGCCGCAGCCTGTGAGGGCCGGCGTTGAAGGTGTAGCACTTCCCGTAGCGCGTGTACACCTGGGGGAAGACACGCGGGGCCGAGAGGAGCCCGGGGTGACTCTCCGTCCGGCCCTCCCGCAGTCTTTCGTTCGTTCAGGGGTATTTATTGAGCGGTCACTGTGCGCAGAGCACCGGAGTGAGCACTTGGGAGAGCTCCCCTCCTCCAGGAGGCCTTCCCAGGCTGAGCCCTCCCTTCCCCTCCCTCTGCTCTTCCCCCTTCCCTCCCCACGGCACTGGTCTATATTTGTATATATTAATTATTACTCTATTTTATTAATGATCTGTCGATATCTACGATTCTATTTATCTACTCTGATGGTATCGATGCCTGCCTGCTTGTTTTGTTCTGTTGTCTCTCTCCCCCCTTCTAATAATAATAATGTTGGTATTTGTTAAGCGCTCACTATGTGCAGAGCACTGTTCTAAGCGCTGGGGGAGATACAGGGTCATCGGGTTGTCCCACGTAGGGCTCCCAGTCTTCATCCCCATTGGACAGATGAGGTCACTGAGGCCCAGAGAAGTGAAGCGACTCGCCCCCAGTCACCCAGCTGACAAGGCGCAGGCCGGGATTCGAACCCATGACCTCTGACTCCCAAGCCCGGGCTCTTTCCATTGAGTCACGAAGCTTCTAGACAGTGAGCCCGTCGCTGGGCAGGGCTGGTCTCTATTTGTTGCCCAGTCGAGAAGCAGCGTGGCTCAGTGGAAAGAGCCCGGGCTTGGGAGTCAGAGGTCGTGGGTTCGAATCCCGGCTCTGCCACGGGTCAGCTGTATGACTGTGGGCGAGTCACTTCACTTCTCTGGGCCTCAGTTCCCTCATCTGTAAAATGGGGAGGAAGACCGGGAGCCTCACGGGGGACAACCCGATGACCCTGTATCTCCCCCAGCGCTTAGAACAGTGCTCCGCACATAGTAAGCGCTTAACAAATACCAACATTATTACTTGTCCATTCTAAGCGCTTAGTCCAGTGCTCTGCACAGAGTAAGCGCTCAATAAATACGAATGAATGAATACAGCAATAAACAGTCACATTCCCGGCCCGCAATGCGCTTACAACCCCCCTTGCCAGAGCGTAAGCTCCTTGAGGCAGGGATTGTGTCTCCTAACTCCACTGGACTCTCCCTAGTGCTTAGAACAGTGCACCGCACACAGTAGACTCGAAGCTCCTTGAGGCGGGGATCGGGTCTACTAATAATTATAATAATTATGGCATTTTTTTAAGTACTTACTATACGCCAGGCACTGTACGTAGCGCCGGGGCGGATGCGAGCAAATCAGGTCGGACCCGGCCCCTGTCCCACCTGGGGCTCACCATCTCCATCCCCATTTTCCAGAGGAGGGAACTGAGGCCCAGAGAAGTGAAGTGACTGGCCCAAGGTCACACAGCAGACAAGTGGCGGAGGCGGGATTGATAATAAATAAATAATAATGCTGATAGGTGTTAAGCGCTTACACTGTGCGGAGCACTGTTCTAAGCGCTGGGGGAGATGTAGGGTGATCAGGTTGTCCCACGTGAGGCTCACAGTCTTAATCCCCATTTTACAGAGGAGGTCACTGAGGCGCAGAGAAGTGAAGTGACTTGCCCTCGGTCCCCCAGCTGACAAGTGGCAGAGCTGGGATTCGAACCCATGACCTCTGACTCCCAAGCCCGGGCTCTTTCCACTGAGCCACGCTGCTTCCCAACCTGGGTCCTTCTGACTCCCAGGCCCATGCCCAACACCGTGATGCTTCTTATAACTATCCTTCCCAGCGCTTAGAACAGTGCACTGCACATAGTAAGCGCTTAACAAATGCCATCATCATCATCATCATCAACTAACTCTACTGGACTCTCCCAAGCGCTTAGTACAGTTACTTGCACACAGTAAATTAAATTTCTTGAGGGCGGGGATTGGATACAAGCAAATACAAGCAATACACCGCACTCTGTGCGGTGGGACAACCTGATGGACCCTGTATCTCCCCCAGCGCTTAGAACGGTGCTCCGCACAGAGTAAGCGCTCAATAAATACCATCGAATGGACTAATGAATGAACGAGAAGGGGTGGAAAATGTTGGTATTCGTTAAGCGCTTACTATGTGCCGAGCACCGTTCTAAGCGCTGGGGGAGATCCGGGGTCATCGGGTCGTCCCCGTGAGGCTCCCGGTCTTCATCCCCATTGGACAGATGAGGGAACTGAGGCCCAGAGAAGTTGAAGTGACTCGCCCACAGTCACCCCAGCTGACAAGGGGTAGAGGCGGGGATTCGAACCCATGACCTCCGAACTCCAAAACCCGGTCTCTTTCCACTGAGCCATGCTGGTGGGAAAGGGGAGGACGGGCGAGGGGCGGGCGCTCGCGAGGACGCGGCGGGATGTCCGGGGGAGGGTGGTCCTCCCCTCCCGGCACCCCCGGGAAGGCCGCCGGGCTTCGTTACTCTGGAAACGCCCCCCCAACCCCGCCGGGTCTGGGGGTCCCGCCAGCTCCTAAGTGGCGGAGTCCTGGAGGCGGCACGGCCCGGCAGCCTCCGCCACGGAGACGGCACGGCCACTGGGCCCCGGGGGATGCTCAGAAGGCTCGGCGGCGGCAGAGGAAGAGCGGGGTTGGGGGGCAGTGGGGGAAGCGGCGGGGAAAGGTGGGGGGACCGAGCCGGGGGAAGGAACCCAGTAGGCCCGGGCCCTCCCAGGCCCTGGAGGGTACCGGGCCCCGGATCGGGGGGTTCGGCCTCGTACTTGGCGCTCCGGAATACCGGGGGGGCAGGCCGGGGGCGGGTGGTGGACCCCCCCCACCCGGGGAAAGAAATCCAGGCAGGGCGGGCCCTGCCGGCCCCGAGGGAAGACGGCGCGGTGACCGGGCCCCGGGTGCGGGCCGTCTGTGGGCTCCTTCCTTCCTTCCTCCTTCCCCCGGGAAGAGCCGGGGGAGGGCCGGGGGGACCCCCCCCCCCCGGGGAAGAAATCCGAGAAGCAGCGTGGCTCGGTGGAAAGAGGCCCGGGGCTCGGGAGTCAGAGTTTCATGCGGTCCGAAATCCCGGCTCTGCCACTTGGCAGCTGTGGGACCGTGGGCGAGTCGCTTCGCTTCTCTGGGCCTCCGTGACCTCTCTGGAAAATGGGGGATTTAACTGGGAGCCTCACGTGGGACGACGTGATGACCCTGGATCTCCCCAGCGCTTGGAACAGCGCTCTGCACATAGTAAGCGCTTAACAAATACCAGCATTATTATTAAATCCAGCAGGGGAGGGCCGGCCCGAGACGGTGTCGGGGTAGGTGGGAGAGGGGTCAGAGGCGCGGGGTCAGAGGGCGCGGGGTCAGAGCCGCTCAGCGGTTCCACTGGCGTCTCTAGCCCCCTCGGGCGGGGGGCCTCTCTCCCCCGCCCCCCTTGGCCACCCATACTGACCCTTCCCCTCCCCCACCCCTGGGAGGGGATTTAATGGAAGACAAACACTTGGCTCCCTCCCAGCCCCACAGCACTTCAGTCCACATCTGGTCATTTAATAATAATAATAATGATAAGGGTATTTCTTAAGCGCTTAAAGCACTGTTCTAAAGCATTCATTCATTCAACAGTATTTAACTGGAGCGCTTACTATGTGCAGAGCACCGGACTAAAGCGCTTGGAATGGACAATTCGCAACAGATAGAGACGTCCCTGCTCGTTGTCGGGCTCACAGTCTGGGGTCGATACCACGGTAATGAGGTTGTCCCACCTGAGGTGCCCAGTCTTCATCCCCCTTTTACAGACGACCTTGTATCCCCCCCTCCCAGCGCTTAGAACAGTGTTTGGCACATAGTGAGCGCTTAAAAATGCCTCATTATTACAGAGGAGGTACCTGAGGCCCAGAGAAGTGAAGCGACTGGCCCAAAGTCGCCCAGCTGAAAAGCGGCGGAGCCGGGATTAGAACCCACGACCTCTGACTCCCAAGCCCGGGCTCTTTCTGCTAAGCCACATTTATTCATATTAACGTCTGCCTTCCCCTCTAGACTGTAAGTTCTTTGGGAGCAGGGAATGCGATTCCTTTTTGTTCTATTGTCCTCTCCCAAGCGCTTAGTGCAGTGCTCTGCACACAATAAACGCTCAGTAGACTAAGCCTCCCTTCTGCGTCGCCCTGACTCGTCTCCCCTCTATTCATCCCCCCTCCCCCGGCCCTCGACTCCGCTTGACGTCCATATCTGTCCTTTATTTATTTAGATTGACATTCATTTCAACTTCCAAGCGCTTAGGACAGTGCCTGCACATAGTAAGCGCTCAATAAATACTGTTGAATGAATTAACATCTGTTCTCCATCCAGACTGTCAGCTTATCGTGGGCAAGGGCATGTGTAAGTGTGAATGTGAAGGGAAGCAGCGGGGCTCAGTGGAAAGAGGCCGGGCTTGGAGTCAGAGGTCGTGGGTTTCTAATCCCGCCTCCGCCCCTTGTCAGCTGTGTGACCTTGGCTCGAGCCACCTCACTTCTCTGGGCCTCAGTGACCTCATCTGGAAAATGGGGATGAAGACTGGGAGCCCCACGTGGGACAACCTGATGACCTTATATCTCCCCCAGCGCTTATTACAGTGCTTGGCACATAGTAAGCGCTTAACAAATGCCATTATTATTATTAGTTGAAAGAGCCCGGGCTTGGGAGTCAGAGGATGTGGGTTCTAATCCTGGCTCCGCCCCTTGTCTGCTTCACTTCTCTGGGCCTCAGTGACCTCATCTGTAAAATGGGGATTAAAAGTGTGAGCCCCAGGCGGGACAACTTGATTACCCTCTATCTACCCGACTCTACCGCTTATCAGCTGGATGACTCCGGGCAAGTGACTTCATGTCTCTGGGCCTCAGTGACCTCATCTGGAAAATGGGGATGAAGACTGTCAGCCCGAAAGAGGCCGGGCCTGGGAGTCAGAGGTTATGGGTTCTAATCCCGGCTCCGCCCCTTATCTGCTTCACTTC
The DNA here is from genome assembly GCF_004115215.2 of Ornithorhynchus anatinus. Taxonomy (NCBI): domain Eukaryota; kingdom Metazoa; phylum Chordata; class Mammalia; order Monotremata; family Ornithorhynchidae; genus Ornithorhynchus; species Ornithorhynchus anatinus. Next base: position 182,282,488 of record NC_041728.1, on the reverse strand, counting down.
TCTGGGCCTCAGTGACTTCATCTGGAAAATGGGATTCAAACCGTGAGCCCACCTGGGATATCCTGATCAGCTTGTATCCCCCTAGCGCTTAGAACAGTGCTTGGCACATAGTAAGTGCTTAACAAATACCTCCATTATTATTATTATTATTATTACATGGGACAACCTGATGATCTTGTATCTACCCCAGTGCTTAGAACAATGGTCGGCACATAGTAAGCGCCCAACAGATACCATCATTATTATTATAATTATTACCCCAGCGCCTAGAACAGCGCTTGGCACATAGTAAGCGCTTAACAAATACCAACATCATGATTATTCTCATCATCATGTGTCAGCTATAGTGTTCTATCGTCCTCTCCCAAGCGCTTAGTACTGTGCTCTGCACACAATAAGCGCTCAATAAATACGTTCGACTGAATGATTGAATCAGTTCAATGAATTGTTCTTTTCCAAGGGCTTAGTACAGCGCTCTGCCCACGGTAAGCGCTCAACAGTGGAAAGAGCCCGGTCTTAGGAGTCAGAGGTCATGGGTTCTAATCCTGTCTCTGCCACCCGTCAGCTGGGTGACTTTGGCCAAGTCACTTGACTTCTCGGTGCCTCAGTGACCTCATCTGGAAAACGGCGATGAAGACCGGGAACCTCACGTGGGACAACCTGATCACCTCGCATCTCCCCCAGCGCTTCGAACAGGGCTCGGCACGTAGTAAGCGCTTAACCAATACCAACATTATTATTATTATTATTAATAAATATGATTAAATGAATGAATGAACGACTGAATCAATACAATCTTAGAGAAAGCAGTGTGGCTCAGTGGAAAGAGCCCGGGCTTGGGAGTCAGAGGTCATGGGTTCGAAACCCGGCCCTGCACTTGCCATCTGTGTGACTGTGGGCAAGTCACTTCACTTCTCTGGGCCTCATTGACCTCATCTGTAAAAAGGGGGATGAAGACTGGGAGCCTCACGAGGACAACCTGATGACCCCATATCTACCCCAGGGGCTTAGAACGGTGCTCTGCACATAGTAAGCGCTTAACAAATACCAACATTATTTATTTATTATTTATTTACACACAAACGAGTGTCAGCCCGACTCCAGTATCCCAGGGAACCGTTCCCGGCCCGTCTCTTCCCGGAGCCCAGCTCCTCGAGACCCCTGCCGCGATCAATCACCCCGGACCCGGTTCTCTCTGTCCCCGTGGGGTCCGTCGGCGGGGCTCCGGGGCCCGGAATGCGGCCCCCTCCTCCGCCGTCCTCCCTCCCTCTCTCCTCCCCCCCAACCCCCCCAGTCCGGGGACCCACCGGGCTCCCGGGCAATTAGCGGGGGCCTCGGTGGGAGTTGGGCGGCCTGGGCGTCGGGAGATAAGAGGCAGAGGCAGCAGGCGGGCAGAGCGGCGAGGCTAATACCGTAGCTAATCTGACCACTGGACTTCATTATCACCGCCCGGGCCCGCCGGGCCACGCCGGGGCCGTTCAGCTTTGGCGAGGGATTAACCTCCTCCTCCGCCCACCCTCTGATCCCTTTATTAAAAAAGCCCGACTCCTCCATGGGGCCTACCCTGACTAAGCCCTCGTTTCCTCTTCTCCCGCTCCCTTCTGCGTCGTCCTTGAGCTTGGATTTGCTCCCTTTCATAATAATAATATTGGCATTTGTTAAGCGCTTACTATGTGCAGAGCACTGTTCTAAGCGCTGGGCTAGATACAGGGTCATCGGGCTGTCCCACGTGGGGCTCACGGTCTTCATCCCCATTTTACAGATGAGGTAACCGAGGCCCAGAGAAGTGAAGTGACTTGCCCACAGTCACCCAGCTGACAAGTGGCAGAGGCGGGATTCGAACCCATGACCTCTGACTCCAAAGCCCGGGCTCTTTCCACTGAGCCGCGCTGCTTCTCTTAATAAAAATAATATTGGTATTTGTTAAGCTCTTACTATGCACAGAGCACCGTTCTGCGCACTGGGGTAAATACGGGGTCATCAGGTGTTCCCACTTGAGGCTCTCAGTTAATCCCCCATTTTCCAGATGAAGGAAATGAGGCACAGAGAAGTGAAGGGACTTGCCCACAGTCACACAGCTGACAGGTGGCGGAGCCGGGATTAGAACCCATGGCCTCTGACTCCTAAACCCGGGCTCTTTCCACTGAGCCACGCTGCTTCCTCCCTCCCTCAGCCCCCCGGCACTCACCCACATATTCGTAATGTATTGCTTCTCATTCGTTCATTCATTCAGCGGGATTTACCGGGCGCTCACTGTGTGCAGAGCACTGGACTAAGCGCTTGGAATGGACAGTTGGGCAACAGGTGGAGACAATCCCTGCCCAACGTCCGGCTCACGGTCTAGAAGGGGGCGACGGACGGCAGGACGAAACAAGTAGTCAGGCATCGACCCCATCAAAATAAATAGGTATCTACACATCATGAATTAAAAAAATAGAGTAATAATCGTAATTATTGAGTACTTACTGTGTGCAGAGCACTGTACTAAGCGCTTGCACTGTACTGCGTAAATGTCTCTCTCCCCCTCTACACTGTCAGCTCGTTGTGGGCAAGGAACATATAGGCCGATTCTGTTGTAATAATAATAATAATGACGGTGATTGTTAAGTGCCGGGCACTGTACTAAGCGCTGGGGTGGATATGAGCAAATCGGATTGGACACAGTCCCCGTCCCACGTGGGGCTCATAGACGTTGGGACTTGGGACCAGGGCGTCGGGACTGGGTGTGGGGACTTGATGGTGTGGGCCGGGTGTGTGGGTCGGGTGTGGGGGGCCTGGTGTGGTGGTTTTGCGTTACGGCCGGGTGTGTGGGCCAGGTGTGTGTTGGAGCTGTGTGGGTGTGTGGGCCTGGTATTAGGGCTGTGTGCGTGTGCGTGGGTGTGTGGGGGGGGCCGGGTTGTGTGTGTCTGTGAACTAGGTGTGTGGGCCCCATGTCACGGCAGGGCTTGGGGGCCGGGTGTGTTGGGTCTGGTATGCGGGCTCGGTTGTGTGAAGCAGCGTGGCTCAGTGGAAAGAGCCCGGGCTTGGGAGTCAGAGGTCATGGGTTCGAATCCCTGCTCGGCCACTGGTCAGCTGGGTGACCTTGGGCAAGTCGCTTCACTTCTCTGGGCCTCAGTGACCTCATCTGGAAAACGGGGATGAAGACTGGGAGCCCTACGGGGGACAACCTGATCACCTTGTATCCCCCCCCACAGCGCTTAGAACAGTGCTTTGCACATAGTAAGCGCTTAACAAACAAATTCCATCATTATTATGGCCGCTGGCTCCGTGACTGACGGCCCACGGATGTCGCCGGGGGAGCAAGGGAGACGCCTCCGGGGAGCCAAGGGCGGCTTCTCGGTTCCTCACCCTCCTCTTCCTTCCCCTCCCCTTGGGCCCTGGGAACGGGAAGAAAGGAGTGAACGGGACACTAATAATGATGATGATGGTATTTGTTAAACGCTCACTACGTGAAAAGCACTGTTCTACGCGCGGGGATAGATACTAATCAGGTTGTCCCCCGTGGGGGCTTCCAGTCTTCATCCCCATTTTCCAGATGAGGTCACTGAGGCCCAGAGAAGTGAAGCGACTCTCCCGGGTTCACACCGCAGACGAGTGGCGGAGCCGGGATTAGAACCCATGTCTTCCGGGCTCCCGGCCCTGCGCTCTAGCCACTACGCCACGCGGGCCCGTCCCTAGCCCCCCGGCACCTTTTGCTCAAAGTCCCACCACCCCCCTAAAAATCAATCAGTGGGATTTATCGAGCGCTCAGTGTGTGCAGAGCATTGGACTAAGCGCTTGTGAGAGTAGAATAGAACAGATTTGGTAGACGCCACTTCCCCAAGGCCACCGAGGGGAGCGCTTTCTGCCTCAAATACTGTGGGGCTCCCTATCCCAGCCCCGTGCCCCACCCCCCACATCCGCCTTCCTCCCGCTCCTCTCTCGCACACTCCGGGGCCTGACATTCATCCACCCACCGGTCTGTCTGTCCATCTGTCCATCCATCCTTCCACCCCCTCATCCATCCATCCGTCCATCCATCCGTCCATCCGTCCGTCCGTCCATCCGCCCATCCATTCCCCTCACTCCCCTACCCACATCCGTCCTCTCCCCCCCCATACTCCGACCCACCCATCCATCCTTCCACTTATCTATCCATCCTTCCAACCATCCACCCACCCCCTCATCCATCCATCCATCAGTCCGTCCATCCCCTCACTCCCCTACCCACATCCGTCCCCTTCCCCCCCGCACTCCCATCCATCCAGCCACCCTTCCATCCTTCCGCCCATCTATCCATCCTTCCATCCATCCATCCACCCCCTCATCCATCCATCCATCCATCAGTCTGTCCATCCGTCCATCCATGCCCCATCCATCCACCCACCCATCCATCCATCCGTGCATCGTCTCACTCCCCTACCCACATCCGTCCCCTCACCCCCACACTCCCATCCATCCACCCACCCAACTATCCATCCTTCCATCCATCCACCCACTCATCCATCCATCAGTCTGTCCATCCGTCCACCCATGCCCCATCCATCCATCCATCCATCCATCCATCCATCCATCCATCCATCCATCCATCCATCCCCTCATTCCCCTACCAAATCCGTCCCCTCCCCCCCGCACTCCCATCCATCCATCCGTCCATCTCCCCCCACCACCCATCAATTCGCCCATCCACCCATCAATCCATCCACTCTCCCACCCCTCACCCACTTACCCATCCAACCGCTCCCCCATCTCTCCGCCAACCCATCCACCCATCTGTCAGAATGTCACGGGTTCCAATCCCGACTCTGCTGTGTGACCTGGGGCGGCGGGTCCCTCCACTTCTGCGTCCCGGGTTGTCTCTGTCTGTTGCCGAATTGGACTCTCCAAGCCCTTAGTCCAGTGCTCTGCTCACAGAGTAAGCGCTCAAGAAATACCGTCGAACGAACGAATCCTCGGCACACGGTAAGCGCTCAAGAAATACCATTGAATAAACGAATCCATAAAATGGGGACTGAGACCGTGAGGCCCCCCCCGGGACAGGGGTCCAACCTGATCTGCTTGGGTCCACCCCCAGTGCCTGGCACATAGTAAGCGCTTAACAGATATCTCGATAATTATTATTGCTATCCACCCATCCGACCGACCAGCCACCCTTCTACCTACCCACCCCTCCATCCGCCCACCTCCCTGACCCCCCGTTGACGCCCTCTGTCCCCCACTCCCCGCCTCCCTCTCCTCTCTCGGCCTGGCTCATTTGCATTCCCCCGGCTCCCGGCTCCTCCACAAAGTGACCTCCGCCGGCACACGGCAGCGCCAGAGATCTCCTGCGCGACATCACAGGGACGACGACGGCGGCCCACTTGGGGGAGGGCAGGGAAGGACCGGCGAACGACGCGGGGGCCGAAGGGGGTAGGCGAGGTTGGGTGGGATGGCGATGGGGAGGACGTCCACCCACCCAGGCTCCCCTCCGCCAGGCCTCGCGTGGGGTAGCCTGACCTCAGACCCCGCCCGGCCGGCCTGGGGCTGGGGGACTGAGCCGGGGGGGAGGAGGGGGCAGAGAGTGGAAGGGGTAGGGGGTGAGACGAGGGGCCCATCCATCTCCCACCCAACCCAAGGCCTCGCCCGCCCAGGGGGTCCGGTCCGGTCCTCCCGGACTCTGCGTCCGAAGACGAGTGTGTCTTTCTGGGGCGGGGGGAAGGGGGACGCGGGTTCTTCCCGGCCCGGCTCTGCCGCCCCCCTCGCCTCCCCTGCTTGGTATTTACACCTTTCCCACATTTGTGAGCTATTATCCGTCCACGCGCTTAGTCACCGCCGAGCCAAGTGCCGTGGATTAGCTCTTTTAATCTTTCCTCCTAAATCAATCCTCCATTTCCCCTTAATCATAGCCGTGGCTCTTGCCTGAACTCGTAGAGCCGAGCTCGGTCCCTCTGGGGCTCGGCCCGGGGCCTGTTGAGATCCCAGGGCCGAGGCGGGGCGCTCCCCACGCCGTCCTAAACACTGCGGGTGGGGGAGCCGGGGTGAGGTGGGGAGGCCCCTCGATCCGAGCCCGTCGTTGGGCCGGGATGGTCTCTCTCTCTGTTGCCGAATTGTCCGTTCCAAGCGCTCAGTCCAGTGCTCTGCACGTAGTAGGCGCTCAATAAATACTACTGAATGAATGAATGAATGAATGAATGAGAGCTCCCCGCCTGCTGTGGGCAGGGACCGTGTAAGAATAATAATGATCATAATGACGGTATCCGTTAGGCGCTTACTACGTGCCAGGAGCTGTACTCGGCGCTGGGGTGGAGACAAGCAAATCGGGTTGGACACAGTCCCTGTCCCATGTGGGGCTCACAGTCTCAATCCCCCTCTTCCGGTGAGGTAAACTGAGGCCCAGACGAGTGAAGTGACTTGTCCAAGGTCGCACAGCAGACAAGTGACGGAGCCGGGATTAGAACCCAGGAGGTTCTGACCCCCGGGCCCGGGCTCTACCCACTAAGCCAGGTGGCTTCTGTGTCTGTTTGTCGTTCTATCGTCCTCTCCCCAGCACTTAATACAGTGCTCTGCACACAGTAAGCGCTCAATAAATACGCCTGACGGACTGACTTCCGGGGACCTGGGTCTTTTTTTTAATTTTTAGTGGTATTTGTTAAGCCCTTACTATGTGCCAGACACTGGGGTAGAGTCAGAGTAATCAGATTGGATATGGTCCCTGTCCCCCGAGGGGCTTCCGGTCTTCATCCCCATTTCTCAGATGAGGGAACTGAGGCCCAGAGAAGTGAAGTGACTTGCCCGTAGTCGCCCAGCTGACAAGTGTGCTCACTTAGCTCACTTAGAGAAGCGGCATGGCTCAGTGAAAAGAGCCCGGGCTGGGGAGTCAGAGGTCATGGGTTCGAATTCCAGCTCTGCCACTTGTCAGCTGGGTGACTGTGGGCGAGTCACCTCACTTCTCTGGGCCTCAGTTACCTCGTCTGCAAAATGGGGATGAAGACTGGGAGCCTCACGTGGGACAAGCTGATGACCCTGTATCTCCCCCAGCGCTTAGAACAGTGCTCTGTACACAGTAAGCGCTTAACAAATACCCACATCATTATTATTAAGTGGCGGAGCCGGCATTAGAACCCATGACCTTTGACTCCCCAGCCCGGGCTCTTTCCACTGAGCCACGCTGTCCATTAATCTTGATGATGTTCTCTTGTTTTGTTATGTTTTGTTATGTTCTGTCTGGCTTTGTCATTTGTCTCCCCCGTTTAGACTGTGAGCTCATCACTGGGCAGGGATGGTCTCTCTCTGTTGCCGAATTGTCCATTCCAAGCGCTTAGTCCAGTGCTCTGCACATAGTAAGCGCTTAATAAATACTATCGAATGGCTGAATGAACAAATACTTCAGTTATCGGGAGGTTAGCGAGGGCAGTCCCGGGCTCACCATCCCCCTCTCCGGCGCTCTCCTCAGACCTCTCGCTTCCCGGCAGGGGCTCGTGGTCCTCAGCCGGCCCCACCTGAC